>NC_090990.1:25000000-26250000 GCF_041146395.1 Eulemur rufifrons
GGGTGTCAGAACCAGGGACAGCTCCACCTGTCGCCTTTACTGTCCCTCCTCTGGTTTGGGCTAGGAAGAGAATGGGCAGATTTGGTCATGCTATACTTCTCTAGCCTCTTTTCTCACTACTTGCTTCCATCTTTATGCTAGAATAATAGTACTGATAGTTCCTGGAATATATGCTGTTTCTTACCCTCTAACCTTCTACTAATGCTGCTTAGTACATTTTTCTCCCATCCCTCTTTTGCCTAATTCCTGCTCATCCTCACAGGCCTGTTTAAATAGTTCTCTCCTCCAGGTAACCTACCCTGATTGTCCCAGACTAGATTAGACATACTCCCTCTTAGTTTCCATGTCACTCATATGCTTCTGTCATTATACTGAAAGCTGCATTGAAATGACCATCTACCCAGTCCAGTGCAGTAGTCACTAACCATATGTATTAGGCATTTGAAATGTGGCTAGTCTGAATTGAGGTGTGTTATGTCTAAAATACACACTATTGATTCTTAAGAAGAAAATAATAAAATACACACTGAATTTCATACTTACATTAAAAAGAATCTAAAATATTAATAACTTTTTAGTTGATGGTATGTTATTTGAGGGTTAAATAAAATATATTAAAATTAATTTCACCTGTTTCTTTTTTACTTTTTATAATGTGGTTAGTAGAAATTCTAAAATTACATATCTCATATCATAATTCTGTTGGACAGCACTGATATATGTATTTGTCTTTTCTTAGGGGTAGGGACTAACTTGAATTTATCCTTATATCTTTATATTTTTTGAGCATAATACATGGGGGTGGGTAGAGTTACCTGATGCTCATTCTCAGAACTTGGGGGCTGGAGTAGCAAGTGTCCAGTAGACATTATTACATTATTTAGTGTTTCCATCCAGGAACAACTTGGCCTCTCTCTCTGCTTAGGTTTCTCTCTCTTTCTTCCTTCCTCCCTTCCCCATCCCCCTTTGCCCCTCCCCTCCCCCTCCCTTCCGTCCCCTCTCTCTTCCCCTCTCCTCTCCCTTCCCCCCTTCCCTCTTCCCCCTTCCCCTCCTCTTCCCTCCTCCTCTTCCTTTCTTTTCTTTCTTTCTTCTTTCTTTTTTTATTTTATTTTTTTTAAAGATAGGGTCTCACTCTTGCTCAGGCTGGTCTTGAACTCCTGAGCTCAAGTGATCCTCCTGCCCTGACTCTTTTCTTTCTCTTCTCCTCTCCTCTCCCTCTCCCTCTCCCTCTTCCTCTTTCTCCCCTCCCCTCCCCTTTCCTCCCCTCTCCTTTCCTCATAGGGCATAGGGTCTTGCTCTGTTGCCCAGGGTAGAGTGCAGTGGCACAACCATAGCTCAATGCACCCTCAAACTCCTGGGCTCAGTTGTTCCTCCTGCTTCAGCCTCCTGAGTAGTTGTGCACTGCCACATCTGGCTACGTTTTTCTATTTTTTATAGAGACAGGGTCTTGCTATTGTACAGGCTGGTCTTGCACTTCTGGCCTCAAGTGATCTTCCTGCCTTGGCCTCCCAAAGTGCTAGGATTATAGGTGTGAGCCACTGTGCCTGGCCTTTTATTATGTCTTCTTAATTGGTTTTTGTATATTTTCTCATATATAGATCACAAACATCTCATGAAGTTTATTTTAAAGATTTTGAATTGGATTTTATCATTATAGTTTGTAATTATTACTCATACCAGCAGTGAATGCTACAGATTTTTCTTGTTTTCTTGAATCTTTGCACTACTTAGTCTATTTTTTTTTCTTTTTTGAGACAGAGTCTCACTCTGTTGCCCAGGCTAGAGTGCCATGGCATCAGCCTAGCTCACAGCAACCTCAAACTCCTGGGCTCAAGCGATCCTCCTGCCTCAGCCTCCCAAGAAGCTAGAACTATAGGCATGCGCCACCATGCCCAGCTAATTTTTTTCTATATATATTTTTAGCTGTCCAGTTACTTTCTTTCTATTTTTTTAGTAGAGACGGGGGCCTTGCCCTTGCTCAGGCTGGTCTCGAACTCCTGACCTCGATCCTCCCGCCTTGGCCTCCCAGAGTGCTAGGATTACCGGCATGAGTCACCATGCACGGCCTAGTCTATTAACTACATTGATTCTTTGTTCCCATGCTGTTTTTTTTAAATATTAAAAAGAGGAAAATATAAAAAAAAAAAAGAAAAAGGAAAATATAGGTGGGAATGGAAAAATTTTTTCAGGCCATTCTTATTGTTTTGGCTCTAGGAAATTCTGTAGAGAAAGTGTATAGATAGAGGGCTCTGGCCTACACAGCAGAGGCCCTTAGGTGTGAGTTAGCTATGGACTGAGATGCAAGGATTAAACTGGAACTAGAAGGAGCCAGTAGATATTCTGGGAACATAGATCAAGAGCTACTGGAAGAAGTTTATCAGCATAAAAAAGCAAAATGCTATCTGGATTTCCCTTTTACTCTAGCACTTTGCCTAGCCAAGAGTAGATCCTTTATGATGGGGACACTGTGCAGAAAGACCCTGAGAGGCAGGGGCCAGGCTTGACTCCACTAGCCGCTTTGGAGATTGGTCAGAATAGTGATCAGTGCCTTTCCACAAAGTTAAGTATGAGGCTGAGCATTTAGAACAGGGGAGTCAAACTCTTCTTATGGAATGCTGAGCTCCCAAGCTCAGTTATACCATGGCAGAGGTCTTACTACTTTTTTTTTTTTTTTTTTTTTTTTTGAGACAGAGTCTCACTCTCTTTCCTGGGCTAGAGTGCCGTGGTGTCAGCCTAGCTCACAGCAACCTCAAACTCCTAGGCTCAAGCGATCCTCCTACCTCAGCTTCCTAGGTAGCTGGGACTACAGGCATGGGCCACCATGCCGGCTAATTTTTTCTGTTTTTAGTTGTCTGGTTAATTTCTTTCTATTTTTAGTATAGACAAGGTCTTGCTCTTGCTCAGGCTGGTCTCGAACTCCTGAGCTCAAGCAATCCTCCCACCTCAGCCTCCCAGAGTGCTAGGATTACAGGCGTGAGCCAGTGCGCCTGGCAGGTCTTATTATTTCTGACAGTTTTTGGATGCCATCTCTTTGATTCAGGTAAACCCAAGTTTACTGATCATTCTAGGCACAGCTTATCCTAGGCACTAAATGGGGACAGAAATGTATCTGATATTGTCCCTGTCTTTAGGGAACAGGCCATAGTGTGAGAAGCAGATAATGATAGCAGCTAATTCTTTAATTGCATTCTTTTAGGTATTGTTCTAAAGTCTTTTTATATATCAACTATTAACTCATTTAATCTTCACAACAGCCCAGTGAAGTAGGTACTATTATTATCATTTTACAGAGGAGGAAATTGAGACACAGAGAAGTTAAATAATTTGCCAGATGTGGTACAACTAGTAAATGGCAGGGCCAAGATTGAAACCAAGACAAGCTGGCTCTAGAGTCTTTGTTCTTAACTACTACTTTATACTGTAGAGGAGTAGTTCTCAAAATGTGGTTCTCAGATCAGCATCATCACCCTCATCTGGAACTTGCACATTCTTGGATCCCACCCAAGACCTACTAAATCACAAACACTGGAGGCAGGGCTCAGCAGTCAGTGTTAAAACAAGCTTTCCAGGAGGTTCTGATGGTTGCTGTTTGAGAACCTTTGCTGATGCAGAAGAGAAGCATGCTATGATAAGTGTCAGAAATTAATCTCGTCTTGGGTCAGGACTGGGTATGGTCCATCTCTTTAAGTTCCAGCCCTCTGCATAGCATCTAGTGTAAAGCAGGCATAAAAATACATATGAATGACAATATGTGAAAGCGATGTTTTAGTTGAGCCTCTTAGTGCCCATCACTGCAGCAGGCTGAATGGGAGGGAGAATAGGAGATCCCAGAAACTGTGAGACTAGCAAGGTAGTGGTTGTGATACTTCTAGCAAGATATGATAAGGGTTTGCACCAGCACAAGGAATCAGAATGGCAGGTAGTCACATGAGAACAGTTCAGGAGGTAAACATGTCAAGACCTGGTGAACAGCTGAATAGAAAGAACAAAGGAGAGAGAGGAACTGTCATTTCTGACATGAAGGTGCCATTCACCCAGACAGGAAGCAGAGGGCAAGCACTTTTGTGGGAGAAAGATAAAAGGTTTGGTTTAGACTCCTTAAATTTGAAGTGCTAGTATCTAGGTGGAGCTGTCCAGCAGACACTTGGAAATATGAGTGAGACAAGGCTGGAAATAGAGATTTGGAAGCATAGTTGGGCCACTGAGCCTTAAGTGTGGATGATACCTTCAAGGACAGACTGGAGAGTGGAATGTGAGGTGGGTTTGGAACCACAGTGAACAATTATTTAATGGGGCAAAAGCAGAAGGGGCCCTTGAAGAAGACTGAAAAGCCCTTAGGCAGTAGGAGACTTACGAAAATGCTGAAGCTACGTAGAAGGCTCAAAAAGGGAGGAGAGACACAATGTCAGATACTGTGGAGAAATAATTGAAAATTGTCCTTTGGATTTCAACACAAAAAGTCATTAAGTGATGTGGTGAGAGTGGAGGCAGATTGACAGAGTTCAAGCATGAGCTGTAGATGAGAAAGTGGAGGCAAGTGCTTCCCAGATCCGGCAAGTAGAGCTCTGTAGTCGCACTTAAGTTAAGGCTGTGACATCTTCCAGGTTAGGCAGGGTCTCTTACATAGCTGTGGTCTCAGCACCCAGCACACGGCCTGGAAGAGAGGGTGGCGTCAGTCAGCTCAGTGACTAGGGACGGAGAAAGACTTCGCGGAGGCACTCGCTTTGCAGCCAAGGCTTGAGGATGAGGGTGATTGGGAGGAGAGGTGGGACGCAGGGCCCCTGGGCGATGGGGCGCTCGAGTGTAATGGGGTCTGGGAATGAGGTGGGGGTTCCTGTAATGTACGCGCGGCTCTGTGCGAAGGGCAGGGGCTGTGGGTAGGTTTAGAGGGACCTGTTTGGGAAAAGACAGGGCCGGAGGCTGCTAGGGGGTGTCCCTCTGCCCCGCCCCACTTACGACACTGCGCGGTTCCGCGGCGCCTCTACCGGAGCCCTCCCGCCGGGCTGCATGGCGACGGGTGACCGCCAGGGGCCGCTGCCTCCGGTCCCCGGTGCCCCCGCCCCTCTCCATTGGCCTTTGTTGCCGTCGGAGCGCCCCGCTTGACTCGTTCCCGTCCGCCCCCTGGGCCTGGCGGTCGCGCCTGCGCACTGGCAGCTGGCCGGGCGCTCGCAGGGGGAGCTGCTGCAAGCTCCGCGGCGGCGGCGGCAACGGAGGCTGCGGGGGCGGCGGCGCGAGCGGCCGGGCTTGGTTGGGGAGCCGAGCCCGGCCCGGGAGCCAGAGCAGCGAGAGTGGGAGGTACCTAGGCCCATCACGCTGGACTCCACAGTCTCTGGGCCGCCTGACCTCCGCACGGGTATATGGGATGGAAGCGGGACCCTCGGGAGCAGGTAAGGGCTCCCGGGAAGGGGGGACGGTGCATGCTCCGAGGACCAAGGCTCTCCTGCGTGAAGAGCATGGTTTCCGAGTGAGGGAAGGGCTCCTGAGTGTGAGGGGTTCTCAGGGGATGGGGGGGCCTCAGTTTGAAGGAGGCTGTGTGCAGTTCCGGGGGAGAACCATGTGAAAAGAGCCCTGAGATGGGGCCCGTTTGTCCAAGCAGGCTATTTGCAGTCCTGTGGGTGGAAAGTAGTCTGGGAGAAGGGCCTGAACGCACGGAAGGACTCTCGGAGATCCGGGTAGGCCTACGGAGAGGCCCGGCAGGTGGCAGGGGGCGGGCTCCAGGTGTCCACGAGAGGAGGGGGGCGACACAGATGGGCTGGGAGCTACCGCATGCTGGGGGCGGGGGCTCAGCCAGACTGGGCTGGGCTAGGCTAATGTCTCTTGGGAGAAGGCGCCAGAGCTGGGCTGTGAGCTCCGCCCAGCCGGGCCTGACGCGGAGGCGAGGGTCAGGGGGCGGTGGGTGGGGACCCAGCCCTGGGATTCCCCCCGTGAATCTGGGGAGCCAGAGCGGAGGCGCCGGAGCATGCGCGGAGGTGGCAGCTGGAAGGGGCTGCCCGACGTGGTGGGGGCGTGGCTGTCCGAATACCCCCACCCCTCCCCCTCCCTGTTTGGCTTGGAAAAAGGAGCGCGCTGATGGGGTGCATTCTCTCAAAAGTTATGCTGGCAGAGCGCAAATGGAAATGGTTCCCTTCCCCCACCCTGGGGGCTCTTACCCTTGGCCCTGAGGCCCCTCAGTCACAATTTGCCAAGAATAGGTTGAGGGATACTGCCAAAGTGCCTTTTTCTGCCACATGAGGAAAGCCTGGGAGCCAGGCGATGTTTTGGGGGCGGGTCCTCTTGAAGCTAGGCCTTAGAAAAGATGTTGATTACTGAGGGACGAAGGACAGGACCAGGTCTACCTAGGAGTTGTCTGCAAGTTTCTGGTCCAATACTGAGTAGAGATGGGGGCTTTTAATTCAAGGATAATTACCTTTTCCATTGAATTCTCTTGAGGTTACAGTCTTTATACTTGAATATTTTCATGGCTCCTATCTCCCACTGGGTATCTTTCTTTTTTCCTCTCTCTACTCCCCAGAAACCGTTAGGGCAATGTCATTAGAGCCAACATTGCTGAGTTAGTCTGTCAGCTACAAACAAGTTGGGGGAGGGGAGGAGTTTATACTTTCACCCTGGTGAGTCCCAGGTGATAGTCTTAACTTATTCACAGGCAATCAGGAGAAAAGGCGATAAGAGCAGAGGAGAAACTGAGGCAGGGCTGCCCCAAGAAGACTGGAGTTCTAAGGAGGGGCTAGTGGTACCTCTTGTGTGTTAGGTGTCTTACCCTGTGATGGGAGAAGCATTCGGGACCTGGGAATCCTTTAGGCCCTCTCTCCCCACTTGCTAACATTTGGTCTAGAGATGGGAATCAGATTTCCATTTGGGACTGAACTTCATTACTTTCCTGGTGGAAGAATTTGTATCTTTTATTCCAGACCTAACCTCCCCCTCCCCCAAGGCAATAGCTGCTATCACCCCACTCAAGTCATCCATTTAGTGATCCGTAAGTACTTAGTGACTACTTTCTCCCAAACAAACAACCTTGAGAAGGCTGGTATGGTCCTAAGGTTGAGTGCAAGGAGCAACTGACATCAGTGCAAACTGTTTCCACTCTCTGTCAGGCCCCTCTCTCTCCATCCCAGGAACTCCAGGTTTTCTAGGCTGGAAACTATTTCCAACGACCTGTGGACTAGAGTGGGGGGTGGGGAAGGATCACTGAGGTCCACATGGATTGTTGGGAGCTGGCACCCATTCTAGACTACTAATGATTTTATCCTGATGAATTCCTAAAGGGCTCTGGAGTGATGAAAAAATTGACTTTTTTGTTTGTTACAAGAAATAATCTTCTAGGGAACAGTCTAGAGCCTGGTGTCTGGAGTTAGTCATAGCTTTGGGAAAAACCTAGTAGGACAGGCTTTGCCTCATGAAAGGGTATAATTGAAATTCAGTCTGGAAGCTGAGGATGGAGAGACCCCATAACTGCCTCCTTCCTAGGCCAGTACTGTTACTGTGTTGGAAGAAGTAGGAGTGGTGTCCTGAAGACACAAAACTAAGGTGTTGTTGCTAGCCTCATGCTCATGCTCAAGTGTGCCTTCTGTGCTCAGGTGTATTCCAAGCACATGTACTGTACTGGGTGCTCCCTGAGGGTAGAGGCAGTGTCTGATTTATTTGTGGAACCAGCAAGTGTCTAGAATATAGGTCCCGAGACAGATTACATGTTAATTAATTGAACTGAATCACATTCAAGTGTGAACATATATGGTTAAGCTCATAGGTGGATATTTAATAATTTCTGTATACTCATGTGAAGACAAATCCTTTTTGGAAAGATTGGCCTCTTACTCTTTGCTTGCCCACCAGCTAACCTAGCCTTGAGTTTGTGTCTTTTGAATAGGCAGTCTGGCTCCTTGGGAGGTATGTGGGCCTCAGAACTGCAGGGAAGGAATCCTGAGCCAGGGCTTTCAGCTCTGTTACTTTTCCTTCTCTGGGGTGGTTGGAGATGGGGGAGGGGGAGTGTCCTTTTTCAGAGACCCTCCCTCCTTGCTTTTGTCTGAAGAGAAGGGCCCCGCCCCTTTTCCTCTAGGCCCAAGCTTTGTCCTCTGTACTGGGGCCCTCATCTGCATCACAAAGTGGCCGTCTGTCCCTGTCTGGGTCTGAAGGGAAGTGTCTCCCTTTCTCAGGCTAAGAGCTGGGGTAAGGGGGTGGGGGCGACTTTGTACTGCTGTTAGGCTTTCAGGGAAATGAAATGGGAGACAGGGTCCCGTGTCCTCCAGCCTTTCCTAGTTCAGGGATGAAGTGGGGATGTGGGCTCCCCTGTTTTCCCAAAGCTTCCTTGAAGAGGAAGGTGCTCTAAGGCTAAGTCTGTTGTGTAGTCCTGTTTCTGGGAAAGAGAAGGCTTTGAGGCAGAGTGTATGTTCCACCCCCATGATATCCACCAGCCCCAGCTCTAGGGGATGTCTTTCTCCTCAGGCACCAAATAATTATTTAGCCTGGGAGGCTAAGAGGTGAATGGAATTTAAGAACCTGGAGATGGGAAGAGTGTCTTTTACCAGCTATGCTCACAAGGATATATGTTTGTCCTGTGCAGTGTTTATAATTGTTTCTGGGCAGTTGCACGTGTTCATGTGTTTGTGTGCTTGTGTGTCTGGATATGTTTGTTCATTCATTTCATATTTGTATAATGAACACCTCCTGTGTGTGTGCCAGGCACTAGAGATTAA
This sequence comes from Eulemur rufifrons, assembly GCF_041146395.1. Lineage (NCBI taxonomy): Eukaryota > Metazoa > Chordata > Mammalia > Primates > Lemuridae > Eulemur > Eulemur rufifrons. The sequence goes on from NC_090990.1 coordinate 25,008,694, forward strand.
GCAGTGACCAAGGCAGATATAGTCTTTGCCTTTGAAGAACTTAGTCTAAGGTGGTAAAGGATATGTTTATAAAGGTAAACATACGTTGGTCTAAATGTGTGGATGTTTGTGATGGGAATGTGTGTCTAAGTGTGTCTGTCAATGGGCTTGTGTGCAATTTTCTGTCCAGCTTTCTCTGGGGTAGGTGGCTAGGTTCCAGTAGTTAGGCTTTCATTTCCTCACATAGCTGAATTCTGAAGACCTTTTCCTTCCAGGCTGGGCCTCCATTTTCCTGTCTGCAAAGTAGGTCTGGGCTTGACAGGTGGTTAGAGGGAGACAGTACAGCTTAGCTCTGGGAAAGATGCCCCTCCCATGAATGGTTCTGACCTTTTCCTGACCCCCAGCTGAGTGTATGCCCCATCCCCCACCTCCAGCCTATCTGACTGTGAAAGCCGAGCTCTGGTAATTGGAGGTCCTGGGCTGGTTTATCCCTTTCTCCTCCTACCTAGGTTGGTCCTCTGCTAAGGACAATAATAGCTGAGAACAAAGGCTTCTCTTAGGCTGTTTCCCTTTTTTTCTGTTCCCGCAAGCTAAAAAATAAGACTGGGGGCAGCAATCAGACTAGCAAGAGAGGAGAAAGTAGCTAGAGCTGGCCCTGCCCTAGCCTTTCCCAATGGCCCCCTCAGTCTTGAAATTGTTCCCTTTTGCTACTGTCTGGACCCTCTGTGTGGAAGGATCTGTGGGGCTTGGGGAGAATCTTGTATTCTTCTTACCAAAGGTAGTGTCTCTTCCTTCTTCAGCATTGTGATTTCTACCTCTGCTTTCCCAACCCCATCTTTCTTCATTCAAGCTTTCTCATCATTGTCTCCCCAGTTGCAGCCTGTTTCCTCCTGCCCTACCTTCCAGCTCTAACCTATCTTGCCCCAGTCCCTAACTCCAGCCTTCCCTCCTTTCTCTGGCCAATTCAAGCTTTTTTCCTGCTGTGACCTTCTCTTCTGGCCTCTTCTCCAGTCTCCTACTTAAGCCTCTCTCCTTTCCTTTGTCTCCAAACTCTATCCTTTTAGCCTTTTCTCCTTTCCTTTTTTTTTGTTTTTTTTTAATTTTTATTAAAAAAAATTTTTTTAGGGACGAGGTCTCACTAAGTTGCCCAGGCTGGTCGTGAACTCCTGGCTTCGTGCGATCCTCCCACCTCAGCCACCCAAGTAGCTGAGACTCCAGGTGTGAGCAGCCACGTCCAGCTTCTTCTTTTCTTTCTCTCCAACCCCAGCCATTCAGTTGCTTTAATCCTGTCTCAAACCTGCCCCTACTCTCCCCAACCTGGCCTTTGGTTCTTCCTCCTGCCTACATGCAAAGGAGCATCAAGGTGATGCCATTTTATGTTCAAGATGATGATGAATGAAGTGAGCATCTGGCTAGCAGAGAATAGGGCATTCTTGGACTGTTAGATACCTGATGGAGGTAGGTGTCTTAATCTCGTAGAAGGAAAAAAGGGTTTTGTTACTGGGAACCAAATTTAGCCCCTCTGCTTATATGTAATAGGAACTTATTACATATTCACTTGATGAGTTTAAAATATATGACAACAGTAATTTTCCTAACTGGAGATAGGTTTAAAAAAAATAAAAAAACAAAAACACAAATGAACCTGGATGTCTGAGCCCTCAGCTAGAAGCCCTCAGCTGGGCTGGGTAGCAGGAAAGAGGCTTTCTCCATGTTCTCCCGTTCCTGCTGGGAGGCCTTTTGCCTTCTCTGATCAGAGTAGTTAGATTGCCAGACTTTACCCTCACCAGCCTCTTTGTCTTGTAGCTGCAGGTGCCTACCTGCCCCCCCTGCAGCAGGTGTTCCAGGCACCTCGCCGGCCTGGCATCGGCACTGTGGGGAAACCAATCAAGCTCCTGGCCAATTACTTTGAGGTGGACATCCCTAAGATCGACGTCTACCACTACGAGGTGGACATCAAGCCGGATAAGTGTCCCCGCAGAGTCAACCGGTAAGTGATGCACATCTAGGCCACCAAATCCAGGAGTCTTCGCTTTCCTGAGTCTCAGAAACTTAAAAGAGGGGCCAGAAAGGTAAAAGTAAAACCGGTAGAGGGTGGTATCACCAAATCCAAGAAAGTTTTTGAGGACAAGATGCCAAGTAAATGCTGAAAAATATAGTTGGATTTGGCTATTAGAAGATAATTGGTGCTTTTGCCAGAGCAATTTCAGTGGAGTAGTTGGGCTAGTTAAACTTACTTCAGTGAGTTAAGAAATATTTTTAAGTGGAAAGTTATACGGTAGAAATAGTGAGAGCAGATAGCTTTTTCCAGATAGCTTGGCAGTGAAGTGGGGAGAGAGGGAATATGCTGGCTAGAGAGGACTATAGGGGTCAAGTACAGTGCTTAGCACATTTCAATATTTGTTGAAATGAATGAATGAAGAGTTTTCAAGAATGAGACATGGGTATATTTATAGATTGAGGAGGAGCTAGTAGAGAAAGAGAGGTTAAAGGTATGGGACAGAAAGGGGAGGACTAAGAGTGGGATGTTCTTGATGAGGCAGGAGGACATGGGAGGATGCACAGTTGGAGGGATTAGCCTTAGAAGAAGCAATATTTCTTACTAAATTAATTTTATTATTATTTGAAAACTATATATATGATATAAAAAAAATTCAGGTATTACAAAAAGAGTGATGAAAAATGTCTCCTTCTTATCCTGGTCTCCAGTCCCCTCGTTCCTTTCCCCAGAGGCATTGATTGTTACCATTCTTGAGTATGCTTCCAGATGTTTTTCTATGTGTATGCAAGCATGTATGCATATATAACGTTTTTTAAATGCACAAAATATAGGTTTCTATATACCTTGTTCTATGCCTTGCATTTTCCCACTAAAAAATATATTTTGGAAAATAATACATATCAGTACATACAGATCTGCCTCATTCTTTTGCATAGCTCCATAGGTATTCCATTGAATGGCTGTATTATAACCTATTTAATAAATCTATTGAGGAACATTGACATTGAGTCTAACTTCTGCTACAAAAATGAAACTGTTAAATATTATATATAGATACATTTTTGCACTCAAAGTTGAGTGTGTCTGTAAGATAAATTCCCAGGAGTGGGATTGCTGGCACAATACATTTTGAAGTTTTCAGATATTGGAAAAACTTTTAAAGGTAAGTTGTACCTATTTATACTCCCATCAACAAGGTATCAGTGCCTGTTCCCCGTGCCTGTACCGATCCAATATATAAGATTTTTTTTAATCTTGATATTCTGATAAGTAGATAATTATATCTTAGTCTAATTTTAAATTGCATTTTACTAATAAGTGAAGTTGAACATATTTTCTTATATTTAAAAATAATACATGGAAGGGGCATTTCAAATGTGAGAGCAAGGGAGGAGAAAAAGACACATGCACATATAAATATGTTTGTGTGTATGTCTGGAAGTTCAAGGATGGCCTTGAATACTACCTTCTGTTCTTTACAGAGATAGAGCTGCTTCCTGATAGGAGGCAGGAATGAATTCTAGAGTTAAAGGATAGTGGAGAAGGTTCAACACAGTCTGTGAGGGATGGGAGTAATCAGGAACTTGAAACAAGATTGCTGGGCAGCACTGAAGCCTAATGGAATGGAAACCATGTGATTATAGTTGCTCCTTATATACTATTTATCCAGTAATATTCAAGACTTTTGATTTAAAAAGTGAAGAGGTCAGTTGGTTGCATGAGCTGGAATTTTGAAGGAATGATGAATACTCTGGGATCTAAGTGGCAGGGGATAGGGAGTGAAATCAAAAAAGAGATGATAATGGAGAGAAAACATTTTAGTGAGACTAAGGGCTTCAGAGAGATGAAAGGGATGAGGTTTTTCTTCCACAGTTTATTCTTATTCCAGTTCAGATCTCATTCCTATTTTGCTTATCAGATTAGGGGTCGGAGATTGGAGCAGTCTGGAATCTCTTCCTGATTCTTGGTAGACCCTGGGACCAAACCCGTTTCCCCTCAGCCTCCCCCTTTTCTCAGAGGGCTCTCAGGTCCACTCTTTCAGATCCCTTAGAGCCTTGATGATCTGAAGACCAGCAGCATCACCTGGGAGCATTTTAGAAATGAAGAATTTCAGGCTTTGCTCTAGATCTGCCGAATTAGAAGCAACATTTTAACAAAATCTCCAGGTGACTCATAGGAATGTTGAAGTTTGAGAAGCACTGCCATAGAATAGATGCTAGGATTAAGTGTAATAGATGGGACATTGCCTGGACTTTGAATTATTTCCAAAAGCTTGAAGTGGTAGTCTCTCAGCCTCCACAGGCCACTCCTATCCCCCACAGGGAGGTGGTGGAATACATGGTCCAGCATTTCAAGCCTCAGATATTTGGTGATCGCAAGCCCGTGTATGATGGAAAGAAGAACATTTACACTGTCACAGCGCTGCCCATTGGCAATGAACGGGTAAGGTTGGGAGTCAGGCTAGACCTGTGTCAGGGGTATGGGGCGGAACCAAGTTCATGTAAGCCTACTCGGAGTCTGGCCATCCAGAGATCCTTTTCGTCTTTTGTGCGCAGAAAGTGTTTTAGGGTGAGGGGTGGGTAGGTGCTGATGTTTAGTCTATTATGTGGCTGTCCTTATCCTAAACATACTGAGATTAAATTTAAAATAGACCTAAAGGATTTCCTACTGGGTTGAGAGGTGGTTGAGAGGAACAGAAGTACTGAGGTGGCTGGAAACTTCCAAGGTGGCTGGAAACTAAGGGGCTAGATTTACTTTGGAGTCTTCATTGTGAACCTGTATCAACTGAGGAGCATATTCTTGGCAAATCCATGGAATGGGGGGTCGTTGGGGCAAGGCAAAGAATGCTGGCCTGTGGGAAAGCAATGCAATCCTTTGCCCCTTTCTCTCACCCTCTTAAAGGTCGACTTTGAGGTGACAATCCCCGGGGAAGGGAAGGATCGAATCTTTAAGGTCTCCATCAAGTGGCTAGCCATTGTGAGCTGGCGCATGCTGCATGAGGCCTTGGTCAGTGGCCAGATCCCTGTTCCCCTGGAGTCTGTGCAAGCCCTGGATGTGGCCATGAGGCACCTGGCATCTATGAGGTATTGGGTGTAGTTAGTGTCTGGGGTGCTAGTGTCGGCAGAACTGCTGTTTGGGGAGGAAGGGAATGAGCACATATTAAGGTCCCACAGTGTGCCATTTAACAAAAAATTATGTGAAGCCCTACCATTTGCCAGGCAAGTGTGCATATACATTTAGATGGTTTAAAGCTCTGGCCCTGAACTTCTTAGATATCTTTCGGCCTCACCCCATTTGTCCCTGCATGGCAGAGAAAAGGTAGAAATTTGCACAAGGTCAGTCATACAACTAGTAAAGGATCGGAGCTGGCATTAAAGCCCTGGTGTCCTGCCTTCCAGGCCAGGGCTCCTCCGTGCCCAGGATGCCTCACAGGGTGGGGGCCTGTGCCCGAGGGACCAGTTCTCTGCCTGTCCCTGCCAGGTACACCCCTGTGGGCCGCTCCTTCTTCTCACCGCCTGAGGGCTACTACCACCCGCTGGGGGGTGGGCGCGAGGTCTGGTTCGGCTTTCACCAGTCTGTGCGCCCTGCCATGTGGAAGATGATGCTCAACATTGATGGTGAGTGGGGAGAGCTATGGAGCCAGGGGCACCCCAAGTCCAGTGACCACACTCCCAGCCTCATCCCTCCCAGCTCTGCAACCATACTCCTAGTCTAATTCCTACAGCCCTGGCACCCCCTGTCCCCATCCCAATACCCTATAAGGAAGAGGGTATAAATTGCAGTGCCTCCATTTATTCTGGAAGACAGAACCTGAGCTGAGCTATTCCTACCCTATGCCCACAGTCTCAGCCACTGCCTTCTACAAGGCACAACCAGTGATTGAATTCATGTGTGAGGTGCTGGACATCAGGAACATAGATGAGCAGCCCAAGCCCCTCACGGACTCTCAGCGCGTTCGCTTCACCAAGGAGATCAAGGGTGAGGACCCAACCAAGCGGGGAAGGGAAACAGCGCTACTTTCTCTTTAGCTGTAAGAGGAAATCCCCTTGGGATATGTTCAGGGGAGAGGCCAAGCCTGGGCAAATGAGCAACCTATTCCAACCCTGACAAGCAGTGTGTGTATCTCAGGTCTGAAGGTAGAAGTGACCCACTGTGGACAGATGAAGAGGAAATACCGTGTGTGTAATGTTACCCGTCGCCCTGCCAGCCATCAGACGTAAGTTGGCAGGGCTGCTGAGCCATACTTCATTGGTGGAAGAGGGTTGAGATTTCCAACTCACCACCCCTCCTCTGCCCTACCTCCACTGGCCCTCAGAATGAGCCTTGGGTTGGCCCTGTTTTCAAAGATAAGCTGTGGGAATTTGGCATACTTCCTTTAGCCTTCCCAGATCTGATACTCTGTCTACCATTTTTGCCTTCTTGATCTGCGTTCCTCCTTGAGCATTTACTATAGAGGAGGCATGTTTCCCTGATTCCTGTTATGGTTGTATAAATGTTAGCATCTCTCTCAATTTATTCTTTTTTCTGAAAAAAGAAAGCCAGGCTCCTGGGCTCTTTGGGAAGACTGTCACTAATTCCATCCCCATTCTTAACCGCAGGCCACACTGGACCATGAGTGCCTAGTCTGTGTCAGGTTTTATGCTCAACGTTAGAAATGCAGATGAGTCAGATATGGTCCTGACTTTTGTGGAATTTTCTTTCAAACCTTTCACTTGTCTCTTGGACCCCTGTATTGCCTGGTTTCCCATGAGTTGGGAAGGATGATGCAAAGTCTAGGGCTTCCAATAGTTGTGGGTCTAGAAAGGTGGGATTGAATGCTGGGTTATGACACCTCCTTCCCTTCCTCCAAACAGATTTCCCTTGCAGCTGGAGAGTGGACAGACTGTGGAATGCACAGTGGCACAGTATTTCAAACAGAAATATAACCTTCAGCTCAAGTATCCCCACCTGCCATGCCTGCAAGTTGGCCAGGAACAAAAGCATACCTACCTGCCCTTAGAGGTGAGACTGCCAAGTAATGGCTGGGCTCGGGAACAGGCATTGTTGTGTGTACCTGCATGTTGGTCATCAGAGGTCTGTTATTTCATAGTCTCTCATCCTCATTTTGAAGTTTGGAAAATTAACGTTCAGAGAAAGTATGAGGTAGTTCTCCTGTGAAATAAAGGTCTCATTCTTGCCTACTGAGTTCTTTTCTTATCCCCTGTTCATTCTCTAATTTTCTTTCAGGGCTGTCAGGCAGAGGCACAAGCTGTATTTACCATTTAATAAATAATTAGTTCATTCAGTGCAGAGATTTTAGGTACCCACACTCATGTTCTCTTAATTTCTCTTTCTGTGCTGTCTCAAGCTGGGAATACTAAGTGATCTGGAGATACAGTGTACCTTACTCTACAGAAAATGGAGATGAATGTTACCTACAATGTAGATTCTGTTTCCCCAATGATTAATCCGTTCCTTTTGAAAAAGTTCTAGCCCCAGGATTTGTCATACTTTTGTATTTCAGTAGACCTTTGAAATCCTGCAATTAGAGAAAGAATAGTAATGCTATTTAAGTCATAGGATACAAATGCAGAATCACTGGGCTCTATTTGGTTTGGTACATACTAGCCATAATACCTAATGAGAAACTACTCTGACTACTTCATTGTCTAGTCCAGTGCTACTCAAAAAGTCTGGTCAGTATACCAACAGGAGGCTGGGTGTGGTGGCTCCCGCCTATAATCCTCGCACTCTGGGAGGCTTAGGAGGGAGGATTGCTTGAGGTCAGGAGTTTGAGACCAGCCTGACCAAGGGCAAGACCCCATCTCTACTAAAAATAGTAAAAATTACCCAGGTGTGGTAGTGAGCACCTGTAGTCCCAGCTCTTTAAGAGGCTGAGGCAGGAGGATCACTTGAGCCCATACATTTGAGTTTGCTGTGAGCTAGGCTGATGCCATGGCACTCTACCCCAGGCCACAGAGTAAGACTCTGTCTCAAGAAAAAAAAAAAAAAAACAAAAAAACATACCAACAGGATAGGCATCACCTGAGAACTTATTTAAAATGATGCAGAATCTCAGGCTCTTCCTATACCTGCTGAGTTAGAATTTGTCTTTTAACAAGATCCAAAGGGGATTCATATGTTTGTATAAGTTGGAGAAGTACTATCCTAGACTACCTTCTTTGTTCCAGCAGCAATTGTGAGATTGTCCAGACCAAAGCTCAAGCCTTCTTTGAGCTTCTGGGATTTCAGAACTAACCTGAGGCAATTAGGCTGAAGGGGACATGTCACATAAATGGAATCATATAATATGGGGGCTTTTTTGACTGGCCTCTTTCACTTAGCATAATGTTTTCAAGGTTCATCTGTATTGTTGCATTATATGGATATGTCACATTTTGTTTATCCATTCTTCAGTTGACGAGCATTTGAGCTGTTTCCACTTTTTGGCTATTATGAGTAATGCTGCTGTGAACATTGATGTACACATTTTTGTGTGAACATATGTTTTCATTTCTCTTGGGTATATACCTAAGAGTGAAATCATATATAACCCTATATTTAACATCTTGAATAGCTGCCTGATTGTTTCCCAAAGTGATTATGCCATCGTACTATCTCATCAGCAATGAATGAGTGTTCCAATTTCTGGTCAGGTGAGATTTTATTCTAATTATAATAGGAATCCATTGGAAGGTTTTAAGTAGAAGAACAATATAGATTATTTGAATCTCCCTAGCTAGAAACTAGAAATAACCAGTGCCTCCAATCCAGGTCTTTGTCTTCCTTGAATAGTTATCCAGGCCAGTGGGAGTGTCAGCAAAATCATTTGTTCATATTCAAATCACAGTTCATTCTTCCTTTAGTCTTTTTCAAATTGTGGTAAAATGTACATAACATAAAATTTACCATTTTACCCATTTTTAAGTGTATAGTTCTGTGACATTAAATACATTTACACTGTTGTACAACCATCACCATCATTCTTCTCCAGAACTTTTTCATCATCTCAGCTGAAACTCTATACCCATTAAATAACAACTCCCCTTTTCCCCTCTCCTTAACCCCTGGCAACCACCATTCTACTTTCTCTCTCTATGAATTTCACTACTTTAGGCACAAATAAATGGAATCATATAATAATTGTCCTTTTTTGACTGGCTTATTCTCCTTAGCATAATGTCTTCAAGGTTGATCTATGTGGTAGCATATTAGAATTTCCTTCCTTTTTAAGGCTGAATGATGTTCCATTGTATGTGTATACCGTAATTGTGAATTGTTTATTCATGCATCCACTTATGGATACTTGGTTGCTTTTGGCTTTGTGAATAATGCTGTAATGAGCAAGAAGTACAAATGTCTGATCAAGTCTCTGCTTTCACTTCTTTTGAGTACATACCCAGAAATAGAATTACTGGTTCATGTGGGAATTCTATGTTTAATTTTTTGAGGAATTGCCACACTATTTTCCACAGCAGCTATACCATTTTACATTCCCACGAGCAATGCACAAGGGTTCTAATTTCACCACCTCCACACTTTAGTCTTTTGCTAGTGTTAATTCTGTATCTGTAACCATCTGTATAGAGTGCTACAAATTTAAGGCACCTTTAAGAGAGCAACGTCACAAATGTCGACAATTCTGGATTTCCATTAAGTGAATGGACTACTTTATGATTCTTTGGAATATGGAATTTGAAGGCAGGTGACCTTGGCCTGGTTTTCCTTCCCATTGTTTAGCATGAACTCTGGGAATTAGGATGAGAACCAGTACTTAAAGAATGTTGACCCTATGCAAGCAAGTTATACATTTCATCTCTTTTAAATCTTCACAACAACCTCGTGAGACAGCTACTGTTTTTTTCCCCATGTCGGAGACTAAAGAAGCAGAGTCTAGAGTAGTTAAGAGACCTGCTCAACATCACCTAGAAATAGCAAAGCTGGACTTAAAAGACAAGTTTTCCAAAACTTACTGGCTCTCTCAATTCTACTATAAGCCTTCCTGTTAACGGCATCGTAAATATAGTATATTGGGGAATGGAAGTCTTATATATCACTAGACAGCCTTTTTTGATCTCCATTGTGTTCTGTTGGGCCCCGAAGAGATGAACTGAATGGCAGGATGTTACTCACATCAACAGAGGAATGTGGTCAGCCAACAGAAATGGTGATTTCTATAGTCTGGGGGCTCAATGATCATCTGTTGGCTGGGGCTAAAGGGTTTAGAGCCATTGTCCTCCTGGTGGGTTGCAAGATGGAGCAACTGACTGCCACCATTGGACAGCTGCTTTAGGAATCTAATTTGTGTATATTGAATTTTTTGGTATTCAGGAGGGCTCAATACTTGGTCTTTTGATAAATAATAATCTGTGCTTCAACTTACTGAATGTTTACTGTGTCCCAGAACTGTACTCAGTCCTTTCGGTGCTTTATTTTATTTACGGTTCAGAGAACCCTATGATATTGTCACTGTTCTCCTCATTTAACATTTGAGACCTGAGCCTAGATCTGGCTCTGGATCCTAAGCTCTTAATCACAAAGTGGCTGTATTGTCTTTTATATTGCACATGAATATTTTCTAACTATCAAGTAAAATTCAAGAGGACAATATATGCATGTGTAAGGTTTTTTTGCAGTCCCTTTCTCCATGGCTGACAGCTAAGTCTCTTCTCACCGTGGGGCTCTGGGTACAGGGTGGACTATACTCAAGCCAGAGCTACCTATCCTTCTCGTTTCCTCAGGTCTGTAACATTGTGGCTGGGCAGCGCTGCATTAAGAAGCTGACTGACAACCAGACTTCGACCATGATAAAGGCCACAGCTAGGTCGGCCCCAGACAGACAGGAGGAGATCAGTCGCCTGGTCAGTGGGGCTGCAGAGAAATGTTTGCTCAGTCATTGGGGCCCTTGGTAGTATAGGTGTTTTAATGGCCCAGTAGGACCTTCCTTCAGGAGAACCCAAGTCTGGATTTGTTCCCTGGAACTCCACAGGGCTGCCCTTGTTTCTTTACCTTGTATCTACTTGCTTCTATCTGTATTTCTCTCCTGCATTACTTTCCTGTGTTATCCACTTTCACTTCCCTCATCTTCCACTCTCCCTTGTCCCCCTTTTTAGGGCTATTCCTTGCTAGCCCTAGCTTCTCTTCAGGGCTGTCTTCTTGGGACCCAGAGGGTGAGGAGTATTGCCAAGCTGCTGGTCTCCTGAGATCCCCCTCTTTTGCCCTGCAGATGAAGAATGCCAGCTACAACTTAGATCCCTACATCCAAGAATTTGGGATCAAAGTGAAAGACGACATGACGGAGGTGACGGGGCGAGTGCTGCCGGCGCCCATCTTGCAGTACGGCGGCCGGGTGAGCAGGGTCAGGGCCAGACAACATCTCTGGGGCATATGTGGGTGGTTGGGTTGTATAGCCAGGGGCTTTTGCTCCCCTACCCACCTGGCTATACTGAGGCTCACCTGGGTTCCCCCTTTGCCTATTTCCAGAACCGGGCCATTGCTACACCCAATCAGGGTGTCTGGGACATGCGGGGGAAACAGTTCTACAACGGGATTGAGATCAAAGTCTGGGCCATCGCCTGCTTCGCACCCCAGAAACAGTGTCGAGAAGAGGTGCTCAAGTAAGGAGGGTTGGGTGTAGGGATGGAAGGGTGGGAAGGACCCTAGAGCTGCTTGCCCTCCCCCACCCCCAGGGGTTGAGATCGATTGGTAGTGTGCTCTTTCTGTCTTGACTCTGCCTGTATTGTGCTTTCTTGCTCAAGCTTCTACCTATTCCTTTTCTATCCGTCTTTGGTTAGGAGAATTTGATAAGGTGCTATATTTATGTCAGAGATGATGATTTTAGGGCATGAATCGCCTGAAGAAGGCCTGGATTATTTTATTATTATAATTATTGTCATTGGTAATAAATAGTACTAGTGATGACTATAATGTTTATGCCAACATTATACTTAATTACCTAATTTATGTTCTCTCATTTCATCTTTACAGTGAGTAGGTGGTGATATTTCCATTTTCAGGAGACTGAGGCTCAAAGAGGTTAAGTAACTTGTCCAAAGTTCGCATATCATCAAGAAAGTGTTAGAGTTGGGATCAATTCAGATCTGAGCTTCAAAACTTGGTTCCTAATGGTAAACAAAATAGAGCAGATTGTTTAGCTGATCTCTGAGCTGTCCTTTCCTATGCACAGAATTCGTTCAGTCAGGTCCAAGTGACCTGAATTAGGTTAACAAGAGTTGTAAGGGCCTCTGTGCCACTGTGGCTGAGGGGGCAAGGAAAGTGATATTGCCAGTTGATTTTAAAAAACAGGTTAGATGGGTGAAGAACCTACGGGCTTAAGGCCACATGTGGCCCTCCAGATCCCCAAGTGGGATTTGTTCTGTAAAATTCAGATTCAGTCAAAAGGCAGCACTCAAGGATCCAGAAGGCTACATGTGGCCCCAAGGCTGCAGGTTCCCCACTCCTCGATGGCTCTAGTGTGTGAATAAGTAAGTGAAGAAGTCAGTGATCCTTCCTCTGCAGTCTTTTTTTTTTTTAAATAGTTTTATTGAGATATGTTTAAAATACCACAAAACACACCCACAGAAAGCATGCAGTTTCTTGTTTCCTGGTGTCTTTTGAAGTGGTGACTTCTCATTCTCTCTGGCTCTGGAGTGGAGTTAGTGTACTCTGGGGATGAAGAGAGTCAGTGGAGGTGACCATTTTGGGTAGTGATGAGGGTAATGGAGATGTGTGCTCTGGTGGGTTAATCTGGCCTTGGAGTCTTCACAAGAATTAGTTCTAGCAGTTCCTGATGGATCTGGGGACTCTGGACCCAGACTTGGTCATTCTTCCCTCTCCCCTCACGGATACACAACCACCACCACCATCATAACTGTAGCTTCTTCTAAATGGGTGGTTCTTGTCCCCTTTCCTGGGTTCTTTGGATATTGGCCCCATTTAGACCAGACTACTCTTGGCCTTGGCCTGGTATTGGAGGGCTGGCCCTTAGCATATTGGAAAGGCTCCCAGCTCTTTGCGTTTGTGCTATAGTCACTTCACTGGCAGCTCTATTCTCTCTGTGCTTCTCTCTTATTCCCATGTCTTTCCCTTTTCCAGTTCTTTTGGCAAACAGTCCATTGTTTTGGCCATTTTGGGGTATAGGAACTGATAAACCCTAGAATCTCAGACTTGGAAGAGGTCAGTTTATCAAGCATCCCCTTCTCCTCATCTCCCCTTACCCCTTAGATATATGGGGTAAGAAAATGGTTTGTCCATTTGGGTCAGTAGTAACCAATTAGGTGTGTGGTTCTGAGTTAAATGTAAAGATTTCTGACTCTTTAGCCATGGCAGTGGATGAGATTGTCCAGGGAGAATGTGCATAGTAAGATAAGGCTGTAAATAGAACTCAGAGAAACTGGAAAATAAACAGAGCAAAGTCCCTAAGTGTGTATGAAGGGGTGGGATCCACAATATGGAGAAAGGGCATCCTTTCCACTGAGAAGAGGGGGAAACATGAAGATTGCTGTGGAGTTGGAGAAACTAATAGTTGGGAATGGATGAGGGAGTCCTAGTGAAACTAGGAACCCTCAGAATTTTTCTTCTAGCTAAAGAGGCCCCATTACTTCAGCTGTGTCACCTATAGGACAGGATTTCAAGACCTTCCCCATCCTATACATCTCTCAACACTTTGTGGCCTCCAGCACTGGACACAGTATCCTAAGTGTGGTCTGATAGTAGGGAGAAGATTGGGAATACCACTTTTCTTGAAGTAGAGACCCACTATTAATGAATTCTGGTAGCACGTAGGCTTTTTTCGTAGCTACACTGCAGTTGTATACAAGGCAGAGAAATGGAAGAAATACCATTAGTAGTCCATCAAAGCCCTAGTTTTTATTTACATGAAACAATGGTTAGGTTGTATTTTTTTAGTCTAACATTCATTTTGAAAATTTTTTTTAAAAATAGTAAATGTAGAGAATACCACCTCACTCATGTATCCATCATAAGTTTTGTCATATTTATCCTTTTTTGAAAAGTAAATATTACAGATAAACATGATCTTTCATATCCTCCACCCTAGTCCTATTCCTTCCTTCTAAAGCAGCCACTGTCACAATTTATTGTAACCTTCCTATTCAATTTCTATGTTATATATACCTATGTGTATTAAATGATTTTAAATTTTGCATGACAGTATCATACTGTATTTACCTTTCTTTTGCATTTTTATAAAATATGTGAAAAATACTTATTTTCTAACTGAACTATCATATTGATATTTATATTCTATATAATGTCTCCTAAGCAATTGCTTTCATTCTCTGTACATTCTTGCTTATAATTTCATTGCAAGATTTTCACATTAAATTTCCTGCTGCTCATTTTAGTCTGTCAGTATGTTTATGTAGGTTGATTTTTTTCCTATACTGTACGTGTATCTTCTCTTCCACTTTTGTCTTCATTTCCCAGGGTAAAGCCCTAAAGCCAAAGGAATGAAGCTTATTTTACTGGCTGTTAGACTTCAAAGAAACAGTTGAAGAGGAGGGAGCTCATTTTTACTGAGCATCTCCTGTGCTCCCATCACTGTTGGAACCTCATTTATTTTGAGCAAAAAGGCCTTACTCTTGGTCATCTGCCTGTTTCTTTGGACATGTAATGGAGCACAGGAATCAGCTGCTTGAGTGGGGCAAGGTGGGAACCCTGAGAATTCCCATAGGTCCCTTTCCCAGGCTCCCTCATCTCTTTGCTCCTACCATTGAACACTCGGCAAGCTGTCTTGTCATACTCAACTATAAATGCACATTTTACACTAGCTGTGATCATGTCTCATTCATGTTAGGATCTCTCAGTCTCTCTCATAGTGCTGAGCACCTAAGATGGAGGCATGTGGCCGGAGGTATTAAAGTGGGACTTACTGCTTTCTGTCACGACCATGCTTATGCTACAGGAACTTCACAGACCAGCTGCGGAAGATTTCCAAGGATGCAGGGATGCCTATCCAGGGTCAGCCTTGTTTCTGCAAATATGCTCAGGGGGCAGACAGCGTGGAGCCCATGTTCCGGCATCTCAAGAACACCTACTCAGGGCTGCAGCTCATTATCGTCATCCTGCCAGGGAAGACACCAGTGTATGGTACAGTTTTCTTGGGACAGTGATAATGATGGTGGGATTCTTCTCAGGGTAGCTCCCTGGGGACTCCTAGGGAAGACTCGATGTAAATTCTTGGCTCTAGCTAGAGCTGTTCCTTAATGTCAGTGCTCCTGTTACAGGAGAAAGAGCAGCCTATATGAGCCATTGAGTCATCCCAGATCCTAATTATATGCTCACCTTATCTCCCCATAACATTTGCTGGAGTCCTCTGAGTGCTGATTTTTATGCCAGGCTCAGCTGGGCCAGATATAGAGATGGGTCAGTTCAGATTCCTGTCTTTAGCGGTGAGTTGTTTATCAGGATACTGTGCAGCACACTCAACCAGAATGTGTGGTGGTGGTTTGAGAATGATTTGGACTTTTTGAGAGGCTTTCTCTCTTCTTTTCTTTTCTTTTTAGGACAGGACAGACTATATAAGTTTCTGGCTTAGCAGAAACTTTCTCGTACTCTGTTTTCCCTCTCTACCTCTACCTCTACCTCTCCTGCTTCAAACAAAGAGGTGTTCCTCTTAGTTTGCTCAACTCCTCTGTGCTCTTGTTCCCAACCTATCCTGCTACCTTTGGGACTTCATACTTTTCAACTCTCAAACATCTTCAGATTCCCCATCCTAGTGCACATTACCACAATCTTGCCATCTCCTTTGGTTTTCTTCATCAAACCTTTTTTTCTTTTTTTTTTTTTTTTTCTTTATTTTTTTTTTTTTTTTTTTTTTTTTTTTGTTGAGACAGAGTCTCACTTTGTTGCCCAGGCTAGAGTGAGTGCCGTGGCGTCAGCTTAGCTCACAGCAACCTCAAACTCCTGGGCTCTTCATCAAACCTTTTGAATGAGTTCTTTACATTGTCTATGCCCACTTTCTCACCAGCCACATACTCCTTAGCATCTTTCATCTATCTTCTATTTACCTTTCTCCTGAACCTCCTCGGCAAAGGGCTGCCAATGACCTTTTTCAGTTGTCCTCTTCCCTTGACTTCTACATATTTTCTCCTGCCTCTCTTTACTAATTTTTGTCATGACCAGGAATGGCTGGTATTTGCCAGGTTTCTGTCTTCTGCCCTCTCTTTCTGTTTTTACATTCTCTTGAAATTCTCATTCATTTTGGTTGCTTCAATCATCACCTATTGTTATATGGTATATTATTGAAGTCTTGATCTAACCCTTGAACCCTCTGCGGCTCCTATCTGTCCCTTTGGCTTCTCTCCCTTTCTTCTGCAAGAGTTTATTAATCATCTATCATGTGTGAAACACCGTGCAAGATCCTAGATACACTGGTGAATATAACAGATACTCTGTGCCCTTAGAAAGTGTTTTGCTGGACCATCTCTTCAGTAGCTTGTCTTCTCTGTAAACCCTTCTCTTTGCTTCTCTTTTCTGTGCTTGGCAACACAGTGGTTCCTGAGTACCTTCATTCAAACTTTGGAGGCAGTCTGTCTTCTCTTTGCTTTACCTCCAGTGCTCTTTCATAATCTTTCTCAAAATATATTCCCTGCTCTCTACCCATATTTCTCAACTTAGTTCTAACCTTCCTTCTCAAGGCTTTCCTGAATAGATTATCAGGTAAGACTTTCTGTGACTGTATTACCAAAAAAGTTGACTGGGCACGGTGGTTCACATCTGTAATCCCAGCACTTTGGGAGGCCAAGGCAGGAGGATCGTTTGAGTCTAGGAGTTCAAGACCAGCCTGGGCAATATAGCAAGACCTTGTCTCTACAAAAATAAAAAAAATTAGCCCGGCATGGTAGCATGCACCTGTAGTCCTAATTACTTGAGAGGCTGAGGCAGAAGGATCGCTTGAGTCCAGGAGATTGAGGCTGCAGTGAGCTTTGGTTGTGCCACTGCACTTTAGCCTGGGCAACAGAGTGAGACCCCATCTCTTAACAAACAAACAACAAAAAACCCCAAAAACCCTTCACTGGTTCCCATTCATTACTACATAAAGGGTTTTCATGGCCCTGATCTTAATTTAAACTTTTCAGCTTTATCTTGCAGTGTTCACTTGCCACACATCCTGGAAAGATCACTGGTTCTAGAATTAGACAGAACTGGATTTAAGCCTGGCTATCCTTCTAAATTGTCTTGGGCAAATTATTTAATACCTAAGCTTTCCAAGCCTCATGAATTAATTATATAAAACGCAGCATCTGGCACAGTGCTTTACATATAGGTGACACTCTAAGTGCTCATTTCTTGTCCATACTTTCCAATCTCTGGTTTTGCTCATGTCATTTGCTTGTGCCTGGGATATCTGAATACCCTTCTTCTTGTCCTCCATGTTGCCCTTAAAATTGTCTCCATCGTTTAAGGCCCAATTTAAATGCTACTTATTCCATATTCATGACATCCCACCTGGAGGGTAAACTTGTCTCTGTCTGGATTCCTCTAGTTTACCAGGCCATTGATCAATTACTATCTTTCATCATATTTTGAGCATGGATTAGACCTGATTCTGCTCTGAAAACTTCTTTCCTCTGCACACATACACACCTAAGGTAGTAACTCCCACTGATAAGATACTCAGTAATTATTAATTCTTATTGAGGGAAGTCGGTTGATCATCAATCCATATCTCTCTTGGGTCCTAGTATGGATGATAAGGGTACGTTTTAGGAGAACTGCCTGAAGGAAGTATCCATGTTTCTGGTTCCCTCTGTTGAAGGAAGAAATCAGTATTTTGGCTTACTTTGGGGAGTACAGTACGGCATGCTTAGGGGAGGCAGTACTTACTCAGAATTTTCCCTTCCCTGGCCTCAGTAATGTTACCCGTGTCTCTAGCTTCATATTAAGGCCTTGGGTTTCTTCCATTTAGATGCATTCCTTGGTTATACTACCTGGTCAGTGGGGTCATCTGTGTAGGAGTTAAGCCAGCAGGTAAGAGAAGTAGTCCAATTCTTCTAAAGACCCTTCACCCTCCCTCCTGGGAGGCTGGGTGAAATGGCATTTTCCCTCTGATGGTCAAAGTCCCATTGGCATTTGGTGGTCCTGAGAGTGTAGAAGGACAGTGTCACATTTGCCCAGTTGTTATCAGGTACTATGCCTATCCTGCCTTTAGTATATTTAACTCCTTCCTCTCTACTATGTTGATACTATTGGCTTTTTTTAATGTAAACTTTTAATTAAATTACTCATAGAGAAATTTTACATGTTCAGCTCAGTGAATTTTCACAAAGTGTCAACAGCGTAATCAGCACCCAGTTCAGGTAGTGAAACATTACCACAACCCCAGGCTCCCAGTCACCTCAGCCCCCCACCAGTGGTAACCACTGTTCTGGCTTCTAACACCATAGGTTAGTTTTGCCTGTTGTCGAACTTTATATAAATGGAATCACACAGTATAATCTTTCTATGTGTCTGGCTTCTTTCACACAACATTAAGTTTGTGAGATTCATTGATGTTGTATCTAGTTGTAGTTTGTGATAGTTATTCCATTATATGAATATAACACAATTTACATGTATTTATCCATTTTACTGTTAATGCACATATTTGAATTATTTCTAGTTTTTGACTATTTATAAATAATGCTTCAGTGACCACTCTTGTATATGTCCATTGAACATATGTACCCATTTCTGTTGGGTGTATATCTAGTAGTGGATTGTAAGTATACTAATTTATACTTCCACCAGCAGTGTATGAGACTTCTAGATATTTCACATCTTTACCAAACTTGGTATTGTCTCTTTCTTGTTAGACATTCTTGTGGGTTTTTGGTGATATTGCATTGTGCTTTTAATTTGATTTCTCTGATGACTAATAAAATTGAGTATCTTTTTAATGAAATAGGTGAAGCTATGTCATTAACTTTTTTTATAAAGTGCTTGCTCAAGTCTTTTCCTTTTCTTGTTGACTTTACTGCCCTTTCATTACTGATTTATAGGTGTTCTTTCCAGTTTCTTTGTTGAGTATGTGTATATTATAACACATATCTTCTCTACACTGTGACTTGCCTTTTTACTTTCTTAATGGTGTCTTTTGTTGAATAGAACTTTCAAATTTTAATGTAGTCCAGTTTTTTTTTGTTTTTTGTTTTTTGTTTTTTTTTGAGACAGAGTCTCGCTTTGTTGCCCGGGCTAGAGTGAATGCCGTGACATCAGCCTAGCTCACAGCAACCTCAAACTCCTGGGTTTAAGCGATCCTACTGCCTCAGCCTCCTAAGTAGCTGGGACTACAGGCATGCACCACCATGCCCAGCTAATTTTTTCTATATACATTTTTAGTTGGCCAGATAATTTCTTCCTATTTTTAGTAGAGACAAGGGTCTGGTTCTTGCTGAGGCTGGTCTCGAACTCCTGACCTCGAGCGATCCACCCACTTCGGCCTCCCAGAGTGCTAGGATTACAGGCGTGAGCCACCGCGTCTGGCCTAATGTAGTCCAGTTTATCAATATTTTGGCTAGTAGTTCTGTGTCCTGTTTAAGAAATCCCAGGGTCATGAAGGTACTATTTAAAGTTTTCTTTTATATACATTTTTTTTAACCTTTCACATTTAGAACTAATCTATCTCTAAACAGAGCAAAAACTCTGTTGCTTTCCTGTCCCTTTGTAGTGGTCCCAGAGCTTGGAATCTCAGCCTCCTGCCCATACCTAGAATCAGCAAATGTACACAGGTTCAAAGCAGCTGCAGAAGGTAGCTCACCTCTGTGGGATTTTCTCCCTGTCTGGAATTTTAATCCCTCCAGTTCTTGTTGCCTCAGCACCTCTCTGCTGCCTTCAAAAACATGATTTCTGTATTTTATCTGGCTTTTCTGAATGTTCGCTGCAGAACTGGCTTGCCAGTAACTATTCCATTTCTCTTGGAAGTGGAAGTAAACTTCTTAAAACATGCTCAAGTCTCTTCCATTGAAAAGATAGCAAATTCTTCATTGATCATAACTTTCCTGCTTGGTACTTTGTATCACCAAAATAGTTTTTGCCTCTATACACTAATTTTTTTTGTTGCCTCAATATCACTAATTCCAGAGGGCATTTCTGGTCCTCATTTTACCTGATCTCTTAGCTGCGTTTGACTTTGTTGACTACTTGCTCCTTCTTGATACTTTGTTTCTTCCCATGGCATTCCTGATACAACTGTTTTGGTCTTCCTTCTAGCTCTCTGGATTTTTCTCTTTGGCAGACTCATCATCTTTCTGTTCTGCAAATAGTGGGAGTTCCTCAAGATTCAGATCTAAGTTCTCTTCTCTTTTCACTGTGTTATCTTCCTTGGTGATCTCACCAAGATCATGCTTTCAATTGCTACCTGTACCTAAATATTACACAAATTTGCATCTCCATTTCATACTCCTCTTTTGAGCATCCAGCTACTGTACTCATTTGCCTTGTTGATATCCTCACTGGGATGATAAACCCTTCAAATTCAAAATGTCTCAAAAAAAACTTATGATCTATTTACTCCTATTACAGAAGCTAGAAATTTAAAAGTTACACATAGAAATTCATTTCCCTTACTCATGCCTCCAGTCTATAAGTGAGTCCCTTAAATATCTCTTGAGTTCATGTGTTTCTTTCCATCTCAGCAACTCAGCTGCTTTCTTAATTTAAGGTACCCTCATCTCTTCCATAGATCGGCCTAATGACCACATTCCTTCTCTCAAAACATGGTCCCCTTGCTCTTTGTTTTAGCTACTATGACCTTTCAATTTCTCAAACATATCTTGCTATCTTCTAGCATAATGCATTTTTGTATGCTCTTCTCTCTGTCTGGAATGCTTTCTTCCAAACTCCCCCTCTTCTCTAAGTCCTTTGCTGCCTTCAGAATTCAGTTCAGTCATTATTTAAGAATCCCTTCCTGACTAAGTTGTTACTTCCTACTATGTGCTTTCATTGCTCCATGAGGTTTTCTGTTATAGCATTTATCAGTATTGTAATTTTCATAGTTTTTAAAATCAGTCACTAGGTAGTAAGCACTATAAGAATAGGGACATTATGTATTTCCTGTCACCATTGTATTCCCTAGCACCTCATATACTGCCTGGCATCTAGTAGCCATTCAGTAAATATTTGTTGAATGCACTAATCAGTTCTCTCCCTGCCCATAGCTGAGGTGAAACGTGTTGGAGACACGCTCTTGGGAATGGCTACACAGTGTGTCCAGGTGAAGAACGTGGTCAAGACCTCGCCTCAGACTCTGTCCAACCTCTGCCTCAAGATCAATGTCAAACTTGGTGGCATTAACAACATCCTAGTCCCACACCAGCGGTATGAACTCTGTTGTACACTTGCCCTTGTCAAGGTATCATGCTGGGAATTGATGAAGAGACAGGACCCTAGCCAGGCAGAGTGAATCAGACACAAGGGGGAGAAGATCAGAATGGGTGTTGGATGGTGCCAGCCAGAGAAAACCCAACTCCTCACAATTTTGTTTTCTCTTCCTTGCTTAGCTCTGCCGTCTTTCAACAGCCAGTGATATTCTTGGGAGCAGATGTTACACACCCCCCAGCAGGGGATGGGAAAAAACCTTCTATCACAGCAGTGAGTGATGCTTTCCAGCTATCTCATAAGGTTCTCCTCTAAGCTCTGAGTCCCCAAGACCACACATGATTTCCTTCCCTCAGCTCTGGCTCTTGACCCTCCATGAGATCATCTCCATTTAGCTCACCATCCCATTGCCCATTCCCTTAGAATCTTCATAAAGGTAGCTCTATATGAAGCTCTTTTTCAGGGAGAGCAGTGAGAATATAGCCAGAGACTTGGCTCAGTCTCCATCATTCTTGCTCTGCATTTGAATTTCTCACTCTCTGTGCCTGCTTTTGGTATGTAGGGGGGTGACTATGTAGCTCTTCTCTGAAATCCCTTTTAAGGGAATTATTTAGTTGCTGGGACTGTCCTTTCCTCTACCCACCCCTACTGCTGATCCATCTAGTAGATTAGATGTTTCTGTAGTCTCTCTCCTGACTTTTCTACTCCCTATGCCCTGGGGCTTCCAAAATGCTAGGGATCAGGCCTTCCTTTCCTTCCCACTTGTATTTTCTCAACACTCACATTTCTGTAGGCAGACTGGTCTTACTGCAGTGGAAACCCTATAATATGCTTGTCCCTGTTTTTCTTGTGGCCATCCCTCCTATGCTCTGGCCACTGTCCCCTCTGAAAATGGTGTTACTTCCATCAACCAAAAGAACATTGTCACCATGGATATGGTTCCTGGGTAGATTAGCACTTGAATGGAAAAAAGGCTAAACTTAGGGCTGGATGAGGTCATTGTTTGATCTAGTAGTGCTAGACCTTCACATGGCCCTCTGCAAAGGGTAGGGGAATCAAATTTATCAAGTACCTACTGTGAGGTAGGCCCTGTGCAAGGTACTTTATATGTGTCACTACAGCACTGCAAGGAGGTATTCTTACCTCCATCTGAGAAGAGGAAAGAGAAGATCAGATGGATTAAGTAACTTCTACATGTGTGATACTACAGAGATTGAAACCAGGGCTCATTGCATCCCAAGCTCTGCTCATTTGATTGCACAGTTTTCTAGGAAGCCTTTCCCCAAACCCACAGCCTGACAATAGAGGGAGGGTGAAGAAAGATTCTAGGGGCTGATCCTTTCTCTTTGACTGTCAGGTGGTAGGCAGTATGGATGCCCACCCCAGCCGATACTGTGCTACTGTGCGGGTGCAGCGACCACGGCAAGAGATCATTGAAGACTTGTCCTACATGGTGCGTGAGCTGCTCATTCAGTTCTACAAGTCCACCCGCTTCAAGCCTACCCGCATCATCTTCTACCGAGATGGGGTCCCTGAAGGCCAGCTCCCCCAGGTAGGGCCCAGAAAACCTTTACATTGAGGCCAGAGGGCTAGGTGCTGCTACCTTTTCTTAGCTATTAGCAGTGGGAGGTGCACTACTTCTTTTTTTTTTTTTTTTTTTAGTGCTGATTGATTTATTTATTTCAGTTGATTTATACTATAAGTGACTTCCATGAATATTAGAGTTCCTGAGTATCACTGGAACATTTGCCTACATGCTTGTAGGAAGCTTCTGTAGCAGTTTCTTGGTAGGAATTCCAGTTTTTCTGAATTCTTCTCTTTCCTTCAGGTGTTCCATTTTGCATTGTTTGTAAAAAGCTGGATCATTATAGTAAGCAGTTAGACATTGTTTCAATGCAGAATTTTCTTTTCGGAATTTTACTACGATAAGGAGTCCAGAGTTCTTGCAACATTTGGTAAAATCTTGAACTTGTTCAGAACACCTCTCTCTGGCCTTTTCTCTTACTATTTTAGGGATCAAAACATCTTTTTCAACATGTCTAAGATGCTGTTCTGCAGGGTCAAGCACCATCTTGGTGGGTGGAGAACAAGGCAGCCGGTGTCAGCTCTGGGACAGGGGGTGGGGAGGGGAAGAGCCTGGGCTTGGCCACACATGCAGCCTCTGGAAGCTTCCCCGGGCAGGAGGCCAGAGGAGGAGGAGTGGGGCACCCTTCGCACAGCCTGGCCATGGCCCTTTCCCTCTTCCTTGAGGTATGCTACTTCTTAGGGAGTTTTGCTAAATGGGGTAGGCTTGGGAGTGGGGATTACAATTGAGGGGTAGAGTGTATGAGCATCTGTAGACCTTTCTTCTTGTAACAGAGGCCCTCAGTCCCTATTTACTAGTTGGTTCATGTTGAAGACTGATTATTTAGACCAGTGGTTCTCCAAAGTTAGCATATATCAAGATCACTGGGAAGGCTTGTTAAAACAATTTGCAGGGCTCTCCCCTCAGGGTTTCTGATTCAGTGAGTCTAGGATGTGGGCCTAGAATTTGCAATACTGACAAGTTTCCTCAGCAGTGCTGCTAGTCTGGAGACCACACTTTGAGAACCACTGCTGTTTACTTTCCTTCACAATGATCCTCCTATTCATTCTCACTGCCAAGTCTCCATAATGTATTGTTTAGACTTCTATACTGAACTGGTCTCTTTGATTACCATTTAATAGCATTATAACTATTGTTTATTGTGCACTTCTTACGCTGACCACTTCATTTATGTTCTATTTAATACTTTATGGTAGCCCTATGAGATAATAATTTTATTATTCCATTTGACAGATGAGAAAACCGAGGCTTAGAAGTGTTAAATGATTCTTTGTTGTCACCCAAACTAATGAGGGATAGAACTGGGATTCAGACACATTGGTCTGCCTCCAAAGTCTATGCTCTTAACCATTATGCTCAGTTACCTCTAAGTCATCCAGTATTTCCTAAAATACCAGACAAATTTATCATATCACTTTCCTGTTCAGAAATGTCTAGTGGCTTCACGTAGCTTTGGATTAAAATTCAAACTGCTTAGTAAAGCAGTCAACAGTTTTTAAGCTACTAGATTTTCTATGCTTTTACTTAATTATCTTAGTCTTCACAACAGCTTTGTGAGGCAGGTCTTAGTAACATTAACAGTTGTGGAGAAAGTGAGATTTAGAGGTGTTGAATAAGTTGCTCAAGGTAATACAGTCAGATAAAGCTTGGGTTTAAACCTAGTTCTATTTGATTCCAAATTCTATCCTTTTCTACCATACTGTTTTAACTCCCTGTATCTGTATGGCCGCAGGCCGCTGTTGCCTATGATTATTTACCTGTGGCTTCTTCTTTAGCTGTCCATTTTCTTATAAACCTGCTTCCTTGTGGGACTGAATTCATCTACTCACTCTGCGCCCATTCTGGAACTATATGTCTGCTCTTCTCTAGTTGTCCAAACCCTGTCTGCTCTTGGAGCCCACAGGGGAACTCCCATTATCTCCTTTTTTTTTTTTTTTTGAGACAGAGTCTTGCTTTGTTGCGCGGGTAGAGTGAGCCGTGGCATCAGCCTAGCTTACAGCAACCTCAAACTCTTGGGCTTAAGCAATCCTTCTGCCTCAGCCTCCCGAGTAGCTGGGACTACAGGCAGGCGCCACCATGCCTGGCTAATTTTTTCTATATATATTTTTAGTTGGCCAGATAGTTGGCCAGATAATTTCTTTCTATTTTTAGTAGAGACGGGGTCTCGTTCTTGCTGAGGCTGGTCTCGAACTCCTGACCTCGAGCGATCCACCTGCCTTGGCCTCCCAGAGTGCTAGGATTATAGGCGTGAGCCACCGCGCCCGACCCCATTATCTCCTTGATCCACCTAACTTTGGGCATTGTAATTTTAGTGATTCCTCTGTGGACCGGGATTCTGTGGCTTGATTTTAGGTCTCTTTATGCATAGGAACCAGGTAAGTGCTCTCTTCTGATGCCAAGCCTTCTGGCCAAGGTTTTATAGGAACATACCCGGTGAACGGAGTATAAGGCTGATTTTGGCAGGAAGGGACTATCATCTGTAATTATTGGGCATCAGCTTAGAAAGGGAGGCTGAGCAAAAAGCCATATTGCAAGTGGCAACCCCTTAGTTCAGAAGGGCATGTGAACTCAAAAGGAATTGTATGTCTCTTTCTCTCCCTCCTCATCCTGTGTCTAGATCCTCCACTATGAGCTGCTGGCCATTCGTGATGCCTGCATCAAACTGGAAAAGGACTACCAGCCTGGGATCACTTACATTGTGGTGCAGAAACGCCATCACACCCGCCTTTTTTGTGCTGACAAGAATGAGCGAGTGAGTGAGGGTTTGAGGAGACTAGCCATACCCTCATCCTGCCTCCCTTGTCTTGATAGGGAAGAAGCCCTTGAGATAAAGTCTGGGGACCTAGGCCTTGTCCTATCCATCCTTGCTTGCCCCTTCCTTTCCCCTAGCGCTTATGATCCTTCCTCTCCCACCTCCTTCCTGTAGTATCCCCGTCCTCCCCTCATTCCCTTATGCTTCCTCTCCCTCCTCTTAGCTCCCTGGCCTAGACCCCATATATAGACCAGCTCCCAGAGAAGGGGAAGGGAACTACCATTTATTGAACTTCTCCTATGTACCAGACACTGTACAAGGAGTCTTCCTCACAGCAACCCTGTGAGGTAGGTACTATTATCTCCAGTTTAACCTCAGAAAGGTTAAATGACTTGCTGAGATCACACAGGTAATAAATGGCAAAACCAGGACTTGAACACAGGTCTGTGTGACTTTAGAAGTCTATTATATTAAGACCTGGTACCCTCTGGGAATAGCAACTTCTGCTTTGTTCTTGGGATTCTGGTGAAGTCAGAGTAGAATTGAGCCAGGGCCCTGGTTAGGGCCAGGCAGGTCTTGGGATCTTGGTTGTGTTTGTCTCTATACAGATTGGGAAGAGTGGTAACATCCCAGCTGGGACCACTGTGGACACCAACATCACCCACCCATTTGAGTTTGACTTCTATCTGTGCAGCCACGCAGGCATCCAGGTAGCTGGGCTATGTCCTGGGGTTTCCAATGGGTCAAAGATTAGTTGTTTATTCCCACTGCTTCTAGAATATATCAGTATCACTGAGTAGTGTTCAAATCAGAATCACTCTCTCTTTTTTTTTTTGAGACAGAGTCTCACTCTGTTGCCTGGGCTAGAGTGCCATGGTGTCAGGCTAGCTCACAGCAACCTCAAACTCCTGGGCTTAAGTGATCCTCCTACCTCAACCTCCTGAGTACCTGAGACTACAGGCATGCTCCACCATGCCCAGCTAATTTTTTCTATATATTTTTAGTTGTCCAGATAATTTCTATTTTTAGTAGAGACGGGGTCTCGCTCTTGCTCAGGCTTGTCTCAAACTCCTGAGCTCAAACGGTCCACCCGCCTCGGCCTCCCAGAGTGCTAGGATTACAGGCGTGAGCCACTGCGTCCGGCCCAGAATCACTCTCTTACTAAGCCCTGAATGTACTTTCAGGTTGCCTATAAAGAAGGGTGCTTTATGACATTGGTGGCTTTTTGCATGGGTGGATCATCCACCCAGCCATATTCTTAACAGTGATCCTGTTCTTTATCAGCCATCCCCTTTGCCCAACCTGGGTTCCCTCACCTTCCTATCTTCCCAGGGAACCAGCCGACCATCCCATTACTATGTCCTTTGGGATGACAACCGTTTCACAGCAGATGAGCTCCAGATCTTGACATACCAGCTGTGCCACACTTATGTACGATGCACACGCTCCGTCTCTATCCCAGCACCTGCCTACTATGCCCGCTTGGTGGCTTTCCGGGCACGATACCACCTGGTGGACAAGGAGCATGACAGGTGAGGCCTGGGATCAGCCTGGTTTCCTTTTTGCTTCAGTCTGTTTTACTAGATGCTCTCAACTTTCCTTGGGTAGAAGGAAAAGGGTGCTGTCCAGTTTGCCCTTCAGCTTATCTGCCCAAAGCTGGGATGGGTTTTCTCTTAAGTTGGTAAGGGAATTGGCACCCCAGGGAAGAGTGAGGTAATTGGCAGCAGTTCAGTTCACCAGGAAGGACTTCTTTCATTTTTTTCCTTTTCAGTGGAGAGGGGAGCCACATATCGGGGCAGAGCAATGGGCGGGACCCCCAGGCCCTCGCCAAAGCCGTGCAGGTTCACCAGGATACTCTGCGCACCATGTACTTCGCTTGAAGGCAGAACGCTGTTACCTCACTGGATAGAAGAAAGCTTTCCAAGCCCCAAGAGCTGTGCCACCCAAATCCAGAGGAAGCAAGGAGGAGGGAGGTGGGGTAGGGAGCAGTGCAGGAGGCCTTGTTTCCTTCTATAGAGGTGGTGTAAGGGTGGGGAACAGGGCCAGCAAGACAGACCACCAGCCAGAAATCTCTGATATCAACCTCATGTCCCCCACCCCTCACCCCATCTTGTCACATCTGGCCCTGACCCCACTGGACCAAGAGGGGTGCCCACCATACACACAGGTGTCTCATGTGACTCACAGTGCTAAAGACTCATGCTTGACAGCTTGGTAAGGTCGGCTCTGCAGCCCTGCGGACAAAAGCTGGTAGGTTTGGGTTTGATACTTTAGATGGGAAAGTGAGGGGCTTGAGAAAGTGGGTGGGAGGAGGGAAGGATTTTTTAGGAGCCTTAATCAGAAAAGGTCTAGATTTGTTTAAGAAGAAAAATGAAACCAGACCCAGATCAATATTTTAGGATACTAGATGTTTTAATGGGTTCAGAATCCAGTTTGTAGGAAGATTTTTAATGGTTTTGGTTGCTCCTCCCCCAGCTGCCACCCCCCGCCCCTTGCCCTCATTCCTCTCTCTCCACATTTTCTACCCCACCTTACACCTCCTCCCTGACAGACATCCAGCCCCTAGTAATACTTAAGGCACTATGGCACTTAGCTCTGAAGTGACACGACCCTGTCTTCCTTCCGCCTGCTGGTGGGTAACCAGTGCCTTCCCTGTAATGGTAATGCTGCAGAACTGCAACCTTTTGTACCTTTCTTTGGGGGATCGGGTGGGGATGGGAGAGGAGATAGGTGGGGAAGAAATACCCCAGACTCAACAAGCATCCAGCCAGAATGCCAGCTATTTTGCATTTGAGGGAATTGACTTCCACATTCATTAAGCTTTTTAAAAGATCACAACCTCAAGATGGTTAAAATCCATTGACATTTGCACTTTCAGATATGACAAGTCTCAGAGCTGCTTCCTGAGATGACTGGCCCCTGGCCTTTCCAGTTATGCCTCCTTTTCTTCCTGTTCCCCCCACCTCCCACCCTGCCTGGGTCTGGAGTTACTTTCATAGCATTTCTCATTCTTTTTTCCCCCGATGGTCAAGTCTCTTATGTTTCAATATTTCTTAACTGGGGTGTCTTATAACAAAAGATCCTTAGGTCTAAAATAAGAAAAAAAGAGAGAAAACAAAATGTTATTTTTATACCATAACTTGAGTCTATTGCCAAAATTTGGAAATCCCTCCATGCCGAATGAGTTTATATCCCAGAAACACTGAGCCATCAGAAGGAACGGTGTACCTGACTTGTTCTCTGGCCTGGCTAGGTAGGGAGTGGTTATCTCCCCAAGGTGGAGCTCAGACTCCATCCTTCCTCTGTTCAGATAATAACCTTTTTCTTGCTACAGCCCCTCTCCTCTGTACCGTCCTGCACTCTTTCTTGCAAGTGCATCTTCTTTTCCTCTGGCCTGACCTCTGACCCTCTGGCTTACCCTAGATTGCATTGTGTCCTGTGGACAGGCTGAGGAATTTTGCTGCTCCCTATTGCTTCTGTTTACACAAATGAATTTTTCCTGGTTTCCCACTAGGGCATGTGAGTGGGTGGCATGGGCTTTTTTTTTTTTTTTTTTTTTTGTCTTGAGACATGGGGTTTGGCTGTCTTGCAGGACTGGAGGAAGTGGTTCTAGCTTGGTCCCTGCTGGCCTTGAGGCATGGCCCCCTATTTCCTTGACTGTTCATTTTTTTCCTGTCCAATTACTTGGGCTGGGGAGTTGCAACTTCAGTGTGGAATTTCCTCTTTTTGGGGAGCCTTGGCTTGGGTTTGCCCCAATCTGGTGATGAAGCCATGATACTTTAGACCTAGCCCAGGCTTAGAGGCCAGCCAGAGGAAGGAGGGTCTGAATCCTGGCCTGTCCAGTTAGAGCTACCCTTTCCTCTCCCTAGCAGCCCTTGTATGACCAAGATTTGCTATGCAAAACAATCTATCCCAGGTTCTGTTCTGGTAGGCTATGTTGTTTAGTAACTTCACAAACCATAGCACATTCATTATGGAGAAAGCATCAGGACTGTTGAGTAACTCCTCCTTTACTATTTTCCTGCTGGCTACAGCATGGGGTGCCCCGTGGGTACAAGCCCAGCTGAAGAACAGAATGGAGGGCTCTGGGAGGAGGCAGTTCACTGGAGAGCCTACATTCCTTACACAAGTGCCTAAAGAGAGTGATGCCAACACTCCATCTGCCCTGTCCATTGCCTTCACATACAGTCTACTTCGTGTTCCGTCACCCTTTGGGGAGGGAAGCTCTCCTGGGACAGTGGGCTCTGCATGTTCTTTGCTTGGGTACATTTTGGGGCTGGGAGCAGGGCACTATTCCTGGAGGGTCCAGTTATTCACCAGCATTCACAAATGTCCATAGGGAGCAGGTGACAGCCACACTCCCAGCAACTTTGTGTTCTCTCTTTTTCTCTCTTTGCCTCACTCTCTCCACTTGAGTTTTCAGCTGGGGCTTGACATACATTTTTAGCCCTTTGGCATTGCACGTGGCATTCAATAAATAAATGCAAGAGAGAAACAGCTTGGGCAATGACAAGAAAAAAATGACTTCTTTGATTTTTTTTTTTTTTTTTAATTTTTGAGATTTGAAAAATAACCCCTAACCTTGAGGATTATTCTTGCTTGAAAGGTGGTGCATGCAGATTGAGAAGTGGTGTTGGCAGCCTTTGGCTTGTGTGGATTTGGTCTAAGTGGTGCTTCCTACCCACGCTCCAGGGAAGTGCTGGGGAGACCCCAGCCTCATCTTCTTAAACAGGTCTCTTTCTCCCTCTGTTCCTCTTTTCTGCCTTCTTTTTCCTCTTCTCTCTTTGCCTGGCTTCCTTTTCCTTTTTCTGTTCACTTTGCTTGCTGGCCTGCCTATGTGCCTATGTGATAATGAAATCTCTGCATGGCCACGATGGTCCCACTGTTAGCTGGCAAGGTCAGGCTTAGCTCCTTGACTGCAGAAGACCAAGAGTCTGTTCCCCAAGCACTGAGGTGTCCACCCTGGGCTGGACTGCCCTCTAGCTTACACTAAGGCAAAATAGCAGGCCTGCCCAGTCGGCATGAAATCAGGAGGGCTTCTTGCAGTTTCCACTCCTGTTTACTCTTTGGAGCTGGTTTCCCTCATTGGTTTTTCTAGATCTGTTTCCTTTACTCTCTGCCTGCCCCCTCTCCCCTCCCTTTTCTGGAGATTGTCTTATGTTGAGCTACTTGGTTATCCAGGGTTGGAGCATTAGGGGATATATGGGGAGGAAGAGAGTGGTGAGGAGAGAATGTAGAAAATCTAGATAAAAGGTAGGAAAGGAGAGCTCTTCTCTTTGTTTATCCAGTCCAGCCTGACCCATTATGTTTGAGGTGCTAATGCTGGCCTCTAGGGATAAGTCTGGGGCTGTTTTTCTTGGAAACTTAGGTTTAGAATAAGGCTGAAGAAGAAGGTACCTAAAATTGTGAAACCTTCCTAAAAATCTTGTACTTCCCACCTGTTAGGTAGCTTCTCTGTGGCCTCTTCTTAGGCTAAGTAGCAATGTTTTTGGATACTTTTCTTTTTCTGTCCAGAATTCCGTGAATGAGGCCAGCACTCAAGATGGGCAGCCAAGGGAACACTGACTTATTAGCTGGCCCATGGATATCTGCAAGGCTGGTGGGACAATGTTTTGGACCTGGCATCATGTGTAAGAAACAAGGATGGAAGTTTCTTCTCCTTCAGGGTAGAAAGGTCATCTCAAACTAGCCAAAAGACAGTTTTGGAAACTACATTGGGGGAAGTTATTTTTATTTATTTACTGGGCCTAGGCCAATTCAGGATGGTAGCTGGGATGCCTTCCTTCTTAAAGTCTGATCATGGCAGGAATATGCAGGGCACTCTCCAATTTGGCCTTCTAAGCAGATTGGGAAGGAGGGATTCTCTGGTTTTCTCTTTCCCTCTACTTATTAGGACTTGCCTTCTCCCTGGGCAGGGAGAGAGGTTGAGTTGGTGCTCTCCCCTTACTCTACTCCTATTGATTTAGAACCTCTGGCTGCTGTTTTGGGAGCCCAAGAAAGGGAGTGGAAGGATTGGGCTGAAACAAATAAACAGAATGAGGTAAGGAGGGGAGATTTCCTTATTTCCTTCTTTGAAAAGGAAACTAGGAAACCCTCCAAGAATTGTGCAAGTTAAGACAATGTGTCCAATGCACTGAGTCCCCTGGTGTAGTAGCAATAAGGAAAAATGAAATGACTTTCCTGCACACACAGTCCAACCTGATTGGTGTGTGATGTTGCACTTAGCAGCCATGTGGTGGGCATGTGTGACTACTCTGGGTTTCACTTTAGTTTCTAAAATTTTTATCCCTCTCAAGTCCAGCATGGATGGGGAAATGTCCCTGGAACCCCACAGCTGTGTACTTGTTTGCATTTGTTTCCGTTTGAGACTTGTGTTTGTGTCCTGCTTTGAGCTGTATCTTGTCTAGTCCATTGTGAAATTATCCCAGCAGCTGTAATGTACAGTTCCTTCTGAAGCAAGCAGCATCAGCAGCACAATTCTGTGTTTTATAAAGAAAACAGTGGCTTCTGTTTCTAAAGTGCAGTCTCTCTCTTTTTTTTTTCCTACCAGTAAAACAAACTTTTGGGATTAATTACATCTCTGATAGGCTTTATGTTAAAATAATACTGTAGATTGTCATGCAGTAATACTTCACAAGGCCTCCATTTATTCTTCATCCAACAAACATGCAAAGCACTGTGCCAGCAGTATTGCGGGAGAGAAGGCAGGCATAGTTCGAAAATGAGGAAAACAGTGTCTCTCTCCTTAAGGAACTTAAAGTTTGAGGGGGGATACAGTTAGCCAAATAGTCCTGTGGTACACGACAAAGATAATGAGGGACTGGAACAAGGCTATAGCAATAACTATAGAGAGGGAAGGGCAGATTTGAGAGATGAGATAGTTGGACTCAGTGGTTGATGGGAAGGGAAGAGAGGAGTAGAGGCTAATGCCCAGATTTCTGCTTTAGCATGTGAGTATATTGGGACATTCTTCTAATCAAAATGGAGGTGGGGGAGGAGTAGAAGGAAGGCAGTGAGTTTTGTAAAGAAAGATAATTAGCCTTTTGTAGACTGATTTGAGGTCCTTGTAGGACAATGAGGGTAAGGTTTCCAGTAAACAGATTTGGTGCTCAGGTAAGACTGCAAAACCACGGTTACAGACGTGGGAGTCATACTGATATAGGTGGTAGTTAAAGCCATAGACATGAATAAGATAGTTTAGAAAATTAGTTAAGGAGAGAAACAGTGTGTGTAAACCTAAAAAACTCAATTTAAGGCATGATGAGAGAAAGCAAAACCTAAGGTGACAGTCAAATCACGGGTAGATATCTTATATTTTTTTGACTGGTTTAATGAGGTGGGAGAAAAATCAAGAATGGAAGAGGATCCATGAAGAGTGATTAACAACATAAACTTCTGTGGAGAGGGAATATTTTTTTTCTCATTTTAACATCCTACTTCACATTTTGTTTGGGATCTTATAACTATATGACTGGCTTAGGTCATTCTCCAGTATTTTCTAGTGAGCATTAGACAAACTCAAATAAGGATAAGACTAGGACTTTCAAGTTGACCGCAACTACCCACCACCACTACCCTACAGCTTCCTCCTGTCCTTAGGAGATAATTGTAAAAGAATAAACAAAACCTAATTTTGTTTGTGACCAGTTTTATAGACGGTGTTCCAGTACATGAGGTAGCACTTAGTAGCTTGCTTGTATTTATTTTCATTACTTGTCTTCCCAGTGCCTGTGAACTTCTAGGAGCAGAAACTACATTTTATACATTTTTGTCATCTCAGGGCCAGAGCATATATCAAGGGATCAATATTTGTGAGTACAATTAAAATGAACTAGTAATCTGTGGTGTAGGAGTTTGGTGGGGGGAATCAAGAAGTGATATTGAGTACACAGGATGGACTCCGCATTCCTGAATCTTCAGGTAAGCAGAAATCTAACCAGATTATCATCATCTCTTCCCAGTCTCACCCCAAGTTGGAGGTTTATGGTTTTGTACCTAAAGCTGGTGGTATAATTGTCAAGCATGTAAGTTCTGGGATTCTTCTCTGGTACTGCTAGAGCACTGTTATTTCTGTGTACTACGGAAAGATGGCTCAGAGAGGGATTCTGTTGGAGGGCCTAGTGAGAAATCAGTGGCAGCCAGAGTGTACATACGTGGGCCTAGCATTCCTCTGGATGCCTTGTGACTTTTCAAATGGCAGAGCTAACCTGCGGCCACTATCTGCCAGATTCCCTTGGGAAAGAGCCAACCAGCCCCATGCTCCTTTTCAGCAGCAAGGGTTAGGGAGTTTGAACTTGAGCAAATTGGAACATGGAGTAGACTTTTCCCAGTTAAAATAAAACATGAAATAAATTTATGACCCTGAACGAAACAGAAATAATGTACTTAGCAGAGAGAGTAGGAGGATGACCATTGTGGCAAAATTTTGCTTTAAACTTCAGTTTTAGAAGAGATTGAAGTTGAAAGGGCTTTGGGGTTTGGCTTTTGGTTGCTACTCAAGAGAAAAAGACTAGAATCCCAGGACTTTCATTGTCTGAGCCTGGAGCTCAAGGTTTTGAGCGAAGGCTTGTCCTATATCCTTGGACATACCTTTTCAGCATTGGTTGAGCAGCCTTCCCTCTGCTCTGTCAACAGGCAAAATGTTCTGTAGCCCATTCTTGTCTAACAGGTGTCTTGGGGTAGAGTAAGGCTGGATCTTTGTTGGGTATCTCTTGGCTCAGCAGACCCCAGAATCGCATGGCAATTAGGGTTTGGTTGCTAAAGGAAAGGGTTATAGTGTAAGGAAAAGACTAGTTTGAAGTTCTGAGCCTGGGCCATCCCCAAGCTGCTGTCTGTACTGCTTGCATGGAAAGTAACATTGAACTGGAAAATAAGCTCTCTGTTTGTTTTTAGCTTTCCAGGCATTTATTCCTCTGATGGTAGGCTGAGGAAAGCTGGCAGGCTTAGAAGGTACACAGCATGTGACAGAAGCACTCCTTCAAAACAGTTGTGTCAAGGAGGAGGAGCTGGGGAAATGAATTTGCTGGGTAATGAGGTGCATTTAGAAGTTTTCCACTTAAGCATCACAACTGTCTTCCCTAGGAAGGTTTTTTAGGCCTTTGTGGCTTACCCTGCAGGAACATCCTGTACTCTTGCTCTGGACTGCAGCAGCTTCACCACCATCCTCTTGGCAATGAATTGTTATTGGGGGGATAAAGTAATATTGAGGGACCTTCCTAGGGAGACCTCAGTCCCTCTTCCCGATCTTCCAAAGGCAGGGAACTTTCCTCTTAAAAGAAGCAGTGGGAGCTCCTCTCTAACAGTGGATCTGTTAATGAGAATGAGCTGCAAAAGGAGGAGAGGCTTGCTTGGGTACTTTGAAGTTCTTGGGTAGGTGTTTTGTACAGTATCTGTTATATAATTTCATCTTTGCAGCAATCATGTGAAATAGTTTATCAGTTGCATATTACAAAGTCCTTGTTAAAGAAACTATCATTTCACATGACAGGAAATCTTGATTTAATATGGCTCCAAGGTTGGTTAATTCAGTGTCTCAATGATAACACCAGAGAACCAGGTTCTTGCCATCTTT
Organism: Eulemur rufifrons; assembly: GCF_041146395.1. Classification (NCBI taxonomy): domain Eukaryota; kingdom Metazoa; phylum Chordata; class Mammalia; order Primates; family Lemuridae; genus Eulemur; species Eulemur rufifrons. The sequence goes on from NC_090990.1 coordinate 25,043,882, forward strand.
TTGCACTGCTGTCCCCTGTTGGTTTATCTGCCTGCTAGTTCACCTCCTGGTCCCAATATGACTACCATAACTCCAGGAATGAAATGCTGACAAAACAATGTCTAGCTGTGAGGGACTAATTTTCCCCAGTGTTTCCTTCTAAGGAAGTCTTTCCCTGGAAGCTCTGGCAGATCTGGCTTCATCTCGTCTTTACTATTATGAAATGGGTCATCTTCTCACTCCTGTTCTGTCATTGGCAAAGCAAATAAGATCAGCATGAGTGGCTTAGATGAATAAGGAGTTACCCTCTGAGTCATATGGACTATAAAGTCTAGTCATGTCTACTAGCAAGAAAGCAGATAAGAGCATTCAGCAGCTTCTGCTCTACGTAACTACTCTGACTTTTACAGATAAGGAAAATGAATCTCGGAATGACTTTTTCCAGGATCACAGTGAGTAGCACAGGGCCTCCTCTGTTTATCCCTAAAGCCCAAATGTTTTATATTGTGTCTTGCTGCAGTATAAAGTAACTTCTTTCTGCCTTGTAGAAACTGATGGTCTAGGAGAAGAGATTGACTCTAATCTTGGCCCATGTGAGAGGATTTTATCTGGTTCTCCTCATCCAGTGATGTTTCTTATCAAACATACGAATCAGAATATAAAAGTCCTAAGTGGAGTAGAATAATAGTGGCAGCAAGGAAGGAGACACAGGTACTGTGAGTCCCTGAGCCTGACTTTCTGGGCTTGGGGCCCTTACCAGCAGTAACAGTAGGCACCTGGTCACCCTGAGTCTTTCCTGAGTGCACAGGGTATGTGGTAGCTCATTATGCCTTTCTCTAATGACCAGTGATATTGATCATCTTTTCATGTGCTTATTTGCTATCCCCACATCTTCATTGTTAAATTGTTTGTTCACATCTTTTACTCATTTTAAAATTGGGTTTGTTTTATTAAGTTATAAAAGTTCTTTATTCTAGACACAAGTCCTTTGTTACGTACCATTTGCATACATTTTCTCCCAGTCTGTTGCATGCCTTTTCATTTTGAAGAGCAAAAGTTTTAAATTGGCCAGGTGCAGTGGCTCACACCTGTAATCCTAGCACTCTGGGAGGCCAAAGTGGGAGGATCGCTTGAGGTCAGGAGTTCGAGACCAGCCTGAGCAAGAGCAAGACCCTGTCTCTACCAAAAATAGAAAAAATTAGCTGGGTGTGGTGGCACACACCTGTAGTCCCAGCTCCTTGGGAGGCTGAGGCAGGAGGCTCACTTGAGCCTAGGAGTTTGAGGTTGCAGTGAGCTATGATGACGCCACTGCACTCTATCCAGGGCAACAGAATGAGACTCTGTCTCAAAAAAAAAAAAAAAAAAAAAAATTGTTTTTAAATTTTGATGTCCAATGTATTAAAGTCCAGTTTATTGCTTTTTTTCTTTTCTAGTTTGTGCTTTTTGTATCATATTTTAAGAAATTTTGCATTGGGTATTTTGTGGCTGCTGAGGAGGCTTAGCTTTCAGAGGGCACTGATTCATCTGCACATGAGATTTTGTACTGTTTCTATAGTTCTTCCTTCTGAGAACAACCAGTGCCACTAGGGATGAGGGCAGAGTTTTAGTCTGCTTCCTAAGTCCCATTCTTGAAGCTCATTCTTTTATTGATCTGTCCATCCATCAATCCAACAGATCTTTGCTGAATGCTGCTATGTGCCAGTCACTGGCACTGTTCTAGGCACTGGGGCTATGACTTAAGATACTCAAAGACTCTGCTCTATACCCTTAAGAGCAGACTCAATTGGGAATAAGTTATCCAAAAATAGGGGGTATGTGTATTCAGGGGAGATCTTCATACAGCATTGCCTTTGGCAGAATCCTTCAAACCTTTTTTGTCTTCCCACTTCCTGGTATTACAATTCATGAGCCTTTCACATGGGGTCCCTTTAAAGAGGTGGGTTCCTGGATAGCAGAAGTAGATAGGAAGGCATCATTGACATTTATTGAGTTGAATGGAATCAGAGGGTATAAATCCTGCTCCATCAATGTCAGAAAAGAAGACAGTAGCCCACCTCAAAGGTTCATCAATATCACCATGTCTATTCTGGAAGAAGCTGAAGAAGCCTGCATTCATTTAGGGAACCAGTTCCAGAATCATGGGGGTTGAGGGTGTAATAGACCCTTGCACAAGAGTTGGTATTTACCCTGTCAGATGCTGCTACCAAGATTTGGATTGTGTACAGTCAAGGATTAAAAATGACTTTTAAAATGCAGTGTTTCATCTGGTGACATTTAATTTGATATTTTAAAATTGGGGAGGTTATTTTCAGTCACAGAGGTAGGGATGTGAAGGAAGAAGAAAGTGAGGGAGAAGTAGAGTCAGATGTGGTTTTGAGTCCCATGCATTTATTAAGTGTGCATTATATAATAGGTGAATCTAACAAGTGCTTTAAAATGGTAACTATAGTAAATACTTTTGTTATTCACTAACATTTAGGGAGGGTTTTCTCTGCTTTAATGCATTACCCAACGTCACAACAACTGTGTAAGGTACATACTGTTCTCTCAATTTTTCAGATGAGGAAATTGAAGCTTAAAGAGATCAAGTGACTGATCCAAAGTCCCACAGTGAGTTGGGGGAACTGAAGATAGGATATTTGTTCTCCTTTTCCTTTAAAAAAAAAGAATGTATTTTGATTTAAAAGTCTAAACCACATTACTGATATATGGAGACATAGGAAAAAAATGAATCATTTCTCAGCCTGAGTAAAATAGTATTATGTTTCATTAAGGCAACAAATATTTATTAAGGACCTACTATTTGCCTGACAGTGTGCTAGATCTGGTTTCCTTATAAAGCTTACATTCTAGTGGGGAGGGAGGCACGCAAAAAAGTAGTAACTAAATATATTACAGACTGGGCAAAGGGCTAGTAAGGCAATATTGTAATAGGGGTGCCCCACCATAGACTGGTGATCCAGGAAAGGCCTCTCTCAGATGTCTACCGTTGAGGTATAAAAAGCAGCGTCTGGGTGTGGGGTGGGGAGGAAGGGAAGGGAGGAGAGAGATGCTTCCTGGCCAAGGCAAGCGAAAGCGGAGAGGCTCCAAGTCAGAAAAAAGAAGGGCTTGGCCCGTTGGAATTGGAAGTCGACCAGTATAGTTGTAGCAGCCATGAAGACAAGTCTCACTGGAGAGAAAGGCAGGGGGGCCCGTTTATGCCATGCGTTTTGACCCTGGAGAGGAGTTTGGGTTTTCTCAGTGTGATGGGGAGCTATTAAAGAGTTTTAAACATAGAAACTATTCGATCTGATGTTTGTGTAATGTCCTGATTCTTCATCTTTTTCCAAACGATATTATACGTTCTTCCCCTAAAAGTGGTGGTTAAAGCCGCCCTACGGACTTGGAAAGATTTCTTGACCGCCTGTGAGGAGGCGGAGCGTGGGGCGGTCCAAACTGGGCGTGGCGGGGGCGTGGGTCAGGCAGGAGGGTGGCCCTGCCCCAGCGGCTCCGCCCGGGGCCTCAGCTGCTGGTCCGGGTCCGCTACCGGCCAGCTCCCAGTTAGGCTGCGCCTCAGGTAAGCTCCGCCGCCGGCTGCGACGTCGCTGCAGGCAGGCACCGCCCCCACTGGGGAGGCGCGAGGAGTCCAGTCTCTCGGGGTTGTCTCTGACAGGCACGGCCCAGCAGGGGGAGGCCGAGCCCGCTGCCGTGTGCCCCCGGCTCTGCGCCCCTCCCTGTCACCTCCCCGGCGTCCTTCGCGCCGGTCGCTCCCGCACCGACGTCGCTCCCGCACGGCTTGGGGCCCAGAGGCGAGGCGCGTCGCGGACGCCGGCGAGCTGGGCAGCGGAACTGACGCCGGCGGGCTTCCGGGGGCGGCCCGCACTTGTGGAGGAGCGGGCGACGCAAGTTCCGGACGGGGCTCCCCTCTCTGTTCGCCTCACGCCTCTCCTTCCTCTCGCCTAGTCCGGTGCTGTCTCCCGACGGGGGCTCTTCTGGCCGAGAGCATTCGGAGTGCGGTTGCTCCGGGGAAGCCGTCGCCGCCCGGCGTCCGGGCTGAGAGTGCCCGTCGCGCCGTGTCGCCCTCTGTGCCGCCTCCTTGCCCCCAGCGGCGGGCGCTGTTCTCATTCGAAGCACTCCCCCCAGCTCCATGAATGGAAATCGGCTCCGCAGGTGAGTGAGTCAGAGCCGCTGGGCCGGGTAGGTGGGGGTGTCACCCAGCTGTTATCCCCTGAGCCTCGTCGCTTCCTCTGCCTCGGCCCAGGTGCGTGAGGTGAGCGTTGTGCTGGCAGCTCCCGGGCTCCCGCCCCCCGCCCGACCTCCGCAGCCCAGCGGTGGTTCTCCGGGGGCCACTGAGTTGGCGAAACTGCTTGGAGGGTTTAAGTTTGGGATTATCTAGGCGATGTTACTCTTTTCTAGAGTACTCTTTTTCTAGACTGTAGAAGGGTTTGTCGTCGCTTTTGTTATTCTAGTTGGAGATGTAACGGTGTGCGTGTCCTTTAGCCGACTTACGTGCCCCGTAGAGGGTGGGCGGCCAGCCATCTCCCTCACCTGCCTCTTAAGGTAGTTGTGAAGATAACACTGAGATAACGGATAACTTCAAATTAAGTTTGAAGTAGGTGTTGGTGCAGCACCAAATGCGGAATGGCGCTGCTTCTACCCTCATCCTCTTCTGATGTTTGTGGCAACACGGTATATAGTTCCTGGGGAGCTTGGAAATGCCGTATCAGCCTGGATCACTGCTTATATGAGGAGGTGTATCTTAAAGTTGCTCGCAGTATTTTTTTTTCCTTATTCCCTAGAAATGCAGTTTTCATGTTCCTGGAAATTTGGAATTTAGGAAAACTGCTTTCTCTCCTGGGGGAAAAATGGTAGTCTTGAGGAAAAATTGCAATGTGGACAGGATTTGTCCTTAAAAAAGAAAAAGCACTCTATGGTTCTAAAGCAATTAACTTAGGGACGTCAAGTAGGTGTTACATAACGGTTTGCTTACCAAATGGTCATAATTGGTATGTTAAATTTGAAAGCATGCTTCATCCAGACGATCACAAATTTATAAATTAATGTTCAAAATATTTTGGGAGGGGGTTCTTGTTACTAATGGTATTACAAGTTCCTGAGTTTCACATCTCTTTTTGCCAGTTTGAGAGATGCTGCCAGTTTGAGAGATGCTGGGATATGATATATGAAAAACTTATATAAAAGAAACCAGTGACATAACAATAGTAAAGAACTTCGTTAATTAGGTGAAGGAGTATAATTGTCAAGCGAATGCAGAAAAGCACTCAGAAATTGTGGAGGTGGGATAGGGAGAGGGTTTTATTACAAGTTTTATTTGATGGGATTTTCTTTAATCAATTTCTACCATTTCTCTTTATCATGCTCCATTTTTTTGCCTTCTCCCTGTCTTCTTAAAAACAAAAAATTTGTCTAGATTTTGAAGAGAGACTGTCATTTATTATTGATTTTTGTTTTTCCAAAACTGTGTCCTTACCTTGTTTTTAAATTTTCTACCATACTATTCTTACTGTATAGGAAATGTGATGATTTGGGGCTATAGGTGATTTTTACCTAACTGTCCTGTTGTCAAGCCTAGAAAACAAAACATGAAAGTTAGACCTTTTATTAATAATCCTAAAACTTTTAAAGATATTTCAAAAACATTTTTAAAGTTTTTTTCTTCTTCTCCTTTGGGGATTTCAAATGAAATTATGACCAAATATATGGACAGTATCTTAGAAAATACTTGTGACATCAAACTACTTAGTCAACTGGTACAACTAACCAGGTATGGCTCAGAAAATAAGTTTTACGTCTTCTTTTTGGGTGTCCCATTGCTGAGATACCCATTTAGCTGTCTTCACATCTGATGGTAGTCAGATTGTCAACCATATGCTTAACCATCTTGAAATGTAAAGTTTATTCTTCAGTGCAGTTTAGACGTGGTTGACTATAGTCTAATAACAAAGATAAGCTATAATTTGGCTCAAGATTGTCATCATCAAAAACAAAATTTTCGGCCGGGCGCAGTGGCTCACGCCTGTAATCCTAGCACTCTGGGAGGCCGAGGTGGGCGGATCGTTTGAGCTCAGGAGTTCGAGACCAGCCTGAGCAAGAGCGAGACCCCATCTCTACTAAAAATAGAAAGAAATTATATGGACAGCTAAAAATATATATAGGAAAAATTAGCCGGGCATGGTGGCGCATGCCTGTAGTCCCAGCTACTCGAGAGGCTGAGGCAGTAGGATCGCTTGAGCCCAGGAGTTTGAGGTTGCTGTGAGCTAGGCAGACCCCACGGCACTCACTCTAGCCTGGGCAACAGAGTCAGACTCTGTCTCAAAAAAAAAAAAAAAAAAAAACCCCACACAAAATTTTCATTCTTCCTGAGGCTTATGTATAATTGTTAGACTTAATGTGAAGTTGAAAACATAGTTGGGGAAAACATGCTATTAAGTTTTAAATCCAAATTTTGGCATATATATATATATTTTGGTTAAAACAATTTTAGATATAAATGTTCTCTAATAGGCTGTTGATTGGGTCAGTATTGAATATTGGCTGTCCAATTCTTTTTTTTTTTTTTTTTTTTTTTTTTTTTTTTTTGAGACAGAGTCTCACTCTGTTGCCCAGGCTAGAGTGAGTGCCGTGGCGTCAGCCTAGCTCACAGCAACCTCAAACTCCTGAGCTCAAAGGATCCTCCTGTCTCAGCCTCCCGAGTAGCTGGGACTACAGGCATGCGCCACCATGCCCGGCTAACTTTTTCTATATATATATTTTTAGCTGTCCATATAATTTCTTTATATTTTTAGTAGAGATGGGGTCTCGCTCTTGCTCAGGCTGGTAGCTGTCCAATTCTGTTGTAAGTTTTTTTTTTGTGTGTGTGTGTAAGTTCTCAGGAATCATCTTATGATAGGATATTTTAAATTCTACTTGTTATGTGGATACATAGGAAACAGTTAAATTTATTTACATTATTAGAAGACTTCGAATACAAATACCATGTAATTGTTTCTTGGTGAATCATTCCTCACTAAAAGTATTTGTCTATTCTTCCCTTTCACATGAAATGTTTTAAATGACTTTTAAATGTATCCTGTACAATCTACTGATTTAGTACTTTGTGAACTTTGATTTAACCAAAAAAGCTGGCATAATTAGGTTTTAAATAATAATCATTAACAGTTTAACATCTGTGTCTGTGCCTCTTTAGTTAGGGGAACTTCTGATAAAACCCTATTTTTTTAATGGTCTAATTACTGCTAAACTAAGAGTATAGGTTGTTTTAGTTCGAAATAAATTAATAGGGACAACAGAAATGTTCGTTGAGATACCACTTCTCCTGAGTACTTATTTTCTAGGACTATACTATTTTAGTCTGTATTTTTAGGTAAAGAAAAGAAGGAATTATACTTATTTAATAGTGGAAGGAAAACTTTTACTTTTACCTTAAATTAATGATATGCAAATTGACATGTTTAGTAGTTTTATATAGTCTTGCAAAGGTGATAGACTGTATTTCTTTCTTAGTTGTACTTTTAAGTTTGTGTCTGAATATAGTTGTTTTAGAGCTCTGCATTTATTTAATAATAAAATTCAAGAAAAGTTATTTGGGCCCATGTTCAAAAGGAACAAAAGTTGCCTGTATGGGAGGCTAGAACTAAATCAGGATTAAGATTTGAATGAGGTGGATAAAAGCTGTGAATTAAAATTACCTACTAAAATATATAATGCCATCAGGTTTTCAGTTTAGTATTTAAAACAATTTTCTTTAATCACTTTGGGAAATGTTATATTGTTGTATATTAAGTTTTTTCAGAAAGTGAAAATAATATCAAGTTTTTGTCAAAGAAAAAAATGTTAAATTATTCCTCTGTCTGGTGGGCATAAATTTTGAAAGTGCTAAAGGTCTTTTTACTGGCTTGTCATTTAAATTTTTAGCTTGTGCTGCTCTGGAGTGGTCATTATAACTTTTTTTTTTTTTTTTTTTAGTATTTACTGCAGTGGGACTTAAACATGCAACATTATTTGATTTTTGTTTTAGAATTTAATTTCTCTGTCAGCGATGATAGAATGCTCTAAGGGAAAACTGAAAAGGAGACATGAAACAACTTTTTTTCTTCTATGCAAAAACTTAAAGAAAAAAGAATATATATATGTAACGTTTAAATGTAATTCAGTTAACATTATGAAGACATTGTAAAAATTATCTATGATTCTATCACCCTGATATAACCACTCTTTATATTTTTAGCCACATTTCAAACTAATAAATTTATTAGTTTAAAAAAATTAAGAAATTAAGTTATTTAGGAAAGCAGTTAGAATGAATGAAAAGATGCTACTTCCTTTTGTTCTTTTGGAAAATTTTATGTAATAAGTTGGTAATTTAGAATTAATTTATATTAGTTTATATTTTCCAATGGAACATTGCATTTGTTTGGTTCTATAAGCCTAGACTGATAGTATGCAAAGAGGCCTGGGGCCCTGTAAAGGGGACATTTCCTGGAAGAATTTTCTGTTGTATATGGAAAAACCCTAGCTAAGAGTAGAATTCTTGCCAAATTGTCAGAAGCCGTTGGATTCTAGTTGAATACCGTTTTGCTTTATAACACAGCCATCTAGTTTCATACTGATTTCTATATTCTTAAGATACTTGAGGGTCTACCTGAAAGATAAATTAAAACGTTTTGTTAATGTAACAAAACATATTCTCTTACAGTACTTAAAACTAGAATCTTAAAAAGTAATTTATAAGTTTTTTTTTCCCAACGAGTAGAGGGAAAAAGGCAAAAGTGATATTTCTGTTTTCAGGAAGGTAAAACTAAAAAGATAATTTATTTAAGATCAGTATCCCTTCTAGACCTGTTTAGCCTCAGAATGTTGGGATGAACAGCATTTACCAGACATTCCTACTTTCTAATTCTGTTGTCTAGGATACTCAATAGACCCTCATTCTTGGCTCATTAACAAAACAGATGTGAGAAAGAATATTGTGTGGTTTTTCAACCATAATGGTTATGCTGTTAGGATACATGAACAGCCTTTCTGTATTTGGAATTTCTGTGGTTTTCTGCCATTATCTATGTTAATATTAATGACTTTCTTTGGCTAGCCACTGCTTAAAAAAAAAAATACTGTTGAGATTCAGCAAAACCCTGTCACACAACTCATGCTTTCTATTATATCTTAAATGTGGGCTTTTTGTGGTTTAGTTACAATAAAAACATTATATGCATTAGTAAATTCTTTGCTTTATATCAACCAGTTATTTTATACATCATTTCCAGTTTGTCAAGTTCTTGGGAAATCTGAAGGTATCTATAGAATATAGACATGACATATTTTTAGATTTTTCATTTGTGGAAGAAATTTTGCAAGAAAATGTTCTCAATTATAGACTTACATAATTCTATTTTTGAGTCATTACTAATACTTGATATTTTAACTGATTTCTGAATCTTCTAACAACATAAGAGATACATAATATTTCTCTGAACTTTAAAAATGGTTAAAAAATAGATTGCAAAATGGGCTATTAGGTAATGTGCCCTTCTTGTTTTTAAGAGGAGAAATGCCTTTTTAAAAATTGTTCCCCATACTGCCATCTAAGAAGCTTAACCCTCAACTGGCTAAATGTTCTGTAAGTGATTATTTAGTTATAGTAAATATACTAAATATAGTGAGTATGATAATAATGTTTGGAGAGGTATTTTATTGTGTCATATTTTGAAATCAACACCTATATTTATTTTTCCAAAACAAAAATAGAATTTTTTCTGATTATAAAATAATAAATACATGTTTATTATTTTAAAAGGCAAACAATACAGGAATGTCTCAAATAGAAAGTGAAATGAATATCATCCTATCTTCCAGATAAAACCATTGTTAATATTTTCTTGTATATCTTCCCAGACATCTGTCTATGTATTTATCATATTGCTTTTAACCTTTTTCCTTTTTTTTTTTTTTTTTTGAGACAGAGTCTCACTCTGTTGCCCAGGCTAGAGTGAGTGCCGTGGCGTCAGCCTAGCTCACAGCAACCTCAAACTCCTGAGCTGAAGCGATCCTCCTGTCTCAGCCTCCCGAGTAGCTGGGACTACAGGCATGCGCCACCATGCCCGGCTAATTTTTTCTATATATATTTCTTTTTAGCTGTCCATATAATTTCTTTCTATTTTTAGTAGAGGTGGGGTCTTGCTCTTGCTCAGGCTGGTCTCGAACTCCTGAGCTCAAACGATCCGCCCACCTCGGCCTCCCAGAGTGCTAGGATTACAGGCGTGAGCCACCGCGCCCGTCCCTGCTTTTAACCTTTTTCTACTCAGTAATGTATCATGAATATTTTTCCCACATCATTACTTACATCCATATAGCAACATAATAATTTTTACTAAGTGCATAGAATTTAATTTTATCTATATATTATTTAATTGGTTTCATGGATGGTGGTTTAGATTTTTTTCCAGTTTTTTGTTATCATGAATAAAACTTTGATAAGTATCTTAGTACATAGGATATGTACTAGATATGTCTTTGTGTACTGGTCCAGTGATTGCTCTTGGATAAATTCCTAGAGGTAGAATTATTGAAACAAGTATTCAGTTAATATTAAAAGTTCCCAGTGAAAATACATATTTGGTAATAGGCTGCAGTATATGCTGTAGGTCAGTCGTCCCCATCCTTTTTGGCACCAGGGACCGGTTTCATAGAAGACCCGTTTTTTCCATGGATGTTGGGGGGATGGGGGATGGAGGGAGGCAGAGCTCAGGCAGGGATGCACACTACCTGGTTTCTAACAGGCCAAGACGGGTACCTGGCCTTGGGGACCACAGCTAGTTGATTTTGATTTATTCACTGCTTATTTTTTATCAATCACATTTGTTGTAGGCTGTTGTTTAGCTTTGGACTTACCAACGTGTACTTATTAAATTATTGTATCAGTGAACAACATGAACACATGTATGTTTTGAAATGTGTGGTTTTGTGTTTGAAGTTTACTTTGGTTAGTTGATATTAACTAGTACTTACAATAGCTACTGAAAGAAAAGTTTGAGGTAGAGAGAAATTCCAGATAGTGCTTTGTATTTCTATGTAATTACATTTTCAACTCCAGTAGGCAGTATATGTATTTGTTAAAAAACTAAAATTTGCTTCATTGGAAGCATAATTTCTTGTATTGACGGAATTGTTTTTTTCACTAATTTACATTAAAATATCTCTTGGACACTTAAACTTGATGATTTTATAGTTAGTAACTGTAGATTTCTGTTCATTGCTTATTCATCAAACAGAATTTTGGTTTTTGCCAGACTGTATAAAAAAGCACCAGGCAAAATAATGATAATGGAGAAAAAAATTGGCAGTATGATATAATGTAAAAAGCATGAGTTTTAGAGACAGATTCTGGCTCTTAAATTAACTGTGAATTATTGATGATGTGTCAATGTAGGTTCAGTGTAGGTTCATCCCCAGTCTGGTGGGGGATGTTAATAGTGGAGAAGCTGTGCATATGTAGGTGGAGGGGGGATGGGGCACATGGGAAATCTCTACCTTCTGCCCAATTTTGCTGTGAACCTAAAACTTCTCTAAAAAATAAAGTCTATTAGGAAAAATTAACTGTGACTTTAGACAGTGCATTTAATCTTCCTTAACCTTAATTTTCTTATCTGTACAATGGGATAATGAAAAGAGATTAAATATTCAAAGGAAATGGCCCTCCCTCTCTACTGTTTGTTTTTTTTTTTTTTTGAGACAGAGTCTCTCTCTCTGTTGCCCAGGCTAGAGTGAGTGCCGTGGCGTCAGCCTAGCTCACAGCAACCTCAAACTCCTGAGCTCAAGGGATCCTCCTGTCTCAGCCTCCCGAGTAGCTGGGACTACAGGCATGCGCCACTATGCCCGGCTAATTTTTTCTATATATATTTTTAGCTGTCCATATAATTTCTTTCTATTTTTAGTAGAGATGGGGTCTCGCTCTTGCTCAGGCTGGTCTCGAACTCCTGAGCTCAAACGATCCGCCCACCTCGGCCTCCCAGAGTGCTAGGATTACAGGCGTGAGCCACCTCGCCCAGCCTCTACTGTTTTTTTTGAGATAGGGTCTTGTTGCTCAGGCTAGAGTGCAATGGCATCATCATAGGTCACTGCAACCAGAAACTTGTGGGCTCAAGTAATCCTCCTGCCTCAGCCTCCCCAGTAGCTGGGACTATGCACACACGCCACCACGCCCAGCAAATTTTTGTATTTTTTGTAGAGATGGCTTTTGCTATGTTGCTCAAGCTGGTCTCAGAACTCCTGGGCTCAAGCAGTCCTCCTGCCTCAGCTTCCCAAGGTGCTGGGATTACAGGTATGAGCCATCACGCCACCAGCCCTCTTCCTATTTTTTCAGACATTTTATTATAGAGAATTTCAGGTGTATATAGTTAGGCAGAATTGTATAATAAACTCCCTTGTATCCATCAGCCAAACCCAAACAATAATCAACCCATGTCTAATCATGTCCCATCTACTTTCCCTGCCTTTGTATTTTTTTCTTGGAGAATATTCTAGACATAATATGACTTCATTCATATTTAGTAAGTATCTATAAAAGATACAAACTCTTTTAAAATATAGACACAGTACCATTATCACAGCAGAATAATAAAAATAATTCCTTATATCAAATTATCCATTCATTGTTCAAATTCTACTTGTCTCAAATATTACTTTTTTTTTTTTTAACAGTTTGCTTCCCTTCTTTTTTTTTTTTCCAGTTTTTGTTTGAGTCAGGATCCAAATAAGTTCCACACATTGTAATTGATTATTATGTCTTTTAATTATCTTTTAATCTGTAAGTTTTCTTTCTTTCCCCTACCACCACCCTGCAATTTATGGGTTGTTTGTCCTGTTAAAGTTTCTCACAGTCTGGATTTTGCTGGTTCCATCTTTACAATGTAATTTAACATATTTCTTTGAATTTCCTGTAAACTACTAGTGGATCTAAAGGCTTGGTCAGATTCAGGCTATTCTTTTTTCGAACTTACTTCAGTGGGGTTTTTGTCCCTACCACTTTACTGAAATGGTTTTTATCAAAGTCAACTAAGACCTTGCTAAATCCAGTAGTCAGTTCTTAAATCTTCATTTTAGTTGACATTTCAGCCACATCTGATTAAGTCGTTTTCTTCTTGAAACAATTTTTTTTCCACTTGGTTTTTGGGTTACCACTCTCCAGGTCCTCCTCTAACCTTGTTGTCTGTTACTTTCCTGGATCCTTTGCTGTTTTCATTTCTCCAGTCTCTAAACATTGGGAGTATCCCAGGGCTTGGTATTCTTCTGTATCCGTACCTCAGTCTGGGTGATCTACTCTAATTCAGTGGTTTTAAATACCACTTATATGCTGAGGACACCCACATTTACACTCCAGACTGGACCTCTCCTCTGAACTCCACATTAATCAAACTACCTACTAGCCACCTACTTTAAACATCTCAAACTTAACATGTCCTAAAAATCCTTTTGATTTTCTTTCCAAACTTGCTGCTATCGCTGAGTCTTTCCTAAATGACACTTCCATTCTTTCAGTTGCTTAGACTAAAAACCTTGCTAAGACCAGAACTCTTTTCCCTTATACCCCACATCTAATCCCTTAGCACTTCCTGTCAGACCTACCTTCTAAATATTTTTGACAACCACATCACTCCCCCAGTAGTCCTAGCCAACATTGTCCTTTGCCTAGACGGTCAAATAGCCTACTAACTGGACTCCCTGCTTGTACCTTTCCATATAATTTTTCATACAGCAGCTGGAGTGATCCTTTTTTAAAAACTGTAAGTCAGATCATAATACTTCTTCTTCTTCTTTTTTTTTTTTTTTTAGACAGAGTCTCACTCTGTTGCCCGGGCTAGAGTGAGTACCGTGGCGTCAGCCTAGCTCCCAGCAACCTCAAACTCCTGAACTCAAGCAATCCTCCTGCCTCAGCCTCCCTAGTAGCTGGGACTACAGGCATGTGCTACCATGTCCAGCTAATTTTTTTTCTATATATATTTTTAGCTGTCCATATAATTTCTTTCTATTTTTAGTAGAGATGGGGGTCTGGCTCTTGCTCAAGCTGGTCTCGATCTCCTGAGCTCAAACAATCCGCCTGCCTCGGCCTCCCAGAGTGCTAGGATTACAGGCGTGAGCCACCACGCCCGGCCCATAATACTTCTTGACTCAGAACCCAGAGAATGTAGAGAACTGACACTACCCGACTTCAGGACTTATACAATAAAGCTACAGTAATCAACAGTGTGGTATTGGTGAAAGAATAGACGAATATGTCGATGGAACAGAACAGAATCCAGCATGGCAGGTTACAATCCCAGTTGTGCTACTTACTAGCTATGAAATTTTAGGCCCACACTTTTCTTCATCTGTAAAATGATTCCTTCCTTTGTAGGGTTGGTGGGAAGATTGAATGAGATAATACATGTAAAAGCACTTAACACATTGCCTGAGACATGGTAAGATCTTGATAAATTTTAGCTATTGTACATTTTCCCATTTGATCTTGACAAGATTCATAAGAAAGAGGCAGGTCAGGTATTATTCCCATTTTTTGGATCAGGAAACAGTTTCAAGGACATTAGTAGCTGGTGAAGGTCAAATAATTAGATAATTGGCAGAGCCAGAACTATGGCCTAGTCCAGAATTTCTGCAGTATTACCTGTCTCAGACTAGGAAAGCAGGAAAGAGTATGCCCTCAGAAGAGATTTTAAAAAAATATATGAAAGCAAAATTTAAAAACAAATGATTCAGACAGCATTTTAATGTACTTTCATCCACGCTGCTTGAAAAGTTGTTGTTAACCTAATTTTTATTCCTGATATAAACTCATGCTTTTGATACATTGCTGGTTTTAATTTAACATTTTGTTAGGAATTTTGTATGTATGTTCATGAATAAGTTTAGCCTATAATTTTCCTTTTTCATAATAAAATTTCATAATAAAAATTAGGTTTTAGTATCAGAGTTTTTCTGGTATCATAAATTGAATTGGGGTATGTTTACTTTTTTCCTGTTTTCTGGTAGAATTTACATAACATTGGTGTTATTTTTTCCTTAAATGTTTGGTATAATTTTCTAGTGAAACCATCTGGATCTGTAATCTTTGTGTGTGTGGAAATATTTTTTTTTTTTTTGAGACAGAGTCTCACTCTGTTGCCCAGGCTAGAGTGAGTGCCGTGGCGTCAGCCTAGCTCACAGCAACCTCAAACTCCTGAGCTCAAGGGATCCTCCTGTCTCAGCCTCCCGAGTAGCTGGGACTACAGGCATGCACCACCATGCCCGGCTAATTTTTTCTATATATATTTTTAGCTGTCCATATAATTTCTTTCTATTTTTAGTAGAGATGGGGTCTTGCTCTTGCTCAGGCTGGTCTCGAACTCCTGAGCTCAAACGATCCGCCCACCTCGGCCTCCCAGAGTGCTAGGATTACAGGCGTGAGCCACCGCGCCCGGCCTGGAAATATTTTTAATTGTGAATTTCATTCAGATAGTTACAGGATTTTTCAGATTTAAGTTGTAATTTTTAGTTTATTCAGATAATAGTTATTAGTCTATTAACTTATTGTTTGAATAAGTTATTTGAATAAGTTATAACTTACTGTTTGAATAATTTGTTTGATTAACAAAGCTACAACATTTTGAGCTTTAGAAATGTAATGTTGGACATCACTTAGGTTTTTTAAAAAATCATGGTAAAATACACATACCACTGAATTTATCATCTTAACTGTTTTTAGGTGTACAGTTCAGTAGTGTTTAGTACATTTTCATTGTTGTGCAACCTGTCTACAGAACTCTTTTCATCTTGCAAAACTAAAACAATACCCATTAATCAAATCCCCATTAACTCATGCTCCAGCCCCTGGCAACTTCTATTTTGTGTTTCTTATGAAATTGAGTACTGTAGGTACCGTATGTAAGTAGAATAATACAGTGTTTGTCTTTTTATGACTGGTTTATGTCAATATAATGTCCGTAAGATTTGTCCATATTGTAGCATGTGTCAGAGTTTCCTTTTCAAGGCTGAATAATATTGCAGTGTGTGTGTGTGTGTGTGTGTGTGTGTGTGTATGTATGTATACAGACACACAACATTTTGTTTATCCGTTCATCCATCAATGGATACTTAGGTTGCTTACACCTTTTTGTTGTGTCTAATGCTGCCATGAATGTGGGTGGACAAATATCTCTTTGTTCAATTCTTTCTGTTTTCAATTCTTTTGAATCTATACATAAATGTAGACTTGCTAGATTATATGGTAAATTCTATTTTTAATTTTTTGAGGAACTACCATACTGTTTTCCAGAGTGGTTGTACCATTTTATATTTCCACCAACAGAAGACTTTTCAGATTTTATATACAATACTTTTTTCCTTTTTTTTTTTTTTTGGAGATGGAGTCTTGCTATTATGTTACCCAGACAGGTTTTGAACTCCTGGGCTCAAGCAATCCTCCCACCTCAGCCTCCCAAGTAGCTGGGATTAGAGGTGCACCACTGCGCTTGGCTTTATAGCATTTTTGTGTGTCAGTAAGTTGTTTTCTCTAAGAATTTTTCTGTTTCATCAAACTGTCAAATTTTTTGGCACAGTGTTTGTAATGTCTTCAGTATCTGTAGTGATATCAATTTTTTTACTTTTGATATTGGTTGTGTAAGCCCTTTTCCTCCTTTAAAAAAAAAAAATCAATGTTGCCTGGAATTTATCGATTTTATGTATCTTTTCAAATAATCAATTTGTGCTTTGTTGATCCTGTTTATTATTTATTGCTTTTTGTTTTGTTAATATTTGCCCTTTATTTTCTCCTTCTGCTTTCCTTAAGTTTACATTGCTGTTGGTCTCATACTCTTTGGGTCTGACTTGTGTTTGCACGTGCTCACCTGAGTTTGAGTGATTGTTCTCCCATCTTGCTACCCCTTCCAGAACAGTTTTTCAGAGGCATACAGTTTTTTATTTTTAATGAGAGGAAACTGGGGAGAAGGAAGTTGAAATGTTAGGATGATGTCATCTTTCAGCACTAGGCTTTACCCATTATCAGCATGGGTAACATACTCTGGTTGACAATTCTGACATACTCTGGTTAACAAGATTTTCAAATGTAGCGTGTAACAGTGTGACTTTTTTTTTTTTTTTCCTTTCCATGGCAGGACCTGTTGGGGCCCAGCCCCTACTCATGGTGCCCAGAAGACCTGGCTATGGCACCATGGGCAAACCCATTAAACTGCTGGCTAACTGTTTTCAAGTTGAAATCCCAAAGATTGATGTCTACCTCTATGAGGTAGATATTAAACCAGACAAGTGTCCTAGGAGAGTGAACAGGTAAGAATCATGAAACTGTGGAGATCTGCTATTTGTCTTTGCCTTAGTAATTTTATGTTTATCTTGTATGTCTAAATAACAGTGATAATATGTAACAGTTTGACAAAAACACATGATAATTTATTTTGAAATTGATTATATTTCAGAGGTGCAATAGTGGGAAAGGTCTGCAAACCTTGAAATTATTCCATTATAATGTGAGCTGACATGTATTCCCTGTGTTAGTAGAAAAGGTCCAAGTCATTTTTACATGCTCTTGAAATCAGGCCATATATTCCAAGCACATCTTTTTCCTTACTGTTAGGTAATACTTGGTTTGTGCTTTCTTTTTTCTCCCCACCCCACCTTACCACTTTTGTAATGTACCCTTTAGGATGATGGTGGCGACGGTAGCAGTGGTGGGTAGAAATGGTGGTTTCATGCTTTCTCTTCTGTCCTCAATTTTTGACTGTTCCTTACTCTTAGAATAGGAATAAGTACATATGGTATATAAAGATTTATCAGTCTGCTTTCAATAAGCTCCTTCTCCTCTCCCCCAAATACCATACATATTCCTAGTTGTGGTTTAGATAATACAGAGAATATAAAAGGAATTTATGATGTGGTATATATCACATCTATTCTGATTTTTTTTTTTTAAAAGAAAGACAAACATTTAGAAAACAATATACTATTTAATTTAGCATTTTGGTTTGTACTATCCCAGCCTTTCCTTATTCAATAAGTGTTGATAAGAGTCTTCATTTAAGACATAGATGGTTCTTGTTGTCAAGAAATTTATAATTTGGGCCGGGCGTGGTGGCTCACGCCTATAATCCTACCACTCTGGGATTCCGAGGCAGGCGGATCGTTTGAGCTCGGGAGTTTGAGACCAGCCTGAGCAAGAGCGAGACCCCGTCTCTACTAAAAATAGAAAGAAATTATTTGGACAACTAAAAATATATATAGAAAAATTAGCCAGGCACGGTGGCACATGTCTGTAGTCCCAGCTACTCGGGAGGCTGAGGCAAGAGGATCGCTTGAGCCCAGGAGGTTGAGGTTACTGTGAGCTAGGCTGACACCACGGCACTCTAGCCCAGGCAACAGAGTGAGACTCTGTCTCAAAAAAAAAAAAAAAAAAAAAAGAAAGAAATTGTAATTTGGTAGAGGAGATAAGACATGTAAGAAATATGAAAGTCTGATATCTTTTTCTTTGGCTTGTCATCCTAATTATTAGTATTTCTGTTATACCTGAAAGTGAATGAGCACTGAGAGACTTTGTGTAACGTGTTAAAAACAACAATACCTATATATGAATAGTATATTAAATAATTAACATGTAATGCAGAGTTCTTTGTGAGGTCAAGAAGGGTTGTGGAGTGTTACAGTTGGAAGGAACCTCTTAAGAAGTCAGCTAATCCAATACCCTTTTTTTAAATAGCTGAAATCCAGATAGGTTAAGGGACTTACTCAAGAACACATGTTTCAGGTAGCAAAGGTGAAACCAGAACTCCAGAATCTTGACTTGGTAGTCATTAGGAAATATTTTGTAAAAGAAGAAAAAAAGGAATTCAGTTAATCTAAAACAATTGGTAGAATTTTGGTTAGCTGTAGTAATAAAGAACACCTTTTTTTTTTTAGGGAGGGGCAGCAGTAACAAAAGTAGAATGGTTGAGAAGAATCAGATATATTGAGCCTAAGCCAGTCTTAAGTTCTAGTCAGGTACTAACTTAAGCTACTATCTATGAGTAGATGAAGTAGATGACTCCTAATGTTGCTGTAGCTCTTTTCTGAACTTCAGACTGACACCTGAATGCCCATAAACTGCTTCAATCACAAGTCAGAACAACTCTTTCAATCCCCATCCCCACACTTTGCTCATACTACTGTATTCTTTTTCTTTACCTAAACTCCCAAGCTAGACCTTCCATTTCCTTTTCCTCCTTTTGATTGTCAGGTACTATCACTTTCCATCCACACCGCAACCACCTTGGCTTTACATCCTTATTTCTTATCCAGACTATTGTAATGATCTTCTAATTGGTCTCCCCTAACATCTGTTTCTCTCCATTCTAGTTAATTATCCTCACTAATGGCATAGTTTTCTTTCTAAACAAGAAATCTGTTTATGTCACTCCCCTGCTTTAAAAATTTAATAAGCTCCCCACGGCCTACAGAATAACACCCCAAATTTAGTATAGCATACCCTTCTTAGTTTCGCTGTAGCCAATATCCTTTTACATATTCTGTGACTCCTACCTGGATTACCCTTTCTGCCCTTGTCTACCTGACAAACTCCTATTATTTCTCAAGACAAACTTTTTGAACTGCACAGTCAGGTGATAGTTTGTTCTTCTATGACCTTGTAGTTCTTGGTGTACCCTTCTGTTATGGTGGTTTTGTTTTTGTTTTTGTTTTTTTAGAGACAGAGTCTCACTCTGTGACCGAGGCTGAACCAGAGTGCAATAGCATGATCATAGCTCACTGTAACCCCCAACTCCTGGGCTCAGGTGATCCTCCCACCTCAGCCTCCTGGGTAGCTGCACTACAGGCATGTGCCATGCCTGGCTAATTTTTTTCTTTTTTGTAGAAATGAGGTCTTGTGTGTTGCCCAGGCTGGTCTTGAGCTCCTGGCCTCAAGTAATCCTCCTGACTGGGCCTACCAAAGTGCTAGGATTACAGGTGTGAGCAGTGGGTCTGGCCCCGTTATGGTATTTTTAGTACATTGTGGTTTTTTGTTGTTCCTCCCTTTCCCCAGTATAACCGTTTTGTAAAAAATAATGTTCTTTATCATCATCATTTTTGTAGCACTGATCTTAGCTCAATGATTGGCAAATAATTTCAATAGAATGAATGAAATGCTTATGAAAATAAAATGGGCTGAGTGTGATGGTGGGGGAAAACGAAGAGAACTGGATATTATAGAGGATTATGTTTACCTGGATGTGGATTTTCAATGCCCTGCTCTTATCACCTATGATCTGTCTTGGTCTCCCTCCGCACTCCTTTGTGTCTTTCTTTGTGTTAGCCATCATCCATTTACAGCAACTTAACTGACTCATGCTACACTCTGATTCACATTCCCTTTTTCTTGTTTTTCAAAACTGGGTTTTCAATGTGTAAATTTGAATGAAGGATAATCCTGACCCTTCTGGTAGATGTTTGCATTTTAAAAAGGCATGTATTAGCCAAGTGCAGTGGCATGCACCTGTAGTCCCAGCTACTGGGGGGAGGGGAGGCTGAAGGAAGAGGATTGCTTGAGTCCAGGAGTTCTGGGCTGTAGTACATGATCACACCTGTGAATGGCCACTGCACTCCTGCCTGGGCAACATAATAAGACTCCATCTCTAAGTAAATAAATAGACATTTATTAATTAGTAAATCTCTTAACCGCTAGAACGTCTAAGGCAGATATTTTGAAGCTAGATTCCCTATTCAGCTTGCCCTCTTTTGCTTACCCTGCTCAAAAGAATCACTTTTACACTTAGCAGTATATAGTGGAGAATTATTATAGTATTGAATAGGAGAATTATATGTTGACAATGTTAGGAAAACAAAGTCATTTGAACACAAAAATGGGTTGGAATTGAAGGAATAGTGGAGAATTGAGAATTGGGGCTTGAGGGATGTCAATTGAGAGGCTTTTTTTAGTATTCCAGATGAGTTTTGAGGAACTGATGCAGTAGCAGTAATACTAGGTAAAAAGAACAGAATTGTTTATTAGATTTGTTCTTTCTCCTACCTGATTGTTTTATTTTTGGTGTGGGGTGGGGGGAATAAAGAAGAATTTGTATACTATATATGTGTTTATGAAGTTGTATAGAGTTTCATATGTAGATGCTCAATATATTGATTACTTTTGGGAGAAAAATATATGTAATAAATTAGTCTGGTACCTTTTGGCTTTAGCTTATCCTTTTGACATCCCTAATTACATTTCATCTTTAGGTTGTTTTGTCTTGTTATATTATTCGCCAGTATAAATAATTTAGATCTGTAATTTAGATGTTTCCAAATGGAAAATTTTTATCATATACCTTTTATTTGAGTTTTGATAGGAACTATAGGTCCTCTTTGGTATTCTAAAAATGGCATTAATCAACTTTATACTTTGTTAATAATATTGCCTTGATTTAGTGTCATGACAACATCTGTAAAACTTATTTCCTTTATTTTGTTCAACAGACTTCTTTTGTCTTCAGTTTTTACAATATTACTACATGACTAGTCAGTTAAAATTGTTAGTGGCTTTCTGGAATTGGTGATTCAGTCCTTACACTTCAACAACTGGAATTCTAGAAATTAGAAGGAAATAGAAAGAACTTAATAATTCCTTTTCAATATTAGCAAAACAGTTAAGGGCCAAAATGCAGCAGTTCAGTTATATCTAATTTAACTTTTCTAAAATGGTTAAAACTATAACATATTTTTTTTCTTATTAATGTAAAGATTTTTATTGTTACCTTCTATAAAGTTATAGTGATTCTCTTTTAAAGTGACTTGTTTTTAATGCTTAAATCAATGCATATGAGGTTTTTCTTGTCCATACGCCACATGAACAAATACTTGGCACTAAAGAATTAATCATAATAGTAGAATGATATATTGTAGCCAAACAAGTTTCCACTTTAGTCAGAGGAGTTTTCTTAGAGAAAAATAGCCAGGAAATGCTTATGAATCATTTTGTGAGTCAGTTTCTCTACAATGTTGTTCTTTAGGTTTTCCTTCTGGTCTTTTTTTTTTTTGTCCTTTTCCTCTCCCCCTTTTTTTGTGGGAAGGTGGGTTCTTTCCTTTCTTTTTTTTACTATTAAATGATTTTGATTCAAAATAATCTTTAGTGAAAGAGCATGTTTGTTAAGCAGACTTCCAATGGTACTAGCTTTTTTTAAATAAGTGCATAGCCTCCATAACTAAAAACCAAATATTTTTTGAAATATTATGACCTAGAATATAAATTCTATAACTTGAGGTTTTATGCTAGTTTGTCCAACTACTAAATATACATGAGGATAAACCTTGAATAGACTGTCATGTATTTATTCAAAACTATTAAATAGTGGAATAGATACATGTGAAAAGTTGTATATGCAACTTGATTATAACTGCAAGATCTATTTTAAACATTTAAAATTTGAAGGAATTGAAATAGTTGGTAGTAGATTGTAGTTGAATTTTTTTGGTTCAGTTTTCTTTTACAAATTAAACATTACTTTTTCATTGTACCATTATTACTGTTACTATTCTATTACAGTTAATTACATAATGCTACCAAATGTTTGTGCATATAGCATATGAATGTGATATAATACTGATAATTGAATTTTAGAAGGAAAAAGTAGATCTACATTGATACATTGTGGCATTTTAAATCACCATTCCCCAACTTTTTTGGCACCAGGGACCGGTTTCATGGAAGATAATTTTTCTTTTTTTTTTTTTTGAGACAGAGTTTCGCTCTGTTGCCCGGGCTAGAGTGAGTGCCGTGGCGTCAGCCTAGCTCACAGCAACCTCAAACTCCTGGGCTTAAGCGATCCTACTGCCTCAGCCTCCCGAGTAGCTGGGACTACAGGCATGCACCACCATGCCCGGCTAATTTTTTCTATATATATTTTTAGCTGTCCATATAATTTCTTTCTATTTTTAGTAGAGATGGGGTCTTGCTCTTGCTCAGGCTGGTCTCGAACTCCTGAGCTCAAACGATCCGCCCACCTCGGCCTCCCAGATGGAAGATAATTTTTCTACAGATTGGGGGTGGACACGGTTGGTTTCGGGATGATTCAAGTGCATTACATTTATTGTACATTTAATTTCTGTTATTATTACATTGTAATATATAATGAAATAATTATACAACTCACCATAATGCAGAATCAGTGGGAGCCCTGAGCTTATTTTCCTGCATCTAGATGGTCCCATCTGGGGGTGATGGGAAACAATGACTGATCTGACAGGAGGTGGAGCTCGGGCCATGGTGCAAGTGATGGAGAGCAGCTGTAAATGAAGATGAAGCTTTGTGCACTCTCACCTGCTTACCTCCTGCTGTGCAGCCCAGTTCCTAAAAGGCCATAGACCAGTAACGGTTCGTGGCCTGGGGGGGTGGGGGACTGCAGTTTTAAGTGGAAATCTCAGAACAGCAGTGTTTTAAGGAACTCTTCTTCTGCTTTTGTTAGGAATATCATTGGCATAGTATTATAGTATACTATATACTATGTAGTATACAGTATATATGGACCATATGCTAAGAGAGGGGCATACTTTTGTTAAAATAACAACTTTATTGATACATAATTTACATACTATATAATTCATTTAAAATGTACAAATTAATGGTTTTTAGTACATTCACAGAGATTATGTACAGCCATCACCACAATCTGTTAATAATTTTAGAACATTTCATCTTCCCATAAAGAAACTCCATATTCATTAGCAGTCACTACCATTGCCTCACTTACCACAGCTCCTGCCAGCCACTAACATACTTACTTCCTGTATGGATTTGCCTATTCTGGACATTTCATGAAAGTGGAATCATACACTGTGTGGCTTTTTGTGACTGACTTGTTTCTCTTTGCATAATGTTTTCAAGGTTCATTCATGTCGTAGCATGTATCACTGTATAACCATGTGCTGCATAATGATGTTTCAGTCAGTGACAGACCACATATGGTGGTCCCCTAAGATTTTAATACTTATTGTTACTGTAACTTTTCTGTGTTTAGATACATAAATACTTACCTTTGTGTTACAGTTGCCTACAGTATTCAGTACAGTAACATGCTGTACAGGTTCATAGTCTTTAAGAAATAGGCTACATACCATATAGCTTAAGTGTGAGGTAGACTATACCATCAAAGTTTGTCTAAGTACGCTCTGTGTTGTTTGCACAACAACGAAATCACTTAACACATTTCCCAGAACATATCCCCATTGTTAAGCAATGCATAATTGTACATCATTCCTTTTTATTGCTGGAAAATATTCTAGTGTGTGGATATAATACATTTTTTTATCCACTGATCAGTTGATGGACATTTGGGTTGTTTCCACTTTTTGGCTACTATAATGCTACTGTAAGCATTTATGTACAGGATTTTTGTAAGAACATACATTTTCATTTATCTTGGGTATATACTTAAGAGTGGAATCACATGGTAACTTTGTGTTTAACCTTTTGAGAAACTGCCAAAGTCTTTTCCAATGTGACTGTACCATTTACATTCCCAGTAGCAGTGTATGAAGATTCCAGTTCCTTCACATCCTCACCAATATTTCTTAGTGTCTTTTTTTTTTTTTTTTTAACTGTGGCCATCCTAGTGAGCATGAAGTAGTATCTCATTGTCATTTTGATTTGCATTTTCCTGATGACTGGTGATGTTGAGCATCTTTTCATATATTTATGGTCCATTTGTGTATTTTCTTTGGATAAATGTCTGTTTAGGTCCTTTGTTTATTTTTAAAATCTGTCTTTTTTGTATTTGGTATTGAGTTGTAGAAGTTCATTATATGTTCTAGATAAAGTCCCTTATCAGGTATATGATTTGCAGAATTTTTCTCTGTTTCTACATGTTGCCTCTTCACTGTCTTGATGGTATCCTTTGCAGCACAAACATTTTTAATTTTGATGATGTCAAACTTATTTTTTCTTTTGTTCCTTGTACTTTTGTTATTGTATCTATAAAAGGGTATACTTATTAAAATGATTTAAAGGACGTACCCCAGAAAACACTGCCAGTGAAAATCAAATGGCGTAGTTTTTTTCTAATTTTTTTTTTTTTTTTTTTGAGACAGAGTCTCACTCTGTTGCCCAGGCTAGAGTGAGTGCCGTGGCGTCAGCCTAGCTCACAGCAACCTCAAACTCCTGAGCTCAAGCGATCCTCCTGTCTCAGCCTCCCGAGTAGCTGGGACTACAGGCATGCGCCACCATGCCCGGCTAATTTTTTCTATATATATTTCTTTTTAGCTGTCCATATAATTTCTTTCTATTTTTAGTAGAGGTGGGGTCTCGCTCTTGCTCAGGCTGGTCTCGAACTCCTGAGCTCAAACGATCCGCCCACCTCGGCCTCCCAGAGTGCTAGGATTACAGGCGTGAGCCACCGCGCCCGGCCCAAATGGCGTAGTTTTGAATGTTCAAATATCTTGGGGAAACGATGCCATACAAAATATGTCAGCTAATAAACAAGTTTTGTTTTCCTTGTTAAGCACTTGAAGATAGGAAAGCTAACAAATGATAATTATTTCACATCTCAAAATTCTGTTAAGGTAGCATCTAGATAAAGTGCTTGGTAGAAATTAGCCTTTTGGCTAATATTCCTATAGTATATTAGAAATTCAATGATATTTTTATAAATAAACATGTGTAAGCAGGAGGGACTGGTAAATAGGTATTATTACCAATATCTATCCATTTGTGTAGATTTTTTTTTTTTTTTTTTTTGAAACAGGGTGTCGCTTTGTTGCCCGGGCTAGAGTGAGTGCCGTGGCGTCAGCCTAGCTCACTGCAACCTCAAACTCCTGGGCTTAAGCGATCCTCCTGCCTCAGCCTCCCGAGTAGCTGGGACTACAGGCATGCGCCACCATGCCCGGCTAATTTTTTCTATATATATTTTAGTTGGCCAGATAATTTCTTTCTATTTTTTTAGTAGAGATGGGGTCTCGCTCTTGTTCTTGAACTCCTGACCTCGAGCGATCCACCCGCCTTGGCCTCCCAGAGTGTTAGGATTACAGGCGTGAGCCACCTCGCCTGGCCTCATTTGTGTAAATTTAAATTATACTAACAGCTGTATAATATTCCATTTTATGAAAGTACCATGATTTGTTTACTTTTAGTCTGCTTCAGTTTTTTTTTTCCTTAGGTTAAGTTAAACGAATTTAAAACAGTTATCTGAATTTGTCATATGGTAATGCCAAAGTAATGTGCTATTGGTACTAGATTTAAAAGATTTATGAACCCTGGCTGGAATTATAATTCTGAATCCTACAGTAACTCTTTAAAACTTAAAAATCGTTTTTGGATCTTCTCTCTGTTTTCATTTACTATTTAATTTACTTTGCCCCTGTTTAGTGTTAGACACTGTGCTAGGTTCTGGATATAACAAGGTAGATAAGACATGACCTCTTTAAAGATTTTATAATGTAATCTGTATGAAGTAACAAATTGTATGAGATGTATGTTGTGTACTGTGATGAAGAAGTAATGATTGCTGCCGTTGGGTAAGGAGGAGGATGTGGTGCATAACATACATGAGCGGAATAGTTGTTCATTAGGCAAGGGGAAAGAATAGTCCATGTAGAGAGACCATGAGCGAAGGTATGGCATGTTTGTGTAACAGAAGTAGGCCTGTGTAAATAGAAGAGCTACAGGTGAGTCTGAAAAGTGAACAGGGAAGAGATTATGAGGAATCTTATATCTGTGCTAAGGCTTGTGAATTCAGAAACAGTAGAGAGCCACTGGACATTTTTAAGTGAATGAGGAACATCTGTATTTAAAACTGTAAGTGATTACAGTGTGGAGAATGAATTAAAAGAAAGACTGGGGCCGGGCGCAGTGGCTCACGCCTGTAATCCTAGCACTCTGGGAGGCCGAGGCAGGTGGATCGCTTGAGGTCAGGAGTTCGAGACCAGCCTGAGCAAGAGTGAGACCCCATCTCTACTAAAAATAGAAAGAAATTATATGGCCAACTAAAAATCTATATAGAAAAAAAATTAGCCAGGCATGGTGGCGCATGCCTGTAGTCCCAGCTACTTGGGAGGCTGAGGCAGTAGGATCGCTTAAGCTGAGGAGTCTTAGGTTGCAGTGAGCTAGGCTGACGCCACGGCACTCACTCTAGCCTGGGCAACAAAGCGAGACTCTGTCTCAAAAAAAAAAAAAAAGAAAAGAAAAGAAAGACTGGAGTCCTGGAGAGTATTTGGAAGGCTATTGTAGTAGTCTAGAGCAGTGGTCTTCAAACCATTGATCATACGTTCCCATTAATTAAAATATATTTGACCATGTGCACAAGAATAAATAGATAAATATATATGTGCACACATTTTTTAAATTGTTATTTATAGACATGTACTACTGTCTGATAAGTCTATTACATTATCTAATTATAATAATGTCTAACATATTACATAACTAGAAAAATTAAAGGTGAGAAAAAAATTTTGAAATTCAAATCAGCAAGAAAAAACAAACAACCCCATTAAAATAGTGAGCCAAAAACCATGAAGATAGACAAATGGCCAACAAACATTTGACGAAATGCTCAACATCACTAATCATCATGGAAATGCAAATTAAAACCACAATGAGATATCACATTACCCCTCTCAGAGTGGACATTAGTAAAAAGTCAAAGTCAAAAAATAATAGATGCTGGTGTGTATGCAGAGAGAAAGGAACGCTTATACACTGTTGGTGGGACTGCAAATTAGTACAACCTCTATGGAAAACGGTATGGAGATCCCTCAAAGAAATAAATGTAAACTTACCATTTGACCCAGCAATCCCACTACTGGATACCTACCCAAAGGAAAGGAAGTCATTTTATCAAAAAGACAACTGCACTCAAATGTTTATTGCAGCACAATTCATAATTGCAAAGATGTGGAATCAACCTAAGTCCCCATCAATTCATGAGTGGATTAAGAAAATGTGGTACACACACACACACACACACCATGGAGTACTACTCAGCCATAAAAAGGAATGAAATAATGTCTTTTGCAGCAACTTAGATGGAACTGGAGAGCATTATCCTAAGTGAAGTATCTCAGGAATACAAAAACAAATACCACATGTACTCCCTAATAACTGGGAGCTAATTGATGGGCACACATGGGCACAAAGAGATGTAAAGGTCATTGGAAATCAAGAAGCGGGAAGGTGGGAGGAGGAGAAGGGGTAAAAACTTACCTATCAGGTATAATGAACAGTATTTGGGTGATGGGCACACTAAAAGCCCTGACTTGTGCATTATAAAAGGTATCCATGTAACAAAAACATTTGTACTTCCTTAATATTTTGAAGTAATATGTATATATGTAACCTGATTGAATGTGTCACATACTTGAACTACATACAGTAAGTTGCAGCATGCTGAAAACAAATGAATGAGAGCTCCACTGTTAACTCTTATGTGTTGCAGAACTTCCATTATTCTCCCAGGATTCCTGGTGTAGCATGTGTTGCACCTGACCATCTGGCATGGACTAAGTGAAGGCACCAGTGTCAATCCAAATTCATGTATATTAGCAAATTTTAATTTCTAATTGTTAGATGAAAATTAGACATAAATACTTCCAATTTTTTTTTTTTCTCATACTCCAGCGTACTCCCTGGCACCTCTAGTGCATATTTTTCTGGATTTGAAGTAATGTGTTCTAAGGTACAGTGGTGACAGTGGTAATGAAGGAAGGGCATAGATGTAATATTTAGGAAAAAGAATGAACACTTTAGATGTGTAGGGAAAGGAAAGCTGTAAGAATGGTTTGGTAGTTCCTGTATTGTGCGATGGTTATGGCTTTAACAGAAATACAGATTTTTGAAAGGACCAGGTTTTTATATTCTGTCTTGGGTATTTAGAGGTTGAATTGCATAAGAAACGTCAGAATGGAGAAATTCAATAGATTATTGGAAGTAAATGCCTAGAGCTCAGAAGATAAGTCAAAAAGGAGATTAAGATTTGCTACTTGTCAGCGTGTAGGTGATAGTTAAAAGCTGGGAAAGTGTAGACTCAAGAGAACTGAGAATAGATCTTTGGGATACTATTATTAATATTTCAGGGCCGGGCGCGGTGGCTCACGCCTGTAATCCTAGCTCTCTGGGAGGCCGAGGTGGGCGGATCGTTTGAGCTCAGGAGTTCGAGACCAGCCTGAGCAAGAGCGAGACCCCATCTCTACTAAAAATAGAAAAGAATTATATGGACAGCTAAAAATATATATAGAAAAAATTAGCCGGGCATGGTGGCGCATGCCTGTAGTCCCAGCTACTCAGGAGGCTGAGACAGGAGGATCGCTTGAGCTCAGGAGTTTGAGGTTGCTGTGAGCTAGGCTGACGCCACGGCACTCACTCTAGCCTGGGTAACAGAGTGAGACTCTGTCTCAAAAAAAAAAAAAAAAAAAAAAATATTTCAGGTTTGCCAGCGAAGACACATAGACATTGGAAAGGCAGGAGGACCAGGACAAGGTGGAAGCTATTTCAGAGAAGGCAAGGCAGTGATCATGATTTTTAAGGAACAAGGATTGATCACAGTGGCAAATGCTGAAAGAAGCCAGAAATGTAAAAGCTAAAAAAGACACTTCTGAGAGAGAAATATTCTAGAGGAGAGTTGTTAGTGTAAGCCAGATAGAGTTGAAAATTCTTTCTCAATCTCAAGTAATCTGTCAGTTATTGTTGAATATTGGTGTAGTTACACAAGATTATAAAAGGGTTCACACTCCTGTGAAATTTACAATCTAATTGGAAAAAAAAGAACTCACATGTGAAATTACTACAAAGATAGTTTATAGTAAAATGCTCTGGTATGCTATGGATTTTATATTATAAAGTATTAAAAATTTAATTTAAAGTACAGTCCCTTCTCTATTTACATAACTTTATCTTCATACAAGAATGTTCACTGGCTACTTTCTTGCTACTTACCACAGAGTTATGAAGATAAATTAGAGATTGGGGCCGGGCACAGTGGCTCACGTTTGTAATTCTAGCACTCTGGGAGGCCAAGGCAGGAGGATCGCTTGAGGTCAGAAGTTCGAGACCAGCCTGAGCAAGAGCAAGACCCTGTCTGTACTAAAAATAGAAAGAAATTAGCTGGACAACTAAAAATATATAGAAAAAAATTAGCCTGACATGGTGGCACATGCCTGTAGTCCCAGCTACTCAGGAGGCTGAGGCAGAAGGATCGCTTAAGCCCGGGAGTTAGAGGTTGCTGTGAGCTAGGCTGACACTTCGCCACTCTAGCCTGGGCAACAGAGGGAGACTCTGTCTCAAAAAAAAAAAAATTAGAGATTGGAAGGAGACAAGGAGAAACTGCCAGCTGTTTCAGTTGTGTTTTATAAACCTCTGGATGATTGTGGCATTTTGATATACCTTAGCAGTCTTCCTTCTTTTCTGTCTATACAGTAGTGATAGATTAATGTATTGTAGCAGTAGATACTAAATTAATGTGAATAGATCTGGGGGGAAAATATTCTTTCACGTCATCTTTCATAGACCAGAATAATGTTTCCCATTCTACCTTTTGGGAGCAGAGAATTAAGAGGTACCTAAAAATGAGATGAAGGTGGATATCTATGAGCCCTGTAGTAACAATTAACAGAAAAATAATTTCTTCTCTTTTTTACATTACAGTTTCCCTCTCCTACCATTTTTCTGCTGTATGATTCAGGTGGTAAAATGGTACTTACTGAAATTACTATTAAATTTTACTTTACAGTCTGTGCACCAGAGAATGATGGAGTCAAAAGACTTGGTACCAGAATGTAGGAAATGGTGGTTGAAGTAAGAGTGGTAAGGTAGGCTGTAGCCCTTTAGAAGACCTAACGTACTCAGGTAGGTTCCATTTTTGGAGTAATTTGCCAGTTATTCTTAAGGATTTTAAAATTTCAGCTTGAGGTTCTAAAAAAAGCATCATATAATTCTGCAGGAATTGTTCCCTCCCCAGACTAAAGTTATTAGTGAAAGGAAGGCACTAAAGATTGGTTAGAAGTTTCTGGCTGGGCACAGCGGCTCACACCTGTAATCCTAGCACTCTGGGAGGCTGAGGCAGGAGGATTGCTTGAGGCCAGGAGTTTGAGGTTGCTGTGAGCTATGATGATGCCACTCAACTCTAGCCCGAGCAACTGAGCAAGACTCTGTCTCAAAAAAAAAAAAAAAAAAAAAGATTGATTAAAAGTTCTTATCCCCATTTACTCAGATTTTCTTTCCCAAATACTTTCCCAAGTACTATTTTATAAGTTAAAATATTTCTTGTATTTTGGTTATTGTAGTTTTACTTCTTATTGTAAGCTAAGAAACTGGCTTAACAATATACTTAAGTATTTTGCTAAAAGAAGCACATTTGAATAAAAGATAAAAAGATTCCATTCCCATCCATTATAATAAAAGAACTAGTGACCATGACTACAATCTACTGAAAACTCACTTAACTGTTTCTGTTAATTACTAGAATTCACTTTTTTGTGTGTTAATTTACTATTTTTGATGCTGATGCATTGTAGTGTATTCGTTTGATTGGAAGACTTCAGTACAATTCTTGAAGTATATTTGTGAGATAATTATGCTTAAATTTTTATATAAAAATAGTATCATACATATTTGCTTTTTCCTTCCCAGTTACTTTCAAATTAATAACCCATTTGGTTCCTGAGGCTACTATCCCACTTTTTTTAAATTTTATTTTTTATTGATATATATTCATCAGCTACACTGATATAGTGCATTGTGGTAAAATCACAGCCTTCAGTGCATCCATCACTGGAACAATGCACATTGTACCCACCCATCATCTACTCCTGTCTCACCTCCCGCCCACCCCCAGTCTCCATTTCCATCATTCCAAAGAAACTAAAGTTGAAGAGGTTGAATAACTTTCTTAACAACTTGGTGACAGAGTAGGACTAAAACTCATGTCTACTTATTTCTTCTCCAGTACTTATGTTCCACATATTCTAAATGTTTCTCAGGTTGGCAGTTTCTCAATTCAAACTTTCTTCATAATACAGTAGCACCTTTGCTGCTATAGCTAACTAGATGGCTAGCTAGATTACCATTGTAGAGATTTTTTTTCTCTACTTTTACTTGTCTGCCTGATGAAGATTCTAATGAACTACCCTTTGCCATAGTATCCTTTGAGATAAGAAAGGAGAATTTGCAGTCCCTGGATTTGTCCTTTTGTTCACTTGCACATTAAAATTTTACTAAAATTCTAAATATATCAATTAATTGCATAATATTAATGTTAAAGTGAAGAAACATGATAATAGCTGTTGGTCCTCATGAGAGCTGATTCTCTTTGTGGCATAGGTTTTGGCAATTAAAACTTAAAAGTAGTTAAGTGTTAAAATTGTCCAGTCTACTGTAGAATTCTGATACCATTTCCTTAAGGGTCTGAAGTAAATTATCAAACATCAGTATACTTATTCATAAGAATTTCTATGTCTGATGCCATGATAAAATTGACAGTGCTTCATTATTTGATATTTTTGTAATTAAATTTTACTGTCAGAGGGGATTGCAGAGATTATGAATTTCAGTCGTAGATTTATATCTTCTGTGACAGTTGGTCACACAGCTGCTCTTTGAACAGTTCTAGCAAGGATGAAATCAGGTACTTTATGAAGTAGCGTAATCCACCTTTGAATAATTCTAGCAGTTAGAAAATTTTGGAAATTTTTTTTCCAAAATCTAGCTCTGTTGTTCCAACTATTTTTTATAGTTCTATCTCCTATACAAGATAAATTGTTATTGTTGTTTTTAGAGATGAGGTCACACTATGTTGCCCAGGCTGGAGTTGAACTCCTGGCCTTAAGCAGTCCTCCCGCCTCAT
Source organism: Eulemur rufifrons (assembly GCF_041146395.1). NCBI lineage: Eukaryota > Metazoa > Chordata > Mammalia > Primates > Lemuridae > Eulemur > Eulemur rufifrons. The sequence goes on from NC_090990.1 coordinate 25,076,686, forward strand.
CCTCCCGAGTAGTTGGGACTGTAGGCGCATGCCACCATGCCCACCAGATTTTCTACTCAGTTTTTTACATGAGAGACTATCAAAATAGCCATAGACTTCTATAATTTCCTTTTAGTCTTTCCTGTTCAACTAAAATTCCTTAGTTTGATTTATTTTTACTCACATGAGTTTCAATCAGGATTGCCTTCTTCTGGCTATGTTTCAATTTTTAGGGTCTTAAATTTTTCCCCAAATTGAACAGAGTGCTCCAAAATGTGAAATGACATATGTAATATATGTGGGATAGTTGTCTGCCTTATTATCTGGATTATCTGGGGACTTAAATATATGCAGCCTTAGTTTTTTAATTTTGAGGAAGCCATGCCATACTGTTAGCTTATTTGGGGCTTGTAGTCATCTAAAGCCCCTTTCTACACGAGCAGCGGGTAAATTGAGATCCTCTAATTTGTTCTTGTTGCAGTTGAAGTTTTCAAACATAAGTGTTTAGATGTTACAGTTCTTATGCTTCCTTTTCATTTAGTTCATTGTTGTAGCTTGTAGCTTTCAACACACTAATTTGTGTTTTTAGTCATGTCTCCCTAGTATGTGTCATTTGTAGGTTTCTTAATCAACAGATATTTATTGATTATTTACTTTATGTAGGGCACTAGATATGTTGTCCTTTCCTTGTAGTATTAATAGTTTTCTAGGGTGGAAAGTTATTCCAGTGTTCAAGTGAACTTAGAAAAAGTACAGAACTTGCCCTGCCCCACTTTACAGCATAATAAAACACCCTGATAATAGTGAAAACATATGGTACTGGCACGAGAACAGACAAATAAACCACTAGGATAATATAGGGAACTCAGAGTTAGATTGATTTATATATGAGAACTTAGTAAGATAAAAATGTCATTACAAATTGACTGGTTAAGTGTAGACTGTTTAGTAGGTGGTGTAGGGAAACTGGCTTAGTTTATGGAGAAAAACAAAATTGGGCCCTTAATGTTTATAAAGAACAACCTCAGATGGATTTATGACCAAAATAATAGATAAAACTATAAAGTTATTAAAACATAATTTATCTTTCTGACTTAGTATTAGGAAAGTATTTCTTAATACCTCGACAGCATGAAACCATAAGGTGAAAAAAATGATTAATTTGATTATACAAAATTATGGATTGTAGTTCAATATGTACATGGATGTTGTTAACAGATTATCTTTTGGGAGAAGATATTTGCAATAACTAAACCTGTCAATGAATTAATATCTAGAATATATAAGCAACACCTTCAATTCGATAAGAATACTAGAACCCCAGTAGCAAAATGTGCAGAGAAAACAAACAGGGAATTCACAAAAGAGGAAACACAGATACATATTCATTAGTAATAAGATAAATCTAAATTAAAACATCCTTTTAGTTTATACCCATGAGGCTAACAAAAATTAGAAAGCAAAGCTGGAGCTTTTTTGTTCTTCTGTTATGTGAGGATACAGTGTCCCTTCCCTCTGGAGGATGCAGCAAGAAAGCACCATCCTGGACCTTTACCAGACACTGAACCTGCTAGCATCTTGAAGTTAGACTTCCCAGCCTCCAGAACTGTAAGGAAATACATTGCTGTTCTTCATACATACATACATACATACATACATAAAGGAAAGAAAGAAGGGAAGGAAGGAGGGAGGGAAGGAAAGAAAGAAAGAAAAAGGAGGGGAAGAAGGAAGGAAGGAGAGAGAGAAAAAGAAAGAGAGAGAGCAAGCAAGCACAGCTGGATAAAGCCAAATCTTGGCTGGAGATACGAAAATAGAAACTTCAAGGAACACAGATCAGTGTAGCCATTGTGGAGAGCAATTTGGCAGTTCTTCATCATTTAATTGATAAAATTCACTTTGAACTAACAATTTCTGGGTATATAACCAGAGATTAATTTTCACAGAGGTTCATAAGGGGTCATGCAAGGAGATAATTCATTGTAGCATTGATTTTGGTGGCTGACGAGGATACTCTGACTCTGCGTTGCTGGGGTAATGGATAGACAACATAGGGAATACTTCGCACCAGTCAGAAACAATGAACTAAATCACTTTGTTAAAAAAAAATTTGAGCCAGGGTCTTGCTCTGTCACCTGGGCATGATCGTAGTTCACTGAAGCCTCAAACTCCTAGGGTGAAGCCATCCTACTGCCTCCCAAGTAGCTGGAACTACAGGCACACACCACCATGCCTGGCTCTTTTTAAAAAATATTGTGTAGAGACAGGATCTCACTACTGCCCAGGCTGGTCTTGAACTCCTGGTCTCAAGTGATCCTCCTATCTCAGCCTCCCAAAGTTAGGATTGCAGGCATAAGCTGCTTCGCCTGGCCCTACGTCACTTTTAAATTGTATACAACTGAGTTTTCACAGATGAGTCTTTTAAAATAATTTTAAAAACAGTTTTTAAAAAAGAATCAATGAACTAAGTATACCACAGCAACACAAATAGAATTTTAAAATCTAATACAGAGGGTAAAGGTAGAAATACATACAAATAGAAGGATGTTCATCAAACACGTTAGAAGGAATAACTTGTTGGGAAGGGGAATGGGGATAGGAAATGGAGATGGAAGGAAAGAAGTCAGTTAGTTGAAAGAGGGGTCTTATACAGATGATGATAATGTGCCATGAATTGAGGAGTATGATTAACTCGTTTTGTACCTGAGGAATAAAAGAAGGATTTGGGGACTGACTTGGCAGTGGTGTGTAAATTGGGTTGGAGTAGAAAAAACTAAGGACATAAAAAACAAGAAAAATAATTCAGGTACTAGGACATGAGGTCTTAATGTAGGATTGCGGTAGTTGGGAATGGAAAGGTAAAGGACTGGTGTAAGAAATACTGTAGAGAGTTGGAGTGAGCAACTAATTGGGTGAAGAGATGAACCAGGTTTTGAAACTAGGTAACTGGGAAGGTGAAGATACCATTAATTAAAGAGGAGTAACAAACAGTGGATTACCAAATTAACTTGGGAGAGAGATGTTGAATTCAGCTTTAGAGTTCCATTGGAGGTCCTAGCATTTCATTGAAGTAGATTATTCACTGTTAGAACATTTATTGAGGATATACGGTATGCTGGGCATCAAAACAGGATATTTTTTGTCCCTAAGATGTTTTTGGCCCTCCTATTTTAATCTCCATCATTTTGATCCCTACATCATTAAAAGTGGTTTGAGTTGCCAGAAAATGGCAAGCTTGAGAGTACACCAGTTTACTGTTGAGTAAAAAAATGACAAAATAGTCAAAACATCCTGACAAATTAGATCTATAAAATTTTACCTGAGAAACTGAACTTGGTAGTATTGGCCACAAAAGAAAACTTAAAATGGCAGAAAATCATTGAAATTTGTTTTGAACTCACAAATGGAAGGTGAATCAAACCTTTGTTGTAAAATTTAGAGAAGAGTTGATCTTGATTTCAGTAGTTTCAGTAAAATAAAATTGAAAAAGGAGAAAAAAATAGAAACTCTGTGCCATGTAGAAAATTGCTCTGAGTATCAAGTCAGCTTGACTTTTTTTTTGTTCCTGAAAATGCTGCCCCCCTCACTTGATTGGGATAGATTTGAATCTTTTAAATTTGTTTTAAATTATACTGTGTATTACCGTATTACAGCATACTCTCATATATTTAGGTTGTATAAACAAAATAAAAGTCACCCTAAGACCCTGTCACTTCCCTCTTAATAGGTAACCACTATATCTATTTGGGACAGATATCCTTCCAGATATCTTTTTTTGGCTTTGACATATAAATGTGTACAAAAATAAATACTGATTTGTGGATATTTGGTATCATTCTGTATATAGTCTGTAATTTTTTTTAATGTATAAGCCTTGAATATCTTTCTATGTCAGTATATTGGATCAAAATATTTCCTGGGTAAAAATGGAGATTTCATAATATCTTTACTGGCTAGATACTATTGTAAGGAGGGGGGAGAACAAGGAATGCAGGTGTGTTTGCTGCTCTCAAGAAGCTCACAGTGAGTAGAAATGAAGTATATAATAATTATAATGCAATAGACTAAGTGTTCTAATACGGATACGTACTGGGTGCTATTTTAGCACAAAGGAAAAAGCATTTACTCTTTGAGAAAGAGTGGTTAACATGTTAGGGAGTGCTTAGAGATGGTGAAAGAGAGTTTGAATCAGTTTCTAAGGAGAATATTTTGCAGGTCAAATGTATCCTGGAATGATTAAGTAATTTACTGGATTCATTCTTCTCTGTCTTTTGTGAAATGCATGTCATCCTCTGCCAATAATCAGGCTTTTTGGTATCCCAAGCTATAGTTCTAAAAGCAAAATCCTTATCATGTATGAATGTCTTTTAGAATTTTGACAGCTTTGAACAGTGCCAGAAATTATTTCAGTTAATATTTTTGTATTTCATCTTGCAGAGGATTATGTGGATGTATTTTTTTCCCTTCTTTAGGGAGGTGGTTGACTCAATGGTTCAACATTTTAAAGTAACTATATTTGGAGACCGTAGACCAGTTTATGATGGAAAAAGAAGCCTTTACACAGCCAATCCACTTCCTGTGGCAACTACTGGGGTAAGGTATACATTCCTTTGTTGGAAAGCTGTACTTTTATGATGTTTCCTTTTATGTGAATTTATTAATATTTTTATTGCAATCCATATATTTGTAAGTGTGTGTAACACCATTTTTAACTTTTTATATTGAAGTGATTTCAAACTTACAGGAAAGTTGCAAGAATCATACAGGGAACTCTCATATACCCTTTACGTAGTTTTACCAGTGTTCTTAACATTTGCCACATTTGTTTTATCATTTTTTTTCTTTCTTTTGCTCTTTATTTATCTGTAGATACAGCTATACATAGAGAAACAAGTACATATTTTTTCCTGAACCATTCATAGGTAGGTTGCATACATCATGTCCCTTTAATGTTTAATACTTTAATGTATATTTCCTAAGAACCAAGATAAAAACCATAGTACAGTTATCAACTTTAGTAAATTTAACATCAATATGATACTTTTGCCAAAATCAACAATCTACATTCCAATTTTGTCAATTGTCCCAACGTTGTCCTTTAGCATTTTTTTCCCTCTGGTACAGAATCCAGTCCAGGATCATGATACAGATACCATGTCGTCTTATTCTTTTTATTCTGGAACAATTCCCCAGCTTTTTTTTCCTTTCATGACATTAACATGATTGAAGATTACAGAGAAGTTATTTCAGTCTGGGTTTGTCTGATGCTTCCCCTTGATTACATTCTGATTATGCATTTTTTGGCAAGAACATTACATAAGTGTTCTTTGCTTATCAGTGCATCATATCAGGAAGCATGTAATATGTGTTTGTTCCATTAATGGTGATACTAGCTTTGATCATTTGGTGAAGTTGGTATCTGTCAGGTTTCTCTTATTGAGATATTCTTTTTCTCTGTGTAGTTAATAAGTATCTTGTGGGGAGACAACTTTTTAAAAAATTGTGGTAAAATACATGTAACATAAAATTTAGCACCTTAACTATTTTCAAGTTACAATTCAGTAGTATTAAGTATATTAACATTATTATGTAATCATTACCACCATCCATCTCCAGAGCTATCTTTTTCTTGCAAAGCTAAACTGTGTCCATTAAACAATAACTCCCCGTTGCTGCCTCCCTTTAGCCCCTGCCAACCATCATTCTACTTTCTGTCTCAATGAATCTAATTACTCTAGGTACCTCATATAAATCATACAGTGTTTGTCTTTTTGTGCCTGGCCTATTTTACTTGGCATAATGTCCTCAAGGTTTATCCATAAATGTAGCATATGTTAGAATTTCCTTCCTTTTCAAGGCTGAATAATATTCCATTGTATGTATATAACCACATTTTGTTTATCCATTTATCCCTCGATGGACACCTTTTGGGTATTGCAGATAATCCTGCTATGAATATGGGTGTACAAATATCTCTTCGATTCGAGACTCTGCTTTCAATTATTTGGATATATACCCAGAAGTGAATTTGCTGGATCATGTGGTAATTACTATTTTTAATTTTTTAAGAATCCACCATACTGTATTCCAAAGTTGCTACACCATTTTACATTCCCACCGACAGTGCATAATAGTTCTAAATTCTCCATATCCACGCCAACACTTGTTTTCTGGTTTTTTTGATAGTAGCTATCCTAATGGGTGTGAGATGATATCTCATTGTGGTTTTGATTATCATTTCCCCCAACAATTAGTAATGTTGGACATTGTTTCATGTGCTTATTGGCCATTTATATATATTCTCTGGAGAAACGTGTTCAAGTCCTGTCCTTTGCCCGCTTTTTAATTGGGTTGTTTGATTGGTTTGGTTTTTTTTTTTTTTTTTGGTTGGTGGTGATTTATAGGAGTTCTTTTTACATTCTAGGTATTAATTCCCTATCAGATAAATGATTTGCAAATATTTCCTCACATTTCATGGGTTGCCTTTTCACTCTGTCCATTATGTCCTTTGATGCACAGAGATTTTTAATTTTGATATGGGAGATACTTTTAAGGATTCTGTTTCTCATTAGATTTTTTAGCAATTGATAATTCTTGCTTGAAAGGATTATTGCTATGTAGAAATGGTGATTTTTTTTTTTTTTTTTTCTGACATTCCTCTTCCATATAGTTGGTTGGCTGTAAGGGAGAGCATTTTCTTCTACCCTGTTTATTGATCTGACTGCCCCAGTTGTCCCAGATTTGGCTAGTGGGAGCCCTTTTAAGCTGGCTTTTGTGTCCTTTTGAAATGACACCTTTTGTTTTTTTGTAATACAGTCATGTCACTTAACACTTTGTTAAGGCGAGTTCATCATTTTGTGAGTATCATGGAATGTACTTACAGGAACCTAGACAGTATAGCCTACTACATACCTAGGCTATATGGTATGGCCTTACTGCTCTTGGTTACAAATTTGTACATCATGTTACTGTACGGAATACTGTAGGTAATTATAATACAATGGTAAGTATTTGTGTATCTAAACATAGAAAACATAGAAAAGGTACACTAAAGATACATTATAAAAGTATACCTGTATAAGGCAGCTCCATTATAATCTTATGGGACCACTGTTGTATATGTGATCCATTGTTGACCAAAACATCATTATGCAGCGTGTGACTATACTGCATTACCTTCTGGCACAACAAGATGTTCCAAGTTTATCTTAATGTTTTCTCTGCTGCAGTCCTACAACTAACCATTTCTCAGAGGAGGCCTGGTTTCTTTTAGTTGTGGAATGCTATTTTGAAATGAAAGTCTGGGTACTAGGTGTGCTCTTATTTCTGGGGAATTTGTGCTCTAAGCCCTTTTAATGGACAGAGGTAGGAAATATAAATCTGTAAATACATAAAACAGACAATAAAAAATACATATTACACTTCCTATAGGAAATCTAACGTATGTTTATTGAAAATCATGAGTTCACATCTGATTCTTTCAATTCCAGTATATCCCTACAGGATTCTTTCTTTTCTTACCGTGTTCCATATTTCTTTCTTCCTTCTTTAGTTAGACTCCTGGCTCCCCAAAATATCACTATTTTTTCTCGTTTGCTCAGTACATATAAAATATGAATTACTACACTCATCCCATTACAGAAAACAAATCTGCTGATGAGTTCAAGGTTTTGTTTTGTATGCAATTCTTCTTCCAAATGCACCCTTTTTCTCTACCCCCAGAGTAGAGAAATATACATACTGTGTTCAAGAGTTACCTGCATTAGTGTTTCCTTTTTTTTTTTTTTTCCTTTCAGTGTGGTTATGTTATTCATTTGAAATGTGTTTGAATTCATTTGATTCTTTTTATACTTGGTTTTAATTTTTTCCTCCGACTTCTCAGCCAACACACCCATTTGATTTTTCTGTTTTTGGTAGACACAGGGTCCTGCCCTGTCTCGAACTCTTTTTTTTTTTTTTGAGACAGAGTCTTGCTCTGTTGCTCGGGCTAGAGTGAGTGCCGTGGCGTCAGCCTAGGTCACAGCAACCTCAAACTCCTCAGCTTAAACGATCCTACTGCCTCAGCCTCCCGAGTAGCCAGGACTACAGGCATGCGCCACCATGCCCAGCTAATTTTTTCTATATATATATTTTTTAGTTGGCCAGATAATTTCTTTCTATTTTTTAGTAGAGACGGGGGTCTCGCTCTTGCTCAGGTTGGTCTCGAACTCCTGACCTCGAGTGATCCACCCGCCTCGGCCTCCCAGAGTGCTAGCATTACAGGCGTGAGCCACTGCGCCTGGCCTGGTCTCGAACTCTTGACCTCAAGTGATCCTCCACCCTCTGCCTCCCAAAGTGCTAGGATTACGGTTGTGAGCCACCATGCTTGGCCTGTATCTGCTTACTTTTGCAAAAAGAAACACAGGAAAGCAAGAACCCGAAACAAAGAAATTGGTTACTCTCAAAGAGTGGGAATGAATGAATTGGAAGAAATAAGGGAGGAACCATTCTGAATATATGTTTTGGTACAGTTTTGACATTTGGAAGCATATTAAAGTTCTACATATTAAACAGTTTTTAAAAATAAGCCTGGTGTGGTGTCTCACACCTGTAATCTCAGCACTTTGGGAGGCTGAAGTGGGAGGATCATTTGAAGCCAGGAGTTAAAGACCAGCCTGGATGACATAGTGAGACTTTATCTCTGCAAAATATTTTTTAAAATTAGCTGGGTGTGGTGGTGCATGCCTGTTAGTCCCAGCTACTTGGCAGGCTGAGGCAGGAGGATCACTTGAGCCCAGGAGTTTGAGGTTGCAGTGAGCCATGACACCACTATACTTTACCCTGGGTGACAGAGCAAGACTCTGTCTCAAAAAAAAAAAAAAAAGTAAAAGTAAGCAGATACATATGAATATTTTCTCATTTTTTCCTTCTTTCTCATACAAAAGATGTCATACTATTTGTGATCTTTTGTACTTTGCTTTTTTAACTTAACAATATAACTTGGAGATTACTCCATAGCATTTTCAAGAGATCATTCTTTTTTTATAGCTGCCTAAATGTTAGGACATTTGGGTACTCAGTGTTTTGCAATGACAAATAATGCTGGCATGAATAACTATGTCATTTAAATTTTACTCTACAAAAAAAGAATAAAATGAATGATAAATTTAGTCTGTTGATTTGACATTGAGATTTTTTATTTTTGCTTTGTTTTCTCTTAGATACTTTTATAAATTAAATTTAAAATAATTGTATTTATCTTTTTCAACATTTACCAGTTGACTCTTTTCCCATCAACAGGTAGATTTAGATGTTACATTACCTGGGGAAGGTGGAAAAGATCGGCCTTTTAAGGTGTCAATCAAATTTGTCTCTCGGGTGAGTTGGCACCTATTGCATGAAGTACTGACAGGACGGACCTTGCCTGAGCCACTGGAATTAGACAAGCCAATCAGCACTAACCCCGTCCATGCCGTTGATGTGGTGCTACGACATCTGCCCTCCATGAAGTGGGTGCTTCTGGCTTTTTTTCCTCTTTCGATTTTAAATGTGAAGGTTTTCCTCCCAAGAATGAGTTGTGCAGGCTTCCCTTGGTTAACCTTTATGTGTTACATCTTTTGATTGTGCAAGTGAAATGTTGGACAAGAATAGCATGCATACAAATTCATTGACAGAAGTAAGTTACAGAAATTCTCTTTTACAAGTAAATATACATCATTGTATATTTATTATATACAATTATATATTTAAACAAGCATCTGTACCCTCTAATACTAGCTTAGCTAGTCTTATGAATACTTTTATAGAAAATGTCTCTCTTAGGAGCTATAAATCTTGAGTAACTGATCTATTTTCAGATATATTTCTATAGTTAAATCATCTTGTTTTAAAAATAATTTCACCGTTTATACAGTAGTATCAAATTATTTTGAAATTGCTACTCTTTTAATCACACTAGCACCTTACAATGTATATGTATGTGTGTATATATACACATAGGATCAGTATTTTTTTAGAAAGACAAACAGTATGTCTTACAAATACATTTGTAGAAATAGCTTTTTGATCAGTAATTACTCTTTAGCATTTTTAAGGTTGGAACAGTTAACTTTTTTAACCTATTTTTAAAAAAGTAGATTAAATTTATTCTTATTCAAGCTAACATTAGTTTTAAGAAAGGTGAATTTCAGTGAATGATACTGATGGATTTTTTCATTTAGAAGGGTACTTTTTGCTTTCACAAATTTGGAAAATGTTTAATTTATATTCATGATGGTAAGCATCATTATAATAAATTGTGCTCTAGTCTTCCCTGTTCTGCATATTTAAATACTTATATGGGAAGGAAAGGATTGAACATGCCATTTTAATTTTTGTAGATACACACCTGTGGGGCGTTCCTTTTTCTCAGCTCCAGAAGGATATGACCACCCTCTGGGAGGGGGCAGAGAAGTATGGTTTGGATTCCATCAATCTGTTCGGCCTGCCATGTGGAAAATGATGCTTAATATTGATGGTAAGGGAACAAAGCCATATTCTGTATTGGGTGGTTGATTTCTACAAGGTGTGTGTTGTGTATGTAGATTTTATATATAATTATATGTACTAGTGTCTTGAAGTAATATTTAGACATGTGTTATGATATACTAGATAAACCTTTATATTTTTATTACATTCCATTTAGAAAGTCTTTACACAGAACTTGCCTTGGAATGCTACTAAACATTAAGCACATGATAATGAATTTTAAAACCCCTGACATGATCATCTGAGGAATCTTCTGTTATAACTCACTTTTGTCCTTTTAACTCTTGTCAGCATTTCATTATGAAATTCATAATTTAAAGAAAGAAGTGTGTTGGTCATGGTGACCCCTTATGTCTGCTGTTGGTCTTAATGTGGTGCTAATTGGGTTTTCATTTTTAGGTGTTTTCTTACAAATATTTTCAAGCTTACATAAAAGTAGAATAGTATGGTGAACTGCCATGTATGTAGCTGTTACTCAGATTATCAGGATGTTTCTGCTTTTGCGTAATCTATTATATATACATTGCCTCCTCTACTATAGTATTTTTAAATCAAATCCTAGACAGCATGTTATTTTGTCTATACTACTTTAGTTTGCACCTCTAAAAATATGGATTTTTTTACACAGCAGCAATGCCATTATCATATGTAATAAAATTCAGAACAAGCATTTATTTATACTTCTTAATACCCTGTCCATAATCAGATTTCCCTGATAGTCTCAAATATGTCTTTTTCTAGTTTGTTGATTCTAATCAGAATCCAAACAAGATCCACACCTCACATGTGGTTATTATGCCTTTTTAATCTAGTAGTCCCATTTTCTTCCCTCTTGTTTGTTTCCTTTTTTATGCCATTGACCTGTTGTAGAAACTTGGTCACTTGTCCTGTAGAATATCCCCAAATCTGAATTTGTCTGTGTATTTTCTTGTATAGTTACCTTGTTCTTATATCACCTATATTTCCTGAGAATGAAAGCCCTAGAAGTTTGATTCAGTTCTGGTTCAAAATACTTCATAATTGATTTTATATTGTATCATATTAGGAAGCATATAGTATTTAGGGGTCCCAGTTTTAGTGATGCTAACATTAATTTGTAGGTTCAGAGCTTAATCAATTGATTCAGAGATCTCTCCATTATAAATTTCCCAATCAACCTTTTAATAATTACCAATGTTCTATTCATTGATCATTGTTACCTAAATTATTAATTTCACTGGGGATTACCAATTGGTAATTTTTCTAATTCTCTTATTCTTTTTGCATTAGATGAAATTTTTATGTGGAAAAAAGCACAGTGTCCTGTTGATAATTCATTAGTGTTGAGTAGCTTTCTTGCATTCTGGCACAGAAGGACGTCCAGGCACATCTTATATTTCTGGCCTAGTACCTGGAATTAGACATTCCTCCAAGGATCCTTGGATCTTTCCAGATCAGTACATAGTTTTTCAGTTGTATCTACCGTTGTGTAATACATGATCTGTATATTTAACCATTTCCCTTTAGATGTATGCTAGGGTTTTAATTATTTGCCATTTCAGAATATCATTTCATGTATATTTAGATATATCTGTAAAATAAATTCCTGGAGGTGAGCTTGATGGGTCAAGGGTAAATGTATTTGTAATTTTGATCGTTATTGACTGATTGCCCTCCATAGAGGTTGTAAGCATTTTTCATCAATAAATGAGAATATCTATTTCCTTATATCTTTGCAGCTAGAGTTGTCAAACTTAGATTTTTTTCAGTCAGATTTATAAGAAATAGTTTCCTTATGTACTTTTAATTTGCACTGACTACCTTTTCACTTATATAAGGAGCACTTGTGTTTCTTTTTTTAATGAACTGTTTGTTTTTGCCCTTTTTTTCCATTGGATTTTTGATCTTCTCATTTACTGGGAGCATTTTCTAAATTAAGGAGGTTAGCCCTTCATCAGTAATATGAGTTGCAGGTATTGTACCTAGGTTGTTATTTGTCTTTTGACCTTTGGTATGGTGGAGTTCTTTTTGTTTTGCCATGCAGTTTGTCTGTTTGTATGTTGGCATACACACAAACACATGTATATTGATCAGTCATTTCTTTTATGACTTTTAATATTTAATAGTCCCATTTTCTCTTTTCAGAGTTTTCTAGGTCATTCTTATGTACTTTACTATAAAAGCTTTATGAACTCCTTGTTCAGATCCAGTGGGTGAGAGAGGACAGATTATTTTTATTGAGAGCTCATTAAATTTAAAAATTAAGTTAGGACAAATTGGCATCTTTAAGATGTTGAGTCTTTGTGTCCAAGAATATACTGTGTCTTTCTATTTCTTCAAAATTACTTTTGTTTCCCTTAGGAAAGTTTTAAAGCTTTCCTCACATAAATTTTGCACATTTCTTGTTATTACTGGATATTTTTTCCTTTTTGTTGCTATTAAATGGGTTTATAGATTATAACCGGTTATTGTTTGTATATATGAAGACTTTTGATTTCTATATACTATTTATCTCTTGGCCTCATTGAATCCCATTGTTATTTATAATAATATTTTTCAAGTTATTTTCATGTGGCTTCTAGGTTATAATCATACCATCTGCAGATAGTGATAGGTTAATACCTTCCTTTGGATTTGTATACCTCTAATTTTTTTTATCATATTGTATTGACTAATTAGACATGATAGTATTGAACAGTAGAAATTAGTGGTCATCTTTTTATTCCTTGCTTTAAAGGAATGTTTCTAGTGTTTCTGCATTAAGTATTATGCATACATATATGTTTGTATATATTATCATGTTAAGGAACATCTGTTGATTCCTATTTTATTGAGTACTTTTAATCAAGAAAATTTTGTCAGGTGCCTTTTTAGCATTTATAGAGCTGATAATATGATATTTCTATTCAATAAACGTTGACCCAAACTGGCATTCCTAGATTCTTTTAATGTGATACTGCATTCTGTTTGCTATACTTTACTTTTTAAATTAAAATGCAAAAGATTAATTTGCAGTCTTCACTTTTTTGTGTGCAGTCTTTTTCAAGTTTTGGCATTAATATTATCTTTTGTTCAAAATTTAGAAGATTTCTGTTTTCCAAAATGTACAAGTTTTAAAATAAAACTGAAATTAACAGCTCTTTTAAGATTTGGTGGAATTCTCCTGTAAAATGTTGTGCCCTGGTGTTAGTGAGTGAGTGAGTGACAAGGTCTCACTCAGTTGTCTGGGTTAGATGCAGTGAAGTCATCATAGCGCACTGCAACCTCAAACTCCTGGGCTCAAATCCTCTTGCCTCAGGCTCCTACTAGACGACAGGCATACGCCCTGGAAATTTTTTTTTTTTTTTTTTGGCCATGTTGCCCTGGCGAGTCTCTAACTCCTGGCCTCAGGTGATCCTCCCTGCCTCAGCCTCTAAAAGTGTTGGGATTACAGGTATGAGGCACCACACCCAGCCTGTGACCTGGTGTTTGTTTCATTTTGTTTGGTGGGCACCTCTTTTAAAACTTCCTCCATTTGTTTTGTCATAAATCAGTCTGTTCAGGCTGTCTGGGTTTACTTTTGGTAGATCATATTTTACTAGAAAATTATTCATTTTACCCATATTTTAATTTAAGTTTATAGACTTTTAAAATAGTTTCTATTATTTTTTGAAATTTTGTTTATCTCTGTGGTTTTCACCAGTTTCTTATTTTCCCTATTTATGCTTTGTCCTTTTTACTCTTGATTAGAGTAGCTAGTAGTTTAGTCAACTGATTTTTTTTTCCCCCTGGCAAAAGAGCTTGTAAATTTTTTGTTTTTCTGTGCTTTCTTTTTTCTATCTCCTTAAATTCTGCTTTTATCTTTAAAATTTTTTTCATCTACTTCAGTTAACTAAACTAAATTAATCTTATTTTTTTTTAACTTTTTGAGCTAGATCAGTAGCTTATTTACTTTATTTTTTTCTTATTGGTAAAAGTATTTAAAACAATGAATTTTCTTGTGATCACTGTTTTAACTGTATTGCAAAGCTTCTACTATGTAGTATTTTTATTATATTATTTTCTAGAAACTCTACAAATTTCATTTGTATTTCCCCTGTGATTCAAATATTATTTGAGAGACTTTAAATGTTCAGATTGAAAGTCTTTTTGTTTTCTGTTTTTTTTTATGAATTTCTAGTTTCATTGCAGTATTAATCAGAGAATGTGGTTAGTATTTCTACCCTTAGAATTTGTTAAGGTATTTTTTTTGTAGTTCAATATATGGTTAATTTTTGTGATAGTTCAATGGCTATTTCAAAATAAAGTATATTCATTTATTAGAGTGCAGTGAAATTAATGTCCATCCGAGCTACCATTTGGATTATGTTATTTACATCATTTATTTCATTATTTTTTTGTTCTCTCAGGCTAGAAAAAATAAATTTAAATTACCTATTATTAATGTGTACACATGTTTCTTCTATATCCTATAATTTCTGCTTTCTGAATGTTGCTACTATTTTGCTTGGAATGTATATATTCCTATCTGTTTTCTTCATTGTGAATTGTAATCTTTACAGTGATAAAATGACTTTCTTTTTATACTTCTTGGCCAGAATTCTGCATTGCCTAATAAAAGGATTACAATCCATGTTTTTGTGAACTTTATCCTATCCTTTAATTTTTCCTTTCTTTGATTTTTTTAATACTTTTAAATCACAAATATATCTTAATGATAGCGTAGAATGGTTTTGCTTTGTGGGTCACTTTAAAGATTTTTTCCTGTTTAATGGATGAGTGAGTTAAGTCACATATAAATAGGAAGTACATCTCTTCCTATGTATCAAGACACAGTCGTTAGTCTTGGTTTTGTCAAATTATTTCATGTCTTTTTTTTCTGTTTGTACATGTTTTAAAACTTTAAGTGTGTTTTCTGTGCTTTTTAAATTATAGTTCTAGTATTAGGAATTTTTCCCCCCAGTGGTTACCTTTATACTTATATCTTCATATGATACCCATCTTCCTTTTTTTTTAAAGCAGTGATTTTTGTTTCCCTTAATTGAATAACAATTTTGTTAGCTTTATTCTCTTCCCTTCTTTCTTCCCTCTCTTTACTAAATAGTTTTAGCCAAATGGCATTATTTTATTGTCTTTTAAATTTAACTCTAATTTTGCTTAGATTTTTACTAATTAACTTTCAACTTTGACTCCTGTCTATGACACACAAGGTGCAATTCATGAGTTTATTCTACTTTTTGTGTTTTCTACTCTTATCATTCATTTATTTGTATATAATATTTCTGTATTTTTAGACCATGTTAACAGTTGCGTTCCATTTGTTTTCATCTTAAATCCGCAATTAAATGTCTTCATGCTCACTGCCAATCCTTTTGCTGAAATTTTTCCTGTCTGTTGGTTTCAGTTTGTCCTCAAGTTTTTTCTTCAAGAAAGGCTCGTATTAATAAGAGCTGAGTTTTTGCATATTGTCTGTAGCCTTATTCTTGAAGGACTGGCTAGATGTAAAATTGCTGACTCATTCTTTTCTTGAGCCTCTTGTAGGTATTTTTCCAGTGTCTTCTGGCATTGAATGTTCAGTAGAGAAGTATGATGCCAGCTTGATTTTATTTTTCTTAGAAGGGACCTGCTTTTATTATCTGTTGGCTGAAAGTATTTTTTCCAAATACCAAATAATTTAGAAATTATTTTATTAAATTCTAGTAAAATTATTTTACTAGATTTTTTCTTAGTTGGTCATTTTGGATCAGTTTAATGTCTATTATTTTATTTTTATTTTTAAAAATTTCAATCCCATGTGCTCCTTACTGTGCCTTTTGTGATATATATTTTACCATATGTTCATTGCATTTTAGTCTTCATTTTTTACTTAATTTATTTTTTAGAGACACAGTCTGTGTCATCCAGGCTGGAGTACAGTGGTGCAGTCATGGCTCACTGTAACCTTGAACTCCTAGGCTCAAGTGATCCTCTTGCTTCAACCTCCCGAGTAGCTAAGACTACAGGTGCCACCATGCCCCAGCTAATTTTTTTTTATTTTTTGCAGAAATGGGGTCTCACTATGTTGTCTAGGTTGGTCTCAAACTCCTGGCCTCAAGTGATCCTCCTGCCTTGGCCTCCCAAATCGCTGGGATTACAGGCTTGAGCCACAGGACCCACCTGGACAGAAATTTTTAAATATTTTTTTTAGAGGCAGAGTGTCACTCTATTACCCAGGCTGATGTAAAATGGCACAATCATAGTTCACTGCAGCCTCAAATTCCTGGGATTAAATGATCCTCCCACTTCAGCCTCCTGAGTAGCTGGGATTATAGGTGTGTGTCATTGTACCCAGACATTTTTAAATTTTTAAAAATCTTTTTTCTTCTATTTCTTTCCTGAGATCTGCCATGCTTGTTTCACCAACTCCTGTTGACTGGCTATCTCTTCTTTGAGTTCCTAAATTTCTGCTCTGAAATCTTTCTTCATAACTGCATTAAGAATTTTTGAATTCATGTTAAAAAGTAGGGTTATATTTTCATCTACTTTGTGATGATATTGTCTGTTAAGTTTTCTTTGTCAGAAATGTTATACTGCACTCATACATTTTTTTCTGTGGTATTTTTGTATGGATACTTACCACTTTTTTCGTGCTTGTATTTGAATGAGATGAGTTTCCCAAATCATCTGTAAGAGACTTTAGAGATATGGGAGGAACACCTTAGGAGCAAGGCAGTTTTCCAGGTTTCTGTGCTCAAGGCCTCTGTCCTGTTACTCTGATGGATTCTTTCTTCAAATTATGGTCACATTGCCTTTGCTTCTCAATAACTTAAGTGGTTTAGGTAGTGTGAACTACCAGCCATGAGTTCCCCTAGTTCCTTACTAGTTTCTGCTACCAAGGGATACAGCTCCTGCCATTTAAATTGCCTGCCTCAAATGTTAACAATAAAAGAATTTGTGAAAGGTATTCAGGAGTTCTTTGTACTATTCTTACAACTTTCTGTAAGTTTGAAGTTATTTCAAAATAAGAAATTACAGAAGAAAGGAGCATACCTTGCTTTTAGAAGGGTAATCCTTTCTGAGAGCTGTCACTTATATATGACTCTCCACTCATTCTCATGACATTTTCTACACCTTTCTCTATCTCCTTCTGAGATTCTCTTATTCAATCTCAGTTCAGAATATTGCAGTTTCCACTTAAGATAGGAAACTTTCTTGCTGGGAACAAAATTTGCTATTCCCCCACTGGGTTCCTTTATACTTCTTGTCATTCTCCCATGCTCAGATGTGGCTTCTTGCACAGGTTCTGCTAGTCCCAAATACTTCGGGCTATGGTAACTTATAATTTGGCATTTTCAGGTTTTTATTATCTCCCAGTTTCACTAAAGATGTAGAGAGTTTGTTTGTTTGTTTGTTTTTTGTTTTTTAGCATTCTCTTTGTTGCTCTGTACAGGTTCTAGGAAAAAGATGGGAAAATTTGGAACTCAATTGCTATTATGTTTCTATTGGAACTTGAAGTCCAGCTTTGGAAATTATTAAGAAATAATTTCTAAATAACTCATTGTTCAAAGAAATCACAAAGGGAATTTAAAGTATTTTGAACTTAAGGGTAATTAATATAGTACATACCAGAACTGGTATGATCAATTAAATCAATGCTTAGAGAGAATTTTAAACTTCTAATGCCTATTACAAAAGAAGAAAAGCATCATCTCAACAAGTTAGGGGAAAAAAACCAGAATTAAATGCAAAGAGAATAGAAAGAAATGAGATAAAAACAGAATTCAGTGAAATAAATAAAAAGCAAACTTACCTCTATCCTTTAGGTAAGGAGACTTCAAAGGTTTTTAAGAAGGATAGTGACATGATCATATTTGTTTTCCAGAAAGAGACCTCTGGCAGCAGTGTGGAGAATAGATAGAGGAGAAAAAACTAAACTGAGAAGCCAGTTAGGAGGCTTTTCAATCACTAGTTCAGGTAAGAGACGGTGATGGTCTAATGTGGGATGGAGAGGAAGGATTAAGCTGAAAAAATAGGTTTAAGAACCATATCCAGAAAAAGAAAACCTTGGGTATAGTTACTGGTACGTGGAACTGATTGAAAACTAATAGACCAGAAACTTTTCTAGGTTTTCAAAGGAATTGTTTTTGCAAATAAACTACAGACCTGGTATATCAGTCAGGGTTCAATTAGAGAAGCAAAACCAGTAGGAGGTAGAGATTTGGGTTACGCAGCTGTAGGGGCTGGCTAGGCCAGTCTGAAATCTTTTGAGAAGGCTGTCAGGAAGTGTAGGCTAGAAATTTCGGGCATGAACTGAAGCTGTTGTGTGTAGGTGAAATTTCTCTCTTTCAGGGAAGCCTCAGGCTAGCTTTTAAGACCCTTCAACTAGTTGAATCAGGTCCATCCATGTTATCCAGGATAATCTCCATTACTTAAAGTCAACTGATAATGGACTTTACATCTGCAAAATACCTTCACAGCAACATCTAGATTAGTGTTTGATTGAATAAATGACAACTAATAACCTAGCCAAGTTGACACATTAAAAAATGAAAACAAACCAACCACACCTAATCTGAAATTTTCTGTGATTATGCAAGCCTTGAAACAACTTTCAGGTGCAATGACTCTGCTATATTATAAACTGGTTTTCAAGAAGGGCATGCTCTCCAACATACATTCAGAATAGTGACTCTGGGGTTTCTATCAGGTATGAATACTGATGCAGTCAACTGAATATGGAGGTAAATCTGTTATTGCTGTTTAGTTGGCAGTATAAATGACACCATGTTTAAATGTTAACATGTTCTGTATGAGGATTCTGTGGAACATAAGGATAGAAACGTCTAGTATGCAGTTAGAAATTTAGGTCTGAAAATCTAAAAGTAAGAATATTGGTACTTGTCAGTACATAAATTTATATTTGAAACTATAGAAGGAAAAAAATATTTAGGAATAAATAGTATTTAGATTGAAAAAGGAAAGAGGATAAAGCCATGGGGAATACTAGCATTTAAGGAAGAAAAAAGAACCAGTGAGCAAGAAATTATTATCATAGGCAATATAAGAGCCAAAAATGGTTCAAAGAAGCCAAGAGAGAAACATACCCAAATAGTAGATGATTTCATAGTTAAATAATGAGAGCTTTTTCAATAAAATCTAGAGCTACTTTTTCAATAAAATCTAGATATCTAAAGGATATCAGTACTATGATTTTTAGTTACTATTGTGTTTGCTAATTTCTCTTCTTCTTACAGGTTTCAGTCTACATGTTACTTCCTTGAGAAGCAGTGTTTGACACCCTTCTCCCCCCATCCAGCTACCCCCCCCCAAGTTTGAGTTAGGTGTTTCTCTTACATATTCCCACAGCACAGTGTATTTCCCCTATAATAAGTGGGATTATAAGTGTTTATTGTTCTGTGTCTCCTATTAGAATGAAAGCTCCATGAAGCTAGGGACTGTCCATCTCATTCACCAGTGTACCCTCCATGCCTAGCACAACTCTTGGTCATGTTAAATGAAGAATGAATAAATAAATCCAAGAGCATAGAGGAGAGGCATCCAAATAACCCTGGAAAGTCAGAGAATTATTTGTAGGAATAAGTAATGTTTTTAGCTGAGCTTTAACAAATATAATGAGATAAAGAGTTTGGATTGAAAATAAGGTACACAGGAATAAAAGATTTCTTTCTTTCTTTTTTTTCTTTTTTTTTTTTTTTTTTTGTTAATTTTAAAGAGATTTATTCTGAGCCAAATTTGAGGACCATGACCCGGAGCCATGCCCAAGAAGCCTTGAGCAAGTGGACTCAGGAATAAAAGATTTCTGAGAGGTCTCTAAAATAATTATTAAATTGTATTGAAAATTTAGACAAATGAAATATATTAGGCTTATTGAGAATACTCAATTTTTATAAGATGTCAGTTCTTTCAAAATTTTAATTAAAATTCAAATAGACCTTATCATGAAACTTGGTAAGTCAATATTAAGGTTTATATAGAAGAATAAATGATCAAGAAAAGCCAATACAATTTTAAAGAAAAACAAAGAAGAAGGAATTGCCCTACTTACTACAAAACTGTGATAATTATACCATACTGCTTTAAGTGTAAGGACAGGCAATTAATGAAGCAGAAAGTCAGTCTAGAAGCAAGGCACATGTGTGTATTTATGGAAACTTTGTGAATATCTGAGGTGGTATTTAAAATAAATGGGGAAAGAGTAGAATATTTAATAAATTGTGTTTATACAAATGTTAGCCATTTGAAACAATAATTAAACCCATCTCACATCATGCACAAAATTTATTTCTAGGTGGACTGTAATCCTAAATGTGAAAAGCAAATCTTTGAAATTCTTGTAGGAACAAAATAAGAGACTATCTCTTAACACTGTACAAAATACGAAATATAAAGCATAAAGGAAAATAGTGATAGGCTGGGCGTGGTGGCTCACGCCTGTAATCCTGGCACTCTGGGAGGCTGAGGCGGGAGGATAGCTTGAGCTCAGGAGTTCCCGACCAGCCTAAGCAAGAGCAAGACCCTGTCTCTATTGAAAATAGAAATAATTAGCCGGGCGTGGTGGTGACGCCTGTAGTCCCAGCTGCTTGGGAGACTGAGGCAGGAGGATTGCTTGAGCCCAGGAGTTTGAGGCTGCTGTGAGCTAGGCTGACACCACAGCACACACCTGGGCAACAAAATGAGACTCTGTCTCAAAACAAAAAGGGAAAATACTGATAAACTGGACTACATCAAAATTTAAAATGTGTGTAGTCCAAAAGACACCATAAATACTAGGAGAAAATTTGTTATAACTGAGAGTTTTACAAAATATAAGGGCAGATGGATAGAAAAGTAGGCAGTTCTCAAAATAGGAAACCCACTTGGCCAATAAACACATGAAAAGATCTAAAATTCATTAATCAGGAAATCACAGATGAAATCAATGTTACCATCAGATTTATAAAATTAAAAAGTCATATGATATACCAAATGTTGGTAAGGGTAAAGTAAAAGAAACTCTCAACACAGTTTGTAGAGTGTGATTTGGTATAACTTTTGGAGAATAGTTTCATCTGGAAAAGATGAAGGTACACATATCATAAAACCCATGTTGATAATATCTTGCATATATGCCTGAAACATATGTAATAGTAGAAAATTGGAAATTGCCTGAGTTCCTATCATTAGTGGAATGAATAAATAGTATATAAACCATTACATAATATTTTGGGGGTACTATGTAACAGTTAAATTAATGAACCAGATCTATATGTATCAACATGGGTTATTAAAACAATGTTGAGGGGGGCAGTAAATAGCAAAAGGATATGTTATTTATATACATTTAAAACATAACAGTATATACTGGGTACATACAGTAAAGTTCTAAAAACATAGATGGGATGAATACACACCAATTTCAGGATTACGGTTACCTTTAGGAAGAAAGAGGGAAGAGCAATGGAATAGGCTGACCGGGAAAGGGAGAAGAGATAGACCAAAAAGACTGAATGTTTCCAGAAAAATCTAAGAGTGTGTTTATGTGAACAAAATATAACTTGTGCCATTATGAAGCAAAGAAATAATTGATTTTTTTTTTAAAAAAAGATCCATGATATCTTAATGAGATGAAAATAAAGGCTAACATTTTAAATGGGTTTATTTTTTCCCCAGCTTTATTTAGGTATGATTAACAAATAAAAATTGTATATGTTTAAGGTATACAATGTGATTTTTTTATAATACTTTGTGAAATGATTACCATAGTCAAGCTAATTAACTTATCCAACACCTCACATGGTTACATTTGTGTGTGTGTGATGAGAACATTAAATCTACTCTCAGCAAATTTCAAGTATATAATAATTATTAATTGTAGTCACCATGCTGTACATTAGGTCTCCAGAACTTACTCATCTTATAACTGAAAGTTTGTACCTTTTGACCAACATTTCCCATTTCCCCCACCCTCAGCCCTTGGTAACTACCATTGTATCTTCTGTCTCTGAGTTCAACTTTTTCAGATTCTACATGTGAGATCATGCAGTATTTGTTTTTCTGTGTCTGGCTTATTTCACTTCACATGTCCTTCAGGTTCATCCATGTTGTCACAAATGACAGGACATCCTTCTCTTTAAAGGCTGAATAGTATTCCATTATATACCTATATCTGTATCGATACAGTTATATGTATCTCACATTTTCTTTATCCATTCATCTGTTGATGGTCACTTAGGTTGTTTCCATATCTTGGCCATTGTGAGTAATGCTGCAATGAACATGGGAGTGCAGTATCTCTTTAAGATAGTGATTTTATTTCCTTTGGATGTATACCTAGAAGTGAGATTGCCTGATTATATATGGTAGTTCTATTTTTAATTTTTTGAAGAACCTCCATATTATTTTCCATTAAAACTGTACCAAGAATTTATTTATTTATTGCCAGTAAAATGTAATGCTGCTGCGAAAAATAGGAGAAATATTGCACTGACCACCTTGCTCGTTTACGTTTCCTTTTTTGTTTCTGTGTGATTTTGATTTTGCAACCCTTGCACTTGGTATACGGCACTGAACAACAAAACAGCCTTTACTGAATTTGAAATCAGCTGGAGAAGACTGGTATTGAGCAATAAATAGGTACTCCAAAGGAGAATAAAATAGGGATCCATTCTAGTCTCAATGGTCAAGGAGCATTTCCTTGAGGAGGGAACAGGTGGGAGCTAGGTGACATTGGTGGTGGAAATAAACACGGAAAAGTACTCTAAGGAAGGAAACAATTCAGTTCTCTCTAATTGTGTGACTTGTCTTGACTATGATTGTATTGTTGGTATTTAATATCATAACTCTCAACTATGTAATTAAACTTACTGTATTTTACCAATCTAAGAGTGAAGAATTTTTTTTCACATTTTAGTATCTCTGAAATTGGAAGATAAGTTTGTCACAGATTAGGGGCAGGTTTCTTTTTAAAGGATACATAAAATATTGCACGTTACCATCAATGACATCTTAGATTTGGTGAAGTGCAGAATATTTAATTTAGCCTGCTTTGAGGCCAAACCCATTTGCAACTTGCATTTTAGTATTGTAATTCATACATTTTAAGAGCATCACAGCAAATCTGATGTTTGTTTTATCTCTCTTAAGATGTTATTTACCCCTTATTATGTACTAGATGGAATGCTAAATATTTTACAATAATTAATATAAATTCCACCTCAGTTGTATGAGTTATGTGATACTCTCAACTGAAGTTTAGAGAGAGAAAATCACTTGCTCAAGGTCATGTAGTTTATATTTAAATGATAAAAGTCAACTCTTCTGGCTCCAATGCTTATGCTTTTAACAATCACAGCTCTATTATACTGTATCTCTTAAGAAGCAAGATTCCTTCCAATAGAAATATGGGGCCAGGCGCAGTGTCTCATGCCTGTAATCCCAGCATTTTGGGAGGCTGAGGCAGGCAAGGATAGCTTGAGGCCAGGAGTTCAAGACTAGCCTGGGAAACATAGCGAGACCTTGTCTTTACTAAAAAAAATTTTAAAGATTAGCTGGGGGTGTCGGATGTCCCTGTAGTCCCTGTTACTCGGGAGGCTGAGGTGGGAAGATTGCTTGAGTTTAGCTCAGGTGTTGGAGGTCAAGGCTACAGTGAGCAATGATCATGTCACTGCATTCCAGCCTGGGCAACCGAGCAAGACCTTGTCTCAAAAAAGAAAAGAAATATTATGATAGTCAAGTAAAAGGAAAAGAAAAAAATTTTTTAAAGAAAATAAAAGCAGCAAGATTTCTGGCAGGCAAATCTTAGATCTTAGACATGTTACTTTAAAAATCTTATTTTTAAAATTTACTTTCTTGTGCTTTTCAGTAAAAGCTCTCTATTAAACATTCACTATCCATTTTGCTTTTAGTAAAAAGTAGTCAGAATATGTAAATGGTTATATAATTTAGAAATTTTATTTTTGCATAAGACTCAAAAGTTCATATTGAATATGCTTCCTTTGTAAGGAAAATGGATTTCTAGTAAGTAATTTATTAATCATAATATTAGTGTTGCTTGCTTCTTATGTCTGTCTTGAGTTCAGATATATTTCTAAGATTAAGAAATAATTTGGGCTGGGCGCGGTGGCTCACGCCTGTAATCCTACCACTCTGGGAGGCCGAGGTGGGTGGATCGCTTGAGGTCAGGAATTCGAGACCAGCCTGAGCAAGAGCAAGACCCCGTCTCTACTAAAAATAGAAAGAAATTATCTGGCCAACTAAAATATATAGAAAAAATTAGCCAGGCATGGTGGCACATGCCTATAGTCCCAGCTACTCGGGAGGCTGAGGCAGTAGGATTGCTTAAGCCCAGGAGTTTGAGGTTGCTGTGAGCTAGGCTGATGCCGTGGCACTCACTCTAGCCAGGGCAACAAAGCAACACTCTGTCTCAAAAAAAAAAAGAAAAGAAATAATTTGATTTTTTTTTTCAATTTTTTTATAATTTATTTTTTTTTTAGAGACAGGATCTGGCTATGTTGCCCAGGCTGATCTCGAACTCCCAGCCTCACACAGTCTCCTGCCTCAGGCTCCCAGAATACTAGGCTTACAGGTGTGAGCCACAGCACCTGGCCCAATAATTTGCTTTTATGTATTCAAATTAGTCCTTTTATAAGTAGATAAAAGCAGAACATTTCTTTGGGGTGGAATGAGAGTTATCAGCTGATTCAGGCAGCTGGAAAGGAACTTTATCAACATGCGGTCAAGCAAGGCCAACTAAAGATGTCTGGGTCAGGTTTACCTAGGCAGTCTGTCCTCACATTAGAAAAACAGTGTAATGGCAGCAGGAATCTTAGTGACAGACTTCATCAAATCTGTTTCTTGATTTACACTGTTTTCAGTCTGGTTGAATATGCCCTTTATATTTGGTGCACAGCTGTCCTTTTGAGATTGCACTTCACTGTCTCCCTGGGGAATTGTCTTTCTCCTATAATGATCTCTTGTTTTCCTTTTCTTCCTCTCTTTTTAATTTTCAGAAGCTTCGTGAAAAAAGGATATGTGAGAAGCAAATTTTTTACAGCTTACATATTTTAAGATATATTTTATCAACAAATGATAATTTAGATGAGTTTTCATATTGAAAAATTTTTTTCTTCAGAAATTTGAAAGCATTGCTCCATTTTTAAAATAGCTGTATTGAGGTTTAATTTACATACCATAAAATTCACCCATTTTATTTCCTAAATGTTATTTTTTATAGCACACTATTTTCGTTTCACAGATACTATGGCCTCTCTTAGGTCTATGACCATAATTTATTTTGGAGTTCTTACTATACATACTTAAGCTTCCCCAGAACTCCTTTTTGTTTGATCTCTTGTCTTTCATTTTGGAGGCTTTCCTCAGATACCTAGTATCTTGATTATCTATTCATGATTCAGTAGGAGTCTAAAAACACTGATTGGAAGCTCTGAATGTGTGGATGGGGTCTGTTGACTGTGGGCTTTATCGTGGGGTGTTATCAGTGGGCTGAGGTTAGGGAACCTACAGTGTTAAGATCCTTAGATCTCTTCTCTTGGCTGATCAAGTTACCCAAAGGTGAGTCTTCCAAACTCCTGCCTGAAGGATAACAGCCTGGTTGACGGCATTC
This sequence comes from Eulemur rufifrons, assembly GCF_041146395.1. NCBI lineage: Eukaryota > Metazoa > Chordata > Mammalia > Primates > Lemuridae > Eulemur > Eulemur rufifrons. The sequence continues at coordinate 25,102,727 of NC_090990.1, forward strand.
TGAAAGCCAAGTTGAGGATTCTGGCTGGGGGAATTTCTACATTCAGCATTTAATATGTTTACAGTCATTTAGTCCCTTGCTTTTGGTACAGTCCTGTGCCTGCAATTGTGCCTGCCATCTTACTTCCAGAGAGCCTTTGGTTTATCTCCTCCAGAGACTAAACCTCCAGATTTATATAAGGATAAAGAAGGAGCAGCTGTTCATGAAGGTGGAGCTAGACAGAGGATCTAGAAATCTACTTACTTCCCAAACTGCTTTCCTTTTTATTTTTTGCACCACTCCCATCCTTTTATCACCAGTTTCAGAGGTACCTCATACTGCTACTTCTTGTGCCTTTTGAGGACTCAGTAGTGTAAATGCTGTTGGTTCTTAACCTTTCTCAACACAGCTAGCTTGTGATTTCATTTTCTTGGGTCTGTTATGTCATATGTCAGTTACAACTTGCCTACTTGCTTTTTGTCTTTCAAAATGATGAATTTCCTATTCTGTTCTCCCTCCCTTCTAGGTTTATATCTTTTTTCATTTTTTATTTTTAAATTCATGGTTACAGTGGAGTTTGGGGAAGGAATGAAATGAGATGCTATGGTTAATCTGCCATCTTAACCCAGAATCTGTTCTTAAAGGGCAGGGGCTTTGTCTAGTGGATTCCAACTCATAAAGGAATCTGGTACTTAATAAATGTTGTAATGGATGAAGTCTTATTTTACATATGTATTATCTGTCACTGCATATCAAATTGTCTCAAAATTTAGTGACTCAACACAACGGTAAACACTATCTCACATAGTTCCTGAGTCAGGAATTCAGAAGTGGCTTAGATGGTTGGCTCTGGTTCAGAGCCTCTCATGAGGCTGCATTCATCTCAAGCCTTATAGAGGCAAGGGGACTCACTTCCAGGGTGACTTATTCAGTTGGTAACAACTTAGTTCTGGAGGCCTCAGTTCCTTGCCATGTGGACCTCTCTATAAGGCTGAATGACCTCACGGCATTGTGTCTGGCTTCCTCCAGCACGTAATCCATGAGAGAGCAAGGCAGAAGCTGTAATAACATTAAGACCTAGTGCTGAAAGTTACATTCTACCATTTTCGTAATATCCTATTGTTACACAGATTAGTTATGTTTAGCATGGGAGGGGACTCCACAAAGCTATGATCCCTTAAGTCAAGACTCATTGGGGACAATCTTGCAGGCTGGCTACCACAGTTTCCATCTTAATGTAGAAAAAGAAGAGCAAATTAAACCCAAAGTAATTAGAAGGTAAGAAGTAATAGTGATCAGACCAATGTTAATTAAATAGAAAACAAATAGTACAGAACATCAATGAACCAACTGTTGGTTCTTTAAAAACAAAAAACAAATAGCAAGACTAATCAAGAAAAATAGAAAAAACAGATTACCAGTGTAAGGAATGAAAGAGTTGGAATCACTAAAGATCCTTGAGAAGTGAAAAGTTAATAAGGGAATGTTATGAACAACCTTATGTTAATTAACTTGCTAACGTAGATGAAACAAATTCCTTGACAAGCGTAACTTTACCAAAATTGACTCAAGAAAGCTGAATAGCCTTGTATCAAAAAAATCAAATTTATAATCCCTTCTCGCTAAGAAAACTCCAGTCCCAAATTATTTCACTAGTGAATTTTCTGAAACATTGAAGGAAAATATATCTTTCACAAATTCTTTCAGAAAATAGAAGAAGAAGAAAGGCTTCCCAATTTATTTTTTGAGGTGAGTATACCTGGTATACCTGACAAAGACTATATAATCTTCTTATCAGACAAGATAATCATTCGACACATTTTAACATTCTTATGATAAAGATGTACAACTAGCAATAAAAGGAAAGTTCTTCAACTGATAAAAGCATCTAGCAAAGCATACAGGCATCGTCACACTCATCGTGAAAAGATTAAATGCATTTAAGGTAGGCTGTGCTACCCATGATGGTAGGTGTATTAAATGCATTTCTACCTATATTTTCAACTTATGTTGTGTTTATTGGGATAGAAGATCTGTATTCTCTTGCCATATGACCCACCAATTCTACTCTGTACTCCCCAAAAATGAAAATATGTGTCCATATAAAGATTTGTGCGTGTATGTTTCCATGTTCATAATAACTAGAAACTGGAAACGATCCAGATGGCCAAAAAGAGGTGAATAGAGAAACATGATCTGTTCATTTCAATGGAATACTACCCAGCAATTAAAACAGTATACCAATTCATACAACAATATGGATGAATCTCAAGATGTGCAAAAGAAGCCAAGCACAAAATGGCCTTATGGTATAATTCTATTTATATGAAATTCTGGAACCAGTTAATCTATTGTGAAAAGAATCATATAAGTGATTGCTTGGGTCAGATGTGGAAAGAACTGATTACAAAGGGGCAGGAAAGTACTTTCTGGAGTGCCAGAAATGTTCTGTCTTAATTGTGGTGGTAGTAGTATAGATGGGTATATTCAAATCATTGAACTTTATACTTAAAATGTATTTTATTATATGTAAGTTATATTTCAAAATTGTCTTTTAAATTTTATTTTTACTTATTTGTTTTTTTTTTTTAGAGATGGGATCTTGCTCTGTCACCCAGGCTGGAGTGCAGTGGCATGACCGTAGCTTACCGCAGCCTCCAACTCCTGGGCTTAAGCGATCCTCCTGCCTCAGCCTCCTGAGTAGCTAGGACTACAGGTGTGTGCCACCACACCCAACTAATTTTTTAAAAAAACTTTTTTGTAGAGACAAGGTGGTGGGGTGGGGCAGGTCTCACTATGTTGCCCATGCTGGTCTCAAACTCCTGGGTTCGAGCAATCCTCCTCCCTCAGCCTCCCAAAGTACTGAGATTATAGACCTGAGCCACTGTGCCCAGCCTGCTTTTATTTCTTTTTCTTGCCTAAATTTTCTGGCAGGGACTTCCAGTACTATGTTGAATAAAAGTGAGAAGAGTGAACATCGTTGCTTTGTTTTTTATCTTAGAGGAAAAGCTTTCAGTTTTTTAACATTGAGTTTGATGTTAACTGTGGGCTTTCAATAGATGGCCCTTTATTATGTTGATGTATTATGTGCTTGGCCGTAATAGAATTTTTAAATGTTCAAAGAGGGAAAGAAAATAAAAAAATACATAAGACAAATAAGATATTATAAAAAATTAACAGGAGAATTTGAAATAAATTCTAAAAATATAGACTGAGACTGGTGTGGTGGCTCATGCCTGTAATCCTAGCCTTTGGGAGCTGAGACAGGAGGATCTCTTGAGACCAGGAGTTTGAGACCAGCCTGAGCAACATAGCAAAACCCTGTCTCTACAAAAGATAGGAAAAATTAGCTGGTGCGGTGGTGTACACCTATATCCCCTAGCTACTTGGGAGGCTGAGGAGGATAGCTTGAGCCCAGGAGTTTGAGGCTGCAGTGAGTTGTAATCATGCCCCTGTACTCCAGGCAAGGTGACAGAGCAAGACCCCCGTCTCTATTTAAAAAAGAGAGAGAGAAAAGAGTTCCATAGAGCTCCTACCAGGTTCTAGGCACAAGTAGGTACCTTGCATTCAGTCTTCACCCCAATGCCATGAGAAGTAGGTATTTTTCTAATTTTACAGATGAATAAATAGAATCTCAGAGAAGTCATAACTAGTTATTGTTGGGCTAGGATTAAAATCTAAGTCTATTTGATTTCCAAGCCTGTTCTTTTTTCATTATTCTAACAGTGTTATCCATGAAAACAAAAAAATAAACCTGGTTAAAAAAATAAACATGCAATAATAATAAGTAAAAAAGGATTAATTTCTAACAGAAATAAAAATTTTTATAATTATTTATAAATCTAATAAAAGATATATGAGTTTTAGAGTATAGTATAAAACCTTAATGAAATTTAAATGACCTTAATAAATTCAGATATATACTATGTTCATTAATTGAAAGATTTTCCTACTGGTATTCTGGATATTTGATAAATTTCTTTTCCCTAGTTAGATTTATCTAGATACTGGCAATCTTGGTAGTTAATAATATCTCATTTCTCTCCAAACTCCTCTCAAGTAATGTCTGTACTTTATTTCTCAGTTTTATTTATCTTAATTCTAGTGCCTGGCCATTCATTTTAATGGTATGAATATACTACAATTTATCCATTCTGTTGATTGTTTTCATTCTTTTTACTCTAACAATGATACAGTAAGCATTTTTATTCATGTCTCCTTTTGCAGATGTGGAATTTCTGTAGAGTATATGTTCCGGTATAGTGGAATTACCAGGTCAAAAATTATGCACATTTTCCAATTTATTGTATGTTACCATTTGGTCTCCTAAGTGATTTTATCAGTTTATATTCCTACAGTCTGAGAGCTTTCATTCTCCTACCTGCTTATTGTCAGTTTGTATTACCAGTCTTGAATTTTTTTCTAATCTTGATTAGTATAAAATGGTAGATTGATGCTGTTTTCATGTAAATTTCCTTAATTATAAATAAGATAGTGAAATTTTATGGTTTTTGTCATTTAAATTTTCTGTGAAATGTCTACTTATATCCTTTGCCACTTTTTATTGTTTTTTATTGATTTTTAGGAACTGTTTACATATTCTATACATTAATCATTTGTTATACATATTGCACATATCCTCTACTAATCTATAGCTATGTTTTTTTAAGTTTTGCTCATGGTGTCTTATTTTCTTAAAATTATATGGTTTATAGTTTTTGTATTGTGCTTAAGAAATTCTTCCTTACCTCCAAGATCATAAAGATATTCTATTATACATTTTCCAATAATTTTTTCTTTTCTTATTTAATTCTCTGAATATGAATTTGTTTATGTATAATAGTATGAGGTCGGCTTTCAAGTCTATTCTTGTCTATGTGTCTATCCCCACAGTCTCTTGATTTGAATAGGATTATAACAAATCTTTTTTTTTTTTTTTTTTTTTTTTTTTTTGTTGAGACAGCGTCTCACTTTGTTGCCAAGGCTAGAGTGAGTGCCGTGGCGTCAGCTTAGCTCACAGCAACCTCAGACTCCTCGGCTTAAGCGATCCTACTGCCTCAGCCTCCCGAGTAGCTGGGACTACAGGCATGCGCCACTATGCCCGGCTAATTTTTTCTATATAGATTTTTAGTTGTCCATATAATGTCTTTCTATTTTTAGTAGAGACGGGGTCTCGCTCAGGCTGGTTTCGAACTCCTGACCTTGAGCAATCCACCCGCCTCGGCCTCCCAGAGTGCTAGGATTACAGGCGTGAGCCACCACGCCCGGCCAGATTATAACAAATCTTGATGAGTGTCAGAGCAGATTTCATTCTTAAGAATAGTTGTAGCTATTCTTGTTTCATTGCTCTTTCAGCTTCTTAAGTTCCATGGGGAGAAGGGGTTATATCCTGTTGGTGTTTTAACTGAAATTGATTTGATTTTGCAGATTAATTTGGGGGATAATTTACATTAATAGGGTATGTTATTCCATTTATTTGATCTTCTGTAATATCTTTCAATAATAGAGATACCTGTTACTTCTATAGATCTTAGACATCTGTCATTTAAATTTCATCCCAAGTGCCTTATTCTTTTTCTTGTGATTTTAAGTGGTATCTTTTTTAAATTACATTTTTACTTCGTTGCTAGTGTTTAAAAAATAATTTATTTTGATATGTTGATCTTAAGTCTAGCAACATTGCTGAACTGTTATTAATTCTGTAATTTGTCCCTAGATTTTCTTCAATTTGCTGTATACATAGTCAATATTGTGAAGAGTAATAATTTTGTTTCTCCCTTTATAGGCTTTTCACCTTTTCTTTCTTTCAATTTGCTTTATTGTGCTAGCTAGTACTTCCTATAAAATGAAGTTGAATTTACCATAGAATTTTGGTAGATAACTTTTCTCAGATTAAGTAAATTCCCTTCTAGTCTTGGTATAGTAAGAGGATTTGCTACAGTGCTAAATTTTATCAAATATTAAGGATTCAACCAAGGGGTAGGGAAGCAGATCTTTGATCACTGAAATTGCCTCCTAATTCAAAACTGTATTTGCTGGCTTCAACCTATCCTTTATAAGAGCTTTTTATTACTAAATTTTATTTTTACCTTAAATGCCCACCTTCATGTAGAGAAGATGGTAAATAGTAAAATGATTAGGAGTGTAGTGGGATAAACAATTAAGGAAAAATAGTAGAAGAGAGTTAAATAGGAAAAATAATTCTAACGTGTTTCTTTAGTAGTTATGACTCTGTGATGTATGAAACATTAGCTGTGAATGCTAGTATTACAGTAATCCAATGAGGAAAATTTACCTGTAGGATTAATGGCAAAATAAGCATGTTATTTAACATATATTTATTTTACTTTATCTACTTTTTAAAAATTAACACAGATCAATATGTATTTAAGAACTTAATATGAACATATAACTTAAATTTGGAATATATCCTGCCAGCCTTCTTTTATGCACAATAATATTCTCACATTTTTCAATAGAATAATATATACATTTTTAAAAGTACTATGGATTTGAATAAGATACTCAGAATACTGTTATAATCTTACTAGTTTCTCTTTTTTTAAAATTAGTTAGAAAGTGAAAGTGTTTATTTGTATGGAAGTTTAGCAATGAGTATTGATTCCTCTTGAGTCTTTCTCACAGAACTACTCCTGGATGTGCACAAAAAAAAAATGCTCTCTCTCTATATGTGTGTGTCCATTGGAATATTGTTCATAATAGTAAAAAAAAAAAAACCTAAAACAACATAACTATCCATTAGGGACATGAAGTACATCCATGGAATGGGATATCCTCCAGCTATGAAAAAGAATGATATAGTTTCATATTAGTACCTATATATGTATCTCTAAGATAGATCTGTATGAGAAAAAAAAAATCAAGGCCTAGAATAGTGTTCTCATGTTTTTACTATTTGTGTTCTTTTTTATTAAGAGGGGAAGGGAATACATATTCACTTAATTATCATGCACTCATACTGTGAAATAATGTGCAGCCATTAAAGACTGTACTGACATGAAAAGATCTCTCAGGTAATATATTGTTAATTATTAAAATAATGATAAAACAAGTCATAGAACATTTATTATCTGATCTAATCTAAAAAGGTCTCTACATTTTTATCTATGTATGTGCATGTTAAAAGGAGAGGATGTATACATACCTGACTACTAACAGTGGTTACCCTTTAGAGATACTTGGAGGCAGGAAGGTTCAGACCGGAGAAGGTCTTTAATCTGTATATTTTTGCATGTTTGAGTTTTTTATGATGAAACTTCATTCACATACTATTTCCGTAATAAAGCAAGGAAAAAGCAATATGTGCTCACTACAAAAAAAATGAAGTTTTAAAGATGAAAAAATTTAAAAAGAAAATTAAAAATACCCACAATAGCCTTGCCACCCACATGTATCCTGAAATAACTGCTGTTAAAGCCTTGATAAATATCCTTCCAGAGGTGAGGGACATTTTATGGAGGACGTTTAATCCTAAACCAAGGACAGCAAGAGAGAACACCACATAAAAAGTTTATGCTTAGCTCAACAGACAGTGTGCATGTTTTTTTGAGTAGAAAAATAGCATGATAGCATGTAGCTTCTTGTCTAACCATTTTACTTTTCATTATATAGCCATAATAGCTATCAGTAAGTATGTGTTTAAGAAATAAGTGATGGTGATCTACTTTGACTAACCATTGGTGAAGCTCTTCTAGTTCCAAAACCCAAGATTAAGAAATCATGTTGGTTGACTTCAAAAATCACCAACTGTAGCTCAATAATATTGGACAGATAGACTCCTTAATATTACCACCTGTGCTTAAATCAGCACCAACATTTATTACCACTGTCTTCTGAAATCTTTATAAGACAGAGAAGGCTCTCACTAAAACAAACAGTCTGGGGTGGCATAGAAAGCCTTGTTTAAGAAACGATACCTAATTTTCTCATCTGGCAAGGGACTCTGTCCTTATTGGTACCCTACAAGCCTTGTCTCATACCCAGAACACTTCTCTGTACACATAATAGAGAATGGACTGATTCGGTTACCTATGATGAAAGAGATAGTTTATAAAAACTGTAGTATTTGGCGTTTCTGTTCTTGTGCCTCAGAGGTCAAATTGAAACTGCTTAATTTTGGAAATGTTTACATATATGTATGTGCATAAATGTGCATAAAGGGATCATGTATAAAAATGTGTGCATTAATTATTAGTTAATTATCATGGAGCCTAAGATGAAGTTATTATCATAGAGCCTCAGATGAAGTTTCTGAATTTTTTAGGGAAACATTAATTTGTATTATCTGTATTTTTCTTCTTAGTTTCTGCCACTGCCTTCTACAAAGCACAACCTGTAATTCAGTTCATGTGTGAAGTTCTTGACATTCATAATATTGATGAGCAACCAAGACCTCTGACTGATTCTCATCGGGTAAAATTCACCAAAGAGATAAAAGGTGAATTAATTATCATTTAGAAAAACAACTATAAAATGCATGGATATAAAAGTGTCTTATTGAAATTTTTTTATAATTAAAATCTATTCATGTAACATCACCAGTAAAAATATAGAACAATTATAAAATGTTACTGTAACATCTTATTTGGGCAGTGTTTGAATGAAAGAAATGCCAAGTAATGGAATAAGTATTGATACCAGCTAATTTTTTGTTAATACTTTCCATTACTAGCTGAAGGGATAAAAGTGTCTCATGGGAAAAATGCTTCAATAATTACGGTTAAAAGTAGGAAGCTTATTCCAAAAATATTTGTTACTTTAGAACTAGAACCATTCTTACATATATATGTGTATATATATCTAAATATATGTAAATATTTATTACTTTAGAACTAGAACCATTCATTATATATATTCTAATATAATGACTTCCTTGTTTTTCTGAAATGATAATAGGTTAATTTATTTTATTCCTTTGAAAATTTATGAATATGGGGCTAGTCTGTTTCATGTGTTCTAGAGTTGTAATATAGTTATTTAATGTACATTTTAGAATTGACTGTTGATCTTGTCTATTTTACTTAGTAGCTAAAATTTGCACAGTGGTATTACATCACACGTACATTTAACTCACATAAATTCATCTCTACATGCTCTCCCAAAAAGAAAAAGAAAAATTAACTTTAATAGTGTTCTAAAATTTTGTTGTTTTTTTTTTTTAAGACAGAGTCTCACTCTGTCGCCCAGGTTAGAGTGCCATGGCATCAGCCTAGCTCACAGCAACCTCAAACTCCTGAGCTCAAGTGACCCTCCCGCCCCAGCCTCCCAGAGTGCTAGGATTACAGGCATGAGCCACCACACCTGGCCTAAAATTTATAGTTTATATTTATTTACTCTTTATATATGCACATTTCTCTATACATTTAAATATACATGCACAGTTTTATGTTCAAACCCACATATACATAATTTATCAGCAATTTAAGGGATTTTTAAAGAGTAATTTTGATTATGTACAATTCTTGCCTTATTCATGACTGTAGAACCAAATCCTCATGTAAGATGTGATTCCACTGTATTTAGTTTATTATTTAGACATTAAGAGTAATTACAGGCCGGGCGCGGTGGCTCACGCCTGTAATCCTAGCACTCTGGGAGGCCGAGGCGGGAGGATTGTTTGAGCTCAGGAGTTCCAGACCAGCCTGAGCAAGAGCGAGACCCTGTCTCTACTAAAAATAGAAAGGAATTATATAGACAGCTAAAATATATATAGAAAAATTAGCCAGGCATGGTGGAACATGCCTGTAGTCCCAGCTACTTGGGAGGCTGAGGCAGGAGGATTGCTTGAGCCCAGGAGTTTGAGGTTGCTGTGAGCTAGGCTGACAGCATGGCACTCTAGCCCAGGCAACAGAGTGACACTCTGTCTCAAAAAAAAAAAAAAAAAGAGTAATTACAGCTGGGTGCAATGGCTCACGCCTGTAATCCTAGCCTGTAATCCTTTGGGAGGCAGAGGCGGAAGGATTGCTTGAGCTCAGGAGTTGGAGACCAGCCTAAGCAAGAGTGAGATTCTCTCTGTACTAAAATACAAAAATTAGCTAGACATCATGGTGTGTTCCTATAGTCCCAGCTACTCCGGAAGCTGAAGCAGGAGGATCACTTGAGCGCAGGGGTTTGAGGTTGCAGTGAGCTACGATGACACCACTGCACTCTACCCAGGGCGACAGAGCAAGACTCTGTCCCAAAAAAGAAAAGTAATCAGATACTCTCTAATCAGAATTAGTTGTATAAATTCTATTTATATTAACTATTAGATCATAAATGGCTAGAAATAATTGTTTTTATTTTAGGATTTTACCTATTTGTTGAAGATAATTTTCATCTTACGGTTTGAATGAAACGCTCAAGTTTGTTCACGGAATCTTTCAGTTCCCCGAATCAATTTGAGTAGCTAAATACATCCTGCTTGCTCCAGTTATAGTTCATTCTTTACCATTTAGTAACCAGGGGGGAGAAAGTCATTGTAATAAAACAATAAAAGGAGAATCCTTTCTGCTTTGAAAGTAAGCATCCATTTATCTCAAGTTATTTAAGTGCCAAAATAAGAAACTGTTAAATATAACTATTTTTCAGCCATACCATTGTCCTTTCATAAACTGTATTAGCTGCACAGCTAGTATTGTCAGGAGGTTAGTGCATTATCTACCATTAATATGTGATCATCTAAATGCCATGGTTTCCAGTGGAGTTGCTGCTTAGTTACCACCTCTGATATCATGAAGTCACTTACGTTATTTGCGGTAACTATGCAATCAACTCATATCACCACTCTATCACAGAAAATACGAGATGTACAGAACAAGGATTCAACTGCTGCCCGAAGAGCATGGACTCGGTCTTAACTTCAACTGCTCAGGGGCCCAAAGAAATGACTGAAAAAATGACTAGAAAGCATTATAAAGTTGATGTTATAGTGAAGGTAAAGCCAAGTTTATAGGTTAAATATTTATTAAAGCCACAATTTTTTTTTGGTTGGATGGAGGGTTTGGGGAGGAACCTGGGCAGAGAATTATCTAGTCCACTTTTAAAAATTTTAACTTTTTGCTAGCTCTCCTGTATTTTGGTCTAATTCTTAGATACTTATGATCCTGGTTTTGGAGTAGGAAAATCTGGGTTGGACCTAATTGGCAAACTGATGATTTTTTTCTCCATTCCAAGTAAAGAAGGCTTTTTAAAAAAGAAGGCTCTTTTAAAGTACATCATGTTTTCCTACCATAGTAACTCAAGAGAATCAGAATTTTGTGTTCTGTGTTATATATTTGGGTTTAATTTTTAGCTGGCATGATGATAGCTGTTAAATATTGATACAAAGTATGCTATAATAATAGGTTTTCTTAGTGTATTCATTTTATTCCGGTTGGACTTTTTCCTAAATATTTAATAATGACCTTGAGGTGGTTTCTTTGTCCAATAATTCATGGTACTTAAACAGCAGAAATATTGGGGAAAATGTATGGTAAAAGTAATACATATATATATAATATATATATAATTACCAATTTCTTTTTTATAAAAGTTTATTTTTTAGGCTTATAGAACCTTATTAATTTTTTTTAATTCAAGGGGAAGGTTTGAGAACAAATTGATAAGTCATACAAATAACGGAAATTTGTTTTAGACTTTTCCATTTTCCTATAAACATATTTTTCCTATAAACATATTTTTACATATTGCTACTTCATGTTGTTATTTCCTTCTTATAAGGCCTTCCCTTGATAGTACTTTATTTTCTAGTCTCCTTTATAAGAGTATAATAAATTCTCTAATTGATCTGAAATTTTCATTTTGTAAAGGTAGTTATAATGAAAAACTACTACTAATTCAATAAGGAGTGCTTCCCAAGAAAAACAAACCTATATCAATCCAATACAGGGATACTGTGTCCATTTAACATCTTAATTTGTACTTATATATTAGAGAAAAATACTGTGAGTGAACTTTGTATTTGGTACTAATGTTCTTATCTAATAATACTTAGCAATTAGATAAGAAAATAAATTTTATTGTAGCAGGGTTTCTCAACCTTGGCACAATTGACATTTTGGGCTGAATGATTCTTTTTTGGGATATGGGATGGTGCTGTTTTGTGCATTGCAGCATATTTCAGAATATCCCTGGTATCTACCAGTAAGTAGATGCCAATGGCATTGCCCAATTGTGGCAATCAAAAATGGCTCCAGGCTGGGTGCAGTGGCTCATGCCTATAATCTTAGCACTTTGGAAAGCCGAGGTGGGAGGATTGCTTGAGGCCAGGAGTTCAAGACCAGCCTGAGCAAGAGTGAGACCCTGTCTCTACAGAAAAAAAAAAAAAAATTAGCTGAGTGTGGTGGCACGTGCCTATAGTCCTGGCAACTGGGGAGGCTGAGGCAGGAGAACCATTCAAGCCCAGGAGTTTGAGGTTGCTGTGAGCTATGATACCACTGCACTCAGAGACAGAGTTAAGATCCTGTCTCAAAAAAAAAAAAAAAAGTCTTCAGACATTATCAAATTTTCCCTGGGGGGCAAAATTGTCTCTGGTTAAGAACCACTGTGCTGTAAGAATCACAAATATAAAAGAGAAATGTTACAAAGTGTAATAACCATAAATACTGCCAGGGAACTAAAAGTTGTCCTTCATCTACCCTTTTTAGATTTTATCCTTTGGAGTGTAGGCCAAATTTCAGAAATGGAGTTGCTTATCTGTGACCAGTAGCCACTGTGTGTGTGTTTGTTAACTCTTCTCTAAGTAGCTCCAAGACTGCACTGGCCAGTATAGTAGCCACTAGCCACATGTAGCAATTTAAATTTAAATTAATTAAAATTAAATAAAATTAAAGTTTCAGTTTCTCAGACACACTAGCTACATTTCATGTGCTTAGTAACACATGTTACTAGTGATTACCATATTAGCACAGATATAGAAAAATTTCATTATCTCTGAAAATTTTATTTGACAGTATTGCTTGAGAAAATTAATCCCAGGCCCGGTGTGGTAGCTCACGCCTGTAATCCCAGCACTTTGGGAGGCTGTGGCAGGAGGATTGCTTGAGGCCAGGAGTTCAAGACCAGCTTGGACAACATAGTGAGACCTTGTCTCTGGTGTGGTGCCACTTGCCTATAGTCCAGCTATTCAGGAGGATGAGGCAGGAGGATTGCTTGAGCCCAGGATTTCAAGACTACAGTGAGCTCTGATCATATCACTGTACTCCAGCCTGAGTGACAGAGCAAGACTTTGTCTCTTAGAAAAAGAAAAAGGGAAGAAGAAAATTCATCCCAAAGAATTTCAGCTGATGGTTTAAAGCCTGTTTTCTCTCTGTAAGAGAGAGAAAAGGCCTGGGATCCTTGAACCCCTAGGGTCCACAGAAGGACTACAGGCAGGGATCTAGGAACTCCTAAAATGGTGTGCTAAGTTATGTGTATGTGCATTTTTCTGAGAAGTTGTCGCTCACATCAGATTCTCAAAGGGGTCAGTGACTCCATAAGAGGGTAGAGATCAATCACCTGCTTTAGGAATTATTTTGGTTGCATTTGATTTCCAATAGTCAATATTGTAAAAGAATTGTGTCACTGTGTTATACGTCAATAAAATTATCACTCCACTCCTGTTGAAAGGGCCTCGTGTTTTTTCTCCTGCCTTATAAATCTGTGAAGGGCTTCTTTCTGGAGTTTTAGGAAATTCTGATCTTCAATCAGTATGTGATGTCTGGACTATTTAAATAATCACATACTTTGAAGGTTATAGAGTATTTTGAGAATTACTGCAACTCCTCTTTCATTTCTCCTTCCCTTTCCCAGCATAAATACCTGCATTTATTATAAACAGGGTTTTTTATTAATGTAAAACTTTGTCCCTTGATCTATGGGCTTTGTAAATTTTACGATTTCATTTTTGAGTGTGTAGAGCTTGATGGGGTAGGGAAAAGGTGCATTAGGTTTATCATGATTGTAACCATTATTTAGCAATGTTATATGTAAAGTCCTGTGTTCGCATCACGTTGCCTATATCACAGATTTTCTGTCTGTTCAGAATTGAGTTTTTAACAGGCTTTATAAGTATAAATATTTTACATGTGATAGTTCTATAACCTCCATTTTTCTTGTTGGGAACAGGTTTGAAGGTTGAAGTGACTCATTGTGGAACAATGAGACGGAAATACCGTGTTTGTAATGTAACAAGAAGGCCTGCCAGTCATCAAACGTAAGAAAACTGGTGTTTGTCAGAGCAGCAGTGATGTGAGGCAGCTTGCTCTAGGCAGTGGGTTGGGAGTTCTTCTGCCTTATCATGGAATAAGAGTTGATCATTTGTACATTTTTTTCTCAGCTTTCCTTTGCAGTTAGAAAATGGCCAAACTGTGGAAAGAACAGTAGCGCAGTATTTCAGAGAAAAGTATACTCTTCAGCTGAAGTACCCGCACCTTCCCTGTCTGCAGGTGGGGCAGGAGCAGAAGCATACCTACCTGCCGCTAGAGGTAATGCCTTCACGCTGCAAATTAATATCCTCTTCTTCATCATTCTTTTGGGGTCTTTTATAGCACATAGCTTATCTCATATTCAACATTTATTTTGCAATTTGAAGTGTTTTTAAATTTTACTTTATTATAAATATTCTGTAATGAAGTAATATGAAAAGAGTTCATCCATAATCCTGCCACTCTAACGTAACCACCATTAGCATTTTGGTATACTGCACTTCTTTCAGTCTTCTTATCCTGTGTACATTTTGCCTAATTATAATCATACTGTAAAGCAATTTTGTGTATTACTTTTTTACTTAACATATTAAAAAGAAGTGGTTTAATGAAGTAGATTTTAAAATTTTTATTTTTTATGTAATTGGCACTGAGAGCTAAAAAAAAACGATATATACATCAAGTACAAAACTTTTTTCCATTTGTAGGTTTGTAATATTGTGGCAGGGCAACGATGTATCAAGAAGCTTACAGACAATCAGACTTCTACTATGATCAAGGCAACAGCAAGATCTGCGCCAGATAGACAAGAGGAAATTAGCAGATTGGTTAGTACTTAACCCTAGAAATGGGAATTTAAAACATATTAGGGGCTGGGTGCAGTGGCTCACACCTGTAATCCCAGTACTTTGGGAGGCCAAGATAGGAGGATCGCTTGAGGCCAGGAGTTTGAGACCAGCCTGGACAACATAGTGAGACCCCATCTCTATAAAAAAATAAAAAAAGAAAACCAAAAAAACAAAAACAAAACTAGATAAAACATATTAGGGTGAGCTACTAAAGAACCATGTCCTTATGAGCCCATACCTTACTACCACATCATGAACTGTCAGAATTAAAGGGATCATGGAAATAATCTAGTGGTGTTCTGGGGGTAAACATTAATGGGTTATATGAGAGGGTTAGGTCCTTCTAATTTAACTGTGAGCTCTTTAATTAGATCCTATCAGACTGGCACCTGCATAATATGAATAAAAAAACAGAAGACAGCTTCAACCATGTAATTGTCTCTATGCTGTCTCATTGTTTTAAATGAAGAGGGGGGAAAAGTTACCAATATCACTTTATAAAACTGGCAAAACAAGGCAAAATTAAAACTAAAAGGGCAGGCTGGGTGTGGTAGCACATGCCTGTAATCCCAGCACTTTGGGAAGCCAAGGTGGGAGGATTGCTTGATGCCAGGAGCTCAAGACGCAGCCTGGGCAACAAGATCCCATCTCTACAAAAAAGATTAAAAATTAGGCAGGCATGGTAACATACACATGTAGTCCCAACTACTCAGGTGGCTACGGTGGGAGGGTCGATTGAGCCCAAGAGATCAAGACCGCAGTGAGTTATAATCACACCACTGTACTCCAGCCTGAGCAACAGAGCAAGACTCCCCTCTCTTAAAAAATAAATATGTAAATAAATGGACAGCTGGATCTTACCTCACTCTCACCTTGAATACCGAAAAAAACCTAGGAATATGAATATTCCCCAAAACAGCTTAATACTTTCAAAAGCAATTTTAAAAATTATTGAAAAAGGATTGTAGAACTGGCTCTTTCATTTTGTAAGCCAATTACAGAAAAAATACCTTTTTTCCTTATGATTTTATAAAGAGTGAATGGTCCCTGGCTGTCTAGTGGTTAGGGGAAAAACAAAAAGAGTGAATGAAACTTATATGATACTTAATTAGGAAAATACAGGCTGGTTCTATCCAGATTCTTCTCTGTTTCTAATATGATTTTAAAAGCTTTCCCAAAACTTTCGAGACTACACCTCTCACTTTCTCTATAAAATCTCAATAACTAGCTGTTCTAACTCATTTATTACAGTTTAACTGTTCAGAAGGACATTATATAGTGGTTAGAAGAACAGGCTCTGGAGTCTGACAACCCTGAGTTGAAAGTCTAGCTTCTCCACTTACTATTACTATATATTATTATATTTATAGTATCAGAAGGTTAGTGTAATGATTAAAAAGTCTAGAATCAGAACATACATGGTTTCAGATGCTGTATCACTTGCTTAGCTGTGTGGTTTTAGGCAAGTCATTTAACTCTACTAACGCTTTAGTTTTTTACTCTCTGTAAAACACAGGCTATATAAGACCTACTTTTTTAGCCATAAGATAATTGTAAAAATTTATTATTAAGCACTTAGCACCAAGCACATCATGCAGCAAGTCTTGGTAAATACTAGTTGTTATTCTTTGTAAACTTACTTTGGATATACTGTAAAATACACCAGAAACGAATGGAAATTAAGCTTGAAAAAAAGATGCATTACTGCCTAATTTACAAAATTACTTTTCCTGCTTATTGTAGAGAGATTCTGTTTACATATTTAAATTGTGTAGTTTTTTTTAATGGCTTTTTGCTTGAAGACTTGAATACTGCCTTCCTTTTTTTTTTTTTTTTTTTGAGACAGAGTCTCACTCTGTTGCCCAGGCTAGAGTGAGTGCCATGGCGTCAGCCTAGCTCACAGCAACCTCAAACTCCTGAGCTCAAGGGATCCTCCTGTCTCAGCCTCCCGAGTAGCTGGGACTACAGGCATGCACCACCATGCCCGGCTAATTTTTTCTATATATATTTTTAGATGTCCATATAATTTCTTTCTATTTTTAGTAGAGATGGGGTCTCGCTCTTGCTCAGGCTGGTCTCGAACTCCTGAGCTCAAACGATCCGCCCACCTCGGCCTCCCAGAGTGCTAGGATTACAGGCGTGAGCCACCGCGCCCGGCCTCCTTTTATAACCTTGTTTGACCTTCACCCTGAGAAAAAGTAAATATGATTTGAAAATCAGTTACTATAGCATGCTATAAGCATGAATTACAGTGAGAGCCAACACTGAATCACAATAAATTCTTTGATTGTATTGATGGATACTTTATGCAAAATTATAACCTATAACTCTTACTGGCTTTCTTATCTGTCTCAAGTATACTCCATTAAATAAATTTTATAATGTGGTACTATATATTGAAAATACTGAAGTAAATTTTATATAAATTGTAAATCAAGTAATTTTTTTAAAACCTTAGGATTTTTAATATTTTCTTATTAGGAAACTCTACATAAAATAAATTTTGATAATATGTACCTGGATTCCCTATAATCAGAGGTTCTTAATCTTTTTTGGGTGAGGTATTCCTTTCCCCATCCCAAAACATACTATGTTCAAGCATAGAAAATTACCATTTTCATGGTTCATAAATAGTTGAATTTTTTTATTATTCAACCTGATACATACATTTAAATTTTGTATAAATTACCAGGAGTTCATACTTTCTTCAGTTCATTCATGACCTGTGGTCCCCAGGTTAAAATTCTCTGCTCTGTACTTAGGACACCATTGATTAGACCTATTGAAAAACATATTGTTGACACAGTGAAGAAAAAAGAAGAGAGTTCTAATGAGTAAAGTAGGGGATTTGGGAGAATTTGAAAATAACTACAAACTTCTTCTATTGTTAGGTAAGAAGTGCAAATTATGAAACAGATCCATTTGTTCAGGAGTTTCAATTTAAAGTTCGGGATGAAATGGCCCATGTAACTGGACGTGTACTTCCAGCACCTATGCTCCAGTATGGAGGACGGGTAAAGCCTCTTGATAATGTTTTAATCATATATATATAGTGTGTAAGTATAGAGAGAAGGACATTCTAGTTATATCTGTAATTTAGAAAGTGTTTTATTGCTCCAACAATATTTTTTTTGTTTCAAGGTGTCTGCTTGAGCTTAGTAGAATTTTTGTTCTTTTAATAATAATGTATAAATAATACTGATTTAGAAAAGCCTATCGCATGTAAAATATCAGAAACATATCAATTCAGCAATTTGAAATGATTATTTTCAGTTTGTTGAAATATATTGTTAAGTTTTTGCTCTTTTTTGCCATATTATTTCTCTTTTTCCTTCTTCTGTAGAACCGGACAGTAGCTACACCGAGCCATGGGGTATGGGACATGCGAGGGAAACAGTTCCACACAGGAGTTGAAATCAAAATGTGGGCTATAGCTTGTTTTGCCACACAGAGGCAGTGCAGAGAAGAAATACTGAAGTAAGGCATATCATTACTTTGGCTTTGGGGCCTTTTTGTATTTAGATTTTAAATTACTCATCTACTAGTCTAACAAATATTATCTCAATATGGAGTACATTTAATCACTTAACCTTTAAAAATGTTTCTCCTCAATAGTTTGATGAAGATTCCTGAATTTGTTAATCATAGTAAACTCATTGATTCATTCTAGTAGACATCCTTATAGACTACCTTATGTGGTATATAGCAGCAGGATCATTGTCTTTTGATGGCAGATAAGTTTAATTCCCAGCTTTGTCACTTCATGACTTTATTACCATGGATAATTTATTTAATCTCATTAATTTATTTAATCTCATATAATCTCTTAAATTTTCACATTTGTGAAATAGAGGTAAATGTATACCTACCAGGTGAGGATTAATTAAGATCCTTATTTCTCACTTGAGGTTCTTGAAAGAATGGTTAAACTGTTTGTTTCTACTTCCTTACTTTCCAAAATTTGGCCTCCATCTCCACTTTTTCTGTCTTCCTCAGATTCTTTCCTTCAACTTGTATGTGCTCAGCATCTTCTGTTCAATTTCTTTCTTTCTTTTTTTTCTTTTTTGAGACACTGTCAGAGAGTCTGACTCTGTTGCCCGAGCTAGAGTGCCGTGGCGTCAGCCTAGCTCACAGCAACCTCAAACTCCTGGGCTCAAGCAATCCGCCTGCCTCAGCACCCCGAGTAGCTGGGACTACAGGCATGTGCCACCATGCCCGGCTAATTTTTCTATATATATTTTTAGGTGTCCATATAATTTCTTTCTATTTTTAGTAGAGATGGGGTCTCGCTCTTGCTCAGGCTGGTCTGGAACTCCTGAGCTCAAACAATCCGCCCACCTCGGCCTCCCAGAGTGCTAGGATCACAGGCGTGAGCCACCGCGCCTGGCCATTTTTTGGCTTTTTCTCTTTATCTGTCTCCTTTGGGAATTTCATGAAGTCTCAAGGGCTTCTGCTGTCCCCCTCTCTACTCCAAAACTCTTAGGCTTCTCCTTAACAAAGAGTGACATTCACATTTAGTATGACATTTAATATCTTTCACCTATCTCTTAAGTCCTTTATCATTACTCTATTTTCACATTATTCTGGACAGAGAAACTAAAGCGTTGTATTCCTTCTGTCTCCCTGACCTTTTTTCCTGTTTCCATTCA
The DNA here is from genome assembly GCF_041146395.1 of Eulemur rufifrons. Taxonomy (NCBI): domain Eukaryota; kingdom Metazoa; phylum Chordata; class Mammalia; order Primates; family Lemuridae; genus Eulemur; species Eulemur rufifrons. The sequence goes on from NC_090990.1 coordinate 25,122,389, forward strand.
TGCAGCTCTTTACTGAAATGCCTCCTTCCTATCTCTACCTGTCAATATCCTATTTGTGTTGTCACTTTGTATGCAAAATACAATTGTATTATAATTATTTTGTAAATTTCTCATCACCCCTCTAGAATATAGTTTTCTTAAGAAAATGATTCTTTTCTAATTTAAATCTCCACTTACATAAAGTATGCTCATAATGAAAAATTGTTTTTTTTTTTTTTTTTTTTTGAGACAGAGTCTCACTCTGTTGCCCAGGCTAGAGTGAGTGCCGTGGCGTCAGCCTAGCTCACAGCAACCTCAAACTCCTGAGCTCAAGCGATCCTCCTGTCTCAGCCTCCCGAGTAGCTGGGACTACAGGCATGCACCACCATGCCCGGCTAATTTTTTCTATATATATTTTTAGCTGTCCATATAATTTCTTTCTATTTTTAGTAGAGATGGGGTCTCGCTCTTGCTCAGGCTGGTCTCGAACTTCTGAGCTCAAACGATCCGCCCACCTCGGCCTCCCAGAGTGCTAGGATTACAGGCGTGAGCCACCGCGCCCGGCCCGAAAAATTGTTGACTGGTATAGAGAACAGTTTACCTCAGGATAAATTCAGAATTTTTCCTGCCCTCCTCATGGCAAGAAGAAATTAAAATGTGAGAAATAAAATGTTTTTCTATTTAACTCTGTTCACTCTGGGTTTTATTAACCCCAAATCTCTAAATGTATGTCTTAATGATAACTTATATTTTCTCCAAAGTTTTTATCCTTCTGCTTTCCAGTAAAGTGTCATAAGGAAGGTTTATTATAACACTGTGATTATCTTATTTGACTTTGAAAGGCAAAAATCCCCACTTCCAATTGTTTCTCAAACTTAAAAGTTATTATTTTCATTTTACATTCAGTTATTCATGGCTTGAATAGATGTCTCAGAATCATTGGGTTTATGGCTCTTGTAAGTAAGGCCTGAGTAAAAATATTCAACTTAATGCTTGTTTAATTAAACACCAGTATGGAAAACGATAAGGAATTTCTACAAACTTCATTTCTGTCCTGAGGGAATCAGAGTGTTTTGAGCAAAGATCACTCAGATCCTTGACTTAGGACCTTATTTGTTTTAGAAGCAAATGAAGTGATTGTTCAGCCTCCATATCATTACTCATTTATGCTAAATACAGAATTTTCTTTAAATATGAAATTGGTTTTTGGCTTTTTTTCAGTGTAGATGAAAGTACATTAAAATACTGCCTGCCTCATTTGTTTTTATTTTTTTATTTTTTTATTTTATTTTTTTTTTTTTTTGAGACAGAGTCTCACTCTGTTGCCCGGGCTAGAGTGAGTGCTGTGGCGTCAGCCTAGCTCACAGCAACCTCAAACTCCTGGGCTTAAGCGATCCTACTGCCTCAGCCTCCCGAGTAGCTGGGACTACAGACATGCGCCACCATGCCCGGCTAATTTTTTGTATATATATATATTTTAGTTGTCCATATAATTTCTTTCTATTTTTAGTAGAGACAGGGTCTCACTCTTGCTCAGGCTGGTCTCGAACTCCTGACCTCGAGCGATCCACCCGCCTCGGCCTCCCAGAGTGCTAGGATTACAGGCGTGAGCCACCGCGCCCGGCCCTCATTTGTTTTTAAATTTTGTTTTCATGGGGGGTTTTTTGTTTTCTTTTGTTTTTTGAGACAGGATCTCACTCTGATGCCTGGACTAGAGTGCAGTGGCATGATCATAGCTCACTACAACCTGAAACTCCTGAGCTTGAGTGATCCTCCTGCTTCAGCCTCCTAAGTAGCGAGGACTATAGGCACATGCCGCCAAGCCTGGCTAATTTTTTAATTTTTTGTAGAGATGGGGTCTCGCTATGTTGCCCAGGCTGATCTCAAACTCCTGGGCTCAAGCCATCCACCTGCCTTGGCCTCCCAAAGTGCTTCATGGTTTCATTTTGTTTTTTAAATCTCTTCTGAGGGCATAATCTTATGCACTATCCTAGTCTAAGACAAGTAATACTGTAGAAATTCTAGACTGGGCCATGATTTTGGCTCTACCATTTATCTATTTGACCTTTACCAAATAATTAAAGTCTCTGAAACTGTTTTCTCATCTATAAAACGAAAATAATACTTGACCTGCCTCTTTCTTATGAATCTTGCCAGGATCAAATTAGGAAATGTACAATAACTAAAATTGATCAAGCTTTTACTGTGATCTTGGGCAGTGTGCTAAATGCTTTACATGCATTATCTCATTTAATTTTCATACCAACTCCCTAATGAAAGTAATCATTTTATAGATGATTATCTGTAAAATGAAATAATTTGCCTAAAATTTCATAGCTAATAAGTAGCAGAACTGGGATTGGAACTCTCCATGCTGACTCTAGAGCTGGGCTCTTAACCAGCATAGTGTATTACTAATGCACTTTATAAACTACAAAATGCCATATAACTAACTATAATATGTTCCTAGTTTGCAAAATAGATTACAGACCCACTGTTGCCCTTAACATCAGTAGTCTACTGACCTCTTATCTATGCAGGACACAAATCTTTGCTTCATCCTCCATTTCCTTCCCCAGCTTTCCATACTACTTTGTAGGAATTGGTAACTAGACAAAGGTTTTATATGTAATGGTTTCTCCTCCTAGGGGCTTCACGGACCAGCTGCGTAAGATTTCTAAGGATGCAGGGATGCCCATCCAAGGCCAACCATGCTTCTGCAAATATGCTCAAGGGGCAGACAGCGTAGAGCCCATGTTCCGGCATCTCAAGAACACATATTCTGGGCTACAGCTTATTATTGTCATCCTGCCAGGGAAAACACCAGTGTATGGTAAGGATATCTGAAGTCTGTGTTTTTCCTCAAGTACTTCTTTGCATTCCTTTTAGGATTGTGTTAAAACATATCCTAAAACTTTCAAATATTAAGACATATTTTATGCTACAGTATTTAGAACCATGTATTGTTATTTTACAATAAATCAGTAGAGCAGACTAAATCTAAGAAGAAACTGTGTGAAAAGAATTATACTAGTGAAAAGAGGCATCACAAAACAATGGTTATGGGAAGAATTATTTAATAAACATGGCATTGAGATAACTTGACTATTAGTATAATGTAGTGGTTAAAAGTACAGGCTTTGGAGTCAAACTACATTGTTGAGTATTCACGTGCTGCCGGTTGTACTACCTGTGTGATTTGGCTGTATTATTTAACCATCCCAATCTCTGGAATTGGGATACTAATAATACCTAACCCACATATGGGGTTATTGTAAGGATTAAATGAATCTGCATAAGTAAAGGGCCTACAGTAGCACCTGTCATACAGTAAACACTCAGTAAATGTTAGATATTATTAATGTAAACAAAATAAAGTTTTGCAAGTTTAGTAAGTTAAATATAAATCATTGACTCCTAGAAAAATACAAAGAAAATATAATTATCAAACCACTGAATTAAGTAAAATTATTTAAGTTTAGAAATGATAGAAGAAATCACAGGAAAATTATTAGAGTTGATTGCATAAAAATTAAGTTTTCTGTATGTTACAAATGTACTAAAAAGGAAACCAATAGAATATGAAAAAACACTTGCAGCAAATGGAAATAATAAACAACTAGTTTATTATTAGCTAAGCTAAAATTTTCTGTGCTTTTAGGTTAATGAGAAAAATCAAAATTTCTCAAGTAAAAACAAAACAAGTAAGGCTGGGCATGGTAGCTCATACCTGTAATCCTAATACTTTGGGAGTCTGAGGCAGGAGGATCACTTGAGGCCAGGAGTTCGAGACCAGCCTGGGCAACATAGGAAGACCCCGTCTCTACAAAAAAAAAAAAAAATCAAAAATTCAGCCAGGTGTTGTGGCATGCACCTGTAGTCCCAGCTACTTGGGTGACTGAGGCAGGAGGATTGCTTGAGCCTATAGAGTTTGAGGTTGCAGTGAGCTATGATGATTCCAGTACACCCTTGCCTAGGCAGCAGAGCGAGACCCTGTCTCAAAAAACAAAACAAACAAACCAAAAAAGTAAATATATGAGAAAATACTTGGTTTTTTTGTTTATTTTTGATTTTCTTTTGAGACAGAGTCTCACTCTGTTGCCCAGGTTAGAGTGCCGTGCCATTAGCCTAGCTCACAGCAACCTCAAACTCCTGGGCTCAAGCCATCCTACTGCCTCAGCCTCCCGAGTAGCTGGGACTACAGGCATGCGCCACCATGCCCGGCTAATTTTTTCTATATAGTTTTAGTTGTCCATCAAATTTCTTTCTATTTTTTTTAGTAGAGACGGGGTCTCGCTCTTGCTCAGGCTGGTCTCGAACTCCTGAGCTCAAACTATCCTCCCACCTCGGCCTCCCAGAGTGCTAGAATTACAGGCATGAGCCACCGCAACCAGCCGAAAATACTTGTTTTTATCAGCAGTTAAACAAAAGTACACATCAATAAAAGGAAAAATTTTATGCTACTAAATTAGCAAATATATTTAAATATTATAATACCTAGTGCTTGTGAATATACAGTGAACTCTAGTATTTTAATACATTGCTGATGACAGTAGAAATTGATATTATCCTTTCTAGTAAAATTATATACATGTGTTCTTAGTCTGCAGTTCAGTATTTCCAATTCCAAGAATCTATTCAAAGAAAAGAATTCATACTGTTAAACCTCTACAGTTTTGCCATTTCTAGAATGTCATTTAGTTGGAGTTACAGTGTATGTAGCTTTTTCAGATTGGCTTCTTTCACTTAGCAATGTGAACTTAAGGTTCCCCCAGTTCCCCTCGGTGCTTGATAGGTCATTTCTTTCTTTGCTCTTCCTGTGTTCTTGCCTTTTTTTGCCTGAGCCTTGGGATCTCTACATTTGCACATGTTGGTAGAGGTGATGGCTTCTTCAAATCAGTCATTTGGTACCAAATTTTGATCACAGTTTTTATATCTTCTGATGTACTGTTTTCTTTGGAGTATTCCTGGGTTAACCCAGCCTCCTGAGTAACTGGACTACAGGTATACACCACGTGTCTGGCTAATTTTTTCTATTTTTAGTTGAGACGAGGTCTTGCTCTTTCTTAGGCTGGTCTTGAACTCCTGACCTCAAGCGATCCGCTTTGGCCTCCCAGAGTGCTAGGATTACAGGTGTGAGCCACCAAGTCCAGCCATTCCTTGTTTTTAATTAGAATTTTTTGTGTAAGTCAGGCAACCCCAAAGTGGGGGCAGTTATAAGACTGTTTGAGTTTTTTTAAAGGCATTTTGACAGTCTGTGGTGCAGATCAGGGGCTTACACATCTGTCCCTTTAAGGGCCCCATACAAGAGTTTTGTTATTAGTCCAAAGTTTAGGATCCAGATATGATAGACCGTGTCATTCTTAGGAACCCCAGATAAGTAACATGTTTTTAAATCTGTCCTATTGTAGGTTCTACAAGTCCTGCTAAGCTCCCATTAGATATGGCAGGAGAATCCTTTTAAACCCATGAGGCAACTCAATCCAGTGGTGCCACCAGGCCACTCCAGTCCTAGGATCTTGTCGTTTAAATGTGACTGAGTATCATTCATAGTTACTTATAGGCGAGTTCCTCAGCCACTGCTTGTCTGTGCTTCACCACTGCCTGTCCCCCCTCCCCATTGCCTCCTGCCTGGCTTGTGGGGTGCTGGAGGGTGGGACCATGGCCAAGGATAGCGGCCCCTGGACCGCTTCTGTCTACGCAGCTTGGCGCCAGTCAAATCCCCACTGTCAATTTTACCCAAGGCTCCTGTGGGAAACATTTGGATTGGAGCCACTAGTGAGTCAGGAGGCCCCAGCCCCCCCTCCTTTTGTTGTCTGAGTGCTGGACTTTGTCCTGTCTCGGCTATGGGTGCCCTATGGCCAAATTGAGTTTCCTGTAGGTTCTTAGGAGAGACCATTCTTTCCCCAGAGTTATAACCTAGTGGTCAAGGGACTGAAACCAGTCACGCCCTCCCAGCCCCTCTCCAGTTGCCCAAGGCCAAGATCCGCATGGGCCTCCAGCTGGGCGTCTTCCCCAGTGGGTGGGGAGCTGGTGGTGGGGAGTTGGTGGCAGGGAAGTGGGTAAAGGGTTTATGCGAGCTAACCTGATTAATTCACGCGGGGTCTGACTATCCCACCCACTGCCAATAGAGGTCTCCTTTGTACCATTAACTTTATCTCAGGCCTTTATGCAATTACATGGAAGGTTATACATATCAAATGACCATTTGACATTTCATTCAACAGCCACTTTTCATCACATTCCAGCACGTACATTGAATTACAATAATACAATTTTCTTTTAGACATAGACTTATAGCTATAAGTTGTCCATTTAGCCAAGATTTTTCCCAAGGGGGTTTCAGATGGAGGTTCCTTATATTGTAACAAAACTCACAGACAATACAGGGAATTCCCAACACAAAATGCCAAAGTCTACCAAATGGGAACCATCCAGATAAGAACCAAATTTTCTCAAATGAGAACCAACATCTCCCAGTCCCCTTCCCCTGCTTCCCTGGGAACGATACAAATGAGCTCCAAATCAAAACCAGGTTCCCTGGTTCCACTCAACCTTATGTTTTCCACTCAAGATCTCCAAACAAATCCAAGAGGAAGGTCTGAAAACCTACCCCAAATAGGTGGAATCAAGGGTTTCGGTGTTCATACCAGGGAACTTATTCAGACAAATGGCCATGGCACCTGGACATTTTTCAAATTTTTTTTCCTTAACTCAGTTCAGGTTTGGGGGGCCATGGGGAGATAGGAGTTCCCTGGATATAAACAGGCTTTGGCAGCAGCTGGGATGATCCCTTACTCTCTTACACCGGAAAGACATTGTTCCTACTGGCTTGACCTGGGGCTGCTCCCTGCCTCTTTAGTCATAGGGTCCTGTTTCACCAGGGCACTGATGGGCCCACCCAGGGGTGCCAAATTTTGTTACTGAAAGTTCAGCACTTGACCCGAGGCCATATCAGAAGAACCAGGACAAATGGTTTGAGGAGCAGGAAAGGGAGGTTTATTAATTTGTGGGCCAATCAGGAGGATGGAAACTCCTATTGTGTCTTAAAGTGCCATTGTCCTATCTATAAGCAGAAATGCAGAGCTTTTAAAGGGGGGATTTCAGCTTCAGGCTATTGCTGTCCAACTATAGTTGATAGTCCTGATCCATCCCATATCCAGTGAAGACAATCTGGTGACCTCTGCCCTGGACAATTTTGTTGAGCCATCTCCTGTGGTACAAAGAACAAAGGACACTCCCCTGCCCCTCTGATTACTGGCCTTGGGCGGGAATGCAGGTTTTAATTCCCAAAAAGAGTAGGGGAGGTTTTAAAGAGAAGACTTTTAAAACATTTTATTTTTTTTTAGGCCTTTCCCTCTGTTACAGTGCAATTCAGTAACATTAAGTACATTTACATTGTTATGCAACCATTACCGCCATTCATCCATTTCCAGAACATTTTTATCCCAAACTGAAGTTCTTTACCTATTAAACAATAATTCCTTATCCTGCCTCCTCCTAACCCCTGAAAAGCACTGTCTACTTTCTGTCGCTATGAATTTGACTATTCTAGGTACCTCATATAAGTGAATCATATGTATTTGCCATTTGTGACTTGTTTATTTCATTTAGTATAGTATCTTCAAGGATTCATGTTATAGTATGTGTCAGAATTTTCTTCATTTTTCAGGCTGAATAATATTCCATTGTATGTATATACTACATTTTGTTTATCCATTCATCTATTGATAGTCTTTTGGGTTGCTTCCACATTTTAGCTATTGTGAATAATGCTGCTGTAAACATGGGTATACAAATATCTCTTCACAACCCTGGTTTCAGCTTTTTTGGGTATACATTCAGAAACAGCATTGCCATATCATATGTTAATTCTATTTTTAATATTTTGAGAAACTACCATATTGTTTTCCACAGCAGCAGTACCATTTTACATGCTCACCAACAGTGCACAAGGGTTCCAAATTCTCCACATCCTTGCTAACACTTGTTATTTTCTCTTGTTTTTGTTTTGTTTCTTTGTTTTGTAATAGCCATCCGAATGGTTGTGAAGTGGTATCTCATTGTGGTTTTGATTTGTTTTTATAATGATTAGTGATGTTGAGCGTTTTTTCATGTGTTTATGGGCGATTTGTTTATTTTCTTTGGAGAAATGTATATTCAAATCCTTTGCCCACTTTTTCACCAGGTTTGTGTTTTTGTTGAGTTGTAAGAGTTCTTTATTTTTTATTTATTTATTTTTTTTGAGACAGAGTCTCACTCTGTTGCCCAGGCTAGAGTGCCATGGCATCAGCCTAGCTCACAGCAACCTCAAATTCCTGGGCTCAAGCAATCCTTCTACCTCAGCCTCCCGAGTAGCTGGGACTACAGGCATGTGCCACCATGCCCAGCTAATTTTTTCTATATAGTTTCAGTTGTCCTCTAATTTCTTTCTATTTTCTTTAGTAGAGATGGGGTCTCGCTCTTGCTCAGGCTGGTCTCAAACTCCTGAGCTCAAACGATCCTCCCGCCTCGGCCTCCCAGAGTGCTAGGATTATAGGTGTGAGCTACCGCGCCCGGCTTCTTTATGTATTTTGAATATCAATCTCTTATCAGATATGTAATATGAAGATATTTTCTCCTATTCTGTGAGTTGCCGTTTCACTCTGTTGATAGCATCTTTTGATACACAAAAGTTTTAATTTTGATGAAGTCCAGTTTTTTATTATTGTTGCCTTTACTTTTGATGTCATATTTAAGAAACCATTGCCAAATCCAATGTCATAAAGCTTTTCCTCTTATGTTTTCATCTAAAAGCTTTATAGTTTTAACTTTTATGTTTATGTCTTTGATCCATTTTGAGTTAATTTTTCTATGTGTGTAAGATAAAGGCCCAACTTCATTCTTTTGCATGTGGATATCCAGTTTTCCTGACACCATTTGTTTAAATGACTGTCCTTTTCCCACTGAATGGTCTTGGCACCGTTGTTGAAAACCAATTGACCAATGTGCTACTGGTTTCTATCTGGGCTCTCTATTGTATTCCATTGGTCTATATGACTATTTTTATGCCAGAAGTACACTGTTCTGATTACTATGGCTTTATAATAAGTTTTGAAATCAAGAATTATACGTCCTACAACTTAGTTCATGTTCAAGATTGTTTAGGCTATTTAGGGTCCCTTGAAATTCATAAGAATTTTACGTTATTTTTCTAATTCTGTAAAAATTTCCATTGGGATTTTGATAGGGATTACATTTAATCTGTAGATCACTTTGGGTAGTTTTGTCATCTTAACGATATTAAGTCTTCGTATCCATGTGCAGGTGATGTCTTTCTATATATTTAAGGTTTTTTTTAGTTTCTTCAGCAATGTTTTGCTTTAGTATACAAATCTTACGCCTCCTTATTTAAATTTATTCCTTAGTTTTTTATTCTTTTTGATGCTTTTGTAAATGGAATTGTTTTCTTAATTTCCTTTTCATATTGTTCATTGCCAGTATATAGAAATAGAACTCATCTTTCCTACATGGATTTTGAATCTTGTAGCTTTGCTGAATTTGTTTAGTAGCTCTAACAGGTTTTTTTGGTGATTTCTTTAGAGTTTTCTACATATCAGATCATGTCATCTTCAAGCAGAGATAATTTAACTTCTTCCTTTCCTGTTTGAATTCTTTTATTTCTTTTCCTTTCCTGATTGCTCTGGTTAAAACTTCCAGTACTGTGTTGAATAGGAGTGGTAAAAGTGGGCTTCCTTGACTTGTTCCTATGTTAGGGAAAAACTTTAGTTTTTTTGCCATTGAGTATGGTGTTTGCTCTGTGTTTTTCATATGTGGCTTTTATCATGTTGAGGAAGTTCCCTTTTCTTCCTAGTTTGTTGAGTCTCTACTTTTAGAGGATAATTTTACTGGATACAGAATTCTAGGATGGGGGGGTTTCTTTCAACTCTTTAATTTCATTTTATTCTCTTCTTGCTTTCAAAATGGTTTCTGATGAAAAATCCAATGTAATTCTTATCTTTGTTCCTAAGATTCTTTTTACTCTCTTTCAAGATTTTTTTTTGTCTTTTTTTTTTTTTTTTTTTTTTTGCACTTTGAATATGCTATACCTACGATAGAGTTTTTGAAGGGTTTGGGGGTTTTGTTTGTTTCTTTGTTCATGACAGTCTTTCATCCAGGCTGGCATGCAGTGGCATGATCACAGCTCACTGCAACCTCCATCTCCTGAGCTCAAGCAATCCTCACCACTCAGCCTCCCAGAATGCTAGGATTTCAGGTGTGAGCCACCAGGCCAGCTGCATTTTTATTTTTTATCCTGCTTGATGTTCTTTGAGATTTCTGGATCTTTGATTTGGTGTTGCTCACTAATTTTGGAAAATTCTCAGCCATTTGTAATGGTTTTTTTTGTTTGTTTGTTTTTGTTTTTGGTCTCCCCTCCCAACCCTCCATTTTTACTTTATTTAAAGTAAATAAAGTTTTTTCTGCCCCTTTCTCCTTCTTCTCCTCCTGGTATTCTCATTGTATATATGTTAAACCTTTTGTAATTATCCCACATTTCTTGGATATTCTGTTCTGAGTTGGGGGAAGGGTTCATTCTTTTTATTCTCTTTGCATTTCAATTTGGAAAGCTTCTATTGACATATCTTCAAGTTCACTGATTGTTTCCTGAGCTGTGTCTGGTCTAGTGAAAGGCATTTTTCATTTCTGTTGCAATGTTTTTGATTTCTAACATTTCCTTTTGATTCTTTCTTTGAGTTTCCATCCCTCTGCTTTCATTAGCTATCTGTTCTTGCATGTTTTCTGCTTTTTCCATTAGAATTCTTTTTTTTTTTTTTTGTTGAGACAGAGTCTCACTTTGTTGCCCAGGCTAGAGTGAGTGCCGTGGCATCAGCTTAGCTCACAGCAACCTCCTACTCCTCGGCTTAAGTGATCCTACTGCCTCAGCCTCCCGAGTAGCTGGGACTACAGGCATGCGCCACTATGCCCGGCTAATTTTTTCTATATAGATTTTTAGTTGTCCATATAATGTCTTTCCATTTTTAGTAGAGACGGGGTCTCGCTCAGGCTGGTCTCGAACTCCTGACCTTGAGCAATCCACCCGCCTCGGCTTCCCAGAGTGCTAGGATTACAGGCGTGAGCCACCGCGCCCGGCCATTAGAATTCTTAACATCTAATTTTAGTTATTTTTAATTCTCTGACAATTCTAAAATCTGTCTCCTATCTGAGTGTGGTTCTGATGCAGGCTTTGTCTCTTCAGGTTGTGTTTTTTTCTTGCCTTTTAGCATGCCTTATAATTTTCTTTATTACAGCTTTTCACACTGTATCTAGTAACAGAAACTGAGGTAATCAGGCTTCTAGTATGGAGTTTGATTGATTGATTGTTTGTGATAGGATCTTGCTCTATTTCCCCAGTTGGAATGCAGTAGTGTCATCATAGCTTATTGCAACCTCCAACTCCTGGGCTTAAGTGATCCTTCTGCCTCAGCCACCCAAGTAGCTAAGACTACAGGTGCATGCCACTATGCCTGGCAATTTTTTTTTGTGGAGATGGGGTCTTACTGTGTTGCCCAGGGTAGTCTTAAACTCTTGGCCTCAAGTTCCTGCTTCAGCCTCCCAAAGTACTGGGATTACAGCACCTGGCTGAAGTTTCATCTACTCTGGCTAGGAGCTAGGCTGTGTTTAATGTTTGCTGTAGTCATAGGTTCCAGAAGGTTGAGTTTCTCCTAGTTTCCTTTTTTTCTCTCCTCTCTTGTTGTTATGGCATTTCTCTAAGAAGTCTTTCTTGCATCTCTCAGTTATAATCCACTGTTACTATACTGGAGCCTTGTTGATGTGGTGGTTAGCTGTTGGAGAGAGGAAGTGTTCTACAATCTTATGATTAAATCTCAGGGAGTTTTTCTTTATTTGAGTCCCTGCTTGTGACCTTCAGAAGTGCTTCTTAGCCTTTTTTTCCCTCCTCTTAGATGAAATAGGAAAGGTAGATGGAACTGGAATTATTTAATTGCTCTTACCCCAGTCAGATAAGGCATTGGTAAAGTCATTTCCCTTGGGGTCAGGTCTTAATTAAGGAAATTTTTCTGGGCGTATTTCAAAATGCGTACTTTTCCTGTCCCTGCTTGAGATTTTTCTCTGACTCTTCAAGGTAAAAACCTGGTGGGGTTCCTGGTAAAACCCGTGAAAGTGTGGGTGCCTAAGACTGGGCCTCCAGGAATTTTTAATTCTCAAACTACTCCACACTCAGCCATGACTTACAAGCACTTTACTTGTCAGAGGTATAACCAAAGTCCAGGGTGATCTTTGTAAAACATAAGTCTGATTTTAGCCCCTTCCCTATGTCAACAAAAAGTAACCCGAGGTCTTCATAAATTTAGAGAGCAGACTTTATTTCTTATAAAGGGTTACAACTTGTAGGCTGGGAATAGGCCTCTTCCCAAAACCAGAGGCAGGCACTTTGAAGAAGGAAGAGTGAGAGACAGGACTTTATTCCAGAAGAGTTGACCATGTGTACATATTCGACAGTTTACAGGAGGAGCTATGAATATTCACGAAGGGGGGGTCACATCCATGCAGGTTGCATGAACATGCATGTTACATGTGACCCATGTTCTTTGGGGTGGAGACTTAATGTTTAAATGTATTATAATTAGACCCCATATGTCAAAAGGTGAAGCAGGTACAGGAAGGCACTCAAGTGTGCAGCTTCTGTAAACCAGCCAGAACCAGTCCATGATCTGTGGTCTCTTCTTCTTTTTTTTTTTGAAATAAGGTCTCACTCTGTTGCCCAGACTGGAGTGCAGTGACCTCATCATAGCTCACTGCAGCCTTGAACTCTGGGGCTCCAATGACCCTCCTACCACAGCCTCCCTAGTAGCTAAGACGACAGTCGTGTCGTGTCGTGTGCAGTTGTGTGCTGCTACACCAAGCTAATTTTTCTTTTTTTTTTTTTTTTTTTTTTGAGACAGAGTCTCACTCTGTTGCCCAGGCTAGAGTGAGTGCCATGGCGTTAGCCTAGCTCACAGCAACCTCAAACTCCTGAGCTCAAGCGATCCTCCTGTCTCAGCCTCCCGAGTAGCTGGGACTACAGGCATGCGCCACCATGCCCGGCTAATTTTTTTTCTATATATATTTTTAGCTGTCCATATAATTTCTTTCTATTTTTAGTAGAGATGGGGTCTCGCTCTTGCTCAGGCTGGTCTCGAACTCCTGAGCTCAAACGATCCGCCCACCTCGGCCTCCCAGAGTGCTAGGATTACAGGCGTGAGCCACCGTGCCCGGCCTAATTTTTCTAATTTTTATAGAAACAGGGTCTCACTCTTGCTCAGGCTGGTCTCGAACTCCTGGCCTGAAGCAATCCTCTCACCTCAGCCTCCCAAAGTGCTAGGATTACAGATATGAGCCACCATGCCCATCCTATGATCTCTCATCAGGAAAAAGTTAACTGAAATCAGTTTCTTGTCCACTGAAAGCTATATTTATGGCCGTGGAATAGGAGGGTAAGTCATTCAGTCAGTGTCTGGTGGTTGATAAGCTGCAGTTGTTTTAATATTGCTTATCTTCAGGCCAATACTTATATAGCTGCTAGAAAAAAAGAAAAACCTCGAAGCAGTTAGAACATGGTTTATTCTTTAAGTGTAGGTGTGCATTACTTAACCCTTGCCTGGCATGGCCTTAGGTCTCATTTATAATTTGATATCTTATTGCTACAAAGAGTCTGTTTTGTCAGTCTTATGATCTCTATCTTAACGTTAACGCTGGTCAGTTGTGTGTAAACTGCAAAAGGCAGTGTTTATAAGGCGATCTGTCTGACCTCCCATTGTGTCATGGCTGGGAACTCAGTTTTTTAAGGTTTTTTTGGTGTCCCCTTAGGCAATAGGGGATCTGTTTAGTGGTTAGGGGGCTTAGGATTTCATTATTAATTCTCACCTCTCACACCTACTTCAGTAGTTTTTCTATCTTCCAAAGGTTTACATGTCCAAATCCATGGCTTCCTCCCTCTTCAGGATTCATTTTGTTTTGTGTTCTTTTCTCCAAAGGGATTCCAAGTTCCCCAAGTTCCAAGAGGACTGTTCATCCTCTTCCTTATACTTGTATCACCTCTCGTACTCCACTTTCCACCCTTCACCAAGTAAATGTACTGTCTTCATTTGAATTCTAGTGTAGCCATTCTTTCCTTGGGAAAGTTTTTTCTGACCTCCCTGACAAGATCAAATTCTTTCTTATTGTCTCATAGCACCTTATAACTCTTCTTTATATTACTTTCACAATTCTAAAGTTAAATTTGAGCAGTTATTTAATGCCCATTTAGCTACACTATAAACTCTGTGAGGACAAGAATAATGTCTCTGTTGACTCACCATTGTATGTACAGAGCTTGGCACCGTGCTGGTGTATATTAGATGCTCATTAAAATTTTGTTGGATAGGGCAACGTATGTAACCTGCAACTCTGTATCCCCTATAACAATAAGATGAAATAAATAAATAAATAATTTTGTTGGATAGGCCGGGGCACAGTGGCTCACGCCTGTAATCCTAGCACTCTGGGAGGCCGAGGCAGGTGGATCGCTCGAGGTCAGGAGTTCGAGACCAGCCTGAGCAAGAGCAAGACCCCATCTCTACTAAAAATAGAAAGAAATTATCTGGCCAACTAAAATATATATTAAAAAAAAAAGAAAAAAAAATTTTGTTGGATGACTGAATTAGCCTTTTTGAAAGACAGTTTGTCAGTATCATATAAAAATGTTTAATATATGTACCTTCCAACCCCTCAATTTTATTTATAGAAATTTACCCTGAAGATATACAACAAACAATAATATAGAAGGATATTATTCATAGCATTGTTAGAAATAATGACAACTGGGGATACCTAAAAATATATCAGTGTATGACAGGTTAGATACATTGTGGCATTTGAAAACAGAAAAACTGCTGCTGTTACAAATAATAAGGGCAATCTGTATATGGAGATTGAGAACCATACTGTATTATTAAGTGAAAATGACAAGTTGGAAAACAGAATGTTTAGCATGTTGCTAGTTTTGATTTTAAAATGTTTTCCATGTATTTTATATACAAGTTATGTACACTGAAACCTTTATAGTAGTTACAGTGGCAGAGAAGGGTAAAGGAACAGGGACCTTTTATTCTTTACAATTATGTTATAATACTTCTGCATTTTAAATTGAAGATAGAATAGGATTGAAAGCTCTAAGTATACTGTGATTATAAGTGCATTAAAATAATATAAATGAGAAAATTACTGGAAGAGAATACACTAAATTAACAAGAGATTATGTATATTTTTCTCATGCTTTTTCAGTTATTTTGGTTATACTGTTTTTATGATGGTAAAAATAAAGTTTTTTACACAAAAAAGGAAACAACTGGAAAAATTATCACTAAATAAATACTCAAGCTAATCTACAAGGCAATATACTTCAAATTTTAACAGCGTCATTTTAGTATTGTATTGGTGTAATTTTGGATGCCCTGTAAATATAATGATATATTTCAAGAGGGAAACATAGTAGTTTTATTTTCAGTAAATGAACTTATTTCAGATTTTTTTCTGACTAGAGATATGTACATTTGTTCCATAGCGGAGGTGAAACGTGTAGGAGATACGCTTTTGGGAATGGCTACACAATGTGTTCAAGTCAAGAATGTAATAAAAACATCTCCTCAAACTCTCTCAAACTTGTGCCTAAAGATAAATGTTAAACTCGGAGGAATCAATAATATTCTTGTACCTCATCAAAGGTAAAAAAAAGCTAATCACTTTTCAAAATAGTCATTATTTTTATATCTTCATTTGCCTATATATGGCCATATCTAACTACTATAAGATCTGTGTGAGAGACAACTTTAATGATGTCTGCCATGGGAGATATGTAGACATTTTGGCAAAAAATTAAAATAGTTTGGACTAGATCTTTCCCCCAGTTTTCCTTTAATATGCCTAGCCAGCAAGTATTGAGAATTTTATTTCTCACTGGAGAGCCCAGCTTGAAGAATTTTCTCTGTATTTGAAGTCATCTTCAACCTGGTTTCATGAGGCTGCTCACTTACGTAGAATGTGAAGGAGGAAAGAAGGAGTTGATGGGGTCAACACCCCCTCTATAATCAGTGAAACACCATGTTGCTATTAGATTACCCTCTTTAGAACTAGAGTTCTTTGGAAATATGAAACATCATCACCTAGAAACAGGAAGTAGCTAATTATACAGGTCACTGGGGAAGAAGCTGTTTTTCAGAGGATTGAACAACAGATTTCCTTTTAATAGTTGAAGCAGTTAGGGCTGAAAAAAACTAAGCATCTTGACCATTATGTACCACAAATAAGCATTAGAATAAGGATTGACCCATGTATGTTTGACACTAAAGTCCTTTTTTTTTCCTGTTTTTCCATGCAACCTCTACTTCCTATCTCTGTTAAATATGAAATCCATAATGAGGTGACTATAGAATTTTATCAAGTCCAAGAACTTAGAGACAGTCTTTTGAATCTTAAAGGATATGGTTTTAAAATAAAAGGAAATACTTTATGACTATTAAATAGATGCTACTCAAATTTACACTTTTGGCAAGAGTAGTAGCCTCTCAAAATCCCTTCTAGTCTAAAGTTTAATGATTCCTTTTCTCCTTGAGAGATTACAAAGGCTTGAAATGTAAGTAGATTTTAAAAGATTGATAAAAGTTGGTGGATTAATATGAGGAAGTTTATCATTTTGTGCCTATTATGGAGAACACTGGCATAAGTTGCCCTTTGCAACCACCAGCACTACTGCTTAAGACAAAAAGAACTGCTCTAAGACTTTGGCTATAGACCCAGCTTTTACTTCATTGACTGGAGATTTGTGAGTTAAGAAGATAAAGCAGTCAATAAATAGTTCAGGCCGGCCGGGCGCGGTGGCTCACGCCTGTAATCCTAGCACTCTGGGAGGCCGAGGCGGGAGAATCACTTGAGCTCAGGAGTTCCAGACCAGCCTGAGCAAGAGCAAGACCCTGTGTCTACTAAAAATAGAAAGAAATTATCTGGACAACTAAAAGTATATAGAAAAAATTAGCCGGGCATGGTGGTGCATGCCTGTAGTCCCAGCTACTCAGGAGGCTGAGGCAGAAGGATTGCTTGAGCCCAGGAGTTTGACGTTGCTGTGAGCTAGGCTGACGCCACAGCACTCACTCTAGCCCGGGCAACAGAGCGAGACCCTGTCTCAAAAAAAAAAAAAAAAATAGTTCAGGCCCATGAAATTGTCTAAATAGGACTTCCTCCGTGCTGTCATTAACTTACAATTGTGTTGCCATTGTGTGAAACATATAAATGGATAATGAAAAAAATGAAATATCTAACCGTTCTAAAAATTGTGTTTAAGACCTTCTGTGTTCCAGCAACCAGTGATCTTTTTGGGAGCAGATGTTACACATCCACCTGCTGGTGATGGAAAGAAGCCTTCTATTGCTGCTGTGAGTGTTATTAGGCATTTTCTAATTTTCTTTGTAGCCAACTTCCATGAATGTTCTTTGGAATTTTTGTTTGTTTGCTTATTTTTGAGATGGGGTCTTGCTCTGTTGCCAGGGCTAGAGTGCAATGGCGTCATCATAGGTCACTTGCTGTAACCTCAAACTCCTGGGCTCAGGCAATCCTCCTGCCTCAGCCTCTTGAGTAGCTGGGACTACAGGTATGGCTAATACTACCACGCCTGGCTAATTTTTGTATTTTTTGTAGAGACAGGGTCTCCCTCTTGCTCAGGCTGGTCTCAAACTCCCAGCCTCAAGCAATCCTCCCATGATGGGCTCCCAAAGTGCTAGGACTATAGGCGTGAGCCACCATGCCCAGCCTCTGAATTCTTTATTTTATACTGCTTCCCCTTCTTTTAACATCTGCCTTTATATCTTTGCCCACCTCTATATTTGTAACCTTTCTGTGTCAGTTTAATTATATTTCTTATAAACTTAAGAAAGCTTGATGCTATTTTGCCCATTTTGAAAATCTCTTGATTTTAACAAATGTCAGCATTTTGAAAATGACAACATATTTTAGGCATACTTAATAAACTTCAGAAGTTAAACTATAAGAATTTTTATATTTTTTCTATTATCCATTATAATCTTTATATAAATTTTAAGTTTTAATTTGATAAATCTTATCCTTCAAAATAATAATTAAAATTTTCACTTCAGGATTCAAAAGCTATTTTAATTAGTGAAGAAAATTTATTTTTATCCATTAATAAATTATATTGCTTTGTATTCTTAATGTTATGCATGAATTGTTTCCATTTCAAGTGTCCTAGTTGTAGTGTTGAGCCATCTCTGATATTCATAAAAATGTTCCTACAGAAGATAAAATGATAAAGAAATTCAAAAGACTTACCTTAGATTTGCTACTTTGGAGTCATTTTCCAAGAAAGTTTAAGCATATTTTAATTCTTTTGAACTTCTGGTAGTCGTTGCCCTTTTCTGCTAAATCCATTTCTACCAAATACCCACTTTCTTTTATGGTTAGCAAAAGTCTTGTAAATAGAATTTATTACTTGATTGTTTTTGCTATATGGCTTCTACTCCCAAGAACTTACAGAGTAGTGTGAGAAACAAATATAAGTAATAAATGTCACATAATATAATAGGTACTGCCATGATGGTAAGGTAAATTAAAATTTAGATTACACAAACCTGGTATGTTTTGGGAATGTTGAGAAATACAGGGAATTAGAATGTAGTCTAGCACGCTGTGCAGCTAGTAAGCTTTAGTAAGGCATTTTGTGCTATCAGAGGGTTTTGGATTTATTCTTTAGTAGTGAGATATCTTTCAAGGGAAAGAAATGGTCACAGTTCCATTTTTGAAGCATCACTTTGGTATAGACTACCCTAGAAGAAAGAGAGCCTGGAGGCAGACTGACCAACCTAGGCTCTGATCAGAATGATGTTATAAGTTCATGCTTTGAGGTTTTTCTCTCCTCCAAAGACATAACAATATTAAACAAGACACAGAAAGAGGAAATTAAGATAACTAGTCTCAAAACCAAGATTAACTTCTCTGAGGACCAGATACAGAACACAGATACGTCACAGTAAGACTGAGGATAGATTCAGGCCTCTGGTCTAGGATACTGCAGTAAGAGACAGAAAATTCTGATTTTAAAATTTATGAAGCGGCCGGGCGCGGTGGCTCACGCCTGTAATCCTAGCACTCTGGGAGGCCGAGGTGGGCGGATCGTTTGAGCTCAGGAGTTCGAGACCAGCCTGAGCAAGAGCGAGACCCCACCTCTACTAAAAATAGAAAGAAATCATATGGACAGCTAAAAATATATATATCGAAAAAAAAAAAATTAGCCGGGCATGGTGGTGCATGCCTGTAGTCCCAACTACTCGGGAGGCTGAGACAGGAGGATCCCTTGAGCTCAGGAGTTTGAGGTTGCTGTGAGCTAGGCTGACGCCACGGCACTCACTCTAGCCTGGGCAACAAAGTGAGACTCTGTCTCAAAAAAAAAAAAAAAAAAAAAAAAAAAAAAGTAAAATTTATGAAGCATAACAGTTTTAAGATGATGCTGAAGTCTTAAGTATGGCTTATGAGATGGGTTGCTAACGTGGAAGAGATACAAAGAGAAATCAGTGGTTTGAATTGGTCAACTTTTTTACTTATTTCCTTTCTCTTATTCTCTTTATGCACCTTTTTTTAATCTTTTTCTTGCCTCACTAATCTTTAATTCTACCAACAACACATAGAATCTAATTGTTAAATATAAAGTTCAGCCTACTTATAGGAAAATATTAATAGTTTTTGACCCTATATGGGTCTTTTATTCTGTTCTTCACTGGGAATTACCAATTTTTATTACTCTCAAAGTAAACAGAGATAAACAGTAAGGTTATAGTAAAATTAAAATGTAAATGAAATCTATGTAGTTTTAATTATCTTAATTTCTTTTTTTCTTTACTTTTCCCAACCTAGGTTGTAGGTAGCATGGATGCCCACCCAAGCAGATACTGTGCCACAGTAAGAGTTCAGAGACCCCGGCAGGAGATCATTCAGGACTTGGCCTCTATGGTCCGGGAACTTCTCATTCAGTTTTATAAGTCAACTCGGTTCAAACCTACTCGTATCATCTTTTACCGGGATGGTGTTTCAGAAGGACAGTTTAGGCAGGTTGGTTGCCTAGAATCTCATCAGACTACAGTTAAATCAGATACTGTGTTTATGGTATGGTGTCTATTCCTAGTTAAAAGCCTTAAGTTGATTGTTTCCAAGATCAAAATTTGATGCTTCATGAGATTTTTTCCTTTTTTTCCCCCCCCTTCTTAGAGACAGGGTCTTGCTCTGCTGTCCAGGCTGGAATGCAGTGGTGTGATCGTAGCCACTGCAGCCTCGAACTCCTGGGCTCAGGTGATCCTCCTGCCTCAGCTTCCAAGTAGCTAGGACTACAGGTGCATGCCACCACGACTGGATAATTTTTTCATTTTTTGTAGAGATGCAGTCTTGCTGTGTTGCCCAGGCTGGTCTCAAATTCCTGGCCTCAAGCGATCCTCCTATCTCAGCCTCTCAAAGTGCTAGGATTATAGGCATGAACTGCCACACCCGATCTCTTTGGTTTTTTTTTCTTTTTTTTTTTTTTTTTGAGGCAGAGTCTCACTCTGTTGCCCGGACTAGAGTGCCATGGCGTCAGCCTAGCTCACAGCAACCTCAAACTCCTGGGCTCAAGCAATCCTTGTGGCTCAGCCTCCCAAGTAGCTGGGACTACAGGCATGTGCCACCATGCCCGGCTGACTTTTTCTATATATTTTTAGTTGTCCAGCTAGTTTCTTTCTATTTTTAGTAGACACGGGGTCTTGCTTCTGCTCAGGCTGGTCTCGAACTCCTGAGCTGAAACGATCCTCCCACCTCAGCCTCCCAGAGTGCTAGGATTACAGGCATGAGCCACTGTGCCGAGCCCTCTTTGGGTTTTTGAAAAGAATTATTATTCTCTGGTTTGGGGGCTACAAGTTTCATATGTATCTATTAAAGCAAGTTTGTTAATTTTATTACTCAAATCTTCTGTATCTTAGCCTGGATTTTCTCTTTTTAAGTGTTCATTATGGATGTGTAAGCCTCGATTGCTAAGACCACGCTCTGATAATAGTTAAAATGGAATAGAGAAGTATAGTTATTATAGCTGTAGAGTGATGAAATTAAGAAATCCTGCAACTAAATCATTATCTTACTTTGAAATATGTAAAAGCAAATAGCTGACTATATTGAGTCTTTCCATTTCATCTTCTCTCCACTTCATAGGTATTATATTATGAACTACTAGCAATTCGAGAAGCCTGCATCAGTTTGGAGAAAGACTATCAACCTGGAATAACCTACATTGTAGTTCAGAAGAGACATCACACTCGATTATTTTGTGCTGATAGGACAGAAAGGGTAATCTCACATCTGTTGTAATGATATTTAAAAGCCAAGTTTATCCAACATAGTTCATAGAGCACTTAACAAGGACCCTCTGCCAACAACAGTGTTTCTAGTATGTAGTAGCAGATTTCAACAATTAGATTATATAAGTATAGAAGCATCAGAACAGGATACTTATTACTTTTTAGCTTTCTAGAATTTCTGTAATGCTCCAAATGTTGAAAATCCCATTCTGCTTTTTTGTGGTAAAGAAACTCATAGTTTTAAAATTGTTCTCTCTTTTACTCGTAGTTTCCTTGTATGTTCAGGGAAAAAAGGTACATTGTCTTTTAAAAATTAGGTTTTTTAAAAAAGTGGAAGTTTGTACAAACTAACTTTTATACCATGCTTCCTTTAAAATTCACAGAATTATTTTCTGCATTTTATAATGTGAATATATGTTTTTATAATTAGGAAGGAAAGGGAAGTATAAATACCTAGAGAAATGTGTCATCTTATGTGTGTACAGCATAGGCAAGTGTAGCAATCTTGCTGTCATTTTCAGTGCCCTGATCCCATCTGCCCCCATTATGCAAATCTTGGAGCAGAGAAATCTGAGAGTAACAAGTGTCAGTGTCCCCTTGATAGAAAGAGCAGTGTCTTGTCTTTGGTATATATACTCACTGTGTACCTTTGGGCAAACAACTTACATCTCTGTGCCTGTTTCCTTCTCAGTAAGATTGGATAATATTAAGATCTGCCTTGTTTGGCTTGTTGGGAGAATTAAATAAAATATGTAATGTACTTAAAATGGTGCTTGTCACACTATTTTAGCTAGTTGTAGGGTGGTGGTGATAGTGGCAGTAATAGAGAAGAAGAAATATTAATAGCAGACATTGTTCTAAGTATTGTTTATAAGTTTAATTGATTTAATCCTCAAAAACAACACTGAGATAGTTATTATTATCATCTCATCTTGTTCATGAGGAAGTTGGCACACAGAAGTTAAATAACCTCCCAAGGTTACAAAGCTCGTGATTAGCAGAGGTAGTACTCAAACTCAGGCAATCTAGCTCCAAAGTGCTCTTAACCACTATGCTATACCACCTTTCTAATAGCAAGAGTAATAGTTTCCTTATGGCCTCTGGATTGTTAAAGGCCTTTGCCCCCAAATTACTACATACGTTTCTATACCTAGAAAACCAATGCTTTCTTCAAAAGTAGGATTAGGAAAACATAAGTTAGATTTAGTGATTTAATATCTGCTATTTAGTTGTGCCACTCATTTGTTTGCTTTTCTTTCACCTTTGCTCTAAATACTGCTACCAATAATAGATGGGAGATGATTACAGATGAGGAAACAGAGGTACAACAAAGTAAAATATCATGCCCTTAACACAATTACCAACTGTTGGCAGCATTCTGCTGTCTGTCTAAATAGAGTACAACTTTTTGTTTGTATTAATTAGATTTGTGTTGATAATTTATTAGAGTTAAGATTTTTTTAAGACTAGGCATAATTGAGTAGATTATGAGCTGTTTTCTTTGTTTTGTGCTTGGCAAAAGCTAACGGCTTGGTCCACACAGCTGTAATTCAAGCTATTACCTGATAGTACTCCATTACATGGCAGAAATAATGTCTGAGTCAATAAAATAGTTTCTGACTTGCTACCCTTGTAAACCTAGACTTACAGTTAAGGATTTTAAATGTATTGGGGATAAGGAGGTGAAGGTAGGTATAATAAGAATTTTTAAGTATCTTATTGGGAGCTTTGCATCATCCAGAATTTTGAATCATTTTAGTGACATCATCTCCACTCAGAAAATCATGGTGTCTGTTCTCTTCCAAGATGTTGAAACTGATAGTATGAAATAAAAGGAATAGCGCCTTTGCAGTCATTTCATTGTTTTAATCCCAGTTCTGTCCTTTATTGTGCGCTGTTGTTAAATTATTTTATAATCCTGAGTCTTAGTTTCCCTCAACAAATGGGAATAATACCTAACTTGCAGGATTGTTATCTCAGGATTTAGAAATAATGTATTTAGGCCAGGCGCGGTGGCTCATGCATGTAATTCTGGGAGGCCGAGGCAGGAGGATCGCTGGAGGTCAGGAGTTTGAGACCAGCCTGAGCAATAGCGACACCCTGTCTCTACTAAAATTAGAAAGAAATTATCCGGACAACTAAAAATCTTTATAGAAAAAATTAGCCGGGCATAGTGGCGCATGCCTATAGTCCCAGCTATTCGGGAGGCTGAGGCAGAAGGATTGCTTGAGCCCAGGAGTTTGAGGTTGCTGTGAGCTGGGCTGACACCACAGCATTCTAGCCTAGGCAACAGAGCGAGACTCTGTCTCAAAAAAAAAAAAAAAAGAAATAATGTATTTAAAGTGCCTGATGTATAAATGGTTAACAAATGGTGACTATTAATGTTATCATCAACATTCTTTCTCCATAAACATACAGTTTTCTCCAAGAAAAATGCTAAATTTCATAAATTACACATTCAAGAGTACCTGTCATACACAGGTACCATAAATTGGGAACACTTAAAGTTAACTTAAAAATTTTTTTTTAAATTTCTTCCACCCACATTGGGATCAACTACCACCTAAGCAATAGTAGAGATTATATAATGCTTTGTTATTTACCAACACTCACTTTCAGCAACATTTGAGAATCGGAAACAGGACCTGCATAAGGTCTGCTCTTAATGACTGCATAAGTAATACTTTAGGCTGCAACTAATGAAACATGGGATCAGCCTGTATATTTATATATTTTTTGAAAGTGCTTTCAGATAAAATTTTTACCTTTTTCTTGTTTGTTTAAACTTTGATAAATCTAGGTTGGAAGAAGTGGCAATATCCCAGCTGGAACAACAGTTGATACAGACATTACACACCCATATGAGTTTGATTTTTACCTCTGTAGCCATGCTGGAATACAGGTAAGTGAACATTTTGGGTAAAATATTTTAATTCAAGAACTTCCATTCTTAGGTGTATTTTTTAAATCTCAGAAAAAGGAGAAAGAAATACTCTTCTCTGTTTCCACATGAAATTAGATGAAACTTTCAGTAAATAACCTTTTCCTTATCTTGAGAGGAGCTTAGGGACTTATTTTTATGAAAATACCAGAATATAAGTAGTTTAACAGAACAAATCTCCCCAAAATGGGCCCTTAATTTAACCTAAAACTTTACAATGAAGAAATTAAGAAGGCAATTTTAAAATTTCTTGAAATAAATTAAAATAGAAACACAGCATAACAAAATCCATGGGATACAGCAAAAGCAGTAGTAAGAGGGAAGTTTATACTAATAAACCCCCATATCAAAAAAGCAGAAAGATTTCAAATAAACCACCAAACAATGTATCATAAGGAACTAGAAAAGCAAGAACAAACCAAACCCCAAATTACTAGAAGGAAAGAAATAATAAAGGCTAGAGAGGAAATAAATGAAATTGAGACTAAAAAAAAATTACAAAAGATCAATGAAATGGAAATTTGGTTTTTTGAAAAGATAAAATTGACAAACCTTTAGCTATATTAACCAAGAAAAAACACAAAAGACCCAAATAAATAAAATCAGAAATTAATAAGGAGACATTACAACTGATACCACAGAAATACAAAGGATCATTAGAGATTATTGCAAACAACTACATGCCAGCAAATTGGAAAACCTAGTGGAAATGCATAAATTCCTGGACACGTACAATCTACCAAGATTGAACCAAGAAGAAATAGAAAGCCTAAACAGATCAGTTACGAATAACAAGATTGAATCTGTAATAAAAATCTCCTGTCAAAGCAAAGCTCAGGACCCAATGGCTTCATTGCTGAATTCTACCAAACATTTAAAGAACTAATACCAGTTCTTCTCAAACTCTTCCAAATAATTGAAGAGGAGGGAATTCTTCCAAACTCATTCTCCAAGGCCAGTATGTTAGCCTGATAACAAAGTAGACAAGGACACACACACACACACACACAAAAATAAACTATAGGCCAATAGCCCTAATGAACATAGACATAAAAATCATTAACAAAATACTAGCAAACTGAATCTAGTGGCAAATTTAAAAGATCACTCACCATGATCAAGTGGGATTCAACCTGGGGATGGTTCAACATATGGAAATCAATAAATGTGCACCAGGTACGGTGGCTCACACCTGTAGTCCCAGCTACAAGGGAGGCTGAGGCAAAAAAATTGTTTGAGCCCAGGAGTTCCGAGGCACCAGTGAGTGATGGTCATGCCACTGCACTCCAGCCTGGTTGATACAGTGAAACACTGTCTCTAAAAATAAACAAATTTTAAAATAAGCATAATTAGAACAAAGGACAAAAACCATATGATCATCTCAATAGATGTAGAAAAAGCATTTAATAAAATTGAACATCCCTTCATGATAAAAACTCTCAACAAATTACGTATAGAAGGAAAGGCCATAAATGACAAACCTATAGCCAACAGCACACTGGATGGGAAAAAGCTGAAAGCTTTTCCTCTAACATATAGAACAAGACAAGCATGCCCACTTTCACCTCTTTTATTCAATATAGTACTAGAAGTCCTAGCCAGAGCAATTAGACAAGAGAAAGAAATAAAGAGGGCCGGGTGCGGAGGCTCACGCCTGTAATCCTAGCACTCTGGGAGGCCGAGGTGGGTGGATCGCTCCAGGTCAAGAGTTCGAGACCAGCCTGAGCAAGAGCGAGACCCCGTCTCTACTAAAAAAATAGAAAGAAATTATCTGGCCAACTAAAAATATGTATAGAAAAAATTAGCCAAGCATGGTGGCACATGCCTGTAGTCCCAGCTACTTGGAAGGCTGAGGCAGTAGGATCGCTTGAGCCCAGGAGTTTGAGGTTGCTGTGAGCTAGGCTGACGCCACGGCACTCACTCTATCCCGGGCAACAGAGCGAGACTCTGTCTCAAAAAAAAGAAAAGAAATAAAGAAGATCCAACTTGGAAAGGAGAAAGTCACATTGTCCCTGTTTTCAGACAACCTGATCTTATATATAGAAAACCCTATGGCCGGGCGCGGTGGCTCACGCCTGTAATCCTAGCACTTTGGGAGGCCGAGGAGGGTGGATCGCTCGAGGTCAGGAGTTCGAGACCAGCCTGAGCAAGAGCGAGACCCCGTCTCTACTAAAGATAGAAAGAAATTATACGGACAACTAAAAATCTATATAGAAAAAATTAGCCGGGCATAGTGGCTCATGCCTGTAGTCCCAGCTACTGGGGAGGCTGAGGCAGTAGGATCACTTAAGCCAGGAGTCTGAGGTTGCTGTGAGCTAAGCTGACGCCACGGCACTCACTCTAGCCTGGGCAACAAAGTGAGACTCTGTCTCAACAAAAAAAAAAAAACAAAAAAAAAAAACCCTAAATACTTCACCAAAAAACTCTTAAAACTGATAAATTCAGTGAAGTTTCAGAATACAAAATCAACATACAAAAATTAGTAATGTTTCTTTTTTTTTTTTTTTTAATTTTTTTCACCTACACCATGAGCTAGAGAAAATTAGTGTTTCTGTACACCAACAATGAACTAGCAGAAATAGAAATCAAGGAAGCAACGTTATTTACAATAGCTACCAAGAAAAAACCTAGGAATAAACTTAACCAAGGAGGTGAAAGATCTCTACAAAGAAAACTATAAGGGGGGGAGGGCAAGGGCAATATACGTAACCTGAACTTTTGTACCCCTGTAATATGCTGAAATAAAAGAATTTATAAAAAAAAAAAAACTATAAAGCACTGATGAAAGAAATTGAAGAGGTCACAAAAAAAAGGAAAGATATCCCATGTTCTTCTCTTCATGAAATGAAAGAATTAATATTGTAAAAATATCATACTACCAAAAGCAATCTTCAGATTCAGTGTAATTCCTATCAAAATACCAATGACATTTTTCACAGAAATAGAAAAACCAATCCTAAAATATGTATGGAATCGCAAAAAAACCCCAAATAGCCAAAGCAGTTTCAAGCAAAAAGAACAAAGCTAGAGGCATCACACTACCAGACTTCAAAAGATACTACAAAGCTATAGTAACCAAAACAGCATGATGCTGACATAAAACAGACACACAAACCAATGGAATAGAATAAAGAACCCAGATATAAATCCATATATTTACAGCCAACTGATTTTCAACAAAAGGTGCCAAGAACATTCATTGGGGAAGGGATAGTCTCTTCAATAAATGGTGTTGGAAAAACTGAATATCCTATGCACAAAATGAAACTAGATCCCTGTCTCTCACCATATATAAAAATCAACCCAGGCCAGGCATGGTGGCTCATGCCTCTAATCCCAGCATTTAAGGAGGCTGAGGCAGGAGGATTGCTTGAGGCCAAGAGTTTGAGACTAGCCTGGGCACAATAGCAAGACCCCCATCTCTCCAAAAATATTTTAAAAATTAGCCAGACATGGTGGTACACACCTGTAGTCTCAACTACTTGGAAGGCTGAGGCAGGAGGATCACTTGAGCCCAGGAGTTCTTGGTTAAAATGGGCTATGATCGTGCTACACTGCACTGTAGCCTGGGCAACAGAGAAACCAAAGACCCAAAACTATGAAACTACCAGAAGAAAACATAGGGGAAATTCTTCAGGACATTGGTCTAGGCAAAGATTTTATCGAAAAGACCTCAAACCAATCAACAGCATGAAGAGACAACCTACAGAGTGGGAGAAAATGTTTGCAAACTATTCATTTGACAAGTGATTAATAGCCAGGATATACAAGGAATTCAAACAACTCAATAGGAAAAAGACAAATAAATTGATTTAAAAATGGACAAATAAGCTGAATAGACATCTTTCAAAAGAAGACATACAGATGACCAACAGGTTTATGAAAAAATGTTCAGTATCACTAATCAGGGAAATGCAAATCAAAACCACAGTGAGGCTGGGCATGGTGGCTCACACCTGTTATCCTAGCACTTTGGGAGGCTGAGGCAGGAGGATTGCTTTTGGCCAGGAGTTTAAGAGCAGCCTGAGTAAGAGCAAGACCTGTCTCTACAAAAAATAGAAAATTTAGCCAGGGATGGTGGCATGCACCTGTCATATCAGCTACTCGGGAGGCTGAGACAGGAGGATCATTTGAGCTCAGGAGTTTGAGGTTGCAGTGAGCTATGATGACATCACTGCATTCTAGCCCAGGTGACAGAGCAAGACCTTATCTTAAAAAAAAGAAAAAAAAACCATAATGAGATATCATCTCATCCCAGTTAGAATGGCTGTTATCAAAAAGACAAAGAATAGCAAATGCTGGTGAGGATGCAGAGAAAGGGAAACTGTTATACACTGTTGGTGGGAATGTCCATTAGTACAGCCATTATGGAAAACAGTGTAGAGATTCCACAAAAAAAAACTAAAAATAGAACTACTGTATGATCCAGAGATCCCACTACTGGGTATATTTCCAAAGGAAAAGAAATCAGTATGTCAAAAGAGATATTTGCACTTCCATGTTTATGCAGCACTATTCACAATAGCCAAGATATGGAAACAATCTAAGTGTCCATCAACAGATGAATGAATAAAGAAAATGTGGTATATATAATGGAATACTGTCCAGCCATAAAAAAGAATGAAATCCTGTCATTCACAGCAACACAGATGAGCCTAGAGGACATTAAGTGAAATAAGCCAGTCACAGAAAGATAAATACTTCATGATCTCATTCATACGTGGAAGCTATAAAAGTTGATCTCCTAGAAGTAGAGACTAGAGTAATAGTTCCTAGAGGTGGGGAAGGGTATGAGGGGAGGGGGGATAGCCAAAGATTGGTTAACAGATACAAAGTTACATTCAGATAGGAGGAATAAGTTCTAGTATTCTATAGTACTGTAGGGTGACTATAATTAACAAATTATTGTATATTTTCAGAAGCTAAGAGAGCAGATTTGGAATTTTCCCAGCACAAAAAAAGGATAAATATTTG
This sequence comes from Eulemur rufifrons, assembly GCF_041146395.1. NCBI lineage: Eukaryota > Metazoa > Chordata > Mammalia > Primates > Lemuridae > Eulemur > Eulemur rufifrons. The sequence goes on from NC_090990.1 coordinate 25,151,678, forward strand.
AGGTGATGTGCTATTTACAGTAATTTGATCACTATACATCATACACATTTATCAAAATATCACATTATATCACATAAATATGTATAATTATTGTTTTAATTAAAAATAATAAAAGCCATAAAAAGTTGATAGTACCTTCCAGGGATAAAACCTATGTGACTAGAGTACATGTATTAACCTAATGTTTTCCTCCATATTTCCTAAGGAATTCTACTACTGTGGCTTTTTTTTTTTTTTTTTAGACTGGTTCTCACTCTGTTTCCTAGGCTAGAGTACAGTGGCATCATCATAGCTCACTGCAACCTCAAACTCCTGGGCTCAAGTGATCCACCTACCTCAGCCTCTCAAAGTGATAAGATTACAGGCATGAGCCACCACACCTGGCCTACTGTGACTTTTTAATAAATATCACAGAGGAGAAAAGAAAAGATTATCTGTTCAAATACGTTTTGGAAATGCTATTCAACAGGTTTTTTATTCTAGAACTTTTGGAGACTGTTGATACGCAAATGGTCATTGTGAATCTTCAAGATAGGAATATTTCTCCAGCATATCTAACCAGAAACTTTAGGGAACAGTTTTCCTTTGAGACACTAATTTGAAACTTCTGCTCTAGTGAGCAAATAACCAGAATATTTTACAGTGAGTAAAGACTGTTCTTTATATATCTTCCCAGCTTTATTTGAATTTTCAAACTTCTCTGAGATCAAAATAGGAGTCCTGTTTTTTACCAGCTAAAATTAAAAACCCCAGTCATTTCTAACCATATAAATTGGTTGTTTTGTTTTTGTTTTTGTTTTGAGACGAGGTCTCACTCTGTCATCTGGGCTAAAGTGCAGTGGCGAGATGATAGCTCACTGCAACCTCAAACTCCTGGGCTCAAGTGATCTTCCTCAGCCTCCCAAGGAGCTAGGAATACAGGCACATACCACCATGCCCAGATAATTTTTTTTATTTTTTGTAGAGATGGGATCTCACTGTGTTGCCCAGACTGGTTTCTAACTCCTGGCCTCAAGTGACCTCCCTCCTCAGCCTCTCAAAGTGCTCGAATTATAGGCATGAGCCACCTAACCTGACTGAAGTTTATTTTTTCTGATCACTACTTTTAACTTTACCAGTAACAGATCCTTTAACACATACTGGCCAAATTCCATAACTTCTTAACACTTTTAGTTATTTTACTAGTGTTTACAGTTCAGTCCCATTCTCCAACTCCCAATTGTATTTTGAGGTAAAATTCCCATGCAGTCTTAAGATATTTGGCCTTTTGTGCCTGGTTTATTTCACTTAGCGTAATGTCTTCAAGGTTCATCCGTGTTGTAGTATGTGTCAAAATTTTCTTTTTCAGGCTGAATAATATTCCACTGTGTGTATATACCACATTTTGTTTATCCACTCATCCATGGAGGGACACTTGAGTTGCTTCCCTTTTTTGGTTGTTATGCATAATGCTGCTTTGAGCATAGACTCCTTTTAGACATCTATTTGAGTCCCTGCTTTCACTCCTTTTCGGTATATAAGCAGAATCAACTAAAATTTTTTAATTGATTATTGAAATAGAATATGTTTTACTAATGTAAAAAGTTATTTTTTACATAACTTGGTTTGTGCTGAATATATATTTAAAAGTTTAAAGATCAACAGAATATGCCATTGCCTTCTCTGTATAGGGTACCAGCCGTCCTTCACACTATCATGTTTTATGGGATGATAACTGCTTTACTGCAGATGAACTTCAGCTGCTAACTTACCAGCTCTGCCACACTTACGTACGCTGTACACGATCTGTGTCTATACCTGCACCAGCGTATTACGCTCACCTGGTGGCATTCAGAGCCAGATATCATCTCGTGGACAAAGAACATGACAGGTAATATAAAAGCATAACAAACGTAGATTCTCACCCAAATATGGTCTGCATATTAGAATTTTCTTGGGAGTTTCTTTAAGCATTTCCCTGTAAGTATGTGCCTGTTTGCCATAAAGTACTGCCACTTAGAATTAAAGTTTTGCAAGTTATTAGAGGAGTCAGTGATCTGTACGAAAAGTGATAATAGTCAGAACTGACTGCCCAAGAAGGTTTTCTATTGAAATATGCTATCTAGGCTCAGTAATAGAATGATATAGTGATTTATTTGTTTGCCAAATTAATTCAAAGGAGAGGTTATTGGTAATAATAAAAGCGATACATCTATAGAGACAAAATGATATCATGTCTGGGATTTGCTTCAGAATTAATCCTTGGGAGGTTAGAGAAGTAAAACAAAATTGGCCTTGAGTTAGTTCATTATGCCAGTCTCTATACTTTAATATTTTTGAAATTTTCTACAAGAAAGCATATTTTTTCAGAATTATTACATCAGAATAGAATGTTTGTTTTTGTCTTCATTGCCACTTCTCTTACAGTGCTGAAGGAAGTCACGTTTCAGGACAAAGCAACGGGCGAGATCCACAAGCTCTTGCCAAGGCTGTACAGATTCACCAAGATACCTTACGCACAATGTACTTTGCTTAAAAAGTCTAAGTATAGTCTCTGAGGGGAAGAACTGAAAGATGAATCAACATACAACGTATGTTTCCAGTGGAGTCAGTTGAGTAGGGATACCTCTAGCCATACAGAAACCAACACTGTGTGGGGGCCAGGGTCTGATCCTTATGTTGATACAAGGAAGATTGTTTACTTCATCAAGGAACACAGCATAATTATGCAATATGAAACCAGCCAACTGCTTTTTGTGCGGTCTCCTGTAGGAAGTATCGCAGTTGTTTTGTTTTCATTTCTTGTAGTCTAACCCTTTTAATGCCTTTACCTCAAGTTGCTTGGCAGCACAACTATCTTTGCAAAAAAAGTAAAGAAAAAGTAAATGATGGTTTAAAAAATACACACCTACATGAATAATCAAAGTGATTGTTCACAATTAAGTGTGCAAAAAAATTAATGTGCATTCATATATTCTTGTAAAAGGTGTCTGTATTTTTTAAATATATACATGCATACTTCATATGCATATATATCTGATCTGGATTGATAATAGATATATATGTGTCTGTGTATATATTTTATAATTCATTCCATTGGGGAACTTTCTTTCCCTTTTAATCTCCCCTCACTGCCACCTTTATTTCTCTCTCTACCTTCCTTGCCTTCATCACTTACATTTTTCTCCTAATGCTACCAGTGACATTCAGATGTTCATATAACTGGTTCATGTGAATGTGAAACGTGACAAACTAGATTTCTACTTTTATTTTGCACACCCTGCTTCTGTCTCCTATCTCATACACAATTCTGAGTCCTCAACTCTTGATATTGCTGTCTTAAACAAAATTACTTTATATGTATATAAACACATACACACACACATATATATATGTTTTTGTGAGAGTGTATGTCTGCCCCCTCCCGCTCTGAACATACATTGGCCATTTGTGCAGTGTGTACATAAGCAGTAGCAACTTAATTCTTTTTCTTTAGTGAGTTTGTTAAAGCTGCTATAAATATAAAACCTTGTCAGAAGTTGTAACTCTTTCTCTCTGATAAGAGATATACATTCTAAAGTCTTCTGTTTCTATAGGTTATACATGGAAATACCTTAAAGCTTTTATGAAGGGTAAATATTTAAAGATTGGAACTCTGTAGGGTTGAGGCCTCTGAAATTGGGTGGAGAAAGAAGAGGGTGTAGGGGATTTTTTTGTTTTGTTTTTTGATAGTTTACTTGCTGCCTCTCATACCTTAATGTGATTTTCATATATATATTTTTATATATATGTACGTGTGTATATATAAACATATATGTATGTGTTTTGAAGTATAGCTTCCTTTTCTTTTATATTTATTAGAATAGTGCTTTAATAATTATAGAACCGTATTGGCAACATCTTTTATAGAAATATAATCATGTTTATTTTAAGAACTGACAACTTGTTTTTGCTATCTTTTAGTGCAATAAGCAATTTCAAAGGAAAGTTTTGTCTGCTTGACATCTGTACCACAGATAATAGGAGGAACAGGCACCTCCATAATTTTAAAAGGGCAAAGTAATGCAGCCTTAATTTTAGAAGGAAAGTTTTGTAATTTTCATTTTTAAAGCATATCTTTTAAAAATCATAAAATGAAGAAAGTGAAATTTCATGAATGAGTCTGACCTTAAATATTAGAAATAAAGTTGAACTTTGAATTAAGAAACGATAGTGAACAGCTTAAGATTTAGAAGATATTTAAATTCTTTGAAAATGGATCATATTTATTGAGGAACGATACTGGCTAGGTTCCCATTTTCATTTATAGGAAAATGTAAGATGATTTTAAAAAACATTTTTTGCTAATTTATCACCAATGTAACTTTCCTTTTAAAATTAAGGCGATAGTTACAAAGGAAGTTAGGACTTTGATTGTTTTAAATGAATAAATCACTGAAATGTGGGGAAAGTTTTTATTGATTTCACTTTAAGATATTAAAAAGTACTATAAAGCTGTCAAAACCGAGTTTATCAGTAACATTGGATTCAGGGGAGCTTTGCACTTTGTAACTCATGAAAATTGCATTTTGACTTTTTTTTTTTTTTTTTTTGCACTGGTTCAGAGTATAGATACTACAGATTGTTTCCAGTGGGCATTGTTGTTAGCCTTCCAGAATTCCATCTGCACATGAAAACTAATGGATTTAGATCTTTAGTTTCTCTTTTACCTGTAATCCACTATTAATTGCCAATTTACTGTATTTTGAGCCTAAGATCTGAGCCCATGTCCTCTAACAGGCATGAAATCTTTTGTCCCTCTGCCAGAAAACTAAGAAAGTACTGTATTTTGTATGTTTATTATTTTGAAGTATCTGAAATGCAATTTACAACACTGTTTCAAAGAGCTTTACAAAAGGTAATATTTATATAGTATATACATTTTTTCTCCCAGCCTTCTCCCCTCTCCTTCAAAAGAATTTTCTATAAAATTTGTTTTCTTTAACACTGAAATTACACTGAATATAGTCAGTGGGCAAGACAAAAAAAAATAGTATATCCCAGATATACTTGCTTGTTATGAATAAGGCATCTACCTTTATCCATGGGAGCTGTACAGGTTCATGTGGGAAACATTAGGGAACAACTGCAGATACCCTTACCCTGTTTACTCCTTTACCTAATTGTTAGTTGCCTAGTCTCACATGTGCTAGAGTGAAGCCCTTAATTTAAATCTATTTGGAAGGATTTTTTTTTAAGAAGAAAAATATTTTTTCTAAAATACAGGCCCAGGTATAGTGGCTCACGCCTGTAATCCTAGTACTTTGGGAGGCCGAGGTGAGAGGATTGCTTGAGGCCAGGAGTTTGAGACCCTGTCTCTATAAAGATAAATAAATGAATTAGCTGGCCTGGTGGCATGTGCCTGTAGTCCTAGCTACTTGGGAAACTGAGGCAGGAGGCTTGCTTGAACCCCAGAATTCAAGGTTATAGTGAGCTATGATCAAGCTACTGCAGTCAAGCTTGGGTGACACAGTGAGACCCTGTCTCTAAAAAGATAAAATAATAAAATATAAAGCTTTACCTTTTGCCGGATTTTTTTAGAGTATACTTACATGTTCAACATTGCTATTTTAAGGGTGATTAATGTGGAAGAATATATATAGTATATATCTATTTTGTTTATTAAAATATTGGTATATAGAACTTAGTTACAAGAAACTCTGTGCTTAGAATTTTAAGATAAAAGGCTAAGTGACAAATACTTCTTGAAATTTGTTCTAATTATTACTGCACTTCTAGTGTAGGATTTCTAATATCTTTTTTACTTAAAAAAAAAAAAATGTTTTTGACCTTTCTACTCCTGCCCTTGCTCACTAACTATATCATGAAAGCTAAATTTTGGTCTGCAGTTTTCTATGATGTATCTTGCAAGAATGACTTTAAAAGCCGGGCGCAGGTAGCTCACGCCTGTAATCCTAGGATTCTGGGAGGCCGAGGCAGGAGGATCGCTCGAGGTCAGGAGTTTGAGACCAGCCTGAGCAAGAGCGAGACCCCGTCTCTATTAAAAATAGAAAGAAATTATCGGCCGGGCGCGGTGGCTCACGCCTGTAATCCTAGCACTCTGGGAGGCCGAGGCAGGTGGATCCTTTGAACTCAGGAGTTCGAGACCAGCCTGAGCAAGAACGAGACCCCGTCTCTACTAAAAAAATACAAAGAAATTAGCTGAACAACTAAAAATATATAGGAAAAAAAATTAGCTGGGCATGGTGGCACACACCTGTAATCCTAGCTACTCGGGAGGCTAAGGCAGGAGGATCACTTGAGCCCAGGAGTTTGAGGTTGCTGTGAGCTGACGCCACGGCACTCTAGCCCGGGCAACAGAGTGAGACTCTGTCTCAAAAAAAAAGAAAGAAAGAACTTATCTGGACAACTGAAAATATATATAGAAAAAATTAGCCAGGCATGGTGGCGCATGCCTGTAGTCCCAGCTACTCGGGAGACTGAGGCAGAAGGACTGCTTGAGCCCAGGAGTTTGAGGTTGCTGTGAGCTAGGCTGATGCCACAGCACTCTAGCCCAGGCAACAGAATGAGACTCTGTCTCAAAAAAAAAAAGAATTACTTTAAAATGTCATTCCCAGCAACTAGTATAATTGATTTTCATATGAAGAAGAGTTGGGAGTTTAATGTATATTCTTGATGGCAACTATGTCTGTAAAGTGCAGATACATGTTACTATATTACAGTACCAAATTACTGGCATTGAGGACCATACATTTATAATATTGTAGCTGCTATATTTATTTAGGTAGAGTCTCACGGTTACTGCACTAAACAATGAGATGAGCAGGATTCAAGGCTAGTGTTAGACCCCTTTTTTTCTAAATAAGAATAAGGACATGAAATACCTAGGTAACAAAGGGTGCTGCCATTTTAGTTTCAATTTAATATCAGGATATTCTTTGTTTTAGAAATGTAGGTTTTGACTTATAGTTTTGAAAAGGGTACCTCAATCTTCTTAGTACTGGTTTTTGGCACATTTTCACAGAAATACAGGTGCCCTTTCTCTTTTTCTTAATAGTTACCTTTTAACGAGTTTCTTGGAAAAACTATTCTTCTGTGGAAATATTCCTGTTTATAACCTATTAATGTATTTCTCTTCCTAGAAGTCAGTCTAGAAGGGATTCCAGTAGGAATGTACTGAGTGTTTTGGAGAGTACTTTATAAAGATTCATCTCTACCTTCTGGCATAGGGACTTCCAGCCTTCTAAAGACCTGTTACTATAATAGTTTTTCAGGCTAGGTTCTCTATGACCCAACACTGCCTAATGTTTGCTTGTATACGCTCTAATGGATGTTAGTATGACAGACCTCCCAACAGACTTAGAGTCATGACAGACTTAGGGTACGTCTAGGGAAATAAAAGCTGAGTTGCCATTCAGTAAGAATGGCTGGCAGAAGATGTCAGTGTTAAAGGAACCAGAAGCAGTGAGAGTGCCAGTAATAGGTCTGAAGTATTTAGATAGATCACAGACTAGGAATTAGAGACCATTCGTTATTCAAGGAACTTGGTCTGTTCAGAGGCTGACATGAATTTGGCAAGGGCAGTGATTCTTATGAAATTCAAGAAGCAAACCACTTGGATACAGCTAGAATATTTTGTAGTCTTCCCATTTCAAACTTGATATTAATGTTTTGCCAAGAGGTTTAGCTGACAACTTTGCAAAATTTTCACTCAGTATCATTAAACCTGAGTTAAATGTTTGTTTAAACTCATCCTCTTAAGATGTTCTCCTGTTGAAGAGACAAGTTACTGTTAAGTAACTTGCTACTTAAATTACCTCTTATGAGTTAGTAAAGCTGCACAAAGACATCATTAGTCTGGCATCTTTATTTTGGCTTTTTTATCAGTATGAAGTGTTAGTCCTTTTCATTCTTTTTGAGAATTCATGAATGTCTTGAAGCTTCCATACTAATGGTTAGGAGGCTTTACATCAAGTGGGGCCTTCCTGAGTGCTAGTATAACCCTGATTTAGAGTCTTCGTTTTCCTGTTTCTCTCCCATTTCGTCATATAATGCACTTTGTGATTCTACAGGAGTCAAAAAATAAGCCAAGAATAGATATGTAAAAATCAGTACATAAATCGGAAAGTGAGACTTTTCTCCAAAAAAATCTTTTTTATAAAAATTTCTGTTTGTGGTAAGAACGTTTTTGATCAGTGACAATGTTAGGAGTGATAAATGTGATTAGTGAATGCCAAGCTGAGTCCCAGGAAGGGCAGAGGGGGAATATATATATTAATGTAAGTATGTATATGTCTCACAAAGGGAAAAACTGTTTTGACTTTTTTCCTACTTTTAAAAATAGTACACTTAAGTTCATAATTTTCCATGTCAGTCAGCATAATTTTTTTAACTAAGATACAATGGTCAAGGCTTGCACTAATAATATCAAATGCTAGTTGAAATTTATTTTACTTTACCCATCAAAAATAGTACTCTAGAGTTTTATATCATTGATTAAATCTCAAGAATCTTTTTGTTCTTAAAGTATGGAAGTTAAAGATCTTAATTTGAATTAAAGTTAGAAGGATGATAAATTTCATACTGAGGGTTGAGATTTTCCAATGAGAAACCCTGTCAAAGTATCAGGTAAGAAATAGTGTGACAAAATTAGAATCCTGTCAGATTATCTGTCCAGCCACTGGGCTCCTTTCTTTTTTGAAACCAATGTCTGAAGTAACCAAAATCTGATGTTGTATCTATGTTAGGGTCTCAGTAAAGCAAAGATGTTCTTCAGGGTAGACTCTGAATTAAATTTTTAAATCATTTTTTAAAGTGAGGCGGTTCTTAGAAAGTGCCTTTTCAGAAGATGGTGCTGTAGATTTTTATTTTTCAAATAGTATAAGGCTAAAAATTTTAAAGATAAATTATTTTAGAACTTCAAGAGTGTGACAGTTTCATATAAATAATGTTATTCGTTGTCCTGCATCTGGTCCAAGAGAACCAAGAAAAGCTTTTATGCAGTAAAGTGTCTAGGTAAATGCTCACCAAATTTATTTTTATAAATTTAAAAACAAAGTTTTTAAACAGAATTAGCCCCTTTAATCCTCAACTGTGTTAAAATAATCTATAATGCACGTAAGACAGCAAATCTGCTTAGCTTTTAACAAGATTAAGAATAAAGTAGCAGCCAGGCGCGGTGGCTCATGCCTGTAATCCTAGCATTCTGGGAGGCTGAGGCAGGAGGGTCGCTCGAGGTCAGGAGATTGAGACCAGCCTAGCAAGAGCGAGACCCTGTCTCTACTAAAAATAGAAAGAAATGATCTGGACAGGTAAAAATATATATAGAAAAAATTAGCCAGGCATGGTGGCTCATGCCTGTAGTCCCAGCTACTCGAGAGGCTGAGGCAGGAGGATTGCTTGAGCCTGGGAGTTTGAGGTTGCTGTGAGGTAGGCCACGGCACTCTAGACCGGGCAACAGAGCGAGACTCTGTCTCAAAAAAAAAAAAAAAAAAAAAAGAATAAAGTAGCAATTACCCAAAGGGAAAGATAACTTGATAACTTGCAGGAATTATATGTCATAGACTACTTTTTTTCAGCATAGATTGACCCTTTTGTAAGGTTGTAAAGGCAACTTTTTCTAATTAATCATTATTAAGAAAGACTGCTTATAAAGGGAAAGTCAAGTCAATCATTCAGATCAGCTTAAGAGAGAAAGCAAAATGATGATATTACTTTCTTTAGAGAAATTTTCTTTTTTAGACACCAAGAAATATTTTAAATGATTTCTTCTTTTTTCTAGGGTGGGAGAACTATGAGAAATGATGACAAAGCATTTAAAAGGGCATGATCAGTTAATTTGAAACAGAATATACAAAACTGGGCTTTATCACATACTTGGGAGATAAAATTTTTTAAAGAAACACAACAAAGTCAGGCTTTGGAGGAAATAAGCAAAAGAAAGGAAAATAGCACGGTCCTTCATACTTATTGGAAATTTAGTAATCTACCAGAAAACAATTCTGCCCTGTACTAGGAAGCAGTAAACAGCAGTAAAGATCACCTGACCAATTCTTGCTTCTGAATTTGGTGAGCATTCCTCCAGAAAAGACTAAAAGTAAACAAAAAACACCACACCTCAATAACCTTGTATGCTGCATTATATAATGATGATAGTAAAATTATACTGATTGTTTGGAGTGTACTGTGTCTGTTTGCAAATATACATGCACATTAAACTTTTTCATTTTTTGTAATGTCTTAATAGCAATTATGAGTTTATTTTTGTTAAGATTAATTTTTCTATTGTGATGTTTATATTTATTGGCAATTCATGTGCAACTTTTATATTTTGCTTAGATGTTGGTTTTAAGGTATTTTATTTTTATAGATATTTCTAGCTTTTCTTCTTTCTTTGTAATATCAGCAAAGATTAAGATGGAGTGTTAATATACCAACCAAACTACTAATTCCATAAAGTCTAGGGTTTGGGTTTTTACCAATAAACCATTATTGCTGTTTTCTAACTTAGAATATTTAATGTTGCTTATATTATGGGCATTAAGATAGTCTTTAGACAGATTTCTACATGTGGATGGGAGGTGGGACTTTCCTATAAATTAGATCTTTTTTTTTTCTTTTAGTAGCAAACTAACTCTAACAGATAAGATTTATTTTACCTGATTGCAGTTTTCAGGAAACTCGTCAAATAAATGTTATTAATACATTTCCTTTTTTAACTTTTGATGCATTGAAGCTGCTTAAATGGCCACATTGTTTAGCATTAGGATTATGAATCCATTTTTATAGGCCTGGAAAACAAATAACAAGTGGTCTAGAACTCATAGATAATTGAAGTGAAATTTTCCCCCCATAATTATATGGAAGATTTATTAGTTTGATCTTTTCCATAGCATACTTTTGAAGTGATTCAACCCCTGAGTATCAGCGAAGAAATCAAGTTTAAGTGGCTAGGGAAGCCAGGCGCAGTGGCTCACGCCTGTAATCCTAGCACTCTGGGAGGCTAAAATGGGAGGATCACTCGAGGAGTTTGAGACCAGTCTGAGCAAGAGCAAGACCCCGTCTCTACTAAAAATAGAAATAATTAGCCGGGAAAGCCGGGAACTACTAAAAATAGAAAAAATTAACCAGGTATGGTGGTGCTCACCTGTAGTCCCAGCTACTTGGGAGATTGAGGCAAGAGGATTGCTTGAATCCAGGAGTCTGAGGTTGCTGCGAGCTAGGCTGATGCCACGGCACTCTAGCCCAGGCAACAGAGCAAGACTCTGTCTAAAAAGAAAAAGTAGCTAGGGAGAGCCAAGGATAAAAACTGATTAATAGAGTATTATAGCTAATTAAAAATTTAAGTAGTATTAATTTATGAGTATGAATTAATTGGAAGGCAGTAAAAAGTATGATTATAGAATATTAATGTCAAGCATCTATAGTCACTTCAGTTTCCTTGTGACTAGATTTAGATTATTTATATTGGCATATTAACTTTTAATAAAAGTACATAAAAAAAGTATATTCCCTTAAGTAGGTAAAATATTTCCATTATGTTTTTACACTATGAATTTGCTTGGTAAGGAATTTTTTTTCAATAAGAAATTAAAAGATAAACTTTATCACTTACTCTGACTTTTAAATTCTAAATTATTGGCACTCAATGTATGAAGTTTTACTGTAGTATATTCTATTCTTCCACTGAGAGGAAGGGAAATGGGAAAGTTTCAAGTAATTATAAATGGGAAAATTTTATTTTTATAGTATGTAAATTTTACAGTTTAAAATGAATCAGCATGTGATTTCATATAGACATTAGCCATTTCGTTTGTTTCTGCATTTTTGCGGGTTATATTAGTTTGCTTTATAATATACTATTCTTAGTTACTTCCTTCACTGCCACATCAAGTACTAATTGAAGATTGGTACTCTGATTATAGGAATTTGTTACTACTAAGTAGAAATTAAATATGGTTCAACCAGTCAGATACATTTTTGCTGCAAATATATGTCCCCCTTTTAAGGATATTTATTGTGCTTATAACCTTAACAGTTTTATTCATTATAGTTCAACATGTCCTAGGTTGACAGGCATATAATTCTTGAAGACCAAGGCTGCCTCTAGTCCTGTGTTTTCTTTTTTCCTTCTGAAAGTTCTTAGGAACCTGACATATAGAACTTATTTTGCTGTTTTAACTAATTGGCTCCACAAATCCTCTTGCCTGGCAATTGGTACCACATTACCACAGTGAAGTACTTGATGGCTTGTTCATGTTGAGTCCACCTCCCTCTTCAGAAAGGAATATTTGTGCAGTAAATGATAGGTCATCCCAAAAAAGAACTGTCATGAACAGTCTTATGAGTAGAAAACAGATAAGAGTGTTGGTCATTAGAGCTTTGCTTTTTTGGTTTTATTCTTTCCAGAAATTGACTATGTGCATATCTGTAATTTTATGTTTGAATTTTGAGGCTATACCTGAGACTAGAGAGGGAGATTATGCTGGTATTCAGTACCTAAAATTTCCATCTTTATTTCATGGCTTTTGGTCAGAAAAACAAACAAAACAAAAATTTTTAGCTCCTTTAATAGTCTGCTTAAGAACCAAAGAAGGAAAAACTCTTTTGCAAAAATTTTGCATATTTGTCTCTTTCTCTATATAAGAATCTGTGGAAACAGGAAGTCTTTGTAAAGAAATGGACTAATGGGATTGTGAGAATATAATGAGGGGAAATGAGAATAAAGTTGCTTTGCTGGGATCCTTAGAAACCTTACAATTCTTCAATAATTGCAGAGTTCTCACAACCGTGTAGTAACAGAGCAACTCTTGCTATTTTAACCTACAGGAGAGACCTAAGAAGGTGCCTCTGTAATCTAAATTTAAATGACGTTGTCCCAGACCCAAAGCTGCATCTATTCTTGGTAAATTAGAGAAGTCTTAAAAGTTGCTTCTGAATTATAATAAAGAAATTAAACAAAGTATTTATCCTCAAATAGAGCCATGGCATTGCTTTCAACATAGCTTCTCCAGTTTTCCCCTTTACATAGAAAACACCAAGCAGGGCCTTCCCGGACTTTAGACAGTCCAGCCTGGTTAATGGATACAATTTGGTCCCACAGAATTTAACAAGAGGAAGATTTGATTTTGGTAACAACAGACTTGATCACAATAGTAATTAATCACAAATATCTCCCTGATTCACAGAGAATGATCTCTTATTATTGATGATGACCCTACAAATGTACATGTGTCCTTTTTCTAACTCAAAAACCAGGAAGTAATCACTAACTAAAATCTTCTAGTAGTTTGCCCCTACAAGATTTTTTAAAAATTTTCCAGGAACTTTCTCATTTCTTATCCCAGGTTACAAACCCTTTCCTCTCTGAAAAAGAAAGAAAAGAGAATGACTTAGAGGCAGTTTATTTAGAATTCTATGGGTAAGGCTGGGCGTTGTGGCTCACGCCTGTAATCCTAGCACTCTGGGAGGCAGAGGCCAGAGGATCACTTGAGGTCAGGAATTCGAGGCCAGCCTGGGCAAGAGCAAGACCTGGTCTCTACTAAAAATAGAAAAAATTAGCTGAACATGATGGCACGTGCCTGTAGTCCAGCTACCTGGGAGGCTGAGGCAGAAGGATCACTTGAGCCCAGGAGTTTGAGGTTGCTGTGAGCTAGGCTGATGCCATGACATTCTAGCATGGGCAACAGAGCGAGACTCTGTCTAAAAACAAAAAAAAGAATTCTGTGGGTAAATAATAAGAGTCTTTAAAATACTTAGGGATGGAGGATCACATGCCACAAGTTATATAGCTTGATTGAGAAAAATATTTTAGCATATTTTTCATGTTTGTGTTCTAAAGTTTGTTCCCTTTGACGTACCATTCTCTGATTTACGTGAGTGCCACTATTCTTGTTATACAGTCAGTGTTTTAAGCCATTTATGAACCATGCAGTTCTTCTCTGGCCCCCTATACACAGATACAAACATAAACACACACACTTAAAAACAGAAGAGAGGAGGGGTAAAACAAAAAAGCGATAATGAGAATCATTACAATGTAACTTTAATTAATAAAAATAAAAAGAAACTCTAATTCAGTTAAGTGAGAATTAAGATTGAAATGTTAGCCAGGCACTGTGGCTCATGCCTATAATCCCAGCCCTTTGGGAGCCCAAAGTGAGATGATCCTTTGAGCCCAGGAGTTCAAGATCAGCTGGGCAACATAGCAAGCCCGTCTCTGCAAAAAAATTTAACAATTAGCCAGGTGAGCTACGATCGCACCACTGTATTCCAGCCTGGGTGACACAGCAAGACCCTGTCTCTAAAAAGAAAAAAAAAAATGTTAATGTTGCAGGTATTATCTCTAGCCATAGAACTTTTTGCTAGCTATAGAATGCTAATGTGAACAGAATATATATCAGGAATATGATGTATTATAGAAAAGTGATAAATTTATTCTTGAAAGTATGCCAGGTGTGGTGGTGTGCGCCTGTAGTCTCAGTTACTGGGGAAGCCGAGGCAGAAAAAAAAATTATTTTTTTAACTCAACCCATTTTGTAGTCAAACCGGAGCTATAAGGGAGAAGGCAAAAGGTGTTTTTAAATGCAGGAACTTTTAAAAGGTCCCAACTGGAAAAAGACTATTGAGAACTTACTGCCTTTGAGAGCAGGAAAGGGCTCTAGAACATGAGCCAGAGACTTGGAGTTTAGTCATAGCTCTACCATGGTTTTGCTCTGTGTCCTTCCTTAGGCAATTTCCTTGATCTCTGTGTGCCTCATTTCCCTTTTAAACAATAGTGATAATACCTGCCCTCACCTACCTCACTAAACTGTAAGAATAAGATAATGTTTGTGAAAGTGAGTTCTCCAAAAGAAAAGCTATTCAGAAGTTCAGGGTAATGGAATAGTATTATATGAAGGATTTGGTTCCAGTTTGCATCTGAAAAAATGTCAATTAGCATAGATCATTTTATGAAACAGGTATAAGAGAAACATAGGCCTTATCATGGTATGGTGTTCACTTACAAGCTTATCCTGCTGCTTCTTCCCTGCCAGATATCCAGCATGTGGGCTGTATTTTTCTTTATAATAATCCTTGGCAAAAGCATAACTTTTCAAAAACCAAACTCCTTTTAGTGGTGCTATGGCAGCTGCAATTGTATTTTTGAGTTAGATGAATGTGGTGAAACCACCAGATACTCAGAAATTAACTTCGCCTTTTGCCTTCAGGCACTTTTGCTACATGATGGCATCACAGGCTGTTGTACAATCAGAGTTATCCTCTTGTTTCTTGGCAAATTTTTGGTACCTTTCTTTGAAGTAGAGGGTTAGGTTTTAAGAAGGAAAGTGAGCTTATTTCACCCATTGCTTTGCAGAATTAAACTTTGCTTTACTTTAAAAATTCCAGTCATCATATACTTGTAAAAATTAAAATGTAGTGAAAGTTTTTTCTTCATGTTAATTCAATTCTGGGCACCTGCAGGTCATATCAGGTGTCTGACCCAGTTATCTTATCTTCATGGATCATGGCAGGACCTTACATTTCAACTGGATTATGCATTTCCATGGGGGGAGGGGATTCTGTTACTAGGAAATTACAAAGGAAACACCACTGCAGGGTGTAAGTAATTCCTTGCTGCAACAGACAAGATTTTTTTTTTTTCTTTAAAGAAAAAAGGATGCATTTTAGGTACACAAGGTATGGATGCATTCAACATTCACTTTTATCTCTCTAGATGCTGACTTCCCCTTGATGCAGGCAGTTGGGCTTTTCCAACTCATTGCTAACAAAGGTGCATTAGTTTCATAGGACAATGAGAATTTCAATTATTGAAAAGGAAAAGTTGGGGCAATTCATGCTTGAAAATGAACAAAAAAAACAACTTTGTGCAGTGAAATAGCTAACATTGGTAATTCAGGAATACTTATAAACAAGTTTTGCTGTAATGTGTAGCTTTAATGTCTCTTTTTCAGTTATGGACCCATAAAAGTATTAGTATGTCTTGTGAATAAAGATCATTCTTGTGGACTGGTATATGGATGCATTCATAGGCTGTGGGAAGCAGTGGTGTGTGTATGTGTGTATATATAAATATGTTTATAACACTGTGTATTACTTAAGTTTATATAGAAAAAATAATGTTTCTTTAGTGTTTGGGGACTAAAATTGTAATACTATCATTCCAGCATAATCTGACCATTCACTCTAGAATTTGTGTTATATTTCTATTATGAACAATGCACACAAATGTACACCCCTAAAGCATTGCTAACTGCTCCCACTTTAGATAATTGCTGCTTTTTTTAAAAACCCTACGTAATGGAGGAAGAAATAGCATTCTTTTTAAAAGGGGCTTTTCTGAAGAGTAAAATGTAAATATAGGATATGTGGGGAGGGTGGGGCCACCTGTAAAATGTCCTGTGGATGGACAGATAGCCTTTTAAATTTTACTTTTTAACCATCTTGACCATGTGTGCCTATTTGTATTGCAGATGTGAACTACTATTTTTGGGGGTTAATAGCAGTATGTTTTGAAATTGAATTATTACATAAAGTCAGAGTAACCTCTCTCTCCATCCGCCTTTTCCACATTAACTGTTCTTGCCAAATATTGTATTTCTACTGATACCGAGTTTCAGCAAGGCAAAATGATGAAACTCTCCAATTTTCCTCATCTTCCCAACCCCTCTGTTTTATGCCTGGCCTTATATTTTTTGTTGGCTTTTCATAAGTAAGAACAATTTACTGTAGTATTTAAAGACTGCAGAGTTTCAAAATGTTTAAGTCTTTTTAAAAAAATGTTTGGTTACACAGTATCATCAGTTAAAACAGTGGAATAAGTCTAAGTCTGTAATATGCTGTAAGATCAGATAAGATTTTGAATGACACTAAATTTGACTGCCACATTTCATTAAGAGGAAATTGGAACCTTATGGTGGGGAGTGGATGGGAGAGCAAGGCTACGATTTACATGTAATCACTGTATACTTAGAGACACCAAATGCTGAATCCTATCACTGTGTACTTGGGGGCCAGGCCTTGGATTTGGTTGTCATTTTAACTCCTGAAGATTATATATAATTATGAGCAGAAGGCAAATAAAGTTTTTGAACAAAAGTGCTTGTTTTCAGTATTTAAAATTGGGTAGTAAATTTTCTCTTTCAGTTAAACTATCGTTCCAAAATAAATTACTACTAAAAACTTATGTATGAAATTGACAAGCTTGAAGAAGCTGGTTTTTAAGGAGTTCAGTCACTTATTATATTTTATGTTAAATAAATTGTAATTCTTTCTGAGCCAAACTGTCACTAAAATGTCCTGTGACGGAACCACTTCTCTTTTTTCTGCCGTTCTGCCTATTGGAAGGGTTCTATGTTGTATTTGTTTTTAATCCTTGATTTAAAAAAAATTAATGGTTTCAGTGTTGCTTAGCTTCAGTTTGAAGTGTAACTTTCACTAATAACTGCAATAAAAAGAAAAGCTTTGCTCCAGACTTTCTGTTGTGTGGTCATCATTACAGCTCTTCAGACTTAGGTAAGGGGAATCCATGTGCTACGGTGGGAAGAATTTAGGCTTTTGAGTCATGAAGTGCTGGCTTCAAACCTTGATTATTTGACACTCTGGGCAAGTTTCCTGATACTTCTAAATCTGTTTCCTTCAATATTTAAGAAGATAGAACTGTTGAGGCACTAAATGAGATAACATGGAAACTATTTAACAGTGCTGGGTATGTGGATGGAGCTCAGGTTTTAAAGAAGTTCCCTATCTCTCCCACCTCTATGCATTTTCTCTTCTTAAGTAAAAGACATTGGGTGGAGTTGAAAGAAGGGGAGGCAAGAAACCAGGCTTACAAATTTTGCCAGGAGGTGAAAGAATTAAGAATAGGTAGGGAAAAAAAGAACCAGAAGCATCTTCACAGAAGCCCAGAAGTGGATACACATCCCAAGTATGAGATGTAAGAAAACACTGGACTAAGATTTTGGAAACCAGCTGTCAACTCTCTTAACTGTATAACTTCAGGTATATCATTTTCCTTCATTTTATAATTGAAGTTATTGAGGCCGGGCACAGTGGCTCATGCCTGTAATCCTAGCACTCTGGGAGGCCGAGGCTGAGGATAGCTTGAGTTCAGGAGTTCGAGACCAGCCTGAACAATAGTGAGATCCCATCTCTACTAAAAATAGAAAAAATTAGCCGAACATGGTGGCACTCTCCTGTAGTCCCAGCTACTTGGGAGGCTGAGGCAGGAGGATCACTTGAGCCCAGGAGTTTGAGGTTGCACTGAGCTAGGCTGATGCCACAGCACTCTAGGCCAGGCGACAAAGTGAGACTCCATCTCAAACAAATAAACAAAATTTACTGGGAAGAGAAAAATTAAGAACAAAGATACTATAGTGCTTCACAGCTTTTGAGAGTAAATGGTTTATTATTGTAAGGCACTTCATGTCTTTTTTGGTTAAATCACTTAAAAAAGTTGTGAGTTCACATTTTTATGCTTCACATTTTTTTCACATCTTTTCAAATTTCTTGGTTCCTGGTCTGTGTCTGTAGGATCCTTTTTAATCAGTGAGAAATCTGTATGGATACACTGGTACTTTAAATCTGAAGAGAGAAAGGAGCCCACTGAAGAATAGCACAGCTAGACACATACCAGTCACACACATCATTTCCTTCTGTACAATCTTCGTCCTAGATGTGGCAGCTTTATCTACCAGCATCACTCCCAGGGTAATACACATGTTACACAAAGCAACGATGTATGTTTCTGGTGTATACTGAGAGTAACTCGATTTACTGATATAATTTATATGTCCAGTCTTAGGATTCGTTCGAACATATGGTTCTCGTTTTATATGAATCCACATTTGACCAGATGTCATCACATTCACAAAACACAGCATTAAAAATCCCCCAAAAATTCTGCAAAAAACAAATGTCCTACTCCTTTCCAATAAATACACGAGTCCACCAGTAATAGTCAAAACTGTCCCCAGCATGAAGGGACCATGATAAATTGTGGGCTGTCGGATTCTGCTGTGGATGTTCATTCTCTCTGCTACCCATTCACCTATTTCCTCAGCTGTGAAACCCCTTCCCTCCAAATTATAAATGTCATCTGGTGTAAATTCCGTGTCAGCAGAAAAGTGGAAGAAACTTGGAACCGTGGTCACTCGGAACATCCGAAAGACTTCAGGGCTTAGATTGTAATCCATCAAAACAAAAAATACTTTGTTGGCGAATGAACTGGGATGTTGCCAGGAATCTGCTAAGATGTGAAATTCTTCAGCAGCTTCTTCGCATGTTACACATGATCTAAACTCCTTGAGAACAGTAAACATCACAGTAACAGAGTAGTTTCTTGGTGTTTCTAACACAAAGTGAATGAACACGGGATAAGTCATTTTTATCACTCTGTTTTTCTTGGTCCACGCCATCAACTGGCTGACCTTTTCTTCTAACACCGTCTTCTCTTGGGCAGGATGTGTGACAATGCCATGAGCCATGAACACCAGGGCCATCGCTATACGCCAAAGCCACCACAGTTCTGCCATATTTGTTTACTTCTTTTGGTTACAAAATGTTTCAAAATATGTAGGCCAAAATTTGATCATTTCTTCCAGCAATTAATTTGTCCAAGATGGTTTTCTTCTTTCCCTGTCTTCTTCAATCCTGGTAAAGGAGCTATGTCACAAATTCCTGTTCACGTCCAGTTTAGGAGCCATATGTTAGAGTTTACAAAATAACCTATGGAAAAGAATATCATGTGGTGAAAGGAGTTTGGGAAATACTGTTCTAGCTTCAGTCTTTCTGCCGAGCTCCAGGCTGCATGTCTAACCACCTACTGACCAGCACCTGGGTCCACCACAAACACCTCAGACTTCCCAAAAGCCAACCTCATCACACCCCCAACCCCTTGCCTACCCCCTTGGTTCTCTGCCTTTCTCTGTTAGGGATATACCATCCCACTGAGGTTTTAAAACTGTAGGACTCTATGTTCTGGTTACTGTGAACAAAAAAATTAAATAGAAATAAAAAAAAAAAAGTAAAATAAAAAGAAAAAAAAAACTGTAAGACTCTTTCTGGACTTCTGCTTGGCCCCTGGGGCAGACTGCCTGGGTTTGAATGTGGGCTTTACCCCTTGTTAGTTACGTGACCCTGGGCATGTTCCTCACTGCTCTGTGCCTCAGTTTCCTTGCCTGTAAGGTGAAGAGGGTAATAGTACCCCCTTCATAGGATCATTCAGCAAAGCCCTCAGAACAGGATCAGGCCTTCCACCTGTCTTCCTCTCTCCTCTGCGCCCCACTAGAGGCAGTGTGGAGGGGAGCAGGAAGAATGTAACCTGGGGGGAATCAGACACACCTGCGTTTCCATTGCTGCTTTTTAGCAGCGTGTCTCTCATTACCTGCAAAAATGGGCCTAATGCCTACCTCACCTATTAATTGTAAGGATCAAATGTTAACGTTTCCAAAGCCTAGGCAATAAAGCACAGATGAATTTGTTCCCTTCTCTCTTTTTTTTAATGGTTGAGTTTTGAGCATTGTTTTTAACATGCCAGTTATCTCCCCCACGGTTGTGCCCTCTTCAAATACCATGATCATTCCCTGTATGCCTTCAAGCAGACGGGGAAAACTAACTGGTGGGTAAGACAGGATTGAGGAAATGTATAGCCATTTCAGGAAGGAGACCTGCTGGGGAGTGAGCTGAGCAGGAGACTTTGACTTTTCCTATGTACTGTTCGTTGTTTGTTTTTTAATTTTTTAGAGGTAGGGGTCTCGCTCCGTTGCCCAGGCTGGTCTCAAACTCCTGAGCTCAAGCGATCCTCCTGCCTCGTCCTCCCGAGTAGCTGGGACACAGGGGCGTGCCACCACGCCCGGCTTCGTATTTTTTTAGCATGTCGCTGCACAACTTTCATCAAAACAAAAATGTTTAATTTGTCAATCAAGTGAATGCGCTGCCCCATGCCCTCCTCCTCACTCAACGCCCCCGCACCCCGCGGCCGGCCGCCCCTCGCCTACCCTAGAGGCCTGGGCTGTCGCCGCCCAGGACGCCGCGCTGGTAGCGGAACTCAACGCGGAGGCCGGCGGAGGCCGCTCGGGGAGGGGGCGGTTGCCTAGCAACCGGGGGCGCTAAACAGAGCCGCCCGGAGACGGCCGCCCGGAGACGGCTGCCCGGAGTGCGAGCCCTGAACGGAGGTAAGAAGGCGAGGGGCGCGGGCGGCGGGGCTCCCGCTGAGGCCCGACCTCTCCCTCCCTTCTCCTTCCCGGGCCCAGATGATTCTCTCGCGGCGGGGAGGGCCTCGCCAGGAACCACACCGACCCCGGCGCCGCCCGCCCTGCCCCTCACGCCCGCGCCGCCTCCGCCCACAGAAGGCGCAGGAGCGAGTGCGACGACCACACAGGGAGTGGCCGGCGGCCCGACTCCCCCCGCCCCCGCCGGCTCCCTGTGCCAGCGCAACGCCCAGGAGAGAGAGCCGGCCTTGTTCTCTGAGATTCCCTCGGGGCCTGGCCCACAGCGGGGGGCCGGGGGCGGGGAGAGAAAGCTGAACTAGACGTGGTTGCTGGAAATGTGGGTAGAAACTGGATTAGGGGCTATTTTTCCTGCCAACTCCCCCACCAGGGCATTTGGCACTGCACATGCACACACCCCAAAGGGCTCCATTATCCCCTTTTACCTGCTCCAGGACCTGCAGGGTCCAGGGGTTTGTGCCTGCAGGTGGATGGGGGGAGGAAACTTAGTTAATGCCTCACACGAAGTTGAGTACAGCAAGGGCTGTTCCCTAGCAGGCTTCTGGCAGGAAGGCGCTCAGAGGAAAATGGGTAGGAGCACGTGCTGCCCGTTTTCCGTGGGGGGTGGCGGGGGGAAGGTATTTGTTCCAGGAGCCCTGTTGTCCCTCTACAGGTGGTGAAGGAACAGGCCTAGGGGGTTCTGACCCTGCCGGTCCCTGCACCATGGCCACACTGAGTGTCAAGCCGAGCCAGCGCTTCCAGCTGCCCGACTGGCACACCAACAGCTACCTGCTGTCCACCAATGCTGAGCGGCAGCGAGATGCTTCCCATCAGATCCGCCAGGAGGCCCGGGTCCTCCGCAACGAGACCAACAACCAGGTTGGGGGCAAGAGCCCAGTCGGGTGGGCACAGGGCTAGTCCCCATCCGCTGACACCCTCTTTATCTGGCTCTGTCTCTTCCAGACCATTTGGGACGAACATGACAACCGAACTCGACTGGCAGAGAGAATCGTTACTGTCAACCGGTGGAAGGAGATGCTAGACAAGAGTCTGACGGATTTAGATACTGAGATCAGCACCCTGACAAAGGCAGGGAGCTAGAGCTGGGTGCCAGGAGACAGTGCTATAAAGACCCGCCCCCTCCATCCCCACTTCTGGGTTGGCGGTCATGAGTGGCATGTCACTCCAAGACACTCACTGGCCCCTCTGCTAAAGTGGGGATAAGAGCTACTTCCCTGTGATGGCTCCACCAGCCTCCTGTGCCCCCTTTTCTAGATGAAGGAGTCAGCAGAGCAAAACCTGCAGGCCAAGAACCTGCCTCTGGATGTGGCCATCGAGTGTCTGACCCTGCGGGAGAGTCGGCGAGACATCGATGTGGTGAGGGACTCTGTGGAGAATGAGCTGCATAAAGAGGTGGAGGTCATCGAGGCCACCAGGAAGGCCTTGCAGCAGAAGGTCAGCCAGGCCTTCGAGCAGCTCTGGTAAGGGAGAGATGGGTCACTGGCATGTTCACAAGCACTTGCAGCCTTTGTGCCTCAAATGCGGAACATAGGTATCGTGGATAAGGGGACAATGGCAACTGGCTCTCATGCTACCTTTGGCCCCTCCCGTGCCTGTGACAGAAACCACTGATGGATTGCAGTGCTCTTGCCACTGCCTGGACATGGTCTCAGAGTAGGTCTCACGCATCACCTTGCTCTAGGCAGCCAGGATCAGTTGATTGAAAGCATGAGAAATAAAACCCATTGGCCAGCACCCCTGAGTGCCTTATTGTGAGTGTTGTGCCCCGTGGGTGTGTGTGAGCACTCGGTGTCACCTCTTTGTCTGGTGGGCAGCTCATCTAGCTGTGCTGGTCTTCATTTCAGCTGCAGTGGCAGCTCCAGTGTCTTCTGCTGGGAAGAGTCGTCCCAGCCTCCTCGTCCCTCAGTGTCCCTTTAGTCCGACGAAGCCTGCATCCTGGGGCCTTGGGGGCTGGTTCCTGATTGAGTTTGCACTCTCCCCAGCCGCCTGCAGGAAGTCCGACAGCAGCTCAACTCTGACCACCGTGGCAAAATGGAGACGCTGGAGATCGACAGAGGCTGTCTATCTCTCAACCTCACATCCCCAAACATCTCTCTGAAGATCAATCCCACACGTGTCCCCGAGGGGTAAGAGGAGTGTTCAGTCTGTCTCTCCTGCTCCCCTCATGGGCCACCCCCTTAGGACCCCGTTATTTCCTGCCACCTGCAGCTCCACCACACTCCAGGAGTGGGATGACTTCAGTCAGTTCAACAAGGCCCAAGCGGAGGCAGAGATGAAAGCAGCCATGGAGCTGAGGGAGGCCATCGCCCTGACGATTGCCGAGGTGACTGCCCACCCCCAGCCTGCTCCTCCACGGCTAACGGGCAGCCCAAGTGTGCACCCAGCCCTGACCTTTTGTTCCCTGTTAACCATGTGGCACCCCTTCCCCTCACTTGAGCAATATCCTCAGGTGGCCATGAGCTTATCCCCCTCCTTGCCTTGCCTGCCTCCTGTCCTCAGACCAACAACGAGCTCGAAGCCCAGAGGGTTGCAACAGAATTTGCCTTCAGGAAGCGGTTGCGGGAGATGGAGAAACTGTACAGTGAGCTCAAGTGGCAGGAGAAGAATGTGAGCCTTCTCCTGGGGCTGGGACTTGCTGCTATGGGATGAGCAGCCGGATGCCCAGCCAGGAAGCCCTGGAGTAGGTGCACTGTGGTGAGTTCAGCTGGTGGAGACCAGTCACTCTGTCCCCTGCAGACCTTGGAGGAGATCGCTGAGCTGCAGGAGGACATCCGGCACCTGGAGGAGGATCTGCGCAGAAAGTTACTGAACCTGAAGCTGTCCCATACCCGGCTAGAGGCCAGAACCTACAGGCCTAATGTGGAACTCTGCCGGGACCAGGTGCGAGGGTGTCCCAGTGGGGCACAGGCCCCCTTGCTAAGGTTCCCTCAGGATCACACCCCAGCACACATTCCTGGTGGGGCAAGGGCGCTGCCGCAGGGCAGCACTCAGGCCTGCGGTCAAGGACAGCATGTCTGACCTGGACTCCCAACCCACCCCTCTGCCTCAGGCCCAGTACGGCCTCACTGACGAGGTTCACCAGTTAGAGGCGACCATCGCCGCCCTGAAGCAGAAGCTGGCACAAGTACAGTAGGTTTGGGAGTAGGCAGGAGGGGCGGGGAGACACCGCCCGCTGGTGGGGCCTCTTGCTGCCTGCCTGTTCCCCTGGGCTTTGTCTTCCTCACTGAAGGCTGGTGCATCCAGCCCACACCTCCTGGCCTCACGCAGGGGTGGTGGGTTGTCAATGCTTCCTCCTCAGGGACGCGCTGGACGCCCTGTACAAGCACCTGGCCCGGCTGCAGGCTGATATTGCCTGCAAGGCCAACTCCATGCTGCTGGACACCAAGTGCATGGACACCCGGCGCAAGCTGACTGTGCCTGCTGAGAAGTTTGTGCCCGAGGTGGACACCTTCACCCGGACCACAAACCGCACCCTGAGTCCACTCAAAAGCTGCCAGCTGGAGCTGGCCTAGCCCTGGAGGGCTGAGAGAGCAGGAGAAGCTGAAGCTTGGGTGGGAAATGGAAGAAGCAGGAGAGACTGGATCTAATAAATGAGCAAGTTCTCGGGCTACGCTGCTCTCTGCTACTCCCGCACCCCTGTACCCCTGCACGGAGCCCGCAGGAGGGAGAGGGTTCCGACCTGCCCTCCTGTGTATGGAGGAGCAAAAATGAGGAACATCATCCCCCCAAACTCCATGTTCCAAATCCATTCCTCCTCCTCACTGGGCTAGGCCATCATGCCCAGGGCTTTAGCAGCGCAGCCTCCACCTAGCTCTGCCCCTGCCCAGCAGGCCCCTTGCCTGCCCTTTTGATGCCTAAGGGCGATCCAGAGGGGGCCAGGATCCCAGTGGGAGGGCCTAGTGGGGGTGTCTGGGCCTGAGTCGGGGACCCTTTAGTGGCCGTCATGCCTGGTTGTGAAGGCCGTTCGCAGTGGGTAGAACCGGGGCTCCAAGCCGAGGCTGGCGGGGCTGAGGGGCCCCGCGCCTCCGGGCCGCTGGGGGCGCTGTGGG
The DNA here is from genome assembly GCF_041146395.1 of Eulemur rufifrons. Lineage (NCBI taxonomy): Eukaryota > Metazoa > Chordata > Mammalia > Primates > Lemuridae > Eulemur > Eulemur rufifrons. The sequence continues at coordinate 25,176,933 of NC_090990.1, forward strand.
CCGGGGAGCGGCGCGCAGGCTCCAGGCCACTGGGAGGCGCTGTGGGCCGGGGAGGAGGGAAGCGGCGCCGCGGTACCGGAAGTGGCGGCTGGCCGGCGCGCGGATGGCGGCAGTGGTGGCGATGACGGCTGCGGGTGGCGGCGGGGCTGGCGCGGCCCGCTCCCTCTCGCGCTTCCGAGGCTGCCTGGCTGGCGCGCTGCTCGGGGACTGCGTGGGCGCCATCTACGAGGCCCACGATACCGTTGACCTGACGTCAGTCCTGCGTCACGTCCAGAGCCTGGAGCCCGACCCCGGCACGCCCGGGAGCGCGCAGACAGGTGGGCGGGGCCGGGCGCACGTGGGTCGCGCCCCGCCCGCGGGGGCCCCTGGAGAGGGAGCCGGAGGGTACAGAGTCCGGGGTGTGGGCTGGTCTGGCTGTGCACGGAGATGGGGCTGGCCAGGGCAGCGGGGCCGGAGTCGGATGACCCGCAGACACCTCGGACTCGCGGGTCCAAGTCCGAACTCCTTTTTACACGTCTCGCCCCCGAACGTTCCCCAGCTCCGGGTATGGCAACACCGGCGTCTCAGCTGTGCAAGCCAGAGACCTGGGCGTCATTCTCCTGGATTGCGCCTGCTGCAGTATGCAGATGCCCTCGATTTATGATGGGCTTACCTCCCGATAAACCCATAGTAAGTTGAAAATATCGTAAGTGAAAAGTGGCGTTTTCAACTTACAGTGTGGCTAGCCCCATCCTGAGTCGCGGAGCCTACTGAATGAGTATTGCTTTAGCACCATTGCAAAGCCAGAAATGCTAAGTTGGACCACCTGTATACCGTCTGTATACCCCCTGCCTTGCTGACTTGACCTGTTTTATCCAGTTCTCTGGAATCAGTACACCACCAGCCCATTCACCACACAGCAGGGAGCGCACCTCTCAAAGTATAGATCTGGCCCTGTCCTCCCCGCATAAAACCCTGCTGTGATTTCCCAATTACCCTTAGGTTAGAGCCAAATTCCTCAACTCATCCTACCTGGCCCCACCGCCCCTGCATCTGCGATTTCATCTTATGCCACCCTTGGCCTTGCTTTCCGCTTCTCTTGGGTTCCTCTCACACCATACTTTCTCTAGCAGGACCGTTTGCACCCTGCTGTCCCTTCCTTAAAAGCTAACTCGTCTTCCCTTTTCCTTCCCTTGTGTAGTCAGCTCATCACCCAGATCTCAGCTCAGGTAGCAGGTCTGAGGTCAAGGAGAGGATGTGAGTGTTCCTGGAGCCACAGTCAGACAGAACCTTGGAGAAAACACATATTTAAGAGGGAGGTGGAGGAGGGGGAAGGAAGCTAGGGAAGAAACAGTTTGATAGGAGAAGCAGGAGGCACTATCAGCCATACCTAGGAAAAGAATTTCAAGATGAAGACACTGGTGTCGCACTATAGAGGGGGAAATCTGGACTTAGAAAATCATTTTCAGGCCGGGCACAGTGGCTCACACTCTGGGAGGCTGAGGCGGGTGGATCGTTTGAGCTCAGGAGTTGGAGACCAGCCTGAGCAAGAGCGCGAGACCCCACCTCTTCTAAAAAAATAGAAAGAAATTAGCTGGACAACTAAAAATATATAGAAAAAATTAGCCAGGTATCGTAGCACATGCCTGTAGCCCCAGCTACTCAGGAGGCCGAGGCAGTAGGATTGCTTGAGCCCAGGAGTTTGAGACCAGCTTGAGCAAGAGCGAGACCTGTCTCTACTAAAAATAGAAAGAAATTATATGGACAGCTAAAAATATATACAGTAAAATTAGCCGGGCATGGTGGCGCATACCTGTAGTCCCAGCTACTCGGGAGGCTGAGGCAGGAGGATTGCTTGAGCCCAGGAGTTTGAGGTTGCTGTGAGCTAGGCTGACGCCACAGCACTCTAGCCCGGGCAACAGAGTGGGACTTTGTCTCAAAAAAAAAAAAAAAAAAAAGAGCATTTTCAGTGGGTTAAGGAGGAAATGGAAACTGAGAAAATAGTATGGTTTGGTATGAAGAGAAGGAGGGAGATGAGTTATATAATAGTTGTGAAGACAAAATGGAGGGATGGGTTTTTATTTCATTTTTGGTTTGACGTTAAGATGAGGAAAAAGCATGTTTTAGTTTAAGAGCTGTTTGAAGACCTTTGGATACAAGTGACAGAAAACCCAGCTCAAAGTGGCCTAAGTGAAAGGGATTATATTGGCGGACATAACTGGAAAGTGCAGAGGCAGGCCTGGCTGCAAGCAGAGCTGAATCCGGGGACTCAGGTCATCTCCCCAGGGCTCACTTGCTCTCCATTGTTCAGATCTGCTTTTTTCTGAGTAGGCTTCACTCGCCTGGGCAGACCCTTCCTGTGGGACAGCCCCCAGCAGCTCCTGGCCCCTCCCAGCTCAGCAGCTCCAGCAGAGGAAGAGTTTCTCTTTGCAGCATTCCCAACAGAAGTCCCAAATTGGGTCTCATTGGCCTGGCTTAGGTCATATGTCCATCCCTAACCAAGGGAATGGGGGCTGCTGTTTGCTTAGGCTGGAGGTGGGGTTGGTGCCATGCACTAGTCCCCTGGACCGAGAGTGAGAAAGGTGGTTCCCGGGGGAGAGTGGGTGCAGTGACCAAATGAAAACAGAACAGATGCTGTTCCCCCGAGGAGGGAGAGGTTGAGGATGCAGGAGAGAAGGGACAAAGGAGAGCAAGGTCCCCAGGGGAAGGGATTGGGATGGGCTTCGTCTTAGACCAGGGGAGACTCACTCCTTCTGAGGGGGCCTGGGGAGCGCAGTTGCTGGTCAGATACCTGTTAGCTGCTCTTCCTGGGGAGCAGGAGGTAAGGGCCACCCAGGGGTGGGAAGGGAAGAGGAAAGCAGGGCTTGGGGATTGGGAGATGCTGAGAGGAGGTGCGGCAGCCATTCAAGAAATGGGAAAAAGGGCTTCCCAGGGAGTCTGCTTCATTCTCGGTAAGCGGCTCTTCCACAAATAAGACCAATCCCCTGTCCCTGGCAGACTCATAGCCTATCTCAGCGGTCACAAATGACCAGCACTGCAGTGTCGGAAGTGCCAGGGCAGTCTTCACGGGCACTCTGAGGAAAAGGAGATGGCGCGAGTGGAGGGACTGGAGCAGCCCTGCCGGGAGGAACCTGATCGCAGCCCCACGGCTGGTTCTGAGGATGTGTAGGAAAGCGGTGGGATATAAGATGGGTGAGGAAGGAAGGAAGGGGCTTGACACGGAAGGGTGTTGAATGCCAGGGCCATGAATTTGGACCTCATCCTGAAGGCAGCCGAGAGCCACTTTGAACAGGAGAGGGAGCTGAGGAAGGTGGTAGTCTGCTCTTAGGAGGAGTGTTCAGGCTGCATGTGTAGGTTGGATTGGAAGGTAGGAAATGGGCAGGAGATTTGAGAGGCTCTGCCTGTAGCCCAAGCAGGTCGTACTAAGACCAGAGCTGCAGGGGCGACAGCCAGAAGGGGATGGACGGTTTTCCTTCAGATATCAGTGGGACACGGTGACTGACTCAGAATAAAGAATTGCTGAAAATCCCAGGGCTGAAATCCTAGGGCTTCCCAAAGTCCAGAAAACTGGACAGGAGAGGCTGACTTTAGGTCGTTGTGGGTGTGGTAGCTCTAAAAGGAATGAGCAGGAGGCCTCCACCCTGGAGCCCTGCAGCTCGCCTCAGCCCCGTCCTCCCCCCACAGAAGCCTTGTACTACACAGATGACACGGCCATGGCCAGGGCCCTCGTGCAGTCCCTGCTAGCCAAGGAGGCCTTCGACGAAGTGGACATGGCTCACAGGTAAGGGGTGGTCCTGGGGTTAGGCGAACCAGGTGAGCAGAGTTACCACACCCTTGACCAGAGGAATATCTGTGCATGCCCGGGACCGCCCCCTAAGCCAGCAGGACCCCGTGTCTAGGGCTGAAACAGCTTCCCAAGCTAAAAATGACAGCACGCTGGTACATCCTTAGGTCCCCAAGGCTTCCTCTTTTCCACATCAGCCCAGTTTTCTTTCCCAACTCTGAGAGGCATCACTGAAACCCCAGTTCTGTCCCCCTCTCTCCCCCAGGTTTGCTCAGGAGTACAAGAAAGACCCTGACAGGGGTTACGGCGCTGGAGTAATCACCGTCTTCAAGAAGCTCCTGAACCCCAAGTGTCGCGATGTCTATGAGCCTGCCCGGGCCCAGTTTAACGGGAAAGGCTCCTATGGCAACGGGGGTGCCATGCGGGTGGCCGGCATCTCCCTGGCCTATAGCAGCGTCCAGGATGTGCAGAAGGTATTCAGGGTGGACTGGCTTCTGGGCGCTGTCCTCCCTCTTCAGCAGCGTGGGTTCTGTGACAGCAGGTCTTCTTGTCCCTAGTTTGCCCGGCTCTCAGCCCAGCTGACACACGCCTCCTCCCTGGGTTACAATGGTGCCATCCTGCAGGCCCTGGCTGTGCACCTGGCTTTGCAGGGTGAGTCTTCCAGTGAGCACTTCCTCGAGCAACTCCTGGGCCACATGGAGGAGCTGGAGGGTGATGCCCAGTCCGTCTTGGATGCCAGGGAGTGAGTACGGGGATGGAGGTGTGTGGGTGTCTGTGGGTACAGGTTGGGGGTGGGCACCTGGCACTGCCACAAGCTGAAACCTTCCTTCTTAAGCCCCTTTGCCTTGTTTGTGTTCCAAGGCTCTCAGGGTCCCAGAGAACAAAACGACCTGCTCACACCTAGCCCCTGCCTCCTCTTGTCGGGGCACCCGTGTGGGCTGCCGGCCAGACCATGTCCCTGCTCACTCGCACGCAGCCCCTCCCCCTGCCTGGTGACTGCGCCCTGCTGGCTTTGACCTCCCTGAAATCTCTCCCCCAACCCACAGATTGGGCATGGAGGAGCGCCCATACTCCAGCCGCCTGAAGAAGATCGGGGAGCTTCTAGACCAGGACTCGGTGTCCAGAGAGGAAGTGGTGTCTGAGCTAGGTGGGTGGGCCTGCCTGTCATTTGTTCGCCCACTTTTTGTCCTTCAGGGTCAGTCTTGGGCTCGGGGAGGGGAGTGTGGAGTCATTGTGCCCTGGCCACGCTCTGCAGGGTCCTTGGCAAGGGTGTGACCTCAGTGCCTTCAGCCTTGTAGATCAGTGTCCCCAGAAATGGAAGCTGACCCCCAGTTTTGACAGGTAGTGTTGATAACATGTGTATGTGCCCAGCACTGGTCCTGGGCACTCTGCGGAATGCTTCGATCACACTTCATCCTCGCACCAGCCCCTGAGAGGGTTACTCACTGTACTCGCTGCGCTGAGGAGTGGGATCCGGGAGCAGGAGTCTTAGTGATTAGGTCACTTTCCCAGTCACACAGCCAGTACGTGGTGGAGTCTGGACTTGAACCCAGGTGGTCTCAGTCACAGCCCTGCCTGAAGCTGAGGATGCTGACGTGTGGCAAACAGCGGGACGCCCGGGGGCCCAGGGGTAGGTCAAGCCCCTGTAATCTGGCTTCCCCACAGGGAACGGCATTGCTGCCTTTGAGTCTGTGCCCACCGCCATCTACTGCTTCCTGCGCTGCATGGAGCCCGACCCCGAGATCCCCTCTGCCTTCAATAGCCTCCAGAGGACTCTCATCTATTCCATCTCACTTGGTGGGGACACAGACACCATTGCCACCATGGCGGGGGCCATTGCTGGCGCCTACTATGGAATGGATCAGGTGCCAGAGAGCTGGCAGCAAAGCTGTGAGGGCTATGAGGAGACAGACGTCCTGGCCCAGAGCCTGCACCGGGTCTTCCAGAAGAGTCTGTGAGGGCCACAGCTGCTAGGGCTCTGCCACATCCAGTGGGACCACCTACAGTTCAGATCGGAAACCCTGAGGTTCCTCAAGCTTGGCTCCCCCACCTCGGTCTTCCTGTCGTGTGGGCTGGGGTCTTTTGGGGGGAAGTCATTGGAACAGTAAGGGGCTGGTGCCTCCCTCGTGCTGGGTCTCTGGCTTGCTGCAGAGCCGTAGGGCGCTCCCCGGCTCCTCAGTGAGACGTGAGAGACCAGGGTGGGTTTATTTTAGAGGATACTTACGGCATTTTATCATCTAGGGCATGGGGTTTTGGGGAGTGGAAGTGATCTGCAGCAGCATCATTTCTCCCTGTTAGGTTTTAGCCAATTTGCCAGCAAGCCTGCCCTTGGCTGGGCAGGGCCCCAAGCAGCAGGTCATGTGGATCAAGGGACAGGCCCTTGATTCCAGCTGATCTAGGTCCACACCTAGCCCTTAGCTATCATGGGGCTTGCTAACAGCTTCCAGTGGAAGTCACAGCAATAAACAGCTTTTGGTAAATCCCACCACTGTTTCCTGCTTCTCCTCTGCCCTGAATGGATCCTCCTGCAGCAGCTTGACCTTCTCAAGCCTAGTGCCTGTCTGTCTGGGCTGCACTTCGCTAGGAGCTGGGACCCCAAAGCGATGATCTGCTGTGTTGCCAGGCAGATTCCTCCTGTTCCTCCAGCCAGGAAGGGCAGAACAGGCATGATTTGGTGGCCTTTCCTGTTAGAGATCACACAGGGTGGCCCAGGCAGCTAGGCCAAGTGCTTTGCCAGAGGCAGTGAGCAGGAACAAGCCAGGTTTTTCTGCTCTCAGAAACTGACTTCCCCAAATAAGAGCTAGGCCCAGCTGGGGCAGGAACAGGAACCCTGTAGAAGGCTCCCTTCTATGCGCAGACTGGCAGCCTTTGGGTGTGGAGGGCATGCCATCGCAGGTGCCCTGGGTGGACTGCATGTGTGTGCCTCCTATATCTTGGGGCCCAGTCAAAGGCCTTGCCCCACGAGGAAGGTTTGCACGGCATCCATTTTGAAGAAAGGAAAAGGACACCTCAGGCAGCAGGGACGTTGTCTGAGCATCCTTCCAGCCGTGGAAGGAAGCATGCATGGTCTGCAACTGTCCTGAGGTCTGAAGACTGTGGGGCAGCTCTACTTTCAGCCAAGGTGGGGCTCTGCCGGGCTGGGGGCTTTTCAGGGCATGGATTGTTTCCGGTCCATTGCCCAGACCCCAGATCGGGGACAGATCTCCTGCTGCTGAGCATGGTGGGCAGCAAGCAGGTGCTTTCTGCCCAGGACAGCTCCCCGCAGCCTGCCTTCAGCTTTGGGCCTGGCAGTAGCCAGCCCTCAGGAGCAAAGACTCACGATTTCATTCATAATTTGTATCAGATGTTGAGACTTGGCCCTTGGGATCCTGAGCCAGCTGTCATGCTCCACTACCCCCGAGAGTTTGCAGGAATGTTCCAGTGAAGCTTGATCCGTCTCCCGCAGCTCCAGCCTGCCTTTGGTTTCTTAAAATGCCTCTTGGCATTTGCTTGTTGCACAGACTCAGCAGCGTAGGTGTCAAGCGTTTTTGATGCGGTGGTGACAGAAACCTGGGCTGGGGAGCTGGTGGGGAATGCGTGCTCCATGGGAGAGGGCGGGCACACGAGAGCCCCGGGACGCTCCCCGGATGCCTTACGAGATCCAGAGCCCTAAGGGGCGTCTGCATCGATGCTCACTGCAGCAGGGCACTGTTCTGTACAACAGGTTTTATTGCGGTTGTGTCAATACAGTCAGTACGGTTTTTCTTTTCGAAAAGACGTCCAATTTTATTTGATTCCCCAGTGCATTTTTCCCGAATCTTCTGTGACACAGGGCCCATGATAAATATGTGAACTAAGCTTCGTATACCAAGTTAGAAATGAAATGACTAGTGGAAAACATTTAAACCTTAATCTTAAAAAATAAAATTCAGAATCAGAGTACTAAAACTGCACAAGGTAACGTAGTTTGCTTAGTTAAAATCCAACATTGTTTATCAAAGCTAGTCAGTTAAGTGAACACCTGCAACTCAGATCCCGTAAACATTTCAGAAATGCCAGCCACTCCTCCCTGAAGGCTTCAGGAATGAAATTTGGCAGAAGCTCAGCTCTGTGAAACAGCTCTTTGTGTTTTTGTGTTTGTTTGTTTTTTGGCTCCCCTGGTACCCTACTTAGTCCCCTGGGCTCCCACTGGGAGCCGATTCATTTCTGCCAATCAAAACTGTCCCCAACACATCGGATTCTAGTGGCTTTGACCCGGGGAAGGGAGAGGTTGAGCAAAGGACCCTCAGCAGGAATGGTGTGAGACTCCTTGGTTGGCTCTCTTGGGTGTCAGGGAGTTAGAAATCAAGTGTCGCTGGGGCAGATTTGGGTTTTCACTTCTCCTTTTGAAAGTTAGAGTGAACAAACAGCCTGCTTTGGAGAAGTCGCGGGCAGGGGTGCAGGCTTGGCGAGGAGTCTGGGGGAGCGCAGCTGAGCGAGCGGTCACCAGTCATCCTCCGTTTCCGCATGGACAGTCCAGCAGTGTGGCGACGAGGCCTCGTCCTGAATGACCCAGGCTCACACTTGGTACGGGGAGGTGGGCTGGCCTGGTGAGGGCCGAGGACAAGGCCTCCTGCCACGGTGCAAGAATGTCCACCGTTCCCAAACTGATGCTTTTGGCTTTACCTGCTCATCGTGAACGAGGGGCCGAGGGCTTAGGGCTTGGGGCTTGGGAGGGGGCCCTGCCTGTTTCCTGCGGAGCTCTGATCCGGGAGAATTGCAGAAATGTCCGAGCCAACTCATTCCAAAGGGGCCTGCTGGCCCCCTTTCTCTCAGAGCCTTGGCCTCCGGGCCCTAATCTTGCAGAAAACAGGAAATTGCAACCAGAGGGTAGAAGGAGAGGAAGCCCCTGCAGATTAACCCCTCTAGTGTGCACCCCCACCCCCCGTATGGTTCTTACTAAGGAAAAGCAAGCGGGAGCCTTCTCCATCCCCGAGCTTGCGTGCACCGTGTTCGGATGCCAAACGAGAGGCTCTCTGCTTTGGGGATACCTGGGTTGGGGGTGACAAGGATCCCCTTACAATTTTGTATGAGAAAATCAGCCCGCCTCTCCACAGGGAAGAGAAGGGGAGACACACCCATGTTTGCTGATTGTCAACCCTGCCGCCTGCCCCCATCTGTGCTAGACACTTCGCACAGGTCGATCTTTCTGGCCTGTGGCTGTCCCTAGGGGCTTGTGTGGCCGCCGTCATGCTAAACAGAGCCAGAGCTGGTGGGGGCAGCCCTGGAGACAGAGGGAGTGTGACGAGCTGCGGCCGGCCCGGATCCACGCCTCTACCCCTCACAAACTACCTCCCATGGCTGCGGCTGAAACAGTGAAAGGGGAGTGACCCTTCCCAGGAGCCTGCAGAGGGGGCCACGCAGCTTTGCCCGCCATGGACAGGCCTGATGCCACAGCATCACCAGTGGGGTTGCAGTCCTCGCAGGGCGTCCACACTGGCCACCTCGATGGTCCCCCCTCTTTCCCCTGGAGGGAAACAAACTCCAGGGAACCCCACTGTCATATGCTGGAGGTCCTGGGGGAGCTGGAAGAGCCCCAGCCAAGGACTGTGAGGGAGGCCATGCATGCCTCCTTCCTTGAGCAGGTGCCATTTGGGGGCCAGCAGGAAGGGCTGTCCCCCCAGGTGGAGGGGTGGCGGAGCTCAGCCCCTCTCAGCTCCTTCGAGGCCCAGCAGAGTCAAGGACACACAGGGCTGGGCTGCGCATCCCCGGGCGCTGCCTGCAGACCAGGCAGGGCAGGGATGGGGGTGCAGCCCTGACCCTGCACAGACATGTGGGGGAGGGAGCTCAGGCCTGCCCCTTCTGGCGACAATCTCAGCCTGCATGTAGGGAGAAAGCAAGTCAATCTCCTCGGGCCAAGGCTGCGGCCGCCTCTGTTCGGCCTGTTTTTTTTTCTTTAAATGGAGATTCTTTGGAACTGAAAAGGTCACTCTACCACTAAAGAGGAGGAGGCCAGGGCAGCAGGGCCCCCCCCGCGGGTTATGTGGGGCAGAGCAAGAATCCCGAAAAGGAGGAGTGGATGTACTCGGTGGAGTAGAGGCCGTTGGCCTGGTCCGAGGGCATCTGCACCCAGACCTGGTCGTTGGGCCGCAGCTGGAGCACGGCCCCGCCTGACGCCTGGTCCAGGTAGCCCTTCTTGTACTCGTCGTAGGTGTAGGTGGCTGGCACGTTGTTCTTGTACAGGGCCACCCACACGTTGGTACCCTTGACGTGCACATGGTAAGCAAAGTAGTAGACACCGCCCACGGGGCAGGTGAAGATGCCCGTGGCTGGGTTGTAGCCGCTGTGGCCGTTGTAGAGGGTCCGGTCAAATTTCACAGGCATGCCCGAGGCGGGGAAGGGCGAGGTGAGCACCGCAGTGAAGGCCGGGGTGGCATGCGCCGACAGCTCGCCCAGCCCGAACTGTGGCTTGCCGCCCTTGCCCAGCACAGCGCCCTCCACGCCACCGTTGGGCAGGTGCAAGCCTGCGATGCCAGTCTCATCGAGGGCCCCAGGGGCACCAGGGGGCCCAGGAGGCCCGGGAGGCCCAGGAGGGCCTGTGAGTCCTGGGGAGCCGGGGACCCCAGGGGGTCCCGTGGGCCCAGCCGTGCCGGGTTCCCCCACTTTCCCCTCCCCAGGAGGCCCTGGCAGGCCTGGTTCACCCTTCAGGCCCGGCAGACCCTGGGGCCCAATAGGGCCAGCTGGGCCCTGGAGTCCTGGGATTCCCGAGGGGCCCCTCAGGCCAGGCTGCCCAGGGAGCCCCAAGTCACCCTTCTGCCCCAGGGCCCCTGCCACCCCTGGTCCTCCAGGGCGGCCTGCGAAACCTGGCTCCCCTTTGGGTCCAGTTGGTCCAGGGGGCCCATGGGCCCCAGGAAGTCCCCTCTCACCTGGGAGCCCAGGTTTCCCAGCCAGGCCACTAGGCCCCTGGTCACCCCGAATGCCAGGCACTCCTGGGGGTCCTTCAGGCCCTGTCTCCCCTTTAGGCCCAGGGGGGCCACGTCTGCCAGGGAGCCCTGCAGATCCAGGAAGCCCAGGGGGGCCACCAAGGCCCTGTGGGCCCTGCTCCCCTGGCTCCCCATCTTCACCTGGCTCCCCCCTGTCCCCCAAGAGCCCTGGGACCCCAGCTGGGCCCCTGTCCCCCTTGGGGCCTGGCAGTCCTGGCATCCCATAGCCAGTGGGGCCTATCAGGCCAGGGGGACCCCGGGTCCCTGGTTCCCCTTTGGCCCCTGCTGGGCCCTGTGGGCCTGGTACCCCTGCTACCCCTGGCACCCCCACGCCATCTACCCCAGGGGGTCCTTTGGGGCCCACAGCTCCTGGCTCCCCACTGGGACCCGGAACCCCAGGAGGCCCAGACTCACCCTTGTCTCCAGGGGCCCCAGGAAGCCCATCCAAACCAGGTTTGCCTAAGCCAGCGGGGCCAGGGAGGCCGGGGGGTCCTGGGGCACCACCCTGTCCTGGTGGCCCAGGCAGCCCTGGCTGGCCCACTCCATTATCCCCCTTGAGGCCTCGATCGCCTGGGGGCCCAGGCTCCCCCTGGGGCCCTGGCTCCCCCTGGAATCCTGGGGGCCCTGGCACCCCCTGGGCACCTGGTTTTCCAGGGACAGTAATGCCTGAAGGGCCAGGGAGGCCAGGGGGCCCTGGGGGCCCCCGGAGGCCCTGGTCCCCTCGTATTCCTGGCTCCCCCCGAAGCCCAGGCTGCCCTGGTGGTCCGACCTTGCCTGGGAGCCCTGGGGGACCAGCCTTGCCCATCCTGGAGAAGCCGGGGGGTCCAGCAGGGCCAGGCAGCCCATGGAGCCCTGGCTTCCCAGTGCCGGGTTTTCCTGGGAAGCCAGGAGGGCCAGGGGGGCCCCGAGGCCCGGGCTTCCCTGGGGGGCCGGGCTCTCCTTTCAGGTCCATCGGCAGCAACGGTAGAGGCATTTCTGAGAAAGAGGGAGAAGGAGGCAGTCAGGGGCCTGGACAGTGGGGACAGAGGACCCCTTCTACCTGTCCCCGACACCAGTATGAGACAAGGCTCCCTGCATCTGCTCATGAAGACCACCCCCCACCCCGCTCCCCTGCACACCCGCCTGCTCTCATGGAAGATGGAGTTTAGGGGTGGTCCACAGGCCATCTTGGGGGCTACAGGGTGTCCTCACCCAGGGCCCCTAGCACCCAACCTACCAGGCTGGGCCTTCCCCATGGGCTTGGCCTGACTCTCATCCCCCATGACCAGCAGGTGGAGTGGCCACCAGGTGGCACCAGCAGCCCGCCTTAGAGACAGCTGGAGCAGACCCACCCCCACCCCCAACCTCCGCATTTACCTTCCTGCCCCTCCCTGCTCTGAAGACCATCTGTGCCACCATCCGCACCCTGTTTCCAGGCCCTCTGGGGCATCGGGAAGAAAAGTGGAGATGGGAAAATCTTTGGTGGGGATCGAGGGGCTGTGGTGGGGGGCCTGGTGGGATCTGATGGGGGTGGAGGAGAAGGGAGTTCAGCGGTCAGGAGCTGTTTGGGGCACTGTGGCGGGGGAGGCTCTCACCCAGGTACTGGCCCTTGCCCTCGCGGAAGGGCGGTCCCACAGGTCCTTTTTGCATGGGCTGCATGTACTTCACTGGGGCGTAGCCCGCTGCCCCGCTGCCAGAGGACGCCCGCGGCCCACACCCCAGCAGCAGCAGCAGCAGCCAAGACAGGGGCGACAGAGCCCCCCGCATGGCGTCCGTGGGCGTGCTGCGGGGAGGAACAGAGAGGGGTCGTCAGCCGGCCCCTGGGTGGTTTGGCATCAGGCCCAGGGCTCACAGAAAGATCAGAATTTAGATATTACACTTGATCTTGGCCAAAGGCTGAGAAGTGATTCACAATTTAGATATTATTCACAAGCAATTCCCAAAGCTACAGAGGTCTGCAGAAGCTACCGCCTGAACCTCTTCTGACCCTGCCTGTGGCTGTCCATCCCCACCACCATCTCCTGGGGCCCAGCCTCCCTGGGACAACAGCCTCCCCCAAACCAGTCACTCTCGGCAGCCAGACGTGCCTTCTAGAGCACAATCTGACCTTCCCTGCTGAAAACCCTTTGCTGGTAACATCCACTGCCGTGTGCTGGGCCAGCTCTCTGCCAGGCACTGGGCTGAGCTTTTTAGAGAGATGAACTAACTCAATCCTCACAACATCTTAACAAGGTATTGTTATTGTCACCCCCACCTTCCCGGTGATAAAACTAAAGCAAAGGTCTCTAGGAAGCAGAACTGGAACTTGCCTTGGGTCTGACTCCACATTATGTTGATGCCCTCCTGGGCTCCCACTGCCTTCAGGATCAAGTCCATAGTGCTTAACACTGCATTCGAGGCCTTTCGGATCTACTCTGTGCCTGTCTCCAACCGTGTTGCCCGCCCCTTTCTCTGCCCTCCCCTCCCCTACACCTGCACCCAGTAAACCAGAACTACTTATAGCCCAGACCCCAGGCAGCCTCGCACTTCGGGGCATTTGCACCTGCTGTGTCTCTGCCTGCGGTATGCTCCTCTCCCATGCATCCTTTAAGGCCCAGGGAAGCTGTCCCCTGTCGTCTATAAAGCCTCACTCCTTTGTCCCAGCACTGAACTCAGCCCAGAGGCCAGGGCCTGGGTGGGGCTCTGGGTCCAGAGCGCAGGCTCTGGGTCCAGACGACCAGCCTGAGTCTCCCACTCAGCACCTGGGGGAGCTGGACAAGAGGCTTCTTCATCTGTAAAATGGGACAACACGTCTGCACAAAACTCGTACATGAATGCTTGTAACAGCAAGATTCCTAATAGCCAAAAAAAGCAGGGACAACCCAAATATCAGTCAAGTGATGAGTGAATAAAGTGTGGTATCTCCATACAACGGAATATTATTTGGCAATAAAAAGGAATGAAGTACAAGCCGTCTAGGCCCAGCTACTCGGGAGGTTGAGGCAGGAAGATCACTTGAGCCTGGAGTTCGAAAAGGCCAGGCCTGGGCGACATAGACCCCATCTTTAATAAAAAATAAAAATTACAAAAATTAATTTTAAAAAAGGAATCGAGTCCTGATACATGCTACAATACAGATTAATCTTGAACACATTAAGCTCAGTGAAAGAAACCAGATGCGAAAGGCACACGTTGTATAGTTCCACAAACAAGCACTGTCCGGGACAGGCAAAGGCCAGGGGGTGCCCAAGGCTGGGGGAGGAGGAATTAGGAGCGACTGCTAATGGGTGCAGGGTTTCTGGTAAGGGTGATGAAATGTTCTCCAATTGATTGTGGTGATGGTTGCACAACGCTGAGAATAGTAAAAAAAAAACCATTGAATTGTACTTTTTTTTTTTTTTTTTGAGACAGAGTCTCGCTCTGTTGCCCGGGCTAGAGTGCGGTGGTGTCAGCCTAGCTCGCAGCAACCTCAAATTCCTGGGCTCCAGCAATCCTCCTGCCTCAGCCTCCCAAAGTGCTGGGATTACAAGTATGAGCCACTGCCCCCAGCCGAAGCTGTTATTTTTTAAAGGTGGCTAAAACCTGCTTCTCAGGGCTGCTGTGCTAAGTAGAGATACCATGACTGGCTCAGAGTGGGCTCCCATTATAGGAATGAAGTTCTATTTGTCATTTTTCACACCCAAGGAAAGTCCCACTTCCCCTCACATCCCTGCTCTGGGCTCCCCTCACCCCACCCAGAGACCTCCCCGCCCTGGGCCTGGGAGCAGGGAGTGTTAGAGTTAGGGGGTGTGGGCTGTGTTAGGGTTAGGGGGTATGGGCTGTTAGGGTTGGGGGTGTGGGCTGTGTTAGGGTTGGGGGGGTGTGGGCTGGGTTAGGGTTGGGGGTGTGGGCTGGGTTAGGGTTGGGGGGGTGTGGGCTGTGTTAGGGTTGGGGGTGTGGGCTGTGTTAGGGTTACGGGGTTGGGCTGTGTTAGGGTTAGGGGGTGTGGGCTGGGTTAGGGTTGGGGGTTGTGGGCTGTGTTAGGGTTGGGGGGTGTGGGCTGTGTTAGGGTTGGGGGTTGTGGGCTGTGTTAGAGTCGGGGTTGTGGGCTGTGTTAGGGTTGGGGGGTGTGGGCTGTGTTAGGGTTGGGGGTTGTGGGCTGTGTTAGGGTTGGGGGTTGTGGGCTGTGTTAGGGTTAGGGGGTGTGGGCTGTGTTAGGGTTGGGGGTTGTGGGCTGTGTTAGGGTTAGGGGTGTGGGCTGTGTTAGGGTTAGGGGGTGTGTGGGCTGTGTTAGAGTTAGGGGTGTGGGCTGTGTTAGGGTTGGGGGGGTGTGGGCTGTGTTAGGGTTAGGGGGTGTGGGCTGTGTTAGGCTTAGGGGGTGTGGGCTGGGTTAGGGTTGGGGGGGTGTGGGCTGGGTTAGGGTTAGGGGGTGTGGGCTGTGTTAGGGTTAGGGGGTGTGGGCTGTGTTAGGGTTAGGGGGTGGGCTGTGTTAGGGTTAGGGGGTGTGGGCTGTGTTAGGGTTGGGGGTGTGGGCTGTGTTAGGGTTGGGGGGGTGTGGGCTGGGTTAGGGTTAGGGATAGTGGGCTGGGTTAGGGTTAGGGGGTGTGGGCTGTGTTAGGGTTTGGGGGTGGGCTGTGTTAGGGTTAGAGGGGGTGGGCTGTGTTAGGGTTACGGGGTGTGGGCTGTGTTAGGGTTAGGGGGGTGTGGGCTGTGTTAGGGTTAGGGGGGTGTGGGCTGTGTTAGGGTTAGGGGGGTGTGGGCTGGGTTAGGGTTGGGGGGTGTGGGCTGTGTTAGGGTTACGGGGTGTGGGCTGTGTTAGCGTTAGGGGGGTGTGGGCTGGGTTAGGGTTGGGGGGTGTGGGCTGTGTTAGGGTTAGGGGGGTGTGGGCTGTGTTAGGGTTGGGGGGTGGGCTGTGTTAGGGTTAGGGGGTGTGGGCTCTGCTCATCAGGGATGCTGGTGGGGAGCCAGGAAGCCTTCAGGGCCACGTTCCTCAAGCTCAGGATCCCAGTGGAGCTTTGCAGGAATGAATCGCAGAGCTCTGGGGAAGGTCCGTGGAGCTGCCAAACCAGCTCTTGGGTTCGAATCCCAGCTCCACCACCAACCCGTTCTGTAACCTCAGACGGTCATTTAAGCTCCCTGAGCTTCAGCATAATAGCGACACCTGCCACTTACAGGCCCTCCGTGCCGGGCAGTGATCCGGGCCTCAAAGGCCTCATCTCACTTTAATCCTCTCAATGAACCCACGAAGCTCATGCAATTCTTACCCCCGTTTTATAGGTGTGGACGTGCCCAGCCCCCTTCCCACAGTGGGGCTGGGGGGCGATGGAGGGTCCAGCTTGGAGGGTGCTCAGGGCAAGGAGGCCCGCAGAGGCCACAGGCAAGCAGGACGCCAAAGGAAGGGCCCCAGGTCCAGCCAGGAGCCCGAGTGGGCCCAGCCAGCTGCCCACCTTCCCCTCCTCCTTGGCAATGGGGGCTCTGCAGGAAACACCCCTGACCCACCCTCTGTGGCTCCCTGAACTTGCCCCGGCCCAGCCCCTCCCACCCTGCACTGTGTCCCCCTGCAGGCAGGTCAGATGCCAGGTCCCCAGAGCAGGTGTTTCCATGTGAGAGAGTCGGAATGAGGCTCAGGGCTGGAGGAGCAGGCGTCAGGCACCGGCCACAGGCCTTAGGCTCAGGCTGGTCTGTGGATGAGGAGACTGAGGCTCAGAGAAGCAGAGCAGTGCGCACCTGGGCTGGGCGGACCGGGATTGCAGCAGCAGCCTGCGAGGAGCCTGAGCTCTCAGCCACTGGCAGGGCGAGGAGAGGGGCTGGAGAGCAAGAGCTAGACGGGGAGAGAGAAGCAACCAGAGAGACTCCCTCCAGCTCCCAGCGCCTGCGGGTTTGAGGGGAGGCTCAGCCTGGCTCTCGAGCAGGAGGCGGGTTGCGCCGCCCGGTGGGGCTCAGAGGGCGTGCAGAGCCTGTCCCAGGGCCTGCAAAAAGAAACAAGGCCTCTGGATGTGCACAACCTGGCGGCCTGGGTGGGACAGCTCGCCCCCAACGCAACCGCCATCGGAGCCCCTGGGCACCTCTGAGCCCCACGCTTTTCACTGTCACCCCTTCCGTCCCCCCAACACGTGTGTGCGCGCGCGTGCACACACACACGCACACACGCACACACGCACCCGCACACACATGCACACACATGCACACCAGGCTCCCTGGGGCTTCCTGGCCTCTGCACATTCCGTTCCCAACATTTGGGACGCCTGCCGGATGCCCCCCTGAGCCCCGCTGATGCCTGTGGGTCCCCGTCGCAGGTCTTGTCCCCCTGCAACTCTCCCACTCCCTCTCACACGCCACGAGCACAGGGCTTGCCTGGCACACCGTGAGGCTCCAAAATGTTTGCTGAGCTCAATTCACCATCAAATTGAAAGCGCACACCAGTAACTCACTGACTCCTTTCTCAGACTTTGAACAGATACGTGCCACACCCGCCCAGGGCGCCCCTCATCTGGGCCAGAATGGGAAGACGTGGGGACATTTACATGGCCTCAATCAAAGGACTTCATCTAAGAACAACCCGCTCCGGGAACAGAGGTGCAAAGGCAAGGACAGTTCATTCGCTCCTTGGTCTCCCCGTGGGGCCAAGCAGGGGGTCAGGGGTGGGAGGAGGACCCTGAGGCGCAAGCCCGGCTCTGCACATGACTGGCTGTGTGACCCTAGGCAAGCCGTCACCCTCTCTGGTGACTCTGGGGCAGTGAAGGCAGGAAGGGGGCAGGGCTGGCAGGGGCACGAGCCCAAGGTGGACGCACACAGGAGATGCTGATTCAGAGGGTTGAGCACGGCGGCGGCAGGGTGGACGCGGTGTTTGGACAGCTGCAAGTCCTTAGCAGGGATTTCCCCCCTTTTCAACAAATCCCCGTAAAACAGCATTTCGTCCAAGTCAGCATTCTGTGGCAGCCTGGGCCTCCTCCCAGGGAGGCCGCGGAGCCGGGCTGGGAGTGGGGAGTGCTCCAGGGTCTCTCAGACCCAGGGGGTGGGGGGTGGCTCCGGCAGAAAGAATTGGCATAGAGCAGACCCCTGTCCCCTGGAAACGCAGAGAGGGGAAGGGGCGTCCACTAACTGTGACACTTCCCATGGGTCCCCTCTCCCAAAGGGTCCTGTCCCAGGGCTGACTAGCAGAGGGGTCCAACTGCTCCCATGGAACTGAAAGGCCTGCCCCCAACCCCATTTCACAGATGTGCTCTCGGGGCCGGATGAAAGGGGGCCGGAAGGAGGGCATGGGTTCCCCCACCCCGGGTCCCCAGTGGACCAGCAGCCCCGCCTCCAGGGGGCTGGGGGTACGGAGCAGGGCCCTGCGCAGGCTCCCGGCCCCCCACCCACCCCCGATGGGCGGCTGCAGCTGAGGGAGCTGGGGAGCAGCCCCGGGGCCGGGCCAAACCACAGGTATGTTATGAGACGCTTCCTGTTGTGGAGACATTTCTGTGGATCAGATCGGCTGCCCTGGGCTCGCCCGCCCCGCGCCTCCATCTCCCACTCACCCAGCCCTGCCCTCTGCTGGCTGGCCGGTCTCTGGCCCGACTCCTCTCTCTCTGGCCTGTCTCTGTCACCTCAGCAGGTGAGCAGCACTTCTTGCTCAGGTTCTCCCTATCAGGGGTCCAGCCCTGGCGGCCCCCAAGGCTCTCCTAGTCCAGGCAGCCCCTGGACTCCCATTCCAGCACAGCTACTTACAAGCTGTGTGTTCTTGGGCAAATGATTTAACCTCTCTGAACTTCAGTGTCCTCCTCAGTAAAAGGATAAACTGAGATCATCTGAGCCACCAGCCCCTCCAGGTATACTTCCCTGTCCTGCTACCCCGATAGCCAGGAAGTCCTCCCTTCAGTCTAACTTCAATTCATTCTGCTGCAAAACGTCTTTCCTCCATCTCTTCAAAAAACTCAGGTTACTTGCTTCCGAAGGCCATAAGACCTTGTGAAATGAACTCCTAAGGTCAATTTCTGGCCTTCTAGACATTTTCCCTGACGGCTCCTGACATGAAACTGACCAGGACTGGGACTGAGTTATAGATCGGGGGGAGGAGCAGAGTAACCGCCCTCCTCACCCCCCTCCTGGGCCTGGCACCCCCCAAATCCCCAGCCAGGCAGCTCCAGACTTCTTCAGGGTTCCTGAGCACCCCCCACCTCTCTCCTGGACTGCAGAAACTGGGGAGCCCTTTCCCATCCTCCTTTCCAGGCTCTCAGGAGAGGGTCCTGTCTCCCACTCACGGCCCAGGCCCCACCACACCTCCTCCTTGGGGGCCTCCCACTGTCTGTCGGTGCTGTCCCCACCCCCCAACCCCAGCCTCTGCATCCCCGTGTCCACACAGGCCTGACCCCTCCTCTCCAGCCCTCTCAGCCAAGCTTCCGGAAAGAACTGTCTCCACCCTCGCCCCACCCCCACCCCCGCCCCCAGCCCCAAACTCTCCCTCCTTTAGAGCCTCCTCCTCGGAGTCCTCTCTGTTCCCTTCCCCTGCGCGCTCTGCAGACCCGGGCTTGCCCCAAGACGCTGGCTCAGGCCTCGTCTCTTCTCCCTGGATGTCTCCCCTGCAGTTTCCAGCTCTGACCCATGAGCTCCCACGGCGCGGTCCCATCGCCGAGGGCTCCCGCATCTGTCTCCAGCTATGACTTCCCCCTGAGCCTCCGGCTCTTGTGTTCAACTCTCAGCCCAGCATTTTCTCCTGGCTGTCCCTCGGATGCCCACCCAAACTGCTGTCACTGCCTTCTCCCTCCTTACCTGCTTCTCTACCCGCCCCCCCCAGACCAAAAGTCTGAACATCACTTCTGACCCTTCCTTCCTCACAAGGACGTAAGGAATCTAACTGATACGATGCCTTGGCACAATTAGAAGAGGCTGCCCTTCCTTCCAGCCAACTCAGCCCCTGTTCACTGCCTTCTTGGGTGCCCTTGTGCAGTAACCAACCTGCACAACTATACATGGCATCCCTCTTCCTTTCCCCTCAAAGTGTCAATCCAATCCTGAGGACTCTGTCTCCTCTATTTCTCTCACTTCTATTCCTTCCCCTCCTTCCCCGCAGCCTCTGCCCTAATACAGACCTTGAACTCTGCCAAACACAGCTCAGTACCGGACACATCCAAGCTACTCAATAACGGTTTGTTCAATTAAACGGCCAAGCCCTCTCTCGGATGATCCTAAGAGTCTCTCACCCAGCCCCCACCCCCAGCCTCTCTCTGTTTTCCTCAGTTTAACCTATACGACTCCAGCGACGCCTCTGGAACTTTAGCCTGCATCAGAATCACTGGGACGGTTTGTTAACACACAGGCTCCTGAGCCCATCCTGACTCAGCAGTGTAGGGAGAGGCCCGGTGCCTGCATCTCTAACAAGCTCCCAGGCCATGCTGAGGCAGTGGCCCCCGGAGTGCCAGCAATCCCAACAGTCCCAACTCCATGTTACTCTGCAAGGCACACGGCCTCCTGGAGGGGGAGGCTTGCCGTAGACTCCAGGATGTGGGCCGTCAGGAAGGCGGGAGTCGGCCGTGGAGATTGACGGTGAGCACAGCAAAGCCCCGAGCTCACACCTGGAGGACACAGCTGGGTCTGGGAGCTGCGTGTGTAAGGCGAGGGCTGGGGACCAGCGCAGTGCGGGAGCCACGCGAGCATGCACTGCGCCCGCCTGTGTCCCTTCCTCCGTGTCTCTGTGTCGTTGAACCCAGGTCCTCACCTGCCTGTGTGTGTGTCTCTCTCCTCCCATCTCTGTGTTGCCGTTGCATGTGACCACCCATCTCTGTGACTCTGTTTGTCCTTTTCTGTCCTCTCCGATGTCCTTGTGCCTAAATCGCTGTCGGAGTTCCAGTCCCTGTAAATCTCTAGCTGTCGGTCACTGGGCTGGACCCTTTGGAAGGCCAGCGCTGACGGCCCACGCCTGCTCATGCTAATGCCAGCTCTGGGTCTGACCACCCTGGACGACACCTGAGCAGCCCCCAAGGTCTGGGCAGGATTTGAGGGGTCCAGTGCCCATGAGCTGAGCTGTCTGTCTGCTGGATCATTTTGAGACTTCTTAACCCCTCAAATTTAAATGCGCAGGTGAAGACTCTCCAAAGACACAGAGCTGCCTGGAATCTGGGAATTGGAGGGGAGGGGGAGGGGGCCAGGCAGGGGCAGGGCTACCTGGGCCACCTTATCACCCAAGTTGACAGCAGGACAGGAGTGCTGCCCCCTGCCCACCTTGTCTGCCTAGCAGGCTTCAGTTCCACCCCAGTCCCAACATCTCTCAGCCCTGCAAGTGAGGCTCTTGGACCACAGGGGACCTCAATTTCGGAAGCAGCATTGGAAGGAGGCTTGAAGGACAAGTCAGAGTTCAGCAGGCCCCTGGGGGCAGGAGATGGGGGAACAGTCCAAGCTGGAAGCAGAGCAAATGTCTGGACAAGGAAAACTGGAGGGCTTCCAGGGGAGGGGGGCATCCAAGAGGCAGTGAACCTGTGAGTCTGGAACTCGGGAAAGAGACATGGGCTGGAGATAAAATACGGGCTCGTTGGCAGTGTTGCTGCCGCCTGGACCAGGGCCACAGACTCATTCTTGTGGAACACACCCATGTTCAGAGAGCGAGGGGAGCCCACCACAGCCCTGGGCTCTACCCCCAGCACCCTGGGATCCAGGTACTCCACACTTCTCACTGCTTCCCTGTCCTTGCATTTACCTGCACGATTCTCTGCTTGGATAGCCCCTTCCACTTTTCTCCTCCGTGCAAACATATTATTCCTCATTTACGACCCAGCTCAAATGTCTCCTCCTCCAGGCAGCCTTCCCTGCCTCCCTCAGCCAGAGCAGCTCCTCCTCCTAGACACCGATCTGCAGGACAGCACCTCTTCCCCCACCCCCACCTCAGCCCTGAGGTTTGGCACATCAGCCAGGACTCCTGTCCACCGCCCACCTCCAGCCAAGCCCTCAGGGTGGCTTATCAAAGGGCCACCTTCCTTTGTGGCTCTTCCTGAGTCCTTCTCAGCTCTGGGATGGAGAGGGCGTGGCTGACCGTCCCTCCGTGCAGGTGACTGTGTCCACTTTCCAGGCCCCCAGCCTCTGCCCATCACTGAGTCTAGATGTCCCACCACTCCCCTGGCAAGGAACATCTTGGGGCAATAAGGCATCCAGGACGGTGAGAACAGCCAGGCAGCGGCAGAGGAACCAGAAGAGGCCCAGCTGTGGGCAGGACCCATGGCAACAACGCATCCTCAGGCAGGTGGCCAGGGGAGCTGGCCCTTCCCCACCAAGGGGCTCGGGCCTCAGCTCGTGCCATCGCTTGCCTCCCAGCAGAGGCCTTGAGCTTCTGATGGGGACTGGACCTCCGAGGGCCCCCAGACCCAGCCATCCCCAGGCCTCAGGCCAGGGCAGGCGGGGCCTCCTCCGCCTCCAATCCCTCGCCTTCTGGTTCGCATTTGCAGCCTTTTCCGGAGCGCCACCCGCCACCGCCGCCCGCTGCCTCCCCACGCCTGCCAAGATTCCTGGGCCTCCGCGGCTACCCTGCGTGGTGGCGGCAGTGGCAGCAGGGGCCGGGCCGGGCAGGGAGGGGGCCGGGCGGGAGCGCAGCCAGGCCACTGCAGCCGGGCTGGGCCAAGCAAACACAGCCGCGCCAAGGAGCCGGGCGAAACAGTTCACAAATGAGAAAAAGCTGCTTCCGACTTGGGCCGGGGTTTTAAAGTCCAGGCCACAGGGAGCTGAGGTCACCTGCAAAAGGGGCTAGCGCAGGGACACCCTGGGCCTGGGAGGGGCTTCCGCTGCAGCAGGAGGAAGTGAGGCTAGACAGCAACAAGCACAGGCCTCGCCCAGCCTGGAATATCAGAAAGCCGCACCCCCAAGTCTAGCTTACCTGTCTGGTCGGAGGGGCCTGGGAAGGTCCCAGGAGACACAGGGCCTGAGGACGAATGAGAGAAACAGTGAGAAGACGCCAGGAGCCCCCGCTGGAAGCTTGGGCCCAACCTCAGTCTCCCTCCTCGGTCCCCTCCCCCCAGGAGCCACAGCATGTGCCCACACGCGACAAGTGTCTTCGTTCAGTCCGTGTACACCCAGCGATGCCCGCGGGTGCCTGGCCTGGGCTGATGGGGCTCCTCCTGTCCTTGGGCCCGGGCTAAGGAAGCCCCTTCTGCATGCCAAGTCCACACTGGAGAAGTCCCTACTATATGTCAGGCCCTGGTTTGGGGCGGCCCCTACTTTGGGTCAGGATCCCTGCTGGGGAAGCTCCTACTGTGCGGAGACCTAAGGCTGGGCCTTGGGACACAGCAATGGTTCAACCCCATCCCTGCCCTGCCTGCCTTGAAGGAGCTGGGGGCATCAGACAAGCGGCCATCACACAGTGGGCAGGGATCTCTTGGCCGTGGGAGCACAGAGCAGGGAGCACTGCTTCTCCCTTAAGCTCCCCAAGAAGGCTTCATGGAGGAAGGGACTCTGGAGCTGGATCCTGAAGGCAGACAAGGTAAGAAAGGGAATTTTAGGCAGTAGGAAGCTGCTTGGCAGATGTAGGGAAGGTCCAGAAGTGCTGTGGGACTGGGGAAGACAAGCAGGAACAGAGACGGCTGGGGCAATACGGTGGGGAACGTTGAATGCCATGCTTGCGTTTCTCTGGAAAGCAGTGGGGAGCCATGGAAGGTTGTTGAGTGGGGAGGTGATATGGTCAGAGCCTTGGATGGCCAGGTCCCCATTTCTGCCTCAACCAAGCATGATGCCAGGCCCTGTCAAAAGCCCTAGTCCAGGTCCCACAGCGGAGCTGGAATCCAGACCCAGACGTGCCTCCCGGGTATTTGGGGAGGGGACACCCAGCCAGCCCACCTGGCGGGGAGGCCTGCCAGCCGCGTCACTCTCTCCCCCAGCTGCTCGCTTGCCTCTGCCCGCTCCCATGGAAACTCTGACATCCAGCCCCGTCTCCAGCCGCACAAGCAGCCAGATGCCGAAGCCAGCGGCTCCTAGGCCTTCTCTCCAAGTCGGCTCAGCCCTGCCTCCGTCCCGCCACGCCGAACACCATGACCCCAGAGGTGGGTCATGAGGCCACGTTCTGAGGCCACAGCCCAGGGATGGAGCCCGGGGAGGAGGTCCTCCCCGCTCAGCGTCACCCCAGCCTCTCTGGCCCCAGCTTATGTCGGCTCTGGCTTTGAAGGATGAACAGGGATTTACCTGGGGGGGCTGGAGAGGGGATCGGTCCCAGGCCGAGGGAACAGCATGTGTGAGGGTGTGGAGGTGGGAAAGCCCCGAACATAGTCAGGGAATGGAGAGAATGAAAACAAACACACACATGAACTAACTAAGCATAACTAGCATTCATTGTGCACCTACTGTGTGCCCCGCACTGTTCTGGGTACTCTCATGGATTATCCTATTTAATCCTGGCAACAACCCAGTGTACTTTTTTTTTTTACACTTTTTTTTTTAATAGAGATGGGGTTTTGCTCTTGCTCAGGCTGGTCTTGAACTCCTAACCCCAAGCGATCCTCCCGCCTCAGCCTCCCAGAGTGCTAGGATTACAGGCGTGAGCCACCATGCCTGGCAACATAAGTACTTCATGTTCCCTTTTTACAGATGAGGGAACTAGAGAACAGAGAGGTTAAGTAACTGGCCCAAGGTCACACAGCTCATGAGAAGTAGGGCCTGAATTTGAACGTTGGCTGTCGGCTCCACAGCCGAGCTCGTCACCATTCCCCAACACAGATGATCTGAGGTGAGAAGAGCTGGCTGGGGTCAGACTGAGAAATGCCAGAATATCGGGATCAGAAACCCCAGGCCCCACCTAAAGCTGGCTCCCTCTCCCCTCCACCCATGTAAGCCCTAACGACAGGTCTCTACAGCCTGAGTAAGTCGTGTGCCCCGGACACAGCACTGGCCACAGTCCAGGCATATGTTACCAAACCCTCCTGTAACCCTGTAAGGCTGCGACTGCTGTCCCATTTCACTGGGGAGCAGCACTGGGGCCCAGAGAGGTCACATCCGTTCTCCAAGGTTACCAGGCTAGGAAGGGAAGGGAAGGGGACAGGATCCGGACCTAGGTCTGCCCCACTCCAAGGTGGCTAAAGCCCCATACACTTGGGCTTCTGGAGGCCTCAGCCACCGGTCCTGCTCCCTACTCCTGCTCTGCCCCGGCCGGTACTGCCTCGACCTAGCTGGTGCTAGCGACAAGCAAGGCTGGGAGCAGAGTGGGCAGCTACTATCAAGGGCCTCAGGAGCCCCCTCCAGTGGACCAAGGCCCCTCGGTCCTACAGAACAGGAAGCTGGAGTGGGTGAGTGTGCCAGGGTAGGGCCTGAGCCGACGTCAATGGGACTCTGTTCTTAACCTCCTCCCGGCTGCCTTCCTAATCCCTGGCTTGAGCCCTTCCCCTGGCGATGTCTCCCCTTTGCACAGAGCTGTCGGCTAAATCCCAGACCAGATGTGGGTGAGACATGCCCCCTACCAGCTTCTGAGAGCTACAGGGTCCCCAGGGGCCTGGCTAGGACCCAGGTCCCTTCCCTGCTCCAGCTTTCCAAACTGAGGTGTTGACGGCTGGGAGGTGAATGGTCAGCTCCTCCTGGCGGTGGGGCTACTGGAGAAGTCCCCATTTCTGAGCACCCACCATGGGCAGGCCTTTGCTTAAAAAATCATGTTGAACCAGGCGTGGTGGCTCATGCCTGTAATCCCAGCACTTTGGGAGGCCAAGGCAGGAGGACTGCTTGAGGCTGGAAGTTCAAGACCAGGCTGAGCAAAAGTGAGACCCCCATCTCTACAGAAAATAGAAAAATTAGGCCAGGCAAGGTGGCTCACACCTGTAATCCTAGCACTCTGGGAGGCCTAGGCAGAAGGTCAGGAGTTCAAGACCAGCTTGGGCAACAGTGAGACCCTGTTTCTACTAAAAATAGAAAAATTAGCTGAGTGTGGTGGCACACATCTGCAGTCCCAGCTACTCGGGAGGCTGAAGTGGGAGGATTGCTTGAACCCAGGAGTTTGAGGTTGCTGTGAGCTATGGTGACACCACTGCACTCTAGCCCGGGTGACAGAGTGAGACTTTGTCTCAAAAACAAAAAATCATGTTTGTCGGATTAAGAGAACCTCTGCATGCACTCGTTCATTCCTTCGTATCTCAGCCCTGGTACTAGCCTGTGACCTCCACCATCTGTACCTCTTTGTCAATGAAATGGGACAATTCCTACTTCATAGAGCATTTATCAGGATTAAACAAGTTAATTTTATGTAGTGGACCCAGAGCAATACATGGCATACAGGAACAAGCACTCAATAAATGTTCAATTTAAAAAAAAATTTTTTTAGAGTTGGGATCTTACTCTGTCACCCAAGCTGGAGTGCAGTGGTGTGACCAGAGCTCACTGCAGCCCCCAACTCCTGGCTCAAGTGCTCCTCCTGCCTCAGCCTCCTGAGTAGCTGGGACCAAAAAGGTGTGTGCCACCATGCCCAGGTAATTTTTAAATTTTTTGTAGAGATGAGGTCTCACCATATTGCCCAGGTTGGTCTCAAACTCCTGGCCTCAAGTAATCCTCCTGCCTGGGCCTCCCAAAGCACTGGGATTATAAACGTGAGCCACTGCATCCGGCACTCGCTATTATTATTATAAATATCATCACCATGACACCTGCCAGCAACCCTGTGAGGTTGGTATTATAAACCCCATTTTACAGATCAGAAACCGAGGCTTAGAGAGAAGTCCTTTGCCCAAGTTCACTCAGCTGGCCAGGGGAGGACAGTCCCAGAGCCTGGACCCTAGCTGAGTGAGTCCCAAGATGATGACAGGCTCCCAGCTCCCAAGCTGAAGCAGTGTGCATGGGGGGGTCCTCCACACCCCCCCAGCCCCACCTGCCTGACCCCCAGGGGCTCTGCCCCCACCCCAGCCCTGCTGCTGTTGCAGGAGGGGGCACCGCATTCCTGGCTAAGCAGCTGGATTTGCTGTGCTCGGGGAACTATGAAAAGAATGTTTGCCACGAGCTGAGCCGTGGTCGCCTGTCAGGGAGCGTGGCCTGGAGGGCCCACGCAGAGCCTGGTGGCAGCCAGCACAGTGGGGGGGAAGAAGGCGAGACAGCAGGGAGCACTTCCGGGCAGTGAGGGCTGTGGACACCGCATAGGAATGGAGACCGAAGCGTGGGCCGCCTGCGATCTTTCAGGGAGGGAGCGGCCCCTCCGCCCCAGTCTAGGCTTCCCCTCACCACAGGCTGCAAGGACAGCCCGGCCAGCAGTACTGCCCCATCCCGTGGACAGCATCAGGGAGACTCGGGGGAAAACTCACCTGAGGTCACACACGGCCAGGGGCAGAATTGAGACCAGAGGCTGGGACCCCAGGCTCAGGTTCCTTCCTCACAGAGGCTGTCCTCCCTCATAGGACCCGCCAGGGACCACTGACAGTTCTTAGATTGTAGAAAGTACCACCCCAACCCTCACTGCTCTGGGTGTCTCTGGGCCTGCTATTCCCCATGCTCCTCCCTCCCCCAAAACACCACCTCGTGCTATGAACATGCCCGGCACACCTATGAACACGCCTGGCACACCTATGAACACGCCTGGCACACCTATGAACACGCCTGGCACACCGTGGGAGCTCAACAACCTAGATTCTCCCACCAAACCAAGCCCCGGAGAGGGAAGCGGCCCAGGAGGCCGGTGGGAAGAACAGGAGCTGCGTGTCCTCACAGACCTGGGAGTGAATCCCAGCAAATGGGCAGGTTACTGACCTCTCTGAGCCCCCACTTATGCCTCTGTTAAATGGGTGACCAATCCCTGCCTTGCAGCATTGTCACAGGATTAAATGAGATATGTGAACATAGGACCTGGGGCACAGTAATGCCCAATAAACTTTTTTTTCTTTTTTTTTTTTTTGAGACAGAGTCTCACTCTGTTGCCCGGGCTAGAGTGCCATGGCATCAGCCTAGCTCACAGCAACCTCAAACTCCTGGGCTCAAGCGATCCTCCTGCCTCAGCCTCCCGAGTAGCTGGGACGACAGGCATGTGCCACCATGCCCGGCTAATTTTTTCTATGTATATATTTTAGATGTCCATATAATTTCTTTCTATTTTTAGTAGAGACGGGGTCTGGCTCTTGCTCAGGCTGGTCTCGAACTCCTGAGCTCAAATCATCCGCTCGCCTTGGCCTCCCGGAGTGCTAGGATTACAAGCCTGAGCCACCGTGCCCAGCTCCAATAAACTCTTATTGTTATCCCTCCCTCAAGAGGAAAGGAAGAGAAATTGAAATCAGAGAACCTCAAGTGAGGAGGTTTCCTCCACGCCAGGTCCCTGATGGGCCCTTTGAGGGAGGGCAGCCTCTGTGAGGAAGGGACCTGAGCCCGGGGTCCAGGCCTCTGGTCTCAGTTCTCCCCCTGGCTGCTGTGTGACCTTAGGTGACCTCCTCTCTGAGTCTCCATAATCCCTTCCATGAGATGGGCCAGTAACACCAGCCTAGTTCTCCCTGTGAGGCACTGACCCTCCACCACCCCCGCACGTGGACCCCTCTTCTGCCCTCCAAGAGCCAGGTATCCCAGCCCATCCAGGGTGCATGAGGACAATTGCCCTCCAATTCAGAATTTTCTGAGAATCCAAATGGAATAAGGGCAGATGGTCCCCAGTCCACTCCCTGGATCCAACCAGAAAGGTAGAATGGACACTGATCAGAAGTCTGAGTGAGCTGGGCATGGTGGCTTATGCCCGTAATCCCAGCACTTCGAGAGGCTGAGATGAGTTCAAGATCAGCCTGGACAACTTAGCAAGACCCCTGTGTCTAAAAAAATAAGAAAAATTAGCCAGGCGTGGTGGCACATGCCTATAGTCCCAGCTACTTAGGAGGCTGAGGTGGGAGGACCACTTGAGGCCAGGAGTTCAAGGTTACAGTGAGCTGTGATCACACCATTGTATACTCCAGCCTGGGTGACAGAGCAAGATCCTGTCTCAAAAAAAAATTCTGGGTGAAAGTTCTAAGTCCGGCACCCCCATCACGCCTCACCTCTCCATAGGCAAAACAACCCCAGAGACAAGTAGCATTCTCATTATTACAGACGGAGAAACTGAGGCACAGAGATGGGAAGTCCCAAGTCGGTCTGACCCCCAAGGCCAGCTCTTCTCCACACAGCCCATGCAGCCTGCACTCAAGATCCGCTGTCCACACCCCACTCTGTAAATGCCCACAGAGCAGAGCAGGTCTGAAATTCTCTTTTTGGGAGCGTGACTTCAGGGGCTGATGTGTGGGCATGCCTCACATGTCACCCAGGCTTCGTGGCCACATCCAGCCCCCAGCCCCCAGTCATCTCAGCTTATCAGACCCCCGGGCCAAACCCACGTCTTCCCTGCACCTGCCTCCCCTAGGGACAGGCCACAGCCACCCAGTGCAAGGCTCCTGGCCCACCCTCTCCTCACCCCCACAGCCAATCAGCTTACTCCTCTTCAGCTACTTCTTCCTCTCATCCCCATGGCAACCCTCACTTCAGCCCCCACCACCTTTATCCTTAACCTCTGCCGAGCCCCCTCCGTGGTCTCCCTGCCTCTAAGATCGCCCCTTCGTCCTCACTCTCAAGAGCAGCTGGGGTGATTCCCAGATTGCATCACTCTGCAGCTCACACCCTTTCTCTGGAAAAGGCCTCAATGTAGTAGAGTCCCTCCCACTCCCTGCTGTGATCCAACAGTGCCCTGTCACTCACTGTCCCTGAGAGAACCTTGCAGTTTCCCTCCACACCTCTGCACGTGCGTTCCCTAGGCCTGGAACGCCCTCCTGTCAAAATTCCCGTTATCCTTGAAAGCCCTAGCCAGGATCACTCCTGGGTGCCCCCTTCCCTGATCCGCACCTTGGCTTGCACGGTGCCTCCCCCTCGTGGGCCTCGTCGGGCACCGAGACCACAGCTGCACCCCACGTGGGCGGCTGCTGTGCCTCTCCCGCTCTCCGCCCACCAACTCTCTAAGTGCCTTGGGCCACGGGTGGGCCCAGCTCATCTGAGGTCCCACTTGTGCCCCATGCCTGCCACTAGGGGGTTTGGAGAGGACTAGGGGGCCAGCAGGGCAGGGAAGCTGGGGCTCAGCCATCCTTTGGTCTGGCTCGGGCTGGGAGCAGGGGAGGTCGTAGGGAACGGGGGCTCAGGCTGACAGCCCTGCTGCTAACAGACACATTCACTTCCATATTTTCCCCTTCCTCTGAGCCAAAGCTCATTTTCACTGCGGTGGACAAAGTGAAACCAGAGAGAGAGACCCTGGTGAGCGTGTCTGAGCGTGAATGTATGTGTGTGTGCTGTCCTGTCTGAGTATGTCTGGCTGGGCCACGTGGGGCCTGCCATGTGTTTGTAGGAGCTGTGCGTGTGTGCGTGCGCGCGCCTCTGTCTGCATTGTTTTAGCATCTGTGGTGGTGCGTGTTCAGTACTGGAGTATGTTTGTGTGTATGCAATGAGCATTTGAGTCGGTGTGTGATCGTGTGTGCTCTTAGCAGGACGGAGCATGGCTCTGCGTGACTATGTGTGTCTGTGGCTTGTCCTCATTATCATCTGGGGTGATGGTGTGTCCAAGGGTCTGTAGGTGTTCACCGGCCCAGCGGGGGGCCAACAGGGGCATCTATTCCCTGACTGAGCCTGCCAAGCCCCCATGGTGTCTGTCCCAGACCCCCAAATCCTGCCCTGAGGCCCATCTGCCCAGGGCAGAGAGGCTCAGTCTATCTTGGCTCAGATCCCAGAGAGGGACCCCAGGCTGCCTGACCCTCCAGCTATCGCAGCCCCGCACCCCCCAGACCTTAAAATTGCCTAGTACAGCTTCTGTGACACTGTCTTTGCTAAGGGCACTCCGAGGCGGGGATGGACCCCTGCCACTAGCCTTGGCAAGAGGCACTGAAGACAGGCGGGAGGAAGGATTCCGAGTTGCCGGGGACTCTGTGTCAGGAACCCAGCCTGTTCGCGCACACACTGATGGTCTCACACACTGCTCTTCCCCAACTGGCAATTCCCGGACCCCTCTAGCAGAACAGTGTTTCTCTACCTGGGGGGCTCTCTGGGCCAGGATGTCTCCAGCCCCAGGACAGAGACACTTGGGGAGGCTGTTCTGGGGGCCTGGGACCCCAATCCCTCTTGGCTGGGCAACAGCCCCTCAACTCCCTGGAAGTCTCAGTCTAGAGCCGGGGAGAGGTGCTGAGCCTCTGGCAGGGACATTCCTCAGAACCTGTCTCCAGTGTGGGGTGGGGGGCTGCGTGGGCACCTAGAATACAAGCGACTTGGGGCAGAGGCAGAAAACCCGAGTACCCAGAGGTGGCCAGCAAGTAGGAAATGACAAAGAGATGGGGAGAGAGGAAGGGTGGGAGCTGACGGGGCTCCAAGTCCCCTCTCCCCCTCCTCCACCGCCCCGCGACGAAAGGTTGTTATTCCCATTTTACAGATGGGAAGCGAGACCTGGAGAGGTGAAGTGACACGCCCAGGGCCACATCTTCGGGAATTCTACCGGGCACTGTCTGATGCTAGAGCCCTCGCTTCTGGGAGAGGAAAGGAGAAGGGGGCTTTATCTGGGATTCTGCCCCGGGAGAAACGGGGCGCAGGGAACCGGGATGGGCTCCCCCGTCCTCGGGCCGATCCCCGGGCCCAGGCCCCCATCGCGTCCCCACCGGGAGTCCGAGGCGCCAGCCCCGCTGTCGGGTATGGCGTTTGGGGACCCAGCCCGGGTCCTGCCCGTGGAGCCCCGGAGTCCCACCCGGTGGCCGTCTCCCCGCCCTCACCTGCAGGCGCGGCCTCGGGGCGCCACTCCCGGCCCTCGAGGGCGGCCCGGGCGGCTGGCTCCGGGCGGGCGGCGGTGGCGCGGCGGGGTCGTCGGGGTCCGCGCCGGCGGGGCTCCGCGTCGCTCTGCCGGCCGCCCCTCGCGGCTGCCGGAGTGGGCGGGCGCCGGGGGGTGGGGGCCGGCGGCGGGAGGGGCGCGGCGGGGCGGGGCCTCCGCCCTCCTCTTTCCACAGCCACGGCCAAGGCCGGCGCCCCGCCCGGCCCGCACCGCTGCCGCCCTCCCTGCCGCCCCCTGAGACCCCGTCCACGCGCGCACCCGGGCAGCGCGGCCCCATCCATCCTCCCCCGCCCGGAGCCCGCGCCTGGGGCGCACGGGGGAGCCCCGGAGCCCCTGCCCGGAGGGCGACCTGCTGGGACAGACGCCTGAGGAGGGCGCGGTGCGCCACCGCGGGGCAGGGGCCGTGGGGGAGGCCCCACCGTGAGGAGTCCGCAGGCCGCCGCCCGCAGACGGGACCCAGGTGGGCTGAGGCGGCAGCGCTCGCAGGGCAAGGCGGACGGGGGCGGTCGTGATGCCACATTCGGGCTGTGACAGGGAGACAGCCGGGGTCAGGAGGCAGGCAGGGGCCACGCGGAAGCTGGGCAGACCTCGCCGTCACGGAAATGGGCTGCCACGGAAGACTCTGGAGCAGGCCAGTGCTGTGGTCAGGTTTGTGCTTTAGCGAGAGCCTCCCGGCTGCAGGACACGGGCGAGGAGCTGCTGGAACCACCCCGGCAGGGCCGGGTGAGGTGGACAGCGAGGGTGGGGAGAAAGGTTGCGTGTGGGAGGAGCTGAGGGGGTGAAATAGGCAGGATTTGGATGTTGGGTGAGGGGCCTGGAAGGAGGGAGGTCTCAAGGACAGCACCCAGGTTTCTGGTGAGGCCTGCGGGGTGGGCGTCCAATAGGAGGGTGGTTGGATGCGTGGAGTTGGATGAGCCTGTGGGACTTGCATGGATCAGGAAGGGAGTAAGTTCTGGGCTAGAGAGGAGGAGTCCTCTGTGTGCAGATGGCAGCTGGTGCTTCAGATGAGGAGTGGGCCCCGGGAAGCCAGACCCCTGGCACAGCGACATTCATCAGCACTCCGGGGGTTGCAGAGGGAGAGGGGTGGGCAAAGGAGACCTAGAAGGTGTGTGGGGGCTGAGGGGGCCAGGAGAGCTGTGTCTCAGAAGGCAAAAGCAGAGTGTTTCTAAAAACTCAGGGAGGCCCATGGGGTCGAGGGTCACAGGAGAATGTTCTTTGGGCTGGCAATTAAGGATTGGTGGCTAGAATGGGGGACAGGGGCAGTAGCCAGACTGCAGCAGCTAAAGGAGCAGCCACCGAGGAGGAGGTGGAGGCAGCGAGTGCAGTGGGGACATTTAGATGAACTGAGGCCAGGAGAGGGGGGATGGGGTGAGAGAGAGAGAGAGTGTATGTGTGTGTGTGTGTGTGTGTGTCTGTGTGTGTGTTTTCTAAGTGGGAAAGAGCCGAACCCTTAACAGGTCTAGGAAAGGAACTGGGGGGCCCCAAGCTGCCTGTCTCTGGGTCAGGGCCCACCTCCCCTCATGTCTTTTCCCTCCTGCAGCCTGCCCTCCAAGGGCCTCCCACTTTGCTGTCCCCCTGCCAAGGTACACACCAGCACTGCCACTTCTCAATGGGGCCTCTCACCCTTGCCCACCCTAGAGCCTGGGCCCCCTCCATCCCACCCCTCAGAATTGTGGGTACTGCCAGGGGTCTTTGGGTCTGGACTCTTGGCCTGAACTACGGGGGAGCCAGGCTGGGGCACTGCCAGAGGAAAGAGCGGGGCCTGGTTGGCAGGGTACCTAAGAGGACGCTGGCAGGGAGTGGGTAGCTGGGGCCCTCCCCCAAAGCTGGTGTGGAAACCAGGCCCCGCACGGGGGGCAGGTGGGATTGAGTGTTCAGGGAGGGGACAGGCTCAGGAAGGGGGTGGGAGCTAAGCAGCAGGGATCAAAGTCGACAGCAAGGACCCTGGAGTTAGACTGCCTGGGTTCAAATCCAGGTGCCTTCACTCACCAGCCATGTGCCCCTGGGCAAATTACTTAGCCTCTGATGCTTCAGTTTCCTCATCTGAAAAGCTCTCATGGGCTGGCTGTGAGAATTGCATTCATTAATCCACGTAGGGCACTTAGCTCTGTGAGTGTGAGCTGTTCTTAGAGAGGGCAGGGGGAGCTCGGTGAGGCAAGTAGGCAAGGGAGGGGCACCCTGTGCCAGGGAAGGGGCTCCCCTGGGCTTCACACACTCCCCCAAGCTCAAACTCAGCTGGTCCCCCACTGGCATCCCACTCCTGGGCCTGGTTTCCTCCCCCTGTCTGATGCCCTGTAGGGAGGGAGGACTCCAGCTCCTTCTCCTTTCACCCAGCCCTGGGATGCCAAGTCTAGGCCCTGCTCCATTGCCAGGTCCTGTGTCCCTGGTGTTCGCTGGCTGTCAAGAGCCTCCCCGCCCCTGCCGACAATGAGGGCCTCAGCTGCCCATCAATAGAGGCTGAGACAGCTGTGGTATGACCTTGTGGCTGCTATCTCCTTATCCACCAGCTATTTACCCAGAGGTCATGGACTCTCCCCTCTTGCCTGGGCCAGGCCAAACTCCCAGCCAGTCTCTCCACCCCACCTGCCACAGGCATCTCCCTTTGGTCTATCTCTGGTGGTGTCTGGGTGTCAGTGGCTCAGCTCTGCCTGTGGTCACCTACTGTGTGGCCTTGGGCAAGTTGCTGCCCCTCTCTGGGCTTCAGTTCCTTCAGCCACAAGAATCAGAGGCTGGCCAGCGAAAATTCAAGGACTATTCTAGACCTGGACAGAGGGGTCGAATGGGGCGGGTGGTTAAGCAGAACCAGACGAGGCATGTAACCTGCCTAGCTCGGCCTCGGCAGAGCCAGTGCTGGCGCAAGCCCGGTGGTTCAGAGCAAACTGAGAGTCAAGCAGATCTGGTTTGGATTCCTGTGCTGCCTCGCTGTGACTGTGGGCAAGTGACCTCATTTCTCCAAACCTCAAATTCCTCTGCTATAAAAGGGGATAACAGTCCCTTATGACACCACCTAACACTCACGGGGCTCTTGCTCCATGCCAGGCACTATTCTGAGCACTTTACAGGGATTAATTTATTTAATCCTTACAACAACCCTTTGAGATTGGTCCTATTCCTGTCCCCACTTTGTAGATGGGAAAACTGAGGCAGAGAGATGTTAACTGACTCACCCTTGGTCACATGGCTAAGAAGCGAGTGAGCTGGATTTGATGCAGGCAGGCCAGCTCCCTACGTCTTCCCCCATCTGTGCTGTGGGACCTCTTAGAAGAGACAGTGAGCTCTGTCTGACACATGAAGACACAGGAAAAGACAGCCATCCGTAAACCAGGAAGAGAGGCTTCACCAAGAACCCACTATCCTGGCACCCTTATCTCAGACTTCTCCAGCCTCCAGAGCTGTGAGAAATAAATGTTAAGCCAAAAAAAAAAAAAAAAAAAAGGAAGAAGAAGAGACGTGAAAAACAAAAGGCTTAATACAGGCCTGGCACATAGTAATGGCTCAATGAACATTAGGCCCGGCACAGTGGCTCACCCCTGTAATCCTAGCACTCCGAGAGGCCAAGGCAGGAGGATCACTTGCAGTCAGGAGTTTGAGACCAACCTGAGCAAGAGTGAGACCCTGTCTCCACTAAAAAGAGAAAAAATTAGCCAGGCTTGGTAGCACATGCCAGCTACCCAGAAGGCTGAGGCAGGAGGATTGCTCGAGCCCAGGAGTTTGAGGTTGCAGTGAGATATGATAATGCCACTGCACTCTAGCCAGGGCAACAGAGCAAGAATCTGTCTCCAAAAAAAAAAAAAAAAAATTATTATAATAATTGTACATTTAATAATAATAAATGTAGTAATCTTTATTACTATTACCATTACTCTCCTATTCCTCCTAAAGTTCTGTCTTGATCTGCCAATAAGAAAACCCCCTGGGCCCCAACCACCCCAGGTTGGAGCATGGGAGGACCTGGGTGGGACCCTCCCCTTGCCACCCTTCTGTCTATCTGGCAAGCTGAGGGGAGGGATGTTTGCACAGATGTGTGGCCCAGGGTGTACAAATAGTCAGGGGCCAGGGGAAGTGCTGGAAAATTCCTGTACCACCAGGGCCAGCCCCTGATGCCCCACATCTGCTAGAAGACTGGGCTCCCGGTTCTGAGATTCCCTCTGTCTAGCCCTCCTTCCTTCTTTTGAGTTGCAAGGGGCCTCTCCTCTGGGGCTAGGGAAATGGAGACCTCTCCTGTACTCCCCCCGCACCACCAATTCCCCCACTTTCGCCTCAGGGGATCTCTCAGCCCCATCCTCAAAAATCCCAGTAATGCAGTGGCAATTAAAGTTACCTTAAATATCCTAATCTTAAAACAATTTTGCTTCAATCAACATCTAAATGTGACCACATGTGCCCAGACCACCCAGTGGTCTGCTTGGTGTGTATGTGTGTGTGTGGGGGGGTTAACTCTGGGAGAATGGAAGGCAGAGAGCTGCTCTCAGGCATGGGTCTAGTTCTGGAAGGGTTTCCTGGGGGAGAGGTCTGGTGGTCAGAGGGTCCTTCCCTCTACTTTCTCCAGGCCCACCCACACTGAGAAATCCTTCCCCTCTTCACCCTCCCTGGGCAGACCAGGAACCCAGCAAGCCTTGTACTCTCTCCAGAACAACCGGGCTGGGGGGTGGTGCTCCCCAGGCAATGGAGGCCAGGGGCGTTCATGGGGGTGCACACAGCTCCCTACTCACAGGGCTTGGGTTTATGCTCTGCTGGGTCATCTTAAAATTCATAATAATTTCTGGCCAGGTGCGGTGTGGCTCATGCCTGTAATCCTAGCACTCTGGGAGGCCGAGGCGGGAGGATCGCTTGAGGCCAGGAGTTCAAGACCAGCCTGAGCAAGAGTGAGACCCCCGTCTCTACAAAAAATAGAAAAGTTAGCAGGGCGTGGTGGCATGAGCCAGTAGTCCCTGCTACTGGGGAGGCTGAAGCAGGCGGATGGCTTGAGCCCAGGAATTGGAGGTTGCAATGAGCTGTGATGACGCCACTGCACTCTAGCCCAGGTGACAGAGTGAGACCTTGTCTCAAAAAAAAAAAAAATTCATAATAATTTCTGAACTAGGGGCACCATAGTTTCATTTTGCACTGAGCCCCATGAATTATGTAGCTGGTTTTGGTGGAGGCCCCGTCGACCATACACCCCTCTCTCTATAGGCCCTTCCCACCCCACACTCACACTCAGTCAACACCCAGTCAATAAACATCTATTAAGCACTGACTTTGTGCTGACAAGCCGTGCTAGATGCTTGGGGATACAGTGATGAACAACGTAGACACATCCCAATGTCACAAAATTACCCTCCCTGCACATTCAGACACTCACACGTCCATGCGGTGATTTTGCAAGACGCTTCCCCCATAACAATCATGTTAATCATAAGTACCAATTAGGGAATACTCAGCATATGCCAGGAAATTTACACACATCATCTTGTTTCACCCTCAAAACAGCCAGCGAGGTAGGCACTATGATTCCCATTCTCCAGATGGAAAAACCAAGGCTCAGAGGTCAAATAGTTTGTCCACTGTCATATGGCTAATAAGCAGCAGAGCCAGGACTTGCACTTGTTCCTCATTTTCAACCTCTGCCCCTGCCCTGCATTGCACTCAGGGGTTTCCCCACGGGCAGAAGCTCCCAGCAGGGAGGGTTGGGGTCTAGGTCACCTCCACATCCTCAGTATTTTTGTTAAAGGAAAGAATTCACACACAGACAAATTCCTAAAAGAACACAAGGAAACAGACACACACTGAAACACAAAAATATACATAAGTAACATATAATGTACCAGATAAGAGCTTTGTGTTCAAGTCCTGAATCTACCATATACTAACTGTGTACCTCAGTGTCCCCATTTGCAGATGGTGGCAGGATTCTGATTGTTAAATGAGAACTATATGTGAAGGCTGGGCATAGTGGCTCATGCCTGTAATCCTAACATTCTGGAAAGCCAAGGTGGGACGATCCCTTAAGGTCAGGAGTTCGAGACCAGCCTGAGCAAGAGCAAGACCCTGTCTCTACAAAAAATCGAAAAATTAGCTGGGCGTGGTGGCACCCACCTGTAGTCCCAGCTACTCGGGAGGCTGAGGCAGAGGATTGCTTGAGCCCAGGAGTTTGAGGTTGCTGTGAGCTAGGCTAACGCCATGGCACTCTAGCCCAGGTGACAGCGCGAGACTCTGTCTCAAAAAAAAAAAAAAAAAAAACAACTGTATGTGAAGTGCTTAGACTTGTGCAGGCACATGGCCGTTCTGCAATAAAGACTAATTATTGCCATGAATAGCATTGGTCCACACTCATTCACACGTGCCCTAATGCCCGTGCAGACCATCCTCCCACCCCCCTCCAGCCTAGCTCAGCCACAGATGCCCTCATGGCTGACACTCCAGGCCACCAGAGCAAGGAGGAAAGAGCAGCTGCTTCTTTGCATCTCCCTGGGCTGTACCTGGGCCAGCCCACGAGAACTCCTCCCCAGCTCTGGCTTCCATCAGAGAAGGCTTCCTGGAGGAGGCCTTTACCCAAGCTTCGTAAGGGAGCCAGGTGGAGGCAGGAGGGTGCTACCCTGTGCCCAGGCTCCTTCCATTGCTCTTTACAACACCCCCCAACCTCAGCTGCATCCCTCCACCCCCTTCCCCACAGTAGAAACTTTCCCCTCTCCTCCAGCCAGGGTGTAAATTGCCCCAAGGAATGCACTAAGTCCCATGGCTCCCCTGGCAATGGCCTGCGGCTGTCCTGGGGTCAGGCCTGGCCCTACATCAAAGGCTGGGGATCGGTAACAACAGGGCTCCTTGCCTGCCGCCACCCTCCGCTCCGCCCCTCTCCCCTACCACCAGCCCTTTGGCTTCCAGGGAACAGCACATGGTAGCACTTAAGCTCCAGGAGGATGCTTTTCCTGCACCCCCACCCCCCCACCAGCCACAATGAACTACTTGTTAGGAGACTATTTTAATTTTACTTAATGCAATTTCTGCTCCCAGGGCCTCTGTTGCCACCCACTTCTTGGATATGGATACCCCGTACAAATGTAGGGGAGGCCAACCCCCTAGGAGAAGGTGTAACCTGGAAATGGAAATTTCACTGGTATTGGGGGGTCTGAGGCAGGAAAAAAGACTCTGTTACATCACAGGAGTGGGGCTGGTGCTCTGCACTCCACTCAGGAAGTAAGGGGCGTTAGTTAGGGGAGGGCTCAGGGCCAGCTAGCCTGTGCTACTCAGGAGGCCAGCACGAGAGTTTGGGGTATGTATGGGGCCAGACATCCTTGGCTAGTGTGCTCTTCCAGTGCCTGGGGTTCAGTAGGCGGGCGCTTAGGCTGGCAGCCATGAGAGCTTTCTTTTGGGTCCCATAGGGGTGACTGGAGGAGGGGGGCACTTCCAGGCTCTGATCAGCCTCTGAGATTTGCTCCATCAGGTGCATGTTCTAGCAAATTCTGAAAACCAGGGGTCCAGTGGTCACCCTCCAGGACAGTACAGTGGCAATCTGGAGACCCCTGGTGGCCAAAGGCTGAGCTGCTTTTTCTTAGTGCTCCACCCAACCAGCCCAAGGCCCAGAGGACACCTCCAGCCCCAGGTTCCCTGGAAACCCTCCTCATTGGTCAGCCTCTCCCACATAGCCAGGCACCCCTGCCCCAACTTGCTGGGAGGGAATGGGATAGCCTGGGGGGCCATCTCAACCTCGCACTCGTAGTAAGGCAGAGGGGTATGTAACCTACAATTACCTACACAGGTTGGGGGCCAGGAGGTTGGGTTGCTGGGACTTGTGTGTTTGGCTCATTTGGGAAAGGTGATGAGTCGGTGTTCCAAATAGCTGCACGGTCCCCAGCCCATTCCCTTCTCTTGGCCTCTGGTGTACATCATACAGTTGTGGGGCTGCAACTGGGAAAAGTCACTAAGAGGGCTTTGTTTCCACAGCTCGCTAACCCTGTCATGTTGCCCAAGTTTAACTCTGGGAAAGGAAATAGCCAAAACCTCACGCCATACAAATGGCTGCTCAAAAGTAGGTTGTGGTACAGGGAGGAGGAAAGGCGAGGCCCCCCTGGAGAAGGGAAAGGGCAGTGCAGCTCATTTTCTTTGGCTGGGTCCAGACACGCCACAAAGCTTTCCACAGCTGGTCCCCAACATCCATTCCTTTAACCTCCTTTATTCATTCACTTGGACTGTGGTGTGACTGGACCCAGCCCTACACTTGGTGCTAAGGACACAGCTGACCAAAATGGGGTGCCTGTCCCAGGACTCTGGAGGGAGAGGTAAAGAGGCTCAGAGAAGGATGGGATCCCAGAGCAGGGATGAGCCTCCCTGTACTTGGAGACACAAATGACCAACATCCCTCCTCCTTGGTGACCTAACCCAGCTAGAGGAGGCAAATCCTCTGGAAACTGCCCCCTCCCACCCCAGGGGTCTCAGAACCCTGGTCCTACCCTTGTACAACCAAAACACACTTCAACCACAATCATCTGTAATTGGTTCCTCTCATCTCAGGCCTGCCTACTAACCTGGGGAAGGCCTGGGACTCTGGTTCCCTCCAACCACCTCAGTGACTGGACTAGGCTGTCCCCAAGAACAGCGCTACCAACTATGGGCTGGTACAATCCCTGCTTCCTCTCTTGAAAAGTTATCACAAGCTCTGTAAGGCTGGGAAAGGGAGCTGCAAGCCTGCTCTCCTCCTTCCCCAAAGTGCTAACCTGGCATCAGAAGAGAATCGGTAAGACCATGGGCTTTGGAGTTTGGTCCAGCTTTGAACCCTAGCTTCTCCACTTACTAGCTATGTGACCCTGGGCAACCTGTGGCCTCCCCTCTAGAAATAGAGTAATTGTGAATTAGATGATGCATACAAAGTGTTCAGTACAGTGTCTAAATAATAAGTCCTCAGTAAAGGGTAGCCCAGCACCAGGGTTTACATGGTCTTTCTAGCCAAACTTTCCAACTTAGTAGCCAAGAGCCCAGGGTAGTCCATTTTAGGCAAGTCTGGGATAATGGTCTGCCTCTAGATTTTGCTGCAGACACTAGAGCCAAAAATGACTCTGGAGGGGCCTCAGTTGCTTGTACTGGCTCCCAGGCTTCCCAGATTCTCTGGCTGTGGGGAGAAGCCATTGCTAGACCAGGTCAAAGAAAGGCAGGGCCCAGGAACCTACCGGGTCTCCTGACACCATTGTAACAAAATTCCTGGGGCTGAGCAGAAAGAAAACAGGACATGATTGGGATTTCACTCAAGAATGTGTCTTTATTGAAGAACTTGTAAGAAAAAAGGATGGACCCTCTGTAAAAAGAGGAGATGTTACCTCCAAACAGCAGGAAGGAATGAGACCTGGGTAGCTTCCCAGAAGTCAGTGTTTCCGGCAGGACTGGCTCCCCTTTCCTGGCAAGTACTACAGCATGTCACACTACAGCTAGCAATGCCTGTCCACCCCCTCCTCCCTCCACCGTACAACCCCAGATTCTCTACAGCCATTTGCCAATGGCTTTCTCAAGGCCCAAGGACAGATATGCCAGGCTTGCCTCTTAATGGGGTCAAAGTGGGTTTTGTTTTGGAAAATTCAAACAGGAATGTAAAATGGCTTCAGCTCTTTCTAGTCCAACCAAGGATGATGACATCCGGCCTCTTTGAAGGGAAAAGAAGCAAAGAATCTGCCTCCTGAATGTGCACACGTGGGGTAAAGGGACTGTATCGGTCTGCTCTTTATTAGCATGGAGAATGGAAACAAGGTTAGAGAAATATATAACATCCGTGTTGAAGAGTCACTAAGTTCTAGAAGGCAGAGAGCACAGAGGCTTGCTGATTCCAGTAAGTGCTCCTGCTGGCTGTCCTCAAGTCCTGGGGGTGGTTATTCCTCTCCAGCTGGGAGATTGTCCTCAATCCGCCTGATGAACCTCATCCGGATTTCTGTCACACCGTCTCCTTTCAGGGTATCCTGGACAAACCTGGCCTCCACAGCCATCTGGACCTGGAGGACAGTGGAAAAAGGAAGGGGCAGCTGCCTAGCCACAGCCTCTGGGGAACCATTGAAGACGGGGCCATAATTGACTCACCCATAGCAGCCCAAAAAACGGGGCTGGTTTCCCACAAGGACAGGATTGCCAGCTCCAAGGTTCCCTTGCAGAAGTCAGTGGCCCCGACCCATAAGGAGAAATTTAGCAAAGAACACCCAAGAATAAGACTGTCACCAAATCAAACAATCTCAGAATAGATGTTCCTGGGCTTTGGGGGCTGACAGCACCACCTCCCAGCCTAGTAGGGAGGATCACCACCATGTGGAGACGTCCAACTTGGATCCTATCTCAGCAGCTCACCACCTCAGGCAGCAAAGCACTGGGGTGAGCCAAAGGCCTTTCTTTTCTCTCTCTCATTCATTCAAACATTTATCAAGCCCCTGCTACATTTCAGGTGTCCCAGAGGTAAAGAGCTGCACTCACCATCTCTAAGGCTCCCCGCAACACCCCACACAAGAGATTGGAATAAATAAGGGATGAGTGGTTATCAGGAAGTTCCACAAAGTCCACCAAGGGGTTATTTTCCAAAATGAGGGAGAATTCGTCACCAGCTGGGCTCCAATTAGTAATGCTTGGAGTGATGCCCAAGTACATCTTGAACGCCACCTGTCGGGGGACACACAACAGCACTTTGGGGAAGAGCAGCAGGAACTGCACAAAAGGGAAGGTGACAGAACTGGCAAAGGGGAAATAAGCGACTCAAGAACAAAACCGTGGTCTCTGTAAGATGATGAAGCTATAGATACTCAGGGCAAAAAGGAAGATGCGTCTCCCTTACCGCCCTTCTCCTTTAAGGCATCATGCAATTAAGCAACACCTGTCTGCCCGCACTTCTCAGCAGAAGGGAGCACTGATCTTCTGACAGGAGTGGACGCCCGGAACCAGCACCTGAGTGTGGAGGTCCTGACCCACTTCCCTGTCCTCTGTCTGTGCTACCTGAATCCACTTTCTTAAAAGTGAATACAGGTCACTGGGGCAGAATTACTCTGAGGACATCCTTCCTTATCCAGCTTCCTAATTCTACTTTTTTTTTTTTTTTTTTAGACAGAGTCTCACTCTGTCACCTGGGCTAGAGTGCCGTGGCATCAGCCTAGCTCACAGCAACCTCAAACCCCCTCCTGCCTCAGCCTCCCGAGTAGCTAGGACTACAGGCATGCACCACCACGCCCGGTTTATTTTTCTATTTTTAGTAGAGACAGGGTCTTGCTCTTGCTCAGGCCGGTCTCAAATTCCTAACCTCAAGCAATCCTCCTGCCTGGGCCTCCCAGAAGGATAGGATTACAGGTGTGAGCCACCGCGCCCGGCCTTACCTTCCTAATTCTAAATCCTCACAAAGCTCTTTCCACTGTCAACCTTCTTGAGGATTTGGGTGTGGCCAGCGTGCTTACAACACAAAGAACCAACCTTTAGGTAACTGATACCAGTTATACCATTTATTAATGCTATAATATATAGCACTGATATTAATAGTAAACATTTACTATATGCACAACACTATGCTAAGTGCATTCGTTCTACCTGAATGTTCATGTCCATTATTCATTTACTCCTTACAATAACCCTATGAGGTAGCTCTTATTTTCTTCATTTTAAAAATGAGGTAACTGGTTATTAAAGAAATTAAAAGTAACTTACC
The DNA here is from genome assembly GCF_041146395.1 of Eulemur rufifrons. Classification (NCBI taxonomy): domain Eukaryota; kingdom Metazoa; phylum Chordata; class Mammalia; order Primates; family Lemuridae; genus Eulemur; species Eulemur rufifrons. The sequence goes on from NC_090990.1 coordinate 25,219,925, forward strand.
TAAGAACCCAGAACTAGTAAGTATTGGAGCCAGAATTTGAAGCCAGGTTTGTCTGAGTCTGTATTCTCAATCCCCATACTACTCTGCTACACCTTCACAGTGGAAAAGATCTGGCTTTGATTTCAGTGGGGCTTTAATCCACAGGATGATCTTAACCACTCTCCCCTTTTTTATAATCGTACTATTTCCTAACTACCAGGAAGGCTTCTTTGGCCCAAAGAGCGCCTAATCAGTCTTTGGGGAGATTAAGGGCCCTTCTAAGGGAGACAGAATGGTCAGCAGTGCTTCCCAACAGCAATCCTTCAGCACAGACAGGTGGCCCAGGATAATGACCTTGGCAATGACATCTGCAGTCTCCCGAAAGTCGTGGCACCTCCCAACATTTGACCGTGCCAAGAAATCTTCAATCAGTCGGACTCCAATATTATAGCCCCTGGGAAAGAAATTAGAGAACAGACTATTATGGTGTCTAAATGTCTTACGTCTAAACACAAAAAAGGTCATTGGTGGTAAAAGGAAAATGGGGATAATCTCCAAACATCTCAATAAATGAGCTCAGTGGGAATTGTACCCAAAATGTTGGCTAAGAAAGAGAGAGGACCCTGTTTGGGCTCTAAGGGACAAATGTAGATGCAATGTGCTGGGGGGCTTCATTCCTGTCTCTCTTGCAAAGGAGCTCACTCACATTTTGTCCAGCTGTTTATTCACGTCTTCATCATTTTCATAGTCCTTGCATAGCTGGGTGACCAGAGCCCCATAGGTCAGAGTGAAGAGCTCAGAGCTCTAAAAGAGATTCAAAAGGCAATGAGAACCAAGCAGTACAAAAGAAAAAGTGTGGTGAGAGTCTGGATCAGCCTCGATGCAACAACCATCAGGATTCAAAGGAAGGTCATCTGTGTCTGGAGGAAAAAAACATCACCCCTTGTGGAATAGCCACATAATTTGGGCCCCCCAAGGTCAACATGACAGGGCTGCAGCCAGACCTGCAAAATGGGCTATAAGAGGCACACTGTGCACCGAGCAATCACACTTCTAACACGCCATGGTAGGCTTCTGCCAACCCAAGTCTCCACCATAGTTCTAAGCCTAAGCTCGGGTCACCACAATCTGGTGTGGGAGCAGCAGTCATTCACTAGCTACTGTGAGAGACAGACCTGCAGCAGACATTTACAAACTAGCCTTTGTGTGTTAGCAGATGTGACCAATGACTTCACACCTTAGAATGCCATTGTATAGAGTTAAACTGCATTCCCAAGGCCCCACCCAGGAGCAGCAGAGGACCCAGGGGCCCAGTCCATGGGGAAGGAAGTCAGTCCCAAAGTTCACCGCACTGATGACAACCCCTCTCCAAAGTCACCTGCATGGGAAAAAATAATGTTCCTCTTGACATATAGCTAAAATATTTCCAGGAAAGGTGATGGCTCTGGGAGGAATACAATCTTTTGTGTACCTGGAACACAATACTGACCTGAACTCTTTTCTATTACAACTGCTGTTAAAATCACAGAAATTCTTTCTCAGATAAAGAATCCTGTCACCTACCTACCAAGAAAGAGAGATGTGGAAGGTGAAAGGAACTGACAAATACTAAGACTACAGAATAAAAGCAGTAGGCAGGGAGGAAAGGCATTATCAGAGTTAAAGTGAGAAACATGTTAACAGCGCATTTAGACCAGTAGATTCACTCAGAAATAAGGCTGAAAAATCGAGACTGCCGCCCAATGACTCCCTTCTGAATGGGAAGGCTTGTCAGACTTGGAACAAAGTCCCTTTCTGTCCCAACTTTTCTGGGAGAGAAAGTCCAAGAAATGTTAAGGCTCAGGATCTCAGAACCCAATGCTCTCCTCACCTCAGCCCCATGGCCTGCAAGAATAACAACTGAGGCCGGGCGCGGTGGCTCACGCCTGTAATCCTAGCACTCTGGGAGGCCGAGGCGGGAGGATCGCTTGAGGTCAGGAGTTCGAGACCAGCCTGAGCAAGAGCAAGACCCTGTCTCTACTAAAAATAGAAAGAAATTATACGGACAACTAAAAATATATATATAGAAAAATTAGCCGGGCATGGTGGCACATGCCTGTAGTCCCAGCTACTCGGGGAGGCTGAGGCAGGAGGATCGCTTAAGCCCAGGAGTTTGAGGTTGCTGTGAGCTAGGCTGACGCCACGGTACTCTAGCCTGGGAAACAGAGCGAGACTCTGTCTCAAAAAAAAAAAATAATAATAACAACTGCGAATGCCTTTTGCTTACATATCGCTTTTTACTTTTCATCATCTCATTTTCCATCTCAAAATAACTCGGTAAAGTAGAAAGGGAAGGAATTAATCCCACTTTAGAGATGAGAAAACAAAGACCCAGAATGGTTAAATAATTTGCTAATTATTGACAAAAGTAATTTGGGGGAACAAAACCCAAAGGTTTCCATGCCAATGGTCATTTTATCCACCATTCCCCACAAATGCATATTAATAAGCCCCCCTCAATAAAAACAAAAACCAACAGAAAAAAACAAAAAATACCAAAAAAACTTAGTTGTAGTAGAGTCAAAGAAAACCAGTTTCAGGATCAGGAGGCCCTTTCACCTCAACTAAAACAGTCAGATCAGGTTGTCTCCAAGAGACTATTTACCAAATATGGCAATTAAGGGGAAGCTATTAAGGAGGGGAATTATTTTTTAGTAAAGTCAAGGGCTTGGCACTGGAATGGCTTGGGCATGAATGGATGGAGACAATCCAGCAGTTACTAGTCCAGAGAGTTGGCACCACTGCATTAAATCAGGAGAACTTTCTTTCCATTATTAATGAGCCCTTGGATGGGGACTCCAACAGCCTCAGCCCACCACAATGCCAAATAACATGCAAATCATGATGTTATCAAGCATCTTATACATGCAGCTGCCCTCAATTTACCAATAAGAAAAATCAAGGTCCTGGACAGATTTGTCGGTGATCAAAGAATCAATTTGCCTGGGATCTGGGAATAGGATCCCTGACCCAGGCCTTCCACACTCTCTCTTAATTTGCAAGCCTGTTTCCATTTTCAGTTATAAACCAAGCCTATTTGGAACAGTGGGTGACATAAATACATAACTTAACGGTCTTCATACTTTAAAAATAGAAGTGGGGCTATGGTATAGAAAAAAAAAATCATTCATTCAACATTTACTGTGTACCAGGCTATCTTATAAGAGGAAGATAGATACTACAGCCAAATACATAAAATACGTGGTTTGGGCTGGGCATGGTGGCTCATGCCTGTAATCCCAGCACTTTGGGAGGACTGCTTGAAGCCAGGAGTTCAAGACCAGCCTGGGCAACATAGCAAGACCTTATCTCCACAAAAATATTTAAAAATTAGCCAGGTGTGGTGGCATGCACCTGTGGTCCCAGCTACTCAGGAGGCTGAGGCAAGAGGATCACTTGAGCCCAGGAGTTCCAGGCTGCAGTGAGGTTTGATCATGCCACTGTACTCTAGCACTGTGCAACACAGTGAGATCCCGTCTCCAAAAACAAAATATACATGATTTGCCAGATGGTGATAGATGCTATGGAGAAAAATAAAGCTTGGAAGATTAGGAAGTATTTCTCGTCACGTATATGTATTGGGAGGGGGTTAATTTTAAATAGAGTAGTCAGGGAAGGCCTCATGAAGGTGATATTCATGCAAAGACTGGAAGGAGATAAAAGTAAACCATGAAGATATTTGGGTGAAAAATTCTACACAGAAAGCATAAAGGTACTGAGGTAGGAGTATGCCTGGTTTGTTTGAGAAACAGCTGAGACCACTGTCATTAGAGAGCAGTGAGCAAGAAAGAGGACAGAAGAGGAAATCAGAGAAGTAACTGGGAGGCTGCAGTCTGAAAACCTAGGTTTTCAACCCTTGTGACCTTCATAACAAAAGTTTCCATGGGGCTGGGTGCGGTGGCTCACACCTGTAATCCTAGCACTCTAGGAGGCCGAGGCAGGAGGATGGCTTGAGCTAGGGAGTTCAAGACCAGCCTGAGCAAGAGAGAGTCCCTATCTCTATTAAAAAAAAAAAAAAAAACGGGACCATAAAGGTCAGCTAGTTCAATTAGCCCCACTTCTTCACTGAACATAAGCATGACATTCCCCTTACCAACAGACACATGACTCTCTCCTGCACCACTTCTATTTTCTTATTAGTTTCTCATAACCATGAGAGGCTAGCAGAACAAACATTATTCCCATTTTACAGATGACAGGGTAAATAACTGTGACTCAACAGCCTTCTTATAGTTGAGTACTGTCCTATAAAGCTTTATTATCCTAAGCCACTGCTTAATCTCCCCGAACATCAATTTTTCCCGTCTGTAAAATGGTGACAATACTATCTGCCTTTCAGAGTTATTGTGCAACTCCAACGAGATGTTTGTAGAGCACCTGCTGCACAGTAAATGTTCAAGAAATAGATATTGTTATTTTCATTCTTAAACTGGTTCTATGTGGTGTGGAGCCAGAGAGCACCCTGAACTAGGTTCAAGGAGATTATTAAGGAAGGAGATTTTGAATCAATATAAAGAACTTTCTAACAATTAATAAAGCATATTAAACGAAAACTGGGTTTGTAGTCAGAAGACCAGATTCTGAGTCTGGACTTGCTACTTAGATAGCCGTGAGACCTTAGGTAAATCAATTCACCATGCTAGCTTCCATCTCTTTACACATAGAGTTAACAGTATAATCTGTCATGCCAATCACAGGGTTGTCAGGAGAATCTAATGAGATAATGGAGCTAAAGATGCTTTGCAGACAAGAACCAGAGGAATAGGCAGCTACGCCAACATGATCTCCAAGTACTTGAGCAGAGTAAATTAAACCAACCTCTACACTCAGGTGAGCCACCACTTGATGGTTTTCAGAATGCCTTTCAGTTAGTGCCCCAAACAAAACATCAAATCTCCTCAAAGGGGCTGATCTTCAGAACTAATGCCCCAAGACTCATACGATTTTCATCAAAACAGATAATCCAATGTGAACACCCGCTAGCAGCCGGGAAAGGAGGATCAGTAACAAACCTTGGTGCAGCCCCTCTCTCTTACCCTCCAGTCTCCTGTCATGGAGGCCCTAAGTGCTGCTACTTAAGTAATAACTTGCCTGAGCTCTGGAGAATAGACACTGGGGTTGGATTACTAGTAACACAACACAAGAGAAGGGCAGGCCTCATCCATGGGATTCAAGAGCCAACCACTATCCAGACACATGCACAGTAATAGCTTTACTAACAAGGATGCCAGCTGACACTGAGTGTCAACTATGTTCCAGGTACACTGTTACACTGCTAGCTTTACATGCATTCTCTCAATTAACCCTCAGAACAACCTCATAGTATAGGTCCTATTATTACCTCCTTTGAAGGTGATGGTCAGAACAATCCAGAAACATGCCCAAGGTCACACAGCAATTAAGTGGTGAAACCAGGACTCAGTCCCAGGCAGTACTATACCCCTCCATGTGTATATTTCTGTCACCCACACAGACTGTGTGCTTCTCAAAGTTAGGGACCAGGACTTCATCTCTGCATGTCCCACAGCACCTAGCACAGAGTGTTGCATATAGTTGGGGCTCAGGGAAAGTTTACTGGACAAATGGGCTGTTTCTGTTTGCACCAACTAAAAGCAGAGATCTAGTTACTTGGGCATATTAACCATTTAGGTCTTGGAAGGCTTAAGTGGAACACAGTAATTAGCAGGTTAGGCTGGCTGGGAAGGGGCTACTAGTGGGGTAGGCCTCAGGCTCCCCAAGCAGAGAAGAGAGGAGCATGTCAAAAACTGGTGGCCACAAAGAGGATCAGGTCACAAGCCCTGAGTAGGCACCAGTGGGAAATGAATGAAAACATGAACTCAAACCTTCATTTCATTCATTCAATAAATAAACATTGATTGCCTAGTACCAGGCATCGTTCTAGGTGGGGAACTGGAGCACTGAACAAAACAAATCCCTGCCTTCATGGAGTTTACATTCTCATGGGGGGAAATGGAAAATAAACAAGTTAATATATAATTTATAATGAAATATCACATAAAATGAAATGGACAGTGCTCCGAAGAAAACCAGCATAGAGTAAGAGTACCGAGAACTAGTCAGGTGGTCAGGGAAGGCCTCTCTGATGAGGTTTCATTTGAGTAACCGTGAATGAAGTGAGTGGGCGAGGTGACTATCCGGCTTAAGGGAGTTCTAAGCAGAGAGGACAACAGTTACAAGAACCTTGAGGACAGGAGTACTCTGCTGCCCCTCCCTAATTACCTCACTTTACTAAGGTGAATACTAGGGGATGGGGGTGGGCTCTGCAGGTTCCTGCTAAAGTGGTATTAAGATTTCAATATTGAGTTTAGGTAAAAAAAAATGTACAAGATGAGAGCAAGATATGAAAACGAAGCAGGAAGAACTCTCTGCACATATCGTAGGAAAAGGAGGAGGAAACAAACATTTCCCATGCCCTCACATTTTACACCATCTCATTTAATCTTAAGTAGGCATTACTGTCCCCATTTTATAAAGAAATTGAAGATCAATCAAGTAAGCCAGAATTCCAACCAATGTCTATGAGTTTGCCCCTACATGACACTGTTTCCTTGCAAAATATTCTCTTCTTTTAAACTCTTGGTATTTCCTCCAAAACACGAATTCTTAACCTGTGATCGTGAAGTATCTTTAGAGGGTTCAAAACCCCCCCAAAAATGTAAGTAAATGTTTATGTATATGTTTACCTATTTAATATTTACTAATAAGGGTACTAGCTGACACTGAGTGTCATTGTGTTCTAGGTGCACTGTTACACTGCTAGCTTTACATGTATTCTCTCAATCTTCAGAACAACCCCATAATATAGTATTGTCACTTCCTTTATTTTTTAAAAAAAGATGGTGAAATTGATGCCTAGAACAATGCAGAAACTTGCCCAACATCACACAGTAAGTAAGTGGTGAAACCAGTACTCGGACCCAGGCAGCAATATACCCTGTGTTGTGTACATTTCTGTCTCAATATTTACGTTTGCCTATTTAATATTTCAGGGGAGAAGATCCACGGCTATCATCATCTTCTCAAAAGGGGTCTGTGAGAGAAAAAGTTAAGTACTACACTGGAGTAACAGAGCTTCCTGCAGCCCATTTGTGGAGGCCGTTCCTGGTGTAACATGCAAAGGTGTGAGGGAAGTCTGATCATTCCCTCTAGAGTGTCAACAGAGGGTCCCTGATCTGCCCAGTATGCAACCTCAGATGCTCAATTTTTAAATTCAAAAACAAAGACACAGCATGAGCAATTCTGGAAGAAATAAGACAATGCCGGAGAAAAAGAACATCAGCCAGGAAGGTCCCTTAGTTCAGAGAAAAATGACCTTAGTCTCCTGCCCCCATCCCTAGCCCAACTTTATGGGACCATGTGGTGTCCTAATATTCCCAGCATAAGAAAGGAGCTGTCTTCTCCCCACCAAGCCCCCGTTACAGGAGAACCACTCACTGCTTACTCTGGCCCACCTCTTACTCCACTGAATGCAAAGTTCCTTTCTGGCAAGACCAACATCTCAGCATCTCTCACAATGCCCACGCCACAATGTGAGAGACAGTATAGCCTAACCTAATATTCTGAAGCATAAGTTTAGAGAGACAGGGGTTCAAATCCGAACTCTTTCTAGGTGTAAACTTAAGCAAGTCATGTAACTATCTGAGCTGTAAATGGTGATAACATTATCCACCTAACAGGGTTAATATGCGGATTAAATAAGATACTGTAATGTGCGTAAAGTGCTTGGCCCGGTGCCTAACACACAGTAAGACAGCAATAACTGGTAGTTACCTGTTACTTATCACCGTCTTTTTTGTTGGCCTAGCGAAGAGCTGCACTCAGGCCTCGGGGGCGGGGTCTCCTCGGGAAAGGGGTCTCCTGCGGGAGCTACTCCAGAGGTCCTCCAACCTGCCTGAGGCCTGGGACGCCCCCGGAGTGAGCCCCCAGGAGGCTGCCCCCTGCCAGAGCTCACAGGAGGGCGCCTTCCCAATCGCGCCTCGCGCTCCGCGCCGGGCCCCTTCACCCGTACTCAATTCCGCCCCGCCCGCCGAGGTCACGCGCTCCAAGTTACCATTTTCTTGCTCTCGGTGCCACGGTTCGCCTGCCTCGACATGGTGCCGGCCGCCCCGCCCCGCCTCGCCACAGGCTCTTTCGGCGACCCCTTCAGACGCCGCTCGATTTAGCCACTGCCCCTCAAGCTTTGAGATTGACCGGCACTGACTCACTGCGCCTGCGCGGTCTGCCGCGGGGCACCACGGGACTCGTGGTCCGGCCGACGAGGGTAACTCCCGCCCAACAAACGTCGGACTACAACACCCAACAGCCCCTCTTGACAGCACCGCCTCTTAGCGCGGTCGAACTGCAACTCCCGGCATGCTCCGCGCGCCGGACTCCTAGAGCCTGGCTGTCCCTGGGCTACATTCTGGCCGCTGGGTGGCGTCCGCTGCCTTCAGTAATCCTGTATCATCCGCACACTTCCCCTCCTCTCCCTCCCCCACGCCCGGCTCAGAGATGCTCCGCGAATTCCTCTCTCGCACGGGTTGGTCTCGGAAAGTCCCTCTTTCGAGCTAGCTTCTTCCGCTGTTGCAGTTCAGCGCCAGAAGTTCCCAAGATGTACCAGAAAACTAACAATGACTTTCACACAGATCAGGCTTCTTTATTATACAAACATTTAATGACCACCTACTATGTGCCAAGAGTTCGCTAGTGGCTTTCTCTTCAAACAACCATCTGTTACCAAACCCCAAACGCAGCCAGCACCTGCATCCTACCACCTGTGGCCACGTGATGGAATATCCAGTCTTTTAGATAAAGTTCAAGTCTCTTTCTCCTCCTCCCTCCCCTAGAACAGCTACACTTCCAGGTTCCCAGAAAAGAAAGATCACCAACTGTGGTGGCAGACAGTCCTGAGTTCTAATCCCAGCTTTGCCATTTTAGGCAAGTTTCTGGATCTCCCTCAGTTGTTGTGAAGATTAGTGAGCTTGCAGAGCACTGGGCACATAAAAGGCACCAAGTAAATGTGTGTTCCCTTCCTTCCAGCCACCCTCTACAAACAGCCTAAAAAACAAGCCCCAGAAACACCAGAGGAACATGCTGGTGAACCCTCGCCCAGCACCAAGGGGAAGTCCTACAGTCCCTGACCACAGCTCGTTGGTTTCAGTTCCAGCCATCTCTCCTTAGCTGGCCAACTCTGAGGGGGCTGGGCTGGGGGTCCCTGAGCACGCTCTCCTCACTTAGGCCTGGTAGCCTGACTTGCGACAGCTGCATTCTAGCCCCTCAGCCTTCACCATGACAACCTGTCCAGACACGAGCTGGCCAGGCTAGGGAAGGCTGGGGGGCCCAGGCTGCTCTGGCTGAAAGCTCATGCCCGGGGCTCCCCCAGTCCCTCCCTCAGGGTGCAGGACCAATCATTATTATACCCTTCTCCCTGTGGCTCAGACATTCTGGGGCCTCCCTAGAGGCAATGACCCCTGACGACTCCTCCTGTATAATGCCCAGGACTGGGGAGGGCAGGGGTGTGTAGCCAAGAGCTGAGGGCTGTGGGAAGGAACATGAGGGCCAGTTGTGAGGGGAGGAAAGCAGGGGTCGGCTAGCCCCCAGAGGCCATCCCAGCTAGAGAGCAGTCTCCTGCATTCCCAGGAGGGAGGACAGCTGAGGTGAAAGCTGCAGTTGGCCGGCCTGTCTGTCTCCTCCCTGCCGGCTGCCCTTGGCTGCCCACAGAAACCTGAGTCACAGTCACAGCCAGCCGCCCGACCGCACCCAGCCTGCTGTCAGGCAGGGTGGCTCTAGAGAGACTGGAGGTGGAGCCTCTCCCTGCCCATCTCCCAGCCTCTGAGATTTTTCCTTTCTCTGCCTGTGATTCCTCCTCTTGGCATCTCCTTCTCTTTGAGACTCATCCTTGCAAGTGTCATCAGTCCTGAATTAAGGGAGGGAGTGGGGTCCATCTCAGGTTGATCTATACGATCTCCTCCTTGCTCCAGTGTGTGCTTAAAAGCTCCTTAGACAGCTCTCCAAGGGTTCTCAGTACAGTTTCCATCATTCTCAAGTTCCAAGCCCTCCCTACCACCTCTAGGGACCAGGACATTTAGGAACACCAGGCACTCCCTTCCCACCCTCATCTCCTTCTCCCTAGAAAAGAATACAGGGATAGCCAGGTTCCTGTCCCTATCAGGGGCTCTAGACAAAGACACCCTCCTAAGAACCCAAAGGGTTGAACCTATTTAGCCCTGGCTCTGAGTTCCTTTCTGCTCCCATCTCTCTCTGTTCCTCCTCCTCCCCAAGAGCTGGAAAGGGAGAGGCAGCTGGTGTCACCACTGCCCTAGGGGACATTCTCCCCACCCCCAGCCCCAGGGAGTGGGCCCTGGAAGCTGAGCTCCCCAGAAAAGCCTGTGGGTTAGAGACCTCTTCTGGTTGCAGCGCATTCAGGGTGGGGTGGGAGTGAGAATCTGGTGTCTATTCTCCTCGCTGCCCCCACCATGAGGCCCCTCCCACTTCCTGCAGTACTTTGTGAGTGTGGAGGCAGCATCCAGGCCCTCCTTCCAGAGATTCATATCTCTGTGTCAGATCTCCCAGTGATTTCCTTCATCTTTCCATCAGGTTCATCCTGGATCCTGCCCCTCCAAGCCTAGGAGGTTATGAATGCTCTTGCTCCTGCCTTGCCCTAGGGGAATCAGGATGGGGACATCTTCAGCTCCGTGGTGAGACTCACTCATGCCTGTTTCCATGGAGGAGGAGGGGCCTGCCCTGGGCCCCATGGGAGGCAATAGAGTTCCCTGCCCCTCCCTGAAGACAGCAGAGCAGGGCATGCTATTGGGGCTTCAGCCTCTGATGTTGCAAGTGCCCTGCGTGCTCCTTCTCTGGGATGTCTAATGGTTGTGGGGCCCATGTGGAGCCCCCATGCACTGTCACCCAGCCACAAACTCAGAGAGAGATACCCACTCTCAACTTTCTTGATTACTGGGGCCTGGGATCTGCCAGGGATTCTGGCCAGTTAGGAGGAGGATGGAAAGGAGCCCACTTCCTCTGTCTACCCAACTGCATCAATCACGGGACACACGAGCTCTTCCAGCGCCCCGTCAGCTGTCCTCCCAGGACTCCCTGTGGACCCATCAGCTGTGCAGGAAGCTTTCAGGGCTGGCCAGGAGAACTGTCCCTCAAGTTGCTTAACTCCCAGATGCCCTGTGGTCTCCAGCACCAGCATCTTTGTGAGGGGGTGTGGGGTGGGCAGGTGCAGTGCCTTCACCCTTAGTCTAGGGAAGGGTTTCTCAACGTTGGAACTATTGACATTTTATCTCTGATAATTCTTTGTTGTGGGGGGGTGGTCCTGTGTAATGTGAGATGTTAAGGGGCATCCCTGGCTTCTACGCACCAGATGCCAGTAGCACCCCCAATGTGACAATCAAATCGTCTCTAAATATTGCCAAATGTCCCCTGAGGGGCAAAACTGCCCTTGGTTGAGAACCACTGATGTAGGCTAATACCATACAGTCTCTCTGCAGTGAGATCCCCAACATCAATCCCGGATAATTAGACACAATAGATTGTGTCTAAAGCACTGCTCACCCTTCCCCTGCTGCAGAACTCCATGGTCTTCAGTAGCTCTCCATGTTTTACATTTCCGAGTCAATTGCATTCAAGTCTTTTACATGGGCTATCCCTGGCCTATCTTTTCATTTTTAGCTACCATTGCCCTCTCCACGATTCTTGAGCTCTAGCCACTCATCCTTATCTCTGCAGTACCTCAAGACCCGGGGTGGGAGGTGGGGGAAGAACCATCCCAGAGGGCTCTCCCCCTGTTGGGTTCTGTTCCTGAATTCTCCTGAGTCTAGTCACTACCTGGCTCAGGTGGGCCTGTCTAACTCTGGAAGAGGCAGGCCAAGAGGCCTCTGACCTCACAAAGGACCAGCACGGACTCCATCATCCTCATGGTCTCCCCACCCTGCACATGGGATCACTGACAACAAAAATGGGGGACCTGCGCCTCATCCTAATCTGCTTTTACTTTTGAAGCTCCCTGATCATCAAAGCCATGACCATCATCATCCTTATATACTGAGCACTTTCTATATGCCAGGCCGTGTGCTGAGCACTTCATCTGCATTGCCTTATTTAATCTTTACAAAGACCCCGTGATATCTCATGGCACTATTATTTTCCTGATTTTATAGGTGAGCCAATTGGTTTTAGAAAAGTTAAGTCACTAGCTCAAGGCTACAAGCTCCAGTTGCAGGTCTTCTATCATCATCCTTTTCTAATGTTTTTTGGGCTGGAAGGGACACTATTCCCTCTCCAGGCCTTCCCAAGAGGGTTTAAGCCCTTAGCTACTCACATCTTCCAGGACAGGCTGCTCCCAGGTTGCAGAAGACCTGGACCCTTTTGTTCCCCACCCTCCCTTTCCAAAGGGTTGCTTTCTGGAGCTGCTAAAAGGAAGGAGGCACTGGCGGGAAAGGGGGGTAGGGGGATAGCATCTCACTGGGCCTAATCTCTGGACAAAGAACTAGAGAACTGACCTTCTGGAGGTCAGGACAAAGGGCAGGGCCCAGCTGCCCCTCCTCCTTCCTCCCCTGGTCAGTCCCTGCAGCGGCACCACCATCGATCCACCTTCCCAGCAAGCTCCCCGCTCTGCCCCAGGCCGGACCTGACTTGGCTTGAGGCCCTCACCTCAGCTGGCACCAACAAGGGGACTGGGGGTCCACTCCAGAGGGCTGAGACATGGGCTACTTTGGAGAGGGGAATTAGGAGGGGGCTCAGCCTCTTGGACAGACCACAGGGAGAAGATCCTTCCAGGGAGATTGGCGGGGTCTTTCGGTGGGGGTGGGTGGGGGAGGTTCAGGGCCAAGACCACCCAGTTTGGAGCCAGGAGGGACCCAGCAGATTAGAGACCTGGGTAAAGCAGCTACGCAGGGCTGTAATTACCCCAGAAGAGCTGGGAAGACACCAGCCCTGGGATGCTGGAGGAAGGGCGGCAGCTAGGCTCCCAGACCTCTCCTCATCCCAGCCCTCAGCAGGGGAGAGAAAGCGTAGCCCATAGAGGGGTCTCCTTGTGACTCTCCTTCAGGCCTCCCCACGTCCCCAGTTACGGTTTGCTTTGAGGTGGCTTGGGGCGAGAATTTAGACTTGAAGCTGCCTTCTCAGCCCCAGAGCCAGAGCCCCCAAGCCTCAGGGTGGGACTGGGGACTCCCAGCCCCGTTCCCCACTCCCCCAGTCCCAGCGGCGGGTGAGTCACCCGAGCGCTCCCTACATAGTCCTCTCGCGCTGCGGCGCGTACCAACGGCGGCCGCAGGGGGAGGCAGCTCGGCCGGCTCCCCCCCTGAACCGTGGCGCCCACCCCGCCGTGGCCGCAGAAGAGATACCGGGAGGCTCCGGACGCCGCGCTCCGGGGCCGGGGCGGGGCTGGCGGCGCGGGCGCGCGGCGGCTCGGTCCCGGGGCGCTGCGTGGGCGGCCCCCCCCGCCCCGTACTTGGTACGCGCCAGTGGCGAGGCCAGGCCCAGCCCGGGCGGTACAATAGGGTTGGGCCGCGGCTGGGACTGGGCCGGCGCCGGGTAGGGAGCAGGACCGCGGCCGGAGCCGACAGACACTGGACAGCCGGCGACTCCGAGCCTCGCAGGCCACCAGCCTCGACCTTGCCCGGAGCGCCCCCGCCTCCCAGTCGTTGCCCGCCGGGCCGGGCCGGGCGTGATGCGCCGCGGGACCCCTGTCCTGGCCGCTGGCCGCCGCCGCCGTCGCCGCTGAAACCCCCCCAAGACCCCTATTGACGCCGCAGCCATGGAAAACGGCCCGCATGCGGAGCTGGGTCCGGGCGCACCCCGAGGTATGCCGGGAGCCACGCGGAGGCGAGATGGGAGGAGGTCGTGGGGCCGCGGGGAGGCCGAGGATGAGGCCGGCCTCAGGGCGGGGACCCCCTCCCCCGCCGCGCCCTCTGACCACTTGGAAGTTTAAAAATAAAGGCTGCTGCGGCGGCGGCGGCGGCTCCGGGCTACAGACGCATCTTCTGACAGCTGCCCCCTCCCCCACTCCCTGCGCCGGACTCATTGGGCGTCGGGATCCGCGGGGACCCGGCTGGGGAGTTGGTGCGGTGACCCTTCAGCCTCAGCTTAGTGCCATCTCGGCTTCCCCGCCTCCACCTCCCTTCCCGATCCACCCCAGGCCCTGAAGATCCTCTTCCACTGAGCTGGAGCTTCTGTTCCCTTCCCCATCCCCCGTAGGCACGTGTGACCCCAGCCTGAATGTGTGTTGGGGTCCGGAATCTCCGGCCTGGCGCCCGGCATAGCGAAGCCCAGGCCCTGGTGCCCCCGCCCCCGGGCCCTGGCCCAGACCTCGCCCCCACCCCATCCGTCCAGCTGCCGCGCAAAGGGCCTGCTGCTGCCGCGGGCCGGCCGGGAGGGGAGGGGAGAGGAGAGGGAGGTCTCTAGCGGCGGCTGCCAAGTAACCCGCCGGATAAAGGCGAGGGGGAGGGGGAGGCGGCATTGTTTGGGGCGAGGGCGGGAGCTGGGGAGTGGGCCGCCTCCCCTGCAGCCAGGCCTACTCCGGAGCCCACCCAGCCCGACTTGGGGAGGAGGGGGACAGACGTAAATCTGCTTATCCTGCTCGCCCTCCTTCCCGGCCTCTCTGGGCCTGAATCTCACTGGAGAATGAGGTAAAAGCTCAAGGCCGGCGCTCCCTCTGGGACCTGCCACATCATTCCCCAGCCTGAGGCTTTGGATACCTCCCCCCCCACCCGTGTGTGTGTGTGTGTGTGTGTGTGTGTGTGTGTGTGTCTCTGTCCCTCCCCACACCCCAGACCACCACCAAAGCTCCCCTCCCCTCACTCCAGTAACCACCAGTGCCCAGGACTCCTGCAAATCCCATTGGGATGTGGGAGCAGCTGATGAGGGGGTGGGGACAGGTTTCTGGTTGGACCTGGTGTTGGAGGGAGGCAATTTCTCTTTCTTCCTAGAAGGGGAGAGAAGAGCATGATTACTTAGAACCCAAGTTCTGTTCCCACTGACTCAGGGGAGAGGTGGCCCCATCCCTACACCCCCATGGAGTCCCTGAGCCTAATCCTGTCACCTCCCTGTCCCCTGGGGTGTGGGCCCAGGGTGAAACAGTATCTGTGGGTGCAGAGAGCTCAGGATAAGGTGGGGCTGCTTGGCTGTGGGTGGGCTCCTCCCCATGCCAGCATGGGTGCTTCCCTGAGAATGTGTGGGTGTAGGTGCTGGAGTTCACTGAGGGGAGGCTACCACCAGACTGGTGGGTTTTGAGGGAGGGTTGTAGGCTGTGTTGGGAACAAGGGTGCCTGGATCTGTCTTGGCTAGGCTGAGACTGAGAGGGGACACCCCGGGAAGCCCAGCCTGGGTCCATCCATCTGCTTACTGGCCCTCTGCACATGAGGGTCCCTAGCACTGGTGTGTACACAGGGGTCTGAATGGGGGTGGTGGCCAGTATATATTAGGGCACTTGGATAGGATGCCTGGACTGAATATGAGGGCATGGGCGGGATGCTTGGCTGTACTAGGGGCCTGGGTGGGGTGGGGGACTGTACACAGGGCCCTGGATGGGGAAGACTCTTCTATGCACAGGGGTCTGGTTGGAGTTACGTGAGAACCTGGATCAGGATGGTGGCCAGTCCCTACACAGAAAGGAGTTGAAGGTGACAGGAGTCCCCTATGAGGCAAGGGCTTCGGGCCCACAGCATGTGCCCTGTGAGAGTTTGAGGCATGGCTCCCAGACCCCGAGTGCAAGTGACATGATCTGATCTCTGCCCCCTCTGAGATCCCTTTGCACACTTGCACACTGCGCAGTAACAGGAGGTAGCACGGAGTAGGGGACAAGTGTGGTGCCCACTTTTGGGTCAGAAGACCTAGATGGAAATCACAGTTAGCCATTTACTGGCTACTGGCCTGGACCAAGTGACTTACCTCCTGGAGCCACGGTTTCTGTCCCTGGAAAATGGGGGTAGTGTTATCAACCCTGTGGGGTTAATGTGAGGGTGTGCGATGATGTAACTAAAGGAACCTGGCACACAGACACCCAGACACCTGCAATAAAGTGTTATTACCATTGTTGTGGTTACCCTGTTGCAACTGGTGCCAGCAGGGAGGTAGGAAGTATGGGGAAGGACGGGAGCAGGAATTGGGAGTCAGTTTGAGAATGTAGACTCTGGAATCAAACAGTTTAAGTCTCTGCTTCTTAACTTACCTAAGGTAAGTCACTTAATCTAAGTCTTATGTTTTCCCATCCATACAATGAGAATAATGCTAGAAATTGTCTCATAGAAACATTGGGATCATTAAATTAGATGAACACGTAACACACTTAGCCTAGGCCCTGCTACATAGTTAGTGCTCAATAAACGCCAGCTGTTTTTTGTTATTATTTTTAGTTCCTTCAGAGGCCTGGGGAGGAGATGGGATTGATTAGAATTTCAGGAGGTAAATGTAATGCAGAGGACAGGGGAAGGGGGTTCTAGACAGACTTGAGCCAAGGTGCATCTGGGGAACAGAAGGGCCCCTGTACCTGAAGTGAGGCAGTGGGCGTAGGAGGGAAGACCCACAAAATGGGTGCAAGTGGCTGTCCAGCACCCCTGTGCTGTGTGGATGACAGAGAAGTGAATCAGACGGAGTCCCTACCTACCCATGGTGAGCTCCTAGCCCAGTGCAGGAGGAAGATCTGTTCACTGCAGGGAAACCAGATACGATGGTGATGCAGTGGGCAGTGGGCTCTGCTTGGAAGGCTTCTCAGAGGAGGAGGCATTTGAGGTGGATCTGAAAGGATGAGTAGAAGTTGGTGAGACTGGCACAATGGACTATGCATACAGCAGGCAGCCCGGCTGGCACCTCCCACTGACAGCTTCCCAATCCCTCCTTGGGCTGGTGGGCCCAATAATGAGGCCTCTAATGAGCCCCTAATGTGCAGTCACGCATATGCAAATGAGGAGGAAGGGGCACTGGGCCAGCTCAGCCCCTTCTTCCCAGGATGGTGGGTCAGGGCTGAGGGAAGGGGGTAGGGGCTGAAAGCAGGGCCCAGACTAGAGTGGCACCGTGCCCTCGGGGTAGGTCTCAGGTCTGCCCAAGGCTGGAAGGTGGGTGGCAAGCCGCTGGGAACCATGTCCTTGGGTCCCTGCTGGGCCTTGGGGCTAGGGAGGGAGCCAACCAGCCAGGCCTAGATAATGCAGCTTTGTTGGCTGGTGGTAGCTCTGCCTGGCACCCCAGGCACAGCCTTCAGTGTTTGCTCCATCACCTCTCAGCTGCAGCTCTGCCCGGAGGGGAGCAGAGAGCATGGTAGGGGGTAGGGAACATGGTATTGCCACCACCATTAGTGCGTCTATCAGTTGTAGGAGGGGAAGATGTGGGCCAGGTATAGACTCTCTGGGGAATCGAGTTATCTCCCATTTATTATTTCCCACTCTTATTAAGATCCTTCTCTGTGCCAGGCACAAAGCTCAGCACGTCATGTGCATTGTCGCATGTGTTCCTCCCGACAATCCCGTGAGTAGGGATTGGTATTATCCCCATTTCACAGATAAGCCTCACAGAGATGAAGTCACTTGCCTGAAGTCACACAGCTAGGAACTGGCAGAGGCAGGATTTGAACCCAGGTCTGTCTGACTCAAAAGTCTGCACACCAAACCTCTGTACTGAATTATCATGGCCCAAGCCAGCCAGTAATGGGTTCTGGCCTGCTTACCTTCCATGACTGGTCTCTGTGGGCCTCTTGGTCTTGGGGACCCCATGATCTTTTCTCTGGCAGGCAGAGGTAGAGCCAGCAGAGCCCTGGGTCCCCTGTGAATCTTGCCAGGTTGGAGTCTAAGCAAGTTGGACCAGAAGGAGGCCCTGGACCCAGGTGGTGGTGACAGTCCAGCGTGGGCCATGTCCAAGCCTCGGCCTGAGGCTGGGCCTCTGCTTTCAGCATCTGGGCAGCAGCCTGGGCAGCCCTGCTGGGGCTGAGGGAGGGACGTGGTGGGGCCCTGGCTGCGGGATGGGGTCATTTCCTGCCGCCTAAAATAACAGGAAGTGGGTGCTCCTGATTGGAGGCCGGGAACAATGGCCACCAGCCCGGCCAGAGAGCTGCTTCAGATCTGCAGTCTCAGTTGGGTTCCCGGCTTTATCACCCTCAGAAGCCGGTGGCCTGGCCCCAGCACCCTCTGCCCAGCTGCTGGGGCAGGCTGCCCCCTTCCTCCTGCACCGCTCCTAGCCGGCTCAGCTCTGTCCAGGCCAGGAGTAATGCTGCCCCCTAAGGGTCCCTCCTGTCCCGGCCCCAAGGTTAGGCGTCCCCCATTCTCCCAGCCCAGATCTCTCCAGACGGAGAGGAAACCCAGGAGGCTGCTCCCAGTGGGTAGCAGACAGGGTGAAGACTGCCACACTGATTTGGGTCCAAACCCCCGCTTTGCTACTTGCCAGCTGTGTGGCTTAAGCAAGTGTCTTAATCTCTCTGAATCTGCTTCCTCGTTTCTAAAATGGGGTAATAATATCTACCTCATAGGATTGTGGTGAAGATTAAATGAACTAATGAGTTTAAAGTATTTAGCTGTGCCTGACAAAGGCATTAGCTGTCGCCGTGGTTAATCGGACTTTCCCTGGGCCCAGGTAAAGAGTGCCCTTCTGGGGCAGGGCAGAAGTGACCTGAATGAGGCTGTATAAATCTACTGGGGACATTGTGTCTTTGTGCGCTTATACGTGTCTCTGAGGCTTTGTCTGTGCCGCAGGGGGTGCCTGGCTCTGTGTGTTGTGTGTGTGTGTGTGTGTGTGTGTGTGTGACTGTCTCAGGATATGTGTAGAGTTCTGAATCCCAATAACGTCTGTATCCTGCGTGTGTGTGAGAGAGAGACGAAAAAGAATGTCTTGTCTCCTGCTGTAGTGTGGGCTCAGTCTGCATTGTCTGCTTGCTCTCGCATGCTCTCTGTTGTGTGTATATGTCTGTCTCGCCGTATGTCTTTGCCCTCTGCCTACCTCCCTGTCTTCATTTGTCTGGTCTAGTGTTGCCACCTAAGAAGCTGCAATGGGAGCCAGGAGGGCTTTTGCTAGCGGTGCTGATCTCTGTCCTGTCTCCTCTCTGCCTCCCCCACGCTCTCCGCCCAGGGTGCTGTCTGTGCACCATCGCCCAGCTCTCACCTGGGCACTCCCTTGCTCTGCCCGTGGAGGTGGGCCGCTCTCCCCCTCCTCTTGCCCAGGTGCCTCACTTCCTGCCTCCTGGTGGCCAGCCTGGGCAGGAGCCTCCTTCCCTGCATTCCTACACTCTGAGCTCAGTGCCTGCTCGCCCCACCTGCACCCTTCAGTTTTGTGGGGTGAACCTCCCTGGGGGAACCACCGAGTCACTTCCTTCTTCAGGGAATAGGCAGGAACCTCAGGGAGGGGTGATGGGACTGCCTCCCGAAAATAGCATGACATAAGGGTTTTGTCATCAGACAACCCTGGGCTCAAATCGTACCTCTGACACTGACATGAACAATCCACTTAACCTGTCTGAGTAACAGTTTTCTGAGCTGTGAACTGGAGGCCATCCATAGTACTTTCCTTAGGGTGGTCATAAGAATTAAATGAGATAATGGTATATGGTAGGGCTTCAGTAAATCAGTTTGTTTCCCTTTCTTGGGCTTAGGAGCTGGCAGGGGACACGCAGGCCTCTGACATGGTCACAGCATTTAGGGTTTAGAAAGACTAGGCTTTGGAGCAGCTCGGGGTCTGACTGTGTGCTAGCTAGGTCGCTTTTTATAGGACCCACATCCATCCGTCCACCCACTCAGATATTCATTCAGCAGAACTCCTACTCTGTGCCAGGCAGGTCCTGTCTAAGGCTCTGGAGCTACAAAAAGGACTAAGACCCAGTCTCTTCTCTCGATGAGCTCTCACTGATGGGGGCAGGGGTGGCCAGCAAACTAGAAAAAGCTAGACTGAGTTATCAGTTCTGTGAGAGGAATATTTGGCCCAGTTGGAGTTGTTGGAGTGGGAGGAGGGAGGAAGGAAAGGAAAGGTCTGCCAGGTCCCAGAGGGTGGAGATGGGGAGTTAGCACCCTGACACATGTGACGGCCCCTCTGAGAGAGTTGGCCCTGACCTTCCCGCAGACCCCAGGTGCAGTCCCTCCTAGGGCTCTTGGGAAGACAGAACTTTTTGACCCCACAATGCAACCAGCTCCTGCACCTTTGGCCTGCTAATGCTCCTTGTGCCAAGAAATAAATACAAACTGTCTGTCTCTTATCCAGTTCTTAACAAATACTTCTGGTAGATATCAGGGTAGCAAAATAAAACTGGCAGTGGCTAAGACCTCACAATCTGGAATAGACCAAAAATAAGATAAAATTAAGTAGCCAAAGGATCACATTGGGTGATTGAAAATGGGAGTAATCAGAAGTAGATTAACCATACTGTATAGATAATTAACAAAGGAATTAATTTGGCTCAGTATGATTTGTTCCAGATAACACTGTCCCAATGACATTTCATCAGGGTTGGCATAATTCTGAAGAAAATATTCAGGGTCAGTAGTCTGCCAGGTTGCAAGAGGAGTTCCAAACATCCCATTTGCCTCTTAAAGAAGTTTTTCTTGTTGAGCTGCTGGAGTAAACACTCATTATTATTTTTATTAACTTCTACCTGAGTGGCTTAGTCTAGGAAGCTGCCCAAACTCCCAAGAAGGAGTTGTTTTGCTTCCCTTCAAGTGTTTGTCCCTTTGCAATCAATTGCCACATGAATCTATTCTTTTTTTTTTTTTTTTTTTTGGAGAGGGTGTCTTGCTCTGTTGCCCAGGCTGGAGTACAGTAGCACCATCATTGCTCACTTGATCTACTCTTTATTAGAGTAAAAATCTTCCGTAGGTACCTGCTTTAGGCTAGGGTGGCCTCATAGTTTAACACTTTATTCTTACTCAACAGTGTTTTGTGACTGTATCCATATACTTGGCACTGTAGTAGCTGCTGGTGATGCAGTGGTGAGAAAAGCAGGCATGGCCCATCCCTGGTAGGGCTTCCTCGAAGTCTAAGAGGGGGCTGACAATAAATAGCTAAGGAAGCACACAAGAAAGTGTAAAATTGTAACAGTGACAGTGCTCCAAACAAAGGCACCTGAAGCCATGATTGTATATAATGGAAGAGTTTATTGTGATCAGACAAGCCCAGGAAGGCTTTCCTGATGAACTAAGATCTCCAGGTAAATAAGAATTAACTAAGAAAAGGGAGGAAAGAGTATATGCAAAGGCCCTGTGGCAGGAGGGAATGTGGATGGCTATCAGAATTAAAAGAAGGTCGGTGTGGCTGGAGTTCAGAGAACAAGTGGGGAGTAGGGTAGGAGAGGAGATGCAGGAGGTGGGGGGAAGGGACTTTAGATTATACTGGGCTAGTAGGTTGGGTTTGAGAATTTTGTTTTTATCTTCAGAGCAATGGGAAACCACTGAGAGGTTTCAGATGGCGAAAGAATACCATGATCAGATTTGCATTTACTCTGGCTGCTCAGTGGAGCACAGAGTGGGAAAGGGTGGGGTAGAGCAATGGGAGGACTTTGTAGTCATCCAGGTAAGAGAAGTGATGATGATGATGATAATATCTGCTATCAGATATTATCAGTGGAGTTCATTCATTTCTTCATGCAATGAATAGTTATGGAGCACATATGTGCCAGGCTGTGTTGCCCCCAGAGATGGACCAGCTAACAAAACAGACAAAAATTCCTGCCCTCATGGAGATTATATTCTAGCAGTGGAAGATAGTGTTAAAATGTGTTAATGCTTATGGAGAAAAATAAGAGTTGGAAAAGAAAAAATAACAGTTGGAAAAGGGAGGGAGACTTCAACTGTCTGTAGTTTTAAATAGGGGGTGAGGGAAGGCTTCCTTGAGAAGTAAAGACCTGAAGCAGGTGAGGGGATGAGGCATGTAGAATCTGGGGTCAGAGAATTCCCCGCTGAGGGACAGCCAGTGCAGAGCCCTGAGGCAGGAGCCTGCCCGGCACCCTGGAGACGCAGTGGCCGGAAGACTGAGCAGGGGAGAAGAGGAGGAGATGAGGTCCAAGAGGTCAGGATCTGGGAGCCTTGCAGGCCGTGGTGACTGATGACTTTGGTTTTTCCTCCCTGTGCGATGGGGAGTCCTTGGAGCATTTTATCTGAGGGGTGACATGATCTGACTTATTTTTGAACAGAATCACTCTGGCTGCCGTGTTGAGAAAGGACCAAAAGGGGACAAAGAATGGGAGCAGGGAGTCTTTTATTGGGGCTGAGAGTAAAGCTCTGACCAAGGTGACAGGAGTGGAGATAGTGAGAAGTGATTGAATTCGGGATATGTTTTGAAGGTAAAACCAAAAGGATTTACTGATGAAGGGGATGAGGTAAGAAGAGAGCCTGAAATGACTCCAAGGCCTCAGAAACTGGAAGATGGGGTTGCCATTAACTGAGATGGGGACACCGAGGGAGGAGTAGGCTTTTGGGGGAAGATCAGGAGCTCTGTTTGGGATAGGTTAAATTGGGGGCATCTGTGAGACACCCAGGGGTGGCAAGTAGGGAGTTGCATGGAGCGAAACTGGGCCTCAAGGGAGAGGTCTGGGCTGGAGACACAAATTTGATTGTCGTCAGCAGAGTGATGGCATTTAAAGCTGTGAGTCTGGATGAGGTCACTGAGGGAGTGAGTGTAGACAGAAAAGAGACGAGGTCCTCGACTGAGCCCTGGGGCACGCCAGCATGGAGAGGTTAGGTGGGGTCAGCAGAGAAGACTGAGAAGTCACAGCCAGCAAACAAGGTGGAGGGAAAACCAGGAGAATGCGTTGTCTCCAAAGCCAAGTGAAGGGAGTGTTTCAAGGAGCACCCAGGGATCAGCTGTGGCAAATGTAGCTAATAGGTCTAGTAGCCGGGGCCCGACACACTGGCCGCTGGGTCTAGCAGCATGGAGATCATCGGTATCCTTGAGGAGAGTGATGTTGCAGAGCAGTGGGGGCGGAGGCCTGGCCAAACTGGGCCCTTCTGGCAGTGATGGGGAGAAGTGAGCAAATTCTTCAGGGCAGGTGCTGCTTACTTACCATCTGAACCAAAGACTCGGTAAGGGATCTGTGGCTTAGACAGGTTCAGAGTTTGCACCCAGAGGTCCACCCAGAGCTGAGATCCTCACTCAGGCCTGACTCTGAAGCCTATGACCTTCCTGCTCCACTGCATCTGGTGCCCAGGTACAGGTTTCTTCCAGGCCTCACTCTACCCACTCCCAACCTCCCTTCACATGGCTGGTTGGGACCTAGTTGGGGATTCAGTCTTGCCTGGTGGGTGTGATTTGCCTAGGCGTAGACAAATACCTGCCTACCGGTTTTCCTTGCAACACCTACAGCACGCACAGATGCTTGGAGAATGGCAATAAGCAGACCTCACCCTCAGCCTTTAAGCTTAGTACTTACTCACCCACGCTTTGGCCTCAGACAGTCTTGGGTTCAAATTCTGACTCTGCCACATACTAGTTTTTCGACCCTGGGCAAATCACTTAGCTGGGTGAGCCTTGATTATGTCATTTGTATAATGGGGATGAGAATCTCTGCTTCTCAGAATTGTGAGGAGGCAGGGTGCACTGCTCAGTTAGTGGGGAAGTAAGCACGCACTAAATGGTTGCCACATTTCTTGACCACTGGAGTTAGGAAAGGAGTTTGCAGCTGGCTGGGAAATAGAGTGGCAGTGACCAGGGAGCCGTCTTGTGCTGGTACGGGGAGAGCTGGGTGGCCAGTCATGGAGCCTAGGGGCTGGCAGAGTGGGAGGAGTCACTGGGGAGACAGGGCTGGGGCTCTTGCCTGGAGCCCAGGAAGCTGACAGGGAAGGAATGAGGGGTACCAGTGTGAACCTCCGAAAGTGTCATTGTGTAAACACCTGTTCCCTCATACTGCCTTCAGCAGAGGCAGGGGTGGAATGGGAAAGGGCATGGGCTCTGGTGACAGCCACTGGGTTCAAGTTCAGGCTCCTTTACTTACCAGCTGAGTGACTTCAAATTACTTCATTTAACCTCTTTTTGCTTTACTGTCCTCATCTGTATGAAAGAGATATTTATAGCACCCTCTTCATAAGTATTGTCTGTGAAGATTAAAACTGATATGTGTAAAAATGCTTTGCACACAGGAAGCTCTTACTAAACATATAAGTGTCAATGGTTATTATTATAACTAATGCTCATCACAATACTGTGAGATAGGTAATATCTGCATTTTATAGAAGAGGAGCTGTGCACAGAGAGGGTCTGTAACTGGTCCAAGGACACACAGTTAGTGTGGAAGCCAGAATTCATATTCAAATAGTCTGGCTGCAGAGCCCAGACCAACCACTAGACTCCTTGAAGAAGGTGCCCAGAGTTCCGTGGGGGTGCCCCTTGGGGGTGCCCCCTCCACGTACACACGTTGTCACTCAGAGGGATGGGGAGTTTGCAGATCCTGAGAGGCCCAGAGTTCCCAGAACAGAGGACCTAGTTTGATGGAGGCACCATTAAGAGTGGAAAATGCTTCCTTGGAAGTACCTCCCACAGACCCAGGCCCTGCTCCCTAAGCCCGGTTGGTGGCTGTGTTCCCACCGATCCCCTCAATGCCTGGAGGGTAGCAGCAGATGACACCAGGGCTCAGTGTGCAGAGGCTTCTCTCTGGGAGACCTGGAGGCTTCATAAGACCAACAGGGAAAGGGAGCAAAGTGCTGTTTGCTGGGAATTGTGCCAAGCACTTTACCGACATCCCTACTGGCTTGGGCCCATTATCCCCATTTTACAGACATCAAAACTGAGGCTGAGGGAGGTTGAATGGCTTGTCCAAGGTTACCTGCTGGGGAAGGAAGCCTTTTCCTGTCTTGGGGTGGTGAAATCAGAATCGGGCCCTCATGTGACTGACTCCGAAGCCTGTCTTTCAACTGCCCCACAATGTACATGGGCACATATGAATATGTGCCAAATCATGTGGCTTCCTTACTTGGCACTTTGGTGTCTTTTACAGGGTTCTTGGAATATGCATGTCCTAAAAGAAGAAATCTGGGTGTGACTGGGCAAAAAAAAATTACACAGTGGATATAGCTGGTTGCCCACCCCTTCAGGATCTTAGCAGCAGAGCATCCCACTTGAGCCCATGTTTATGTCCTGCCTCTTGGTCAGTCCCCGTGCCCAGCACTAGCCCCCTCCGTGAACCAGGCCTTGGGTTGGACACTGTGTCCCAGAGGTAAAGCAGAAAGGTGAGGGAGGCAGACATGGAAACAGATCATTACCATTTGGTGCACCCAGTAAGTGCTATAAAATCATTCTCAGCTTTTCCAATATATCCTGCTCCTTTCTGCCCCTTGGCATATGCTCTTCTCTTTGCTTTGCCAACTCCAGCTCACCCTTTGGATCTCAGGTTGGTTGTTACTTCTTCAGGAACCCCCCAAGTGTAGGGGGGGGTTGTGCTGCCCCCAGACATGGTATTTATTCTCCACTGTAATTGCCTAGCTATTTGTCCGTCTGCCCTACCAGAGGGTGAGCTCCACAGAGACAGGGATCATGGCTATTTTCTCACCATTATATCATTAGTATCTGGAACGGGGCCTGGCACATAGAAAGAACTCAATAAACACACATGAATGAATGAATAAGTCAGTTGTACAAGGGAGACAGCCGTGTGTTGAACTGATGGCACAGGTGTACAGACTGACCCTTTCTCCTCTTGTGTTTGTCTTTCAGCTGTGGTAGCCAGGACCCCCCCAGAGCCAAGACCTTCTCCAGAAGGTGACCCTTCCCCGCCACCTCCACCGATGTCAGCCCTGGTCCCCGACACTCCCCCGGACACTCCTCCTGCCCTGAAGAATGCCACTAGCTCTAAGCAGATCCCACTGGAACCAGAGAGTCCCCCAGGGGAGGTCATGCCCAGGCCAGCCCCTCCACAGGAAGCATCCCCCTCCTCAGAAGCAAAGAGCAGGGGACCCACCCCACCAGCCACAGGCCCACGGGATGCCAGGCCTCCTCGAAGGAGCAGCCAGCCATCCCCAACGACAGTGCCAACCTCTGACAGCCCTCCTACCAAGCAAGGTATGTGTGATGTCCCCAGTCCTGGGCCCAAACCCCTTGGTTCAGGGTCCTAGTGCTGGATGATACCCCCTGAGGGAAATCTCCTTTGCCCTAGAGGAGATGGGGAAAGGATGGGGGTAAGGCCTGGAGGGAGGGCCGAGAGACTGACTCCAGTTGGGAGACAGCCTTTTGAGCAGTCTGTTCTTGTTCCCTCTGCTAAGACGTGAAGAAGGCAGGAGAGAGACACAAGCTGGCAAAGGAGCGGCGAGAAGAGCGGGCCAAGTACCTGGGTGAGTGAGTGGGAAGCAGCATCATCTTCACCATCATCATCACCACCATCAACATCCTATTAATAATACTAACAGTTCTGGAACACTTAATTATGTGTGCTAAGTGCAGTGCGTGCATTATCTCGTTGAATCCTCTCAACCCATTTTGAGGAGGAAACAGAGGCTCAGAGGGATGAAATCATTTGCCTAGGCCGGGCGCGGTGGCTCACACCTGTAATTCTAGCACTCTGGGAGGCCGAGGTGGGTGGATTACTTGAGCTCAGGAGTTCGAGACCAGCGTGAGCAAGAGTGAGACCCTGTCTCTACTAAAAATAGAAAAAATTAGCCAGGCGTGGTGGTGAGCGCCTGTAGTCCCAGCTACTCGGGAGGCTGAGGCAGGAGGATCACTTGAGCCCAGGAGTTTGAGGTTGCTGTGAGCTAGGCTGACGCCGTGGTACTCTAGCCTGGGTGGCAGAGCAAGACTCTGTCTCAAAAAAAAAAAAAAGAAAGAAAGAAATCATTTAATCATTTATCATTTGCCTAAGCCACACAGCCAGTGGAGTAGTCAGGATTCAGACCCAGAAGCCTCACCTTACCCCAGACCCCATGCTCTTAATCATAGTATGTGGACATCTGTCCAGCAGCCCCCCAACTCAGATGGGGATTTTGCACTAAAGCAGTCATTTCTCTTTCAGTCCTGAGAGACCATGAGGCTAGTGGGGGAGAATAGTCTCCTGAGGCCTGTCTTCAGGAAGCCCCTCAATTTAACGGGGGTGTCTGAGAGTGGAGGCTCCACCTAAGCAGGCAGGAGAAAGACCCACGCAGGGCTGGGGTAAACAGGGATGGCCACTTGGAGGCGATGCAGAACCGTTCACACACGGGGCTCCTTTTCCCATAGCTGCCAAGAAGGCGGTGTGGCTGGAGAAGGAGGAGAAGGCCAAGGCGCTGCGGGAGAAGCAGCTCCAGGAGCGAAGGCGGCGGCTGGAGGAGCAGCGGCTTAAAGCCGAGCAACGCCGCGCAGCCCTGGAGGAGCGGCAGCGGCAGAAGCTCGAGAAAAACAAGGTGCGGGATGGGTCTGCGTAGATCTGTGTACGCAGATGTCTGTATGCTAGTGAAGCGTATATGCACACCTGCGTTCATGCCTCTGTGTTATCGTGTCCATGTGGTCCTATCTGCGTTCACATCCACACTTGTGTCCCTGTGTTACAACGTTTGGGCATCTGTGAACTGCAGACACATTTGCTTTCACACGTGCGTCTGTAGGCCCCTGTGACTGAGCTGTCGGTACCTGTAATTGTATACGTGCCCCGAGTGTCTGTGTTTGTATGTACGCACATATGTGTCTGAGTGTGCCTAGCTCTATCACATGGGTAAAGCCCTGGCTTGAGCACTGGTGAGGAAATGAAGGAGATGGTGGCTTGGCCCTACCTGGGGCTTTCAGGCTGAATGGAAAACACAGCTCCAAGGTCAGAACCCTTAGTGTCAGGGGGACATGGCCTTGCCCGGGAGTCTCAGGCAGGGGGTGTCCAGTCCAAGCCCATCCTCAGAAAAGCAACTTATACACCCAGGAAATGACTCAGGAACAGTGAAAAGCTTCCCAAGAACAAGTCAAAAGGGATCTGTTGCACGTGGTCCTTAATCATAGCAAGGATTCGGTAACCTTGGTTACCTGCAATGAGTCAGGAAAAGCTTCTGGGGGGAAGGGAGGGGAGGAGGCATTGTCATAGGAGGGAGAAGGGGCTCTATCTCAGGTATGATGAATGTTCTGAGCCCAGACCTCTCTCCTGTCCCCACCTCCTCCCAGGAGCGCTATGAAGCAGCCATCCAACGGTCAGTGAAGAAGACATGGGCTGAAATCCGGCAGCAGCGCTGGTCCTGGGCAGGGGCCCTGCACCACAGCTCCCCGGGACACAAGACCAGTGAGTGGGTTGGATGGGCTGGTGGATGGGTGGGCAGGGGTGGGATCTGGCAAGTGGGGGAAGGGAACAAGGAGCTGACAGCTCTGGGCAGCAGGTGTGCCTTGCTTTGACTTGTGTCTTATAGAATGGTCTGTAAACCAAATTGTCCCTTCCCTAGGACTTCCACTATCAAATCAGAGATGGATTCTCTCCATTTGGTTTTCACTTCAAACCTTTGTCATTTTAGGGTTAGCCTTCTTTGCTCTGTTAATTATTATTAGTTGA
Organism: Eulemur rufifrons; assembly: GCF_041146395.1. Taxonomy (NCBI): domain Eukaryota; kingdom Metazoa; phylum Chordata; class Mammalia; order Primates; family Lemuridae; genus Eulemur; species Eulemur rufifrons. Next base: position 25,248,333 of record NC_090990.1, read on the forward strand.
TGATATGTAAAAGAGAACTTTAATGCCCAGCAGACACTGGATATTTAAAGAAAACTGTCACTGCTTGTCTTGGAAGGTAGATTTTTGTCTCTGAGTTTTCTTCACATAGGGCCATCATGGATTTTGGTCTGATTCTTTGCTGGCATGTATGTACCACTGTGTTTGGATGTCTTTATGCAATGGCAAGGTTCAGTATTTCCAGCTGTGTCTCTTTTGGTATATGTGCTCATGGATCTGTGCATCGTGTGTCCTAAAGTGTTTGCTTTGGTGTGTTTGTGACTTGTGTACCTCAGTGAAGGTCCCTAAGTCGGACAGACTTGGGTTCCAGCTCTGGCACCTGACCAGGGCTTGACCTTTAACTTCGTGACATCTCCCTTTCTTCATCTGTAAAATGGGGATGACAATGCTACTTGCCTCTGAGGTTGTAGATAGATGTTTGGAAGATCAAATGAGGTAACGTGTGTGGTGCCCAGCACAGTGCCTGGCACATGGTAAGCATCAGCAAATGTTAGCTGTTACAAATATCATGATAAGGTTGCTTCAATGTGTTTGTGCCTTGTGTGCATCCGGGTCTGTTAGTGTTTGTGTTTCTGTATCTGTGCATGTCTGCACACATGTGTGCATGCTTAAGTTATCTGCCACTCTATATGCCTGTGTCTGCATGTCTTTGTCTTTGTATGTCTGGATGAATATGTGGATTTGTGCAAGTGACTGTGACTATGTGGGTTCTTTGGTTTAGGAACGTCTTTGCATTTGTCCTAGTATGTGGGTGTGTTGTATCCATAGCGTCTTGGCTGGGCAGTGTCAGCAAGTGCCAATGCTGGGTGGTTGTGGGGAGGGGTTGCAGCACCCAGCCCTAGGGAATGGCTTCCTTTGGTCTGGCCAGGAAGGCTGTAGTTTCTCTAGTTTTACTCATCTCTTCCCTCTGTTTCTTCTCCGTCGGCTCCCCCAACCCAGGTTGTCTCTGGGCACCTACCCCAACCCTCCCTCCCCCAGGGCCAAGTCTGCCTCCCCCTCCTCATCCTAGCCTGCCCACTCCTCCCTCCCCCACGCTGCCCTTGGAGCATCCTGCATGGAAGGCCTCAGTGCCCCCCCTGGCTCCTGTTCGGCCCGGCCCTAATGCCGTGTCTTTTCCCCTCCAGGTGGGAGCAGGTGCTCCGTGTCGGCAGTAAACCTGCCCAAACACGTGGACTCTATAATCAACAAGCGGCTCTCAAAGTCCTCTGCCACGCTCTGGAACTCCCCCAGTAGAAGTAAGAGAAGGCCCAGCCCTTCCCCCTCCAGAGCCCCCTGTAGCTCCCACCAAGCCTCCTCCTCAGCAAGAACACCAAGTCCCTGGAGCCCTCACATACTCCAGGTCCCCATCCCTACTCTACGCTTTCCGGGGCTCTGTGCCCCTCGGGGGAGCCGGCATTTGGGTCTGGACCCTGAGGACAGAGTTGTGCCGTGTAGGAGAGAAGAACATAGACAAAGGACAATGCCTGAGCATGCTGAAAGTCTTACTGGGGCCTCAAGAGCAAATTGGGGGTGGTGGCTGGGGGTGGGAATGGGCAGGCAGCCTATCTCCAACCACAGCCAGCTGGCCTGGGCCAACCTTAGGCAGGTGGCATTGTCACCATGTGCCAGACTGGCCTGGGTGCTTATTCTGGCTCCACCCTGGAGGGCCCATGTAATCCTGCCCTCCCTGCCTTCAGAGCCCCAGCCATGGCCTTGGCTGGTTCCAGAGTTGTGGCCAACCAGGGTGGCACAGCCCCTGCATTCCCACCATCCTCTGGTACTCACATGTGAAGGAGCCATGGTAGGAGTTATTTATAAGTTTCTCTAGCTTTTGTTTGGTTGCTCTGTTGCCTAGCAACCAAACCAAATCAGCTGCTGCACCAACCCCACCTGACTGAGGCTTAAAAATAACCCAGCAGCTGAGAGGACAGCGCAGGGTGGCCTAGGGCAGGCAGGCCCCCCAGCAACCTCTCCCTGGCACAGGCCTCCTAAAAGCTGGGTCATATGAGCACAAGGACCCTCACTGTCCCAAATCCATGGGAGCATGCCTCCACCAAGCCAGCCTCTGAAAGCAGGAAGGGCAGGGCCCTACACTGGGACATGGGAGAGGACAATTGGGTCTTCCACTAATCCTGGATGGCTCCTTCCTATACACACAGTTCAGAGCCCTTTCACCTGGGGAGAGTGGTAGGAGGGGACCCTCAAGTGATGCATGATGATGCTCTGGGAAGTGTCGTTGCCTGGGTCTGCAGTGGAGGTGCAGATCTCAGGGAGAAAAAGTGTGTCCGGCATGTGATTGTGGGGGAAGCGTCCTCCCGGGTGAGACTCCTTTGGCTCCGCGTGGGTATGGTTCCTGGTCTCTGCCTTACAGCCTCTGCCTGCCTCCTGCGGTGACCCGATTGCCTGGCATTCTCCCCCTAGATCGCAGCCTGCAGCTGAGCGCATGGGAGAGCAGCATCGTGGATCGTCTGATGACGCCCACCCTCTCCTTCCTGGCTCGCAGTCGCAGCGCGGTCACACTGCCCCGAAATGGCCGGGACCAGGGTAGGGGCGGCGACTCCGGGAGAGCCTACAGGCGCGGCCGGGCAGGGGCGAGCCTGACACCTGGGCCGCACCCCGACCGCACTCATCCCTCTGCAGCCGTGCCCGTGTGCCCGCGCTCGGCCTCTGCCAGTCCCCTGACGCCGCCGTGCAGCGCTCCGCGAAGCGCGCACCGCTGCGCCCCCGCCGGGGAGCGCCGCAAGCCCAGCGCTGGGGGTAGCCCCGCTCCCGTCCGCCGCCGGCCCGAGGCCTCGCCGGTGAGTGGCCGCGCGGGTGGGGACAGGCAGCCCAGGCCCAGGGAGCGCGGCGCCGCTGACCTCTGCTCCCCCTCCCGGCTCCCGTCCCTCCCTGCCAGGTGCAGAAAAAGGAGAAGAAGGACAAGGAGCGGGAAAACGAGAAGGAGAAGAGCGCCCTAGCCAGGGAGCGCAGCCTCAAGAAGCGCCAGTCGCTGCCCGCCTCCCCGCGCCCTCGCCTCTCGGCCGGCGCCGCCTCTGAGCTCAGGTGGGCGTGCAGGGACTGCGCCTCACCAGGCCACTCATTCATTCGTTCGTGCATTTATTCACAAACATCTGTTGGGCACCCACGCCTACAGTGAAAGTTCCTTGAGGGCAGTTTTTCTCTTTTCCTTTTTGTATGTGTGGGGTTTGTTTTATTTTGTTTTTTTGACTGTTTGGATTACTGAAGTGCCCCAGCCCCTAAAACTGTGCCTGGCACCTGGTAAGCACTGAGTAAATACCTACTGAATGAACAGACCTGCCAGGTAGTATTCCAGGAGCTGAGGACACTTTGGGCTAAACGGCCCGGTTTTTGCTCTTACTAAGCTTAAGGACTGTTCCCTATTGGAGCGGTCTGCTCTCTACCATCTTTGAGAGTGTAAAAAAAAAAAGCTTACAGGCTACATTAATCAAAGAATTTCATGAATATGTAATTGCAAACTGGGATATATGCTCTAAAAGGAAATGATACGGTTTTGTGAGAGCATATAGAGGGGTGCTGACCTAGGCTTGGGGGGGGAGGGTGCACTTCCCTGAGGAAGTGAAATGCCCAGAGCACGTGTGTATGTATGTGTGTGTGCGCCTGCCTCCAAGCCCTAACTCTTCCCTTTTCTCTCAGCCCCAAATCCAAGGCCCGGCCATCCTCTCCCTCCACATCCTGGCATAGGCCTGCCTCCCCTTGCCCCAGCCCAGGGCCAGGCCATGCTCTGCCTCCAAAACCACCATCCCCGCGAGGCACCACGGCAGCACCCAAGGGTCGGGTCCGCAGGAAGGAGGAAGCAAAGGAGAGCCCGAGCGTGGCTGGGCCTGAGGACAAGAACCACAGCAGGAGCAAGGCCAGCGATGAGAGGGAGCCGGCAGCCCCAGCCTCACCAGCGCCCTCGCCTGTGCCCTCACCCACCCCAGCTCTGTCCCAGAAGGAGCCGCCCACAGCGGAGAGCCCCGCAGGTGGGCCTGAAGAGGGGGGGTGGGCAGGGGGCGAGCAGCCAGCTCTGGCTGTTGGGGGAGGTAGGCAGGGGTGTGAGCCACCAGCGATGTCTGGGGACTGGGTGTCAGGAGACAGGAAGAGACCTGCTCTCCGTAGGTCCAGGCCCAGAACACAGGCCACCCTGAGCTGATGGCAGGAACTCAGTGGGTGGGTCACCCTGGGGACCAGGAAAGTGGGGGGCATGCTGGGGTGGTGGAGATGCCTGTGTGGGCGAGTGCTGACTCCTGGTCCTGGATCCCCCTCCAGATATTGCTCTCTTGACCTCACCCCCAGCCCCTGCTCCCCCGGTGACCCCTAGCAAACCAATGGCCGGCACCACAGACCGAGAAGAAGCTACTCGGCTCCTGGCTGAGAAGCGGCGCCAGGCCCGGGAGCAGCGGGAGCGCGAGGAACAGGAGCGGAGGCTGCAGGCAGAAAGGGACAAGTGAGTGTGCCCTCGGGGAATGAGGGGGTCGTATGGCCGCTGGAGGGGAAGCGCGGAACCGAGCTTGAGCTGAGTTTCCTCTGTCACCCAGGCGAATGCGAGAGGAGCAGCTGGCGCGGGAGGCCGAGGCCCGGGCGGAGCGGGAGGCCGAGGCCCGGCGGCGGGAGGAGCAGGAGGCGCGAGAGAAGGCGCAGGCCGAGCAGGAGGAGCAGGAGCGGCTGCAGAAGCAGGTGCCCCGGCGGGCGGGCGGGAGCCGGTCGGGCGCGGGCGCCTCTGGCCGGGAGGGAGGCTGGCGTCGCGGGCCCAGCGCTCACGGGGTCTTTGGCAGAAAGAGGAGGCCGAAGCTCGGTCGCGGGAAGAAGCGGAGCGGCAGCGCCTGGAGCGGGAAAAGCACTTCCAGCGGGAGAAGCAGGAGCGGCAGGAGCGCAGACAGGTGGGCGGGGCTCCAGTTCCCGGGGCTGGTGGGGCGGGGCCAGTGGGCGGGGCCTTGGGCTACAGGAGCTGCTGGGGCAGGTTCTGGACCCTGGCGGAGAAAGGGTGGGTATGAACTGGGAGGGCCTGGAGACTCCCGGGACGGGGCTGGCTGGCGAGAGGTTTAGGATGAGGTGGGGCGCGAGCCTTACTGATGGGGCCTCCACACAGCGTCTGGAGGAGATAATGAAGAGGACTCGGAAGTCGGAAGTTGCGGAAACCAAGGTCAGGACCCCAGGCAGTGGTGGGAGTGGGGCTGGGGCGTTAAAGGAGGCTGGGGTGCTGTGGGGAGAGGCTGTAGGGAGGCCGCTCAGGGGCCGGCTCCGGGAGAGGAGTCAGTGCCGTTGTGGGCTGGGTCCATAAATCCCTGGAGCCTGACTGCTCTTCCTTTTCAAAGCAGAAGCAGGATAGAAAGGAGGCCGACACCAATAATTCCAGCCCAGGTAAAGCCCTGATCCCTTCAGTCTCCATCCGCTTCGTCACCCTCATCCTCCAGCCTGGCCCCTCTCGTCAGCCCCTGCCTGACGGCCATTCCTTCCCTGTGCTAGACCCTGCGAAAGCTGGGGAGGCTCTGCCGTCGGAGCTGCAGAAGGAGGCTGTGCAGAAAGAGGAGCCGGCCCTCCAGGAGCCGCAGTGGAGGTACCAGCTTCCAATCCCAGGAACCCCGAGCAGGGAGGCAGGCTCCAGCTGGAGCTGTGGGGTAGCCTGGGCCTTATGGGAGGCGAGGTGCTGAGCCTTGGCCCCTGCATCCACAGCCTGCCAAGCAAGGAGTTGCCAGGGTCCCTGGTGAATGGCCTGCAGCCTCTCCCTGCACACCAGGAGAATGGCTTCTCCCCCAAGGGACCCTCTGGGGACAAGAGTCTGGGGCGAACACCAGAGGCACTCCTGCCCTTTGCAGAGGCAGAAGCCTTCCTCAAGAAAGCTGTGGTGCAGCCCCCGCAGGTCACAGGTAGGGCCACTGTTTCCCAGTCCCCACCCATCCCTCCCATAGCCCTCCCTGGACTCTCCAGCCCTGCCCTCTCTTCTTCTAGCCCTGCCAGAGGCCCTCTCCTGCTCCACCGTGAAGACGGGCTTGGGGGCATGGTTTGTCCTGACTGTTTCCCCTTCCCCTTTTTCCCCAGAAGTCCTTTAAGAGGGGTTGCCTTGGATCTGGGCACAGCTGTGAGAGTTCCTCTACATCATCTACCAGGATGTCTGGAGGAGAAAGAGACAACAAAGATGGAAGTGGCCTGGGCCCCTGGGGGTGGGTCCTCTCTGTTGTTTTTAATCTGCACCTTATAGACTGATGTCTCTTTGGCTGGAGCCAGACCCTGCCCCTCAGTGCATTCGTGTGCTCACATGCGCGGACATCCCCTCTCCCCCATACACACACATACACTCACAGCCTCTCTGGCCTCCTCCCTTGGGGAAGGGCCGCCTGTAGCATTTGCCTTGGTTTGGTGGGGTACAGTGGATGTGAATACTGTAAATAGCTTGTGCTCAGACTCCTCTGTGTGGAGAGGGTGGGTGCAGGAGGCAGACCCTCCCCTCAAGGCTCCCTGGGGAGATCTAACTCTCTCTATTTAACTGTAACAGGGGGAACCCAGGTCTGGGGCTGGGGGGCACCTTGGGCCACAGGATACTGGTTACTTCAGGGGTACTCATCCCCTCGCCCTCGCCTGGAATCAGTGTTATTGCATCTGATCAAACGTCTCCAGAAATAAAGTGAGAATAATTCTGCCAATCCTGTCTGTTCTTGGAGCTGGTGGTGGAGGTGGGAGCATGTGGCCTCCTGAGTTCTAAGAACTGAAGGAGCCTAGAGCCAAGGGATATCTATCCCACCTGGGGTACCAGTTCTGGCCCCCCTGCCCTGTGGTCAAATGAATTCATTCATTTATTCATTCAACAGATATTGTTGCATTAACTCTGTACCAGACAGTGAGCTACACACTGGGGATGCAATAGTAGGAAAAGATGCAGCCTCTGCCCTTGCAGAGTTTATGGTCCAGTGTGTGAGCATCACAGACTCTCAGCAGTCATTCCCATCGCCCCTTCCTCATTCCAAACAGAATCCCGATTTGTTCAGGCAGCCATCTTCCTCCTACATGCCACCCGGTGCTTCAGTGGAGGTGGAGCCAGCCCCAGGGGTGAATCATGATTGGGATGAGGCAAAAATAATGGTCCCAAACACCTCATGAACCATTCGTTTGGGCATGGGCACGTGGCACGAAGAGACACCTGCTGGAGGCTTTGAGGAAAGGCTTCCTCACTTTTGAAAAGAAGCAATGTGGTAGCCAGCCTCTAAGAGGACCTCCTGATGATGTCCCCTACCTCCTGGTATTCACACCCTTGTGTAGTCCCTTTCCGTGTTGTACCAGACTTGGGCTGAGTGACCAACAGAATACGGCAGAAGTGATGGTATGTCATGTGCAAGATGAAGTATATAAAACACCGCAGCTTGTTCTTGATTGCTGCCTCGCTGTCGGGTCACTCACTCTGGAGGGAGGCGGCTGCTGCTTTAGGGAGAAGCTCGTGCTTGGACGCAGGTCCTCCAGCCCCCGTCAAGCCTAGCCTTCATATGGCTTCAGTCCTGGCCAACAGCTTCACTGTCACCTCATGAGAACCCCTGAGCTAGAACCAACCAGCTAAGCCATGCCTGGGTTTCTAACCCTCAGAAACAGTGAGATAATACATGTTTTAGATTGCTAAGTTTTATGATAATTTGTCACACCGAAATAGTTAACTAATAACATAATGAGAAGACCCTGCTTATATGATATGAGGTCCACCCGTCATGCTTGGAATTGCTGCGTCCATCCATCCTGCTAACCAACCCGAGGACAAAGCCAACCTCAAGGGTGGCAGAGCAGCGAGATGGGAAGAACCTAGGTCCTTGAGAACACCACTGAACCGACCAATCCTAAAATTAGTCCTGTCTCTACTTTCCTCATTGTTTAAGCCAACGTCAGTTGGATTTTCTATTGCATGTGGCCAAAAGCTTCTAACTCATATGAGGACACAGACAATAAATATGTAACTGCATTTCCATTGTGAGATACAATTTTAGGAAGGAAATGAACTGGGTGAAAGGATGGGCAGTAAGGGGGGTGAATACTCAGGGAACGTGTCCTCTAAAACAGCAGCATTTACACTTGACCTGAAGGATGAGGAGGTGTCAGCCCTGTGAAAAGAAGCAGGAAGAGGAGTTGCAGGTGGAGAGGTCACCTGCAGGAAGCCCCAGAGGAATGAAGCAGCTGCAGTATTGTTGGGGCTTCAGGAACAACAGGGAGAGAGGCTAGGTGGGGTTGGAGAGGTGGGCAGGAGCCAGGTCACAGCATGTTGGGGTGAGGAGGGACAGGAAGGGACTCTCAGCTCCCAGCCCTCTCCTTGACAAGAGCTCTGTTGTGCACCCCGGGTGTCAACATTTCCCTGAAGGGCAGTACCCTCTGAATACCCTTCTGGGAGAGTCATTTACTCTTTCATTTATTCAATCAATAAATTGCCTGTGGGGAACAAGCTAAGGTAGGAGAGGGTAAGCAAAAACCAGCACTCAAGCTCCTGGAGCTTCCTGGTGGGGAAGATGGGTATTAATCAAATAACCGCACAAACAAATGTAAAAATAGAAAATGCAGTAAGTGCCACGCAGGCGGATATAGGGAGCAATGAGAGCATATGGCAGGGGAACCTGACCTGGGTTTGGGGCCTTGTGAGATGCCGTTGAGTAAATGGTGTTTAGTCTGAGAGCTGATGGGCGAGCAGCTGTTGACTGGGCAAAGTCAAGAAGATACACAAAGGAGGAGTGGGACGAGCACTTTCCAGACGAGGGGGAATCCCTGTGCAAAGGCTCTGCCTGGGAAGGAGGACTGTAAGCAGATCTGAAGGAGTCTGTTTTTGCTCACCCCAGTGCCTGGCAGAACAGGCAGTTGATATTTGTTGAGTTAAGAAAGGTCCGTTGAGGAGGTGGAGCTTGGCATGAGGTGAGCCAGACCATGCAAGGCCTTGTAAGGCTGCGGTCAGGAGACTGGATTTTATTCCAAGGGCCACGGGAAGGCACTGACAGCAATGAAACGGGGAGGGGGGGTGGGGGGGCGGGGGGGGGTAGAGGTGGTGCCGTGATCAGATTGGCAGTTTTATTAGACCACTCTGGGAAACTGATAGGGATTTAATTATAAACTGGGAGATGACAAATCAAGAAGTGATGGCTGAGGTTTGGATAAGGGATGATAGAGGCCTAGGCTTGGGAGATAGAGATGGGGTGGGGGGTGTAACACAAATTTACTTATTCATTCAACAAATATTTATTGAGCATCTACTATGTGCCAGGCACAGAGGAGCTAGAGATTCTCAAATGAGCAAAAATTGACATGGTCCTTACCCTCATAGAGCTTTATTAATAATTAAATAATAATACAAACAAATGTATAATTACAACTGTGACAAATGGTGAACAATGAAGGAGATGTATGTGGTGTTAGGAAAATGAATAATAAGGGATCTGACCTAGTCAGGGAGATCAAAGAAGGTATTGATTCCTCTCTCAGGGACAATGAGAAAGCAATGCTGAGAAGTCAATGCTGGAGCCAAGATCTGAAGGAGTAGGAGTTAAGGCAGAGGGGTGGGAGTCCACACAGGAAACAGCACGTGCAAAGGCCCTGTGGTAACCATGGCAGGTGTAGCTGGAACCTAGAGCATAAGAGGGAGCATGGTGCCAGAGAGGTAGGAGGGACCAGACCATGCAGGCCCCGTGGGCCACGCTAAGAGTTTGATCTTTATTACAAGAGCACTGGGAGGGTACTGAAAGGTTTTAGCATGGTCAGATTAACAATTTGAAAAGGTTATCAGGATTACCACCTGGAAAGGATTGGGGAAGGGGGAGAAGAGTGACAGTGAGGAGTCCAGACAGGAGCACCAATCCTGGTGACAGACGGTGGACACTTGGCCCAGTGAGTGCTGGAAACACAGGAGGTAAAAAGATGGACTGGACATGGGGAATAAAAAAGGAGGAGGTGTCTAATGATGCCAAGCTTTCCAGGTCAGAGAACTGGAAAGATACCGGTAGCATTCACTAGAGAGGGAACCTGGGAGAGAGCCAGGCTTAGGCGGACAGGCCACGACTCTGACCTGGCGCTCTGTGGATAGCGATTTCTTTTACAGGTGTGCTGCCCAGGGCAGGGCCTGATCCCATGGCCTGGGAGGGAGGAGCCAGCACGGAAGGAGGCAAGAGTGCAGGGGAAGTTCCAGGAGGGAGCAGCCTTCGGGAGCCTGGAGCGCGGCTCCCAGACGCAGCAGGGCTCTTTCGGGAAGTCCTGGGGCAGGGCAGGCTTTGGAAGAGCGGCAGGAGGCTGGCCTCCAGCTCTCATTTCCTGGTTTCCCTGCCGGAGACTTAGGAATGTCCGGCCTGTCCCAGGCCCTGAGTGAGGCTGAGGAAAATGGAGGTGGAGGCAGGGGCCCTCCCTCTGGAGAGCCCTCCCTCTTCCCAGCTCTGCCCTTTTCCCAGCAGGGCCAGAGGCAGACAACAAAATGCCCTTCCCTCCTCCTCCCGCCATCCCAGCCGCCAACGCTCCTGAACTCCAGCTCTCTTACAACACTCCCCCCACACATACACCCTTTCTTTACCAGGACTCCCCAGCTCCACTGGTGTGTGTCCCCCTGGTGTCCCTCTGGGGCGCCCTCTCAAAGCAACATTTACTCGAACCCCCTAAGCCTGCGCCTAGCTTCCCCATGAACGGCTATCTGGCTCCCCCTGGTGGCTAAATGCACACATTGGCAAGACATGAGATCAGAGCTGCCAGGACCACCGTTGACGGGGGCCGTGGCCAGTGTCCTGGCCGGCCAAGAGGTCAGGACACGTGTGCTCTCCCCTAGGCTTGGCCTATGACTCACTCTGTAAGTGCAGGCAATTCCCCTGACCTCTGTGAGCTTCAATTTCCTCATCTGCAAATTAGGGCTAGGGACAGGGTAAGGCATTCCTTGAACTAACACAGAGAATAAAAGAATCTTAGTTGCAAGGCCCTCCTCCCCACCTTGAGGGGCCATGACATCCTGGGGTAGCTCAACACCACCTCCTGTGTACCACCAGCCACTTCCCAAAGCCACTGTACTTTGGGATAGCCATGTTAGACATGCTCCGATGTGGCCAGAACATTGAGCACTAATTGATCACCAAGACCAGGTCTTTGCCATCAGGGTGCTCCGTCTAGAGGTGGAGGAGACATACCATTATGATGCCACATGAGGTCAGTGACAGGATAGGCACAGGGTGCTCCTGGAATTTAAAGGACAAATATTTGATACAGATTCAAGCAGGGAGAGAATGTCGGAGGAAAGCTTCTATAGAAGGTAATACCTGAGAATGTCCTTTGAATTAAAGGCATAGAACATAAATGCCTCCCAAGGGGCAGCCCCTGTCACTCCCCTCTGGTCCACAGTGTCCAAGTTGAGTTGGATCCCAGCATTGCTGGTGGTGGTCTACCAAGGGTAGGATGACAGGCTTCCCCAAGTATAGGCAATAAAAGTGCATCGACTGCAGAAAATTTAAGAACCAAAACAAAAATGACTAAAAGTCGGTTTGCTTTTTATTATCACCTTGTACTGTCATCCTAAATGTACAAGTTAAAAAATACTTCTCCCTGGGGAAAAAAATGTATTGATCTGAGTTCTAAATGGTGGCTCTAGTTACTGTTGAGTTTTAGTAGTATGTATGTAAGTTTCATATTAGCACAAATTTATTACAGTTGTCCCTCGTATCCTCAGGGGTTTGGTTCCAGGACCCTGTGGATGCCCAAAGCCACAAATGCCCAAGTCCCTGATATAAAATGGTGTAGTATTTGCATATAATCTACGCACATCCTCCCATATGCTTTAAATAATCTCTAGATTGCTTATAATGCCTAATACAATGTAAATACTACGTAAATGGTGGTTGTCCTGCATCGTTTTTTGAATTTGTGTTATTATTGCTATTATTTTTTTTTGAGACAGGATTTCGCCCTGTTGCCCAGGCTAGAGTGCAGTGGTGTCATCATAGTTCACTGTAACCTCAGCTCAAGTGATCCTCCTGCCTCAGCCTCCTGAGTAGCTGGGACTACAGGCATGCATCCCCATGCCCAGCTATATTTGTATTATATTTTATTATTGTGTTGTTACTTTAATTTTTTTTAAATATTGTTGATCCCCAGTTTGTTAGATCTAAGGATGCAGAACCTATGGATACAGAGGGCCAACTGTACTTAGCTTTTTTTTTTTTTTTTTTTTTTTGTGGCACAGTCCTTCTCTAGTCCACCCTGGCTAGAGTGCCGTGGCATCAGCCTAGCTCACAGCAACCTCATACTCCTGGGCTCAAGCAATCCTCCTGCCTCAGCCTCCCGAGTAGCTGGGACTACAGGCATGCACCACCATGCCCGGCTAATTTTTCTATATATATATTTTTTAGCTGTCCATATAATTTCTTTCTATTTTTAGTAGAGATGGGGTCTCGCTCTTGCTCAGGCTGGTCTCGAACTCCTGAGCTCAAACAATCCGCCCACCTCGGCCTCCCAGAGTGCTAGGATTACAGGCGTGAGCCACCTCGTCCGGCCTGTACTTAGCTTTTAATAAACATTGTGCTCTACATAGAAGTTAATTGGGAGAAATCTCACTTGTATAATTGACCTCTTGACACACACAGACTCAGCTACACACATTAATTTTGAAAGTAATTTCTTAGTAGTTGGGAATCATTCAAGCTTGCTTGGAGTTCAGTTGGTATCTCCAACTCCATGACACAACATATTCCTGAGATTAAACAGTCATTTCAGAATAAACAATGATGACACAGCAATTGTTAAGGTGAAGAAGCAAAACTTAAGTTACTTTAATGCCATCATTCTATGTGACCACTGTGCTAATTTAAAACTTACATATATATTCTCACAACTCATGGGGGGAATTGGATAAAAACCTACCTCTTGGCTACGATGAATCCTATTCTGGTGATGGGTACACTGAAAGCCCTGACTTCAGCATTATATTAATACAATTCGTCCATGTAACAAAAAACATTTGTACCCCCTAAATCTACTGAAGAAGAAGAAAAAAAAAACCTTAATTGTGGCTGGGCATGGCAGCTCACACCTGTAATCTCAGCAGTTCAAGAGGCCAGGAGTTTGAGGCTGCAGTGAGCTATGATAGCGACACACACCAGCCTGGGTGACGGTGTGAGTGAGACCCTGTCTCTTAAAGAGAAAACACACACACACACACAAACCCTCAAAGGTAACCAGAATTTTGTGTTTAAAATTTAAAACAGTGAGAACTGAAAGTATGTAATATTTTTGTTTGGTAAGTACAAATTTTAATTCAAACATGAAGTGTTTTTTTTTTTTTTTTTTAGACAGAATCTCACTCCTTTTGCCCGGGCTAGAGTGCCCTGGCGTCAGCCTAGCTCACAGCAACCTCAAACTCCTGGGCTCAAGCAATCCTCCTGCCTCAGCCTCCCAAGTAGCTGGGACTACAGGCATGCGCCACCATGCCTGGCTAATTTTTTCTATATATATTTGTAGTTGTCCAGCTAATTTCTTTCTATTTATAGTAGAGATGGGGTCTCGCTCTTGCTCAGGCTGGTCTTGAACTCCTGAGCTCAAACAATCCACCCGCCTCGGCCTCCCAGAGTGCTAGGATCACAGGCGTGAGCCACCACGCCCAGCCCAAACATGAAATGTTTTATCAAATTTAAATAATACCTTTAAAAGTCAAAGTTATTCTTTTTATTTTTTCATTTTTTTATTGTGGTAAAATATATATAACATAAAATTTATCATTTTAGCCATTTTTAAATGTTTAGTTCTGTGGCATTAAGTATGAGCACACTTGTACGATCATCATCACCATCCACTCCAGAACATCTCCATCTTCCCAACTGAAACTCTGTCTTAGTTAAACATCAACTCCCCGTTTCCTCCTCCACTCAGCTTCTAGCAACCACCATTCTACTTTTTGTCTCTGTGCATTTGACTATTAATTTGGTACCTCACATAAGTGGAATCATACAATATCTGTCCTTCTGTGACTGGTTTATTTCACTTAGCAGAATGCCCTTCCTCAAGGTTCATTCATGTTGTAGCATGTGTCAGAATTTCATTCCTTATTAAGACTGAGTAATATTCCACTGTATGTATATACCACGTTTTGTTTATCCATTCTTTCATCCATAGATGCTTGGGTTATTTGCACCTTTTGGCTACTGTGAATAATGCTGCTATGAACATGGGTGTACAGATATCTGTCGAAGTCCCTGTTTTCAATTTTTTTGGGCCTATACCCAAAATTGAAATTACTGGATCATATGGTAATTCTATTTTCAGTTTCTTGGGAAACTGTCATACTGTTTTCCATAATGGCTATATCATTTTACATTCCTATCAGCAATATGCAAGAGTTCCAATTTACCCACGTCCTCAAACACTCTGTTTTTTCTTTTTTCTTTTTCTTTTTCATGATGACAGTCATCCTAATGGGTATGAAGGGGTATCTCATTGTGGCTGTGATTTGCGTTTCCCTAATGATTAATGATGTTGAGCATCTTTTCACATGTTTATGAGCCATTTGTATATCGTCTTTGGAGAAATGTCTATTCAAGTCATTTGCCTATTTTTTAATTGGACTTTTTTGTTGTTTTAGGAGTTCTTTATATAGTCTGGATACTAATCCCTTATCAGATGTGATTTACAAATATTTTATCCTACTCTGCAGTTTGCCTTTTCACTCTGTTGACAGTGTCCTTTGATGCACAAAAGTCTTTAATTTTGATGAAGTCCATTTTTTTTTTCTTTTGTTGCCTATGCTTTTAGTGTCACATTCAAGAATCAGCCAAGCATGGTGATGTGTTCCTGCAGTCCCAGCTACTCAGGAGGCTGAGGTGGGAGGACCATTTGGGTGCAGGAGTTTGAGGTTGCTGTGAGTAGGCTGACACCACTGCACGGTAGCCTCAGCAACAGAGCAAGACCAGTCTCAAAAAAAAGAAAAAAGAAATCATTGTTGCATCCAATGGAATGACGCTTTCCTCTGTTTTCTTCTAAGAGTTTTATTATTTTAGCTCTCATGTTTAGGCCTTTGATCCATTTGAGTTCATTTTTGCATGGTAATTAATTTTTAAAAATTAAAACACTAAGTATTTCTGAGAAAACTTATTCGAGAGCAAGATTCAGCCCCCGAGCCACCACTTTTGCAACTCTGGCTTTGGATGAGATATTCCTCGTGGCCGATCATCTGTCCTTCTCACTCACAATTCTGAAGTTGATCACATCCATTTCTGGGGCTGAACTACTGTCTAAGTGAGAGGCTGTGTGGTTAAGAGCTTGGATCTGGAGCTGGATTGCTGGGGTTGGAACCCGGCTCTGGCACTTAGTAGTCATGTAATCTTGTTACTGTATATAACTTTTTGTTCCCTCATCTGTAAAATTGCCAGAGAGAAGACACATATCTCACAGGGTTGTTGTGAGGAGTCACTAAGTTAATGCATAAACAACTTAGAAAAGTGTCTAACACTTAGGAAGTGCTCAGTGAAGACGAGATAGCATTTTTATTGCCGTCTTTATGCTGGTGGCTCCCGAACAAGAGTCTCCAGTCCAGGCCCCTTTCCTGAGGCTGACAGTCTGCATGTCTGTCGGCTAGATGTCTCGGCTTGGATATCTTACGAGTACCTTGAATTCAACAAGTCCAAAATTGAACTCAGAAACTCCTTTCCGGAGAATATCACAGGAAGCCACCAGTCCCCCAAGCCAGATGCCTGGGAAGTCACCCTCACCCCTGCCTCTCCTCTGAAATATCTCTGACTCCGTCCCCAGTGTCTTCTTCCTAGCCCAGGCTGCTGTCATTTCTGCCATCCTATTATAGAAAGGGTGGCAAGTTCTTCTCCTCCAATCTAGTCCCTACACAACAGCCACAAGCCTATCCAGGACACACCCCTGTTTAACTCCGTCCCAGGCCTTCTCATTGCTCTTTTTATTAAAAGGCACACTCTGTAGAGTGACTTCCTGAGGCCTCCTCACCCTGTGACTCTCACACTCTTCCTTTCTTCTCTGTTTTCCACCATCCTGGACTTGTACCTTCTCTCGAGTCTCAGGGCCTTTGCACAAACTGTTCCTTCTGCCTGGGACCCTCTCCTCTGCTTGCCCCCCTGTAGTTGACTATTCAAAATAATCACAAATATCACTTCTCCCAGGAGGTCTTCTTTGACCCACGTTCTGTACCTACCCTAGTGCAACAAACACCCCATTGTAACTGTTTGGTAAATAAATGCTCCTCTGCCAAAGCGTGAGTCACAAGAGCAGGAATGTTTCAGTTTTTTCTCCACCGTGTCCTTCCAAGCCCAGTGCCTGGCTCGCGGCAGTCGCAGTCTGTGTGACTGACAGAAATATGAGCAAGACTGTGGAAGCCGCGAGAGTCAGGGAGAGTGGGGGGAGTAAAAGGCAGGAAGCGTTTCTGTGCGTGCTGTGAGCAGGGGGTGTTGCCACGTGTCCCGGAAGCTGGGCAGAGATCAGGCGCCACCGAGCTCCTCGCATCCTGATGAGCTGGGAAGCTTGTTCTTTTGCCTGTGGCGTGGAAAACCACTGACGGGTTTTAAGTTGGGAGGTAACATGATTGGAGGTGAAGCCCCGCTGGCCAGGGTGTGGAAGCAGGTGGGCAAGATGGAGACAGGAAGACAGTTACGAGGCTGTGGCAGCGGAAAGTCTCTGGAAGGAAACATTGAGCACTGGGGAAGGGAACTGGGAGGCCAACAGACGGGGCTGGAAGAGATGTTCCATGGCAGGCTCTCTTGCACCTCAGGAATTCTGAATCATGTGACTGTATTATTTTGTCAAAAAAATCATTTTGTAGAGTGGGCAAAAGGGGTATGTTGCAGCAATCCAGGCAGGGTACGGTATCCATAAGGCTTGACTTTTCTTTTTAATGCCAACTCCTTAAAGAAAATGAAAAAACCTATAAAAGCAGAAATAATAGAAATAGAATCCCTTGACGTTCCTCCTTCCCAAAAGTGAGCAGCCATAGAAACATTCCCTGTTTCCCCACCTGAAGTTCCTGGAAAGTAACCTGGGAGAGGCCTATCCCTCTGCTAGATTTAACGCATCAAACAGAGGACCCCTGTTAAAGGAGGATTTCAGAAAACCAATAAATAATTTTTTAGTATAAGTATGTTCCAAATATGGCATGGGGACATATTTACATTAAATATTTACCTGAAATTCAAATTGAGCTGGGCATCCTGTATTTCATCTGGCATTCCTACCCTCTGGCCTTTCTCCTTCCTCTGCCTGTGCTGCTGTTCCCCAATTTTTATCTTAAATCCTCATTTGAATGTTGTTTTGTTTTTTTTTTTTTCTTTATAAGTCCCTTAACTTTGTTTTGAAACTTGCCACCAGACTGGTGGCAATGCAATGCTGGGTCCCTGCACTGCAGCCTAGGCCACTGGGACCTGCCAGGTGAGGTGTGTGGGAGGCAGCTCTGGCCCCAGGCACAGAGGGCTGAGTCCTGGGTCCTGGGACAGGCACTGCTCATTGAATGTGGACACTGAGCAACTGGGTTCCAACACAAGAAATCATGTCCTGGTGTGGGTGCTGGGCTCTGGGTCCTGAAAAACCAGCACCAGGGCAGAGGCCACAGGTTCCTGGTCCCTGAGCAGAGGGCACTGGTCTCAGCAGCAGTCATGAGCCTGGTGTCACTTGCTGCCCAGGGCAGGGCTGGGGGTGAGAAGCTGCCCAGCCCCCAGTTGTTTTGTAACAGCTGCTGGACTGGGCTAGAGGAGAAATTTAAGCCAGGGGTGGGGTGGGGAGGAAGGGGTCAGTGGGCAGGGCAAGGCCACTTGGCTGGCTTGATCCCAGGCCCTGGGGGAGAGAGGAAGGATGCTGGATCTCCAGGCCTCTCAGGGGCAGCCAGTAGGGACAGCAGGGCCCCAGGAGCAAGGGCGGGAGGAGTGGTGAGGAGAGCAGGGGCCTCACAGGCCCCTGTCGTTGCACCCTCCCCCTTCGTCAGCCTCCTGGCCCTGCGCCCAGGCCGAGGCAGCTGGAGTGATTAGTGTGGGAGAAGGAGTACGAATGCCAAAGGCTTGTCTCATGTCTCAGAACACAAGGATCCAGCCGGGGCGGATGGCACCACTGAGTGAGAAACGGAGACCAAGAGATAAACAGAGAGGGAAACAGGGACAGCACCAAAGAGACAGCCTGGAGAAGCAGGGTGAGGGACAACACAGCAGCCCAAAGGCCCAAGGAGAGCAGGGTGTGGGGGAGGCAGGAGAGGAGCTGCAGGGCAAATGGACTTTTTTTTTTTCTGAGTGTCACTCTGTTGCCTGGGCTAGAGTGCTGTGGCATCAGCCTAGCTCACAGCAACCTCAAACTCCTGGGGTCAAGCGATCCTCCTGCCTTAGCCTCGCAAATAGCTGGAACTACAGGCATGCACTATGACGCCCGGCTCATTTTTCTATTTTTAGTAGAGACGGGGTCTTGCTTTTGCTCAGGCTGGTCTTGAACTCTGACCTCAAGTGATCCTCCCGCTTCGGCCTCCCAGAGTGCTAGGATTACAGGCGTGAACCACCACGCCTGTCTCTTCCCAGACCCTGTCCTGTCTGAATTCTTCCCTACTGCTTCCCTGTCCCAGGGTTTCTCAACCTCAACACTGTTGACATTTTGGGCAGGATAATTCTTGAATGTGAGGGGTTGTCCTGTGCATTGTAGGATGTTTACTAGCCTCCTTGGCCTCTACCCACAAGATGCCAGTAGCATGTGGCCCCCTGCCCCCATTGTTGTGACAACCAAAAATGTCTCCAGACATTGCCAGATGTTCCCTGGAAAGGGACTGCCCCTGGCTGAGAACCTTCCTTGTCTCCCAAGTTGATTTATGTTCTTGGGAAGAGGCTACTCCTGTGTGTCTGGCCGATTCCCCCATCAGCCCTTGTGCACAGGGGCCCCTGCTCCAGCATGGCTTTGACTGCCCTCCCTGGGAAGCCCAGGCAACTGGGAGAGCTGCTGAGACTGATGGGGTGTCTCAGGGACACAGCAGTGAACTCATCCCTGCTCTCATGGAGCTTCTTTCTTATTCCATCCGGAAGGCACCACAGTGCGCTTGGGAATGTGCCAGGCGCTTTGCAAGTGGGTGTGCGCTCTTGTCTCTTGGAGCCCCCAAGTGTGTCGGGACCAGATACTTGTAACAAGTGTGCATTTTATTCCATAATAGTTAGAGGTAAGAAATGTCCCATTTATTTATTTCTCTAAATCAGATTATCTGCTCCAAAAACCCCCTGCCAGGCTGGCTGGCTGGTGGGACATTCAATCACAGTCATATTGTGGGAAGATTTTCCTAGTGGTGTGCTGGTAAACGTTTACAAGTGACTTGAGGGGACGGGTGCATTAGGGAGGGACTCGCTTTATAACAGTTGCCAATTTCCATGATGTAAATCCTCCCACTATGGCCAATTTCCAGCTGCCAGTGTGATGTCACTGAAGGGGGAACTGGAAGCGTGAGCAGCGGCACGCATCGTGCAGGGGCTCGCCGCAGACGCGCAGCCTCAAGAGCATAGATAGCAATAAAATGTAGTAAAATAATGAGGAAGTAATGCACTTTGAGTGTTATTATCTTTGAATATAATTTATTTCATTGTAAATTTATAATTGAAAAATTTTTTTGCGTGTGTGAGACAGAGTCTCGCTCTGTTTCCCAGCCAGAGTGCAGTGGTGTCATCATAGCTCATTGTACCTTCAACTTCTGGGCTCAAGAGAGCATCCTGCCTCAGCCTCCTGCCTGCCCCAGCTGAGTAGCTGGGACTATAGGCGTGGGCCACCACGCCTGGCTAATTTTTCTGTTTTTTGTAGAGACGGGGTTTCACTAAGTTGCTCTGGCCGGTCTTGAACCCCTGACCTCAAGTAATCCTCTCGGCTTGAACTCTCAAAGTGTTGGGATTACAGGCGTGAGCCACCACGCCCAATCCAATTTTTTTTAATAATGTCCCCACCTCTCTGAAGCAGTGGGTATACTTTCTGGGGGTTTATCCAGTCTAGAACATTTAGGGGATCTTCTACTCATTTTTTAAATATTTTTTGAGACAGGGTCTTACTCTGTCACCTGGGCTACAGTGCAGTGGTGTCATCACAGCTCACTGTAACCTCTAACTCCTGGGTTCAAGTGATCCTCCTGCCTCAGCCTCCTGAGTAGCTGGGACCACCGGCACCCACCACCATGCTCAGCTAATTTTTCTATTTTTTGTAGAGACGGGGGTGGGGGGTCCTTGCTCTTGCTCAGGCTGGTCTCAAACTTCTGACCTCAAGCCATCCTCCTACCTTGGCCTCCCAAAGTGCTAGGATTGCAGGTGTGAGCCGCCATACCTGCCCTTCAATCAACTCTTAACCTCCTGCATCTGCTTGGGCTTAGCCACAGAGGTCTTTGCTGTGACTTCCAAGACCAGCACTCTCGGTGCTCACACGCATCCCCTTCCAGAAAACAGCAACCCTGCAGGCCCATCAGAGGTCCTGGGAGATCTGAGTGGGGGTGGTGCAAAGTCACTATCATTCAAGGGAAGACAACAGCAGCAGCGAAGACACTCAGACCCCTGTTCGCTTTCTCAGGCTTGGGAAAACTCGTCAGACCTTCTCTGATGGCCCACTTCCGCCCCTCCAAGAGCCGGCAGCCCTGTGCTGTGGAGTAACCCAGCCCAGTAACCGGGAGCCTACTCTTGGTAAACAAAAGCCGTGGCTGGGGGATGTCGTTTGGTGCCTGGCAACCTCTGCTTTTGGCTTGGCAACCCCAAAGTGTTTAACAGCCTCAGTCTCCACCCCCAGGCAGGAAGGAGGAAACATCGGCACAGCAAGGAGACCAAAATGCAAATTATAACCTCAATATGTTTGTCTGCTGCACCATCAGATGGTTATGGTGGCAACAACCAGCTGAGGCTCTAAACAAAAGGAGAGATTCTGGCTAGACTTCAAGAAAGACTTCCTGGCCTATCTGAAGGGAAACTAAATACAGGCACTGTGAGGGTAAGTCGTTCCCCACCCCTACGTCCAACCCTGGCTGCCCAAGGGACCACTCAAAGCTGACATGCCTCTCCCACGCTCATATAACTTCCTCCAGTGGCTCCCTACCTCTTCAGGATGAAGTTTTATTAATAGCTGAGCGCCTGGACCTTGTTAGGTAGGGGTTGTCATATTTTACAGTTGAGACAACTTAGGCTCAGAGAGGATAAGTTGCTTGCCTGAAAGCATACTGCCAAAATAATCAAGGCTGGGATGTGAACTGAGATCTGATACCAAAGCCTGTGCTTTATGACCCATCTCTCAGCTCCACCTGACCCCATTCTACCTCCCCCACCACGACCTTCCCCACCTCTCCCTAGAGGAGAGTGTGCAAGTATGTATGTATTTATTTTTATTTCTATTTTCTGTTGGCTGGGCTAGTGTGTGGTGGTGTTAGCCTAGCTCACAGCAACCTCAAACTCCTGGGCTCAAGCGATCCTCCTGCCTCAGCCTCCCAAGCATCTGGGACTACAGGTGTATGCCACTATGCCTGGCTAATTTTTTTTCATTTTTAGTTGTCCAGTTAATTTCTTTCTATTTTTAGTAGAGACATGATCTCGCTCTTGCTCAGGCTGGTCTTGAACTCCAGCGATCCTTCTACCTCAGCCTCCCAGAGTGCTGGGATTATAGACGTAAGCCTCCACGCCCAGACTGCATGAATTTATTGATGAACTGCAAAACAACAAACTTGTGTTAGCTATTGCTGACTGGACCATAAGAATATCTTTTTCTTTTTCTTTTTTTTTTTTTTTGGGATAATGTCTCGCCCTGTTGCCCAGACTGGAGTACAGTGGCCTCATTGTAGCTCACTGCATCCTCCAACTCCTGGGTTCAAGTGATCCTCCTGCCTCAGCCTCCCAAAGTGCTAGAATTACAGGCGTGAGCCACCTTGCCCGGCCCCATAAGAATATCTTAAAGCTTAGTGCCACTGAACTTTTTCTCTTTAAGCAAAATAAAAAGTTTTTCAACCTCGGCACTACTGACATTGTAATCAGGATTATTCTTTGTTGTAAGGGACTGTCCTGTGTGTTGTAGGATGTTTAGCAGCATCCCTGGCCTCTACCCAATAGTTATCAGTGGTATCCCCCACCCCAGGGTTGTGACAACCAAAAATGACTCCAGACATTGCCAAATGTCCTCTGGGGGACAAAATTGTCCCTGGTTGAGAAACATGGAGTTAGACCAAAGATAAAAAAAGCACCTGTTTCCACAAAACAGTTCTCAGGAATAAATAAAAAGTACCAGTGAGTAGCTTTGGGGAGGTAAATCAGTGAGGTCCATGCTCCTGCTTCTGATGCAAGGTGGCGTGGGGGAGGCGGCCTCTAAGGTCCTCATCCTAGTCCGGAGCAGGGGCTGTGGTGATCCTCTGAGGCCTGATGCTTTGACTTTCTGGGGAATAACCGGCTTTGCAGGAACCCAGCACTATTAAATTAGAGTCCAAGAGGAGGCAGTGATGCTACATTCACTGCCACCTCACGGGGGACAACCCAACTGCAAGAGGAACTTGCTTGGAGCCAGTGGCGGGAAGAGTGACATCAGATAGTGAGTCCTGCTTTTCCATAGGTGAGGATAGAGAGGGAGGTGGGTGGGGAGGCGGCTGGAAGTGTATCCTAGAGCAGCGCTACTCAAAGTATGTTGCATACATTGGTGTCTGTCTGGTCCCTAATGAATTGAGAGTGTTTAGAAACTTTTATAGCCAGGTTTGGTGGCGCACACCTGTAGTCCCAGCTCCTCAGGAGGCTGAGGCTGGAGGATTGCTTGAGTCCAGAAGTTTGAGTCCAGCCTGGGCAACATAGCAAGATACCATTTCTAAAAAAGAAAAACAAAAAAATAAAGTTAGAAAAAACTTTTATAGCAATGAGACTGAGTGACTTTATATCTGTTGAATCTAATAACAAAAATTGTATTTTGGGGCCGGGTGTGGTGGCTCACACCTGTAATCCTAGCACTCTGGGTGGCCTAAGTGGGAGGATCACTTGAGGTCAAGAGTTTGAGACCAGCCTGAGCAAGAGCAAGACCCCGTCTCTACTAAAAATAGAAAGAAGTTAGCTGGATAACTAAAAATAGAAAAAACTAGCCGGGCATGGTGGCGTATGCCTGTAGTCCCAGCTATTCAGGAGGCTGAGGCAGGAGAGGTTGCTGTGAGCTAGGCTGACGCCACGGCACTCTAGCCTGGGCAACAGGACGAGATTCTGTCTCAAAAAAAAAAAAAATTGTATTTTGTATGTCTTTTTAAATTTCATTTTTCTAGCAATCCATTTTTATTACATTTCATATAAAAGAGTCTGTGATAAATAGGAAAGTAAAAACAAATAAACAAACAAAAACCACCCTAGTCTTCCATTGTAATTTGAGAAGCACTGTTCTAGAAACCATCTCTTAACCCTCCCTGCACATTAGAATCTCCTGGGTTGGCATTTTAAAAATGTCATTATGGGGGCCCCACCCCACACCAACTGAATCAGAATCTGGGAGGTGGGGCAGGGACATGGGCATTTTTGGAAAATCCTCAGGGTGTTTAATGTGCAGGTAGGTGGAGAATTTCTGCTTTATAGAAGTGTCAGCCTTGGAAACAAAAGGATGAGAGCCTCTGGCAATGGTTCCCAAACTTGTCTGCACATTGGAATCACCTGAGGAAACTTAAAAAAATAGTGATACCTGTGTCGCATCCCCAGAGACTGTAACTTACCTGGTTTGGGATGTGGACTGAGTGTTGAAATTTTTTCTTTTTCTTTTTTTTGAGACGGGGTCTTGCTGTGTTGCTCAGGCTGGTCTCAAACTCCTGGCCTCAAGCAATTCTCCTGCCTCAGCCTCCCAAGTAGCTGGGATTTTCAAAACATCCTGAGATGATTCCAATGTCCATATAAGTTTAGGACCCACTAGAGTAGCATATTCCCTGATGGTAGATGTTAGCTGGCTGGAGAAGAAGTGACTGTCTCTGGCTCAAGCTCAGTGATGAAGGGCCTCCTCTTGCCAATGATCAACAGCAAAACAAGCCACTGTTGCCCTGACCAGAGTGTTTGGTTTGCTTCTGGAAAGCAAAGATGGAGGTGAAGCCACCTTGGGCAGTTTGAGCAACCGCAAAGGTAACTGCTCCTCTTGTCCACAGTAGCCCTTCAGACTGAGAGTGTCAGACAACGGTGGTGGCCACAGCCTCTCTTGATTTCCCTTCCCACCTTCCTTCCTACCCTGACAGCCTCTTGTACACAATAGATAGCTCTTACAGCTTCTCTCTGTTAGCCATGACTCCAGCATAGAAGTGACAGAAACCCAACCTAAACCGACTCACTTGTTGGCTCCTGGCATGAAAAAGTCCAGAGGTGGTGCTAACCTCAGGCGTGGATGAATCCAAGAGCTCAACTGGGATGGCTGGGAATATGTCTTACTCGACTCATGGCTCTGCTCTCCAGCTATGTGGGCTTCTCAGGAAGGTTCTCTCCAAACAGTGGCAAAGATCACCATTAACTAGTCCAGACTGCGTTTAGCAATCCCAGAAGAGAGAGGGGGCCAGTTTCTTCAGTGTTCCGGCCAAGGTCACAGACTGGTGTTCATTTCCTCTGCTCTCCTGGTTTGAGCCATCTGCCAGTCACTGTGGCCAGGGAAATGAAATACGCTGGTCACCTGCGCACCTTGGAGACAGAGCAGGGGAGGGATAGCTCCTCAAAGGATTATCAGAGTGCTGTTAACCAGAGGAGGAGGAGGGGAAGGCTGCTAAGCAGGCAGAGCAGCAGATGGCCACTCTGTTTGCTCTCAGGTTAGCAGAGGATGTGAGGTGCAGAAATCACAACAAGGTAAGGCAGAGTCTGACAAATGCAGTATAGGCGTTGGAGTACTCCCGAAGGAGGGAGGTGTGACCAAAGAGATAGCCTTTGCTAGGTGGGGCCGCTGGGGAGGAAGGGCATGAACAGGCTCCAGGAGGCAGGAAGCCCAGGATATGGTCAAGACAGGCACATGTAACTGGAGCGGCCGGTAAGACATGGAGGCCAGAGGGTGGAAGGTCTTGGACTTGTCCTTTGTTCTGTTGACAATGGAGAGCCTTTGAAGGTGAAGGTGACGCTGGAGAGATAATCAGAGGTTAGACCACACAGGGCCTTGTAGACCACATTGAGGGTTTAGGGTTTGATCCTGAGGGCCCCAGAAGCAGGGAATGGCACGATCAGAGTTATACTTGAGAAACAACACTCTGACTATTTTTTGGAGGATGCCTGGATGGAGAGAGACACTAGGCAGGGAGGCCTGGGGAGAGACTTTATCATAGTCCACACTTTGTATCCCTTACTCCGGCCCAGGCACTGTTTTTGTTTTATCTAAGCACTGGAAACAGGGTGGTAGGAGAGTCAATAGACGTCCTGGGGGCAGAATACACCGGACTTTGGGACTGATGCAATGTGGTGGATGAGCAGAAGGAGGAAGCCAGGATTCCCCTGAGATTTTGAACCTGGGTGATCAGAAGGCCAGGGGAACCCATAACAGAAAACAGTGAAGGAAGAACTAAGAAAAGTCCACACCCACTGCTGCCAGTTCTGTGCTTGGCCCTCTGCCAGGCTCTAGGAAGACAAAGAACTAACTAGTTGCCTTCCAGGAGCTGCTCTCTGCAGGAGGCACAAGCAGGTGGTGGGTAGTTTCAACACATTGTGATGAGTCTTGCACAAGCAGCGTAGGGTTGGGAGGTAGCACACCGCTGCTCGAGCCAGAAACCTGCTGCTGGAGCCAGAAACCTGGGGGTTAACCTGGACTCCTCCCTCCCTCTCTCAGCCACTCAGTCACCAAGACCAATAGATTTGACCTCCTAAATATTTTATGACTATCTTTTGAATCTGTCCACTTTTCTTAATCCTCACTGAGAATAACTAGATGATGCCATTGTCCCTTCTCATCTGAAATACTCTAACTTCCTAATTGGTCTCTCTCCTTTCTCTTTGGTTTGCCCAAATCCATTCTCACACTGGGCCAGAGTAATACTTTAGAAAAGGAAATCTGAACCACGTCCCTCCCCTGTTTATATGCCTTTCAATGGCTTCCCATTGCTCTCAGAGTAAAATCCAGTATCCTCAATCTCGATTATCAGGCCAGTGGGATCTGGTTCCTAATGACCTCACCAGCCTCCTTGTGCTGTATTTCCTACCACACTCCAGAGTCAATGGCAGCCCTAACAATATTTAGGATGTGCCAAGTTCCTCCAGGCTACAAGGATTTTCCAGGTATTGTTCCTTCTGTCTGGAATGCTCTTCCCCGATTCTTGGCCTGGGTAACTACATGGTTTATGAGTCATTTCCTCAGGGAAGCATCCCCTGACCTTCTAGCCTAGGAAGGACCCTCCAGATTCCATGGAAAGAGTCAGCAAACTTTTTTAGTAAGGGGCAAATGGTAACTGTTTTAGGCTTTGCAGAACATTGGGTCTCTGTTGCAACTACTCTACTCTGCTATCAAAGCAGCCATAGACAACGCATGAATGAACTTTGAATTTCATATACTTTTCATATCATGAAATAGCCTTCTTTTTATTTTTTTCCTGACCATTTGAAAATGTAAAAACAATCCTAGCTTCTGGTCATACAAAAGCAGGACGTGGGCTGGAATTGGCCCACGGGTTGTAGTTTGCAGACTCCGTTGTATGCTGTCATAGCATATACCACATGTTCTTCCTGCATTGCACTTATCACATCAGTAATTACTTATGCATGTGATCGATTTCTTTCTTTCTTTCTTTTTTTTTTTTTTGAGACAAAGTCTCACTCTGTTGCCCGGGCTAGAGTGCCGTGGCGTCAACCTAGCTCACAGCAACCTCAAACTCCTGGGCTCAAGCAATCCTTCTGCCTCAGCCTCCGGAGTAGCTGGGACTACAGGCATGAGCCACCATGCCCGGCTAATTTTTTCTATATTTTTTAGTTGTCTGGCTAATTGCTTTCTATTTTTAGTAGAGACGGGGGGTCTCGCTGTTGGTCAGGTTGGTCTCGAACTCCTGACCTCGAGCGATCCTCCCGTCCTGGCCTCCCAGAGTGTTAGGATTACAAGCGTGAGCCACCGCACCAGGCCTGAATGTGATCGATTTCTTAATGTTATCTCCCCAGTTGGAGGTAAGCTCTGTGAGAGAAGGGACCATAGGTTTGGGTTTGTTTACCCTTTTTCTCCCAAACATCTAGTAGAGGGCCCGACCCATAGGAGGTACTTAATATATGAATGGAGTAATAAAGTTTTCTCTCCTTTGAGAGAAACTCAAAACCTAGTGGGGAATGCAGGCATATAAACAATTAACTACACAATTAACTAGGTCATGCTGAATGGAGGGAAGAGGAGTTCAGTTTCTGGCAGGTTGAGTTTGAGATGCCAATGGGAAATCAGGATATGGTGGGTCCCAAACATCTGGCACTACCTGAGTTGAGTCTAAGATGTAGATAAGGGAGTAGAATGCTTAAAACAGATGTAAAAGCTACCTGAGTATGCCAGGTCACTCAAGAAGAGAGATCACTCAGGGAGAGAGGCTGAATGCAGAGAGGAGTGGGTAGAGACTTGGAAACTTGGGGTAAGTTTCCGGGCCAGAGAAGGGGCAAAGGTTGGTGGAGAGGGAAGAAGAGATCCAAGATAAAGTACAGGCATATCTGCTTCTATTGCTCATCACAGATATTATGTTTTTTTACAAATTGAAGGTTTGTGGCAACGCTGTACAAGCTAGTCTATAGGCACCATTCTTCCAACAGTATGTTCTCACTTTGTGTCTCTGTCACATTTCAGTAATTCTTGCAATATTTCACATTTTGTCACAATTATTATTGCTACTGTGGTGATCTGTGATCTTACGATCACTTAACATCAGTGATGTTACTATTATTTTGGAGCACCATGAACCACACTTATATAAATGGCAAACACATTTATTGACACTATATAAGTGTCAATAAATGTGTGTGTGTGTTCTCTTTTTTTAGAGACCAGGTCTCGCTCGGTAGCCCAGCCTGAAGTGCAGTGGTGTGAACATAGCTTACTGCAGCCTTGAACTCCTGGGCTCCAGTGATCCTCCTGCCTCGGCCTCCCAAAGTCCTGGGATTATAGGTGTGAGCCACCATGCCTGGCCAGTGTATGTGTGTGTGTGTTCTGACTGATCCACCAGCTAGCTGTTCCCTATCTCTCTCCCTCTCCTCCAGCCCCCTTGTTCCGTGAGACAAAATAATGTTGAAATCAGGCCAGTTTAATAACCCTACAATGGCCTCTAAGTGTTCAAGCAAAAGAAAGAGTCACTCATCTCTCACTTTAAATCAAAAGGTAGAAATGACTAAGCTTAGTGAGGAAGGCATGTTGAAAGCTGAGACAGGCCGAAAACTAGGCCTCTTGCACCAGACAGTTGGCTAAGCTGTAGATGCAAAGGAAAAGTTCTGGAATGAAATTAAAAGCGCTACTCCACTGAACACACGAATGATAAGAAAGCATAACAGCCTCATTGCTGATATGGAGAAAGTTTTAGTGGTCTGGATAGAAGATCAAACCAGCCACAACATTTCCTTAACCCAAAGCCTACTCCAGAGCAAGGCTCTAACTCTCTTCAATTCTGTGAAGGTTGAGATAAGTGACAAAGCTACAGAAGAAAAGTTTGAAGCTAGCAGAAGCTGGTTCAGGAAGTTCAAGGAAAGAAGCATCTCCATAACATAAAACTGCTAGGCAAGGCAAGCAAGTGCTGAAGATTAAGCAAGTTATGCAGAAGATCCAGCTAAAATAATTGTTGAAGATGGCCACAACCACCTTCAGATTTTTAATGCAGATGAAATAGCCTTATATCAGAAGAAGATGCCGGCTGGTCTGAAGGTAGTGAGTTATCTCACTTGATTATTCACAGTTACAAACTGAACTCTTTGTTCTACTACTTTCCCCTCTTCTCACTACTGCACTTGACTAGTCAAAAAAAAAAAAAAGGAAGAAGAAGATGCCATCTAGGACCTTCATAGCTGGAGAGGAGAAGTCAATGGCTGACTTCAAGGGACAAGTCAAAGGACAGGCTGACTCTCTTGTTAGGGGCCAATGCAGCTGCTGACTTTAAGTTAAAGCCAGTGCTCATTTACCATTCCAAAAATTCTAGTACCCTTAGGAATATGCTAAATCTATTCTACCTGTGCTCTAGAAATGGAACAACAAAGCCTGAATGACAGCACATCTATTTACAGCATGGTTTGTTTATTTATTTATTTATTAGAGACAGGGTCTTGCTCTGTCACCCAGGCTAGAGTGCAGTAGCATGATCATAGCTCACTGCAACCTCAGCTCCTGGGCTCGAGTGATCCTCCTGCCTCAGCCTCTTGAGTAGCTAGGACCACAGGCACTCACCACCATGCCCAGCCAATTTACTGACTCTTTTAAGCCCATTGTTGAGACCTACTGCTCACACAAAAAAAGATTCATTTCAAAATATTACTGCTCATTTACAATGCACTTGGTCACCCAAGAGATCTGATGGAGATGTATAGATTTTTTTTTTTTTTTTTTTTTTTTTGAGACAGAGTCTCACTTTGTTGCCCAGGCTAGAGTGAGTGCCGTGGCATCAGCTTAGCTCACAGCAACCTCAGACTCCTCGGCTTAAGCGATCCTACTGCCTCAGCCTCCCGAGTAGCTGGGACTACAGGCATGCGCCACTATGCCCGGCTAATTTTTTCTATATAGATTTTTAGTTGTCCATATAATTTCTTTCTATTTTTAGTAGAGACGGGGTCTCACTCTTGCTCAGGCTGGTCTCGAACTCCTGACCTCGAGCGATCCACCCGTCTCAGCCTCCCAGGGTGCTAGGATTACAGGTGTGAGCCACCGCGCCCGGCCGAGATGTATAGATTAATATTGTTTTGATGGCTGCTAACACAACATCCTTTCTGCAGCTCACGGATCAGAGTAATTTTGACTTTCAAGTCTCATTAAGAAATACATTTTGTAAGGCTATATTGCCATAGTAACGATTCCTCTGATGGATCTGGGCAAAGTAAATTGGTAAACCTTTTCAAATGGATTCACCATTCTAGATATCATTGTCATTCATGGGAGGAGGTCCAAATATTAACATTAACAGCAATTTGGAAGAGGTTGATTCCAAATCTCATGGAGGACTTTGGGTTTTTTTTTGGAGACAGAGTCTCACTCCGTTGCCCGTGCAAGTTTCATGGTGTCAGCCTCGCTCACAGCAACCTCAACTCCTGGGCTGAAGCAATCCTCCAGCCTCGGCCTCCCAGAGTTCTAGGATTACAGGCGTGAGCCACCACGCCCGACCTCATGGATGACTTTGAAGGGTTTAACACTTTAGTGGAGGAAGTAACTGCAGATGTGGTGGAAATAGCAAGAGAATTACAATAGAAGTGGGGCTTGAAGATGTGACTGAATTGCTGCAACCTCAGATGATGAGAAGTTGCTTCTCAAGAATGAGCAAAGAAAGTGATTTCTTGAGATGGAAGCTACTCCTGGTGAAGATGCTGTGAACATTGCTGAAATGACCACAAAGGATTCAAAGTATTGCATAAACTTAGTTGATAAGGCAGTGGCTGTGTTTGAGAGGATTGACTCCAATTTTCAAAGAATTCTACTGTGGGTAAAATGCTACCAAACAGCATCACATGCTAGAGAAATCTTTCATGAAAGGAAGAGTGAATTGATGGTGGCAAACTTCATTGTTGCCTTATTTTAAGAAATTGCCACCCCAATCTTCAGCAACTACCACCCTGATCAGTTGGCAACCATCAAAATATAGGGAAGACCCTCTACCATTAAAAAGAGCATGACCTGGCGACTTCTCGGGCCCCTCTCTTGGGACCTGTTTAAAAAAAAAAAAAAAGAGCATGACCTGCTGAAAGCTCAGATGAGAATTTTTTAGCAAAAAACTATTTTTAAATTAAGATATGTCCTTTTTAAAGACAATTTTATTGCACACTTAATAGACTAAAATATAATGCAAACACAAGTTTAATATGCACTGGGAAACCAAAAAATTTGTGACTTACTTTACTCCGATATTCACTTTATTGTGGTGGTCTGGAACAGAACTCTCAAAACATCTCTAAGATATTCCTGTATTTCAGAAACCAAGAGGAGTGACTATGTATTTTTGTATCCATCTAGTTTACCACTGTATTCTCAGTATTTCACCCTGGGCATGGTCTATGTTAGACAACCAGGAAATCTGTGAATTGATAATTAAATTGAATCAAAACGTTTCAAGAACCAGTACACAGTACATGGCCCACAAGAAGTACTCAAAGAAGGAAGGAGTAAGCAGTGTGGAAGGAATTCTGCTGAGGCCAGGAAGGGTGAGGACTGATGTGGCATGGCCTGGGATTGAGTTCAACCTGGCAGCTTTTCTCTCAGGAAGAGCAGATTTCTTTAAATATTTATTGACGTGTACTTTGTCTACTTCGCCCTGGGGGTGCAGAAATCCATCCAAACTGATCTCTGTTCTCAAATAGCTCACAGTCTGGCGGGGAAGACAAACAGAGGCCCTGATAATTATAGAATATTGTGCATATTTAACTGTGGGAGCACAGAGATGGGGAGGAGCTAGTAAACTTGGAAGGCATCACATAATAGGTGACATTTGAGTTGCCTTAAACGTGCGAGTGCATTACAGCAGGAATTCCAGAGGAAACCAGCCTGTGCAAAATCCTGATAAATTGTATGTGGGTAATAATCAGCTGAGAGGTCTGTTTAAAATGCAGATTCCCGGGCCACACTCCCCTGGAAACTTCTGGTTCAACAGGCAAGTAGCACCCATTTTAACAAACGTCCCAGAACTACCCTCAGGAAATCTTTCTGTGATCTCATAGTCGGGGAGAAGGGGGACGAGAGAGCAGGAACGGGAGGTGAGGCCGGAGAGAGCTTTGTCCATCCGGGCTCCCGGTCTCCGAATGAGGTCACACTATTAAAAAAAAAAAAACACAACACCTAAAAACAAAAAACCCCCACGAACCACCCTCCATTTTGCGTTGTGCTTTCAGGCCAGTAGCCGCTTCGATGTGCTTTATTTTGTCGGAGACTCGTAACAACTCAGTGGGGCAGAATCATGAGTCTTATGTTACAGGGTAGGAAACTGAGGTTCAGAAAGGAGACGATGGCTCAAGGTCACACAGCGAGAGGTGGCAGGGCAGAGACTGAAAACCGGGCGACCCGATTTTCAGCTCAGAGACTTTTTCATGGCGCAGGCTGGCCAGGAGTAGGTGAGGTTCAGGCCCTCCCTCGAGGTTGGTTCCAAAATGGTGGGGGCAGTGGCGTCAGCAACGCCCCCGCCCCTTCCGCCCGCCTCCCTCCTTCTTCACCAGGCCACCTAGGCGGGGGGAGGGGAGGAACCGAGCAGCCCACGTGACTGCCGACAACCGGGCGCGTGACGCAAAGCGGCGGGCCCAACGCTCGCTGTGTCTTGTGGGAAACGTAGTTCAAGAGATCGCCAAGTTGGCAAGGAGAGGCGGGTCCAGGACTACATTTCCCAGGAGGCCGCGGGGCGACGTCCCCGTTGCCGTCGCCGGAGAGCGGGGACGCAGGGCGCGTTGTCGGGCGGGGGCGAGGTTCAAGCCAGTTGTGCCGTTGCGAGGCTGCTGGTGCGATCGCTGTGGCGGACCCAGGTGAGTGAACACCTCTGATGGAAGTTAGGGCAGCGCAACCGGCTCCAGTCATTTCATCTTTTATGTTTTTTCTGCGGCTGCTGGGTCAGGGTTCCTGGGAAGGCCTGGCGCGGAGCCGCTCCCCCGCGCTTACGCCCTGGCCTCTTCTGAGCGGGCCCTGCTCCCTTCGGCTCCTCCCCCTCCCCGCCCTTCGGGGCTTCCCATCGCTCCGGCCTAGCTTTTGGAGGCTCTCGGCAGCCTTCTCTCCAAATAGCTCCTACACTTTTTTTATTTCTTGCACTCTGCTTGTGGGGGAGGCGTCCACTTCCTTTCCCTTCTCTTTTGGTCATACGCACCCCATTATTTGGGTTTCTTTTCCCGGAACTCTTGAGTGCCCTTCCCCCCACCTAGTCTCCGTTGGCCTGGTTCTGTCTTCTCCGAGGGCGCATGTGGCTGGCACTCTGTAAACGTTAGTACCTCTTCCGTTCTTTTCTGCCTTGTGGCCAAAAGAGGCATAATCCAAATTTGTCTTCGACGGGAATAATCGTGTTCCCACTTTTTTCTTGGACTGGAACTGAGGCCGACTTGCATTCCAGTGGTACTTGGCTTGTCTTCTGCTTATATGAAGTGATTTCGTTTGCTTTTCCTAAGCAACTTTTATCAGCTATTCTCTTTGCCCTCCTCAATGTTAGGAGTAGAACATGGCGGAAGAAGCTGTGGAACAGCACTGATGCCCAGAACTTGGAAGCTGTGAGCGGGAGTACAGTGTTTACGGGGAGCTTGCTAATTGGATTGAAGGGAAAGCTTCTAAGAGTATGGCAAGGCCTGGCAGGAGAGCAGCAGTGAAGCTTCTGGTGGAAGTGTAATAGAAAGATGTTGGAGCCAGTCTGCCTGGGTTCAAATCTTGACTCTGCTAGGTTTTAATTTTAGGTCAAGAGTCTTAACTTCCAGATGCCTCAGTTTTCTTCACTCTAAAATGGCAGTGAATAATAGTGGCCCTTATAGGATTATTGTGGATACTAAATGAAATAAACTGAAAACCAGTTAGTCACTATTAGTACTGTCATCATTTATGGGATTTCTAGATTGTGGGCCTTGAGTGGAAAGGCACGTATCACACCTTAATTTTCTTCCCTTTTGGGTGACCCTGCCTTTTTTATTTGTGGAAATACTGTTATAGAGTTTCCTCTGTTATCTGGACAGCCTAATATGTGTATTATCTAGAAAGAAGCCAAAGAGTCAAAAGTGACTGCTGTCACGAACAACTTGGGGAGCAAATTGAGCAGATGTATTTTGAGAACTAATGATATCAAAAACAAGTTCTACTGCAGCTATTTAGGCTTGACTGCATCCTGTAAGAGAGCTGTTTAGGAGTTACTGTAAGAAACTAATTAAAAACCTTGGCTGGGTACGGTGTCTCATGCCTGTAATCCCAGCACTCTGGGAGGCCAGGACGGGAGGATCACTTGAGGTCAGGAGTTCGAGACCAGCCTGAGCAAGAGCAAGACCCCCGTCTCTAGTAAAAATAGAAAGAGATTAGCTGGACAACTAAAAATATGTAGAAAGAATTAATGGGGCATGGTGGCACATACCTGTAGTCCCAGTTACTTGGGAGGCTGAGGCAGAAGGATTGCTTAAGGCCAGGAGTTCGAGGTTGCTGTGAGCTACGCTAACGCCACAGCACTCTAGCCCAGGCAACAGAGCGAGACTCTGTCTCCAAAAAAAGAAAAAGAAACTAATTAAAAACCTTTATGCCTTTATGTCCAGTATAATTCTATTTCTGTTTTTTAAACCTTTTAACACCAGTGAAAAGATGTCCAGTTTTGAAGAATGATGTTTTTAGTCTGCAGACTAGGTACAGTCCCATATTTGCAGCGGTGGTGATGGAAGTAGTAGTAGTACTGGTTGTTCCTTAGAGTATTTCTTTAATACCAAATACAGGTACTTTTGAATTTGGTTTATTCTAGTTTGTGTATTTATTTATTTTTGAACGATCCTAAACTAGAGAGAGATTGAATTTGGTTTAGTCAGTGGAATTATAGATTACAAAGGTGATTTGTTTTGTACTGAGACATCGGAGGAAGGAAGCTTGGAGTATTTCTGAGATTAGCACAGAGGTGGGGAGTGATGAGACTGACTGGGAGGGCACACAGACATACAGTTTTATTTGTTTTTAGAATGGATAGTCTCTCTTTTTTTTTTTTTTTTTCTTTTTTGAGACAGAGTCTCACTATGTTGCCCTGGCTAGAATGCCATGGCGTTAGCCTGGCTCACAGCAACCTCAAACTCCTGGGCTCAAGGGATCCTCCTGCCTCAGCCTCCCGAGTAGCTGGGACTACAGGCATGCGCCACCATGCCCGGCTAATTTTTTCTATATATTTTTAGTTGTCCGGCTAATTGCTTTCTATTTTTAGTAGAGATGGGGTCTCATTCTTGCTCAGGTTGGTCTCGAACTCCTGACCTCGAGTGATCCTCCCATCCTGGCCTCCCAGAGTGCTAGGATTACAGGTGAGCCACCCCGCCCTGCTGATAGTCTTAATCTCTAAAAATCTTAGGGTGTTAGCCTGTTTCTCTTGGGCTTAGTGATATCCTGAATTGAAGGAAGTGTGGTTAATGCTATTCTCCCAAATATTAGATTTTGGTGAATTGTTTCACATTGATTTTATAAACATTTAAGACCTATTCACTATTTGATTGGTTGAGTGACTGATTCAACAAATTGAGCCTACCACTTAACCAGCTCCTGTACTAGGCCCTGTGAGTACACTGCAGTGAGACAGATGAGGTCTTGTCTTTTGGGAACTTATAGGATAGTGGGGGGAGACATAAAAGGTAAGCAAATAATTAAAAATTGAGAAAAGTGACGTGGAGGTGTCACGTAAGGGACTGACAGACACTGAAAAGGGAGAGGCCTGAGGGTAGTCACAGAAGTTCTTTTGAGGGGGAGATTGAGGAGCCAATTTTGTAAGGTGCCAAGGAGAGAATCCAGGTGGAGGAAACAGCAAGTGCCCAAAATGGAAGATGGGAAGAATTTAGCGTGCTTTCAGAACTGAAAGGAGGCCAAGCGTGTTTTAGGAGAGTGGTTACAGATGAGTTGGAGAAGTAAGGTTGTTAGGGAAGCCATTGGAGCTTTCTGATGGGTGGGAGGGGTTGCCATATTATATATATGTATCATTTACAACAAATGTTCCCTTACTTCAGTAGTACAAAACCCACAAAGGAGGGAGGCCCGAAGGAAGGGGATTTATGACTTAAGTTGGGGGGTGACTTATATTGTCAAATCATTTGTATAGATGTGGAAAATGGATTGTGGGGATGTCAGTTAAGACGGTATTGTAGTAGCCTAGGCTGGAGATGGTAGTTCCCTGATGTAGAGTGATAGAATAGAGATGTAGTGTGGGAAGAAGCGGAGGGTTTAGAGATTAAGTAGCTTTGATATCTCTAGAGCAAGGCATTCTGAATCTATGGTCTTTGACTCCGCGGGGCCCATGAACTTTGTGAAATTTTTGTGAGGGGGTGCATTTTCTCAAAAGGTCTTTGCCCACTGCTCTAGACCCTATAATGCAGGTTCATGACCCGTAAGAAAGTAATTGCCCAAGGCCTACCAGGGCAGTGAGAGACACGGGTAGTCTTCTGAGGGAAGTGATTTTGTTTTTAGGAGACATAACGAGTTTAAATGCTGTGCCATAGAAATCATCTTTTAGTTTCTTTTTGTCTAGAAGATAGGGGCTAATTATGCTCATTGAGAGGAAGCAGAGATTTAGTGAGTCCATTTTCATGAAAATTCATTGCCTAACGTTTTCTTCCATTGAATTTTGTTTACAGTGCCTATTGTAGTGGCAGAAATGGAGCACCTTAGTGTATAAGATGGTTGTTTTGCTTTCCTTCAGCAGGGGTGTCAGATGCATATTCATGTATTTTCAGATGGTAGTGTTTTATTGGAGGCAGAAGATGTGCTTTCTGCCTCAAAGTTAGAGAAAGAAACCATGTATTTTTTTCTTTTTATGGTAGAGTTTGAAAACTGAAGGCTCATGGACTAAATCCAATCTGCAGATGTATTTTGTTTGGCTCACACATTATTGTAAATTTGAATTAGTTGTCAAAATTTAAAAACGATGAGATTTCTTATAAAAATTTGGATTCAGGCTGCTTTTGAAAAATCAGATCTGGCAGCCGTGGACCTGCAGTTCTGCTTTTCAACAACTATCTTTTGTAGTTGGGGCATGTCATATTCAGTTTGCCACTGCAAATTGACATATATCCCTGACATGGAGCAGAGTGTCAGTTGGTATTTATTATTTTATACCTTTATATTGCTTGTCTGTTGTAGACATTTTAATTTGCTGTCCCTGTTCCGGCTATACGATAGAGGTTTCTAATGCTGTGATTCAAAATCATTTTGCTGTCTTATATCACCATTTTTAATTTTTTGCTGCCTTGGTGCCTTATTTCTTTTGTTTCTTTTTTTAAAAAAAAAAGAAGATTTTAGGTAACTTTGGAAGAGAGAGGTGAAGCAGTGAGAGGGGAAAAACCAAAACATTGAATTATTTTGTTTCCAAACTGAAGAAACCCACGGACTTTTAGAAAGCATAAACACATTGATCTGACTCCTGCCCATCCCTTTTTTTTGCTGGCAGGTGTGCGGTGTCCTCATTTTTGTTCTGCCTGGTTTGCATTGTAGCATCTGGAATGTTGTAACTGCATAGCTTGGCCTGTCTGAGAAGATAGAAGGCCAAGCAAAGAGAAGTTACTGAATGTCTAATTATAAGACTTTTGGCTCTTTTCCTGAGACATAACCAGAGTTATTTTTTAAAAATAATATGACATCTGTGAAGCCCGTCACATTGCTTTCAGTGATTCTATGTGGTTTTTTGAGGTTGGGGGGAGGTTTAATAACTCAATTTCTTTTTTTCTCTGTTTTAGTAAAAAGGATAGGCTAAATAAAGGATTGCTAGAGGAATTCCCAGAGGTGAAACTGTTTTCTAAATTTACCCAGGAGCTGTCTTTACTGGGAGGGTCTCTATTACATCAGGGCTTCCCAGAAGACGTCCCAGTTGATCTAAAGGATGTGGGCTGGAGTCTTGACTAATAGCTTTGGCTTCAAGACTATGGGCTATCAGAAAAAAAACTTTAAAAATGAAGGAGATTGAGGAAGTTGGTCACGTGCCAGGGTGAGGTTGCCCAAAAGAAAAAAAGAATTGGGCAAATATTTTAATATAAGCAGTTCCTGTTTCGTGCATAATAAAATGATCCTTTACAAAGTCTTGCGTTGTATATTCTTAAGTTCTTACTGGTTAAGCATCAAGGAGTTGCTTTATCACCTTTTTGGCTTTGGCAGTTCTTTTTCTTTGCCCCATATCTGCAGGAAATTGGCAGTTTTGGTGTATCTTTGCATGCATGTGTCTATCACACTGGGAAATGTTCTGGGAGAGGCTTTCCTTGACTACTCTGTAATAGTGCTTGCCCTCATCGACTGATACTTTTTTCCTCCTTACCCCTGCATTATTACTACATGACATCATAATATTTATTGTTAATCTATTGTGCTCCATCCTTCTCCTCTTTAGAGGGAAAGCGGAGATTTGTTAGATGTAGTGTTGAATCTTTGCATAGGACGTTGTCACATACAAGAGGCTTAGTAAATATTGAAAAAAAAATGAGTTAATGTGGGAATAAATAAATGGCTGGCTGGGTGGCAGTCTCTGGAAGTTCTCCACTGTCAAGTCCTAGTTTACTCAGATTCTGTTAAGTTACCATTTGAAAAGAATTTGTATAGTGGTAGGTTGAGGAGATTGCAAAGGGGCAAGAAGGGTACTTTCTGCAGTGATGGAAATATTCTATATTTTGGTTGTGGTGGTATTTACACAGTGTATTTTTTCAAGACTCATTGAGCTGTATTCTTAAAATGTGTACATTCTTTTACATGAATTAGTTGATTTATAGAAGTTTGTGTTCAAAACCCGTCTCATAAAGGCTGTTGTGCAGAACATTTTATTTTCCTCAAGTATAAATTGTTTCACCATTCAACCAGCCAGGGATGATTAAAGTGTCTTTAAATGTTGTATCATATTGAGTGGCAATATAGAATGAAGAAGAGAATCTACATGGTCCCAGACTTAGGATTTGACCTTAGAAGTAGGAAAGCAGAATGCAGCGTTCAGTATTCCCCTTGACTTAGGATGGGACTACATTTGGATAAACTCAATGTAAGTTGAAAATACTGTAAGTTGAAATCACACTTTGGACTTAAGGATATTTTCAGTTTATGATGGGTTTTTTGAGATATAACCCCATTGTAAGGCCAGGAACATCTGTATATTTAATTGATTGTTGGCTTTTTGTCTCCGTTTTTGCTATGGAAGCTGCTTAGTGTTGGGGGATATAAGGAATTAATATTCTCTGTTTTATTTCCAGCAGAGAATTTTCAGCTGCAGTATTTAGTTAATCGGGCATGGTAGTGGAGGTGTATGATCTATGGTTCCTAGAGGCTTTGGTTTTTCTCACATGAATATGATGAGACATTGAAGTCTTTGCTTCCTCATCAGAAGCTTTTTGTTTGTTTATTTTTTATTTCAGCATATTATGGGGGTACAAATGTTTAGGTTACATATATTGCCTTTGTCTCACCCAAGTCAGAGCTTCAAGCACGTCCATCCCCCAGAGGGTGTGCACTGCACCCATTAGGTGTGAATATACCCAACCCCTCCTCCTCCCTCCCATTTTTTTTTTTCTTTCAATGGGACTTTGGGGCAAGTTGTTTAACCACTTCCAAGTATCTATTTGTTCAATTTCATATGGAGATAGAAACCTCTGTCTGCCTCCAATTGTGATGGTTAGATGATTAGCCCAGTGCTGGGCATGTGGTAGGTTTCAATAAATTAATATTATTATATATGGAAACAAGAGAAGATGGGTTGTTTTGGTAGCTGTTTAGAAAGTAGTCATAAGAAATTAAATCTGAAAGGCCAGTGAGAAACACCCAGACCTCTTAACTGATAGAAGATGTAAAAAACAGAGTGCGTGATAAAGGTGGTATTTCAAGATAGTGAGGGGAAGGATGGCCTAATTATTCAGTAAACAGTTCTGGAACAGTTGGCTGACCATTTTGAAAATTAGATTCTTAATACCAACAAAGTAAGTCCCATATAAAAACCAGAGAGATACGGATTATTCAGTGAGATACCATTTTCTCTCTGAGATCTCCACTATGACAAAAAACAATGTAACAATTATTGTTAGTGAGGGTAGGAGGAAATGGACATTCTCAAACGGTGCTGGTAGCAATATAAATTGCTGCAGCCTTTTCTAGAGAAAAACAGTGTGTATCTGTTAGGAACATACCTTCAGGAATTTCTTATTAGAGAGGTTCTTAAAGATAAGGGTAATCATCACAGTATTATTTATGTAAGTGAAAAATAGAAGGCAACCTAAATGTACACATCGCTGTAAGACTGCTTATATTATGGTACATTTATACAATGGAGTGCTAGGTAGAAAAGAGATGGAGACTGGATAGCCTTATTTGTTGACATAATATAGTGAATAAAAAAGTGCCCAGAACTGATGCTTTTGTGTGGTTCAAAAACCTTTGTGTCTCTCCATTTCCTCCTTAGTTGGTGTCTGTTAAGTGAGTATTGAGCTTTAGATGCTTTTTTTGGTATGTAGAGGGGAAGGTTACCTTGAGTATGTGGCCTTTGGTTTAGATCTGCACTGTCCAATTAAATAGCCATTAGCCACATGTGGCTGGTTAAGTTGAATTAAAATGAAACATAACTAAAAATTCAGTTCCTCAGTCATTCTAGCCATATTGAACAGCATAGATACAGGACATTTCCATCATCTTAGAAAGTTCTGGTGGACAGTGCTGGTCTGCATTGCCTTTTAGTATTTTTATTAGTATCCCTTCTGCCAGTCAGAGATGGGGCCTCATGCTAGTTACAGTTTTCTCCCCTTTCATTTCACAGAATAGTTTTGGAATTTCCTTTTACTGTCATTTACGTATCACCAATTTCATATTAACTAATTAAATTCTCTTTACCTCTTAGCCCACGGTGGGTTTGTTTGGAATGTAGAGAGAATGCTGTTACCTCTATGGTCAAAGTGAACAATGTGGGGGCAGTTTTGCTGAACCTCTTAGCTCTGGATTGTACACGTTTAACCTTATTAGAGTTTCTGTTCTTCACTTTAAAAACAAGTGGGTAGAACTAGAATTTAGATTGGTGCAAGGACTGCGTCTGATGTTAACTTGATTTTTGTTTTTCTGGGAAATTGGGAAATTAAGCATTAACTACTTAATAAATGCCTAAAATGGCTGGGCATTTGCAGGGATGAAATATGTGATATGTAGAATCTTTATTGATTCATAGACTTTTAGGACTTAATTTCTATCCAGGTAAATTATTTTTCAGACGTAGACTAATTTAGTGCTTAGGTAAGGGCTTCAAATGTCTTCAGGATATTGGCTATTTAAAATGGGTGAGCTAAAGCTTAATTGTTGTTTAGTGTCTATTTTGGGGCTCCATCAAAGTGTTATTACAGCTGCTGTGATGATCTCATTGTGGCTAAAATGGACTTTTAGAAGATTTAGTCAGCAATACTTTTAGAATATTTAGTGTAATAAGCTGGCCTGTAAATTTCATCATCCCTGTAAGGCCTGTGTTTCCCTCATAATGGGTAGGTTAATTACTGTATCAAGTGTATTCTAGCAGGGATGATAATTTCTTTGATTTATTTTTTCCTCCAACATTTTATTATGAACGATTTCAAGTATACAGAAAAGTTGAAGGAATATCACCCATACACCCATCACCTAGATTTTACATTTGTTAGCATTTGCTGTATTTGCTTTGTCGCTTCTTTATACTGATCAGTTCATCTTCTTCAGTTTTTTTATTGTCGTAAAATATATGTGGCATAAAAATTTTACCATCTTAATCATTATTTTTTGAGGACACGTTCCACATTTTATTTTCTAAAAGACTAATCTCAAAATCACATATCCATATACCTATTTCCTTTTTGTTGATTTCACTTAAATACATGGTTTGTTAAATACTGTAAATAAATACTTATATCTATTACATGTAACACACAGGAACAGCTTTTAACAGAAATTCATCAACTCTCCAACATTTTTTACACTATAAATACAGGTATCAATACAATCCTGGACATATTTTTGGTATGACTAGTCATCAGCATGACACTGCTTCAAAAATTAACACAGTTGTACCTGCTCCTTTAAGTAATTTCAGCTGCAATTCTTTCACTAGGCAAGATGAATAAAGCATGCCATTTCTGTTTTTCCTTCTTGAGATTTTTACTTTTCAGAAACACATGCTTCTGCCATGTGACACTTCTCACCACACTTTCATCTTATAAACCTGAATTCTATTTTGAGAACTCCAAGTTTATGTTTAGACAGTACCTTAACAAGAGAAAAAAATTGTGCTGCATTTTTCCTTTTGTTACTTGAAAATATAATGGGTGTACATGTATGACATACATTCTTACAAGTATCCTGAGGTCATATTTACCAGCTGGAATTCTTAATGTGTAATATTTAACATTGTGACATTTAATCAAGACATTAACATGCCT
Organism: Eulemur rufifrons; assembly: GCF_041146395.1. Taxonomy (NCBI): domain Eukaryota; kingdom Metazoa; phylum Chordata; class Mammalia; order Primates; family Lemuridae; genus Eulemur; species Eulemur rufifrons. Next base: position 25,290,419 of record NC_090990.1, read on the forward strand.
TATCAAACATCTTCTGATAGTTGATTTGACAGCTTTGATCCACTAAAGTTAATTGTTTGTTCTTCTAGTGGCTATGGAAGCTTCATGTTTTCTTTGGACATCATTAGTTGTTAGCTCTTTTTTTTTTTTTTTTTGAGTCAGAGTCTCACTCTTATGCCCTGGCTAGAGTGCAGTGGCGTCATCATAGCTCGCTACAACCTCAAACTCCTGGGCTCAAGTGATCCTCCTGCCCCAGCCTCCTGGGTAGCTGGGACTGCACTGCCTGGTTTGGTAATTTATTTTGAAAAATGAAAGTAACAACTGTGGCCAAGCATGGTGATGCATGCCTGTAATCCCAGCTACTCTGGAGGCTGAGGTGGGAGAATCACTTGAGCCCAGGAGTTCAAATCCAGCCTGGGAAATACAGTGAGACCTGGTCTCTTAAAAAAAGAAAAAAGAAAATAACCATGAAAATTAGTTTTTAAAAATATTTTATTTAACAAATGTAAGCTATACTTATAACCCTGTGCTATCTCTTTTCTTTCTTGCTTTTTTCTTTTTTCAAGATAGGAGGTCTTGCTATTGTCCAGGCTGGTGTGTGGTGGCTCTTCACAGGTGTGAGCATAGTGCATTGCTGCCTTGAACTGGGCTCAAGTGATCCTCCCAGCTCAGCCTCCTGACTGATTGGGACTACAGATGTACACTGCTGTGCCTGGTGTTTTGTTTTGTTTTTGCTTTTTTTTTTTTACACCTTTCTTTTTTAGTAAATAGCATCACAGGTACCACAGTGGGTATTTCTTACAACTGTTCTTTTTTCTAATTTTCTGAAAAAATTGTGTGATGATACATTGTTCACGTCATACCTTTTGCCAAAATATTGAGGGCTTCTGTTTTCTCAAGGGCCTTTCTTAATCTTTTTTAAAAAGTTAACTAATTTTTAATTGACAAAAAGTTACATATATTTCTGGTATACAACATGTTTTGAAATATGTATGCATTGTGGAATGGCTAAATTGAGCTAATTAACATATGCATTGCTTCACATACTTACCATTTTTTGTGGTGACAACACTAAAATCTACTCTTGGCAATTTTCAGATATACAGTAATTGTTATTAACTAGTCACTGTGTATAGCAGACCTCTTGAATTTATTCCTCCTAACTGAAATTTTGTATCCTTGGACCAGCATCTCCCTAAATTCCCCCCCAATCTTTTAATATGCAAATATATGCTTCTTTTCTTGCAGGTCTTCATTTTTGTTGATCTCCTTTCTCAGTTATTAACTGGTCTGACCCTGCCAAATCTTCATTTTTTGGTGGTTTGTGATTTGAAGACTTTTCGATTGTCTCTTTCATCAGTTGAATGATATTCTGCATATTTTGCTAGAGATAATTTTATTTTATCTCTAATATTTTGGATATTTTCAACGATTTTGAGTTATATGTATTTGTATAGCTGGTAGAGAAAGCTAGACATTGATTCAAAGATTGTTCTGTCAGATCAGGAATAGATTCTAGTGTTTTAAGTGGGGATGGGTATTTGACGAATTTTATAAGTCCATCAGAGAATGTTTTTATGCTGTGCTGGTATTTCTTTGTCTGTATTACCTGCTGCAGGGACAAGAGTACTTGGGTAACAAAGATCCTCCTGTACCTTGCCTCTTTAGTTAGTTTATATGTTCAGTGGGCAGTTTATATTTCTTTGTATCCTCTGTAGAGCACAGTACAGTGTTATTCTCAGTAAATTCTTATGTATGTGGGATATCACTAGGTTCATATAATACTTGTGTCCTCACTATTGCCATACTTGCTTAGATGTTTGTTATCTTGGGGCTCAAACTTAATGCATTCAATAAACATGTTGAAATATACCAAGTGCCAGGAATTTCATTATACCAAGTGCTAGGCATTGGGGGAGATAAAAGATAAATAATACACAATCCCTGTCCTTAGGGACCTTCAACCTTAGTGGGAGAGACAGAGACATAGTTAATTATGCAGTATGCCGAGGGCAATAATAGAACATGGAATGACATACTAACTCCTGGGTAGCTGGGGGAAGGTTTTACAGGAGTTGATATTTGAGCTAGTTCTGGAAGGATGGGGTGAAGTTGAACAGTTGGTGGGTTTTGTGTATATGTGGTGGGGTTGGGACAGGAGTGATTAAGAGGAGACTGTTGAAGGCAGTAGGAAGAGCATGTCCAAAGATGTGGAAGCAGAAAAATTCATTCCAAAAATGTAGTTTGATTAAAGAAGTTCAAGTGAGTGGTAGAAAATGGAGCAGGATTGTGATGTGCACGTATTAGATTTTATTCAGTAAGCAGAAAGGACCATTAGAGAAACGACATGATCATATTTGTGACAGGTTATCCTGGCATCAAATTTGGTCTCTTTCTATTGCTTGTTTACAGATGAAAGCAAATGTGACTTATCTAAAAGTTGGTTATCCTGGTCTGATGCTGGGGTTAAATGAGTTGTTAAATTACTATTTTGGATGAAGAATTTCTAGCAAAATTAGGCATTTATGGAAGATAGACTCTGAATATGTTTTATCTGCTTTTTCAACTCTAAAATTAGTAGTTTTTTTATTGATTGAAATTTCTTTCCAAATAGGCCTTTAGTGAGTTAGATTTATTCTTATAATCAGAGATTTAGCATCCTCTGTAGCCTCCAGTGGAGTACACAAATAGTAATGAGATTGATTATTTAGGAATGTTTTCTTCTTTCTTTCTTTCTTTCTTTTTTTTTTTTTGAGACAGAGTCTTGCTCTGTCACTCTAGCTACAGTGCGGTGGTGTTATCTTAGCACACTGCAACCTCAGACTCCTGGGCTTGAGTGATCTCCTGCCTCAGCCTCCCGAGTAGCTGGGACTACAGGTACATGCTACCACACCTGGCTAATTTTTAAATGTTTTTGTGGAGATGTGGTCTTGCTATGTTGCTCAGGCTGGTCTTGAACTCCTGGCCTTAAGTGATGCTCCTGCGTTGGCCTTCCACACTGATGGGATTACAGGTGTGCACTACGGTGCCTGGCCTGTTTTGGATCTTTATATTAGTATTTTAGGAGAGGAGCAAGGAACAGCCAGTCTTGATAGGCCAACTGAATATCTTACTAATAAGACAGCCTTAAGACAAGGTAACATGTGGTTGGTGGTTGTGTTCCAAAAAAAACAGGGAGGGGAACTAGAAGTTGGAGGTAGGGAAGGTAGAAATTAGGCAGGAAACCTCTTTTCATTATATACTTTTTTGTACAGTTGGAAATTTTTACTGTGCATGTATTGCTAAAAAGAAAAAGATTAGGTAAAAAGATTTAAACATTTCAGTTAATCCAGGCAAAATAGTTTATATACCTCAAGTTTTATGATTCTGCACGTTTTTCCCTTTATAACCTTATACACCTGCTTGCTACAACGTGGATAAACCTTGAAGGTACTATTCTAAGTGAAATAAGCCAGACATAAAAAGACAAATATTGTATGATTCTCTAGAGAGGTTAAATTCAGAGACAGAAAGTAGGATGATGATTGCCAGGGGCTGGGAGAGGGGCATAAAGAGTTAGTGTTAAATTGGTACACAGTTTCAGTTTGGGAAGATTAAAAAGTTCTGGAGATGGATGGTGGTGGTGGTGGTTGCAAAGCATTGTGAATGTTCTTAATGTCACTGAACTGTACATTTAAAAATGGCTAAGGCCGGGCGTGGTGGCTCACGCCTGTAATCCTAGCACTCTGGGAGGCCGAGGCGGGTGGATCGCTCGAGGTCAGGAGTTCGAGACCAGCCTGAGCAAGAGCGAGACCCCGTCTCTACTAAAAATAGAAAGAAATTATATGGACAACTAAAAACATATATAGAAAAAATTAGCCAGGCATGGTGGCGCATGCCTGTAGTCCCAGCTACTCGGGAGGCTGAGGCAGTAGGATCGTTTAAGCCCAGGAGTTTGAGGTTGCTGTGAGCTAGGCTGATGCCACGGCACTCACTCTAGCCCGGGCAACAGAGCGAGACTCTGACTCAAAAAAAAAAAAAATGGCTAAAATGGTAAATTATACATTATATATTTTACCATGGGGAGAACAAGATGACTAATATTCACTCATTTGTATTTAAACTCTGGAGATAAAAAAAGGAATTTGATCTGGGTACCTGCCCTCAAGGAGCAATTTAATCTAGTAATAGTGCGTAACTAGTGGTTTTCAAGGACATAGAGTCTTCAGTGGTAAGGAAATGGTGGTAGCTTATAAAAGTTTTGTAATGTGCTAAAAAGGGGATGCATTCTGGGAAAGTAGCTGGTAAGATTTCTCCACAATTTCAGTCTGATCTGGGGATGTTATTTTGTTCGGAGGCACTACACAGCCTGAGAGCGTGAGTTTAAAAATCACTGGTCTAGGTAGAGACTTTCAGGTGCACATAAGGCATGTTTGATCCCCTTCTATGTTGTAAGTTGAGAATTTGAGGTACAGAATAATGGGGTTATTTATGGGGCAGACTCATTCAGCCTGGAGTCAGGCACAGGCTTGGGTTTGTTGCCAAAGCATACTGCTTTTTTTAAAGAGGTTTTGAAGATCTAATTAGTATCTTATATTCTGAGCCTGCCTTAAAGCCACATTCTGAATTCTCAAGAGAATGTAATCATTCAATGACCATATGACTACTCATAGCAGCTGATTGAAGTCGTCTTGTCTTTTAACTGTCATTTTGGTGTTGGCCCAATTAATAATATTTATTGAGTAGTTAGTATATGCTAAGCACTGTTTCAAGAACTTTACACATATATTAATTTATTTAATTCACAACAACAATGCTGTGAAGTAGGGTCCAGTTTTACAGATGAGAAAACAGATAGTGAGATTTGATTAAGTAACCTATTCTAAGTCTCACAACCAGTTGGTGGAGCTGGGAATCAAACCTAGGCAGTCTGGTTTTAGAGCCAGATGTGCTCGTTATTATTTATTCAGCAGCTGCTTTGGAAATTGCATTTGGATGAATGATTACAAATTTATTTGCCTTCTTAAGTTGCTGAACATAAATATTAAAAAATTGGCACTTCCTACCGTTTGGGACCCCTGCAGTTGTGAGAATTACTGTTCACTACGGGTTTATTCTTGTTGGCCATCTGCACTAAATGCCTTTTTTAGGCAAATGATATAGGACCCGAGGTTGATGAACTTTTTCTCCAGAGGGCCAGATAATACTTTACGCTTTGCTGGCCAAGAGGCAAAATTGAGGCTATTATTTTGGGTACCTAAATGATAAGAGAGAAAACAGCTTTGCACAGTTTTTATTAGTGGGATTCAAAATACAATAATGAGTACAATCTTTGTAATGCAGGTCTGTTAGAAGACTGTAACTCTACTTTTGGGGAATAACATTTCACTTAATTGGGGTTCAAAGTTAGCATTACCTGCCAAAATTGATGGCAAATGTTTATCTGTTAATGTGGATCTGTAGTGAAATCTTACATATGTCATCTTTGAAAATGTCTTCTCACACAGGTAGATACTGCCAAATACTAATATTAATCCATGAGCCTGTGATTTTAATATAGCACATTTATTTCTTGGAAGTCACAGAATTCTGTTAAATTCTCTTCTTGATACTTAATCTGCAGCAAAAGCTAACTTCCACAGCTGTTTAGTGTTAAATATCAGTGATAATAGTGGTTCAGGGTTGTTCTTCCTGTTCAGAAAAATTTCATACTCAACCCTGAGCTCAAAAACCATGATAAAATGTTACTCCTTCTAGGCCATTGAACTGCTGGATAGTAGGGCAAATCAGGATATTCACTTTCTATTTCTGACAGAAATTCACAGAATTGGTGATGGTTTGGGATATAAGGGTGAATTGAGAGCAGATGAAGGTCGCTCTTGACAGTAATGTGATAGATTCAAAAATTTTCTGCAAAGTGCCTGCTGATGAATAGTATAGCAAATAACCACAGGCTTTAAATACCTTATATTTTCACAAGGTTTGTGAATTTCCCCAACAAAGTCCTTTTCTACATGCATATTTTTACCACCATCATTTGCTTTGCTTTAAGTTGGGAATATTGTGATTAGTGCTTAGTTTGATAATGCTGACATACTGTATTCTTGGCACATCTGTAGTGTCATTTCATAATAAACACAATGCTTGGCCATCAAATTCAGTAACAGAACAATCCACACTCCACATTTTGCCTTAAAAGGGTAATGTCAAAGTCCACTTTTCTTGTTTTGATATGGTGGGTATGCACTGGTAATTAAAAATAATAATAAAATGTGATATGGTGGTATGCATGGTACTTGAATTGCTGTTGAGTTGTCACTGTGTCACTACAAGTTGTAGCAGAGCAAAGCAGTGAGAGCACTGTAGCAGTCCCTGTCGCAACTACTCAAGTCTACTTAGTGCACAAGTATCTGTTTAATATCTGTAAACAAATGAGCGAAGCTGTGTTCCAATACAACTATCTATGGGCACAGAAATTGGAATTTCATATAATTTTCACATGTAATGAAATACTCCTTTGATTTTTTTTTTTCCCCCCAACCATTTAAAAATGTAAAAATCATTCTTAGCTCATGGGTGTTACAAAAACAGACAATGGGCTAGATTGGGCATATATGCTCAGTTTGCCGACCCCTAATGTGGAAGGCCCTGTGTACCCGACCCATTTGGAAGTATCTGTTTATTTGCTCAGCTGTCATAATCTTATCAATTCTTAGTGTGCTTTTCAGTGGGGAGTGTTTGGGGTTAATTTTTGTTGTTCATTGGATACTTTGTGTTAACTTGAATAGAAGACACTGTCCTCTTTTGTTCACTTTTAATTGCAGTCATGCTTTTGAAGCCAGAACACATTAGTCTTTAAGTATTATGTAAGCATGTTGTGCCTGGTGGTTAAAAGACTAACTTTGACCTCAGGTTCACAGGAGTATGTAAGGTCCTCCTTGTGTTTCCTTATGTTCTGTAGCTGTCAATAAAAGACTGCTGGGGTGCCTGTGGTGAGATAAGGAAAAGAATTTTGATCTAGTTTACTATATGAGATAGACATGCTATGGTCCTGGAATATTATTATTTGCCTCTTATTTGGATTTAGTAACTATATTGTTATTTAAGGTGTAGTAGTATGTGGAACATACAGTATTCTGGGCTATACTCTAAGGCTGCGGTCCCCAACCCCTGGGCCACAGAGCTCCACCGTGCAGCACTCCCCCCACGCCCCTCGCCCCAGTCTGTGGAAAAATTGTCTTCCATGAAACTGGTCCCTGGTGCCAAAAAGGTTGGAGGCCACTGGTCTAAGGGACTCTTGTCCCTTTATCTGGATTGTTTTAGGCAATATCTACCATTTTCTTCTGTCTTTGGCCCATTAAAGTCTATTCTTCACTTTTTCACTCAGCAGCCAGTACATGTCATTGCAGTTTGTAGTATCTTAAAACATAATTCTGCTCATATTACTACTATGCTCAAGATACTCCAGTGGCTGCCCACATTACCTAGAGGAAAACCAAAGTCCTTATGATGGCTTGCAAGGCCCTGTCTGTTCATCCATGTCTCTGACGTGATCTACCAACTCCCTGGCAACTTTTTGCATTGCAGCTACTCTTATTTTTCTTTCTTCCTGAGATAAGCCAAGAATGTTTCCTCCCCAGGGTCTTTGCTCTTGGTTTTTACTCTGCTCGGACCCATCTGCCTTCAGATAAGGCATTCTTTCTCTTCCAGTCTCTGCTCACTGTCTCATCAGAGAGGCTTCTCCTCACAGCTTTATATAAAATTGTAATTCTTATTCCCCTGTGTCCCCATCTGCCCCTTAGAATGGAAGCACCAGGAATGCTGGGACCTTTTAACTGTTTAATCTCCAGTGCCTAGAAAAGTACCTGGCATGTAGTCAGTATTTAATAAGTTTCTTTTTTGTTAGATAAGTGGACAGTCAGTAATGTATAGAAGGGAAGAGGGTCTGTTAGCAGTGTGGGGTCTCCTTGTTAATACACTGGTTTCTGGCCAAGGGAGGTAGGTAGAAGCTGAAAAGCATGCTGTGGCTGGCTAGATGACACAGGACAAGCAGGGGGTGGAGGGTGCACAAACTGTGGTGGCAGTGATCACTGAGGGCTTCAGGGGTTTCCTTACTGTCATGGAATAACAAGGCCACAGTCTCTGATTTGCCTCTCCACCCATCACAACAATGTAAAATTGAAGACTTGTTGGAACGATAAAATTCTTGCCAATACCTGAGAATCAGTTAATAGTAAGGAAACATGATGGGGTGGTAAAATGGAAGATTTTTGTGTGTGTGCTTTTTCCATCTGGTTAGAGTTTGAAGGAATAACATAGGAATAGTTCGCTTCTTTAGTTCAACATGTTATAGAGTAAGAGTAGTTTTCAGTCTTGTAACAGTCATGAGATTTCCCTCATTAGGCAAGCTGACTGATGTGAACCCCTTGTGCCTTTGAAGTTAGTAAAGACATTTTGGCTACTGTAACCTAGGATGAATTCTACAAATAAAATGCAAGAAAGATGCAAAAGTATTTGAAAGTGCTATGTTTTTACTATTATCAACTAAGTAAATATATATCAACATTGTCATTAATTTGATAAAGGGTATAACTGAATACTACTTTCATCTGGATATAAAAAAAGTCTTGTTAATAATTTTAAGAGGCTTTTATTGGCTCTTTGTAATGTTAATTATCTGATTACCTTTGGTATAGGTCAAGAGTTTATTGCTTGGGTATTTGGTTTACTCAGCAAACACATATTAGTGTTAGGCATATAGAGTTTACAGCCCAATGGGGGAACTGACATATTAACAGATATAATGAGACAAGTGTAAGGAGAGACACGATTAACAGATATAATGAGACAAGTGTAAGGAGAGACACATCCAGGGTAACACAGAGGACAGTACCTAACCGAGCCTGGGAGAGCCAGGGACAGCTTGCTGGAGGAGATTTCTCATGGGAATGAGTACAAGTTTGGTTGAAAGGGAAGGGGGCATTGTAGTCTGAGGATTGTGCATATACAAAGGGTTTGGATATCATAGCTTAAGGAAATACATTCCTTCCCTGGCTAAATAAACAAGGATTCAGCTATGTGCACACCGAAGCGTTTCAGGGAAAGCTAAGGTGGGTAGCCTGTACCTGCAGCATTTCAGGGAAAGCTAAGGCGGGTAGCCTGTACTTGTTCGATTGATTGAATGCTGAGTAAGTGGAAGAAAGATTAATGTCAAGACGGCATCTTCAGATTATTTGATCTTGTATGCCTAACTACTTTATAGTAATATGACTGTATAACAAAGCTTTAATAAGCCAGGAATGAGGACATTAACTGTTTACATGAGCTTGCTGGCCTTGGAACTTGGTTTTCCTTTTTTTTTTTTTTTTGGATAATGCTTCACATAGCTTTCATGTACGACCATGTTCACAGATCTGTGAACATAGAGACAGCTGGAGTAGAAAGGGTTTGTGTGTGTGTGTGTGTGTGTGTGTGTGTGTGTATGGAGAGTTATTTTACCTTGAAAATGTATTTGTTAAATTTAGTTCAACATACCTCAGTAATTTTTTCTTATTTCAAACATCTGATTTTGTTGTCAAGCTTACTAGGTTGAATTATGGAGCTTGTGAATTAATCTTGCATAATGAAAACCTTACCACCTGAAATATTGCCAATGAAAGTATCAGGTTACAAGAAGGAAGGTTTTAGCTTTCCATACTGTAGTAGGTTGGATGGATGAAAATGTGTGTGAGAGAGACAGATCATCAGGCCAGTATACCTTGAGAGAGACGCCTGTGTCCACTTGGAGTGAAGTTGAGAGCTAAAGTAGAGGTTTTGCTTATAGATTTCAAGCAACGGAATCTGCATGGTCTGGGCAGCCATTTTATCACTGCTTATTTCCTCTTATTTCAGAAGTGTATCCTGACGTATAAATTGGAGAAGCCAGTGGCGCTGCCAGTATTCTTTTCAGGTAGTGTCTGGGATCCAGTGCAAGTTGAATCATTGTTCACATAAGGTAAATGCATGGTGGTAAAAGGAATTAATAACTTCACTGATTTATAAAACTGTTCTTACATTAAGAATTGATTATCTACAAGATACCTTAATGGAAGTTCTGGGTGTTAGGAGGCAGTATTTGTTTGAAAAAGATCAGCCATAAACCTGACACTTGTATAATCATTGTTAATATTTTGGGGAGAACACTCCTTTTTCATGGATATTTTACATGGATATGTGTGGGTGTTCAATCAAAATTAGAGTTGTACTTTTTTGTCACCTGATTCTTGTTAACGAGAACAAAGTTTCCCTCTTTGCATTTTCTTAATGATTTGTAGCATTTCATCATGAATGTGCCATATAACTTATGTAAGTAGTCCCTTTTCGATGGATTTTTGGCTTTCCCCTCATTTTTCCATATCATATACATAACTGGTGGCCATGAATAAATTCTTATGTGCATTTGATTTCTTCTCACAGTACATTTTCTTAGGTTTAAAAAGCATTTGACATATTTCTTTGTACTTAAAAACCACTTTTAATACATGTGCAAAAATACTATGTCTAGACATACCAGACCATTAGCTGTGCAGGGCTTTTTATGAAAAACAGCAGTCCCTCTCCACTTCCCTTTCCAGTCCCAAGAAATTATGTTCAACTGTTTACTATTTCTTTTGATAATACCTCTCTAATAATAAGCTGCTTTTGCTTTCCAGTGTTTGGTTTTATGTATTAACTTCACCACTTAGAAAGTGGCAGTTTTTGGTAGGCTTGCCCAACCAACTCACATGCCTACACTGTTACTCTGGTTATGATGTAATTTTGGTTAGGGCAGTAATCATAGGTAACAAAATACATACATATATATATGTATATATATATGATGATTACATGTAGCTTATTCACAGCCCAGTCACTTTGCATGCTGTGGTTACTTTTCCTTTTTTTGCAGCACTATTTGTATTCTCTGTTGTTAATAATCTTTTTGTCCCGTTTTGCTTAGTTTCTGTTTTATCAATAATTCCTCTCTAAACTAGCCAGAATACCTCTAAGCATTTTGGCTGTGCTGTAAGTTTTATCTTCTCATCTGCTCCATTCTGGCGGTGTGCTCTCAGCACAATGCCGCTGTTGCACCTGGGGCATCATCCTGTTGATTTTTCCTACCTCTTTTGGATTGGATACCATTATCTTTCCCTATTTCTTTTTCTTTCTTGATTCAATCCTTTGTTTTGGAGGAGCACCTCTACCTGTCAGCTTTCTGAGAAAAGGGTACACAAGAGGTAAATTTTTAAGACATTGTACATTTAAAAATGCATACATTCTGTCCCTAATATTGATAATTAGTTTGGCCAGGTACAGAATTTTAGTTGGGAAATAATTTTCCTTCAGAATTTCGAAGATACTTCTCCACTCTTGGTGAGATGTTAGTTGCCTTTGCATATAACCTATATGTAACCTCTGAAACGTTCAGACCTCTTTGTCTTAGTATTCTGAAATATCATAATGATGTTCTTGGTGTGGCTATTTTCATCCAGTGTCCTGACCACTCAGTGAACCAAAATTTATGTTCCTCAGTTCTGGGAAATTTTCTGGAATAATGTCTTTGATTTTTCATCTCTTTATTTTCTCTATTCCTTTTCTAGAATTATTATTTGGATGTTGAATCTTTGAGAGTGATCCTGTACTTTTATTTTTATTTTTCCTGCTATTTACATCTCTGTGTTTTTGTTCTACTTCCTGGGAGATTTCCTTGGCTGTGTTTTCCAACCTTCTGTTGTATTTTTTTCACTTATGCTCTTATGTTTTTAATTTCCAAGAGCTCCCTTTTGTTCTCTGAATGAAGCAGCATGGTAAACGAACATAATATTTAAGATTGTAGATAGTTTTTTCATATTAAAGTGGAGGTAATAATAAATAGCTTCTCCCTCATAGAGTGTGAATTAAGTGAATTTATATATGTAAAGCATTTAGAGTACTACCTGGTTATTTTTCTGTTATTACCACATTTCTGTCTTCTTATGATATGACGGATACAGTATCTTTTTTTTTTTTTTTTTTTTCAAATTTCTACACATAGCATTGATGATACAGTATCTTTCATGAGCAAATTAATGAATTTTTTTTTAATTTCAGAATTTTACGGGGGGACACACGTTTTGGTTACATAATTTGCTTTTGTACTGTTTAAGTTATAAGTCCTTCAGTCAGTTAGTGTGCATTGTACCCTTTAGGTGTGAATTTACCCATCCATCCCCTCCGCCCTATTGATGATTTTTAATAGGCTTAGACAGGCCAGTCAAATAGTAACCAATGTTTTCCTTTTTAATGGCTTACTTTTTTTTTCTTTAGTGTACCTGGATTTTTATTTCTCTTCATGGTAAGAAGTAGGGATCTAATATTTTGTACCTAGTAGTTAATCATTTGTCCTATTTATTGATTTATCCTTCATTGTTCTATGGATTTCTAAAGCCATTTTTATAAGAATGTATTATAGAGTGTATTTCTAGACTTTGCACTTTTGTTCCATTTATCTTTGTAATCTCCTTTTTTTTTTTTTTTTTTGAGACAGAGTGTCACTCTGTTGCCCAGGCTAGAGTGCCGTGGCTTCAGCCTAGCTCACAGCAACCTCAAACTCCTGGGCTCAAGTGATCTTCCTGCCTCAGCCTCCCGAGTAGCTGGGCCTACAGGCATGCGCCACCATGCCTGGCTAATTTTTTCTATATACTATTTTTAGTTGTCCGGCTAATTTCTTTCTATTTTTAGTAGAGACGTGGTCTCACTCTTGCTCAGGCTGGTCTCGAACTCCTGAGCTCAAATGATCCTCCCACCTCGGCCTTTCAGAGTGCTAGGACTACAGGTGTGAGCCACCGCGCTTGGTCTTGATTTGATCTTTAAGAGACCAATGTCTGTAAAAGATGGCAGGCAACTTATTTCTCCTAAAATTGTTGTAAACAAGCTTTATGTGGAAGTCTGTGTAACAGTAGATATCTGTGTATCAGTGGTGGGGGTGATTACTTGATACAGAGAGACCAGTCTGGTCTTTGGAATCTGCAAAGAATGCCTGTTGCCTACTGGTTCTGATTCCCTTTCTAGGTTTCCTGAATTAGAATCTTGATTGATGGACTTTTTTTTAAAGCTTTGTAGGTGATTGCAGTATGTACCAGTGTTCAGCCCAAGGCCTTAGTAATAATTTCATTTTAGAAAAATAGTTGTGTCAGAGTTGGCTGCTTAATATAGTTTAAAAAAGGTTTGCCATAAGGCCAGGCGTGGTGGCTCACGCCTGTAATTCTAGCACTCTGAGAGGCCAAGGTGGGAGGATCGCTCGAGGTCAGGAATTCAAGACCAGCCTGAGCAAGAGTGAGACCCCGTCTCTACTAAAAATAGAAAGAAATTAGCTGGACAACTGAAAATATATAATAGAAAAAATTAGCTGAGCATGGTGACGCATGCCTGTAGTCCCAGGTACTTGGGAGACTGAGGCAGGAGGATTGCTTGAGCCCAGGAGTTTGAGGTTGCTGTGAGCTAGGCTGAAGCCACAGCACTCTAGCCTGGGCAACAGAGCGAGACTCTGTCTCAAAAAAGAAAGGTTTACCATCATGAGAGCTGGAAAGAAACTGTAGGCCATTAATTAACATAGGTTATAGTGTCTTTATTAAGTTAGGAAAACTGAGGCTTTCTGTAAGAAATGAGAAGAAAATATTCCCCAATGGTAGGTAATACATGCTTATTTGAAGTGGGAACTAAAATTGCTGTTACCCTCCCTGAGGGATAGAAGAGCCTCTGGAGTTAATTGAAGATTTTTTTAAGCTGCCAACCCTGCTGTTCATTCTGTTTCCCTAATGATGAAACATTAATTGCATAGATGATCCTTAGCTTAATAGACACCCATTCAGTAAATTCTCAAGGGGAGATACCACAAGTTGCCTACATTGGGGATATTGTGATGAAAAAGTTGTAAATGAACTTGTAGCTTACGGTTGATTTTTCCCTGCCAGCATCCAGCATCAAAGGGATTTGTCTTCCAAAGGTGAATATGACCTTTTGACCTATGTCTTCCTTGATAATATGACCTTTTCTTTTAGTGTGTACCTCTTCAGTGTGACACATGCCAGTTTAGCCAGTAAAGGTATAAAACATTTTATTGCTCTGTGGGCTGGGCACAGTGGCTCACACCTGTAATCCCAGCACTTTGGGGGGTGGGCCAACGCAGGAAGATTGCTTGAGGCCAGGAGTTCAAGACGAGCCTTGGCAATATAGTGAGACCCTGCCTTTATTTTTTTCTTGAGACAGAGTCTCACTCTGGGTAGAATGCAGTGGAGTCATTGTAGCTCACTGCAACCTCAAACTCCTGTGCTCAAGCAATTCTCCTGCCTCAGCTTCCCGAGTAGCTGGGACTATAGGCTACTATAGCTGGCACCATGATGCCTGGCTAATTTTTTCTTTTTAATTTTATTTTTATTTTTTTTAGTAGACCCAGGGTTTCGATTCTGCTCCAGCTGGTCTCAAGCTCCTAAGCTCAAGTAGTCCTCCCGCCTTGGCCTCCCAGAGTGCTAGGATTACAGGCGTGAGCCACCATGCCCAGCCTACCCTGCCTTTACAAAAAAATAAAAAAATTAGCCGTATGGTGGAACACACCTGTAGTCCTAGCTACTTGGGAGGCTGAGGCAGGAGAATTGCTTGAGCACAGGAGTTTGAGGCTGCAGTAAGCTGTGATTGCACCACTATACTCCAGCCTGGGCAACAGAGTGAGACTCTGTCTGTAAAAATAAATAGATAAATAAATAAATAACCACTTTATTTCTCTGTATAGGTAGTTACCTGATCACTTATTAATTATAGGCAAGTAAATAGCAAGAAAATAGAATTGGTGATGAAATTTGTTTACCCCCAGGGAAGTTCCTAAATATCTAAATATCTCCCTCTGCCCAATTTGGGGCTGTAGCTAAACATAGTTTAAGGTGTGAACTGAACCTTTTGTATGCTAGGTACTTTGTATATACTTATTTAATTGCCATGGCAGTCCTGTGAGGTGTAGGTCACATTTCAGAGATTGAGAGAGTAAGTATTTTGTTCCGCTAATGGGTGGCAGAGCCAAGATTTGAACCCAGTGCTTTTGTGCTGTCAAAGGCACTACTTACTGTAGGACCTGGCCTAGTATTATGAAGTGACTCACTAGGGATCTGTCCATATGGACTGGGCATTTTAGATTGATAATTTGCCTTAGCATGTTCCCTCAATTAATGCCCATCTTTATGCCCCTCTTGAAGTAACATTATATTATGGAAAACACTGAATAGAACCTGGATTCTAGTCCCAGCTTGGTTGCTTACTGTGTATTGGGATTATGGGTTCCCTTTCCATCTAGCAGGGATTTCCCGGTATTCTAGCTCCTGTGGTCTTAACTGTGAGATACGGGCACCATTACCCTGATTTTTTTTTTTTTTTTTTTGAGACAGAGTCTCGCTCTGTTGCCCAGGCTAGAGTGAGTGCCGTGGCGTCAGCCTAGCTCACAGCAACCTCAAACTCCTGGGCTTAAGCGATCCTACTGCCTCAGCCTCCCGGGTAGCTGGGACTACAGGCATGCGCCACCATGCCTGGCTAATTTTTTCTATATATATATTTTAGTTGGCCAGATAATTTCTTTCTATTTTTAGTAGAGACGGGGTCTCACTCTTGCTCAGGCTGGTCTCGAACTCCTGACCTCGAGCAATCCACCCACCTCGGCCTCCCAGAGTGCTAGGATTACAGGTGTGAGCCACCGCGCCTGGCCTTTTTTTTTTTTTTTTTTTAATAAATTTTCTGTTTGAGAATAGTTTAAGATTTATAGAAAATTGTGAAGATAGTACAGGGTTCATGTATTTGCTAGAGGTGCCGTAACAGAGTGCCACAAACTGGTTGGCTTAAACAGCAGCAATTTTATTGTCTCACAGCTCTGGAGGCTGGAAGTTCAAAGTCAAGATGTTGGCAGAATTGGTTCTTTCTGAGAGTTGTGAGAAAGGTTGTGTTCCAGGCCTCTCGTTGGCTTTATAGATGGCTGGTCTTCATCCTGTGTCTCTTTGCATCATCTTCCCTCTCCATGTCTCTGTCTCCAAATTTTCCTTTTTTATAAGGACACCAGTCATATACCTCCAGGCCCTAACTCCAAATAAGTAGTGGAGTACACATTCTGAGGCAGTGGATAGGACTTAAGCATATGAATCGGGGAAGTTGGTGGGCCACAATTTAACCTATAACAGTTCCTATATACCCATGTCCAGTTCCCCTGTATTTAACATCTTACGTTAGCATGGTAATCAATATTGACATGTTATTATTAACTGAAGTGTTCATCCCTATTATTAACACATAAGAAAACTTCAAAGAGCGGGTGCAACTTGGAAAAGATCCTACAACTAATAATCTTTCTGACTTGACTTTGGTGCTTTTTACACAGTTCACCAAAGCAAAAGAAAACTTCCAAAGTCACATTATGAGCCTGAAAAGGTTAAAAAATAATTTTCTACCTATAATTACAATAGGACAGGGAACTTGTCTTTTCTGTTTGCTGCGTCTAGCATGCATGACACAGTATGCTTTATATCAACACTTATGTCCAGTAAATGTTGATATAATGAACAGAAGAATGCTCTTGGCACTGGCTGGACCATGATATTTTTGAAGTATATAGTCCAGTCTTTCACCAAAACAACTATAAAATACAGTGGTTATGAAACCTGCTTAAAGAGAAAACTAATTTTAAATTGTGAAATGATTGTGTTATTTACCTTTCCTGTAAGCACCTCTTAATATAGTATCCTATTTGTGTTTGTGAAGCCCAACCTCCTACATATCCTGACACAGTTAAAAGTAATGTGTCCAGTATTATCAACATTTAATAAATGAGTAAACTACAGAGATTACTTTCTTAAAGTCGTCCCAAAATTCCTCTCTCATTCCAAGTCTCTTCCTTTTGCTATGACATTATGAGATAAACTGTATGCTTAAATGACACAGGGTGCTTGCAAATAATGTTGAATTTACCAACGTATATACTTCTTATCCCTTCAGAATATCTCTAGGAAGCATTTTTATAATAAAAAAAATCAGTGTAAAATTTTTTGCATACATTTCCCACAGTTTACCTCCTTGTTTTTCAAGCTGGTGACTTGAGACCTAAGTTTACTATTTGTGTGAGGTTTTTTTTAAGACGTTTCAAACATTGATTGACTAAAATTATGTTACTTTCTTCAAATATCTATAATATCTCAGCAGTGTTAAGACTTCCATATGTTTTAAATTTTGATTGAGGAGAAACACGTCAGTTTGAAGGAATGAATAAAGGTGGTTAGTATTATGATCTTAAATTCTTGAGTGTTTTCTCTGATGTTGAAAACAATAAAGAAAAAGGCTTTATGGAAACCCTGATTCCTGTGTGGAAATCAGCCTTGAAATAATTAGTGCCCCTCTGCCTGCTATATTCTGTGCCCTGTGGAAAATATGTATCTCATTGAGTTTTTCCTGCATTTCCAATAATTGAGAGTAATGTGGTCCTGTCCCTTTAAAAAGTAAATGATGGAAGAAGTGGAGTTTGCCATATGATAGGACCCGAAACTAATTCAGTCGCTGAAAAGCAGGAAGGAAATGTGACCTCTTACTGGCTCTGATGGAAGAAGCCATCAGTAGCACAGTGTCCCTCACTCTGGTAGAATTCTGTAGCAGAGCCCTGACTCTCAACTCTGCGAACCTTTCCCAAGTGAGGTTGGTGCTGCCTGAATATGGTGTAGATGAATAGCCCCAGATGTGAGTGGCCAGTTTAGGTGTAGTCAGAAGGTAAGTAGCCAAGTCCCTGAAGAATTAATATCTAATTTCAGGCTGAGTAGCTTTTTTAAAAAAGGGGGAGAGGGTAAATTATGGCATGGATCTTAAATGATTTCTTCTACAGTAAATTTCAGAGTTGGTGGAATGAATGTGTGTAAGCAGGATGTAATTCTCCTTTAAAAGCAAAAAAATTAACCATTGCCACTTAATTTCATTTTTAGGACTTGTCTGAACTATTAATGAGGAATGACCTGCCCTGTTTGTCCAAACTTCTAAGTTTTTTTGGTTAACCATAGAGCTATTCCAAACCGTCATTTTATTGATGAAAAAATAGGCATTGGCCGGGCGTGGTGGCTCACGCCTGTAATCCTAGCACTCTGGGAGGCCGAGGTGGGCGGATCGTTTCAGCTCAGGAGTTCGAGACCAGCCTGAGCAAGAGCGAGACCCCATCTCTACTAAAAATAGAAAGAAATTATATGGACAGCTAAAAATATATATAGAAAAAATTAGCCGGGCATGGTGGTGCATGCCTGTAGTCCCAGCTACTCGGGAGGCTGAGACAGGAGGATCGCTCGAGCTCAGGAGTTTGAGGTTGCTGTGAGCTAGGCTGATGCCACGGCACTCACTCTAGCCTGGGCAACAGAGTGAGACTCTGTCTCAAAAAAAAAAAAAAAAAAAAAATAGGCATAGAGAGGTAAAAGCTTTTCCTAGTAAGGGTTTTGGATTTATTTAGGAACGTTAGTTTAGTTTTGGTGTATTTCTCTCATTTAAGGAGCCTGAATGGTTGCTTGGCACCAGTTGTGTTTTTCAGACTTTGGTGGCCCACCAGTGGCAGTGAGAAAGATCAGTTCCACTTTCTCCCAGGGATCTTGATGTTTTGGGGGAGAAGAAAGAAGAAAGAAATCAGTTTGCAGTAGTCAAGCAGGAGGCCAGATCAGCATCTGTTGTTACTAGTTAACTGATACTTGGGCTTGAAAGGGGGGTAAGTCAAAGAGGTGGGGGCTTGGGGTGGTTCATGCCTATAATCCCAGCACTCTGGGCTCAAGGATCTTGCCTCAGCCTCCCGAGTAGCTGGGACTATAGGCGTGCACCCCCAGCTTCATGGACTTAGTTTTGAATTGATTTTACTTATTAGGAAGCCTTTGAGTCTGTTTTTGTTTTAGGTTATTGTTTTCAGATTATAGTATGTTTGCCTTTTTTTATTTGCTTGGACCAGTAAACCTTTTTTCCATAAAAATAATCAGTTAAGGCTTTTCTGAGAAGACCTTTTTGAAAATGAGCTTAGTAATATGGACTGAAGGATAATTGTATAGTTTATATGTAGCGTGGCCATTTGGAGCTGACCAAATTGGAACCTCCTGGGTACCCTGTTGAGGAGTTCTCTTTGGTACTGCTTGGTTCTGGGAACTTAACCATCTGTTAAATACAACCTCTCAACAGGCTACTCTCAGGGTTCTAAACATGGGGTAAATTATAGTAAATATTCCCAAAATGTTTGTTCTGGTGAACTCAGCAGACACCAATCACATGCTGTACACAATGCTGTAATAGTGACTAGAGACACAGAGAAGAAACTAACAGTCCAGAGTGAGAAGGTGAAAGGAGTGATTTAAACGTTATCTTAAACGTTTATGTTTAAATGTTTTTGATTTGGAGAGTCTTGCTTTGGCCTTTGTTGCCAATATTGTTTCTTTTTCTTGGAGTTGAAAAATAAGATGTATTTTTAATGGTATAAAAGCCATGTAATGATATAAGACCACAATTTTGTTTTCTTTTAAGTAATATGCACCTGTTCTTCTAAGGAGCGTTGATCTGCTTGGTCCAGAAGGCTTGGGCTTTGAAAAGGATGATGGGTTTGGGCTACCCTCTCAAGTGGCTCTGCAGAACAGTTTGAGAATAAACTCTTGTTCAAAGTGATAGAATTGTATCTGAAATGATTTCAAAAGGCTGTGTGAAATTGTACACATGAGTTTTAAATTAAAAGGGGGGAGAAAGAAATAGAACAATAGTTATATAAATACAAGATAGAGGAGGACATCTTGTAGCTGAAAAGTGGTTTGTGAAAAAGGACTTCAGGGCTCACCCTGAATCAACGTGCGGTGTGGCTTCCAGAAAGAGAAATCCTAGGATGCATTAATAGTGTCTAAATAGTTCTTTATTAGGCCACATTTGGAGAATTACATTAAATTCAGAGTGTCCTAATGAGGAAGGACAAACTAGAATTGATTCAGGAGCAAACAGGGTAATATGTGGATATGAAACCATGTCATCTGAGAAATGTTAGAAAGTTGAGGATAGGATCGTATATATGCCAGGCCCTCTAAGTGGGAGTTTCAGAACTAGGCTCTGTATTTCTGCATCCTTAACATGCCGGGCATAGCTAGATAGTAAGTACTGATTGGTACTTGTTCAGTTAGTGGATTCTTTTATAATGCTGCTGTAGGAAAATGGTTGCCTTACCTACATTAATTGTGAGAAGAATTTTTTAATGCAAAATAGTTATTTTTGAGGGGACTTGTTTTCACCAGAGACATGTTTTATATCTATGAGCTGTATCCATGTTATGCCACAGTTCTTAGGGACTGAACTTTTTTGTAATACTGTAAGTGAATTGGCATCTCCAGGAAAAGAAGATATTATTGAAGAAGCAAAACTTCCTTTTGGGTAAATTTTAATTTGAACAGAAACCAAATGCTAGATACTTGTAACACGTAAAGGGTGCTAAATTGATTCCCAAGGTGGTATTTGTCTACTGCCCTTCTCATAATTTTAGAGCACAGACATGGAAGAAATATTAGAAATAGAAAAGAGTATGAAGTTTAACGGTCTTCAAAATAGACTTGAGAGTTGTTTTCAGTGAATTAGCAGTAAAGTTCAAAATGATTCTGGTCATTTGATCAGATGGCTTTAGTGTTGAATGTCCCTACTTTATGCTAAAGTATATATATTTTTTAATATACATCTGTGTATATCAAGACAAGAAATTTCATGTTTTTTGGGCACTTGCTCTTTTCACATGACTTTCTCTTTGTTAATCTTCACATGACAACTTAAATGCCACCTGTTGGCCATCATATACTGTTCATGCTGCATTATTTGTCAGCATTATATGTTCTTTCTTTACTTACTAGAATTTATAATTATCTTTTTGCTTGCTTACTTATTGTCTGAACCTCTAGATCAGCAGTCCCCAACGTTTTTGGCACCAGAGACCGGTTTCATGGAAGATAGTTTTTCCACAGATGGGGTGGCAGTGGGGGAGGGGCAGAGCTCAGGCAGTGATGCGGCCCAATTCCTAACAGGCCATGGACCAGTACCGGTCGGTGGCCTGGGGGTTGGGGATCGCAGCTCTAGATGATAAGCTTCACAAGGGCAAGGACCATACCGATTTTAATATGTCAGTGTTTATCCACTGTCTAGGGTATTCTTGAATGACTTAGGTGATTCATTGAGTTATTTCCAGCTATAATTTTGTCTCATCCAAAGTTATTCCATTTAATTCAGAATATAATTCACACTAAAGAAGCAGCTCCAGGGGTAAGAATGGGATGGTGTCACCAGTATTGTGGCTCTTGAGTGTACCTGTCAGTTAAATATGTCCAGAAGTATTAAGTTTGGCTCCGTTTTTATTTACATGACAACCTTTCTTCATCTTAATGGAAATTAACTTAGTTTTCCAGTTTCTGAGTGTTGGAATGAGTATTTCCTTTTCCATGAACTTGTTGCCCTTTTGTTTCTTTTTTTGAAGTCTGATAATGTCCACCTATTGTGTAAGTGCTTAGAAGGATTTTTATTTCTGATTCATGTTAAAATTGAAAATTGGGCAGAGATATTACTGAGCGAAGATAGAGATCACTGAACTTGTGACAGGAAAAAAAGCTTTCCATTTGTCAAGGGTGAACCCAGAGAATCCGAAAATATACTTAAGACCAGCCAGAAAAACAAAATATATTTTTAACATTTTCATTATAAGTTGTTTGTTTACACCTCCACCTCCCACACCCTAATAAGTTATTCCCGTACCCTAGCTTTATATAGTGACATTATTGCCAAAAATCCACTCCAAATTGGAACATCTTTGACCTTGCGAGGGCATGCAGCTCTCTTGCTCTTACTAGTCTTTGATAGACACATGCTTTAGCACTTAAAGTTTTTGCTGCTGGGAAGATGTCCAAGGTGCTAGAAGGATATAAAGGAGAAATAAGTGCATTTTGTAGAACAGATGTTAACTTCACAGGGCAACTTTGAGGCTCTGTTCTTTCCTGGAGCCAGGAGAAAAAGAAAAAGATGATTTTGTTTTCTTGGTGGGAAAATGACCCTGAAAGTAAGTTGACTTTTTTCTAGTGAAGACCTGAAACAAAGTGATCGTTGTTGAGTTTATAAATTACTTTAGTCCTTTATTTATGGATTAATACCCTATATTTTATAGGCTAGAGTACATGCTATTTTATAGTATTAGAACATTTGAGAATACCCTTTCTTACTCTCTTTTAACCAGTTCCTTGGAAGTAAATAATAAGGATATGCCTATGACTTTGAGTGCTTACATAGTCCAAGGAGCAGAGATGTCAGATGTGCCACATATTCTATAACCAAGACGGTTGCGTAGGTTTTCTTCTCATGAAACTGAGAAATCTGTTGTTTCATGTCATCACAGTATTTTTATTAACAGCTAACTTAGTCCTCAAAACCTGCCTGCTTTTTGAGAAAAGACTGCACCAAATCACTGATAACTGCCCTCACTCTTGTCAGTCTTTCACAGTGTTAGCCTAGTTAGGGTTACTTGTCAGGTTTTTCATTTGCTGCTGTGGCGTGATCTGTTTGGGATTTGTATTTCTTAGAAATTCCTTTTGATGAAAGGCAGTGGTTGGTCTTTAAAAAGTAGTCATTTTGTCTGTTTAAAAAAAACGTTTCTAAAATGTCCAAAGAAGTTCAAATTTTCAAAGGGGCTCACTCATTTGTTTAAATATATTTTCTTATATTAGGTGTAATTGAAAAGTGACCCTCTCTTCAGAGATGTCAAAAACAAACAAATCCAAGTCTGGATCTCGCTCTTCTCGCTCAAGATCTGCATCAAGATCTCGTTCTCGTTCATTTTCCAAGTCTCGGTCCCGAAGCCGATCTGTGTCTCGTTCAAGGAAGCGCAGGCTGAGGTAAGGGGGTATGACTTTGTGTATTGAGGTAATCATCGCATTGGTCAACATGGATGTTTGAATATCTTTTGTTAGACTCTTTCTGTGAGTGTCAAATGGACTGGGGGAGGGGTGGTGGTTGGCTTGAGGTGCAGGGTTGGCTGTAAGATTTCCCACCTCTCTCCAAACACTACAGATCGAAATCAGCTTTGATTGCCATGCTGTTTGCCTAATTCCTTTTCTCCTCTGCCAGCACATATTATTTCCCATCCACTTTGGAAGGAAGAGCATTTTATTTTTATTTTGAGCTGCTTGCTTCAAATCTCTACACCTGAGTATTTTTCACTGAAGTATTTTTGAAGGTTTGGACCAAAGTTTATTTGAATCATCAGCAAAGAAACAATAGCTAAGGGGATTGATAATATGAACAACATTGCAAGGAAGAGAAGCCTTAACTCACTAAATAATTAAACTTTTAAAACTTATCGAGAGTCATTTGTGTACACCTAGTGTGCCATTTACTAACAAGCTGAATCCATTTAGTAAAACACATCTTAAAACTATTTAAAAATCACTGTTGCATACATCAGATAAATACCATTTTATCTTATTAAATGTGAGAACAATTCTTTTGAATTTATTGCTAATATTTTTTTAATTCAGTCAGTTTTCACACCTTTTAGGTGGATTTCCCTATTTCAGTTATGTCTTGCAATAAGATGCCAAACCTCCAGCATCTTTCCTCTTTTGATGTGTTGTGAGTTGGGTTTTTCATTCTTTAAAATCCGTTTTAATTTTCTTTTGTGGGTAGATAAGAACCTTCCAGTAGATACAAGTTTCCATATGTGAGTTTGGGAAATATTGGTGTATTTAAATATTGAGGGAGATTTTTGCAGTTTCATTCTTTTTGTCAGAATTATATTACCAAGGAGATAATTTGTCAGTTTTGCCACTTGGGACCCCTGCTGTTTATTTCAGATGGATACCAGAATCCTTGTTTCAGGTGAATTGATTGTGAAATTTAAAATAAACCTCAGGGCCGGGCGTGGTGGCTCACGCTTGTAATCCTAGCACTCTGGGAGGCCGAGGTGGGCGGATCGTTTGAGCTCAGAAGTTCGAGACCAGCCTGAGCAAGAGCGAGACCCCATCTCTACTAAAAATAGAAAGAAATTATATGGACAGCTAAAAATATATATAGAAAAAATTAGCCGGGCATGGTGGCGCATGCCTGTAGTCCCAGCTACTCGGGAGGCTGAGACAGGAGGATCCCTTGAGCTCAGGAGTTTGAGGTTGCTGTGAGCTAGGCTGATGCCACGGCACTCACTCTAGCCTGGGCAACAGAGTGAGACTCTGTCTCAAAAAATAAATAAATAAATAAATAAATAAATAAATAAAATAAACCTCAGGAAGTCAGTTATTAAGCTTTACTTTTTATTTTTTTGAGACAGAGTCTTGTTCTGTCACCCCACTAGAGTACAGTGGCGCGATCATAGGTCACTGCAACCTCAGACTCCTGGGCTCAAGCAATCCTCCTTCCTCAGCCTCCCGAGCAGCTGGGACTTACAGGTGCGCACCACCAAGCCTGGATAATTTTTTCTATTTTTTGTAGAGACGGGGTCTTGCTATTGTCCTGGCTGGTTTTGAACACCTGGGCTCAAGCGATCCTCTTATCTTGGCCTCCCAAAGTGCCAGGATTACAGGTGTGAGCCACAGCTGCTGGCCTATATTTTTATCTACCTGAGGAGATTACTATCAAGGCCGTGAGACTGAGCAGAGACTCTTAGTAACCCCTGCCTTGCACCCAGAGTTTTGATTTAGGCAGTTTAAACCTCAGATTAGCTCATTTGGTTCTGAAAGATATCTTTAAAAAATTTAATCTAGTAAATGGAAACTAATTGGTTCAAAACCAGGAGGCTATACAACTAAAAGTGAGAGACAAAACTGAATTGAAGAATATTAACGAATTCTGAATTATTTATGACAATTGGAATTCAGGGCACATCTTTTCTCCTTGTTCTACAAATCATTTGATGCGTGGTCCTTGACTTGGCAAATGAGGGAAAAATATCTTAGGCAGGCAGTATGTGCTGGGATAGATAGAGCCACTTTATGTGCTATATTATACCTACAAAATTGTCATTCTAGAGGAATTTCTCCACTAGAAAATACGCTTTTATACTTGATTGTAGTCTGACTCCTCTGTTTTTTAGAAACAGATAAATTTGCCACTGGATGTTCAGTTTTTATTTCTGGCTTATCTGTTTCATGGTTTTTTCTTTTGTTTTCCCTCTCCTACAAGGAAAGTATCTATCCAGAGAGTTTGGGAAACCATGCCTTTAAATTAACTAACTGCTGAGTTCTACAGAATTGGAGAAAATTGATTATTTCCTTGTATTTCACAGACTGTATCCTTTTAAGTGACTTCTCCTAAATAACTTCATTTGCAATCTGCAGAGACTCATGTTGCTGCATCTGTGCAATGACTGCAGGTTTTGGATGCAGTATGCCCCAGGGCCCTCACTAGTAATTGGTAACAGAAGCAGCAGTAGCCTCTGAGGATGGGAACATGAATTAAACCCTCCTTAGTGCTGGTGGTGGATCACCTCCCTCAAGCATAGCCATTTATCCGGTCATTCTCAGTTTCATAGTCTGCATCTGCCTCTCTCTTCTTCTTTTCTTATATTGTTACTGTTTTCAAATGAAAAGTGTGGAAGGTAAGTTTTTTTTTAATTGTACTTAAATAGCAACTATTAACAATCAGCATTAAGGTGCATCTTTGCCAGTTGCTGTTATTCATGGGGTAGATAAAAAATGAGTTCAGTGGGTAATAAATAGAAAACCAATCCTACTTTATCTTCTTTAGATTAAAGCGAATCTTTTTTTCTTAAAAAGACTGTTTTGTGTAGTTGCTAAATCCTTAAAAAGCCGGGCACATTTGCCAGATGAAGGCTTTGTTTTTTTTCTTTTTTATAAGCTCTCACTCTGTTGCCCAGGCTGAAGTGCAGTGGCACAATCATAGCTCATGGCAGCCTCGAACTCCTGGGCTCAAGTGATCCTCCCCCACTCACCCTCCCAAGCAGCTGGGACTACAGGCACTTGCCACTGCCCCTGGCTAATTTTTCAAAACCTTTTTTGTAGAGATGGTGTCTCACTATGTTGACCAGGCTGGTCTGGAACTCCCGCTTTTGGAACTCCTGCCTTGGCCTCCCAAAGTGCTGGGATTATAGGTGTGAGCCCATGCTCCTGGCCCTAAACAATAAAAAAATGCATCTGTTCTCAGTAAGACCTAGATACGAGAAGGTGCCGATTAACTGAAGAGTTTTTATTATATATGCAAAAAAAAATTATTGTTTTTTGAGAGAGTTCTAGTAAATTTTACTTATTTCCAGCTAATTGCTTTGGAGTGGTGGTTTGTTAATATTAATGATCTATCACAGTAGATAGGACAAGTGATATCCAAGAACCCCAATGGATTTTTATACCAACAAATGTAGTTTTTGGCTTTTTCGTGGAAACAAAGCTCCCTGTTACTGACAAGCCTGGCATTCATGAACATGCAGTTTTTACAAAGTTAGGTTACTATTGAATCCCTGTGGTTCTGGAAACATACCTTGCTATATCAGAGCTCTATATTTTTTAATAAAGAAGAACATGCAACACTACCCTTCAGGTTGACCTAAAAGATACGCACACTGAGGGGGTAGGGGATTTTTTTATAATTATTTTTTTTTAACCTCGTTTGTACTTGGGTGCCTTGTGGTCAGATAGTGCCCTCTTGTGGCACCTAGGTAAGATCATGTAGCCCAGCCACAGGAATTTGACCTTCTAAATAGTGAGACCATTTCCACGTCCCCAGTAAAAAAACAATAGTATGCTTTGCTCATCTGATTTCAGTAAATTATTTTAAGCTTTGAACAGATGCATTCTCCAAGCCCCATTCTCCAGGTGCTTCTTGATGTAGACCTGTTGTAACTGTACTTTTACAATCTCAGATCTTAGTGGGATCTAAGAAATTTGCCCTGCATGGGGAGAGAAAAGTGACTAGGATGGGGAGTGGAGTGTTGTAACAGTCTAGGGGACAGAGGACCTGAGTAGTTACCTGTCTAGACACAGCTTGCAGTTTTTCCTCACTTCCAGTGACCTGGGGACCTGTAAAAATCCCCTGTGCCTGTGAAACTCTCAGCTGTTGTTATTCTGTATTACAGTAGTCTTTGTTAGTTCATTACATTAAGAAAATTTTGATGTTTAGTCACTGTAGAAATATATCTCCATTTTAAATGTACTGTAATATTAATGAAGCAGTTTGTTTTCATCATTTGTTAAAATGAGTCTTATCAATGTTTTTATACTTGATATGGGCCATGAGTTGTGGGACTAAATATTAAAATTTGTGCCTTTGGTTTGAAAAGAAAACTGAAAATGAATGACATGTAAGAGCAGGAATTACCTTTGCTGCCAGATTTTTCTTGAATCAAAATGTTTGTGTCAAAAATTCAAACATTTCTCTCTTTCCCCCGCTTTCCAGTTCTAGGTCTCGGTCCAGATCATATTCTCCAGCTCATAACAGAGAAAGAAATCACCCAAGAGTATATCAGAATCGGGATTTCAGAGGTCACAACAGAGGCTATAGAAGGCCCTATTATTTCCGTGGGCGCAACAGAGGCTTTTATCCGTGGGGCCAATATAACCGAGGAGGCTATGGAAATTATCGCTCAAATTGGCAGAATTACCGGCAAGCATACAGTCCTCGGCGGGGTCGTTCGAGATCTCGGTCCCCAAAGAGAAGGTCCCCTTCACCAAGGTCCAGGAGCCATTCTAGAAACTCCGATAAGTCTTCTTCTGACAGGTCAAGGCGCTCCTCATCCTCTCGTTCTTCCTCCAACCACAGTCGAGTTGAATCTTCTAAGCGCAAGTCTGCAAAGGAGAAAAAGTCCTCTTCCAAGGATAGCCGGCCATCTCAGGCTGCTGGGGATAACCAGGGAGATGAGGCCAAGGAGCAGACATTCTCTGGAGGCACCTCTCAAGATACAAAAGCATCTGAGAGCTCGAAGCCATGGCCAGATGCCACCACCTACAGTGCCGGTTCTGCATCACGGGCCTCGGCAGTATCTGAGCTGAGTCCTCGGGAGCGAAGTCCAGCTCTCAAAAGCCCCCTGCAGTCTGTGGTGGTGAGGCGACGGTCACCCCGTCCTAGTCCTGTGCCAAAACCTAGTCCTCCACTTTCCAACACATCGCAGATGAGCTCAACTCTGCCGAGTGGTGGGTATCAGTCTGGGACACACCAAGGTCAGTTTGACCATGGTTCTGGGTCCTTGAGTCCATCCAAAAAGAGCCCTGTGGGTAAGAGTCCACCGGCCACTGGCTCCACATATGGCTCATCTCAGAAGGAGGAGAGTGCTGCTTCAGGAGGAGCAGCCTATACAAAGAGGCAAGTATCTCGTTTCCCCTGCTTGGTTGTGTTTTTATCTCACTAGCTGGCAGTGTAATTGTAATGTGATCTAAGTTAGAGCTCTGATTCATGGTAATAAGGTAATCCCCATTTCCTAAACTTTTCATTAGTAAACATTAAAAGCATCACCCAAGGAAACCTTTAGCTTAACTCTAGCTTTCCTACCTTCCTAAATTTGTATTGCAGCATAAAGTTTCTTTAGACTACTCTGCAATGATGTTTTCACATTTAAAATTTGCCTTGGATTCTACCAATGTAAGCCAGAGAACAGTAGAGATTTGTGGGTCAGCTATCAAAAAAATATGGTCTTTGCCAAAATGAATGGCCCTTGAAGCTGTTAGACACTATAGAACCCACCATCTATTGTGTGATCTGCATCCGCCCATCATGGTGAAGAGCTGCACCCTCACACCCCGCAGCTGAGGAGCCTGGGCAGAATGGGAAAGTCCAAGGCTTAGTCCAGGAAGGCCTTGTTTTAAAACCCCAAGGTGGGTGTATGTCCCAAGAGAAGCCAACCAGGCTGCGTGTTAGGAGAGGACATGACAGTGCTTCCATCTTTATACCCTGGGGGACATGGTGAGTTGGAACATGAATCTTTGTTTGAGTGGTTGGATGGATTGGGATGGCAGAGAGGTTACAGGGACGTTGCATTGAGACCAGGTTGTGGTCATAAGGGACTTAACCCAGCAAGTGGTTTCCTCTTTTCTTTCTTTTCTTTTATTAGCATATTCTTTGATCCCTTGTTCTTCTTTGCCATATTAATGCAACTCTGATTTGATTCGGCTTTCTCTATTCATGGTACAGATGAGATATTCTTAATCTGTACTCCTGCCTTCAGTAAGTCTATTTTAAAGTGTATGTTTTGTTCCATGCCAGGACTGTGAGTCTCATTAGAAGACTAGAGCATGAGCTCTACTCTTCCATAAGAAAGAGAATGATTTTTGCCGCTGCCACCCTCTCCTCCATTAACATGTATTTTGTTTTTATTTGTGTTCACAGTATATTTCATATTTAGATCTTCTAGGTGACTTGAAGCAAATTTGAAGTCTCCTTTGAGACTTGTATTTCCAAATGTGAATTGTATAAAAAGCAAAACAGTCCAAGGTTGAACATTCTATGTTAACTTTGCTGAAAACAGATTTTAACTGACTGGGTGAAGGTTGGGTAAGACCTTCATTTTTTTTTTTTTTTTTTTTCCCCTAGACCGTATTACAGGTAAGTAGGTTTTTGTTTTTTAATATCATAAAAATAACTTGCTGTTCTCTTTTTGGTTGCATTTTATAAGATATGACTCCATGGACCACATATTTTTCTCTTAAATACCAGGTTCATAGATGTGAATGACAATTTTTTTGGAAATTATTAGAAAGTAACTAAGTAGAAAGTCCTTTGGTAATACTGGAATCCATAAGACATGTTTGTTTAGAGAATCAAAAACCAATGACCGTATGGTCCTATTTTAGAGCAGGTTGCTTAAAAGGTCTCTTGTGTGTCTTCCTTGTGTTTTTATATAACTAGGTATCTAGAAGAGCAGAAGACAGAGAATGGAAAAGATAAGGAACAGAAACAAACAAATACTGATAAAGAGAAAATGAAAGAGAAAGGGAGCTTCTCTGATACAGGCTTGGGTGATGCAAAAATGAAATCTGATCCATTTGCTCCCAAAGCTGATTCTGAGAAGCCTTTTCGAGGCAGTCAGTCTCCCAAAAGATATAAGCTCCGAGATGACTTTGAGAAGAAGATGTCTGACTTCCACAAGGAGGAGATGGATGATCAAGATAAGGACAAAACTAAAGGAAGGAAGGAGTCTGAGTTTGATGATGAACCCAAATTTATGTCTAAAGTCATAGCAGGTGCAAATAAAAATCAGGAGGAGGAGAAGTCAGGCAAATGGGAGGGCCTGGTGTATGCACCTTCAGGGAAGGAGAAGCAGAGGAAAACAGAAGAGCTGGAGGAGGAGTCTTTCTCAGAGAGATCCAAAAAGGAGGATCGGGGAGGGACCAAGAGAACCGAAAGTGGGCACAGGGGGTTTGTGCCCGAAAAGAATTTCCGAGTGACTGCTTACAAAGCAGTCCAGGAGAAAAGCTCATCGCCTCCCTCGAGAAAGTCCTCTGAGAGCCGAGACAAGCTGGGAGCCAAAGGAGACTTTTCCTCAGGGAAGTCTTCCTTTTCCATTACTCGAGAGGCCCAGGTCAATGTCCGGATGGACTCTTTTGATGAGGACCTTGCACGGTAAGATGTATTCTTTCTTGATCCTTAGGTCTTTCGTAGCCTAAGTTGTGTCTCCTAACCCCTCTCACTGAGAACATTCTCCTGTATTTCCCCTGCCATCTCAGTCTCTGTGCTGATACACTCATGTCTGTCTGTCTTCAGTGGAGAGTGTATGTCACTGAGTGATTATATCCTTTGGGGGCAGTATCTCTGAGGTGGTGAAGTGTCTTTTCAGTCCTTAGTGACTGGCTTTCTTGGTTACTGGGTCCCCTGTGCGTCTCTCTCACTCTCTGTTTATCACCACGTCCCCTCACCTCCACCCTGCAAAAGACTGTTGTTTCTTTTTGTGTTTAAGATGTCTTTTGCCAATGAAGCCATCCAGGATCCACTCCTTCATTCCTAACTGGGTCACCAGTCCAGGCCTCACCATCAAATAACAATAGCAATTTTAGAGTTGAGGGAGGCAGATACACCCCATCCCCAGCTTTAGGAAAGAGAGTGGTAAGGCCCCGCTGACTGTTTTTCCCTTGGAGTAACTATCCAGCTGGTTGGACGTCTGCTTGAGCAGTGTTCCAGCCACATCTTGCTCCTCCTTCATGCTGTTACCTCTCTGAATGGCTTCAGCTGGCCAAGCTAGTTGGTCTTTTAATATACCTTGTCATCTGTCATGGTGTTAAAACCAGCAGTAACCCCAAAAACAATCGTTAAGGTTTAACATTTCACCCTACTTGAAGATTCCCAGTGAAGAAAGGGAGGAGAGGCCGGGCGCGGTGGCTCACGCCTGTAATCCTAGCACTCTGGGAGGCCGAGGCGGGTGGATTGCTCAAGGTCAGGAGTTCGAGACCAGCCTGAGCGAGACCCCGTCTCTACTAAAAATAGAAAGACATTATATGGACAACTAAAAATCTATATAGAAAAAATTAGCCGGGCATAGTGGCGCATGCCTGTAGTCCCAGCTACTCGGGAGGCTGAGGCAGTAGGATCGCTTAAGCCGAGGAGTCTGAGGTTGCTGTGAGCTAAGCTGACGCCACGGCACTCACTCTAGCCTGGGCAACAAAGTGAGACTCTGTCTCAACAAAAAAAAAAAAAAAAAGAAAAAGAAAGGGAGGAGAGATTTTGGATACCCTTTTCTATAGGAGGATGCATTGAGGTTACTTTGAACTTTGGTAGGAAGAGAAAAAGGAACTTTGTGGATAGATTTAAAACTCTTTGGGGAAAAAAAGTATCTTTATGGTTTAAATGTTCTTGTTACATTTGGTCTCCTCTGTTTCTTTTATAGACCCAGTGGCTTACTGGCTCAGGAACGCAAACTTTCTCGGGATCTAGTCCATAGCAACAAAAAGGAACAGGAATTTCGTTCCATTTTCCAGCACATACAGTCAGCTCAGTCTCAGCGTAGCCCCTCAGAACTGTTTGCTCAGCATATAGTGACCATTGTTCACCACGTTAAAGGTGAGTCCAGACCCCAGCCTGCTTCAGAGACTCCCTTTCCACACTTTTAGCTTCCTCTGTTGTAAGCAGAAGGATGAGTGGGTGAGTAAGGGAGCCTTTGTGGATCCTTTATCTCATCTAAAGGGCCTTTGAAGCTAGGAGCTGGCTTGCAGGAAATTCCTTTCAGGGAGAAGTTTCCATATTTTAATTACAGAGCTGAACGTTTTGAAATGCTTATTACAACCTGTGATCGTGAGAATAGGTAAAAATCCTTAAGGTGAAAGTTTAAAATGCTCAAAAACTTAGGAGCTATTAGGAAAATTACTTTTCCAGCACCTCTGTCTTTTCCCTTTCTAGTAGTCTCTTGTAGACCTAATGGTGAAAGTTTCTTCCCCAAATTACTTTGTCATCCTCTGGGCAAATGGAGACGGGCAGGTTAGGGAATGGCTACGAGAATGATGTATAGAAGCTGAAATTTAAACTCAAGGAAGGGTTGGTGCTGTGCTTCAAAGGGAAGTAAGCTCCAGGTTTCTCTGTCTTTGTATCCACATCCTAAGATAGGGGAGCTATGGTGGAAATCTGTTGCCTAACATTGGGTTGTATCTGAACTGGCCATTTTTCCTTCCTCTCTTCAGTATGTTTGTTGCGTGGATCTGACTACTTTAGTCACATCTCTGTGGCTGCAGGTTCATGCAGAAGAGTTGAACATTGTGTCTGTCTTTGGTATCATAACATGTTTCTTTCAATCCCAACAGAGCATCACTTTGGGTCCTCAGGAATGACATTGCATGAACGCTTTACTAAATACCTAAAGAGAGGAACTGAGCAGGAAGCAGCTAAAAACAAGAAAAGCCCAGAGATACACAGGTGAGGACCTCAGCCTTACACTGGAGGTTGTAATAAAAGGCTTCTTACCAGATATTAAACTCATCTTGTTAAATTCTGCTGCTGGTGCACCTTCAATGCAAAACTTAGGGTAATATCCTCCAGACTCTAGGGTAGCTGTGGGCATTTATATTTGAGAATGGAAGGGATATGCTTTGAGGACTATGATCTCCTCCCCTTTGGGGCCTGAGAAAAACAACCCTCTTGATATAGATGAACTGCTGTATTCTTGGAGCTGGAAAATGGTAACCTGAGATTACTGTGAGCTTTCTGTAGAGTAATTGCTATAATAGTTTCTTTAAGCAAACCCATGTATTTCATGGTAGTTGGAACTATCATGGGTAGTTCCATTCTTTTGGACAAATTTGCCTGGGGAGTGGAGCGGGAGAGCTTGTAGAATTATCTCAAAGGATTTAAAACGCAGCTGGTTTAAAGAATATCCTATTTGGTTGTGGAAATCTTTCCAGCAAATAGAGACTACAAACAAAGTTGGCCTTATCTTTAATTCCTCAGTAGTTAACTCTTGAACCTGTCAAGTTAGGTAGAAGGACCGTGTTTATACAACAGACTTGGATTTAGGATTTGTCCAGATTTATGTCACTCCAGGCAGCTGCTGCGCACCTAGACCTAATCTTATAGAGGAATAATGGGACCATTTCTTCTAATTCTCAATATAAAAACTGCTCTTGGAGGTTAGCAGGGCATAGATAGGGCTATAGATGAGATAACAGGCACGGCTATAGGTGAGTCCATCTTACTGCCTGTAGCAGGAAGGAATAAAACTGGCAGGGAACAAAAATCCTCTAACTCATGTTAGAGTTTGACTGGGAACTTGAGATTGTGTGTATGTGTATATTCCTATCACTGCCTACGGGAAAGTATACGTATATAAGTAAAGGATGTAAGTAATAACATACATAAGTTATGAAACATGATAAAAAGGAATGCCTGTAAGTCTGTTACCCAACTTAGGAACTAGAATATTACCATTACTATGTTCACACTATGGAACATTGTATAGTGTTTGTGTTTTCAATTTTAGGAGGATAGACATTTCCCCCAGTACATTCAGAAAACATGGTTTGGCTCATGATGAAATGAAAAGTCCCCGGGAACCTGGCTACAAGGTGAACTGTTGCTTTGATCAGTAATTCCAACAAAATGAGTGCGTTGGGCATGAACTTGACAGAAATGTGTTTGTTTAAATTACTCTCTACTTAAGTTTGTGTTTTTCTTTTAAGGATGGGCATAATTCTAAAAATGAACTACAAAGGGTTAATTTTTATTAAATGTATCAACAACCTTTGTGAAGTGGTTAGAATATGGTAAATGACCCCAAAGTCTGTTGAGGTGAGCTTGAGAAAAAAAAGAGAGGAGTTTTGGAACAAGTGCCCATGATGAGAGAAGAAACTTTTTGTGATATTTTTCTGCTTGTAAGTATTATCAAATCAACTGTATACATGCACTATTTCCAACCATGATTTCAAAAAGACATGCATGTCAGAGGAGAGTGAAATATTCATAACTTAGTAGACTGTTTTAAACAGCTGGTCCAGTTTTTTTCTAATATTGTACCATATCTATCATCTGTCGGTTACTGTTATTTTAAAGCTAAACATTACTTTGATGGCCCAGCTACATTTGCAATGATGTGCACGTAAACACTGTTATTAAGAGGATAAAGCTTGTATGCAATCTTTTACTGTGAAATAACTAGATTGGGTTTTTAAAGTCTTCGTATTTATTGATCTTCATTCACATATACAGTTGAAATTTAAAATTAGAGATGGCTCTTCCATTGCTGCTGAAACCTTTTCTAAGAATATTAATTTTCAAGTTCTCCGAACAAACTTATCTTGTTGGTTGAATGTGACGAGAGGCACTCTTGGGCAATCTCTGTTCTTTCCCTAGCCCCCTTTTCTCTTTCTCCAAGTACCCATGAGCTTGGCACTAACCATGTGAAACCCAAGATTTTGAAATATCAGAAGAGATCTCATCTTCCATGCCTCAGAAACTCAACTCAT
This sequence comes from Eulemur rufifrons, assembly GCF_041146395.1. Taxonomy (NCBI): domain Eukaryota; kingdom Metazoa; phylum Chordata; class Mammalia; order Primates; family Lemuridae; genus Eulemur; species Eulemur rufifrons. Next base: position 25,325,281 of record NC_090990.1, read on the forward strand.
TAGAGTTGCTGTCTGTACTGCCCAAGGGAGCAGCGGCTGCATTGGTCTTTTTGTCCTTTTTGATCTTGGAGGATACAGATGCCTCATTCCTTCTCTTAGAAACAAATGAAGTGATAAAATAGTAATAAACCTATTTCTGTTACTCCTGCTATTAAAATTAAACTTTATTTCAAAAAGTTTACTAGTTCATGTAAGTACAGTGTTAATACAGAGTGAACTGCTCATTTCTCCTTCTTTTAGAGATTTACTTCCTTGGGACAAACCCTATTGTATAATGTCCCTGAAACTACCTTGCATCTTTGCCCCCACTGAGTTTCCCGAGAGTTGCTGAAAGCCATTGCTGTGATGGTCTGGGCTAGTGTACTGTTGTTGCTCCTGGGTTCATACTGTATCTGCAGCATATCTTGATTGCTAAACTTCCTAGGAAGTTAACAAAAAAGATTTTTTTCCCCCCCCCTTCCTTTTTTTTTTTTAAAGTAGACTTTGACCTGGTACTACCAGTTCATGAATTCTCCATTATAGTTTTTCATATTTCTTGTAGAGAAATTTCTCAGTATAATTCAGCATTTTGGAAAGCTGCTTAAGTCTTCCATTATCTCTCTCTGGACTCAGGCCTCAGATAATTCCAAGTAGAGGATAAGCCATGGGTGACTGCTACTGTATAGATAGGGGAAGGTGAACATTTCTACTCTTAGCGGTGACTAAGCCTGAACCAGCCTAACCACCCACCTTCCAGAGCTAACTTTAGCCTTCTCAGCTTTTAGACTAGACAGTCATGAGTGGGCCACAGAAGCAACAAAGCGAGATCAATTCATAGTATTTTCAGAAGGCTACCGTCCTCATTGTTTTAGGGAACTGGCTTGGGTGCTGTAAGGGATCCTCATGAAATAACTTTTGTGGGACATCCTGCATACCTCCCAAGCTTGAGTAAGGTGCCTCACATTCCCAGTGCTTCCTTTGCACCCCTACATTGGAGTAAAAACCACAGTTTGTGGGGTGGTTGAATTGGCAGCCCTGAATCCCAAAAACCTTAATTTTGACTTCTCTTTTGATAGGCTGAGGGAAAGTACAAAGATGATCCTGTTGATCTCCGCCTTGATATTGAACGTCGTAAAAAACATAAGGAGAGAGATCTTAAACGAGGTAAATCGAGAGAATCAGTGGATTCCCGAGACTCAAGCCACTCGAGGGAAAGATCAGCTGAGAAAACAGAGAAAACTCATAAAGGATCAAAGAAGCAGAAGTACGTAAATCCGTCTCTGTCACCCTGTTCAGACTCTTGAGTAGAGTCTCTTGTCTGCCCCTTTGGGCTGTACACCACCACACCTTTCAAGCTAGATGGCTTTGGGGTTAGGAGTTATAGCAACTTGTGTTTCTTCTTTTGTACCATGTAACTACAAACAGGGTCCCTAGTTTTAAAACAGAACTTCTGCATCAAAATGTCATCCTTGTCCAGAGAAGGCTTCGTGGGAGACGTGAATCTGTTAATTTGACTACAGGGATGATGTAGAGAATCATTTGGGAATTCCTTTTGTAGTTGTTTTAGACGCGTTCTTTCTCATTGCAAATTTTCATGGGGAAGTTATAAGTTGTATTTTAGAAATGGCTCAAAGTCATTATCAAGTAGTAGCACTGTTTAGTCAAAGAAACGGTGTGGAACTAGATAGAACAAGATTGTTGATGCTTTTTAAATTAGTTTCACAGACAGTTTCAAGAGAGGTGTTCCAAATATTCCTTAAACAAAGGTGGCATTGTTGAACTTTATAGAGCAACATTCATACCAAGGTCCTGATGTTTCTGTTTACATTTTTGAAAGGTCCATGACTTTTCAGTCATGTCTCATTAAAAGTAGCACAGCTGAAGTTCATATCTTCCAGTAAGAAGCGGTGTTTCTTCTGCTATTTCTGAACTTCAGCTGGCAAGCATTTTTATAGCCATTTTCTTTTAATTTTTAGTGCCCAGCATCAGAAGATACCTATCAGTTTTCTGATAACAACTCTTTGAGATAAATTGAACAGTTGGTTTAATATCTGTTAATACCTGTTTTGCCCATTTGAAAGATAAAAGAAGCTAAGCTCAGAATGATTTAACATCACACAAGTGTCAGCTATTAATAACATCAAAACTCAGATCTTTTTTTTCCACTTTGTGTTCCACTCTGTTACTTATGCCTTATGTGTTAGGAGGCCTAGCAGCTTCCAGGTTCTGCCATAGATGAAGGACCTGATAATCCTCAGCAGGGCTTGGAAGTGCCGGTGCAGTGGTCCTCAAGGCTGCCACGGTGGGAAGGGAGCAGCACTCCTCAAGCATTTCAGGGTCGGGTCTGGATAACCAGTTCTGATTCCTCTCCCTGAAACACATGCCTACCTCTGACTTGCTATGTGACCTTGAACAAGTCTTTTGCAAACTCTGGTGTTTTGTGATTTAAGGCAAGGGAAAAAATTATAGATAATTCACTGTTCTCATTAATATGTCACCCTACAGTTTATAAGAACTTTCTTATATAACTGAAGAATGACTTACCCAGGTCACATAGCTAATTAGGGTGCTAAGACTCAAATTTAGGGCCTTTTGAGAGTCTTATTATTGAAAACCTCTTGAAATAGCACCGATTTTTAGTAGAGTCAGAGTTATGCATCTGAATCATAAGAATTTTATGACACTAACTTCAATTTCTCCATTTTATGAGTAGATGGAAGAGCCAATGTGTTTGAGTAGGGGGTGGAAGGCAGGGTGCTTTTCATACAGGAGGACTGAGGGAAGGGAGGAAGACAATGATAGGTTACGGACACTTAGGGCTGTTTTTTTCCCTAGAAGTCCTCCTCTGTCCTGGGAGCCTGGCCTTTCTGCCACCTTAGAGGCGTTCGATAATCTCTGCTACCACATGGCAGGGCTGACACCGACCTTAGTACATAGACAGTGACTCATCGTATTAAGCTAATTTGCCCTAGTCTGTAATTTCCCCGAGATGAAGGGAAGGGAAGGGAAATAACTCTGGGAAGAGTTTCGCCAGATCCTAGGCTTAGTAACACAACCTGTTTGAGCTCAGTGGGAGGTGGTAATGCAGAGTCGTGGTATAATTAGAGCTGGGTTGGCATCTAGGTCTGCTCTGTCACCTGAATCTCCATTCTATAAAGTGGGAGAAATAATACTGAATGATATTGCCATTTACTGCATGCTCGCTATTCGATGTAAGGTATTTAAACACACTGTTTATTTAATCTTTAGAGCAACCCCATAAGACAGGCCGTATTCCTGTGAGAACTAAAGTGATAGAAAGCACCGACAGCTGGTCATACATAAAGCCTCTGGCCCAGTGCCGGCAGCACTGTACTTCTCAGTACACTGTCAGTTTCCTTCTCCCTTTCTAATTCATGCATACGTCTTAGACCGAGCTACTGGAGGCCAGGGACTGTGTTTTGTTCCTCTTTCTGTGTATGTCACGTGTTTGTCATGGACTCTGATACAGATGTGTTATTGAACATGACTGACAGAATTGGGAGGAGGTACTCCAAGTATCCTGGGTGGGTGGGTTAGGGCTGAGCTGTTTAGGTTACTCACCCTCAGTTTCTTCATCACAGACACACTCTTAATTATTCTGTATTTCTTACACAAAAGGCTCTAGCCAAGGGCTGTCCCCTATGGGCTTTTGACTTCCCTGGCTCCTCTCTTAATAGGAAGCACCGGAGAGCACGAGACCGATCCAGGTCATCCTCCTCTTCCTCCCAGTCATCTCACTCCTACAAAGCAGAAGAGTACACTGAGGAGACAGAGGAAAGAGAGGAGAGCACCACGGGCTTTGACAAATCGAGACTGGGGACCAAAGACTTTGTGGGTCCAAGTGAAAGAGGAGGTGGCAGAGCTCGAGGAAACTTTGTAAGACCCTCCCCTCTTCCTCTTTCTCTAAGCCCCTTGTTCCCACCAATTCTCAATCTGTTTCATCAGAATACTGGCTTTGTTGCCTCTGACGTAAACAATCTAATATCTAGACCCCAATATCTTTGGTTCTTCCCTCTTAGATTTCCCAGGCTTTCCATATTTATTTTCTGTTCATAAAAAGCCTCTTAACGACTTCTGGTCTCAGAACTTCCCCACGTACCTTGATTCCTGCTGTTTGTAGGGAGACCCTTGGGCCATGTTTATCATCTGTCTTGTCTATAGACTTGAGCAGAAAGGGAATGGCTTGGAGACCAGTTGCCCAGCATATGACTGGAGGACAGCTGCCTATTATTCCATACCAGAAATGTATGTGAACAGAATGCAGGGAGGTTTTTTCTCATTCCTGACATGATCGTTTGTTGTGTCTCCCCTCTCCCCCCAGTTTCGAGCCAGAGGGAGAGGCTGGGGCAGAGGTAACTACTCTGGTAACAATAACAACAACAGCAACAATGATTTTCAAAAGCGAAACCGGGAAGAAGAATGGGACCCAGAGTACACACCCAAAAGCAAGAAGTATTACTTGGTATGTGCCTGGGGATCTCCAGGAAGGGCCAGAGGGCCTTTGGCACATATCATAGCTGAGACCAAGGCCTAAAATTGGTTTGTCCCAAATTGTGATTTGATGCATGTACAGGTATATTGCAATTGTAGTTGGTTGGAATGGGACTGCTCTAGGGGAGGGATTAAATGCCACACAGATCCTCTCACCCCTGTCCCATCAGCCACTTGAAAGAGCATTGCCAGCCTGATTCATTTAGTGTGGCAGACAAGCAGCCTTGATCAGAGGAAGCTGGCACTTTAGCTGAGTGGACCTCTGGGAGCCTAAGGCTTGTGTGGGTGGGTGGTTTACTCTTTGAAGTGATGGGGTTGATGAGGTAACAACTTCTGGTTTTCAAAATGCTTTCTCATTCATTCTTTCATTGGCTCTCTCCTCCTGTCCCATGGGATCGCCAGAGCAGGCATTGTTTGAGATGTAGGTTAAGTGTTTTTCTTACTCTGCTGTGCTGCCTCCTTGCATAAAACTAAAGAGAGGAGACACAAGATGGGAGGCTGGGGATAGAAGGTCAGGAAGAGCTAGAGCCTCAGCTATAGATTCTAAGTGTTACTTCCTCTCTTAACTGCCCAACAACCCAGTTCAGACATAGTTTAATGTTTTAGCATGATTGGCTTTCTCAAACCCATCCTTGGAGAATTGCTTAAGGTTCCTAAGCCTGTTTCCTTGTTTGTATCGTAGGGGGTGATAGTGATAGGGCAAATGTGAGGATGAAATGAGATACACACGTACATGTCTTACTTCAGTGCTCAGTGAAGGTTTTATCATCATCATCATCATCATCATCAGAATGCCCAAGCTATTACCTTAGAACTCCTAAGTCATTAATATTTGCTTGGATCTGAACCATTGCATTTTGGGAGTGGGGGACAGGGAGAAGGGCAGAAAAGGAGCAGAAGGCTGGGTTAGGGCACTGGTTCTTTTGGGAAAGGCACATTTGGGTGGGTGCAGAGAAGAGAGTTCTGCCTAATTCTTGTTCACTCTGGCACTGATAGCAATTTTCTTTCCCCTCAGCATGATGACCGTGAAGGCGAAGGCAGTGACAAGTGGGTGAGCCGTGGCCGTGGCCGAGGAGCCTTTCCTCGGGGTCGGGGCCGGTTCATGTTCCGGAAATCCAGTACCAGCCCCAAATGGGCCCATGACAAGTTCAGTGGGGAGGAAGGGGAGATTGAAGATGATGAGAGTGGGACAGAAAACCGAGAAGAGAAGGACAATTTACAGCCCACAACTGAGTAGGGGCCACTATGGACGTGATCCCTGGCCCAGGGGAGAGAGGCGCTGGGAAGATGGCTGGTGAGGAGCGAGACAGGAGCCTCAAGAAGATTCTGAAAGTCCCACCCCCACCTCCTGCCAGCCATGCAGAATCCTACTACAGCGGAAAGCATCCCTGGTGCTGTGTCCCACTGGACAGAGGAGGCTGGCCGTGGAGCCTGGGGTCAGGCCCAGCTCTTGAGCAGAACGCAACACATTGGGCTCTAGCCGTGTTTCTCATTTGTTGTTGGTGTGAGGGGTGGGGGCAGGGGTAGGGAGGGAGAGTGATGTTTGGATTTTGGTTTGTTCCCTATTAGAAACCAACAGTTTTGTTCTTAATTTCATTTCATTTGGAGCTAAGAGGACTAATTTGATGGTTTTCAATCTCTTCTTCCCTGTCCTGATTTTAAAAGCCCTTCTCTTTTTTTTTTTTTCTTTTCTTTTTTTAGGTATATGTAGTAATATTAGATTTAATTTGGGCAACTTTGATTCTTAAAAGAGAAAACAAAGCATGTGAATAAACATTGAAGTGTTCACCTCAGTTTGGGACCAAACTGCTTGGATCTTTGTAAAAGCCGGTTTTGTATGTCAAGGAGGAGTTTAAGGCCTTTCTGACCACCTTGTGTTCCCCTTTTCCGTGCAGCCATGTATCACGTGGAGTTGCTCCTAGCCCCATCCCACATGTCCCTATGCCCATGTTTTCTGATTTCTTCTGGGCTGGGCTTCCCATTCTCCACCAGCAGCTCCAGCATCCCAAACTTTCTAGTCGTGCTGATCCTCTCAGCAACAGGGGTGGAAACTGGAGGGCAGTTTCTGGTCTGTTTTCTAAGAAACTTATGAATTCTATTATCTTTAACAAATATAAGATGAGAAAATAATTTTTTCAATATTTTTTATTAATCTTTTTATAAAATGAAAAGAAACTCCTATGATCGATTAAGGAAGGTGGTTATGGCTGGGTGGTTCATGGGGTTTTTTGGTTTTTTTTTTTTCTTTTTTTCCTTTTTAACCTTAAGCTTTAAGTTGAAACATTCTCAGATGTTTGGGGGGGAAAACATCCTCTTAAAATGGGTCCTTATGCTTGCCTTCTGGGGAGGCGGTCCAGAGCGGGTGGATCATAGGCATTTATGCATATGTTATATGCGGACTGCACCCATCTCCCCCCAGCCTTTGCCTCTTGGGTTGTTGTGCTTCTTTCCCCTTACTTTGCTACATTTCTATAGTTAAGTTGGTTTTACTTGAATGATTCATGTTTAGGGGAAAAAAAAATGAAAATCTCCCTTAAAATTTGTTTCAACTCCTCCTGCAAATAAAAAAATAAATGAAGTGGCAGATGTGAATGGGTTCTGGTCATTGTCACCCTGAATGTGTGTGTGGTGGGGGTGGCAGATACCTCCACAGTTTCAGGGACCCTAGAAGAGAAAATGCCTGTGGAAGCTGTGCCCTCCTGCTGCTCAGCTGCGTCCTCACAGGCCCCACACTTGCCTCTGTTCCCCCGGAGCCTCAGCTCTCCCTCTGCCTGGCAGGAACTTACTCCCACTGCAGTGGTTTTCATCCTGTACCTTGGCCACCCCAGGAGAACCAGATACTTTCACTGGTGTCATGGGTAAGGACTTCGGCTTTCTTGGTGGTGGGGCCAGAGTCAAGGGGTGTGGTTAGCAGGCTCAGCTTTCTGTGTTCATTGAGCAGGAAGATTACCTGAAAGTTAGCCTGTCCCACATGGGACTGGCTGTAGGTGAGCCCTAACCTTCGGACTCTAGCCAGCTCTGGGTTTGACTGTGAATGGGAGCCTTGTAAGCTCGTAAAGTTGTTTCTTAACTGCCTAAGCCCTAGAGAGAGTCTGGAGGTGTTTTCTGAAACCAAACTGGCCCCTAAGGCTCCAAAGCAGGAGTCTTTGCTCTCTCCTTCCTCTATGCTGGGGAAGGAGGGGAACCAGTGAAGGGTGCGCCTTATAGGAAAGCGGAGGTTTTAAGTATACCAGTTATATCTTTGCGGGCAAGAGCAACTACCTTCTCCACTCGGGGCTGGCTTAGAGCGGCTGCTACCAGCCGGGGGGGGGGGGGGGGGGCCCACCCTGGTATGTGCCTCTCCCCATCTCTCCCCCTGCAGCTAAAATCTTGCTACCTGGGAGAGGGTGGGCCATGGAAAGATCTGTGGAAATTGTGGTTGGGAGCCTACGGGCCAAGGCTAGGAGAAAGGGAGTGGCACCTAGACTAAAACAGAGGTGGGCGGGGAAGAGCCTAGAGGGAGTTGTGACCCTTGCACAGGCCAGAGACCCCGGAGTCGTCCTCGCCCCTGGGTTGGGGGCCAAACCTGCTGAGCCGGGCCGCCCCCTCTCCCACACCTACTCGCAGCACCTGGAGCCCGACCTATCGGCTTGCGTCCACGCCTCCTTTGCTTCAATCTCGCGGCCCGTCCCACCCTACGCGAGCCCAGTACTCGGCCACCGGCGGGACCGGCCAGGCTCTGGAGGGCGCCGGGAAGCCATGGGTATGGGCAGAGTTTTGAGTGGCTCCTCTGCAGACGTGTGGAAATGGCAAAAGCCTACACCACCACCCCACTCCGCTGTCCTCTACACGGAGCCCGGGACTCACCCAGGCGCGCCCGCCACGGCCAGCTGCCCCGTCTGGGCCTTACTGAGCCGCGTCCCCGCCCTGTCCTCTGCCCGCAGAGGTCTTGGTCCTGGCCGGATACCGCGCGCAGAAGGGGGACGAGCTGAGTCTGGCGCCCGGGGACGTGGTCCGGCAGGTGCGCGAGGGGCCCGCACGCGGGTGGCTGCGCGGAGAGCTGGGGGGCCATTATGGCCTCTTCCCTGAGCACCTAGTGCAGGTGAGGCCGGGCCAGGGGCGGGCTGGGGGTCTGGGCGTGCGCCGCCCCGGAGCTGAGAGCGCCCTCCCCGACCTCATTCCCAGGAGATCCCAGAGCCTCTACGCGGCGCCGCAGAGGCGCAGAGACCGCGCTGCGCGCGCCGCCGAGGTAAGCGCCGGTGGGCCGGTGGGCGGGCGCGCGGACCCAGCGCTGCTTGGGCGGTCCCCGCTGGCGGTGACGGACGCGGCTCTGGGAGGGGCCACGAGGCCCGTCTGCAGCCTGTGATTGGTTCTAGGGCATAATGCTCCGCCCTAGGGCGGGGCCTGGAGGTACTGGCCTCCAGGTGGGGTACGCCCACCCTTCTCCCCGGCTCAGCGGACTGGGGCACACGGCTCAAGCTGCAGCGCTCTTGTCTGACTCCAGGTCACCCCGCCAAATCTTTGGGTCCCCAAAGATGGTGCAAAGTGAACTTCAACTACAGCCCAGAGCAGGCGGACGAGCTGAAGCTGCAAGCTGGGGAGATGGTGGAAGTGATAAAGGAGGTGAGGGAATGAGGTGATCGGAGGGTTTGGGTGAGGGGGATGGGTGAAGTGAGGGTGTGGGCGATGGGATCCGTGAGGGGTGCAGAGATGGGCAGTGAAGGAGCGAGAGAGGATCGGGTCCTAGGGCAGAACCAAGGGTGGAAGATTTGACCCTTGGGGCAGAACCAGATGCCCCTGCGTCCTCCCCCTCTCCCTAGATTGAGGACGGCTGGTGGCTGGGGAAGAAGAACGGGCAGCTGGGCGCCTTCCCATCCAACTTTGTGGAGTTGCTGGACAGTGGGCCCCCAAGTGAGACCTCGACCCTGTGACCCTGTGACCCCCTGGGACCAAACTCTGCAATCTCCAGTGACCCTCCCAGTGGCATGAGCCTGTGATCCACATATCCTGACCCTGTGACCCTTTTGACCCTCACCCATGATCCAACCTGTGAATCATCATCCTCCCTAACCTCACTGTCCCCCACCAGGCCTTTGTCACCCAGATATGCCTTCAATCAGTCCTGGTCCCCAGCGGCCTCCCAAGGTAAATTGGGTCAGAGTGGGCATAGAGATGGTGAGTTCCTCTTGGGGTGGCTGGAAGCTCAACTTGTTCCTCCCTCCCCCGGTCCCCACTAGCTGAGCAGCCTGACCTATGACAGCCCTCCAGACTACCTGCGGACAGGTGAGCAGCCAGCCAAAGTGTCCCCGCCCCCCTACAAGCCACTCTGACTTGGGGGAGGGAGACGAGCTAGGCAGATGGAGGAGGGGGCTGCTGACTGATGGGGGAGGCTTGGCTTCAGTGGACTGACCTCTCCTCAGTCTCCCGCCCTGAGACCTACAGGGTCCTGTTTGACTACCAGCCTGAGGCCCCAGACGAGCTGGCTCTTCGGAGAGGAGACGTGGTGAAAGTACTGAGGAAGGTGTGAGAGGAACGGGGCAGGGAGTGCCCAGGGAAGTGGGTGTTGAGAAGGGGTGGGGCCCTGGAAAGAAGGGGCTTAGGGGACCTGGCTCATCTCTCGACCGGCATGTTTCTTTCCCAGACCACAGAGGATAAGGGCTGGTGGGAAGGAGAGTGTCAAGGCAGAAGAGGTGTTTTTCCAGACAACTTTGTGCTCCCACCACCCCCAGTGAGTACAGAGCCAGACCCTCAGGTGGCAGGGCGCAGGGTGTTTTGGACAAAGTTGGGAGTCATGGTACTCCCTGGACACAGATGGAGGGTCACCCCTAGATTAAGGTGGACTTAGATATGTGGGGGTTCCACTTGGGATTCTAATACAGGTTGTGTATCCCTTATCCAAAATGCTTGGGACCAAAAGTACTTTGGATTTTGGAATATTTACTTATACATAATGAGATATCTTGGGGATGAGATGTAAATCTAAACACAAATTCATTTATGTTTCATATATACCTTATATACATAGGCTGAAGGTAATTTTATATAATATTTTTAATAATTTTGTGCATGAAACAAGGTTTTGACTGTATCCTGTCACATGAGGTCAGGAATGGAATTTTCCACTTGCGGCTTCATGTCAGCACTCAAAAAGTTTCAGATGTTGAAGCATTTTGGATTTCAGGTTTTCGAATTAGGGATGCTCAACCTGTACTTCTTTTCTGCATAGATCAAGAAGCTCGTTCCACGGAAGGTGTTATCTCGGGAATCAGGTGGGTGCCTGGGTAGCCTAGGATTGGGGGGGTGCTCTCTGGGAGACCCCACCGATCCAGTTGCCCATAAACACCTGCAGCTCCCCAGTGGTCCAGCACACGCGCATAGGAGCTCCCTCCCCTGTGGGTCAAGAGCCTGGTGGGAATGTACGTAAATCAACAAATCAATGTGTGGGTCAGTTTCTGTGGGTTAATCGGTTAATGTTTCTGTGTCTGTGTCTTGAGAATGTGGCTGTCGGCGGATATAGATTTGTTTCATTTTGTAAGGAAATGTGTGGATCTTTGTGTCTGAGTTTACAAGACTGTGTATATAAATGTGTCAGTGAATAGCTTTCGTATATGTGTCTGTGTGTCTGTGGGGATGTCTTTTTATTTATCTTAAATACTTGACACATGCCAAAAATATACATAACACATATGGTATAAAACTTAATGAACACCCTCGGTCTGTCACCCAAACCCAAGAACTTGAATATCACCAGGGGTTCATTCCTTCCCTTTCCCATCCCTCATTTCCCCCACCCCAAAGGTATCCACAGTCTTGAATTTTATGTGTATAATTTCCTTGAGTTTTTCTTATATGTATGTGTGTCTAAACAATGTATCACTGTTTATTTTTGTTTGCTTTTGAGCTTTATAAAAATAGTAGCATAGGTTTATAGTCTTCTGAGACTTGCTGTTTTTATGAACATTGTGTTGTGTGTAGATGTAGTTCGTTTATTTTTCTCTGCTGTATAATATCCCTTGTAGGGAGTTTACCACAATTTATGTATCTGGTCTCCTCCTGCTAGTGGACACTTTAGTGCTTCTGGGTTTTTTTGTTTTGTTTCGTTTTTAACAGATAGGGTCTTGCTCTGTTGCCCAGGCACATGCTACCATACCTGGCTAATTTTTCTATTTTTTGTAGAGATGAGGTCTCACTAGTTTGCTCAGGCTGGTCTCGAACTCCTGGCCTCAAGTGATCCTCATGCCTTGGCCTCCCAAAGTGCTGGAATTACAGGCATGAGCCACCACGCCCGGCCCCTCATGGTTTTTTGTTGCATTCCATCCTTAATTTCTTTAAATATTTTATACATAGCTACAAATTTTTTTTTTTTTTTTTTTTTTGAGACAGAGTCTCTGTCACCCTGGGTAGAGTGCTATGGTATCAGCCTAGCTCACAGCAACCTCAAACTCCTGGGCTCAAGCAATCCTCCTGCCTCAGCCTCCCACATAGCTGAGACTATAGGCACTTGCCACCATGCCTAGCTAATTTTTTCTGTTTTTAGTAAAGATGGATCTCGCTTTTGCTCAGGCTGGTCTCAAAACGCCTGAGCTTAAGTGACCCTCCCGCCTCGACCTCCCAGAGTGCTAGGATTACAGGCGTGAGCCACCGTGCCCGGCCCATAGCTTCAAATATTTTATACATAGCTAAGCTACCCGACATTCCAGTATCTGCTGTGTGTTGTGTGTGCTGACTCCACTCTCAGTGACCTGCCTTCCTGTGTGTTTTATGATTTCTGTTAGCTCATGACTTGATCTTAATCTGTAGGAGTCTTGCAGGCCTTAGTAGGGGAAGAATTCTTCCAGAGAGGATTTGTTTCCACTTCTGCCAGTAGCCAGAGAACACCAAGCACCAAGCACACTTCGGTCCTCCTGGAGAAAGGTGGCACAAGGGTGGCACTGCTGTGTGGCTACTGGGTTCTGGTGTGTGGTGACCGAGGGAGCAGAGTGGGGCTCAGCAGCCGTGGAGCAGAACTGCCCTCTTTCCACCTTTCTGGCCCCAGCTCTTCCCCTTTTTGTGGACCTCCCCTACCTCTTTTACATCCCCCAATGCCTCCAAATTGTGTCCTAAGCAGGATGTAACTGCTGTCTAGTGGGAGGGCCCTTTAAAAGCACCTACTCAGCCATACTACAAGAAGCAGAAGTCAAAGTTAACATTTGCTGAGCTTGACTATCTGCCAAACAGTCTTCTGAGCAACTTATGTGTATTAAGTCACTCAAACCTCACCAACAGCCCTACAAGGTGTGTACTATTGTTATCCGTGTTTTATGGCTGAAGACAATTGGGGCACATGTTTCTTGCCCAAATTATCATACAACTTGCAAGGAACGGAGCTGGAATTCAAAGCCTGGTGCCTGGCTGTAGAACCCATGCCTCTCCCCACTGTCGGGCTTGTGTATGTATCTGTGATGATGTGTGTGTATGAGTAAATGCCAGCATGTGTGCATATGCCAGAGTGGCTGTTTGTGTGTCTAAGGATGTGAATGTCACTGTGTGACCATCCTGAGGTGTTCACTCTGATGTCACCTCAGCGTGGCTTTTCTGACCACCTCATTTAAAATTGTACACACCCCTGCTTATTCTTATCAATGACAATAACTCTAGCACACTACATATTTTCCTTTCTGTATGTCTGCTTCCCCAGTAGCACGTGAGCTCACTCTGGCTGCTGTGGGAAGAACACGCACCAGGCAGGGTGGGTGCAGCCCAGGCCCAGGTTGGGGGCTGTTGTAATAGCCAGGTGGTGGTGACTTTATGCAGAGCACTTGGTGAAGGAGGTGGCGACAAGTGATGGGATTCAGGAAAATCGCGGTGGTAAAGTGGATTTGCTGATGGCTTGGATGTGCGGCATAAGGAAATAAAAGGAGTCAGGATGTCTCCTCATTTTGTCATCTGAGCACGTGGGAGCACAGGGAAAGGGGCAGATTCAAGGGGCACAGGGGACGGGAAGCGAGAGACTGGTTTGGGTGTGTTAAGTGTGATGCCAGTTAACTCTTCGCGCGGAAGTATTGAGAGGGCAGTCGGATACGAGGCTGCAGTTCAGGGAAGAAGCAGCGGCTAGAGATGAAAATTTGGGAGTCCTGGGCTTATTGAGGATCATTCAACCGCTAAGACTGGGTGAGATCTCTTAGGGAGTGAATGAGATGGAGAAGACGAAGTCTGAGGGGAACTGGATGGGGGAAGGTTATTGCTACGGTCCAGGAAAGAGACGAGGTCTGAACCAGGGAAGTTGCCACCGGCATTAAGCAGGGGACAGGTCTGAGAAAAAGTATGGATAAAAACCTAGCAGGAGAGGGAGCATCTCTCCAAAAAGCCTTCTCTGACAGCTGTCTGTTAGGTGTCCTTTCGGGGTGCTCCCACAGTTCCCCATGCCTGTGTGGCATGATGGTGGCCAGCTTCCTGGGAGCTCCCAGGAGGCGGAGTCAAATGGTTCATCTCCTGTCTATAGTCCTCGGTACACAGCACAAGACAGGACTAGTGGCTGCGGGTGGATGACTAAGTGGATGAATGAATGCTTCACTCCTCTCTCTCCTCCCAGCTCCTATTAAGGAACCAAAAAAATTGACGTCCAAAGCATCCCTCCCTATAGTCAGGAAGGTGGTGACATCCCCCACTGGACCCAGCAAAGCCAAGTAAGGAGGAGGGAAGGGTTGGGGGAAGGAGGAGGGTATGAAGGAAATGCCCCTCCCTGGCCCCAACCCCAGGGCCTGATGGGGATATGTTCCAGGACGTCTTCAGCAGCCAGCAGGGACAGTCAGAAGCTCCCCTCCCAAGGCTCAGGTGAGGGCTGCCTTCCTCTAGTAGGGGGAGGATTGGAGGACAGCGTGGTTGCGCTGAGGGACCAGGGATGGGAAGAGACTAAGGGTCAGAGTAGGCTTGGGCCTCTGAGGTTCTGCTCTCATAGGCTCCAATGGCAGCTTCCTCAGTGGGGGTCCGTGTCACCCTGGCAGAAAACGATCCAAAACCCAGGCTCCCCGGCAGCGCTCTGCACCCAGTCAGGTGAGAAGGCAGGAGGCATGGGAGAGTGGGGGTACTGGGCAGAGGCTGGTGCCCACAGGTGTGTGCAGCGCATCCCAGGCCCCGGGGAACCAGACTCCAACCTCCAGGGCTTCCAGCCTTCAGCCGAGACTTCACACCCATCTCCGCAGGGGGAAGAGCAGAGCAGCCTGGCAAAGGCCTCTGCTGTGAGTAGAACCCCTCCTCTGGACAAGACTGCCACCCCAGAGAAGACCCCATCTCCAGAGAAGGCCCCCAGCTCAGAGAAGATCCTGGCTCCTGACAAAGTCCCCACCCCAGAGAAAACCCTGACTCTGGAGGACAAGGCTCCCACCCCAGAAAACCCCACCCCAGAGAAGATCCTGACTCCCGACAAAGTCCTCAACCCAGAGAAGACCCCGACTCTGGAGGACAAGGCCCCCATCCCAGAGCAGACCCTGACTCTGGACAAGGCCTCCACTCTAGACAGGGTCTTTTCTGTGGAAGAGGCCCCTGCTCCAGAAGTCCCAACTAAGGATGAAGTCCCTGACCCAAAGATGGCCCCTCTAGGGGATGAAGCCCCCTCCCTAGACAAGGCCTTGCCCCCAGAGCAGGTGCTCTCTGAAGAAGGGGCGCCCACTCAATTCCATCGCTGCTCTGCGGAGGAAACCCTGCAGAAGGTTGAGCCCCCTGTGGCCAAAGAGGCTGAATCCCAGGAGAAGGTCCACATGCCTCATTGCTCAGACAGATGCCTCTGTATGATGGAACACCCCCGAGTGAAGCATGACAGCTCTCCACCCCAGTCTGAGTCCACGTCCAAGCCAGGGTCCTTGCCTGTCCCTGAGAAGCCTCACCCCCAGGAAGAGGCCACAACCCTCCTAGAGGAGGCACCTTCAAAAGATGGGACTACTCCCCAAGAGGAGGTGCCTCTGAAAGAGGAGGTGTCCCTAAAAGAAGTGCCCCCCAAAGAGGAGGTGCCCCCTGAAGAAGTAGCTCCCAAAGAGGAGGTGGCTCCCAAGGAAGAGGCACCCCCTAAAAAGACAGCCCCTGCCCCCCAAAACCCACATCCACTCAAGCAGACTCCAGACCCCCAAGAGACTCCCACGCTCCATTTCCCGGTCCTGCAAAATCCCACGGACAGCAAGAACGACAGAGTGGACATGACGACGCTGAAGGCCGAGGTGCAGTCTCTACGGAGGGCGCTGGAGCTGATGGGGGAGCAGCTGGAGTAAGTGCGGGGAGGGAGGGGCGTGGGGAGGGAAGGGCCTGCCCATCCCCTCACCTCCGCCTGGGGTCCGCAGAAGGAAGCTGACCGACATCTGGGAGGAGCTGAAGAGCGAGGGGGAGAAGCGCCGGTTGCTGGAGGTGGGCGAGGCGAGGGTCCACGGCGGGCGGGGGCTGGCGGCTGGCTCTGCGCTGACACCCGCTCTCGCCCAGGCTCAGATGCTGCAGAGGACCCAGAAGGCCCCGGCCGGGGACTTCGTCCACGCGCAGACGCAGACGTACTGAGGGCGGGCCTACGAGGGACCGTGGCCCGGCCTGGACGGACGTCTGGTTTGGGCCACCCACGTCCTTGCACACGACTTTGGGAAACGCAAGAAAGTAAACTCTGCCTCGCACGCGCGCTGAGCCGGTCTGGTCCGTGGGGGCGGGGCCGGCGGGGCGGGGCGGGCCCTCCGCATTCCTGGCGGTCTCTCCCGGGCACATCTGGCCAACATGTGGCTCCCATTACGGTTCCCAAGGCCTGTGCAAGCGGCTATTTTTAGCCACCGGATGGTGGGGGGGGGAGGGGAGGGTGTCTCCTTCGGACGCCAGCCCCACGCTGGAGAAATGGCGCGCAGGAGGGGCCCAGGCTGGGTTCTGCTCTGCCCAGCGGGCAGGATTCCGGGATCCAGCTGTGCGCCGGGGGAGGGACGGAGAGGCCCGCTCGGACCCCTCCCGGTTGGCCTCACTGTCGGCTCGCTTGAACTCACCTCGGCTGAGACGTGAACCCAGCGCCCAGCCCAAAGTAGCACCTTAGCGCCAAGGTTAGGGTCTCGAGGCCTGGTGTGTTGTGTGGTTGCAATGCATGCCTGACCCTGGGGCACTGTGGGGACAGGGAATGCATGGGGGGGGGGAGCTGGGGAGGCGGTGGAGTGTGGGTGCAGGAGTGTGCTTCTTTCTGCCGTCTGCGAAGTGAACACAGGCAGGTGTGCCTAGTCGTCCGGTGTGTACACAGAGGCGGTGCAGGCTGGAAAAGGAGTCGATTGGGGGGGTCTCAGCCTCGGACCCCCTTCGCAGAAGACTGGGGACCGCCGGGGATAGGGGTAACAGAGGAAGAGACTGAGCCACTGAGAATGCAGCTTTCATTGGTCACTTCACCTCTTCTTCGTCCCCCAGGGAGGGGTGGGGCCCCTGCATCCCGCCCCCGGGTTCTAATGGCAGGACGGGGAAGGGTGCCCCTCTCAGGGTGGCAGTCCATGCCCAATAGCACCAGGGGAGCCGTGGGGGCTGGGCAGTCCGAAAGTCCTGGGACAGCTCTGGCTCATTTGCATGTCCAGTTTCCAGAGCGCCTTGCAGCGGGAGCCGGGTGGTCAGTAATAGTGCATGCGGCCCAGCGTGCCGGTGGCCGTGGGACTGGGCCCCAGCGTGCCGGTGCCTAGCAGGTCCGGCTGCCCGGTACGCCAGATCTCCCGCAAGATCCGCTCCCGCTCCTCCAGCCGCTGCGCCCGCTCCAGCTCCTCGGCGGACGTGAACACGTTGACGCTGAGAGGCCCGTCGGGCTCCGCCGACAGCTCAGGGCCCGGCAGCGTGTCGTCAGGGCCCAGCCTCGTCACCGTGTCCTCCTCCTCCTCGTCGTCGTCGTCGTCGTCGTCCTCAGGCTCCAGGGTGCTGCTGCGCGCGCCCGGGCGCAGAGCGGGGCCACGGGGCCGCGGGCGGGGCGCGCACGAGATGCTGATGACCAGGAGGCACAGGGTCAGCAGGAGGCCGAAGCAGACGCCCAGCACGAAGTAGAGACCAAGGCTCTCGGGGTTAGCTGGGGGCAGAGGGCAGAGGTCATGGGGGGCTTCAGGGGTGGGAGCCACTCCATCACGGAAAGACTTCACGCTCTAGGTTTAAGGGCAAGGAGCGAAACCCCCATTTGGAGGGTGTTCGGGAGCCGCCCACGGGCAGTGGGCAGTGAGGGTGGGGGAAGTTGGGACAGGCGACTGGCCAGGAGGGGTTGTAAGGGCCGCGGCGCGGGGCGCGGAGGGAAGGGGCGGTGTGGGGGCGGGGAGGGGTCCAGGGCCCCGGCCCTTGCGCGCCCGTCCTCACCGCGGATGTGAGCGTAGGCCGCCAGGCTGTTGCTGAGCAGCTCCATGTCCCTTCGGGGGGCATCCATGCTGCTCGGGGGGCAGCTCCCCTGTCAGCCTGCGGGGTCAGCAAGGTCAGGTCCTTCTCCCAACCCAGAGCTGGCCCTGACCCGCTTCCTCCTCGGGGCTGCTGGTCTCCCCGGAGGAGCGGCCGGTTCCACCCTGGAGAGTCGTTCTCTACCTTCGTTGCAGACCCGGGCCCTGTCGGGGGGAATCCTTCCCCGGGCGCCGACCCCCTCGGCCCCGCGGAGCCCCGTATTGGGTCGCAGGAGGCCCCACCCCCTTGTGGGGTCCCAGAATGAGGCCCGGTTCTGCCGTCTGGGAACGGGATGGGGGACAGAGACGCAGGGGCCTCCCCACTGCCCAGGCGGGCTCCGGGGCAGGGAAGCCGCCACCCTCCCCATCCTGCCCACCCCTAGGGGACCCCCGGCCCAGAGGCCCGGGCTCGCTCACCGTCAGCGCCCCGCTTCCCGGCTACCCGCCCCGGCGCGTCCGGCGGCCGCATACACCCGGGCCCGCGCCCCTCCCGCCCAGCTCGGCTCCCAGGCCGCGGCAACGCTGGCCGGACACGGGCCGATGGACCAGCCGGCGGAAAGTTTCCTCCGAGGAAAGAGGAGGGACGGGGCGGGGCGCGGGGAGGCGGGGAGGAAAAGGGCCGGGAGAGGAAGGGGAGAGGAGCGAGCGGCCGCAGGAGGGGGAGCGAGGCCCGCGGGCCCGTCTGCTCCCCCACAGGAAACCGCTGGGGAGGCCCTTGCGCGGACCCGCCCCCGGGCTACTAATAACAACAATAATAGTGATGATGGAGTTCTTCCTAGGTGCTAGGCAATGGGCTAAATAAACCCTTTACGTGTTTATTCATTTACTCCCAACAACCCTATAACGTGGGTACCATTATCCCCACTCAGCAGATAAAGTAAACTGAGTCACTGAGACATTGGATAACTTGACGAAACGGTCAGAATTTGAACCCACTACTCTCTGACCCTAGAGCCTGGGCTCTAAACCACTTCCCTGCACCTTGCTCCCCCTCCCGGGAGGCCCCAGGCTCCCTCACCCAGGGAAGACTGCCCCTTCTCCCCAGACCTTGCAGAGGTTGCCAGCACCGCCAGACCCACAGCGCGCCTGGTAGGGAGAGGACTCTTAACCCCTCCTCCCAGGGCCCAGGCACGAGTGTGTCCAGCTGGCGAGCTCTGGTCTGGTCACGCAGGGTTAATGATTGTTGGACTCGGGCTTTGAGCCAGGCCCAGCCAGCCTTGCAGACCCCAGCGCGGGGCCTCTGCCTGTGCATGCGAGCGCCTGTGCGCCTTTGCACCCGGTGGCGTGTGGCAGTTTCCCCCGGGCTAAAACCCAGCCCTGCACACACACGCACAACCACCTGGGCCTGTGCATGCAATGTGTTGTGTGATCAGTGTCTGCAGCTGGGTCTTTCGGCCCAGTCTCCTCCTTCCTCCCCCCCTCTCCCTGGGCCTCCCCTCCCTGCGCTGGAGCTGGGGTGAGGGGGAGGCCTTCTTGGCGGGAGCCTTAGAGAGGAGGAGGAAAGGAAGGGGGAGAGGAAATTGCAGACATAGCTGAAGGCACTGTCTGAGGCCCATGGACCAGCGACCCCCCCCCCAGTCCAGGCTGGAGACCCCCACTCCCCCAGAGACTGGGTTCACGTAGAGGGCAGATCCAGGTGGGGAAAAGACCAGCACTGACTCCCATGGGGACAAGAAAGGGACTCCTGGGTGTCTGTGGCTGTTTAGTCTGTTATGTGAGCGTGTGTGGAGGTATTTTTGCCCTTATCTGTGTATTTATTTATGTGGTGATCCGCTTGAGTATTTTTGTGGGGGTGGGTATGTCTATGTACAAATAAATCTACAGCCACTAGTCAACAAACGTTGGGTGTGTGTCCCTCGCCCTTAGTATGGTCTGCATCTGTGGATTTAATCAACCTCACGCCAAAAATATTTTTTTAAAAGTTGTATCTATACTGAATATGTACAGACTCATTATTTCCTGAACAATACGGTATAACCGCTATTTGCATTGCATTGGGTATTATACATAGAGAGGATGTGAAGTATATGGGTGGATGTTCGTAGGTTACGTGCAAATACTGCGCCATTTTATGTCAGGGACTTCAGCATCCTCAGAATTTGGGATCCCCTGGGGTCCGGGAACCAGTACCCCCATGGATACTGAGGGACGCCTGTAGTGGAAATTTTGCAATAAACAGAACAGACACAAATCCCTGCCCTCATGGGGCTGGCGCTGAACTGGACAGACAATAGAAGATAGTGTCAGATACTGCTGAGCGCTCAGAGGGTGACAGGACAGGGCAAGGTGGTGGACCCCACCTGGCACGGCTCTCAGGGCTTCTGAGGTGAGAACTGAATGCTGAGGAGGAGGCAGACATGCCAGTCAGGATCTGGGGATGGTGTCGGGGCAGGGCCAAGGGCCAGGGCAAAGGGCCTGGGGTAGGGTGTGCTAGAGGTACTGCACTCCCAGGGGCACAAAGCCAGTGGGACGTGGGACGGTGTGCAGGTGCAGGGGAGTGGCCAGTGGCCATAAGGGGGCTCGCTGGCCCTGCACAGGAGCTTGGATTTTATTGTAAGTGTAGGGTGTAGCCCCTGGGGAGTTTTAAGTGTCATTGTCTTTGACGCACTTTGGAAGGATCTGGGTGGTGGCTCAGTGAAGGATGGGCCCCAGTGGGTAGGGCAGCAGCTGGGGAGCTGGGAGGGGGTCAAGTTCAGTGTTAATGCTGAAGGGAGTTCGCACTGGGTGTGCACGTGAGGGAAAGAGGAATTTAGGACGACTTGGTATGGGGCCTGGGCACAGGACGACGAAAGCCTTCCTGGTGGGGGAGTTGGTTTCATTTTCGGTTGGACACCCGACATTGAGGTGTCTCCTGGAGGCGGCGTCAGCCAGGAGAGATGGGAGCTGCAGGGGACACACCGGGCAAGGATGTGACGGGCAGCACTGAATCGAGCTGAGAGGTGAAGATGAGGCCAGAATGCGCCCACTGCCTTGGGCAATACTGCGGTACTGTCAGCGACCTGGTGGGTTGCTGGGGTTGTATGTCTAATTCTTCAAGGTATGGGTGTGACCGGCTGTCCTCCCAGTACAGTCGGGAGTGCGTTGACGTGTTTAATGCCTACCATCCACGTGAACATCGGTGTGCAGATGTGCTTTTGTGACCATGTGTGCCTCGGGGCCTCAGTTTGTGTTGCACATACCTGCGTCTCCGTGAGGGTCCGCGTGCATGCATCTCTGTGAGCGTGCCGCGCGTACCGGCCGTACAACTTTGGACATGTTTCTGTCAAGCTCTTTCCATGCATCCCTCTGCTTTGCAGATCTCTCGGTTTCTCCGCCTGCAGGCAAAGGTGTGTCTGTGTCTGGGTTAGTCTGTGACATGTGTTTGGTGTGGGTCAGGTGTGACTCAGCCCTGGGGAAGCAGGTGGCCATGCTGGAGCAGAGTGAGGACGGTGGCTGGTCCCTTCAGAGAGAGGGACATACAGTGCCCAGAGTGCTGCCTTCTCCAGGGGATGCCAGCCTGGGCCAGGTGGAGAAGTGGCAGCCTTGCCCTGGGGGGTTCCAAGGAGCTGAGGACTGCTCCTGGGGGCTTGGGGAAGGTGCCCGAAGCTTTTGGCCTATGTGGTCATCTTCACAGTCCACATGCCCTCTTGGCCACCTGACTCTGCTTTAGGCCTGCCTCCCCTGCCCAGCCACCTGCTTCTGTCTTTCTGCAGGTCTATCACCTGCCCGTCTGGCTCGAAGTCCACTTATCCACCTGCCTATCTCCTCCCTCCTCCTCCCTGCCTGCCCACCCCCTTGCCGGCCCCCTCTGCTCTCCTATCTGCCTGTGAGACCAGGGATTTGTCTCCTAGGAAGGCACAGAGAGTCCTCCTAGGATGAAACACGGGAAAGACAGGCCTTGAAGGGAGGTGGGGGGGGGGGCGGGGGGGGGCAGGGCAAGAAATTCAGAGCTTATGGGAGGGGCTCAAGGGAGCTGGCGCATTCTCGGTGCCGTGCAAAGCCCAAGTATGACTCTGTTCCCCTCCCCAGTGGCCAAGCTAGGAGCTGGCCCTGGCTGCTCTGCTGCTGGCACTGGGGCCTCACCTTCCCTCGGGGTCTGCATGGAGGAAAGAAGGGGACATACTCAGGGCCTCCTGAGGCATGCCCGGTCCTCTGAGTGGCTCCACACCCCCAGCACCCAGGACAGCTGCTGGATAGACGGTGCTGGTAAAAGTTTGCTCAGTGAATAATAGTAGTTATGGATATTAAATACCCGCCTGGTTCCTGGCACTCTGCATAAATGCTGTGTGCACTCTGACCCTTCAGATCGTCCCAATAACCTTGTGTAGTTTACAGCACGCCTCCCATTTGACAGGGGGAGGGTGAGGCTCAGGCCAGGCAGTGTGCACGTGCTCACGTGGGTGCAAGTGGTGGGGCCTGGATTTGACATGCAGAGTCCAACTCTCCGTGCTTTCCCCCGGGGCAGCTGCACCCCGTCGGACCCTGCGCTGCCTTTTCCTGATGCCTTCTGCTGCTTTCATGCTCCTGAAATGAAATTCATGGCTAATATACCAACCTTCACGTCTAATTAAAAAGTATGTAATTTTTTTTTTGTCCTATAATATATAAGAAAGAAGAGGTAATGACTTGTATTTGTGAAGTGGCCAATTGCCAGGAAGGCACCAGCTGTGTGTGCAGACCGATGCTAGAATGTGGTGGTGCCAATGTCTGAAATGATGAAGAACTCTTGGCAACGTTCTGAGCAAATAAAGTACAAGTTCCTGCCACTCTACACAGTAGTTGCATTCCTGGAAAATTGAACATATATTATAAATGTATAAATCCTTTGTGTGTGTGTAAAGTGGAGTTAGATTCTTGGCTCTGGCAATATAAACAAGCTTTTCCCTGGGCAACATAGTGAGACCCCGTCTCTACAAGGAAAAAAAAAAAAAAAAAAAAAAAGCCAGGTGTAATGGTGGCAACTGTAGTCGCAGATACTCAGGAGGCTGAGGCAGGAGGATGGCTCGAGCCCAGGAGTTTGAGTCTGCAATGAGCTACGATGACACCACTGCACTCGAGCCCCGGCAACAGAGAAGACCCTGTCTTAAAAGACAAAAAAACAAAACAAAAAATCTTTTTTCACGTATGTTGTGCGTGATGTAGAACCTGCCTCCTGTGTGGGTTGTCTGGAGTCCCTGGCCCCACCGTCTCAATGCCAGTCACTGTGATGACCAGCCCCCCGGCCCCCAGCGGACACAACAGAAAAGATTCCTGCCCTCATTCAAGGAGCTCCACATGTGCGTAGGGAAGGCAGCTATAATCCAGAATTGCATATATATGTCAGGCTGTGATAAGCGCAAGAAAGAAAAACAAGTAGAGTAAGGGGTTAGAGATCAGGTGGACAGGTGAGGGAAGGCCTCTCTGAGGAGGTGACATTTTGAGCAGAGACCTGTATGAAATGAGGGAGGGAGCCATGGAAATATGTAGGGGAAGAGCCTTCCAGAAAGGATAACCAGTGCAAAGGCCACGAGGTGGGAGCATGTGTGGCTCGTTCAGGCCAAGGAGGCCTGTGTGTTGGGAACAGATGGGTGAGGGGTGAGGGCTGAGGGGCCGAGCAGTCAGGGAGGTAGCCAGGTGTAGGGCCTCTTGGTGTAGGCGCGGATTTTGTCCTGCATGGGATGGAAGCCATCAATCAGAAGGTTCTGAGTGAGAGAGGGACACAATTGGAGTTTTAAAAGGCTCACTATGGCTGCCAAGTGGCGCTTGGACTGTCACCTGGGAAGCGTGGGAGGAGGGAGACCGGGAGGTGAGAGGTGGGGGCTTAGGGTGCTTGCAGCGGAGCTGCCAGGTGCTCAGATTCTGCCTGTGTTCTGAAGGCAGGGCCGGCTGAGCAGCGGGAGATGGGACGTGGGGTGTGGGAGAGGGAGAGCGACAGAGAGAAAGTCGAGGCTACCTTGGCTTTGGAGCCTGAAAGACTCAGCCACCAAGACTCCCTTTCCCACTTCCTTTCCCACTTCGGATGGCTTGACAGCCCTGGTCCCGCTTCTCTCTGAAACTGCGCTCCCTGATGACACTGGGGACTGTGGGGTGGCCAGCAGTAATGGAAACTTCTCAGTTATTTTGTCTGCCCTTCCAGGAGCATAGGAGGCTGTTGGTCTCACCTGTCACATCCATCTTTCTGGTACTGTCCCTTCCTCTGCATCCAGGGCTCACAATAAAAACTTGTGAGGAGCAATCTGAAAAGTTGAGGTCAATAAACCAAACAGTTCTGCAGTGTCCGCGCGTGCCAGGCCCAGTTCTGGGTGCGGAGGAGACGAGAGTGAGCAAGACGAAGTCCTGGCCTCCATGGAACTTGCTATCTTGTGTACCGAGTGTCAGCATGACATGTGTAGGTGCCCGGGAAATATCTGTGCACTGAACAGGGGCCAAACTGGTGGAGGGACAGGAGTGAGGCTGAAAATGGTGACCCCAGAGCCAGAGAGTGGCGATGGTGGGCTGGGTACAAGGGCACCTTCCCGCAGGGCAGCCAGGACAGATAAGGTAGGAGCCAAATGCACTTGGCTGCCGGGGCAGGTGAGCTGTGGAGTGAAGGTGGGGACGAGGGGCCTGGGCTTGTGCCTTCTCACGTCTTGGAGAGGTGCCGCCCCCTCTTGCTGTGTAGACCCATGGCTGGGAAGGGGCTTTGCCTGGTGGATTTCTGCTCCCTTTGTGACTGGGCCTGGGCGGGCTCCTCCACACAGAAGTGGGCTGCAAGGGCGCCGTGGCTGCTGGGGAGGGGCCGGCCTACGTCTAGCTTCCTTGCCAGGGTGAAGTGCAATCTGCAAAGTCTAAATTTAGGCAAAGGAAGGAAGGAAAGAAGAAAGGAAGGAAGGAACCCCTCGGCTCCCTACAGAGGGACAGGGAGGGGGGTGGTACAGGAAAAGGCCTGGCCTGGCCACCCCAGGTGCCCTGGACAGACATGTGGGCGTGGGCACATGGGCAGCCTCTGTCTGGCCAAGCTCCCCCACCCCAGATGGTCTGGCAGAGAGAGGATCGAGAATCTTCCAGCAGCGGCTCTGGGACCCCTGTTGCCTGCACAGGCCAGGGGCCGGGCCAAGCCAAGCAGGGAGCTCCCACTGGTGGTTCTGGGTCCCCTCCCCCGACTCAAGACAGTGGTGCCGGGTGTGCCACCTGCTGGCTGCGGGTGTGCCACCTGCTGGCTGCGGGGGCACAGAGCCGGTTTGTGCTGCCGGAATGGAGTTAGGAACCATGCACTGCCCAGCTGGGACAGGAGGGAGAAGGGCTGGGTCGGGGCCAGAGAGACGGAGACAAGAACGGCAGGCGACACAGGCCACAGCGGCTCCAGATCAGGAAGTTTATTGCTGACATGCAGGAAGAGTCCCCCATGTAGTACAAAAATATGTCTTTATACAAACTTTTTTGTGATTTTTCTGTTTTGTTTCTTTACAATAGGACTTCTCTCAGTGTGTGACACCCAGTGAGGGCGGACCTATCCTCCTCTCATTCGCTTCCCCAGAGACGTGATCAGACCCGCGGGCGACCTGGGAAGGGGCCAGTCTGTCCGACAGGGCTTTGCGGACCTGGAGGATATTGCTTTGCAGAGGAGGAGACCACACATGGAAAGCAGGCCCGGAGGGTCTGGCGGGGGCTCTGCTGACACGGGCCCTGGCCGCCTGAGACCCTCACAGGACAGTCGGGGGCTGGGAGCCCTAGGCTGGACTGCATCTCTGCTCCCTTAGGAGACTTTCCTTTATGAAATAAATATAGAAAAGAGGGCGTCCCCCACCCCGCAGCACAGTGCCCTGGCTCTCAGCGGCCAGACGGCTGAGACAGGCGCAGAGCTTGGTGCTCAGGGGCCGTAAGTGCTGGGCTCAGGTGGGCTCACACAGACCCACTGAGGCAGAGGCATGAGGCGCCCAAGTGCTGGATGGGGACATGGGGAGGAAGGGGCGTGGGCAGCCCTGCTACTGCTGGCAAGAGGTGGCCCCATTTTTTCCAGATGGGGAAACTGAGGCACAAGGAAGTTTGGGAACTTGCCCAAGGTCACTCACAGTGAGTCAGCTTTTTTGGGGGAGGAGGGCAGCTCACACTCTGGGAACATGGCCGCCTTCCCACTGGGGAACAAGGACAGGCAGGAAGGGCCTGAGGGCCCAGGGGCTGCCTGGAGGGACTCTCAGCCTCTCTGAGGGCTCTGGGGGTAGCCCTCTGGGGGAGGGTCTTTGCTTGGCATTAAGCAGGGCCAAGTCCGGTGAGGGGGCGGGGAGGGCGTTCTGGAGAGAACAGCGTTTCTGGCAAGACGGGCATCCACTTCAGAATCTCGGCTCAATAAGGACAGCAGGGCTGTTCTCGTGCCAGGCGGGGCAGGGTGCCCCACCCGCCGTGAGGGACCCCGGCCAGGGTCTGCTGGGAGCGACACCATGTCTACGATGAGGCAGGGGCACAGGGGAGATGCCCCGCCAGCCTCTGAACACGGCATGGGGTCGCGGAGCTGCGGGCAGGGCCACGGCCAGGCCCACCGCCCTCCCCAGCCGACCCCCAGGCCCCTTCACATTGCGAGTCCACGTGACCTCGTCACCTCGGTACCACAGTGAAGGATGGAGGAGGAAACGGTTAATGCATGTGTGTGCAGCACCTCAGAGAAGCTACCGAGACAGGAGCAAGAGCCAGGTGGAGAAAGGCCTCCCCCCAGCGGAAACAGAGGGGCCGGGCGCTGAAAGTGGAGGGGGCGGCCGGAGGCCCCTCCATGCCCGGGGGGTGAGGAGGGAGCCCACGGTGGGCTGTGGACTCCCTGCCGTCCAGCCAGGCTGGGGACAGGGAGTGGCCATAGGCCAAGCCACCTAGAGATGGGAGAGGGTTACAGTAAAAAAATAAATATATTTGAATTCGGCTTAAGATGAGGTGAAGATTTTCCAAAGCTTGGACCGAGGGGCCGGGGGCCAGAAGTGGGGGAAGGAAACAGGCTGGGCAGGGCCCGGGGTGCTCAGGTGGGGCCAGCAGCGAGCGGCACTCTCAGCTTATTTGGACTGTGGGGTCAGGTGGGCGCCGGCTGGGCCGGGGCCGGGGTGGGCTCCCTCCTCCTCCCTCTCACTCAGTGCAGAGACAGCCTGGTTAAAGAGACAGAGGTAGATTAAAACGTCATGATTAAAAGCAGATTAGTTATCTAGGCTTCTCAGATTAAAAAACCCCAAACAATCAAGCAATCATCCCAAAAGGTAGCTTCCTGGTACCTCTGCTGACCCCACGTGTGACCTGGGCTGTCCCCGTCCCTGCCCCGTTCCCACTGCAGCCGGGAGAGTCCAGCACTACAGGGCCCAGCCCTGACAGCCAGGCCTTTGGCTGGGGCTGGAAGAGGTGGCGGTGGTACTGGTGCCTCTGGCTGAGGCTGCTATTTCCGCAGGTAGCGCTGGGCCAGGATGGCTGTGTCCAAGGAGGTCATGGGCTGTGCGTCATGGCCCAGCCGTCGCACGGGCGGCACGCTGCCGAACTGCCGCTTGGGCACCCAGCTCCGGGCCTCGTGGATGGAGCTCTTCTCCTCCGCCAGCAGCAGCTGCTGCCGCATGTAGTTCTCAAACTCGTACTGGGAGCACTCCTCTGTCACCTTTGCCTTTGAGGCCGAGAGGGAGGGGACAAGACAGAGACAAACCAAGATAAAGATGGGGCACGGCAGGCAGAGACGGAGGGGCAGTGAGAGCTGGCAGCGCAGCTCCGGAGGCCTCCCCTCCCAGGCGCAAGACCCTCCGCCCCATCGCGCTGGGTAGCTGAGTGTATGGGTCCCGAGGCCACCCAGACTCGCCTTGGTGGCCGCCTGGGTGTCAGTGCAGCTGGCTCCAGTCCGAGATCTGACCTGGATCCCTCTTCCTAACTCACTGACCTTGGGGGAGTTAACACTGCCTCGGAAGCCTCAGCTTCCCCACCCCTCGCAAAGGTCCTGCTGGGCCCTGCGGAGGCCGATGCACGTCCAGTGAGAGCAGGGCACCCCCCTGGGCGCTCGGGCACCTGTAGCCGGACGCACCGGCCCCACGCCGAGCCCCCTGGCGAGGTCCCTGCGCTAACCATTGGAGAGGGAAGCAGGGCTTTGAAATCAGAGCTGGTTTCAAGGCTCAGCTCCACTACTCCAAGCTGTGTGACCTTGGGAAAATCATTTTACCTCGCAGAACCTCAGTTTCCTCTTTCGTAAAATGAGGGTAAGAACACAGGCCACAAACGCCCGCTGTGAGGCCTGCATGGCTGCACTGCGGACAGACACTCAGGGCACGGTAGTGATCGTTATTTTAGTTGCTGCACAGCTCGGGAAGGACGGGAGCAAGAGGGGGCAGGGACTGGAACTCTCTTTCCTCACGGACCAGGAGCCTCTGCTGCGGTCCCAGGCACAGCCCCGCCTGCTGCGACCTGCCCACCACTTGCTGTGGGCTCCAAGCTGGGCCAGGGAGGGAAGGTCCTTCCAATATCCCAGGGCCAGCCGAGCCCTGCCCTCCAGGGGGCACCCTAAGATCACCCACCAGCTGCTGCCTTGCTCCCAGGTCTCTGCCCCGCCCCCAGCCCAGCACTTTCTCCAGTGCACGAAATGGGGAGGAGAGAAAACAGGTAGAAATGAATCATCTGAAAAATGAAAAGCAGGAAGGGTGAGAGACAACCAGTGAGTCAGAGGGGCAGAGAAATGTGACTTGGGTGGGGGGAGGAAGCTAAGAGGGCCAGACCGGCCGCCTAGGCGCTGGCTCCACATGGGCTGCCCCACAGGCCTCCCCCGGGCCACGGGATCTCCGGCTGCACCAGACCCCAGGCAGGCCCCTGGCAGCCCGGGCTGAGGGAGAAGGCCGAGCAAGCCCTGTGGCCTGCGGGGAGCTGGCACCTTTGCCCCTGCCCTGCATGCCCCCAACTCACCTCCTGGGAGCTGTCTGCATTGCTCATTTGGTCATCGATGTCAGGAACCACTTGCAAAGGCCCGCTCAGAGACGACAGGGACTGCCTGCAGGGGAGGCAGACACGTCAGGCTGGCTCCAGGCAGCCCCAGAGCGGCCAGGTCACCACTGGTCCCAGAGGTGGCTGGAGTCAGACAGGCCTGGGGTGGGTTCCTGACCGGACTGACTCTTTCTCGGAGCTTTAGTTTTCATCCAATAAAGGGGGCCACAGTCTCCCTCGAAGGTGGTGGTGAGAACTAGGGAGGCAGTGCCCGTGCCCTCGCTGCTGTGGACCGGTACATACACAGGAGGTGCTGGGCCCTGACCGCCGCCTGCTCCCTCCTGCTCTTGCCAGAGGGGAGTCTGGAACTCCGACTGTGCTGGCTGAGAAACAGGCTGAGCGGAGGTTGCTTTTCCGGGCAGGATGGGCAGAGCACCTGAGACCCAAGCATTGTGCCCAGCCCTGCGTGTCTCCTTACCACGATGCAATGATGGCGCTGAGGGCCTCCAGGACGGCGGCGGCGGCCAGGCGCTGCTGGGGGTCGAGGACCAGCAGTTTCCGGATGAGACACACGGTGTTCTCAGAAACCCGCCCATCCCTGACACAGGGAGAGAAGGCTCAGCAGGCGGGTGGTGCTGGGTCACGTGCTGCTTCCCCTCCTCTCCCCTTCCCTTCCCTCCTCCTGGCCCAGGGAGGCGGACTCACTCTGGGATGGTGTACTCGGCGGCCTTGATCTTGCGGAAGAGCTCCTGTGGGATGCTGTCGTAGAAGGGGAACTGGCCGTAGAGCATGGTGAAGAGCACCACGCCCAGGGCCCACATGTCGCTCGGCTTGCCACGGTAAGGCCGTCCTGGGGGCAGACACACACCACACTCAGCCTGCAGGCCCGCAGCTCCACCCGACCACTCCTCCTGCCACCCCCCAGTGTGCCCACTGGGACAGTCAGACCAGCTTGTGCATGTGCTTGTCCCTTCCCTGCTCCTCAGGAGACCCGGCTCCGGCTCTGGCTCCGCAGGACCAGGACGATGCCCCACCTCGGCAATCAGGCTGGGGCCACCCACCTGCTCAGGGCACCTGCCCTGCTCGGCTGTACCCTCTGTCCCGCCACACTGGGAGCCCCTGGGAGCCAAGCCCGGGTGTTTGTGGAGGCATAACCGGCTCCGCACGAGCCAGCCACTCCCACCCCCAATCACCAGCCCACTCCCGCCCACCTGTTTCCTTCACAGCACTGATCACAAGCTGCGAGGGGCCCTTTGTCTGTTTGTGACTCCTGTCTCCCCACTAGAAGGTAAGTTCTCACGCAGGCACCTTCCTGCTGCGATCACTGCTGAGCCCCCGTGCCTAGCACGGACCTGGCTATTTTGTTAAATGAATGAAGGAATGAACCTCTCTGTGCTACAGTTCCTTTATCTGTGAAATGGAAGGGAGAGGACGTTTAACTGAGTACCCCCTTTGTGACAACACTGGAAGAAATGCATGTATTTCACTAACTGTCCTCTACGACACTGAGGCCCAGGGATGTTCTTTGTCCAAGGCCACAGCTGGAAGTGGACCCATGTCTGACTGTACAAACCTCCTGCCCTCCTGTGTCCAGGGCAGCCCGTCCATCCACCCATCAGCCATAGAGCACCTCCCACGTGCCAACCACTGCCTCTCCCACTCCCTCAGACAAAAAATATGAGGACCACTGAAGTCTTCCAAAGGCCCTGCCCTGGTCTAGTCCCTGGGACACACCCTCTCTGGGACACCAATAGGATGCAGCAGCCCAGATCCCTGAACACAACTCTATTCTCTGTGGGCGTGGAAGAGATGCTGGGCACCTTAGTGTCATCTCTCTGGGTGCCAGACAGCGCCTAGGCAACTAAGATCCCTTCTCTGGGTCCCTGTGTAGTGGGCTGTTCAGGCCGCAAAGGCTCCTGGGTAGCCGAGCATGCCTTTGGGGCAGGGGAACTGGTTCTGACTATCTCCCTGGGCACACTGGAGTCAGGCGGCTTAATGAGCTGAGTGTGTGCAAAACTCCCAGGCCTGGGGACTGGCACCACCATCCTCTGCACATGGTAGCCCTGGGAGAGGCCTGGCTCTCCAGGAGAAGCCACAGCTTGGGGGAGGCCTCCAAAGGGGCTGCAAGTGCTTGCGCAAGTCACAGCAGCCTGCTCCCCAGGGGGATGTGAGACGACCGGGAAAGAGACCGGTTCTGCACACACGTGTGTGGTGGGGATGACAGACCCTGGAGACAACCCCAAATCCTCCATGTCGGAGGGAAGGAAGCTGGCGCAAGCCCCTGGTGCCCTAAGGGATTGGGACCAGAGAGACCCTGATTTGGCAAAGGACAAGGGGGAAAGGGAAAGAAACAGAGTGAAACCATTAGGAGCACGAGCCTTAGCGGAAGGAGCCCTGCAATGGCGCCTCGGTTTTCTGGCTATGACTTTGGACAAGAGATGCCACCTCTCTGAACCTCAGTTTTCTCATCTGTAAAAAAAGAACTTAGGATATTTACCTTGCAGGGTAGCTGTGCGGTTTTAAACAGATAATGCACGTCATGTGCTCAGCACAGTGCCCGGTCCTCAGAAATAGTCAGTAACTTTATAATTTCCTTATTCATTTGTGTATCATCTGTCTCATCTCCACTGGAAAGCCAGCTCCATGAAGGCAGTGATGTCGGTCTGCTTTGTTCCAGGCATCCAAAGTGCCTGGGGCGAAACCTTGAACCTGGCAGACCCTCAGCACATACCAGTAGAATGAATGAATGAACAATGGAGTGATGGCTTTGTTGTTGGTGTTTTTTTTTTTTTTTTTTTTTTTTTTGAGACAGAGTCTCACTCCGTCACTGTGGCTAGAGTGCCATAGCATTAGCCTAGCTAACAGCAACCTCAAACTCCTGGGCTCAAGCAATCCGATTGCCTCAGCCTCCCAAGTAGCTGGGACTACAGGCATGCGCCACCATGCCCGGCTTTTTTTAATATATATTTTTAGTTGTCCAGCTAATTTCTTTCTATGTTTTTAGTAGAGATGGGGTCTCGCTCTTGCTCAGGCTGGTCTGGAACTCCTGAGTTCAAAGGATCTGCCCACCTCGGCCCCCCGGAGTGCTAGGATTACAGGCGTGAGCCACCATGCCCGGCTAATTTTTCTATATACATTTTTAGCTGCCCATATAATTTCTTTCTAGTTTTAGTAGAGACTAGGGTCTCGCTCTTGCTCAGGCTGGTTTTGAACTCCTGAGCTCAAACAATCCGCCCGCTTCGGCCTCCTGGAGTGCTAGGATTACAGGCGTGGGCCACCTCGCCCAGCCTGGAGTGATGGCTTTGAGATGCAGACCTCATTGTGGCACACGGCCGAGAAATGTTCAATGGCTCCTGTCACATGTGAAGTAAGGGATGATGTTTCTCAGCAGGGCCCACATCAGGCCTCGTGTGGCCTGGCCCCTGCCTACCTCTCTGGCCTCCCCTTGAACCACACTCACTTTCTGAACACACTGCAGTTCCCCAGCATGCTGTGCTACCCCTGGGACCCTCAGCTTCCCCTCAGTCACACATACCCAGGAATTCCCAGCTCTCCTTAAGCTCTCAGCTGTCACCTCCTCGGCTAAGTCCTTCCAAGCACCCTTCATACGCTCTCACAGAAATCATGTCCTTTCCTTCCCAGCACTAGTCTCAGAGAGTCACTGAACACGTGTTAGTGTGACCTATGTCCTCCTCCATTAGACTAAACACTTCGTAGGGGAAGGGACAGTACTGGTTTGGGCCACCAGCGAAGCCCCAGCTCCCCGCCCAGGGCCTGCCCACAGACATGGTTTGTTGAACGGATGAACTGCCTGGCGCACGCACCGCTGAGCACGTCGGGACTGATGTAGGCGGGGCTGCCCCTCTGGTCCTTCAGCAGGTCGCCCTCGCTCACCAGATGCTTCCCGAGGCAGAAGTTGGTGATGGTTATCCGATGCGTCCTGAGGGCGGGAGGCAGAGAGTGCACAAGCCTCGGTGACCACAGCAATGGACACCAGATGCACAGGCAGGGCATCCCCTGCTGGGACAAGGACGACCCCAACTCTGAATGAGTGGAGCCAGGTTTCTCACCAGAGGGTGAAGCAGCTGCCCCCACCCAGGGGGCAGAGGAACCGGGCCCACATCCTTTCCTGGCCACCTGCCGACCTGTCCCAGCAGGGATCTGCATCACTCCCAATCACCTGAGTGTCGCAGGGGGAACCTGTCGCCCTGGCTGAGTCTTAGCGGGTACAGCTTAGGGCTTAGAACAATATTCAAAGATTTCCCACAACAGCCTCACATAATGTTCTAGATTGGGAGTAACCCCGAGATGTAGTTCAATTCCCCCACTCACACATGTGGAAAAGCAAGTCCAACAGAGGACAGTGGCTTTAAAGCACTCCCACCCCACACTGTGAGGTGACCAGAGGGCAGGCCCCAAGCCTCCTGTCAACTCACTGTCTCAGTCCCACGATCACTGCAGAGGAGGAAACAGAACAGCTAAGTGCATCTCTCTGGGGGGGATCCAGCTCACCAGGGCCTGTGGGGGCGGCGCTGGGCCTCACTGGGGGACCCCGGTCCTGCGGGGTGCAGTTTGCACACGCCCTGGGGGAACGTGGAAGCCGGCCCTCCACTGCATGCTCCAGACGGAGACAGGGCCCAGGCTGATGGCACAGCCCATCCTCTCTGGGGACCCTGGGTCTCTGCAAGGAGCCCATGCCCCTGCCCTTGCTGCCAATCAGGCAGCACCGGGGTGGAGAGGAGGGAGCCTGAGTCATCCCAGCACTTCCCTCCAGCCTGACAGTCCCCAGAGGCTGCCAGGGGTGGGAGGGGAGGATGGTAGCACAGTTGTCACAGCCTGAGAGCAACAGCACACCCAAACTTAGTCACCCTCTGTCTTTCCAAAACCCCACGACAGGCCACAGCTTGCCCGGGAGACCGTGGCATTGGAAGGATGGCCTGGGATCTCTCCTGGGCAGTTCCGGGACAGCATTACCTCCCGCCAGCAAGCGGAACCAGTGACAGCACAAGACCCCTTGCTCTTATGAATGAACGGAACCTTAGCCATCCTCCCCTTTACGGCAGGGACACACGCGTCCGTCCACGCAGGCCAGCAGCCCGAGACCAGGCAGCTGCAGGGCCACGTGTGCCGGGGTCTCCAGTCTGCCTTCCTACTGCACGTGATGTGGTGCCGACGGCTCACTGGGGAGAGGTGTGCGCTGCACACGCTTCCTCAGTTTCTGTTCAGGAAAGAAATTCCGTGAGGCAGCAAAGTGGGGCGTGGGGTGTCCCGGCACTAGTCAACTGGCCCTTCTCTAAATGGGGCGCCGGGGTCAGCTTGTTCAGGGAACAGCACACTTGTCCACTGAGGACCAGGAAGGTGAAGGCTGGAGGGAAGATGACCCAGGAAGAAGACACGGTCCTTGTGGAGGCCAGGAGGCGGCAGAGCGTCACCTATTTCTAGGAACTGAGAAGAGGATGGTGAGAGCAGAGCGAGGGTGAGGAAGGTGAGGTGACGGTGAAGATGTGCTTCCCTCGTGTCCGGGGCACTTCACAGGCACTCACTTACTCCGTACGACCATCCTCTGAAGGAGCAATCATTATTACCCTCATTTTATAGGATGGGAAACTGAGGCACAGAGAGTTTAAGTCACACAACCAAGAAGCAGCTGAGCAGTAGTCTGGCCCCAGAGCCTGTGCTCTTGACCTCTGCTCCTCTGCCGGGGCGAGGGCTTCCGGCAGCTGGTGCTTGAGCACAGGTAACGAACAAGACAGACCTGCATCGGGTGGCTTTGGCCAATCATCAGCTTGGGCAGAGGATGTGACCTCTCTAACCTCCGTCCCCTCACCTGAGGAATCCACCGCAGGTTCCCAGGTGTGGGGGAAGCTCCGGAGCAGAGCCTGGCACAGCAAAGGCCCAACAGAGCACCGGCTACACTAACCAGTCAGATGAGAAAGGCCCCCAGCCTCGCCACACCCCAGTGGCGTTTGGGGTGGGCTCTGAGAGTCCTGCTGTGAGCACTGGGGAGGACAGATCCCTGGGGGGCGCTGAAGGAGGAAGACAGGAGCTGAGCTCCCTACCTAGAGACACAGGCTCAACAAGCTGTCTTCGCGACTTCTGGATGCAGGACCCACCCCTACCTGCACCAGAGCCTCCTGGCACGTCTGCCATGCAGTTCTCAGGCCAAGGCCCAGAGGGACAACATCAGCAGTGCTGGGCAGCGCAGCCGGCTGCAGGCCCTGGATTTTGAGGTCCACTGTGCCAGAGGACATACTTCCCATTCCCTGGGAGAGGCGGCAGCAGGGGTCTGGTCTTCACTGGCTCTCTCTGGGCTCTGGGCCCAAGGCCCCCAAGACGCCACTTACGCTGGGGCTGGGATCCCCGAGAAGGGCAGTCCACTCCAGAGCGGAGCGCACTGTGAGCCGGTGAGGCCACAAGGCCAGCCTGCCATCTCAGGGTTCCTTGGGCAAGGCTGGACAGACAGAGCTCTGGGCAGGTGGCCTGCTCCCTTCTTCCTCCATCCAGAAAAGCTCTGGGGCTACCACTGGGGTCCCTTGCAAAAGCTCAGCAGGAAGCAGCTCCAGAGCACATGGTTCCTCTGCCTCAGGGGTCAGGAGCGACACTACCTGGCTGGGGCAGGCACTGGCCTAACAGATGCTGAGCAGCTGGCCCCGGGGCCAGCTGAGGCCACATTGCCATCCTGCACACAGACGTAGGGAGCCCACTGCAGTCACATGAATGACACAACGTGATGAGGAGCTGGTTGGTTCTCAACACTTTGCAAACACCTGCAGGCTGGACGCTACCTGGGGTTCTCCATCAGGAGCAGCAGGCAGAGACGGGGCATTTGGCCCAAGCCAGGCCCCGACGCCCCAGGAGGCCCCTCGGCATACGCTTCTGCATGCTTTGGGGAGGTCCCGGGCTGGCAGGTGGGGGAGGCTCCACTTGCTTTGCAAGAACCAAGCAACCTGGGGCGCTTGGGCGATACTGAGAGCTCTGGAGTCCACCCTTGGATGCCACTTTTGTCCCCACTGGAGACCCCCTTTGTCATCATCCTTGTCATCATCAGCAGATAGCAATAAAAGCTGATGCTCACTGAGCACTTAGTGCAGGCCTGAGTGAGCTGTTTCCATTCACTGTTCACGACAGCCTATGAGAGAGACTTTCTCACTGCCCTGTTTCAGATGAAGCAGTGAGGGGACTTGCCCAAGGCCACATGGCTAGCAGACAGGGGAGCAGGATCCAAACCCAGGTCTGTCGGGCCCTGGAGTCTGCGCTCAGGACTGACAGCTGCCGGGTACCCGGATGTGTCTCTGGGCGATGCTCTAGCCCCTGACGGACTGTTCCTTCGATTCCATCGAAGCTGACTCATCCCTTGTCTCGTACTTCAGACCCGGCCCTGACCTAGAACACCGCAGACTCCCCTCTGTGAGAGGCGTGGGGCAGGACAGCTTTGGGCTCTGATTCTTTCTAGGAAGTTCACAATGTTGACAAAAGCAAGTACCCAGGAGAGGACCCTTCACCACACCTGGGGGGAGGGGTGGGCAGGCCTCCTTAAGCGGGGGCCAGTGAGGAAGAGGCCAGAGTGACTGTCTACACAGCTGGCTGGGTGGAAAAGCTGGAGCGTGGCAGGCGGGAAGCTGCACAGGGACCTCAGGCTGCCTCTCGCCAGAGGGAGGGCTCTGAGGCGCAGGGCGTGTGTGGCTGACAGTGGGTTTCCCCAGGAGCCACGTCCAAGAGGCACCGAGAGCCTTTAGCTATCTTGGGGAATTCTGCTGGCGAAGGGCTCGGTGCAAAACAAAGGCCAGTCTGTCCTCGGCATTCCAAACGGAAACGTCGACTCTGGGGCCCACACAGGCCCACCCTGTCAGCTGCCACAGAAATCTGACCAGTGGCCCGCAGGGTGGTTAGGGCCCAAAAGCACAGGCAAAGGGTCTCAGTGAAGGGTCACACATATATCAAGAAGGGGACGGCTCCAGCTCTGAACGTCCCATGTCATTGCCCTGAATATGGGACTGCACAGGCCTCTGGTCCAAAGGTTCCCACAGAGCAGAACTGTGTGTTTCCCACCCCCTTCTGCTCAGAGATGGCCGCTGCAGCCGCACATGCATCCTGTAGGTCCCCGAGGCTCGAGACACTGGGAGCTCAGGGGAAGCTCTGGTGGGTGTGGGGGTCAGATTCCTGGGTTCTAGGCCTGACTCCGCCACTTCCTTGCTGTGCGAATCTCTTGCTAAACCTTAATTTCCTCATCTGTAAAGCAGGGAAATCCTAGCACTGAACTCCCAGGACTGTGGTAGGATTCGACAAGATAAGATAATCCCACAGAGGGCACTTAGGCTAGCAAATGGTAGGAGCTGGCGTTATCCTGTCTTCCTCTGAGGGTTGGCACGCCTGGCAGCGGCTACAGACGGAGACCCTGGGAGAGACCCCATATCTGAGGCAGGGGAGGAGAGGTGTGAAACAAAGGAGCGGGTGCTCCAGCATGGCTGAACCTTCAACTCCACTCCACTGGCAAGACTTTCTGGCCCTCTGCCAGGGTGTGAGGCAGGTGGGGCTCAAGGGAAGCTCCACTGAGACTCTGCAGGGTGGGGCGGCAGGCCCCGAGTGGCAGGCCCACTCAGCTTGTGCTGCTCGGCCTGACGTTCCTGGACTCTCTCCACAGGAAACGACACGGTCAGCTCTGAGGCCTCTTGAGGCTTGGCAACACTCCCCTGCCCTGCCACCACCACCCAAGGTGGCCAAGAGGCGCACAGCTCCCTTGCCCTGCCACTGCCGCCCAAGGTGGCCAGGAGGTGCACAGCTCCCCTGCCCTGCCACCGCCGCCCAAGGTGGCCAGGAGGCGCACAGCTCCCTGGGAGTGCCAGACCCCCAGTCCTGTCCTGAGGGGCCGAGGGCAGTATGGGACGGAGGGAGGGGATGTGCGTCAGCAGGGTCAGCTCTGAGTGAGTCATGCTTTGGCTATGGCCCTTTGGGCTGCCACAGTGTTTTTCTCTTCTAGGAACTTGGTATGCAGCTCGCCTACCCAAAAGAAAGGAGGAAGGAGAAAGAACCCTCAGCAAACCTCACGTAACCCCAGAAGAGGATTTCAGATTTCAACCCTTTTTTTCATCCAAAGCAGGTGAGTTTGTCCCTCTCCCTGGGACCTCTCTGTTCTGCTCCTCGGAACAGACGAAGGCCTCCAGCCTGTCTATCTGCCACTAGTCTAGCTGGAGTCGGGCAGGGGCAGGAACTTTTCCAGGTGGACCTTCAACTGAGTGAGGGTGAAGTGGGGCTCCGGAGTGGAGGGCGTGCCCGAGGACACACACAGAGCAGCGTGTCTCTCTGCACCGCACCACCCTGCCCCCTTCCAGAGCACCCGTGACTCAAGTGAAAGGCAGCCAGAACCCCTGTCTGCCCCAAAACACAAAAAAGGCGATTATCACATTAAGGAAGTGCAGCCAAGATGTTGGATCTGAGTGACGTATCAGGGTTCTGCAACCTGAGGGACGAACACACACGAACACGAACGCACGCGCGCACGCACAGCAGAGCGGCTACACTGCCACACTCAAGAGAGGTGCAATCTCCTGACTACATTCCCAGAACCCAGGAGATCTGGAGAAGTGAGAGTCAGAAGCAAACCCACCAGTGACACAAAGAGGCTAGGAGTGCTGGTGTGGTTAGCTGGCAGGACCCCCGACTGGGCGTTCCCATGACAACCCTGGGGATGCTCATTTAGAGCCAACGAATGAATGGCTGCCGCTGAAGGCCCAGGAGCTCTCTAGTCCAGATGGACTTAGGTACTCAAAACACAAGTCCTGTCTTTGTGAACAGTGAGCCTGCAGCCAGAGCAGGACAGGACTGGCCCAGGGTCCCACAGAGGGCCAGGGGCGGGGCAGGGCCCAACCTCCCAACTCTCAGACGATAAACTTTCCACAGCTCAGGGCTGGGATGCTCAGTGCTCCTCAAAACCTGAATTCTCCCAGGATTCTGAATCCCCCTAGAATTCAGAGCTGTGACTGGGGAACCGCTGAAGGACGCTGAGCCTCACTGGGGTGTCCTCATCAGCCATGCGGCAGGCCTCATCTCCGGAAGCAAGCCACGAGGCCCGCAGTCCCTGGCTGGATTAGCACCAGGGGTGTGCTTACGATGGCCAGACCCCGTCAGGCAATTTCACAGCTGTTTACTTGCACCTCAGGCCCAGCTTTCCAGGAAGGTAGAACCACCACCTCTCCCGCACAAGGAAACGGAAGCTCAGAGAAGGGGCTGGTACCCCAGCATGTGAATTCCTCCAGTGAGTAAATAATCAAGTGAGCACATTCTCACGGTCTCCAAAATAACTAGAGGCGGCGCTGGGATGTGACCAGGTCTGACCCCCACGTGCGTGCTGCTTCTGTTGTCCCTAACTCACTCGCACAGCCAGTCCAGGACCCAAGCAGCCCGGGCACTTCCTGTTTCCTTCCCTCCTCCCCGTGGAGCACGACAGGGCCAGGTTCTTATCACTTCACTTTCTCAGGCTGGCAAATCTCCACACATCCTTCATAAATCGACTCAGATGGCAGTCACTGTTCCCTCCATGTGCCCCCAGCTCTCTGCACGCTTGGCCCCCGTACGTGGTACTCATCTGGTCAGCACCCCATCAGCTGGTGAGCTCCATGGGGGTCGTGGTGGCAGCTGGGAGTTCTTGTCTGCAGCCCCAGCGCCAAATGGTGCTGGCGGAAGGAGGAAGACGGGCTTAGCTGCTGCGGTGTGCAGCCTCCCCCCGATGGCGACTCAGGCTGGAGCTGTGGGGTCTGGTGCCCCCCACCCAGGGGCCAACTTCCCTGCAGCTTCTTTTCCTCTCTGACCACTGTGGCTTTCACCACTTGATAGGGACAGTGGGCTCAGGGCCCTTCCTGTGCTGGGCAGACCACGTTATGCAATAAGTCACCCATCACACCACTTCTGCTGAGACTCGTGCTGCCTGCCATTTGTAAGCCCTCCAACCCACTCAGCACCTGGGGTGACAGAGGTGATGGAGGCAGGCTCAGGAAGCGGAGGGAGGTGCATCCTTCCCAGCCCTGTGTTTCTAGCATCATGGTGGCCCACAGAGCCATCCCACCTGCTGTTGGTCCTGGGCACCTGTGTGGTTGGTGCCCCTCCGTCACTGCCTCAGACCACTCTGAAGGGGCCCAGACCCTCTGTCGAGGTGCAGTGATGGCCTGAGACTGGGGCCTCAAGTGATCTCCCTCCACCGCTGGCTCACCAAGGATTCTGGGGTGAGCCGCCCAGATCCCCTCCGAGTCCAGGGCACTCTCCCTGCTGCTGGGAGGGCTGCCTTCTGAGCACTCCTAGCTGCGCTACTCTCCAGGAAGCCCCCTTAGCCAAAAGAAGCTGCCTTGCCCAAGGCTGTGCCCCTCCCTAGGGACGGCCTGCATCCAGTGGCTGGTCGCTGTGGGGCACAAAGGCCGTGCCCGCTTGCCTTGAGCTGGGCTGTCTCAAGGACCCTCTGGCTCTGGAGCTCTTTAGGCTGAGACCCTGCTGTGACTTCCCTGCAGTTCAGCTTCTCCCTTTGCCCAATTCCAGCCCCTTTCTCCCTGAGAGCACTCCCCATAAACCTCCCGTGCAGAAACCTCTGAGTCTCTCCTGAGGAAACGGGCCTATGGCAAGGCCTCAATTTTCTCTTTCCTTCACTTTTATAGTCATTTACTGAGCACCCACTAGGAGCCAGGTATGACCCATGGATGGACCAGGGAGGATGTCTAAAATTCTGTCTGCGACTCTGAAACTCCCCGTCTCAGCAAGCACCACACATTCCCATGTGACAGGAGGCAGCAGCAGGCATCCCATCCCTTGGCCCTGGGATTCCTGGAGAAGTGGGCCGTTTTGAGTCAGAATCACCGTGGGACACCGCAGGCACTGGGGAGCTGTAGTGCCTGTCCCAACTCGAGGGTGACAGCATCGAAGAAGAAACGGGAATCTTACCTTTTATTGAGCACCATGTTCCCGAGCTTCAGGTCTCTGTGCACAATGTTTTTCTGGAAAACAACAGGCATGTGGTCGGTACCGTAATTGTGAGAGATGCGATCAGGGCCCCCCTGTAAGATGTGGGCTCTCCAGGTGTTTGGGAAGGCAGGAAACACTCATGATATGTCTCTTTAGGCTCAAACCACAGGCAGATCAGGACAATTCTAAGGCCTCATTATCCATGCGTCTGAACAGGGTAATGTACCCTATCGGTGTCTGCCCACCCAGGGCAGTTTCCTCAGCTTTCTCTCCCTTCAGGGCAGCAGCTCGTGGGCGATGCCACTGGCCTCTTCCCCTCCATCAGACATCCTAAGGACGGGCTAGATCTGGGGGTCAGAGGTGAACTGTCATGGCTCTGTGACAGAAGCGGTGTGCC
Organism: Eulemur rufifrons; assembly: GCF_041146395.1. Classification (NCBI taxonomy): domain Eukaryota; kingdom Metazoa; phylum Chordata; class Mammalia; order Primates; family Lemuridae; genus Eulemur; species Eulemur rufifrons. The sequence continues at coordinate 25,366,324 of NC_090990.1, forward strand.
TAGAAGAGGCCCGGTCTCCTACAAAAAGCTCAGATGGGCTGTGGCCACCCAGATGGATATTCCAAAGTCATCAGCAGAGCTGAGAGACTACAGTTTAGTCCCTGACTGATGGGAATTACTGCACGGGGTCTGCTGGGCTGCCCGGTCAGCCCCCACCAGAGAGGTGGGCCGTGGCCACCGTATTGTGCCTCACCTGGTGCACCTGCCATTCAGCCACTCTCCTTCCGGACACCCCGGCTGCAACGCACACCTGGGTGAGGCGGGACAGAGCTGCTTTCTGCTCAGCAGCAGCAAGAAGGGTGGCTTTCCATGGGTCGCAGGGAGGGAGCGGCAGGGGGCAGGGCCTCACCTGGTGCAGGGCCTCCACCACGCGCACCACGTCGTAGAAGATGACCACGGTCTCCCGCTCGCTGAGCCTCTTCTCCTTGATGACATAGTGCTGCAGGTTGATGAGGTCGGCGGTCTTGTCACTAAAGTCATGTGCACAAAGGCAGTCCAGGACGAGGCAGATGCGCTTCTTCATCTTCTTGACCATTCGGCTAGATTCTGTGTCTTCGACGATTTCACAGGTGCGGTCCTGGGAGGCAAGAGGGTGGAGCAGGGCTTGGCTGTGGACTCGGCAGGGCCAAGGACAAGGGTCTGGGACTCTCCTCTGGAGCTAGATACTCAAACCAATGAGAGAGCCCAGAACAAGCTTGCACATGCGGGTAGAGGGGGACTGAGGCCTGGGCAGCCTGGACCGTGGCCACTCAGCACTGCTCAGCTTCTCATGTGCAAACGCCAGGCCCAGCAAGGCGCTGAGATTAAAACATCTCAGGTAGGCTTATTGCTTTGATCATAATGCAAAGGATTTGGATTTAAAGCCCAAGTGCCCTCCTTAGCCCAGTGCACAGGCAGCGAACCTGGGGTCTAGGGCATCCTCCCCTCCACAGCACTCTCAGATGCCAACAATCACCAATGGAACGTCCTTCCAACGTTTAAGATGGTGGAAGTTAAGGAGAGGTCAATCTCACGCCTGTAATCCTGGGACTCTGGGAGCCCGAGGCGGAGGATCGCTTGAGCTCAGGAGTTCGAGACTAGCCTGAGCAATAGTGAGATCCCACCTCTACTAAAAATAGGAAAAAAATTAGCTGGATGTGGTGGCATGTGCCTGTAGTCCCAGCTACTCAGGAGGCTGAAGCAGGAGGATTGCTTGAGCCCAGGGGTTTGAGGTTGCTGTGAGCTAGGCTGACACCATGGCACTCTAGCCCAGGCAAAACAGTGAGACTCTGTCTCCAAAAAAAAAGACAGAGGTCAATCTTGGCAGGCTCCGAAGGCCACACAGTGTTCTGTGTGTCCATGACAACAGCTTTCCTCCTGACAGTCACACAGTGGTGGTTAAGAGCATGGCTCTCACCCTGGACGTCTAGGTTCAGGGCCCAGCTCCACCTCATCTTAGCCGTGGGACCTGGGGCAGTTTGCTTCACCTCCCCAGGTCTCCAGCTCCTCATCAATGCCTCCTCACAGGTTGCTGAGAGAAGGAAGTAAGACACCCATACCCAGGGCTCAGGAAGTAGGTCCTGCCACCCCCACTGTGGCTGCAAGCTCAAGGCTCATTTTTCTTGCTGAAAAGTATTTCAAGTCAGACAAAAAACAGGAACAACATGGGGACTTTCGCCCTACAAACTTGACGAGGCCCTTGGTGTCATCCCCAGAAGACTTATCATTCCTTCTGGGGAGCTCTTAGAGGACTGAATATCCATATTTTTCCTTAAAAGGAGGATCACACCTCTTATTCACTCTTCGCCTGAGGCCCTAACACAGTGTCTGGCACACAGACGATAAGCTAGAAATACTTTTTTTTTTTTGAGATGGACTTTCACTCTGTCATCCTGGCCATGGTGTGATCATAGCTCGCAGCAACCTCAAACTCCTGGGCTCAAGCAATCCTCCTGCCTCAGCCTCCCAAGTAGCTGGGACAGGTGTGCGCCACCACATCTGGCTAATTTTTCTATTTTTAGTAGAGATGGGGTCTTGCTCTTGCTCAGGCTGGTCTCAAACTCCTGAGCTCAAGCCATTCTCCCGCCTCGGCCTCCCAGAGTGCTAGGATTATAGGCGTGAGCCACCACGCCCAGCCTAGAAACACTTTTGATCCCCCAGGTTCTCTCATCCAAGATGACATGAACCAAGGCCACACTTTTAAAGATATCAGAGACAAAATACTAAGAAATCACAATCACCCTCAATTTGATTTCATGTTTAAGGGAAATGCTCTAATTTTCGGAGTTGCCTCTAATTGCAAATCTAAGAATAAAGACCTTGGTGGGGTGTGTATGTGGGTGTAGGAGGCATTTTCCATTTGCTTTATTTCAGGAAATCAAGCTGACAAGGAGTTTTTATTGCCTGAAATAGCAATGACGATGAGAGTGTGCCCTCAGCAGCTCAGTGCTTTACTCTCCCATTCATCTTCCCAACAGCCACATGGGCTGGGCACCATTATCATTAGCCCCATTTTACAGATGGGGAATCTGAGGCCTAGAGACCTGAACTGACTTGCCCAAGGTCACGCCACCTGAATTCAGGGCTGTCAACATCAAATCCCGTGTGCCCTCTCTGGCACCATGCTGCCTCTCAAGTAGCAGGTCTACCTCAGCAAGAGCTGGGCCTGGCTCAGGGCCTGGAGGAATCTCTGTTGAGGAACAGGGCTGCCCCCAGGCCAGGGCAGAAGGCCACCCGGTCATTCTGAACCCAACTCTTCATTTCTAGAGACACAATTTTAGCTCTGCCCCTAGGATGGCACTTTTCAGGGTACAAGTTGTTAATTAGTACCTTTCCTAAGGGACCTGGAACATCTGAGTGCAGGAGCCTGAATTGCCTGGGCAGGCAGAAGAACTGCTCGTACTAAAAACAACTGTGGAGATCTGCAGCAGTCCCAAATGCTGATTCCTCCTCATCGCCTTCCCCTCCACCCTGGCCTGGCCAATTCCTGATGACACAGTTGTAAAGAGCCTGGGTGTCTTTTTTTTTTTTTTTTTTTTTAAGGTCTCACTCTGTTGCCCAGGCTAAAGTACCATGGCATGCTCATAGCTCACTGCAGCCTCAAGCTCCTGGGCTCAGGTCATCCTCCTGCCTCAGCCTCTCAAGTAGCTGGGACTACAGGAGTGCGCCATTAATGCCTGGCTAATTTTTCATATTTTTTTGTAAAGATAGTGTCTCACTGTGTTGCCCAGGCTGGTCTCAAACTCCTGGCTTCAAACAGTCCTCTTGCCTTGGTATCCCAAAGTGCTGGGATTACAGGCCTAAGCCACTATGCCTAGTCTCTTTTTTTTTTTTTTTTTTTTTATTAAACCAAAGTATTTTACAGAACTGGGTGTCTTTAAATGACTTCCTGTTTTCTTCTTTTCTCGGAAAAGCAGCTCTTCAAAGAAAGCCTGGCTGCTGTGAGATGCAAACTGTGTGCATTCCTGCTAGGCTATGACCCATCACCACAGGAGCACCACGACAGCTAGGCCGGCCCCAGCCTGACCTCCAGCCCACCCCACCCAGGAAGTTCCGATGCATGGCTGGGACACCAGGGGTTACATGTCATGGGCTGCTCACAGTACGGCTGTGGCCCCAGCAAGCGTCAGTGCCTGCAGCCAGCCAGGGGTGGGAGCCAGGGGCTGGAGGACAGGCCACTTACCTGGAAGAGCCCGTGGTGGTGGACCACGCCATCCTGCGTGTGGAGCAGGGAGAGGAGCGAGTACTCGGTGTGCAGCAGCATCTTGCCCTGCCTCTCCTCTTGGCTCTCTATGCCTTGGTCCCCCCTCTCCTCGAGCGTCAGGATCTTTAGGAATGCACAAAAACAAAACCACAAGACCAGGACACCTCACTTCACACAGCAGGGCGACCGAACGGCGGGGCAGGGCCTCACTTTCTTCCATGAGACACTCGTGCACAATGCACACACAGACACCAAGTGAAATCATTTTTCTTAATGTGATAGCGATGTAATTTATGCACAAAGCTCTTTAAATCAGGAGCTGTTGCGAGTGAGACTGTGTGAACTTGACTGTTTCATGGGAAGAAATGGCGCTACTCCTGTTCACAAGTGACGTAGATGTGAAGGTAGGGGCGGGAGGAGTGGGCTGGCAGGGCTGGCCTGGTCCCGAGGTGCCCCTGCCCCCACACCTCACTCACCTTCAGCTGATAGAAGTCATCCGTGCCATCTTTCCTCGCCAAACACTGCACGATGCTCGGCACTGGTGAGTTGCCCAGACGGGGACCTATGGCGCAGAGAGCCGCTGGCTTACTTTTCAGAAGGTCTGGCTACTGTGCAGCCAGGTTACCATGGGGTCTTTGACTAAACCTTCTTTTCAGGAGGGCAGCACAGTTCACACCCACTAGCATGACTGCCCCCCCCCACCGCCCCCGCCAGGTCTCCTAGTGGAGAGTTTCCACGATCTCCCCTCCAGAAATGGAGAAGGATGTGTGTGCATCTGCCTGAGACACACCCGGCTTCCACAGGCACATTTCTCAAAGAGAGGTTTCCAACCGTGGGTGTGTGATGGAATCTCTGGGGAGCAGCTGTTAAAAACAAGAGATCCCAGGCTGCAACCTGGACGCTCTGAACAGCAACTCCAGGGTGAGGATCCAGGAAACTACAGCTCTAACAAGCTCCCCTGGTGACTATGATACACCTGCCTGGCCTCTGTCCAAGTGCCAGCTTTTAGGACGTCCTGTACTTCTAGAAATGCTTAGTGCTCGTTGTCCTGTGACAGCATCCTGCCTGAGCTTTCAGAGTGGAAATCAAACTGTGTCCCAGTGCCACTGCTCTGCGAGAAACCCTTCACAGAGCCCCACTGCTCTTGACATACCACCCAAACCTCCAAGGCCTTGCATGATTGGGCCCACCTTTCTAACTGAGTAGGTTCCACCCCTGTCCCCTGCCATACTCCAGCTATAGTGGGCTCCTAACTCCTAACATGGTAAGCGCTTTCCTGCCTCTGGCCCTTTGCACTTGCTGTTTCTTCTACCTGGAATGCTTCCTGCTTTTCACACAGCTGCTCTTGCTCATCTGTGGGCTCAGATGTTACTTCGTCAGAGGCCTTTCTTGTCTACACTATTCACAGGCCCTTCTCACTCTGACATCATCTTGTTAACTTCTTTCAGGGCACTTGCACCACTGATGATGAGCTGGTATGTTGTTTCAACCCTCTGTTTCTTTTCCCAGCTGGAATGTTACGTTCCAGGAGGGCGGGAACTGGTTTGACTTATCCACTGCTGCATCCCTGCCAACCGGCATAGACCCGGAGAGTAGCAGGCACCGTTCGCTATGTGCTGAATGACTGCAGCTGGAACTATCCTGTGCCCATAAAGTCCAAAATGCTGTCCCAAAGCAAAACTCACACCCAGTGTCTGGCTGCTGGGAGAGTCAGGGTCCTCAGAGCCCACACCACCTGCAATCCTGATCACAAGCACTCTGGACCTGCCAGTCCTCAGGCACCATGCAGAAAGGCCCTGCTGCTCCTCTGGCTGACTGGGAACACACAACGCCACGGGATTTCTTGCGAATTTTCCAAGAAGCTTGGGGCGGGGGGGCTATACAAAATGCTTTATGAAATTAATCATGCCATCCAAGAATGGTCTAAGCGGTGCCTTGGATGATGGATCTTGGGTTCTAATGCAACTATGTGCTTCCTGTGGGGACATCAACATTCTGGGGGCACATATAGGATTCTCTGGGGGAAGAGACAGAGGCTAGCTGTCAGCTTAGACTGATCTAAGGCTGGTGCAGCTACAACAAAACTGACAGCCCTTGGTGCAGAGTGACCTGAGGCCTGGGTCTTCCACTGATATAAATATACTCCACTTAAAGCGATGAAGCTAGGGACCAGGCTAGGAGCCTGTCAGGACCCCACGCTGCTGTGGGTGGGCCACCTCACTCTGGGTGTCTGCAGGTCAGATGTGCAAGCCAAAGGGCCCTGCCCCTGCCCCCTGCACGCCATTCCCCCCAGGGTCAGAGGCTTACCAAGGATGAATGGTCCAGCTCTCTTTGCATTATTTCCAGAAATTCCACTTCCTAGAGCCTTCGCCCTGGCCGACGTTTCCCCAGCTCCTCTGTCTGATGCTCTCCGCTTCATTCTCAGCTCTGGACAAGACACAAAAGACCCCTTCTCACTGAGTAAGTCAGCGAGGTTCCTTATGCTAACCCACCCTGCAAGCCTTTAACTTGTGATGTGTCACGCAGCTGCTGCTGTTCCGCTGCAGCCACCACTTCCTCCCCCTGCTGGAGGAGCATCCAAGGTTCCCGGTGACAAAGAACCACAGCTCCTTTACTTGGGACTAATTGGGCACTAAAAGTGGACGTCCTTTAAGGCAGCACATGCGGGCTACAGAGGTGGGGAGCCAGCATGCTGCTGCGAAGGGACTGGTCAAATTCAGAGAGGAGAAAATTGGGCTTTGTGCAGATGCAAAAGCCAAATAAGAGCCCCAAGAGACCACCAGAGAGGCAGAGAGAAGCGCCAGCCCCATCCAACTGAGCCCCAGCCCTGAAGCAACTGTTCTCAAAGTGAGGCCTTCCCTCCAAATATGTACAGCCGAATGCCCCGAGGTGCCCATTCCTGGGCCGTCTCTGGGGAGTGGGCTCCGGGAAAGGGATGTTACACATAAGGCTTCTTATGCCCACGAAGTTTGACAACTACTGCCCTAAGGACCCCTCTCCCCAACTCTCTTTGGCTCTCAGGTCCTCTCAGATGAAAGAACACCCCAACGTTGCCAATGGGGGAATTACTTTCTCTTACCTCTCCTAAATTCAAATTTTTCCTTAATTACTTTAAAGAAAAAATAAAATAGGCTGGGCATGGTGGCTCATGCATGTAATCCTAGCATTTTGGGAGGCCGAGGTGGGAGGATCGCCTGAGTTCAAGACCAGCCTGAGCAATATGGTGAGACCCCAACTCTACAAAAAAATAGATTAGCCAGGTGTGGTGGTGCACTCCTGCAGTCCCAGCTATTGGGGAGGCTAAGGCAGGAGAATGACCTGAGTCCAGGGGTCTGAGGTTGCAGTGATCTATGATAACACCACTACATTCCAACCTGGGCAGAAAAAAAAAAAAAAGAAAGAAAGAAAGAAAGAAAAGAAAAGAAAAGAAAAAAAGAAATAAATTGTGTATTTAAGGGTAAGCTAAAAGACACTACTGGAGATGGCTGGGCACTCTCATCTGCCTGATAATCCCTAGTTCCTCCTGAATTAAAATGAAGGGTGGACACGGTAGTCAGATTCTGGAAGACATTAACCTCTTGACATGGATAAAAAAACAAGGCTGGGTACGGTAGCTCTCACTTATAATCCCAGCACTTTGGGAGTTGAGGCAGAGGTTCTCTTGAGGCCAGGAGTTTGGGACTAGCCTGGGCAACACAACAAGATACTGTCTCTACAAAAAATTAGCTGGGTGTTGTGGCACATACTTATAGTCCCAGCTACTCTGGAGGCTGAGGCAGGAAAACCCCAGGAGTCTGAGGTTGCAGTGAGCTGTGATTGCGCCACTGCACTCCCGCCTGGGCAACAGAGCGAGACTGTCTCCAAACAAATGCACAAACAAAAACAAAAAAGCTGCTTCTTCCAGCTCTCCAAAGTCAAACACCTGGGGAAAGCAGAGTCCAGGAGGGGGGCAAGGAAACAGGTGCTCACAGGTGAGTTCCACACAGGGAAGGTCACAGGTCATAGGGATGCCCAGTTCAGGTGAGGGGCTCAGGGAAAATGTCCCTAAGGAAGGGATACAGGAGTGGGCTGGGCAAAGGGCAAGGATGTTCTGGGTAGAGGGGCCTGGGTGAGCAAACATACATAGATAAGAAACGGCACGTAGGCAACAAACTCCAAGTAGTCTGTGTCACTGAAGTGTCGTGAGGCAGGGAATGGCGAGAGGTGGCCCAGAGATGGAGGCCTGATGGCCACCTTAGGAGTGTAGCCTTTACCCTTCTGTAAAAGGCTCACAAACACAGAACTTCAAGCTTCTCCTGTCATTTTCTTCTTCATACAAAAGTAATTGGTCAGCACTTTGGGAGGCTGAGGCAGAAGGATCACTTGAGGCCAGGAGTTTAAGACCAGCCCAGACAACACAGCAAGATTCTGTCTTCATAAAAAATAGAAATTAGCCAGGAGCAGTGGAGCAGTAGTCCCAGCTACTCGGGAGGCTGATGGAAGGATCATTTGAGTCCAGGAGTTGGAGCTTGCAGTGAGCTGTGATTGCACCACTGCACTCCAGTCTGGGTGACAGACTGAGACCCTGTATCTAAGGGGGAAAAAAAAAGTAATGGTGTTCCCTGCAGAAACATTAGAAAATATAGATACACTACAATAAGAAAGTAAGGTGCCCATAATCTCACCTCCTAGATGTAATTGCTATTAACATTCAAGCAGATTTTTCCTATATGTTTGTGTGCATGTGTATATAACGTTTTCCTTATTACAAAAATTTGGACCACCCTGTGATGCTTTTTTGTAAGCTTCCTTTCCCCCACCTAAAATATATTTTAAGGGTGAATTTTATGGTATGTGACATATATCTTAATAAAGCTGTAAAAAAACAAAGCAAAAAACCATTATTAACATCCCTGCATGGCAATTTTCTTCTGCAGCATCACTTGGGATAGCTAAACAGTCTCCTTGGTACAGATACATGATGCCTTATGTGACCGTTCCATATTTATGGACATCTAGGTTCTTTCCATGTTTTTTAATTAACAGTCATGCACACGTATCTTACCATCTTTATCTCTTTCTCTCAGGATAAATTCCAAGAAGTGGAACTGCAGGGTCAAATGGGGCACATGTTTTTAAAGGTATTTGGCTCACACTGCCAGGTTGCTCCCAGGATGGCTGTGTCAACTTATAGTCCCATCTGGGAGGGTGAGACCCAGAGCCTGAACGGAGATTGAGTATTTCCTTAGTCTTACAAGTGGTCAGCAATTTGAGGGTTAACAAAAAGTATACCTTTTTTTTTTTTTTTTTTTTGAGACAGAGTCTTGCTCTGTTGCCCGGGCTAGAGTGAGTGCCATGGCGTCAGCCTAGCTCACAGCAACCTCAAACTCCTGGGCTCAAGCAATCCTTCTGCCTCAGCCTCCCGAGTAGCTGGGACTACAGGCATGCGCCACCATGCCCGGCTAATTTTTTCTATATATATTTTTAGTTGTCCATATAATTTCTTTCTATTTTTAGTAGAGACGGGGTCTCGCTCTTGCTCAGGCTAGTCTCGAACTCCTGACCTCCAGCGATCCACCCGCCTCGGCCTCCCAGAGTGCTAGGATTACAGGCGTGAGCCACCACGCCCGGCCAGTATACCATTTTTAAAACTCGTAATTCTTTATTTCTGAGGGTGAGTTTGTTTCACGTGCTTACTGGTTGCGTGTACTATTTCTTTTATGAATTTCCTTCACGTTCTTTTTCTGTTTTTTACTGCTATGTATGTAGTGTCATTGCCTTTTAAGAGCTCCTTGTATCTTAAGGACATAACATAGGATGTCATTTTTTTCATCTTTTAACTTTCTTTTAATAAAGAGGTTATATTTTCACAGTTTGTTTTTACTGATATCCCTAGAGGCTCTCCCCTGCTCCGAGAACAAGCGTGTATTCACCAGTTAGGTTAAATCCTCCCATGCTGTTGTTTTAGCCATTATTCTAAACCCTAGAAGACTGACTACAATCAGTGAACTAGAAAGTAGGAGAGATGATCCAATGTGCTTCTAGTTTAATCTACCAGGCTCTCCTCCCATCAACCGCAATTTATTTTCAGAGCTGTGCCACTGAGGAGCAGAGCCACTACAGTAACTAGAACGGTGTCACTCACTGGGCCCAAACAGTCCTCAGATAAAGCAGAAGCCACGATTAGGCTTAGCTGGGCCTTCTGCCAAAGAGGCTAATGCTGAAAGCAGATTCAATGTCATTCACACAAAAGCAGAGAAGAATGAAACTGCCTCTAGAAATATCTTAAAAAGCTGGGCAGTAAAGTGTCTGCCACAGTGTTCCCACTCTTTGCTTGGCTCACTCCCATGCCTCCTTCTCAATTTAAGTATCATTTCTTCAGAGAGGCCTTCCTTGCCTTCCTTGGTAGCCCCGTGACCAACGGGCCTCAATTAGTCTCACTCATAGTATCCTGGAATTGTCCTTCATAGCACCCTCCAGATTTTATAATGATGTATTTATCTGTGGGTTTACATGATTAATGTCTGCCCCAACCACTAGAAAAATTCTACCACCACTAAAAATTCTATGAGGGAAATGTATACATATGTAAAAAACATAATATAAATGTATGTAAAAAATACATGTAGCCATTGCACCCCAGTGCCTGGCTCCGCAGATACTCCATGAATGAATGGGTACCTTCCCTCCTTGGTGATGGTCATGACCAGGGTCAGTGGCCCTGTGCCTGTCCTGAGCTGCCTGCTGCCCCTGGTAGCAAGTTGGTATCACTATTGTTCTGACCCTGTTTCCATCTTCCCTGGAGCACTGAGCCTCCTCTCTCCTGGTTCCCTGGAGAAAACCATGGAGGCGTGTCCTACCTGTGTAGACGCTGCCTACGCACAGCCACGGTCTAGACAACAGTTTGCCGGGAGCAGCTGCAGCACAGACAGTGAGTGGGCTCAGCCTGACCCCACCCACCCCACTCAGGATTCCACTCAAGCAAATGGCATGGGAACTGCTCCAAGATACAGGCAGCAGACGGGCAGAGAGAAGAAAAAGATGCTGGCAGAAGAGGGAGCAAGGCTGCCTCCCTTTCCTGAACACTGCTTCCCGCTACCCAGAGCTGACTGAAGCAAAGGAAGCATGTGTATATAACGTTTTCCTTATTACAAAAATTTGGACCACCCTGTGATGCTTTTTTGTAAGCTTCCTTTCCCCCACCTAAAATATATTTTAAGGGTGAATTTTATGGTATGTGACATATATCTTAATAAAGCTGTAAAAAAACAAAGCAAAAAACCATTATTAACATCCCTGCATGGCAATTTTCTTCTGCAGCATCACTTGGGATAGCTAAACAGTCTCCTTGGTACAGATACATGGTGACTTATGTGACCGTTCCATATTTATGGACATCTAGGTTCTTTCCATGTTTTTTAATTAACAGTCATGCACACGTATCTTACCATCTTTATCTCTTTCTCTCAGGATAAATTCCAAGAAGTGGAACTGCAGGGTCAAATGGGGCACATGTTTTTAAAGGTATTTGGCTCACACTGCCAGGTTGCTCCCAGGATGGCTGTGTCAACTTATAGTCCCATCTGGGAGGGTGAGACCCAGAACCTGAACGGAGATTGAGTATTTCCTTAGTCTTACAAGTGGTCAGCAATTTGAGGGTTAACAAAAAGTTAACCCTTAAAAGAAGCATCGTGAAGAGGCAGGCCCAGAAAGCCAGACGCTGCTGCAGGCTCACTGGTAGGGTGAGCAAAGACAAACTTCCTGGAGACAGGCCCTCCCTTCCTTTCCCCGTCCCCTGCTGATGTACAGGGACGACCTGCCCCACCCTTAACTCAGCCTGATGTGTGTCCCTCCAGAGACACACCTGCAAATGGCCACAAATCCTCCCATGGGGGAGGCCCGCTCAGAGGGACCCTGGCTCCCCAGTGGGATCTGTGATGGGGAAAGTCTGGCTACTTAGTCTCAGGAGGACATGGGGCCCAGGCCCCTCCAGAGATACCTGGTCCTTGGGCTGGGGTGAAGGGTCCTGGCCCAGCCTGGCTCAGGTGCAACTATTTGCCTGGTGTTTCCTGGGCTCACTGCTCAGCTCCCCAGGAACTCAAAAGTCCCAGCTTAGAAGTCACTGAAGCTTTGAATCTGTCAACTCTTCCACATTCTATCCTCACAAGTCGGCACCAGTCCCCTTAGAACCTGAACTCAAGAGGAAGTTCAGTGAGGTAACAATGGTCGGGGGAGGCCAGGAGAGAGGCACGAGAACCCAGCCTGGCACCCCGCCTTCTGCAGGCCACAGCTGTGCTCCTCGATTCTGAAAGCAGGGGATTCCACTGCTTTGCCAAGCCCGGGAGTGAGTGCGGGCCTCAGCACGAGAGGCCCTCAGCTCTGGACAGCTGCCATGGTACGCACGGAGTGGGGAATGCCTGATCCTACACTGTCAATCTGGGGCTAGCGTCATCTCACCCTAAAGCTGCTGGGCAATATGAGCCCAGCTCTCCTAGCAAGGCCTAGCTAATCAGAGACACATAAGGGTTCCAAGGCTAAGGATGCTCGGAGTCCAGTGGTATGGTGGGACAGGGCACAGCAGAGTCGGGTGGGGTACAGCCAGGAAGGACACCGTGCAGCAGAGCATGGTTCAACCTGGTGGACGTACCACTAACCTCCGAAGGAGGGGGGAGGGCTGCAAAGAAAGATGGTACTGAACGAATGAAACGCAGTCACTGTCCTCCCCAGCTCAGTCTGTCCTCAGCTCCTCCTAGCTATAAAGCAGCTGAAGCCTGGCCAAGGCACGGAGAGTCCTGCCACTCACTCGCAGAAGCATCCCCGCAGGCATCCACACGGGAGCGCACACACGCTGGCAACTACCTACTTGGGGCACAGTAAGGGACTGTCCAGGATGATGAGGCCACCAACCTCCCTGGATGGGTCCGTCATCACACTCCAGTCAGAAGCGAAGTGTGGGTGGCGGAGAGGAGTCTGGAATTAAGACCTGGTGCCTGTAGCCCAAGATCTCTTGGAGGAGGATTGGGGGAGGAGGGCAGAGCACATATACTGCGCTGTAAAACTTTTACTGTCGAAGGACATAGCTTCTGGGTGTGCGCGTTTGTCGAAACAATTGAAAAGCACAGTTAAAAGATATGTGAAAGTCATTGTGTATAAACAGACCTCAATAAGCAAATTTTAACCCAATGGTCAAAGTTAATATCACTAGTAACAGAACAAGCTGACATCACATGCCTTCTGATATGATGCACTTAATAAAGACGCATGATTCATGCTATTTTTTTTTTTTTTTTTTTGCCAAAAATGTACAACCTGAATCTAATCTTGAGACAAACCCAGACTGAAGGCCATTGAACAAAATGAGCCTATATGCTTCAAAAACATCAATGTCAGATAGTTAAAGAAAAGCTAAAGAACTATTCTGGATTAGAGGAGATTATACAACAAATAAATGCAATAGGTGATCCTGCAGGAAAAAAGTTATATGCTCAAGTGTTTTCAGGTAAAGAGTCACAATGTCTGTAACTTACTCTCAGGTCCCCGGAGGCAGAGGAGAAAGTTCAACCTGCTGGAATAGTTCCCAAAACCTGATTCACAGGTTCAAAGGGACCTGCTCGTGGGTACGCAGCACACAGCGGCAGAACTTGGAATCTCATACATGTTGGGCAGAGACAGCCTGGCACACGAACAGGGTTCAGTCTTGTACGGCCCTCTCTCCCAAACACTGTGCTCAAGAAATGGGGGGGCGGGGAAGAGGCCTTCATGTAATCTCTGGGTCTGCCACCTGGTGGCGTGTTTCTGTAGTGTATCTTCAAAGGGCTCCTGGGCACCAGGTGCAGGATGGTGGGGCACTGCTCTCCCTCAAGCTGATGATCAGGAAGGATGCACTCCATCGGGAAGAGCCAGCCTCAGCCACTTGTGTAATTGGGGCTGGACAGACAGAGGCCAGCAGGCGGCAGTATCTCCATCTTCTGCTGTGGAGGTCCTCGAGGGGCTCCATGGGCTTCAGGAAGAAACCCAAACTCCTCAGTGAGCCTGAGCAGACCCAGGCTACCTCTCCGGCTTCATTGCCCTCACATGCACCCTCCACCCACCCACACCAAATGACTCACAGTTCCCTGAGTGTGCCTTGCCCTGCCCTTCTCTCCCTGGCTGGTTTGTCCCTCTCCCTCAGTCCTCACTGAAGTGTTACTTTCTGAAGCAAGTCTCCACAGAAGGCCTCCTGCCAGAGCTGGCTGCTCCCAGAGCATCTGGGCACACCTGTGTCCCCTCCCACTGTGCTGTACCCCCTGAGGGAGCCACCCCAATACATCTCTGCTTCCCTGCACCCTGACAAACTGCTGAAAGAGAAAACAGAGTATGTGACTGTTTGTTAAGCAGCTGTAAGGCACTAAAGGCCCTCTTCGGGCAGAAGACGGAGAAGGCTGAATAAAGAGGCACAAGATGTGGTTCACAGGCAAACTCTGCCCAACTAGAGGCCAGGGACTGGAGTGGGACCCTGAAGAAAGTACAGATGCTCATGGCAGGAGGCAGGGTACCACAGCTGTAGGTAACTGGGCTGCACGGTGTTGGGACAGTTTGTCCAGGAAAAGCTCCATGTCAGAAACACATGGGGCAGGATGGGTCTAAGGTGGCTGATCACCAGGGCTGTGCTTAGACAGCCTTTGCTGCTGCAGAGCAACCCCCACTGAGGAATGAAAGCCATTCACAACACACCTGCAGCCGGTGCAGGACCCCTCACTGATGAAGGGGTAGACGAGGTCCTGATGTGGGAAAAGCCCTTCTGAATCCAGTAAAAAGATCTGCTTTCCAGCAGCAAGCACGTGAGTGACAGCCTGGCCTGCCCCGCACACCAGTAACAGGTCCTCCCGGCCACGCTAGGTGGTGTGAAGTTCCTTCTGCTGGCCAGAAAAATTCCTACCACTCTCGCTTCCCCAGAAAGGAGAACTTCTGGCCTAACTATGCATTTAGTTGACTACAACTGGGATGAAGTGACGAGGTAAGCAATGTGACATCTGAATGCATGATCCAACTAAGGCAACCTGTTGGCCCATGCTTTACAGACCACCTGTCCACCCTAGGTGGCTGCCAGGTCTCTCCTAGATTCCTGTGTGCCTCTGGATGGTGAATTTCAGACTTAGAACCCACATGGGTGGCCCACACTCTCACATTAACTATCGTAATTAATTTTTACACATGGTTTTATAGTTTACAAAGCACTTGCAAATACAGTTGTCCCTTGTTATCCTCAGGGGATAGGTTCTAGGACCCTCCATGGATGCCAAAATCCAAGGATGCTCAAGTCCCTGATATAAAATAGTGTAGTATTTGCATATAACCTATGTATATCCTACTTTATACTTCAAATCATCTCTAGATTACTTCTAATACCTAATACAATACAAATGCCATGTAAATAGTTGCTATACTGTATTGTTTAGCAAAGAATAACAAAAGAAAGTCCATACACATTCAGTCCAGACGTAACCATCCACATTTTATTCCTGAATATTTTTGATCTGCTGTTGGTTGAATCTGAGGTTGGTTGAATCCATGGATGCGGAATCCACAGTTATCACGAATCATAACTGATCACCGCCCCACACACACAACACACATTTTCTTCTGCACTCCAACCTGGGTGACACAGCAAGACCCTGTCTCTAAAAAAACCACAAAAGACATTTTCTAGAAAAAGAAATTGAGACTTAGAGATCTGAGACCCGCCAAAAGTCACCTGGCTAGTTGTTGAAAAAACTGGGACATGAACTCAGCTTTTCCAATGCTGAATCCTGTATTCTTTCTACTTGACCAGCTACTTCCTCCATTGTTCCTGCTCCACCCAATGTCTGCATGGTTCTAGGGATGCCAACCACAGAGAGGACAGTACCCTCCGAATTCCCTATAAACAATCATTCTCCTGGAACCAGGGTACCTTCAAGCCAGAAAATTCTAGCTGAGCAAGGAGGGAGAGGGGTCATGTCCTGCTTCTCTCTGAAGGAGGCATTTCAGGGCCCCCTGAGTGGGGCCTCTCTAGAGAAAGGGCTGAGTCAGAGGCTGGGTTACTGAGGCATCCTCCCACCAGCCGACAGGCAGCATCCCCACCCTTTCTTTACCCAAGCACTCTGGGAGCCACCCCCATTGCAGCTAATACTCACGTGTAGGTGCTTCTACCAGGGGCACCAACTTCCTTACAGACCTGCTCTCACACCACAAAGTCAGCCCAGGAAATCAAAAGGAATTCATCGCCATAGAACTGAAGGTTTCAAACTATGGACCAGTTATCCAAATGCCAGTTGGGGGACCAAGATGGATTTGGGGTTCACATTGGCCTGGGCTCAAATTTCAGCTTCTGAGGCCCACTTGTTTTGAGACCCTGAACTAGTCACCTACCCTTCGTGGGCCTCAGTTTACTTATCTGTAAAACAGGGATGGTTATACTCCCTCCTTCACAGGACAGGGGAGGATCAGGCTGAGGAGGCTGTGCTGGTGGTGTGAAGAGGTCTTTGCTGGGTGCAGGGTGAGTGCTCCCTGCTCTGTGCTGAGGCCACCTCTCTGTGGCAAGTCTCTCCAGGCACATCCCTTTTTAACCATCATTTAATGGCCACCCACTACTTGCCAGGAACCATTCTTTGCATCTCCTAGAGTCTCTCTTTAATTCTCACAGCTTTCTAAAGACTCCCCTATTATTATAAAGAAACTAAAGTCTAGAGATCCTGGCCCATGTCACAGGGCTGGGTCTCGCCTACTTCTGCTAGCCTGGGTGGAGGGGGCTCTACTGAGGGCTTTCCCACTGCGTTTGAATGACAGCCATTCCTGAGGGCAGCATGAACCCTCTCCCTGGGAGCTTGATGGCTACAGGCAATCTCCCCAGGAACCCACTAGAAGCCATTTGCTTTGTGCTCAGGATGGATGCTGGGGGGATGGGCAGGCGGATAGAGGGGAGGACTAGTAATCCCTCGATTTCAGCCAGGACTCCCCGATGACAAAGATTCATGCATGTGCTGTCATCTTCACTGTTCCAAAACAGAGTGATGATTTTCTTCATCTTTAAAATGCAGGACATGTATAGCTCCAATTTGTCAAGAATACATAACATCGCATCATTCTCTGAACGCTGTGCTTTACTGCCTCAGGGGTTACAAATGAACTGGCTGCTCCTAACCAGAGCTCTCTTTGCACAGGGCGAACCTCACTCCCTGAAGCCCTGAAGCCCGCTTTGCTCCCAGCCTGTGGGAGAGTACCTGCTGGGGCCAGAGAGGAAGTGACTCAGCCCAGTGGGAAGTGGGAGGGGCGGTCAGAAAGAGGGCCCTGTGCCCAGCCTGCTGCCCCCAGTGCATCCTCTGACGCTGCCTTTCCTCAGCAGGACTCCAACATGCTGAGCACAGCAGGCCTGGGGGCCAGGAGGGGCCTGAAGGCCCAGTGTCTGCAGCTGGGAGACCCGTCTCCTCCAGGAGGCAAGATTCACAGATTGGCCCCACACGAGGAGACTACAAAATCAGTGATGTCCCTCCTCTCGCCACTTCCCTGAGGAAGTTCCCACTGGGCTCTTCTGTGGCCTCCGTGAGAGTCTGGAGGCTAAAGGCCTCTGGCCAGGAGGACGTATCTCAGAGAGATTCAGAATGAAAAGCCTCGGGGCTGTACACACAGAGGTGGAGAGAAGCTCTCTCTGCAGGTTCCTTTGAGGGGAAAGACAAAGGGAGGAAGAAGCCAATCCCTGCACACCGAACCAGGCTGGCTGCTCCTGGGGCAAAGGGCTTCACCGGCAGTCACTCTGACAGCCACCCCAGCAGAATCCAGGGCAGCACCGCCAGCCCTGCCCCAGCTCTCCCCTCCCAAGGGCCTCCGGAAGCAGCTGATGTGACAACAAATAATCCGTCACCGTGTGTGGGTGTTGGAGGAGTAAGGGACAGACTCAGCTCTTTCAGGGCTATGCTGGCCTGGCATCTCCCATCCTGAGAAGTAGCCTGGGGAAGCAGCCAAGCACATTGGCTTGGGAGACATTTCTGGTGGCCCCTTGGCTCTGCAGGGGGCATTCTGCCATGTGCAGTGACAGCAGACTGAGTCACTGACAGCTCTCCCCATCATACCAGCCTGCTCTGGCTCACTCAAAGTAGAAGAGCCGATTACAACAAGGGAGATCCTGGCATAGCACGTGACTAAGAGGCCCCTCAGCTCAAATAATCAGTTATGCTTTGTGCAGTGAGTCAGCCTGGGAACAAGGCCTGCCATGGGGTCCCGTGTGGAGTTTAAATTCTTGCCACTGTGATAGCTCAAATCAGGCAAGGAAAAAGCAGCGAGCAACCAAAAAATGACTGACTGAGTGTGACAGCCACCGTTCTGACCACTGCATCACCTGAACAGGTGCTTCTCTGCTCTGTAGTCCCCCTACCTAGGGGAAAGGGACAGCGCTAGCCCTGAAGAGGGTTCCCAAGGACAGCTGGGAGCCAGTGTGTAGGAGGCACTAGATGCTTAGAAATGTTACATTTCCTTCCTTCTATTGCAGATTTCCAGAGTGACAGACGGGAAAGCCCAGGCCAGGCCCAGGTGCGATTCTGTCTCTTTATACTGTTTTCAACAGCAAAAATCACCACAGTCATCCTGTCAGAGACGCAGTCTGGACTGGGGCCAGCAAACTGCCTTTCCATAACTGCCTCCATAAAAAAATCTCAGTCTCACAACTTTCACAGGGAATAATACAGTTCACTTTCTGAAGTTTTACCAAATGCCACTGGCTATGGTTGCTCAGAGGGTCACGAAGCTGCCTGGTGTGATGAGAGGCAGACGGCAGGCTTTGTCCCTCAGCTGGCCGTTCAGACAGGTGGCCCACACGAGGCCTCACCTGCTCGACCACTGAGAGCCAGACACGGCTGATCACGGGGGCCAGAAGCCACCACCGACAGACACTGTCCATGCACTGGGGAGAGCAGTGCACGACGTGTCTGCTCGGGTATGTCTCGAGAGGGGTCTTGTCCACCTTTGGCCCCCCACACCCTGCACAGGCCCAGAAGGTATGCAGAAGACAGGTGTGAAACCACAGCCAACAAAGAAAGAGAAAATGCACGTGTCTCAGGCCCAGCAATTCCAGTTCTGGGGATTTATCCTACCGACACACTCATAGAAGTTCACAAAGATAAACATGCTCAACAATGGTCCCTGAAGAACCATGTGTAGCAGCAAAAAACAAAACCACAAAAATCAAAACACACACACACCCCCCAGATAAGAAACAAATCTAAATATCCATCAAGAAAAGACTGGTTAACTAATTATGTTCCACCTAGACAATGGAATACTACACAGCCTTTAAGACTAGGTCCACAGCTGCTGATAAAGATGTCTATGATATGTTACCAAAAAAAGCAAACTGCAGTACTATATGTATAATATGATCCTATTTGGGTCAAAAAAAATTATACATACCCTTGAATATGTATAGGAAATTTCAAGGAGAAATGTTAACAGTGGATACCCCCAGGTAATAGAACTAGGGTCCCAACGAGGGGAAGGAGAGTTTTATTTTATGTTCTGTATTGCTTGACATTTTACTATAGGCTACTATTGTAACACAAGTTTAAAAAATCTAAAGATCTCTGAACCCATTAGAATTGTCAGGAGCAGTAATGGAATCGGGAGGCTGGGCCTTGGGAAGGCAGGCTGGAGAGTGCATGGCATGGGAATGGGTGGACGTGCGATTGCCCACGGGTGTGAGCCTGGGTGCCAACGCACGGGTGCACGAGGAGGGTGAGGGACGCAAGAGACAAAGTCAACATTCCTGGTAAGCCTCAGCTCTCCCATATAGCTTGCAAACATGCCTTTAAGAAACATCCTGGCCGGGCGTGGTGGCTCACGCCTGTAATCCTAGCACTCTGGGAGGCCGAGGCGGGTGGATCGCTCGAGGTCAGGAGTTCGAGACCAGCCTGAGCAAGAGTGAGACCCCGTCTCTACTAAAAATAGAAAGAAATTATATGGACAACTAAAATATATATATACAAAAAATTAGCCGGGCATGGTGGCACATGCCTGTAGTCCCAGCTACTCGGGAGGCTGAGGCAGTAGGATCGCTTAAGCCCAGGAGTTTGAGGTTGCTGTGAGCTAGGCTGACGCCACGGCACTCACTCTAGCCCGGGCAACAGAGTGAGACTCTGTCTCAAAAAAAAAAAAAAAAAAAAAGAAACATCCTGCTTGCCACCTAACACCTATAAGGGCTGGAAGCTGGCTCAGGACACCTCTTCTGGGACACTCACAGACCCACTAGCAAGAGCGCACCTGGGCCTCACCAGGGCTGGCCCCTAGGTGCCGACTGCATGTCAGGCACTAGACTGAACATGCTACAGACAGTAATGCCTCACGTCTAATTCTCATTACTACCTTAGGTGTAGGGACTGTTACGCCCATTTTACAGCAGAGGAAACTGGGGCTGGAGACGGAAAGTGACTTGTTCAAGGTCACTCAGCTAGCAAGCTGCAGAGCCGGGTTCTGAAGCCAGGCCTGATCTAAGCCTGGGCCCTTAACTGCTGGGTGACATGGCTGAAAGTCTCCTTACCCACTGCTCACAGAACAGGAAGGGGAGCGACTTGTCTCCAGGCAGTGGCAGTTTTCATTCTTCAGCTTTGCCAAGGTTTCTTCCAGCCGTACTACTCTAAGTCCAAGATTCTAGTGGGCTGGGCTCCCTGGGGCTGGGATAGAGGAAGGGGATGACATGGGCTCTGGGGCTCTGTCCTTACCAGCTGTATAATGGTGGACGGGCTACTTGACCCCTCCGAGCCTGGGTGTTCTCTGTAAGACAGAGACAATCCCTACTTCCTTAGATTGAATAACACATTGCAAAGTACTCAGCAAAGGACCCGGAAGGCGGTGGGGATTCTTCTTTTTTTGCTGGTTTCCTGTTTCTTCAGGACGGACCACCTCAGAAGAGTCAGAAGAGAACACACACCATGAAACTCACCCCAAACTTGGTTATGTTGAGAGCTCCATACTTACTGCAAAAAATAGCAGGACTCTCGCTCTCCAGAGTTGGCAGATGCTAGCAGTGGGGTTTCAAAAGCCCCATGGAATGTTGGGCTACCCCAGTCCCAAGGTCCCCAGGGGGCTGAATCAAGCTTCTCCCCAGAAGCACTGCCATCCCTTTAACATACCTCACATCGGCTCTGCCCCAAAACCAAAGACAAATGATAGGCACGTCAGTCCTGCTCTTGCCAATTTCCACTACGACGACCAGCCTACTCTCTCTTCCTTCCCGACCCTTGGATTGCAGACTTCCTAAAGGCCAAAGATCCTCTATCTCTTTTGTCAAGTAGGTGGTGGTCTGTAAACACATTTAGA
The DNA here is from genome assembly GCF_041146395.1 of Eulemur rufifrons. NCBI lineage: Eukaryota > Metazoa > Chordata > Mammalia > Primates > Lemuridae > Eulemur > Eulemur rufifrons. Next base: position 25,387,307 of record NC_090990.1, read on the forward strand.
GGGGACAGCCTCATTCTGAATGACAAGACCCTGTCTCAGTTTCGCTACCTCTGGTGCTTTCCAACAACTAGACTTTCTCTGAAATCATCAGCCTGTAGGCCGCTCTGCTCTGTGCAGCCTGAACTCACACCCAAGACGGCCACAGCTGAGAGAACGAACACCACTGGGCCGCAGCCTCCTTGGGGAGAAGGGATTTCAGTGCCCTCCCTCAAGAAGTGGGACCACAACCCAAGAGAGTAGATTTGCTTGCTGGGGGGAAAATAAGGCTGCTCCAGTTTATTAAAAGGGGACCTAGAAATTCTTTTAAAAATAATAAAAGATATTCTTTAAGGCAGCAACCCCCTTTCTAGGAATTTATTCTGCAGGTGATACCTAAGGTAGGCAAAATCATATGCATGAAGAAAGTCACTTAGCTTTGTTTGGAGAGCAAAAGACAGAAAATAGTCTAAGTGTTCATCTGCAGAGTGCCTGTTGAATATTACACTCATGATGGGACACATTGTAGTCAAAAATGACCCAGACATGCATGTGCCAAAGTGGAACCATCTCTAAGATAGTAAGTAAATCAAAGCAAACTGTTCCATTCTTTTCCCCTCTTGGATCTTAACTACAGAGCCTATGAGGATATGCAGGGGCTACTGTGGGCCCTGGGCCACCTTCGAGGCCACTGCCTCGTCTGAGCAGGTGGAGAAGGAAGAAATGATCGTTTCAGGCCACTTTCTTCTCTACCTTCTTTATACCACAAACTCAAGGACAAACCCTGTGAAAATTTCCCAAATCCCAAAGGGCCCATTTGAAGGCCTGCCCACCAGCACACCCCTCTCCAAAGCTCAATACAATGCAGGGACAGCTTCTCACTCCCTCAGATCTCAGGGGGACAAGGGCACTGGGCAGCTTCCTCTCGCTTCCCTGATGGCTCTGAGAGAGTCCTGGTGGAGGGACTGGGACGCTCACCCAGCGACAGGGAGCAAATCCAATCTCAAAGTCTCTTTCTAGGTAAGATCTCCAGGAGGTACGGAGAAAGCTGTCTCTCCCCTGATGGTCCACTGCTGTTCAGGACCCCATCAGTCAGCTGTAGCTTGCTGAATCAGGGTGGGTATCGCCAGAGGGAAGACGTGTTCTTAGGGCCATTTGAAGGCTGAAGAAATTTTCAGTTTGGCAGACTCAGCAAGTGGAGTTCCTGAAACCCGAAGATATTCACCTCCCTGGTCAATTCTGGGCAGCGGAAGGGGGCCCTCTCCCCCTAACCGCCCCCCACCGTGCCCTGTTGATGGCACCCCCTGCTTCCCTGTAGGGGCCCCATCCCATCTCGTCCCTTCTTCCCACAAACCCTGAACACTTAGAGCAAGGACCTGTCTGGGGTTTACTGGTCAGTATTTCGACACAGGGCATCATTTAGTGTCCCATCTCCCTGCTGTGGGCCTGTGCCTTGGTAGAAGACCCCTCCCCTTCATTTCCCTTCCCTCCCTGCAGGGCCCTGTTCTGTCCCTTCTTCCCATAAACACCGAGAAAAAAAAATCTGGGCACAGGAAAGGTGAAGGAAGGGAGGCTACCCTTCTCCCAGGCGCTGACTCAGGCAAAACCAGAGGGAAGCCTGGCCCAAAGACGGACAGGGTACCATGAGACTTTGCAACTGATCTCCGGTGAGGGTGTACTCTGGGCTTGCTCAATGGAGCTGGCAGATTTCACTGGCCATTATCTTCCCCTTGAGCCATCCCTATCTCTGCACTATTATTCACTCTGTCACCCACACCAAAACCCCCAGGGTCACCTGCCACCAGTCCTTCTCCCTCAGCTATCACTTCCAAACACTCCCAGAGTCCAGTTGATTTCCCACCGAACAGCTCTGATCTCTGCCCTTTTTCTCATCCCCACTGCCTCTGCCCTGATCCAAGCCCCCCTCGGCCCTTGCTGTGATTACTGCAACAGCCTCCTATGGGGCCTGCAGACTCTCTCTCCCTAATCCATCCTCCAAAGCAGACGCAGGTCTACTGGTATGTTTCCTCCACTAAACACAAGGCATCCATCACCAACAGCATACAAAGTCAAAGCATCTTAGCACTGGAGCCTGCCTACCTCTCAGGCATGTCCCGCAGCCAGTCCCTTCACATCCTGGGCTAGAAACCCCATGGTTCCTAAAATGCCACACACACCAGCACGCATCCATGCCTGTGCCATGCTACTCCCCCTGCCTGTAGGGCTTCTTGGACCCCCAGAAAACTCTGTTCATTCTTCAAGATCCAGTTCAAGTTCTAAGGCTCTCTGAAGTTTTCCCCAGTCTCTTCCTCATCTCCAAGGTGAATCACTTCTTCCACTTGGTTCCACCACATGCTGCACAGACTTTTTTGTGAGAGATTCGCCAAGCTCTGTGCAAGTGTTAATTGGTTAGGAGCCCGCCTCTGTCCCTGCTAGACCGCAACCTCCTCCAGGGCAGGGCCTGCCTCTCCATCCTCCTCCTGCCCCAGTACCAAGCACAGCCCCAGCTACAGGTGGGAGCTCAAGTGTGGGGAATGGGGGGGGGGTCTGTATTTCGAGCCACCACACACATCAACGTGTGTGACACCTCCTGGTGCTGCTAATTCAGGTAGCAGACTAGGGTTGCTAGTAGGGACATACATGGAAGAAACTCTAAATACATTTTCTCCCATGTATACTTTAAAATACTATTTTTTCCCAGCAGTCCTACTTCTATTTTTAAAAATGGTTCTTTTAAAGAGCTGAGCTGAATCATCTGCATGGCTCCCATACAGACTGGGTAAACTCCCCATAGATTTCCTTTTCAGAAAAAATACAATAAAATTCTGTGCTCTTGTGATCCCTCAGGACATTTCTGACAGCTCAGTGGGACACAGTTCTAGTCGCCATGGATTGCTTCAACTAATTCTTGGAAGTTCTTTCCTGCAGCCTGTAATAAAAGCTAACATTTTCCAAGCATTTATTACTTGGTGTGTGCTAAGTACTCATCCTGCAACATCTTAATCCTCACAATGGCCCCACTAAGGAGGTTCTCTTATTGTCCCCATTTTACAGATCAGAAAGCTGAGCATGAAGAGAATAAGTAACGCCTAGTGACCAGCAGGGCTGGGATTAGAACCCAGATCTGTCTGATGACAGAGGCAAATAAGCTCTTAACCACTACAACCTACTGCCTTCCCCAAAGGTCAAATTAAAAGCACAAGTGAACAAATTGCAGTAGCTCTTAGAACTGGCCTTCTGAGAGGGCAGCCTCACCTCCCCAGCTGCTAAAGTGACCTGCAATCCCAGGAAGAGAGGGGTATATGTGCCAGGCACTTCTGTGCCAGGCAGAGAAGCCCAGGCCAATGCAAGGAGCTTGCCACCTGGCACTGGCTGCACACAGTCCTTTCTCAGCAAATATCCACCACCAACTCTCCTCTCTCAGAAGCCTGCAGTAGTCTTGAAAGAAGTCTCTAGCCCTTTAGTCTCTCTTCTCTTCTTCTTTCCCTCCTCTACTGGGACTTCAGGGAAATCTTTTTAAAACACAGATCCAATCATGTCACTACTCTGCGTAAAACCTTGTCACTGGCTCCCCACTGCCTGGACATAAAGTCCCAAATCATTAATGTGGCATTCCCTCGTCCGTCAACCTATACGGCTTCACCTTGCACCTTGATCATAGTGGTATGGTCAACTTCCATACCATTATATACCATTATGTGGAACAATATGAGGTTTCTGGAATAAACTATGAGTTTATTTGTCTCTTTCGCTCTCTAAGTAGAACACTTGCCTCTTCAGTCTCACCTGGTTAAGCCTCCCCCTCCACTCCTTCTAGACTAAGCTCCAGCATCATTTCTGCCAAGCCTTCCAGGGCACCGCCCCATCTGTACCCCCTACCCCAGGCAGCTTCCTCTGCTGGGCTTCCACAGCACTCTGCTGCTGCCACTAGTTTTTTTAGACCACATTTCAACTATGTGTTCACAGGTCAGTTTCCCTTAATTAGGCCACGAGTTTCTTGAAATAAGAATAGCTAACATTTATTGAACTCTTACTATGTGGCAGTCACAGTTCTACGTGTTTTACATGTGTTAACTTTTTAAATCTTCATAATATCTCTATTTTATCACTCCTGTTTTACAGATGAGGACACTGAGGCACAGAGAGATTAAGCAGTGTGCCCAAGGACACATAGCTGGAAATCTGCTGAGCTAGAATTTGAACTCAAGAAGTCTGGCTCCAAAGCCCACTCTTGACCACTGTACTGTCTAGCACTTGCCTCTTCAGGCAAGGACCCTGTTGTTGTCATGTAAGAAATGAATGAATGAGGGCTACCTTCAGACTGTCTAAATCCAACCCACTAACAACTGACACAGCAAGGCCATTAAAGAGCACTGGAGGAGTTCACAGGCAATGTTTACAAACAAGGATTCTTTTGGCCCTACAATTACATATTCTGCTCTTCCTTATCTCATGCAAAACTACTCAGTCAAGAGGGAAAGGCCTCAGCCCAGCATGACTACCCTCTTCCCCACTGGTTCTCAAAACCAAGCAAAGTGAACCGGTTTCCTCTAGTGACTTAAAACAGAGCAAAGTCTATCCTGCCACAGAAGGCAGCTGTCATCTCTTCCTTCCGCCAACAAAAGGGCATCAAACGTGGGAAATTGGGGTGGGCAGAGAACTCGGCATCCACAATCGGAATGCCCCTACCTACTGGCTGGAAGGTGGGGCCAAGTGGCGTGGGAATGGGCGGGCCTAACCGGCACTGCAGGTGAAACACTGACCACAGCAAGCTCTCTCCTTGGAAAAGGCCAGCCAAACGTGGCCCTGGCAAGCAGACAGCTGACTCGCACCTGAACGCCGCCCGGGATATGAAAATTCCCCAGCAGCGATGGTGCCCGTGCCAATGGATGAGGGCTCCTGGAGGAAGCCCTGGCTGGCCCTCCCTAGGGACTCGTTCTAACTTTCAAGTGACTCTCGGAATCAGGAGGGAAGTATGGAGAGGCAGAGGGTGTCTCTTTGGAAAAACCTGGCTGGGTTCAAACGCCGGTTGCTTCACTTACTGGCTGAGTGACTCTGGGCAAGGCTGGCAGTGACGACTTTCCAGGGCTGCGGTGGAGACTGAAGCTCCCGCAGCCGCCCCGTACCTGGCGCTAGGCAGCCCCCGCCCCAGTCGCCGGGGAAGGGCAGACTCCCAACAGACGTGGGGGGCATTCGCTGCTGCCATTTCTGTCACACCCAGAGGGTCTCGGGCTGTCACTCTGGTCCCACCGCCACGGCCACCAAGGCCCGCCCCGTCAATCCGCAACCCCCGCCCGACTGCCCGCTTCGGGACCCCCACCTCACCTTCCCCGTGTGGTCAGCGCTGCTCGCCCATAGTCCGTAGCCCGGAGCCGGGACTGCTCGGCGCTCCGTCCCGGGGGGCCGGGGCCGGGGACAGGGCCGGGCTGGGGGCGTGGGAGCCGCTTACCGCCGCCTCCCAGCGCAGCCGCCCGAGCCGCCGCCACCGCCGCCGCCTCCCTCCATGGCTGCGGCGCCGCCACCTGACAACGGAAGTGACGCACTGCCCCCTCCTCCCGGCCCGAGCCGCGGCCCCGCCCCGGCCCCGCCCCGTCGCCTGTGTCTGCGGCCTTGGGATTGGGGCGCCATCTTGACGATGGGCGGAAGCCTTCAGGCAAGAGGCCAGAATCAGATTGAGGATTGGTTCAGGGTGGGGCCTGGGCCGAAACCTGTTAAACGATTGGAGGCTGAGGCGTGAATGAGGCGGTACTTACCACTTATCTATGTCTGCGGTGAGGCTGGGACGGAGGCACCGCCCCCGCCCCGAATCCTCAGAACCTCGCGGGCCCTACACTCGCCCTGCCCCGGGTGAAGAAGTCTCCAGCAGTTGGAAGATTGGCCAGTTGCTGTGTATTTATCAGAAAAGTGACTCTTCCTTGATCCCCACGTCCTGGCTTCTAGAACTCTGTGCCGAAAACGCTGCAGTTAAGCTCAAAAGAAATTCCTGTCGCAGCTCTCACAATTCATTTCCCTCAAGGTCCCTCGCCTTTGTAGAAACCCAGAGGATGGCCAGCTTCGACCTGGAGATCCCTGGAGTCTTGACCAGGGAGGTTTACAGTGAAGAGTTCCTATTAACAATTCCAGCCATCTAACCTCAGTCCCTCCTGCTGCAGTTTCGGTCCCTTTCTCCTCCTCCTCCAGCAACCACGCCCTCCATGAATCAGCTTCTTGCACCAGCCGATGAGCCCTTTAAAGGGATTGCATCAGGCTGGTGACTCACTGGGGCCCTCTGAGAGCCTGGCTTCCCTCCCCTGGCATACAGAAGCAGCTAGAAGGGCTCAGTGGCAGCAGCACCAGCGGCCATAGCCCCACTCCTTTGTCTCAGAGGTGTGAGTCAGAGTGCTTGCTGCTTATGACTGTAACTCTTGGCTGTTTTTCCAGCTGTCCCCTGGGTCACTCTGTATCCATGTGTGGGCACACGTGTCTAAGCCTGTGTGCACTGCTGGGTCTTCCTAAGGTGTGTCGCCAGGCACTTGTGTGTATGCATTTGTCATCTCCACACAGGCAGTGCCAGGACATGAGAGTTGGTATGAGTGAGGTCTGGCTGCCTCTGCCTGTGTCATTTTTGCCTCTCTGTAAGCCTGATGCCCACGGAGCTGCCGATAGGGCTGAATAACAATAGTAATCTGAACAGCTCTCACTGTAGTGCCACACCCTGGGTTAAGCACTTCAGAGACATTAGCATTAGGTGGCTGTTTACAGATGTGGAAGCTAGCACTTAGAAGAGGAATCTATCCAAAGACACACAGCTAATCATAGCAGGGCTGGGATTTGAACCAAGCCTGGTAGTTTCCAAAAAGCTTGGCTTTGAATCCCTGGGACATCAACTTACAAGCTGGGTGACTATGTGCAAATTCCCTAACCTTCCCCTTTTGTTCAAATAGGGATAACACTTTGTGGGATCATTGTGAGAACTCAGTGAATTATGGAAACAGCTTCACACAGGACTCAGCAAATGCACACACTCATCTCAGTTGCAGAGTTTCAGTGAGGTGGACAACCAAAAGACAGGCATAAAGAAGCCAGGCCGCAGCCCACCAAGCTCCTCTCTCTGACAACAGGAAAAGCCTAGGGATTCCGGAAGCCCTGACTCTGACAAGAATGAGTTTTGGGTTTTCCAGAGCTCTAATTATCAGCTAGATGAATCACTCAGCGCTGACACCACCATCCCCGCCCCCAGGAGACACTCAGGTGATTGAAAATGTAGGATTTTAACAAAGGAGAGGAGGAGGAAGAAAAAGAGGCTAGGAGAAGTAATGCATAGAAACTAAAGGTGCCAGCCAGAGTAAATGCAAAACTGTTATCAGGACACCAAAATGAGGAGACTGCTGGGTGACACACACACAGTGACATACTCTCCTGCTGGCTCTCCAACTCTGGGCTTACTGGCAGACGGCACTGCCATAACAAAGTGACGTCTGTCACAACAGCACAAGATGGTTGCTTGATGAGGTATTGCCTATCACAGAAGGAGGGAAGGAGACCTTCAGCCCTCAGGGGCTTCCTCAGGCTTCTGAAACCCAGTCCTGCTTACTAGCTAGCTCTGGTTTCTCTTTGTAGCCAAGCCCCAAGCCCTGGGTATGACAAGCTTTGAGTATATGACCCATAGTCTGTGGCTGGGTACTACACTGAGGTGAGCAGAGGCATCTCTTATCTTACTTTGTCATTAATATGATGTCAAGAGTGCTGGGAGGCTGGGTGTGGGTGGTTCATGCCTGTAATCCCAGCACTTTCGGAGGCCAAAGTAGGAGGATCACTTGAGGCCAGGAGTTCTAGACCAGCCTGGGCAACACATCAAAACCCCTATTGCTTGAGGCCAAGAGTTCGAGACCAGCTTGGGCAACACATCGAGACCTCAGCTCCACAAAATTTTTAAAAAAAATTAGCCAGGCATGGTGGTGTGCCTGTGAGCCCAGCTACTTGGGAGGCTGAGGCAGGAGGATTACTTGAGCCCAGGAGTTTGAGGCTGCGGTGAGCTAGGATGGTAACACTGCACTCTAGCCCGGGTGGCAGAGTGAAATGCTATCTCTAAAAGAAAAAAGGGTTTTGGGAAACAGAATAGTATAGTAGTTGAGATCATGGAGCTTGGAGTCACACAGACCTGAGTTGAAATCCCCATTCTGTTGTTCACCTTGAGCAGATGATCACTTAACTTCTCTGAGCCTGTTTGCTCATCTGTAAAATGGGGTTATTGATATATAGGGTTGTTATAATGATATAATAAGAGAACTCTGATTCCACAAGGATTGATGGACAGCCTGCTATGTGAAGAGCACTGAACTAGATGCTGGAAATCCGGTGACAGCAGACAACAGCTCTGCCCTTGCGGGGCATGGTATGTAGTGGGATCCAACAAACAACAGCTATTTTTGATGGCCATTATCATGCCCATCTTGGCACTCTGCCTCTAAATTAGCCATGGGACCTGGGGAGAACCCCTTTCCGTCTCTGAGCCTCGGTTTCCTCAACTGTAAAATGATGAAGTTGGAGTGGATCAGTAGCTCCCAACCTTCCCACCTTCAAAGACTTTTTTAGTCTTTTTCTTCCACACAATTGGTAAATTTTGTCTCCCGTACAACCTGATCAAGTTATTTCTTCCTTTTCACTGATGACAGCCTCAGATTATAGCCATCGCAGCTTGTGATCAGAGCAGACCAGTGTGGCCACCACACTGTTGGTATAATTCCCTCCCCCGCCCCCTGCCAAGCAGAGACCAAGCCAGGTTGGTCACCCTTTACACACCTTGTGGTGTTTCTGTGGGTCCTCTGGAACATTGGTGAGAACTCAGGGGACCCTTGCTGCCCTTGGGGACCCTTTAGCCAGGGATGTGAAATGGGAACTCACTAAACTGGATACTCTCCTTTAAGTCCCATCCAGCTTGGCCATGCTGAGGGCTGGACATGCTGTGGCACTTGTATGCCCCCAGGGAGATCTGAACTTTAAGCTGCTGCCACCCAGCTTTCCTCACAGCCCTGGTTGTCCCCTCCCTACAAATGAGAAAGACACCCTGTACTCTTCTCTCCAGGAAGGAGAGGGCAGGGAGGAGACACTTAATGCCACCTGAACACTCAGATTCCTGGGGGTTCTGTCATCAGCTGGGACCCCCACCTTGGCTGAAGGTGCAGGAAGGGTGCACGTGTGTGCTTGAACAAAGGCCGTGACAATGAGTAGCAGGCAGTCCAGGCTCCAATAGGACAATAACATTTTTTTTTTTTTTTTGTGAGACAGAGTCTCGCTCTGTTGCCCGGGCTAGAGTGAGTGCCGTGGCGTCAGCCTAGCTCACAGCAACCTCAAACTCCTGGGCTTAAGCGATCCTACTGCCTTAGCCTCCCAAGTAGCTGGGACTACAGGTATGCGCCACCATGCCCGGCTAATTTTTTTTTTTCCTATATATATTTTTAGTTGGCCAGATAATTTCTTTCTATTTTTAGTAGAGACGGGGGGGGGGGGGGGGTCTCACTCTTGCTCAGGCTGGTCTCGAACTCCTGACCTCGAGCGATCCACCCGCCTCGGCGTCCCAGAGTGCTAGGATTATAGGCATGAGCCACCGCGCCCGGCCTAATAACATTTTGAAATATGTTTTTCATCTTTTCCTTGGTGTCCCCTGGCCCTTCCCTTACAAAGATATTTAAGGTTATTCTATTATACGTTCGTTACTTGAGGAAGCGATTGATACAACAGAATGCAGGGTCCATTTTTAGCTTCCGAATTCCAAAAGCCTAGATTTCAAGGAGGAATGGAAAGAATTTCTGTGCAGATACAAATTTAGAAAACTGTGTAACAGAGGGATCTGGGAGGCTGAGACTGGGTGGGGGGGCGTCCTTGAAAATAGAGAAGCTTCTCCTCAGTCTCGTGGCTGTGGGTATCAGGAGGGTCTCGGGGACTGAGAAGCAGAGACAGGCTGTGCTCCTTTTCCTGGGCGGGGCACCAGGGAGGTGACATTTCCGGAGAAAGGACTGTGTGCTGCATTTGGCCAAACAGGGCCTAATTCACCTAAGACCCACGAATTTCCTGGGCCTAACCGGGCCTGGGGAAAACAGAAAATAAAATACGCACACCTAGAGGAGTCTGTTGGTCAGGGAGGAGCAACACAGCAGCAACCTTCATGGGCTGATGACAAAAGACCACAACAAAACGAGAACATCTCCGTGGATGCTAGTGTGACTGGATGACCACCAAATCAGACTACCCTTCCCATGCTTTGGCGCCATGACAGGAAGTGCCCTAGAATTCAAACAAGGAAAGTGGGAGAACTTTGAATTGACTGCAATTAAGTTTCTGCCACTCTGGCTGAGTGGGGTAAAAATAAGAATTCAGGTGAGTTAAAGAAAACTCTAGCTCTATTTCCTACACACCAGAAATTGGAACCAGCTACACTCTTTGCCCATAGGCCTTGTATCATTTACCCCACCCGCTCCCATCTCTCCACCTTTACGTGCCTGTCTCCCTTTCATCAATTGGCAGGAGACATTATTGCCCTAACCCCCAACTTTCCTACCTCAGGACCTTTACACTGACCCTTTCCTCTGCCTTGCCCTGGCTCTGTAAGTGGCAGGCTCCTTCTCAGTTTAAATTTCACTTTCTCAGGCTACACTTTGCAAATATAACCACCTCTGTTATTCTCTCTCAAAGGGCCTTGTTTCTTTCTCCCATGGCATCTGTAAATGTTTTTACTTTTTTTTGTTTATTTTTGTCTCCCCCACTAGAATGTCAGCTCCCTGAGGGCAAGACCCTTGTCCCTTCTGACGTTCCCTCAGTTGCTACCCCTGTGCCTGGTTCATAGTTGGTGTTTGGGAAGTACTAGTGGAATGGCTGACCCGTGGCAGTCGGGGAGCCCCTGGCTTCCTGTAGGCTGGTGCACACTGAGCTCCCCAACCCCTACCTGGGCCCCTGACAGCCTTTCCCGGCAAGCCAGGATCAGACTACAAAAGACCCACATCCCTGGCTTGAAGACTAAGCTGTGCTCTAACCCAGGGGCTTGGTGAGAGTGTCAGTGCCGGGCCTGGCTCCCCTTGTTCTATTCCATCTTCCCAGGGCCTTGGGAATGACAGAGGTCCCACCGGGGCCTGGCACACGACGCTTAAGGAATATGGCCTGAACCTCTCAGCACCCCACACTCGCCTTACCACTTCCCTTGCTGGCTCTGCTGACGATGTAGAAACCCCTGGTCATGACTTTTTATTTTTTAGAGGCAGGGTCTTGCTCTGTCACCCAGGCTGGAGTGCAGTGGCACAATTATAGCTCACTGCAACCTCGAATTCCCGGGCTCAAGCGATTTTCCTGCCTCAGCCTCCCAAAGTGCTGGGGTTACAGGTGTGAGACACCGACCCCGGCCCCTGGTGCACTATCGAAGTTGCAGAACTAGACTTTTCCTCTATCCCTAGGCTGAACCCCCAACTCAGCCCCCTTCAGCTTTGGAAACGTGCAGACACATGGGAAAGGTCTGCCATGGAGGCTGCTGTGGGGACTCCCTGCCAGTTCCTCTCTCTCTCTACTTGGTGAGGGTATGGGGACATTTCCACACTGAGGACCTCCCTTCTGGGCCTGCCCTGTGGTTTCTCTTACCAGCAGTCACCTTGTGGTGTTGGTTCCCTTAACGCTAGTTGTCAGAGGGGCCTGGAAACTCAGAGAAGTGTTTTTGTTCCTGCTAGGACCCTCTGTTTTCTCTTGAAGGCAGAGGGCAAAGTCTAATGGGCTGGCAGGCCTCTAGACAATGAAATACAATATACGTAAGAATCAAGGTGGGTCAGTGGGTGTTTATGCAGATTCTTGGATCCCAGATTCCGGTTCAAGTCTGGGGTGAGGGGGAGCCAGGAAAGTGCATTTCCTACACACATCCCAGTTGGTCCTGATGAGGCGGTCCGTGGATAACACTCCCACAAAGACTGAGCTAGACCGTGAACGCTGTGCTGTGACCTTGGGCCACGAGTGCTCACGGGAACGCTACTTTCTCAAATCTCCCTTAAGAAATGAGAGCATCTTAAGGGCATCTTAGGGTCAAGGGCCCTGCCTTATTCAAAACTCTGGCTCAGCAGTTCTCAAACTGAATTTCATCTTTGTTTTTCTTGACCACTTCCCCCACCAGATTACATTTGAACCTCGAGAAAGGTTCACATCTTCTTCAATGTGTGCTCATCACAAGGCCTTCACATGGCGGGCGCTCTGTGGATATCTGACGAACACAAACTCTCTGGTTCCACAAGACAGAGCTGCTTTCACTGATATGGTGGTTTGCCCGTGGCAGGTTTAGAGTGACCACAAGGCAGCTGCCACAAAGACTTAGGTTCTAACCCTGAGAACCCCCTGTTCCCCGAGGACCCAAGGACTCTCAGAATCAGAGACTGGTTTCTTGCTGTGGGCTGAGCTCCCACACTCAAGGAGAGGGCCTGGGATGCTCCAACCTCTCAGCTTCAGGAAACAGAATGAGACTAACAGCCTCTTCAACAGGGAATCAGAACGGAAAGCCACTTTCCACCTGACCAGACTGAAGTACTCTCCTGCAATTCTCAAACTTTGCTACATACTAGAATCACCCGGGAACTTAAACTCCTAGTGCTCAGGGCACACCGAGTACCAGTGAAATCTGAATCTGAGGGCGGGACAGGTGATTCCAATGTGTAGCCAAGTCTGAGCCCTGGCCGAGCCCTACTGCGACAGGGAGCCCAGCGCACAGTAGGGAAAGCATGAGGCATGGACTTGTTTGTATCCAAGTTTGGTTTTATGAGAAAATGAACATAATTGCAAGGGAAATGGGGACAGTGAGGGGTGTCTCAGGCTGAGCACATTTATCAATCCTCACTGGGAGAGGGGTGAAAACTATTTGACAGATTCCCTAAGTCAACAAATCAGAGATTCAGATACAAATGATCAAAAGGGGGATTGTCACCTATCCCAAGGCCACGGACAGATACATAGGATTCTGGATCCCAAGGTGAGTCTGGGAGGTTGACACCCTGTGAAAGGCAGCTGTGACAGGTGGTGTCTGTCGGACACCAGTTTCTGGGCTGGCCCTGTTCCTTTCCCAGGTTCTGGGCAGGGAGGGATGGCAGGGAGCTGGCTCAGGACAACACTGGGGGAACCTGAGTTAGGGCTGCAGCTTGCTGAGGGCACAGCCTCACTTATATTTTTTGGAGGGGAATTCCCGCCGGCCTTGGCCCTTGCTACCAAAATTGCGCACCCGATGGATGATCTGCAGCTGCTGCTCAATGGTTGCGGTGATGTTCACGTCATCCGGGATGTGGACATAACGGACGTTACGGCCGGTCACAAAGAGGTCATCCAGCTTGACCTGGTGCCCCCAGCGGTCCGTGTAGGTGACTTTGGCCAGGCGGATGTTCATGAAAGCATCGACATTTTCTATGCGTCCGTGGGCCACGCTCTCATCCCGCAGGTCCACAGTGGTCACCTGGCCCTGGAGGCCCTGCAGCAGGATGATCAGGCTGTTCTCAGAGATGGTCCGCTCCTTCAAAGAGTGGCTCACTGCCATTCTTCCAGGCCGCTGGCTGCTTGCTGTGGGCAGGAGCACACAAATGGCAGCTGGAGCAGGCTGGGGGTGCAGCTGCCAACTCACCTCCCCCACGTTCTTGAACAAAACCCCCAGTACAGACCTTCCCAAGCCTGACCACCTCTCCAATTTTTGTGTCTGTGGGCACAGGTTTTTCGTGCACATGTTTCTTAGAATCCTCACACCACTTTGCAAGCCAAAGATTACTTATATGCATTTTGTAAATCTGAAAAATATGGCTAGGATGGCTGGGCGTGGTGGCATGTTCCTATAGTCCCAGCTACTCAGGAGGCTGAGGCAGGAAGATCACTTCAGCCCAGGAGTTCAAAACCATCCTGGGCAACATAGCGAGACCCTATCTCTAAAAAAAAAAAAAAAAAAAAACTATAAGAAAATGGTGGTGAGCATTTCCAGTAAGTCAGGGCCAAGAAAAGGATGCCTACTCTCATAGCTTCTAATCAACAATAAAATGTAGGTAATGGTTGATGCAATGTTCAAAAAATGATCACAGAAGGAAAAGAAATTGGAGAAATAATAATTATAGAGATAAACTGTTCTTATTTGTCAATTATATGATATCGACATTCAGAATGCAAGAGACTTTGTAGACAGATTATTAAAACTAATATACAAAAGTCAGTATCATTCCTACTAATAATTAACAAAAAAATCAATCAATAAAGAAAAATAAGGCTAGGAGAGGTTAAGTAACTTGCCCAAGATCACAGTTGATAAGTGGAGTTGCTGGGATTCAAATCTATAGCCGCCTGACCCCTAAGCTCACACCAGAGGCTCTGAGCCCTCACTGTACATCAGAATCACTGGCGTGTTTTTACCCGGCCTCCACACCCCAGAGATTCTGATTCATTTGGCAGGCGGGTAGGGCCCAGGTGTCCTATATTTCAAAAGCTCCCAGGTAATTCTAAAGTGCTGAGGGGTACTTGTTAGAAATTGCATGATGCACCTGCTAAAACAGAATCTGCATTTTAACATAACCCCTAGGTGAACAGAGACGTTAAAGTTTGAGAATCATTGGTTGACAGCAGTTCTCAAATGTTAGTGTGCATTAGAATCACCTGGGGGTCTTGTTAAGGCACAGCTTGCTGGGCCCCACTCCCAGTTTCTGACTCAGTAGGTCTCAGGTGGGGCCCGGAAGTGAGGTGCATTTCTGACTTGTTTCTGTGATGTTGCTGGTCAGGGGCCCACACTCTAAGAACTACTGGCCTATCTCATGCAGTTGCTATATAAATAGAAATTTAGGTGAAAGTCATGTAGCAGTGTTAAAAATGAAAAAAAGTAGAAATTTAGGTAATTGAGAAAAAAAAAGGTAGTGTATAAAGCACACAAGTTTTGAAGGTAGAGAAACCTAGGTTGGAATCCCCACTCTACCCATAACTTGATAAACCTAGGACAGTTATTTAATGTCTATGAACCTTTTTTCTACATTTATTAAACTATAGGTCTAACAAGGCTACCAGAATCTCACTCCATTGAAGGTGCTCTCCTTTAATTTCAACATGCCCTGATATTGTGTTAACTATGTCTTATCCAGCCCTTATTTTCAGACCCTGAGTCAAAGCTGGTGGAACCTTGTCTCCTTATGACTCACTCGGTGGCATTAAGCGTGGCAAGCCAGGCTACCTCTGATAAGGGGTTAGGGAGCTGGGTCCTGGGAAGGGTCACATGACTCCCACCCAGGCTTCAGCCTGAGGAATCTGTGATCAAGCAAGGGTATGGGGCTGCCACTGTGACTGCAACGAGCAGTCACTGGATCTCGAGTCAGGCCCGGATTCTGGGACAGACTCTGCCGCTTCCTAGGAGGGAGACCACAAGCAAGCCCCTTGGCTTCTCCAAGTTTGTTAAGCCATCGGTGAAATGGGATGAGCATCCTTTACTCACAGAGCAGTGGGAGCGGGCTTGGGGAGAGGCGCTATACTCGGTAAATGGGGAAGAAAACGCTTCCTGCGCTCCCCCGCCGCTTTCCGGGGTCCTGGGCTCCCCGGCGCTCCGCCCCCCAGGCTCCCCGCACACCGCCGACCGGGACCCACCGCGCGGGATTCCTTCCGCTTTCCCGTCCGGGTCGCCGAGAAGCTAGAGGGCGCCTAGCTGTGCTGCCGGGGGCTGGCCGCGGCCGGATTAAGAAGCCATGGCAACGACCCGGGCGCAGGCCTCCCGCGGCGCTGCGTCAGTGCTCAGGCGCGTTACCGCGGCCCGGCGGAACTACAATCCCCAGAAAGCCTCGCGGGTGCCGGGCTCCCCGGCCTGCGTCATAGGAGCCGCTGCTTCATTCAAGTTGCCGTTCATTCAACACATTCATCTCGCTGTCACCAGGTGCCAGGCTCCTCCTCAGGCTCTGGGACTAGAGTAGTGACCAAGAGATCAGATGGCTCCCTGAGCTGATGGCGCCGCGGGGGAGTCTTAAGAACACAAACAAGAAAAATAGGAGACCAGCCTGAGCAAGAGCAAGACCCTGTCTCTACAAAACATAGAAAATTTAGCCAGCCATGGTGGCGCGTGCCTGTGGTCCTAGCTGCTCGGGAGGCTGAGGCAGGAGAATCACTTGAACCCAAGAGTTCGAGGTTGCTGTGAGCTGTGATGACGATGACGCCACTACAATCTAGTCAGGGCGACAGAATGAGACCTGTCTCAAAAAAAAAAAAAAAAAAAGAATAAAAGTTCTTCTGAGGATTAAAACAGTGTGATGTGATAGTGACCAGTGACCGGGTGGCCTTTATTAGATGGTCAGAGAGGTCCTGAGAAGGTGACATTTGCGCTGAGATGAATGACATGAAGCCAACCTTGTGAACACTAGAAAAAGAGCATTGCAATTAGAGGGAACAGTTTGTTAAACTTTATAGGAGGTCATTGGTTTGGACTGACTTCATGCACTGGGCCCAACAGACCAAACCAAAATGGGGTCACTCAAGCTAAAGTTCCACCCACCAGGCTGAAACTAAGTTGTTTATCTGCCCTTCTGGGAAATCAAGAAAGTGGGAGATAATAGCCAAATCTACAAACAGCCAGTTTTAGCTGCTATGATAAGGCAGTCCCCTCTGCTTTAACCTTTACAAGGAAAGTAACTTTGAAACAACCAATCTGCTTTTTGTTTTCTTTTTCTCCTTTCCTCAGCCCTTTTCTGTCTATGAAACCAATATCCACTGCTTAGCTCACTGGAACACTCAAAAATGAGGGGTTGCCCGATTCTAGAATCACAAATAAAAGTCAATTAAGATCTTTAAATTAAATTTATTGTAAAGTTCATGCAAAGGACTTGGAGGAAATGACCTTGACAATTCCAGAAAAATGGAAAGGCCAATGAGGCTGGAGAGAGCGGTGCAAGAGATTGGAGAGGAAGCAGGAGCCAGAGCCAAGATAAGGAGCTTGGATTGCATGGATAGGAGTGCAGGCTCGGGATACAGTGCCTAGGTTCAAACCTGCTCCTTGTCAACTGTATGGCTTTAAGCATACAGCTTTAAGCATAATTAACTTTAAGCAAGTTAATTATTCTCTCTGTGCCTCTGTTTCCTCATCTAATATAACACTAGAAGTGCAATGATAGGCTGTCAAAGGGGAGTGATATGGTCTTATTTACATTTTTAAAAGGTCACTCTGTATATCTTGGGAAAAGTAGCTTAACTTCTCTCAGCCTCAGTTTCCTCATTAGGAAAATAAAGATAATGTCTATCTCAGAGAATGGTTGTTAAGATTTGAGTGACCTCCATTAATTTGTTAAGGCACCTGGAGAAGCTCAATAAGAGTTAGGTTTCTTTCATTCCTTCACTGTCATTCATTCGTTGATTTCCATCTCCCTCAGGAGGCTTCTTTTTTTTTTTTTTTTTCCTTTTGGAGACAGGGTTTCACTCTGTCGCCCTTTGGTAGAGTGGTGCTGTGGCATCGTCATAGCTCACTGCAACCTCAGACTCCTGTGCCTAAGTGATGCTCCTGCCTCAGCCTCCAGAGTAGCTGGGACTACAGGTGTGTGCCACCACGCCTGGCTAATTTTTTCTATTTTTGTAGAGACGGGGTCTTGCTCTTGCTTAGTTAAGCTTATCTCAAACTCCTGACTTCAAATAATCCTCCTACCTCGGCCTCCCGAAGTGCTAGGATTATAGGTGTGAACCACCACACCCAGCCGGGAGCCTTCCCTTTTTACCAGTGATCACAGTTGGTCTCTTTTTATCCTAAAAAAAAAAATTACTCCTCCATGCAAGCTACTGTTCTCTTTTCCATAGTCAAGCTTCTTAAGAGAGGCCTCCATACGAGCAGTTCCCAAGTGTGATCCCTTTTCCAACTAATATCTGTGTGAGACTGAATATTCTTCATGTCCTTCAACCAAAACAACACATCGCAATGGATGGAATGCAGACGCAGACAGGAGAATCCAGCTGTCTTCTATTATGACATATTGAAGAGACTTGCAACAGTAGAAGACAAGGTCATTCTTCTCACTAAATTTTTTCTTTGGGAAAATAGTTATGAAAAATTTATTATGTGTGTTAATGAGTTTATTATTTTCATATGAATTAATATAATTTTAATTTCTAAAATGATAAATATTAATATATGTAGGCCACATAAACAAAAGCTGTTAGGGGTTTTCAATCATTTTTAAGAGTATTGGGGGTTGGAGACCTAAAAGTTTGAGAATTGTGGCTCTATTCTGAGGGTTTCCCCTTTCTCACACCAACTACTCAACTCACTGTAATCAGGTTCTACTCCCACAACTCCACCAACTTCTTTGGCAGAGGTTACTAATGGCATCCTTATTCATAAAAGTTATATCCTCTTTCTTAGTCTTTACTTCTATGATCCTGCTCCTTGGTATTTTTTCTTCTGGGCATTGCATCATTTGTCTTCACTTATTTTTTTGATTGCTTCTTCTCCGTCTCTCTCTTTCTGACCGCACTTCATTCTCCTGCTCCCTAAACACATGTGCTTTCTTTGGGGCCCCACTTCCGGCCCCACTCTACCTGCTTATAGCTGTCTCCGTGCTCTGCTACACTGCTGCATCCAGCTCAGGTCTCCGCTTTCCAACTGTCTGCTGCTTGTTCCCACATCTCCTGCTGATACTTGAAACTCAGCATGTCTACGAGACAGGTTCATCAAGCCCATCCCAAATCAGCTGCTGCTCTAATTTTTCCATTTCTGTGGTTGCTACCACCATTTTTCAGCTACCTAAGTTGGGCACCTTGAATAACCTTGACAACTTCTTTAATTTCTTGATTCCCCCATGCCTGTCACAGTCACTGGGCCTGCAAATTCTTTGAAGTGTCTCCATCCTTCGCTTACCTTTTTATTCTGACTCCTCCCATCCTAGTTGAGACCCTCTTTCTCTCATTTAATTCCTTATAAAAACCATCTCACTGGTCTTTCTCTTATGATCCTTTGCCAATAGATTCAAAATGCAGTTCTGATCTTATCATTTACCTGCTAAAAATACTTTTGGTGAACTAGCAGAGTGAAGGTTCCGATGCTGACGTTGAAGGCTTCTGTTATTTGATTCCGGCCTAGCTCCAGCTGGATCTCTCAGGTTCTCTACCCAAACTCTCCAACTAGTGTTTCTTAAAGTGTGGGGTGAACTAGTACCTCAACATTATCTGGAATGCTTGTTACCCCAAACCCAGATCTACAGAATCCAAAGTAGAGCCTAGGAATCTGCACGTCGGGCAGTGCACACTAAAATTTGAAATCCTGTGTCCTACCCTTTAGTCAGACCCAGCCACTCAGCAATCTGCAGACAGCCCTACACTTTTGTATCTGCCTTTGGTACCCCAGCTGGGAGTGATGCTTCTCTTCTGACCCCTGTGGCATATTGCTCTCATCTTTCCTAGTCTGCTTGTTGCAGGAGATCTGCCATAGTTATTTACTTACCTCCCCTACTAGTCTCCTGAGTGTTGGGGCAGGGAGAAGACCTTAGGAGGCCCAAATGCTTCCTACTGTAAACCACAGTTGCTGCAGGAACACTAGTTATATGAAATAGGGATCTGAATGAAGATAGTTGGGCTGCAGTGGGCATGGAAAGGAGGGATTTTTTTTTTTTTTTTTTTTTTGAGACAGAGTCTCACTCTGTTGCCCAGGCTAGAGTGAGTGCCGTGGCGTCAGCCTAGCTCACAGCAACCTCAAACTCCTGAGCTCAAGGGATCCTCCTGTCTCAGCCTCCCGAGTAGCTGGGACTACAGGCATGCGCCACCATGCCCGGCTAATTTTTTCTATATATATTTTTAGCTGTCCATATAATTTCTTTCTATTTTTAGTAGAGATGGGGTCTCGCTCTTGCTCAGGCTGGTCTCGAACTCCTGAGCTCAAACGATCCGCCCACCTCGGCCTCCCAGAGTGCTAGGATTACAGGCGTGAGCCACCGCGCCCGGCCTAGGGATGTTTGTTAAAGACGCTTGAAAAGAGCCAATCAGAATCCTCGGAGGCTGATTACATTCTGAAATGTGGGTGGAAGGAGGAGGAATCAGCGAGTTAAATTTTCACACTGGGTATCCAGAGAGATTGATAGTAATAAGAGGGTGGGGTTGGGGTCGATGCCTGTGGAGGAAATCTCATTCTTTGGCTACTGCTCAGCAACTGAACTCCTTTCCCATGATTGGGGAAATCTGACATTCTGTGAATTTCAGTGGGAGGTGGAGCTTTGCTTCCCACAACAGGTGATTTAAAGGCCAGATATTATCTCTGATCCTTGTCAGCTATGGTGTGGGCTTGTGACGTAAACTTAGGCATTACTAGACTTTAAATCTGGAGCAAGCAACGCAAACCAGCAGGAAGTGGCCTTCATCCAGTGCCTCATTCCTGGTGGTGGTGCCTGTGCTGGTGCTGGAGTTCTTTTTTCCCTGCTGCCGACCTTCCTTGGTTCCTGGCCATTTTCTGATGGTTCTCTAGTATTCCTGACAACTCTTTGAGTTGACTGATGTTCTTTCCACAAATTCCTTTTCTTTCTTTTTTTTTTTTTTTGGAGACAGAGTCTTGCTCTTTTTCTCGGGCTAGAGTGCCATGGTGTCAGCCTAGCTCACAGCAACCTCGAACTCCTGAGCTTAAGCAATTCTTCTGCCTCAGCCTCCAGAGCAGCTGGGACTACAGGCATGTGCCATCATGCCTGGCTAATATTTTTCTATGTATATTTTTCGCTGTCCAGATCATTTCTTTCTATTTTTAGTAGAGACGGGGTCTTGCTCTTGCTCAGGCTGGTCTCGAACGCCTGAGCTCAAACAATCCTCCCGCCTCAGCCTCCCAGAGTGCTAGGATTACAGGCATGAGCCACCACACCTGGCCCACAAATTCCTTTTCAATTTAAATAGCTAGAATTGGTTTCAGTTTTTTTGCCACCAAAAACCCTGACCCTAACATTTCAAGACAGAGCCTTCTTGAAATTTCATTCCAGGAGCCTTGAATTTCTCTATTCCCTTTAGATAAGCTCTGTTGTGGTTCTGCATCACAAAATCCTGAGAGTTAGGATGGACTTCTAGGTCACCTGCTCCCCAACTTACCACCCAGTGCCCACATCCCCTCCACAACATCCTGTAGATGCTCCCCTAACCCTTGCATTCCTTTGCCAGCTGATCTACTTCATAGTTAAGAAGCTTTTCCTATTTTAATTTTGTTACTTGACCATTTCTTTAATTTTTATTGATTTATTTTTTGAGACAGGGTCTTACTCTGTTTTCTGGGCTAGAGTGAAGTGGTGTCATCAGAGCTCACTGAAACCTCAAACTCCTGGGCTCAAGCAATCCTCCTGCCTGGGAGGATTGTAGCTGGGACTATAGGTGCGTGCCACCACGTCCAACTAATTATTAAATTTTTTTAAAAAAGTCTTGCCCAGTTATGACAATGAAATGGGAAACCACAATTACAATTCACAAACTGTGGCATGAAAAATAACACACATCCATCGGGAATTACACCAAACCCTTTCGTTTTTATTCATTCAAAAGAGAGTCCAATGCATGAGTGTCAAATATGAGCACCATCATTTTTTTTTTTTTTTTCTTAGAAGGGGAAAACATTGACTCTGGGAGATGCTTCCAGTTTCTTTCATGGAAAACCGTCCTATTTTATATTATATTTAATTTAAAAAGCTTCTTCATGCCTTTACTTTAGGGAAGTAAACGTACGAAGTAAATAAAAGTGACTTCAGTTCTAGACACTGGAGCGTGAGCGACGTGGACCGTCTCGGGGAAGGTGGGCCTGCAGCCCGAGGGGTGGGGGGGGGGGGCGGCACAGAGGTAATGGCTGAAGGTGACGGCATCTCTGAACACAGTGATGCTCGGGATAAGGAGGAGGGTGAGGGAGAAAAATAGAATGAGAGTGAACGATAAGGGAAAGCAATGGGGGAAAGGCTAGGGACGAAATAAGGACCATCCGGCAATTGACCTGGTCATTTCGACAGACTTTAAAACGGCTGCGTCGAGCTGTGGACCACCCAGGGCAAGCCTCAGTCAGAAGGCACCGAGGGAGAGAAGAGGTACGGCCAGTGACACGGGTACAGCCGCGAAGGCCAAAGGTTGAGAGAGTTTTAGGAAGAGAAGGGTGTTCGCGGGGCCAAGAGCTTTCAAAAGGCCACGGAGAATGGGGAGGAGAAAAGGCTACTGGAGGTGGCATCGGGGCTTGGAGACCTGGGCTCTGTGCAGCGGCAGGAGCCGCAGGGGTGTGGGAGGCAGGGAGGGGGAGGCAGCGCCGGCCCACGGCCGAGAGGCCGGTGAGTGAATGGAGAGGAGGAGATGAGCGAGACCCACGAAGATGGAGAGCAGCAGCCATGGAGAAGCAGGGGCCAAGGTGCGGGAGCACTTGCAGCGGAGGAGGAGATTGTCCGCAGCCGCGCACTTCCGAAGCGGGAGGAAGGGCGCGGATCAGAGACGTAGGTAGAGAGGCGAGGTGCGGGGCAAATGCAGGCACAACACAGGTGGTACTTCTTGTCTGTCGTAACCTAAGCTGAGTGGTCTTGAGACTATCGGGAGAATCTGAGCCAAACGTCCTCAGCTGACACCAGGGCTTTCCCTGGAAAGTCTGCAGGCCTCAGTATTTCAAAGGGAAGTTGGGAGCTTTGTAAAGAGAACAAAGGGCAGAGTGGTCGGAGGCCATCGTGCACACCTAGCCCTGGGTCCTGCCCCCTGCACTGCTGGGACTGGGCTTGTGGTAGGCCTTCATCAGGCCTAATGCAACTGGGCTTTCATGCCATTTGGGGAACTAACAGAGAAGGGAATGTTAGTTTGTCAGCAGAGGCACCACTGGCCAGAAACAAAAAGAATCCAGAATATACGTGTGTGTGTGTGTGTGTGTGTGTGGTGTTGGCAGTGGTGGAGAGCGTTAAGGTAATCAAATAATCCAAAATAATTTCCACTGACCTTGGGAATGCATCTTGACATTCTCACTTGAAAAGGGGTAAGTTTATTATCTGAGAATTTTTTTCACACCAAATGAGGAAGCTATGCAGGGAAGATTCAACTGTAGAAGGGTTTCCTTATGCCAGTTCCTGTGACTCCCTCTACTGTCAGCGGTCCAGGAATTTAGCAGCTGCAGAGAAGTTATCCAGTGCGTAATTTAGTGTAATTTAAAGGGAGTAAGAGGTAGGTAGAGGTTGTATTAGTTTTCAGATTTTAATTGGAATATTCAAGATTAGGTATTATGCTAACTATATATATTTCCTAAAATTTGTGTTTCTCTTTCTATGGTTTCCTGTGGCTTGAGTTGGTGCAAAACTATACCGAACATAAACCAGAGTGACAAACCAGATGGCTGCAGACCAGATGGTCATGGATGAGGGAATCTGATATGTTTAGATCTGGGCAAATCCAGGATCTAGTTATCACACTGAAGTTTGTTTCTCTCCTACTGGGATTTAGATAAGGACAAAAGTGAGTTTTACTTTTAAAAATTGTTGGATACTTATATGGCCTACACAGGATGACTTTCTTCTTAGACTTAGAATTGGGGGAAAAATACATTTCCCTCCCTTTTTATTCCTCCCTCACCGTTGATTTTTATTACCTCTCTCTTCTAGGAGCCATTAAAATCCTTTGCTTTTTGGCTTTCCTATAGCTTTGCCTGACATCATCTGAGGGCATCCTCACATTCCAAGAACGGGTAAGGCTTCAGTTCTCAGGGCCCACCTGGGACAGGGCCTAGGAATCTGTAAACTCAGTAACTTAACTGGGCCAGCTGGATTTGAGCCACTCAACTAGTTCCTTCTCTTACAGATGAGGGAACTGAGGCTTGCTGAGGGTAACTGGTCCAAGAAGACATGGTGATTTGGGGCAGGGATGGGAACAGAGTGCAGTGTCCTGTTCTAACCATGGTGCCTTCCCCTAAAGAGGATGTTATACCCGGCATTGTGATGTGACACCCTCGTGCCCCTTTGGCTTACTGATGCGTGTTTAGTACTCAGTCCACATCTTAGGCAGAGTAATCCTTCTCTTTCCTTTGTCTCCTCCTGGTTCCCATGCTTTCTCAGGATGCCCTGAACCACCATGCAAATAAACTTGTTCTTCTCAGTATTTGTGCAAGTCTAGAGACATGAAATTCACAGATTGCCTCATCACAGAGCTGCCTTACTAGACACAATTGAAACCCTCAGCATTGCTCTGGGATGGGTCGCGGAGGAGGCTACCACTGCTTCCCGCAGCCCATGGCCCACCCCCAAGGCCCCAGGACATGCTCAGAGCAGACAGTGAAGTTCCGATTCATGACAGTGAGGTGGGAGCCAGACTCAAAACAGGACAGAACCTTCCCCTTCATCTGTCACCCAGTCAGGCTTCCGAAATGGTGGCCAAATTGCTTAAAAGAGACTGAAACAGAAGGCACTTTGTATGTCTGCTGCAAGAGGTGTTTTATAGTATGATACGCTTTTCCTTCCCAGTAGGGAAAGTGCCTGGTCAGCAGATCTATAACTCATCCATCATGGCCAGCAAATCATCCCCCTTGCTGGCGCTTGACCTTGGCTGCTCTGTGATCTCAAACTCCCCCATGATCCGAGCCAACTCTTCGTTCCGTTGCTGGTCCTGTTAGAGAAATGAGAGGGGAAAGCGAATGAAGGGGATGTTTCGGCACGGTTGTCTCTTTGTGCAGGAGGCATTTAATTTTTCGTCCCACCACTGTGATGCATTTCAGTTACTCACCTGTTTGTTACAGGCTGATTAGAGAAAAAAAGGGGTCTTTGAAGTTCAAGGTTATTATAAGATGAGGAGGGGAGTAAGATTTGATGCTGCGTAATCCTCGGTACGCACCTGGGTAGCTTGTATGTTGATAACTTCATAGGACAACTCTTCTGGTCTGGTTAGCGCTGCCTGTCTGGATGAGATGGTGAAGAAATGAGTCCAAGTTAGGGCGCTCCCTGCTAGCCCGGCAAACTGGCTCTTGGTAATTTGGCAACCTGTTTTTTCTGCCTCATCTTCTGCCATTGCCCTTCAACTTTCTACCCTATCTCCAACCAATGCACCCTACAGTCCAGGAAGTCAAATTCTTTTAAGTCTCTGTGCCTTTGCACATACTAAACTCTGCCAAGAATGCTTTTCCCCTTATCTACTTGGCAAACTCTAAAACCCAGATCAAATGTCACTCTTTCAATTTGCAAGTACAGTCACCATGTCCTCAATTAGAGCATTCATGACATGGCACTGAAATCACTTAAGTACATATTCATTCTCCCACTAAGCTGGGAGCTTCCTGAGAACAGGATCTAGGTTTTACACTCCATTTTTGTGTCCCCAGCACTTAACATAGTACCTGCCACACAGAAGTAAACGAAAGAAGTTAGTTCAATGAATGTGGAAATAGAAGGCAACCCTCACCCCAAATATTTGGTTGTGAGGAGGATCACATAAGATAATGCTGTGGTCCCCAACTCCCAGGCCATGGACTGGTAGTGAACCACTACTATAAACTGTGAGTGTGAGGGATCTAGGTTGCGTGCTCCTTATGGGAATCTAATGCCTGATGATCTGAGGTGGAACTGAGTTGGTGATGCTAGCGCTGGGGAGCAGCTGCAAACACAGATTATCATTAGCAGAGAGGTTTGACTGCACAATAAATGTAATGTGCTTGAGTCATCCCCAAACCACCCCCCCTGCCCCTGGTCCATGGAGAAATTGTCTTCCATGAAACTGGTCCCTGCTGCCAAAAAGGCTGGGGACCACTGACTTATAATGCACGTAAAAATACTCTGTAAACTGTAAAGAACTGTGTAAATCTTGGTGAATTACTATTGCT
The DNA here is from genome assembly GCF_041146395.1 of Eulemur rufifrons. Taxonomy (NCBI): domain Eukaryota; kingdom Metazoa; phylum Chordata; class Mammalia; order Primates; family Lemuridae; genus Eulemur; species Eulemur rufifrons. The sequence continues at coordinate 25,413,030 of NC_090990.1, forward strand.
ATCGGATTTGGGTGAGACTATCTAATCCCAAAGAAATCAAGCTCCAACCTCCCTCTGGTTTCTTAACAGACTTTTCTTACTATGGTCATCTTGGTTTCTAATACTTCTTGTTCAGCTGTGCTCTGCTAGTAAAACATTAGAACACTTTTTTTGAATGACTCTAGAATGTTTAAGCCATCTAATCCTGGTGGATTCTTTAATTAGGTTATTGTATTTGTTGGTATTTCATTTGTGATTTCCACATTTGTATTTATAAGTGTCACTGCTTTGTAATTGTCATTTTGGGTTCTTATCACACTTGGGATTTTTATATATGTCTTTAAAGAAACAGGTTTAAAACATACTCCTCTTCCTCATCGGTGGTAAAGAGATTCAACCGGAATCCTGGCTCTGGGCCACTGGGTTTCTTAATCTCCATCCCTCCCATCAGCCTGGCCAAGAAATTCAGCTCTTCTTTAGCAAGAGGGTTGGGAGCAATGCTTTCCTGCAGAAACAGTTGCATGATTTTTAGCCACATAAAGGTGATCACATTTCCTGCTAAGACCTGAGATTCATGGAGGTATTATAAAATAAAGCAAAACAATAACTTTAAATTATTTTTGGGTCCAAATAAAGCATAGAAAGCAGGCTTAACCAAAAAAAAAAATCATCCACATCTAGGAGAGGGAATCCAGCAATGCAGAAGCCAAAGATTTTCATACTCTCAAGATGAGTGGAAGGCCCCAGGGATCCACACTTCCCCTCAAACTACCTTCCTCCCTGTAGCGGAAGAACATTGCTTCCTCTTCAGTCACCCAGTTCCCTCAGCACTTAAAGAGCCTCAGTTGAGTCTCCAACCACACTCACTCCGACACGCTGCCACACTGCCCTCAGGTGGTGACGGTCGGGAACACACCCTCGAGTCCATTCCCTCCTCTCAGGGTCCTCGCCCCACTTCACCCTTGGCCCCTTCCTTCTAAGCCAGCCTTCCCTTGCTCTGTCTCTCTTGTCACGCTGCTACCAGTTATCTAACATACAGTTCCTGGTTCATTTCTCCCTGCCTGGAAACAAACCCCTCTGCCTCCTGTCTAAAGAAAAAAGTCCAAATTGTTTAAGTCCTTTCCTAATCAGGACTCGGTGTCCCTGTCCCGTGAGGCCTCTGCCAGCAGCCTCAATTAGCTATGATCTAGCCACATGGGAGAGGTGCCACCTCCCCGCTCCCCCGAGCACTATATGCTTTGCCCTTCTGTGTCCCTGCTCATCCTGTTACCTGGGCCTGCATGCCCACTTCTACTTCTCTGCTATTTAGCATTCTACCCACTTTATTTGTTTGTTTGGTTTTGTTGAGCCTGGGTCTCACTCTGTTGCCCAGGCTAGAGTGCAGTGGCATCATCAGAGCTCACTGTAGCCTTGAGCTTTGCGCCTCAGCCTCCCAAGTAGCTGGGGCTATAGGCACGAGGCACGCGCCACCTTGCCTGGGTGATTTTTAAAGTTTTTGTAGAGACCGTGTCTTGCTATGTTGCTCAGGCTGGTCTCGAACTCCTGGGCTCAAGTGATCCTCTTACCTTGGTCCCCCAAAGTGCTGGGATTACAGGTGTGAGCCACTGTGACTGGTCCTATTTTACCCACTTTAGAGCCCCACTTTGATATCCCTTCCTCTGAAAAGTCTTCTTGATCCTGTCCCCTGCCACCCACCCCACTGGACAGGACATATGTTCTTCTGGAACAGCCCTTTGTTCAGAATACCCAGCCAGCCCTTCTACCTTGTTATAGTTATTTGCTTCTATTGTTATCTTTCCCGGGTACCATAAGCCCCTTCAGGATGGGACCATATCTGTCAGCTTTGTGTCCCTGGGTACCCAGCCCATATAAGCAGTTTAATAGATGTTTGCTGAATAATTGAATATTCCATGATTTGTCCTATAGCTAGCCGGGAGCTAGTTCAGTGAAAATTTGTGAAGATGAATTTCAGAGGAAATAAAACCCTACTTGAACTTAGTTACCACATTGCTATATAGGGAAGCATTAAAAAGAGATGTTTTAATGATCAGAATCACACAAGTGCTGGAGTCGGCAACCACGGGCCTAATGGCACTGGTACAATGCTATTTCACATGCATGGTGTGTGGTTCCTGCTTAATTATGGTGGCTGAGCCAAGCCTAAAATTACCTAATTAGTGAGATCAGTGGAAGTCTCCATGAACAGCTACAATTAAAAACCTGCATACTTGTAAGGGTGAATGGAGAAGACTGCAAACAATGAGAGAAATGTTGGCTAGCTTTGAAATCTACAGAATTCCCACACTTCTATCCAGGCCGATTTCTGTATCTAGAAAGAAGCTCTGAGAATGGGGGAGGGAAACAGAGGCTCACCTGTGTCCGTGAGGCTAAGTTCTTCGATGCTCCAGACATGTGGGTTTCCACAGGCCGATTCACACTGTACCTAATGTCAACAGAAAATGGTGACATTATCCAGCCCCTTTCCACTGACTTCCTTCTAATTCGTAAATATAGTTCATAGTTTTCATTTTGAGACGTTAAATTGCATCCAAAAAGGTGCTGTGAGTACAGAATATAACTAAATGTGTGTTAACCACACAAATTTCACTTCTTCCCAAAGAAAAATACCCGGGGAAGCTGTGTGGAAATGCTCCCTCTCTTAAAGGGCAACATGGATCACTGAAAAGACACGAGCATTATCTGAAGGCTATTTCTGGATTTCCACTGCAACAAAGGTTTTGGCTAATTCTCTTCCATGACTATTTAAAATTATATCTTTTCAACCTGTTGAGTTGCCTTATGTTTGGAGTTCTTGGGTGCCCTTTGAAAATATCGGGGCCCCGCATGCATTGTATCTCTGGGCAATTACTCCAATCGTCAGCAGGGATTTTCATAGCAGAAGACAGGCTGTTTTTTTAAACGAAGTGACCTCCTTTGCACTTGAATTCATCCAGGGAAGGAGAACTGCTCACATGTTAGTTCCCAGTTTCAGGACTCGGTCTCCATGAAGTTCGAAAGAACCTTCTCTGAGTGCAGCGACATAGTTTCCGCCATGTTTGAATTCTATCTTCCTTATTTCTTCACCTTTCTTGTTGAACATTCTGCACACAATACAAAGTATGACATGATGGAATGTTCTCCAAGCTTAGGTAGTCCTGCAGGTTTCTTTGTACTATAGAACAAAAAGGAATTCATGCACCCCTTCAAGATAAAGATGTTGTGATAATAATAGTAATACAATTAACAATAATATTTATTGAGCATGTGTTATGTGCGGAGTGCTTTGCAAGCAGTTTAGAGAACTATTATCTCATTCATCCTCACAGTAAATATTTAACAGATGAAGAAATGAGGCCTGGAGAACTGGGTGACTTGCCTCAAGTCCCTCTGCTAAGTGGCGAAGCCAGGATCAGAAGCCGAGGGGCTCAGCAGTGCTGCCTTCTGTGTGGTGGCCCAGTACTGGTTTCCTGGCACCCTGAACACAACTCTGATAATCACTGTTGAGAATTTACCTGATGACCCCAGGAACTTCAGTTCCCCAGGGAACAGGCCCAGACACTGGCAACACAAAGCGGCCATTAGAATTCTGAACTCTCTCCTTTAGAAATATGGACACCTAGAAAAAAATACACTTATTGTCATTTTTCTTGGTATGTTTTCATAGACATAAACATTCTGAGGATCGAAAATGTGTAGTGGTTTGAGAATGTTACCTAGTAAGTTTATAACTCACCGTAACTAACACCTGCAGAGTTATAGTGTTTTTACAAACATACTTTTGAGCTGAACAGCAAGCCTTCCAGGGGAGTCTCATGTGCCCCATTTTAAAGATGAGGAAGCTGAAGTTGAGAGTGAAGTGACTTGTCCAAAGAGAACAATCCTGGCAGGGACAGGATTCCAAACCAAGGTTAACTACAAATTTCACACCCATTCCTTGGGGTTCCCTGCTGACTTTCCAAGTAGCTGTGAGCCTTCAGTTGTAAGAACCTCATTATTGCCATTTTATAGATGAGGAATCACCAGCTCAGAAGTTAAGACATTTCCTCAAGGTCAGCCAGCTGGGAAGGACAGAGCTGAGGATTCAAACCCTTGTGTTTCTGCCTCTGGAGCCTGAGCTCTTACCCGTGTGCTGGACTGGAGAGAAGGGTGCAGCTGGGGCAGGTGGACCAAGTTGGCACTTGAGTTTGAAGGTCTTTTATGTGACTGAAAACATATTATGCTTATTTCTACTCCCTGGTTTGTATACTCTTTGTTGAGGTTTTGGTCATTCACAGATTAAATCCCATTAAGATTGTAGCAGTTAATCAGTTTGACTGGGTCTTATCTTCCTCATCTATAAAATGAGAAATAAACTTCAAGGTCCCTTCAACTCTAAAATTCTACATGTTTATATTAGTAGTATCATCAAGAACAATCATCTGTTCTGCACAAGGCAATGAAAACACAAAGTGATGAGAATGTGTAAGCTAGTAGTTTGGTATGCTAATGTTAGACAGTCTAGGCTTAAACATCAGCTGGGCCATGCTTGGCTCTGGGTTTTGGGTGAGTTACACAAACTTTCCGTGTATCAATTTTCTCTTTGGTAAACTGTGGGTAATAATAGTACCTACTCAGTGGGTTAGTGTGACAACTAAACCAGATGATGTATAAAAGCAGATCCTGACACATCGTAAGTGCTCAATGAATGGTAGCTAATACTCTTAGTATGACAAGTGTAACTGGACACAGGACACAACCATAACATGGAAAAATCATCCACTATAAACAGGAGATGCTAGCTAGCAGGTGCATAGTAGCTTGCTGAGAATGACTACAGGCACGGGGGTGATAGCGGGGCCCGGAGGAAGAAGAGGGGTGTGGAGACACCTCAGAAATAGACAGGAGGAGGCACAAGTCATGTTTTGGGGTGAATGTGTGAACTGGTTTGGTTAGAGGGTTTTCTGGATGACCTCTTTGAGATTCTGTGACTGAGGGAGATGTGTACAGCAACGGAGAAAGAAAATTTGGAGAGAGAAGTGGGAATATATATTAACATATATGTATGTGCAGGACTCTCTGTGAGCCTAATTTTAATAAGGTCAACGATGGCATGGTAGATCTGGAATGTACAAATTTATGTCACATGTGTGTCTGTGTTTGGCCTTGGCTGGACATGACTGTTGGGGCCATCTGCCTGCCCAGCCCCTCTGCTGGCCCTCAACTGAAGGTGTGGCTCTCCTGTGCCCTTTTCCTCCCATTCCACACTTTCTCTTCCCAGGTGATCTCATCCACTTCCATACTCCAGTGCTCACCTCTGTGCTGATGGCTCCTGGACCTCGAGCTCCCACTTAGCCCCCTTCCCTGGGCACCTGACCTGTCTATCCCACTGCCTGTTAGACAGGCCCACCTGTAGTTTCCACAGGATGCACCTCCAATTCATCCTTCTCACACAAGGCTCATCTTTGTCTTGATCAAGTTGCTCCTCCTCTGGAGTTCCCAATCTCAGTGAATGATACCACCAGGCCACCAAGGTAGCAATCTGAGTCCCCTTCCCATCACCTGCCCGCATATATTCAGTCACCAAGCCTCAATCTCATGATCACGCCTTGTGTCTGATCCTTCCTCTCTATCCCAACTATTGCTCCCCACCGCAGACCTTCACCATTTTCTGCCTGGCCTGCTGCAGGAGCCTCCTGACTGGTCGCTCTGCCTTCTTGCCTGCCTGCTTTTTTTTTTTTTTTTTTTTGAGACAGAGTCTCACTCTGTTGCCCAGGCTAGAGTGAGTGCCGTGGCGTCAGCCTAGCTCACAGCAACCTCAAACTCCTGAGCTCAAGGGATCCTCCTGTCTCAGCCTCCCGAGTAGCTGGGACTACAGGCATGCACCACCATGCCCGGCTAATTTTTTCTATATATATTTTTAGCTGTCCATATAATTTCTTTCTATTTTTAGTAGAGATGGGGTCTCGCTCTTGCTCGGGCTGGTCTCGAACTCCTAGGTCAAACGATCCGCCCACCTCGGCCTCCCAGAGTGCTAGGATTACAGGCGTGAGCCACCGCGCCCGGCTGCCTGCCTGCTTTTAATTCATCCATCATTATACTGCCAAAAACACTCTTCTAAACTCATATCTGGTCATGTCCTTCTCCTGCTTAAAATCTTTTATTGGCTTTCTGCCGCCTGCCAGATAAGGCCCACCTGGCCCTTGTTCCTCTCTGCAGCCCTGTTCTAGCCACACTCAATTGCTTGACTGAACTCCCCACCCTCACCAAGCAGTTACATGCCACATGCCTTTACTGAAATGGCATCTTCTGCCTAGGGTGTCTTCTTAACCCCTTCCCTTGCTTTCTCTTGGGCCTGGTAAAAACCTATTTTATTAAATAAAAGCTACCCGCTCTTCTGTGAAGATTTTCCTAATCCGCTTAAGTAGAACTGTCCACTCTCTCCTTTGTGTCTTTTCTCTTTACATTCTTCTATCTCACAACTAAACATCTGTGAGGCACTTACTGCTTTTTTTCCCTTCTCTTTTTTGAGATAAGGTCTTGCTCTGTCACCTGGGCTACAGTGCAGTGGCATCATCATAGCTCATAGCTCACTGCAACCTCCAACTCCTGGACTCAAGTGGTCCTCCTGCTTCAGCCTCCAGAGTAGCTGGGACTACAGGTGTGTGCCACCATGCCTGGCTAATTTTTTAATTTTTGGTAGAGACAGGAGTCTTGCTGTGTTCCTCAGGCTGGTCTCAAACTCCTGGCCTCAAACGATCCTCCTGGCTTGGCCTCCCAAAGTGCTAGGATTACAGGTGTGAGCCACCACAGCTGGCCCCATTTTCTCTTTTCTAATGACTTCCTTGAGGGCAGGAAGCACGTATCCTGTGGAAAGCGGAAGTGCAGGTCACTGAGCTGTGGCGAGATGTCTCCACGACCACTCATCTTCCCCGGGATGATGCCAGGACTCTGGAGGCCAAGAAGAGGGGAGCCAGGGATCTCACTGCCCAGTGAATATGGGCGAGTGACTTGGCAGTCAGTTCAGCAGTGAGTAATGGCTACAGGGCTTTGGACAGTGTTATGGCTGATGGTGTGACCTTACGAGAGAGGGCAGAGTTGTGACAGGGTAAGAATAATGATCTGAAAGCGAGGGGGAAGCCGGCAGAACGCTGACCCTGCTTCTCACATCCTGCCCGCCGCTGAGGGGGAATGACCAGCCTCTGCCAAATGGCCGGCGGACTTCAAATACCACCTCTATGCTGCATGCTGATGATTCCTGCCCGGATCACTCCTCTGAACTCTGGATTTGTGTATTTGACATGGCGACTTGGATGTCTAATAGGCAAATCCAACAAACAGAACTATTAATTTTTCTACCCTAGTGTACTCCCTTCAGTCCTTCCCCATCTCAGTAAATGACACCAATCAGTTGCTCAGGCCCCAAACTTAGTAACTTCTCTTCATTCTTCTTTCCCTCATTCCCCACGTCCAATCTCCTAGTTTTATCGTTCTTGCCCCGAAGGTATATCCCAAATGTGAATACTTCTCACTAACTCCACCGCAGGCACCTAATCCAAGCATTTCCATTTTTTGCCTAGATTTTTTTTTTATTAATAGATTTAAAGAAAGGGAGTCCCCAAGTCTGTTCCATCCAAACGCTGTTGAAGCAAGAGACAGATCCACAGGACCAATGAACGCACCGCCTTGCCTAGATTTCTACAGTCCTCTCCCAACTGCTGTCCTACCTGTACCCTTGCCCCAAATAGTTCACCTTCCGCAACATAAACCCCATCATGTTACCTCTCACCTTGAAATGCTCAGTATCATTTGTTTACTCTTAGAATAAACTCCTTCCTAGGGCCTAAAGCTAAGTCAACTGGCAGGGTCCGGTTTATTGATGACTGGCATCTGTTCTGATTAGTCAGTGTCCATGCTACACAGGTGGTTACATTTATTTTGCACATCACTCCTGCCTAAGAGATGTGCTCTGCTCACACTGGCTCTTTCTTTGCCCAAGGAACACGTTGTGCTTTTTCCCATCTAAGGGGCTTTGACCTCACTGTTCCTTCAGCTTAGATGCTCTTCCCTCAGATCTCTGTTAGTTACATTCTCAGCTAAATGTCTCACCTCAGGAAGGCTGTCCTTAACTCTAGAGCACTATCATCTAAAGATGTGCTATCCAATACAGTAGCTACTAGTTAAGTGTGGCTATGTAAATTTAAATTAAATAAAATGAAAAACTTAATTTCTCAGGCAGTCACACATTCAAAGTGCTCAAGAGCCACATGTGGCTAGTGGTCACTATATGGGACAGCACAGATATGGAACATTTCCATCATCACAGGAAGTTCTCTTGCTGGTCTGATGCAACATCCCATCCCAGTTGCCCTCTCTAACTTTACCTGACACAGGTATTACCGTCTTCCTGAAAGTTATCAGCATGAGAACATAACTGACTTGTCTCTTCCCACTAGCGTAGAACCACTTCAAGGCAGAGACTCTGTCTTGTGCATTTATGTATCTCAGACACTTCAACAGTGCCTGGCGTAGAGTCAGCACTCAGTAAACATTTGCCAGACTGACTAGTTTTCCAGGGATGAAATGTTTTCAGGTAGAGCAGCTAATGGACTGGAGGTGTAAGGGACACTCTACGAAGAGGCTAAGATAGAATGATGTTTTCCAACAATGGAAGCAATGGAAAGAACAGGAGGAACGTCCACGATGGAAGGATGCATGAACGAGAATGGGAGTATGGGAGAGGGTGGGGGGCCCGAGAAGCCTGGCCTTTAGGAGGCAACTCTGGGGGAGTTCTAGAGAGCCGAAGGGGGTCGGGAATTTAGATGGTTGTAAGTGTTCAAGACTTCGAATGGAATTGGTCTCAGTGTAGATTCTGTCAGGCGCCAGCACACAGGTCAGAGCCTTGGCCACATTAAGACAATTTCACATTGTTTTCGCGACATCACAGAGAGCTTGGATATTGGCTGAGCAGTTTCGTATTTGCTTTGGTTAAACAATGAGCAAGGGGTTATTAGAGCAGAGCTGTGTTTTTTTGATTTAGTTGGTTTTGTTAACAATTTTTTTTTTTTAAATTGGGCAACACTTTATTCCATAAAATAGAATAAGTGTTGCCAGTTTTGCTAACAAATCTAAAAACTATTAAGACTATTTTGAAAATAGAGGAAATCTGTATAGGCAATCCCAAATTGCAGCTGAGCAGAAATACCATTAAACACCAGACTTGGAAAGCCAGCCCCGATGTTACAGATCAGTGGCAGAATATTGACAAGATATGTGATTCTAGTTCTCTCGGTAAACATTCTGATATTTCATTGCCAGCCCATTTAGCAATTAAAGCTTAATGTGTTTTGTGGTTTAGTACACTTCAATGATTTTGCTATAAACTTATTATTAGGAAAGGCTTTGCATTATAATGAATTTTATCTTGTCAGAATTGAGAAACCAATATGCCTGTTTGTATTACTACAGTCCATAAAATAATGCCCAAATGTGTACAGCCTTGGAAACAGTATGATGGAGAATTTTCAAAATTTCAAAACTGGGCCGGGCGTGGTGGCTCACGCCTGTAATCCTAGCACTCTGGGAGGCCAATGTGGAAGGATTGCTTGAGCTCAGGAATTCGAGACTAGCCTGAGCAAGAGTGAGACCTTGTCTCTACCCAAAATAGGAAAAGTTAGTCAGGCGTGGTGTAGTTCCAGCTACTCAGGAGGCTGAGGTGGGAGGATCACTTGAGCCCAGGAGTTCAAGCCTGCAGTGAGTTATGATCACACCACTGCACTCCAGCCTGGGCAACAGAGTGAGATCTCATCTCTAAAAAATAAAAAATAGAAATAAAAAGTAAAAAAAAAAAAATTTGAAAACTGCCAAGATTTATTATCAGAGTGTTTATCATCGGAGAATGAAACCCTGTGGGCATCGCTAACTGAGCAAAATCTCTGCTGTTGTCTGCCCTGATGGCTGGCGCCCTGTTCCCCTAGCACAGCAGATGCAGGGCGTTCCTGAGGCTGCCCATTCACTTACTCGGATGTGCAGGTCTTGGAAGAAGACGAGGAGCGTCTGCCGGATCAGCTGGAACTCCCCAGCAGAGAGATCGCCGTATGTCTGCCGAAGGCAAAGCAGAAACACTTCACTTTCAGAAGTGAGACGAGTAGTGTGGACAGGCAGGGGCAGGCGGGTGCTCAGGGATGGGAACCAGGAAGGCAAGGAGAGGACTCAGCTGCTAGGGCAGGAGGGCCACAGGGGAGCCAGCACTGCTCCCTCACTGGGGACAAACCCTGTTACGCCACACCTGCACAGGTGTACACCTCATCTCTCTCATTCTCCACGGACCTGGAGAGGCTACTCTCCAAGATTTAGCAGAACACCTGTCACCAAATCCCTTTCAGAAAAGTGAGGAGAAAATGGCTTTTCCAGTTTTGAAGGCAACAGTAAGAGGGCATAAGACGATAGTGCCTATTATAATACCAAAATGGATACTTGTAGATTTATAGAATCTTCTGGGAGAATGGCAGGCTTTGCTATTCCTCATCCTGTTTGCTTTGCCATGGAATCTGCCTATTCTTAACAAAGGGAAGAGAACAAGTATTGGGGCGGAGAGGTGATAAACTGATGATACTCTTACTTCCATCAGCTGCCGGAAAGTCTCATCTACTTGATGCAGGATGGTTGGGGAGTCTTGGATGAATCCCTTGATGGCATCTAAATGATTGAAAGTGACCAGCAGTACATCCTTGGGACGGGGACACAGCAACACTTGGTATTTGAAAGCCATTGTCATCAGGTCATAGAGCTGCCAACCCACACACAAACAGGATAAATAGGATTATCAAAGCAAGCAACATAAGAATCTCCAAGTCAAGCATTTACTGAAAACCAACTCTGGGCTTACCATACAGCTCAGGTGACTTTATCAGTTATCACCCAGACCAAGACACTTTTGGGAGTAAAAGGGGTGATATTAATAATTAAACCAGGGCAAGAGGAGTTAACTGGGACATTCCTGGGCAAACTACGAATTCTGGTCACCCTATGTGTATTGCTGTTAGGACAGACATGAAACAATATTGGCAGCGGTGGCATCTGGAACCAGGCACTGAACTTGGAGAAAGAAAACCCCAATTCAAGTACTCCTTTGCTGCTGACTTACTGCATGGCCCTGGCCAAGTTTCTTAACCTTTCTGGACTTGAGTTTTCTCATTTGTAACAAATACTCCAATTTCCCAATTGCAGAGCTGCTGAGAGGGGTAATTGAGATGATATGTGTGAAAGTGGCAAAGGGTAAAGTTCCACAACTGTGTAAGAACAATTTTAAATGAAGAATGATGCTTACTACGATGTCAACAAGCTTAGCAACATATGTGTAGTATGACTGTATTTAGTTGTCGTATGTCCTTGGGTTCTTCTTGGTTGTGACAATTTCCCTGACTTACCTTGATTTTGGAGACCTTGACAGTTTTGAGTACTGGTCAGGTATTTTGTAGCAAGACCTCTGAATGGTATTTGTCTGATGTTTTTCTTTTTTTTTCTTTCTTTCTTTTTTTTTTTTTTGAGACAGGGTCTTGTTTTGTCACCCAGGCTGGAGTGCAGTGGCGTCATCATAGCTCACTGCAACCTCAAACTCCTGAGCTCAAGTGATCATCCTGCTTTAGCCTTCTGAGTAGCTGGGACTACAAGTGCATACCACCATGCTCAGCTGATTTTTTAAAAAATTTTTTTGTAGAGACAGTGCCTCGCTATGTTGCCCAGGCTGGTCTCAAACTCCTGGCCTCAAGTGATCCTCCTACCTCGGCCTCCCAAAGTGCTGGGATTACAGGTGTGAGCTACCGAGCCTGGCCTGACATTTTCCTATGGTTAGACTGGGATATGAGTTTTGGGGAGGAAGAACATAGAGGTGAAGAGCCATTTTCATCACATCGTATCAGGATACGTACTAGCAACATGACTTGTCACTGTTGATGTTGACCTTGACCACCTGGTTGAGGTAGTTTGTCAAGTTTCTCCACTGTAAAGCTAACTATTTTCCCCTCCTTTCCATACTGTACTCTTTGAAAGGAAGTTCACACTTAATGAGTGGGGAGTGAAGCTTTCCCTTCTTGAGAGCAAAGTATCTATATAAGTCATTTGGAATTCTTCTAAACAGATTTGCCTATCCTCTGCCATTTATTTGTGTGCAATTATTATTTTAAAAACCAGAGTGTCCCAATAATTTGTTTCCCAAAGAAACAGGTATGGTCACATTATAAGTAAAGACTGAGCATTTTAAAATTTGCTTTAAAAAATGCCTGGTTTCCTCATTGCAGCATGAGATTTGTTAAACAAATGAGGCAGAATTAGTTTTTAGGGTTGAGTGTTTATATTTGGTTAAGGCATGTGTTTCTGGGGTTCATAAATATAGGCATGAAAACCGGCACTCTCTTTGGGCAGGGGGAATGACACAGACAACTGAGGGGTTGGTGTGGATGACTTCCAAGGTCTTTCCCAACTCTAAAACTCAACAACTACTGGTATGTACACATGCCTATTTCTCTCAAGGCATCATTGTATAGGTCATGTCATTTGATCCCAGTCTATGATCATCCACAAAGGGTACAGAAATGCATCCAAGAGGACAGAGGCAGCTGTCTGCTCACCTTATCCATGCTGGCCTGGTTCAGTCTCATAATGGAGGCATGAGCCAGGCGGTCATAGACAGTCCTCAGGGCCTTCTTGGAGTAGAGCTCTTGGGGTTTGAATAATTCCTCCATAAACTTTCTATTGAACATGGTAGAGATGATGTCGTTGAGAACTGTAGAGATAAGAGAGAGTACAGCTGAGCAAGGTACTGGAGGAAGCTTTATTCAGAAACACTTTTTGTGTACTGATGGAGGAGTCGGGCATGTGCAGTACAGAGTGGGGATCCTGTGTGCCTGTTGAGATCAGCTCCCTGGGGGAACCACACAGATATCCCCATGGAAAGCGGGACTCTGAGATTGCTTTATGACACCATTTCAGGGCAAACATAAATGATGACAATGTACAAATGTGTGGTGCTTCAAGATTATACCACTTTTACATACATTATCTCACTTGATAAGGAAATGTTTCTTCTTTGTTTATTTATTTATTTTTTGAGACAGAGTCTCACTCTGTTGCCCAGGCTAGAGTGAATGCCGTGGCGTCAGCCTAGCTCACAGCAACCTCAAACTCCTGGGCTCAAGCGATCCTACTGCCTCAGCCTCCTGAGTAGCTGGGACTACAGGCATGTGCCACCATGCCCGGCTAATTTTTTCTATATATATTTAGCTGTCTATATAATTTCTTTCTATTTTTAGTAGAGATGGGGTCTCGCTCTTGCTCAGGCTGGTCTCGAACTCCTGAGCTCAAACGATCCGCCCACCTCGGCCTCCCAGAGTGCTAGGATTACAGGCGTGAGCCACCGTGCCCGGCCTCTTCTTTGTTTAAAAAAGATTCTTATAAGCATCTTAGATCTCTTCCTTAAAATGAGAAATAGCAACACTTTTTAAAAAAGCAAATCTGAACATTTTTACTTAAACTTCATAAAAATGGGCAATAATGGTAATTGACTCTTCTTTGAAAAACATTTTATGCAAATAGATATATCTACCGACTAGAGACTAAAACACTTCTAATGTTTCTATAAGACATGTACTTTGAATAGCACCATGTTAGAATGCCTTAGTTTCTATATTTGATCTATAATATTGATATCATACTGTAGGGATATATCTCATACTGTCGTTCAAATGTAAGGTTTCCATGTGTTGAGAATAAAAGAAGTGTGCAAACGAAGTATCTTTAATTTGAGGTCTTCATTCATTTAGATATTTCGTACTATTCAATAAAATATCACTAGTTAAGGGCTAGGAAAATTCTCTGGTATGAGAAACAGGAACAGGTATGGTTGAACAGAGATTATTCTTAATTAAGCCAGTTATTCTGGCCTAAATGAGAGTATGTGGATACTGAGAGTATATGTTCCATAGAAATTAAAATTTGAAAGAAAACCGGGTTACTTAAAATGATTATACAAAATTAATTATTAAACATGAGTGCTTATTACTGAAATATATAAATTCCCCCTTCCTTTGCTGAACACTAAGGACATGCCAGGTGATCGGCTGTGGCCATGTATCTTTAGAAGGGCAAGGTAGAGCAGTGAGTCATTATTTCAGGCACTCTCTACCTGTAAGTAATTGACAGAAGTGCCCTGAGGGCTTGAGCCAGCGTTTAAAACCATCTCGATGCATTTTATGGGGCAAGGAGGAGCTGAGGGCTGGTTACACTTAAATCTTAAATGGAAGGGCTACAGAGAGATGGGAGAGGGGAACATGTTTTCCTCCACACTGACACAAATGAACCAACTGACTGTGACTCCTTACAGAAGTGTTGAACTCACACTTGACCTTTGGATTTTACTCTACACTCCATCCTATTGCTCTGTGAGGAAGAACCAAATCCCTTGCCAACACAGGGTACCCCTCACATCTGACAATTTCAACCCATCAAGCTTGTCCTTAATGTGCACTAACATTTCCCCACTGTGGACAGCTTGGAGACATAAGAACTCTTCTGGGTTTGTATCATGCCTGGTCATTTTCCTTCAACCAAAACAAAACAGGACCTGCAATAAAGTGGGTTTTCTAACTTTTTTCTTACCACAGCCTGTACAAAAGCAGAATTTGCAAGGAAACAGGTATAACTGAAAAGATACTTGTAAATCCTCAAAAGAGAGAATAGGGAGAATTTCCCACAGATTTACGTAGGCCAGGGAGGAGTGCCAAGGAGCAATAATTCAAGTTAAAGCATCATATCCACTCTGATCGGGTTAACATTTACAAAGAGCTACCGTTCACCTAGATGCTGAGTCATTTCTCTGGGGTCTTTAAGCCCTTATCAGGATTTTCAGAATCCTCTATAGCTGAGACCCAAATAAATCAGTTCTAAGAGAAAGAAAATCCTAACTAAGGTGATTGTTAGCTACTCTGGCAAAGTAAAAAACAAAATGAAGCCTTTCCTCTTGGGAAGTGAAGAAGCTCTAAACCACCAAAGCTCCTGGCACAAGAACGTGCTGAAAGTTCACCTCTGGGAAGAGAAGACAGCAGACTCTGTCCTTGTGGGCAGAGCAGTGAGTACAAATGCCCCCAAAGAGGAAATGGCAGTTTAATGGTTGAGCCCTGGCACCTAGGGCTGCCACCTCTTATTTCATTCTTTGGAAAGAATATGGAGAGACACAGTAACATGTTTTCTTCTCACAATGTGCTTCACCTAGCACTTGGTTGGGGCAGGCCTATTATGCATCAGACGCTGAGATAAACACTGGGCACAAAGAGGAAGGAGATGTTATCTTGCCCTAGAAAAGCAGCCCAAATCATATTTAAGTTAAACCTGAGAAATAGTTTTAATCAAACCTCTTAGACTGTCTTAGTTTTTGGCACTCAAATGAGTTTAGCATACTTTTCTTTTCTTTCTTTTTTTTTTTTGAGACAGAGTCTCACTCTGTTGCCTGGGCTAGAGTGAGTGCCGTGGCGTCAGTCTCGCTCACAGCAACCTCAAACTCCTGGGCTTAAGCGATCCTACTGCCTCAGCCTCCCGAGTAGCTGGGACTACAGGCATGCGCCACCATGCCCGGCTAATTTTTTGTATATATATATTTTAGTTGTCCATATAATTTCTTTCTATTTTTAGTAGAGACGGGGTCTCACTCTTGCTCAGGCTGGTCTCGAACTCCTGACCTTGAGCGATCCACCCGCCTCGGCCTCCCAGAGTGCTAGGATTACAGGCGTGAGCCACCACGCCCGGCCTTAGCATACTTTTGATGGGGCAGGAATGTATCAGATTTTATCAGGAAGAGACTAAGGCAGGGGAGGGAAGGGATTTTTTGCAGATGCATCAGAAAGTTGGTAACTGGGTTTTCAATATATCAGGCTTCTAGTCTTGGGTTCAAGTTATGAAGTTAGTTTCTGCTCATGATTATTATTTTAATTATTATTATTTTTCAGAGACAAGTTCTTGCCGTGTTGCCCAGGCTGGAGTGCAGTGGCTATTCACGGGTGCAATCATAGTGCACTGTGGCCCTGAACTCCTGGGCTCAAGTCACCCTCCCTCCCTCAGCCTCCTGAGTAGCTAGGACTATAGGCATGCACCATCACACCTGGCTTTCTGCCTATCACTTCTGAACACTTAAGTTAAAATAAATTCCAGGGATTCAATAACTTATATGAAAAGCCCTCAAAAGCCACACTTCATGTCTGAAATTCTGCCATACATCAAAGGGTGGGCCAAAAATTGCTCAAGAGAAGTGTCAAAAGATGGTTATGAAATATAGCAAAAGTGTATCAAGCACTTCAATTGGGCTTTTCTTTGAGCCTGGGTTGATGAAATAATTGTCTTGATGACAGCAATTGTGTTTTTACCAATTACCTCTGCTCTAAATCCACTTGTTTATGGGAACGTGCAATTTGGAGCCAAGAGTTTTGGAGAGAAGTGAGGAGACCCTCGTGAGTGGTTACATGTTTCGAATCCTTACTATATTCCAGGCACTGGGTTTAGAACTTTATGTGCATTGTCTAATTTAAACTCCAAGACAATTTTCAATTATTATTCTCATTCTATTAAGGATGAAGATAGAATCTTAGAGAGTTTAAAGTCCAAGGTCACACAACTGGTGGTAGAATTGAAATTAGAATGGGATCTGTTTGATTCTGATGTTTGTGCTCTTAAATATTACATATGTTACCTGCCCAGCATACTTGGTGTGGTAAGAATATTTAAAATACCAAGGACAGCCAAGCACAGAAAGACAAATCTCACATGTTCTCACTCATATGTGGGAGATAAATATTAAAACAATTGATCTCATGGAGACAGAGAGTATAATGACAGTTACCAGAGGCTGGGAAGGGTAGCAGAGAGTGGGGGATAAAGTGGGGATGGTTAATGGGTGCAAAAATATAGTTAGAACGAACAATATCTGACAGCACAACAAAGTGACTATAGTCAACAATAAGTTATGGCATACTTTAAAATAATTAAAAGAGTGGAATTGGAATGTTCTTAACACAAATAAATGATAAATGCTTGGGGTGATGGATACCCCAATTACCCTGATTCGATTAATTCACATTGTATGCCTGTATCAAAACATCACATATATCTTATAAATATATACAACTATTATCTAACCCCCCCAAATAAAATATTGAGGACAGCTGATGACAGGCATAAACTACACCCAAATGTCAAATGATGGAAGGTACCTGTGATATTTGAAGGCTGAGAAAGGCTAAGGCATTATTCTGAGGAGTTGACAACCTTTTCACGTTTGTGCCTAGTGAAGGGGAAACTGAAGATTTTGGATGAGGCCACACTACATGCACGATATCATGCCTTCTGCCCACAATGCTGGCAGCCATGCAGTCACATGCTTCCATTTTTCTTGGTTGCTCAACAGATACCTCTGTGTGCTAAGGAGAATGGGTCAGGGAGGGTCACTCATGTTGAAACACAATTCTTTGGTTACACAATACTTTAACAAAGTTGTTTTAAGGACTACCAAATAAGATACGTTCTCCAAAAGTGTAGCTACAGCCCCAGCTGTCCCTGCAAAGCTTGGAACTGAAAAAAGGAGACATCACTTCGGTACAGTATAGCCCTTTTGTCAAAATTTGCTTAGTTTTCACCTGTGTTTATTCCTTTTAAGTAAAAATTAAAATGTATAACCAATATCTCAGCTAAAGAGAAACTCATACCTATTTTCTTACTTTGAAATAGTTAAGAGTGGTCCCCACTTTAAGCCCCACTGATAAAGGCCTGAATGAACCTGTGGATACAGACTGAATACATGCAGCCCAGATATAGCATACCTCGTTTTCTGTCCACCTCTGTCCATTCATCTACATGAAGCATATAAAAAGAAAACACCAGTTCATGAAGCAAGAACATTATTTTCAAGGAGTCTTTAAAAATACCAATTCCAATGATCTGGTCTATGCAACTCTACTTTTCATATTTGCATTTAATGTCTAACGTGAATACGCTACCTTCCATTTGAAACTTTTAAAAGGACGATGGATAAATAACAAGTTCCAAAAACGCCCAAGAAAGGGAGGCAGGGGGAAAAAAAAGCCCAAGAAAGGCTATGAGAGAGTGGCTTAGGGAGACAGAAAACTCAGGAGGACTAGCTACCTTGGGGTTCATCTTGCAAGGTTAAAGAAGCTATTCTCTCTAATGCTGTAAGAATGCACACCATTCTAAAGCAGGCTTTTAAAGACACTAGCCTCAAGCTGGGCACAGGGGCCTGTAGTCAGTCCCAGCTACTTGGGAGGCTGAGGCAGGAGGCAGAAGGATCCCTTGAACCCACAGTTCAAGACCAGCCTGGGCAACATAGTGAGATCCTGTCTCAAAAAAAAAAAAAAAAAAAAAAGACACTGGCCTTCACAAGGAAGAATAATTCTAAGAACAGGTAGAGAAAGGAGTTTCTTTGTGTACAATCTGATTTCCTATTACTATAAGATTTCCCTTCCTAAAGTACAGATGAAGCTGCTCAAATTAGAAAACTTGAAATATGAATTAAAATGAAAATATGTCAATATTTGTGTCTGTATTACTGTTTATGTATAGATGTGCGAATTCCATGTAAAAATAAGGAAGTAGTGATGGGACCAACTGTAAAGAAAGCTCCTAGGGACAAAGGTAGTCAGGGAGATCCCAAAAGGAGACTAAATAAGGAAAAATGCGGTTGGTTAGAGAAATCTGTGAGAATCAAGACCCTTTATGGGTTGAGCCCTGGCTCTACTACTTACTAGCCATATAAACTTCAAGCAATTTGGTTAATTTGTTTTTTCATCTATGAAATGGGGCTCATGATAGTACCTACCCCATGGGGTTGTTGTAGGGCTAAATGGGTAATACATGTCAAACACTACCTGGCTTCTTTTCTAGTTCTGCTTTTTCTACTGAAGGACATTGGATACCACCAGTAAAGGATGAAAGATGACTTTTTTTCTTTCCTTAATTTTTGGGGGAGATTTCAATCTAGAAAAGTCACCCCCAGATAAAGAGTTCTGGACACACCCACATTTTAAAAAACATTTTGTAATTAATGGTCTCCTTTGGAAACATTTGCCACGAAATTGTTTCAGGGCTGATTTCTGAAGTTATAATCAAAGTATATACGTGCCTTCAATAAACAACTGACACATGGCTTTCATACACAATACCAACAGCTCCCAAGAGACCAGTTTGAAAGCATGCCTTGTGCCATGTCCAAACTGACAGCAAAGGATTCCTACTGCAAGGTCAGACTCCTCCGGGAAAATTCACTATCTTTCTCTCCCAAGAGTCACGGGCTTTTGGAGAGAAAATATTGGGAGAATAGCCCCAGGAGTCTAGCCTTCTTAAAGCAGATACCATTTTCTTTGGTATAATGTCCACATCTTCTATCTTTCTGCAGTATTTATTTAACTGGTGATCTAGCGTGACACGCTTGTGGGAATTCAGAGAGCTGGAGTTTCCTCTAGAGGGTATGTTTGGGAACAGTGGCACTGCAAGGGGTTCATGTCCCCTGAGGAAGAGTGACTACTTATTGTTGATAAAATGAAACTGGCAAATGCCTCCCCAGGAGTACGGAGGTACTCCCCAAGGCACCCAGGCTCAGCACCAGCAGGGGTCTCTGTGGTGCTGTGTGCTCTCCGCTCCTTTCTTCCTGAGGATCCAGGAAAGGAAAACACCCTGTTTTTCTATTATTTCTGCAGATGACTTATTTGTGACAATTCCACTTTAGTTATATTTTGAATACGAGGTAGGCCCGAGGCTATCCAGAGCTGGTTGTTAAATTCTATTTCTCTAGAAATAGAAACAGAACCTCACTGCCATTTGGTTGCTCAGTACTACACTGTGATCTGCACGTCTTGGAAAAATCATTTCATGGCCCCATTTCTGTAAAATAAGGAATGTAAACAAAATGTAATAGGCCCCTATTTATGAATATTTTAAAGAGAATGGGAGTGAGGCAAAGGTAGCTGTTATTATTCTCACTATTGCTTAAAACACGGGACAACATTCACGATGCAACACTCAAAGTTGCCCCACAGAGAGAGCACTTCCTTTCTGTTGAATGCTAAACTAGAGGCTGCACTGTGGGGGGAAACTGCAACATCTGCACTGGCCTTGTGGGAACAGGGATGGCCTCCAGGAGACCAATTAGTTGTGTAAGATAATGAAAACATCTAGAAGAAATATGATTTCCATTCAAAGCTTCAGCAAGGACTAGTTTACCATGTCTGGCATTTTACAGGCCTATGGGTACAGGCATCTGTTACAGTGTCTCCCATTCCTGCAGCTATACCGACGATTCTAAACAGTAGAATGGAATAGATCAGTGTTTTTCAGCTTTTTGAATCCTAAGCTCCCTGCCCTGCTCTCTCATTTTATCTTCTACAAATCCCCATCAGCCAACTACTTTCTGTCATTTCTTTTATAAAATCAGTGGATACACAGGGTATTTTCTTCAAACTCCTCCCTCTTTTCCTGACCTACCAGCCCCCACAAAGATCCTTATATAATTCCCCCAGGTAGCAGCAAAATGCAGTGGTTAAGGGCATAAATTGGTTAAGAGTATGAGCTCTGGAGCCTGATCCCCTTGGTTCAAATCCTTTACTCCTCCTCTTACCATCTATGTAATTCTGGGCAAATTAGCTTTAGTTTTCCCATCTACAAAACGGGAACAGTAATATCACCTATGCGATAGGACGGTTGTGAGGATTAAGGTGTTTAAGAAGAATCTTTAGTACATGGTGTTTAATTTTTTATTGTTTTATTGTTGTTGTCATCAGGAAGATATGTCCTTCAGTTTTAGAATCAGTCACTGGAGTGGATCAATAGCCCTACTGAATGGCTGGATCAAGTTCCATCCAGAATCTCACGTGGTGTTTGACATTCACCCCAAAACTGTGCAATCAATGAGTGTATGAATGTGAATTACTAAAGATGGCTGAAACTCCCAAAAGCTGAACCTAGCAAAACCAGAAGGACTATAGCTCTTGAAGACAAAGCCATCCCCTAGTATTCACAGGGTCTTGCCCAGACCTCCTCTTGAAAGATAATACCTATTACTTATTGTGCAAAACATGTTAAATACATTATCTCATTCAATCCTTACAATTTTGTTTTAAGGTATGTATTGTTATTATCATTTTATGGAGAAAGAAACAGGCTTATGGAGGTTATACCCCAAGGTCATCCAAGTAGTTAAATGGCAAAGCTGGAATTGGGACCCAGGTCTGTATGACTCCAGAGAGTATGCTCTTAATTGCTAATTTACACTATCTTCCAAGATGCAGACTACCAGTCTGAGCACCCTGGCCTATCACCTCACTAGTGCCATTAGCCTGAATGAAATCAGATCATATAGGCACCAAGGAAAGCAGAACACTCTCAAAGAAGAAATGACAGTACCGTATAAAACTGCCAATTTTGATGATCAGTTCAACAAACATTTGCTGAACACTGATTTATCGTGGTCTAGGAATTATGCTAGGTGCTGGAGTACAAAGATGTGATTAAGACAATCGAGTGGGGGAGACAGACACATAACGGATCATTTCAGTATAATGTGGCCAGTGATACGGCAGAGAGAGACACAAATGGAGAGCCATGGGAGCACAGGGTGATATGAGAGTATGGGTAGGCCCTTTCCCCATGTGGGGAGGCCTCCTGAAGGAGATGATTGATTCTGAAGCTGAATAGTGTAGGGTGGAAGAGGAAGAATGGAGGGATGGGAATTACTAGCATGGAAACATGAATGAACATGATTTAAGTGGAGATCTACAAGCAGTTTGGTATTATTGGGATACAAAATAGGAGGCAGGCAGTGGTGGGAGATGGGACTGTAGAGGTGGACAGAGATCAGAGCAGGAAGGGCCCTGAATTGTCCTGCACAAGGACTTGGCCTTGATCCAGACAGCAGTGGAAAGCTGAAAAAGGGTTTAAGTATGGGAAAGTATGGACAGAGCTGCATTCAGAAAGCAGCAATGTGCAGAATGAATGAAGCAAGTATGCTACAGGGATAATCTCTCTATGCACAGACTTGGACTTAATCACACAGACACAACAGTTAATGTCTGAATATGTATTCTTAACATCTGAATATGTAGTTTAACATCAATTGAGCATATAGAGACTGTTGGGGAGAATGTTTTTAATCAGTGGCCATGTCAATTGTATTTGTATCAACTTTTTCTCCTCTATGTTGAAATACAATATTTCCTTTATACTGAATCCTACAAATTTGGTGAAAGCAGTTACTTGCTGAACAGGGAGGAAAAGAGTGGCAGAGCATTCTGAGTGGTCATTCTTTGGGGATTAGATGTGGTGTACAGGGGAGACAGACTTTGAATTTTAGAAGCTCTCATATAATTATTTTCACAATTGCATTCCTTTCTAACACTTGTGAAGGGAAAGACTTTCTTATGTTTTTAAATTTATTTATATTATTTTAGAACCCCACATTTCTAGAAATGGCTTCTGAAATGAGCAAGACCAGTCTCGGCTTACGTGGGAGGATACTACATAGAGGAATGGAGACACAGAACCTGTTCCTTTGGGGCAAAGAGGATGCTTGGACTCGCAAAAGGTACGTTACTGGGTGGTAGGCAGCTGGGACTCCTACATTTGCAGGGGACTGGTTGTCAAAAGAGACGGGGAAGCTAGTGGGGATCAGGTACCCTAATTATATCCGTTGGGGGCATTAAGTTCCTCTGCCGTGAAAAGATCTTTTGGAGGATATGACTCCTGAGGGGCTCCAACTGGGTAGTGGCTGTGGCTTGGGAGAAAGGTCCTTGGCTATAAGAGTGAAGTGTGCAGGGGTGCGGGTCTGAATGTGGGTGTTAGGGCGGTGGCGAAGGGGCCCGGCTGCGGGGTGCGGGTCTGGTTGTTGGGGCCGGGCGCTTCTCACCTTTTCGGGCCTTGTCTACCGGGATGTTCTGGGCCCGCAGCCGCTGGTCCAGGATGTACAGCATCTCCCCGCCCAAGTTCAAGAAAAGCAGCGGTAGCGTTCGCATCGACATGGTGCCAGAGGCAAGCAGGGCTGGTGAAAGGCTCCAAGGTTAGGCAGCCAGCGGCCTGGAGGCCCCACCGGAGCGTCCCAGAAGCCTAGTTGCTAAGGCAACGCCGCGTCGGGAAAAGACAGCCAATCAGAAGGCGGTTTGGTGGGAGGTGCCCTGAGAGAGGGTGCTCATTGGGCTGACTGGAGGACCACCTCGCGTGGATTTGTCTGAGGCGGGCGCTGGCGCGGCCGCAACGCTGGGCTCTGCTAGGAAGCGCTGGTTTTGAATTTTTAAAGCCTCCCTCCGAAGGGCTACGGCCGGGAGGTCTGGGGTCCGGCCTTGGCGCCCAGCCTCGGCGCAGCCAACCCGTAGCTCGGGACTCGGGCATGGAGGAAGGGGGCCTGCGGCCCCGGGTGCCCATGGAAGAGGAGAGCCCGAGCAAAACGCCTTTAGAGCAGGCTCGGCCAGACGGACCTGGGCTAGAATCACGGCTCGGTATTTCCTAGCTGTGTGACTTCGGGCAGGGTTTTTGTGCCTTGGCTTTCTCTTACGTAAAATAGATGTAACATCCCACTCATAGGACTGCTGAGCGGAATCAGTGAGATCATGGAAAACACCCCCTCTGTGGGCAACTTGCCCACACCACAAGAAAGTCTTTCCTTGACATAAGCCAAGCTTAAGTCCTTTCCTCCATCCCACGCCCTCCCTAGTCTGTTTTCCTTCCTCTCCAGCCGAGTTTTTTTTTTGGAAGGGTAGTACACTCACAACCTGAATTTAACAGCCTCACTCCCCACCTCACTATAACTGAGACTGACCTCCTTCCACCCCACCGAAACTGCTTCGCCATGAATACTTTTTGGTTCTCTTAACTGACATCGCAGCACCAGGACTATACAATAGTTGAATGATGGCAGCCCAAGGCTTTCTTCGGTTATTTTGCCTGGTCTGTGCACCATTTTAAAAGGGACTATAACTAGGATACAGCTTAGCATAATTACCTTATGTCAGGCTTTCAAGCATTTGTTACCTGCCTGGCTCCTAAAAGCATTTGAATTTGCTTAGACTCTTCCCTTGGCTTCTCAGATCATTTTTTTTTGTCCCTAGACGGTGTAGCATAGTGGACAGAACATGGGCTTTGGAGTGAAGACAGAGCTGAGTTTGAATCCTAGACTTGTCTCTAACCAGCTCTTTGACCTTCTCTCATGGTAAAATGAGAATAATTAGCCAATGTGGGGAATAAAGGTGGCTTTGAATATTAGGTAAGATAATGTGCCTAAGGCAGCACTTAAAACAGTGCCTTTCCTGTAGGGCCTTATCCATTAATAAGTGTGTTCCTTTTTCTCCCCTTCCCTTCTGCTAGACCCCTAAATGTTGGCACCTGGCCCTCTAGCAAAACACCTCTAAGCAGTCTTGCCCATGAAAGAAACATGTTAAGTTAATCTTCACTTTTTTCTGTTTCACTTGTTTCTGCAGAATCTCAGGCTCTCTGTTCTACCCTCACTGCACCTTCCCTTCCACCTCGGCTGCTTCTCAGGGATCATCCTTCCCATTCTGACCTGGCCCTTTTTTCTTCCACACTCCCTCCCTGGGCAATTTCACTCACACCCATGGCTTTAATCACCCTAACAACTCCCAGACCTCTCTACTTGAGTCCCAGGTCTATTTCCTCTTTCCACAGCACTTTAACACATCTTTCTCCCTTTTTGGCTTTCCTCAGTGGCTTCCCTTCTCAGAACGAAGTCTAAAGTCTTTTCCCCAGTGTTACGGACTAAATGTTTATGTTCCCCCAAATTCATATGTTGAAGCCTTAACTGCAATGTTATGGTATGTGGAGATGGCGCTTTTCAGCGATAATAGAGGGTAGATTAGGCCATGGGGGCGAGGCCCTCATGATGGATTAATGGCCTTAGAAGAGAGAGAGAGATCTCCCTCTCAGTACATGCACCAAGGCAAGGCCATGTGAAGACATACTGAGAAGTTGGTTTTTCCAAGCCAGGAAGAGTCCTCACCAGACACTGATGGGCTGATACTTTGATCTTGGAATTCCCAGCCTCCAGAACTGTGTGAAAATAAATTTCTGTTTAAGCCACCTAGTCTATGGTATTTTGTTGTGGCAACCTGAGCAGAATATACCCAGAAAGCTCTTTATCACCTTGTATCTGCCTATCCCTCTCACCTCATCTCTTCCTCCTCTTCTCTGTGCTCACTCAGTTTCAGACACATTGTCCTTCTTGGGTTCTACAAACATACTGTGAACTGAAATAAAACTTTAAGGCTCACCCCCGCACTTGCCAAAGGAATATTCTAAAACTAAATTGTCTTCCAGGAAGAAGGAGGTCAGACATGCCTTACCATGCCCCACTCCCTTCTTGGGGACATCCTTTGTAACCCATTAACAGGCCTAAGGGTACACAAGACAAACCTACAAGTCCTCCAATTTACACAACAAACATATGTCCAGTGGCTTATCTCTGATAAAAAGCAACTATGTTAAAACATTCCAAGCCTTTAGACAAAACTTCATGTCTTTAACCAATTACAAGGCAAAAAATCTTTAAACCCACCTATAACCTATAAGCACCCCAGCTTCGAGATGGCCCACCTTTTTGGGCCAAACCAATGCATGCCACCCACGTATTGATTTATGACTTTACCTGTAACCCGTCTCTCTAAAATGTATAAAACCAAACTGTAACCTAGCCACAGCAAGTCCACTTGCTCAAGGCCTCTTGGGCATGGCTCTGGGTCATGGTCCTCAAATTTGGCTCAGAATAAATCTCTTTAAAATTATTTTACAGAGTTTGGCTTTTTTTCCATTGACAATACCAAACATACTCAGGCTTCAAGGTCTTAACTTGATGTAGATGGTTGGGCCTTATGGGAAAGGGGGTGTCCATAACCCCCCAGAATTTATAAGCAATGCTTTATGTATGCTGTTTCCTGGGGATAGGACTTGTAGGTTTTATCAGATTCTCAGTAGGAACACCAATACCCCATCCCCAAAATAAACCTTCCCTGATCTTTTCCCTTCCCATCTACTCTCCACACAGCTGTTGCTTAATCATCTAAAACAGAACTGTTGCTATCACTCCTTCAGTTTTAAAACTTTACCTGTGTCCCCACTCCCCACAGGACAGTGTGTGATCTTTTAGCCTAGCAAGCATATAAAGCCTCACATACCCCAGCTGCAGCTTATCTTTCAAGCTTTATTTCTGATTCTCACTGCTCTCTGAATACAGCATGCATGTCCAGACGTCTTTGCTTTTATACTTGCAATTCTCTCTGCCTGGGTTGCCTTCTCTCCTTATTTCTGCCCAGTGAATTCCTACTTATTCTTTAGGGCCCAGTCCAGAAGGCAGTTCCTACAGCTGGCCTACCCAGCCAGCCACCCTTCCACTGTGCTGCCGTGTACTCTGTCTCACCCCAATGAATCACATGCCACCCGGATGACAGGTAGTTGTTTATATGAATGTGTGAGGTGTGTCATAAGAGTGTCCCTTGGTGGGTGAGGACAGGGAATCTGCCCTCCCAGAGCTGAATGAAAGAATAAACTCATTTTCTTCCTCAGGCCAGAAACAGCCCCATTTTCTCTCATATCATTCTGCAAGGCAAAAAGAAAGAAAGAATTTTAACAGAATTTATTGGTTTTCTTTCTTTTTTTTGAGACAGGGTCTCACTCTGTCACTTAGGCTAGAGTGCAATGGTGTGATCATTGCTTGCTGCAGCCTTTAACTCCTGGATTCAAGTGGTCCTCCTGGCTCAGCCTCCGGAGAAGCTGGGACAACAGGCGTGTGCCACCATGCCCAGCTAATTAAAAAAAATTTTTTTTGTAGAGATGGGGTCTTGCTATTGCCCAGACTGGTCTCAAACTCCTGGTCTCAAGTGATTCTCCTGCCTCAGCCTCCCAAAGTGCTAGGATTACAGGCATGAGCCACCTTGCCCGGCCCCAGCATTTATCGGTTTTCTTTGAGTATCTCTGGTCAGGCTGTGGGAGGGCTCTCCGCATTCTTCTGGTCTTGTTTTCGAGCCGCTGCTTCTGCAGCTTTTAAGGCCTTTTTTTGCTTCTTCAGCTTCTGAACCTCCTGGAAAACCTGAGGGTGAAAGGGTGCAGGAAAAGACCTGGTAAATACCACGCAAAACCTCAGACTTAGAGCAGATGGGCTGGCAACTATCTTCCCTGATGGTAACCCCAACCTTCTTCCCTGGGGTTGGTGGCCTGTGACCTCCCTGGGTCCACGGCAGGCCCTAGGGCCAGTTTCCATGCCTCCCTTCTGTTCCCTCCATCCCAGTGCCACTGTGGAGCCAACCAAAGCAGCAATTCTGACTCATACCCGAATGCAGAGAGCCTTCTTGGTCAAGAATCGGCGGTGGGCTGTTCGGTAATACAGAGGGGGAAAAGTGTACTCGATCCCCAGCTCCCTGCATGTCTTCTCAAAGACATCATAGTTAGTGTTACGGAGGTTTTTGAGCATCTTTTTCCTCTGGTCGATACTCATCAGCAGATAGCGTTTGTGGGCTTTGTCCTGTAAGAGAATCTGTGTTACTTTTAGTAGTATATAAGTGTTACTATTGTTCACGGTAACCAAGGATGGTCATTTTATCACTTCGTTGAAATTTCCCAACAATCTTACGCAAATATTAGTACAATTCTGAGAAGGGTATTGTTAGTGTTATTCCCACTTTACAGATGGGAAAATAAAGGTTCAAAGATGTTATCTGACTCAAAAAAGATCCTTAGAAGTGTAGGTGGTGAGGTTGGGTCTTGAATCCGGGTCTACTGCTCTGACTCCAAATCTCATGCTCTTTCCCCTTTACCATCTCCTCAGCGTTTCCACAGTTTAGCAAACTGTCAGCTGAGGGAGAGAGGAGGAAAGGCCTTGTGCTCTTCCTGGACACCTCCCACCCACAGCCGGGTGCTGCCCTGCGAGGGACCTCCAGTGGGCTGGTGTTCTATACCCCAAACGAACAAAACTGTGATAGCTCCAGGGAACACTGAGGGGCCAGGCATGGTGCTGGATGAGTCTGTATTCACAACCATGCGTTTATTTATTATCATTATTATTATTATTATCTCTTATAGAGAAGGGGTCTTGCCATGTTGCCCTGGCTGGTCTCAAACTTCTGGGCTCAAGAAATCCTTCTGCCTTGGCCTCCCAAAGTGCTGAGATTACAGGCATGAGCCACTGTGCCCGGCCCAGAACCATGTGTTTATTAAAAATCACAGCAATTGCCTAATTACAGCAGCTCTGTACTGGACACTGTGCTGAGACGGGCATCATGGTTAAGAACATGGGCCCTGGAGCGAGACCGCCTCGTTTCAAGTCTCAGCACATCACATCTCAGTGGTGTACCTTGGGGAATAACTTAATCACTCCATGACTAGATTATTTGTTTGTAAAATGGGAAAGAAAGACGGCTCTAAGGGTTAAATGAGATGATACATGTAAAGTATTTAGCACAGGGCCTAAAGACTTTATATGCATCATGTTGGCTACTGTGATTATTTCAACTAATCCTTGCAATCCTATGAGCAGGTACTCTTATCACCCCTATCTTATAGGTAAGAGAACTGAAACTCAGACCTGTAACTTCCCTAAAGTCACACAG
Source organism: Eulemur rufifrons (assembly GCF_041146395.1). Classification (NCBI taxonomy): domain Eukaryota; kingdom Metazoa; phylum Chordata; class Mammalia; order Primates; family Lemuridae; genus Eulemur; species Eulemur rufifrons. The sequence goes on from NC_090990.1 coordinate 25,441,634, forward strand.
CTAGTTAAGTGGAAACGGCAGAGCTGGGATTTGAACCCAGGGCAATCTGAATTCATTCATGCATTCAACAAGTATTTACTGAGCACCCAGTATGTGCCAGACAGTGACCATACTCTAAAGTTTGTGTTCTTAACCACTGATGACACTCGGCATAGCCTTGCAAGGCTCCCATTTCTCCTCTGGAGGCAGGAGGGAAGTGTTTTCCTCATTGCAGCTGAGGGGTGGGCAATCTGGTGGTGTAGCCACTGGGCTTATCAAGCTGCTTCTCTGGACCCAGATCCCTTCACCTCCCAGACTTCTCTCCCCTGGGCTGCTGTTGTTTAATTCTGTTTTTTTGTTTTTTTTTTTTTTGTTTTTTTTTTGAGACAGAGTCTCACTCTGTTGCCCAGGCTAGAGTGAGTGCCATGGCGTCAGCCTAGCTCACAGCAACCTCAAACTCCTGGGCTCAAGCGACCCTCCTGCCTCAGCCTCCCGAGTAGCTGGGACTACAGGCATGCACCACCATGCCCGGCTAATTTTTTCTATATATTTTTAGCTGTCCATATAATTTCTTTCTATTTTTAGTAGAGATGGGGTCTCGCTCTTGCTCAGGCTGGTCTCGAACTCCTGAGCTCAAACAATCCGCCCACCTCGGCCTCCCAGAGTGCTAGGATTACAGGCGTGAGCCACCGCGCCCGGCCTGTTTTTTTTTTTTTTTTTTTTTTTGAGAAAGGGTCTCACTTAATCACCCAGGCTAGAGTGCAGTGGTATCATCATACCTCATTGCAACCTCAAACTCCTGGGCTCAAGCAATCTTCCTGCCTCAGCCTCCAGAGTAGCTAGCATTACCTCAGCCACCATGCCCAGCTAATTTTTCTATTTTTTGTAGTGATGGGGTCTTGCACTTGCTCAGACTAGTCTCCAACTCCTGGCCTCAAGTGATCCTCCTGCTTTGGCCTCCCAGAGTGCTAAGATTACAGGCATGAGCCACAGCGCCCAGCCTGTTGTTTAATTCTGAATGATGCCCAGGGTTTACCTTTCGATGTTTCTGCATGTGTTCTTCATAATTGCGTATCTTGATGGTCAAGGCAACAACTGAAACCACAAACCACAGAGGATGAGAGTTGGGCACAGAGGAAGGAAGGGCCCAGGCCTGGGTTATGTTTTAAGAACTCAAGGAATAACAACTACTAATGTTCTGTACAGCTCTCTATAAATCCCAATGCACTCTGAATTTTGAGATCTCAAAAGACTTTATCTTTCCTTTAGAAAGCAAAGATGAGGAAGGGAAACTCCTTAGTCTTATAAAGGTATCATCCAAAAATCATATAGCATTCTAAATGGCAAAGCTTTAGAGCATTCCCATTAAATTCAGGAATTAGACTAGGATGCATGCTATCATGGTTAACAATTCAACATTGCACCAGGGGTCCAGCCAATGCAATAAGATTCCCAAATTGTCAAGGGTCTACTCCTTGCCTCTCCCCTTCCAGCTGCCACCCGTAGCCATGCTTTCACTAATGAGTTTTCAGAATTATCACCTCCCACTTGTCTCCCAAGGCCCTGGAACTTCCTTCCTTCAGGCATCCTCTCATTTGATTCCCACCTGTATTACAAAGACAGGGACAAAAGCAGAAGCTGGCCTCAAAGAGGCCGTCATGACAGCAAGCCCTTCCTAGCATATGCTGAGTTCTGGAGCACTGCAGAGTGTCCCTGACCACATGGCCCCTTCATATCACCTTGCTGCAGAGTGTAACAGGACAGTGAGATGAGCTTTGGTCCCTGAGGGGTTCTCTAAGGCAGACAGTATGCCAAAAGCAACTGGCTTTCAGAAACTCAGTATTAATGAAAAAGCAGAACTGATACTTGTGCTTAAAGAGGACTCCTCTAGTTATCACCTTTCTGGTGCCTTGGCAAACTCCTCTAGTTATCACCTTTCTGGTGCCTTGGCAAATATGCCATCTGTTCCTGCCAACCTGGGAGATTTCAGCAGTGATAATGCAGAAACAGGTGAGGTGAGATAAGCAGCCCTTCTGTGGTTGCAGATGGTCCCTAGGCCAGGGTTTCAGTGGGGCCTCAAGGGAAGCTGAAACTTATCTTCTCACAGGGGGCTAGGGAGGACCCAGGAGTGGGCCTCCATACCTTCTCTATGGGGTTTTAGTGTCTGAGATGAACTCACCAGACTTTAATCCCTGGCAGAGGGGGAAGAAAAGAATGAAGGCAGGATGGTGGTGGAAGAGGAGGAAGAGGCAGTAGTATGGGCCAGTGGCAAAGGGGAAAAAAATGTGCAGGCCCCATGCAGGTCCACTAGTCTTCCTCATTTGCTCTCAGTGGTCCATGAAGAGAAATTCCCCCCAAAGCAAGGGGGAAGTGGTGGGGCTTTTCACTTACATCTAATGAGGGTTACTGCCAGTTCCAGCTTGAAACCAAAGTGGGAACATTATTTATTCCCTTGGGAATGCTCCACAGTGTCTAACATATGAAGGTTCAGTAAATGTCAGTCTTACTATAATTATAACAGAGCATGAGCTTTAGTTTCTAAGGTGTGTTTAGATCCTCTTGCATCTCATGATCCTGCCATGATGTAGGTAATGCTCTGCCCTCCCCAATCCCCCAATTCCAGACTTGGAAGCAGAGGCTCCAAGAGAGGACTGGTGACTTGCTCAGGCTCACACAGAAGCGCAAGGCAGGACCTGGGCGCTGACCCCAGAATCAGAGCTCAGCATCATTGCCTTAGGTCCTTCCTGTCTCTCCCTTTCCTAAGCCACATCTGAGTATGCTTATAGAGGAGAGCCCTAGCTCAGGTCCCAGCTAGCAGACTCCCCTGCACCCCCACTTCCCAAGGGCCGCCAACGAACTTCGAGCCTCCAGGGATCTGGTGTCCTCAGGGTTTGCCACGACCTTTTTCATCAACTGTTCTTCCTTGATTTTTAGCTTCTCCTTCTGTAGAAGACAGAGATAGAGAAAAATCTGTGCAGTCTGCCATTCCCTAAGAACTAGCCCTCCTGCCCCTGAGGCCATAGCTACAGTTAGAGCAACTAGGCCCATAAGGCTCAGGGCCTGACTTCATTCTGTTCACCGTGGCCTCGGCCAACCACACAGCTATTTATATTTAGGTGAGCCCAAGGCCAAAGCCACTGACAGGAGAAACGGCTTGTTGGATGAATGTCCCCAAAGCTTGCTCATTCATTCACGCATCAGATCTTTATTGAGCATCTGTTTGTCAGGTGCTAGGGATACAATGGGGGAACAACAGTGCTTCTGCCCTCAAGATGCTCAGTATGGGGGTATTGATAAGTGGACACAGTGATAGTGGGCTAAGTGCTGTGACTGGAGAAGCTTGGGATGGAGGAGCTAACCAGGGTAGGTAGAAATCCCAGAGGAGAGGACTGAGGGAGGCTGTGGCCAAGATTTGGCACAGGCTGCTCACCTTGTTGGCCATTTCCAAAGACAAGAGTCTTTTCACGACATCATCAACCCTGTGGAAAAACCACAGCAATGAAAGACGGGTGTTGGCGGGGAGAGAGAACGGGAAGCAATGCTGTTTTCATTTTGCTTTGAAAAGCAAAGATGATTGAAAATTCCATCTCCAGCAAATAAGTCTCTCTGGAGGTGGGGAGCCATTTCCCAGTGATTAAAAGTCAGCATGGATCTGGCTTGCTGGGCTGAAAAGTACAGAAAATTGGGGCTGTCAGCTCAAGTGTTCTGGTCTCATCACAGGGAGGATTTCCATTTTAGCTAGGACATGGTTCAATCTGCCTTGAGACATTTCAAGTCAAACTACACAGTGGGAGGGACTGGAGGGACTGCCCAGTTCCCACCACACAGGACAGGGACTGAGCAGAAGGACCCTGGCTTTGGTGTCAGTCAGCCCTGGATTCAAACCCTATCTCTGCCTCTAGCAGGGCTGGACTGCTCCTGTATGACACTGAGCAGCTTGATAATCTATAGAATGGGGACACTATTTCTTCCCCTATAGGGTTTTTTTGAGGATCAAGAGATGAGAGATTTCTACAAAGACCCAGAGTCAACAAAACAAAACAAAACAAACAAATAAACAAACAAACAAGTAGTTGACTCCACGAATGCCATCTGCCCTTGCTACCCACTCACCTTCACCATGCCTGGATCTCTACACCTCTGTGCCTCATTCTATAATTGAGTTTCAGATATAGCCAACCAAGCCTCAAAGCCACTTTCCCTGCTCCCTGCCAATCCTCCCAGGACCCCCAGCCTCCTCAAGTAGGTTTCTTCCTGCTTACTTCTCAATTCCAGGCACGTTCTGGTAGTCTTTGAGCAGCATGGAAGGGGGTGGGTCATCGTCTTGGCTGGGCTGGACTGTCAGGTATAGGAATAGAAAACACCCGGAGTCAACTCTCAGTGCCCATCCTCCCACACTTGGCTCTTCTCACCCCTCTCCAACTCTGTAAGGGACATCTAGGGTCTCAAGCAAGGCACAATATCTCTGGGCTCAGTTTCTCCTGTGCAAACCCTGTGGGTACCTGCATTGATTCTTCACTCTGAGAGTAGATAGCTTTTCCCAAGACCCTGTACTATGCCTGCACCTCTCGCATACCTGTCTGGCTCTACAGTTATCAGATCCCACACTAGGATGGGTCCTCCCACAGTCTGGTCCATGGCCCAGCCTAGAACAGGCATTCAAACGTCTGCATGAATGCAATAAAGGGGTTGAGGAGGAGTAGCTAGCTTCAGGATGCCTGAAATGTAAGTACCAAGTAGAAACCACAAGAAAACCTCAGCTTTGGTGTGCACATCCCCACTGTCCCCTAGAGGTGAGGGAGAGGTATGGGATAGATCAACTTTTTCTCTCCAGACCCTGCTCTGCCAGTATGTGAATATTGATAGCAATAAATACTAACATATGCTCCATCTAATTGAGCACAATGCTAAGGATGCTTTTCATGTGTTATCACTGAATCCTAACAATCCTCTCAAATGGGTATTTTTACACTCATTTTAGAAATAAGGCTCAGAGAGAGGAAGTAACTTGCCCCGTATCATTTACCTAATAAGGGATCTTAACCGCTACGCATACTGACTTGGAATGGGAGACTACAAACCTCCATCTCAGAATGGCAGACACAAAGTGCCATACTCCATTAAGGCCTGGGTGGGGCCAGCCATGCATTCTCTCTGGATAGCTTATTTTTATTCACCGGGAAAGCTCCTGCTCCCGCCCTCCACACTCCTCCCCCCCCCACCCCCGCAGGCTTCAGGCCAGGGCTTTGTGTGAGGTGGACGGTGGGGATTTGCTGCCCAGGAGCTCAAGCCCACCCTTTTGCCCACTCCTTCTAGTGGCTCTAACTTGCCACCTTCGTCCCCTTAGCCACCCCAAGCCTTCGGGCGATCTCCCTTCCGCCCCAAGTCCCACCTTAGGAACTCTTACCTGGTTTCTGGATTGCGTATCCGCGGGCGGCCTGGAGGAGAACAGCTACACAGAAAAGAGAGGGTTGAGGCCCATTTCCTTAAATAGCCCAGCCTCAACTTTTTTCTTTGTGCCTTGTGTTACCCTTCCTCCAGGGTCCATGCGCTTCTGCGCCTAACCGCTGCACTAGTTCTTCCTTACCCCGCAGCCCCTTGTGTCTCACGCCTCGTCTCACTTCTTCCCCAGCCACCACCCTTTCCCATTATCCTGCTGCTGTACTCTTTCCTACCCTGATCCCCCAGTATTCTCTATCTCTGCCGAAACCCATTTCCCTACGCCCGCCGTCCCATTTCCCAGCTCCTCACTTCGAGGCTGCAGGCCCGATTGGCTGGAAGGAAGCCTGGCGCTCCCTCTGCCCAGCAGCCCAAGGACTGGGGCCTGGGTCACTGTCTGGGTCCGAATCGAACATAGCGCCCTCAGCGCCGTCCTCAACATGGCGACTGTAACCCCCCGGGCCCCGCGCCTCGACCGCTGTCCCTTTCGCGGCACGGACGGCCTCACACGGGCGCCGCCATGCTGGCTCAGGCTCGACCAATCGAAGCAGTTGCGATACCGGAGCAGACGAGGACTGAGAGTATGGATTGGCAGGCAGGACTCTGCGATGTCGCGGAGGTTTGAGTTGAGCTAGAAGTCTTGTTAGCAGCTGCGCAAGATCGGAGCGTGGTTAGTGGTGTGCGATGTTGTATAAAGTATAAAATGCCACTATTTCTTGGACATGCATCCCATCCTTGATCCCTCGGTATGTTCCTGGCCTCGGTCCGCGGTTATTTTGGGGCTTTCGTGGGGCCTGCGGTAGCCTCCCAACCCCGTCTCCGCCGCGAAATCAAGGATGGGGCCCTGTACGAGCTGCTGGGTTTCAGCCTCATCTCTGGCAGCCTTGTAGCTTGGTGGCTAAGGTCGCTGATTTTGGAAACAGACAACCCTGGGCTGTAATTCTAACTCAGCCATTTACTCAACGTGTGATCTTTTGGGCAAGTCACTTAACCTTTCTGGGCCCCAGTGTACTCATCTATCAAATGGGGATGGTAATAATAGTATCCGACTTTTAGGTTGTCGAGAGGATTAACTGAGAAAGTTGTATGTAAAGCAGCTGGTATATGTAAGCATTCAGTAAATGCTGTGATATTATTTGTGAATGAGGGGTGTGTATGGGCAAATACAGATTAAAAGTAAGAAAAATAAATTTTAGTTCTCCCTGGTGCAAAAAGGGAAAAGACTCCTACCCTTCACTTCTTTTAGAGCGTGTACTTCAGAAAACTTGTAGTTGTGAATTAATTCTCTAGTCGTTTGAGATGAGTGTAAATCTTTTTATTTATTTTATTTATTTTATTTATTTTTTGAGATAGAGTCTTGCTCTGTCACCCTGGGTAGAGTGCAGTGGCGTCATGATAGCTCACTGCAACCTCAAACTTCTGAGTTCAAGTGATCTTGCCTCAGCCTCCTGAGTAGCTGGGACTACAGGTGCATGCCACCACACCTGGCTAATTTTTCTATTTTTAGTAGAGATGGGGTCTCACTCTTGCTCAGGTTGGTCTCAAACTCCTGAGCTCAAGCAATCCTCCATATCGGGCTCCCAGGGTGCTAGGACTACAGATATGTGCCACTGGGCCTGGCCCAAGGGTAAATCTTTTTAAAAGCAAAATAAACCTCTGGCCAGTTTTACAACATCAGGATGTTTTTCTCAAGGATCTGGGAGTCATCTCTTTGAAATGCAATTTTTTTTTTTTTTTTTTTTTTTTTGAGTCAGAGCCTCACTCTGTAGCCTGGGCTAGAGTGCTGTGGTGTCAGCCTAGCTCACAGCAACCTCAAACTCCTGGGCTCAAGCAATTCTTCTGCCTCAGCCTCCTGAGTAGCTGGGAATACAGGCATGTGCCACCAGGCCTGGCTAATTTTTTCTATTTTTAGTGGAGACGGCATCTCGTTCTTGCTCAGGCTGGTCTTGAACTCCTGACCTCGAGCGATCCTCCACCTTGGCCTCCCAGAGTGCTAGGATTACAGTTGTGAGCCACCGCGCCTGTCCTAAAATGTAATAATTAAGCGCAATAGCGCCCTGTCTCTCAGCTTCTGTGGGATGGTAGGAGCCTAACTTCAGCTGGTACCTAGCTCCAAGTTGCAAACTTACCTCCTGTTCTAAAGACATGAGAAATCTATTTTTCCTTTGGATAAAGGCAGTTAGTGGACATAGGTGAATTTAGGACAAACTGTGTGTGACAAATGGTGCTGTCAAGTCCTCTTACTTGAGGATGAGTTATTGAAAATGCATGCAATAAGTTGTATCCACTTGGCTATACAAAAGAGTAAGATTTCTTTCTCTCTTTGTACTCTCTAGTGGATTGCTTGTGATGCATATCACATTCTAGTTTAGTGCTTATTCAAAAATAAAACCTTTCTTTTCTACCCTTGTGGAGAGGTTTTCTGGATTGGCAGGAGATTTTGTTTCTAATCATATTTCCCTAATAGGGTCTTTTCTGAGGTCTCCTTACTGTGTCCCACCACACTCTGTGACTCCCTGCGTGTAACCTTTGCCCACTGTGCCCTAATTCTCAGGTCTCGAGTCCTCACCACCAAGGATGGGAGCTCTCTGAGAGTGGATTGAACTGTGTCATTTTAAAATCTCTGCTGCCAGCACAGGGCCTAGATGTTAAGTGAGAGCTGGTTGAATAAATAAACAAAGGAACTATTCTGAGAAGTCTCCCCCTGACTGCTAGGGCCCTGGAAAGAAAAAGAACAGAGACAACAAAAACCACAAACCACAAACCAGTTTAAGAGACTGAAATTATTGGAAACAAGCACAAAAGGCCAGTGGGTGGTGCTGGACAGAGCATTGTCTGAGTCTCAAAGTATGCAGGGTGCCTGAGACACCCATCCTATGGAGAGTGGGGGGACAGGGAGGGATACTGGGGACTGGAGATTGGGAGAGACAGGGAACCTCTGCCTTTCCTGGGGCTGGGGTGGGCTTACTGACCCTCTCCTCTTCTCTGGATAGCTCAGGCCTTTCAAGAGGCAGGCCCAGGTTGGGAGTCCCAGAAGTCCTAGAAGCCCCCCAGCCCCTCCTCCCCGTGGACCCGGAGCCCCTGCAGGAGGGGGAAGTCTAGCAGTGGCCCAAAGACACAGTCATCCTCCTGGCTTGGGACTGAGGATATGGGGTTCCTCAGGGGGCTGATCTGGAACCAGAGGTTCTCATAGCACTTGGGGCTGGGGGTGAGGGCCCCCAAAAGGGGCTGAGTAGAGTCACTGCGGAGGTAGTGTCCTGGGCCTGTGGGGCTGCCCAGCACCTGCCCGTAAAGGACCTGGTCGCTGGTGCCAGACTGGGGCTGTGGCTGGGTAGAAGCTGTTTTTGGGTCCCCTTGGAGCACATAGGTCTGGACCAGGGTGGGGAGGCAGATCTCTGAGCTGTCACTGGACTCCCAGGGCCCCAGCTTCTTCTCTTCCTCCTCTAGCACCGTGATCTTGGTGATGGGTGGCATGCCAGAGTCCTGAAGGCTGGGCAGCTGGAAGGTCTCCTGGACACAAGGACATGGGCGGAGGGCATGATTCATTTCAGATATCTGCCCCAGCCACTGTCCCTTCCTGAGTTGGGGCAGTAGTGGGGACATCCCTGCTGCTGTCTGCTGGAACACAAAGGGTTCCATTTGCAAAGCGCCAGTATGTTCCTGACACATGTCTGACACGTGCCACATGCCATTCAGACTCAGCCTGGTGGATCTTTCCATTTCACAGGGAGGTGACTGAGGCTTTGAGAGGGCAGTGCCAGGATTCAAGCTTGAGTCTGCTTCATTCCGAAGGGGGGTGGAACTTGCTGGAAGTGATGGGAAGGCCTGAGTGCTCATCCTCAGAAGGGTGTCCCTCCACTTTGAGCCCGGGCTGACGTCCCCAGCCCCATTTCCCTCTCCCTCCAGGACGCTCACCTCCTCCATGGTGGTGGGCACCCAGGAGCCCAGGCTGCTGTGAGCTGGGTCTGGGACACTTGGCCAGAGGGAATTCTTTCTGCTGGAGAAGGGGGCAGGTGGAGGCTGGGTCAGGCATGCCCTCCTGTCTTCCCATCCTTTGTCCCACCCACCCTAGCAGCTGAAGAGCTGCAGCTGCCCCTTGGTACAGAGAGAAGAAGGTGGAGGGCTGGGACTCTCAGACGTGGGCCCCAAGGTCTGGGAAGGCTGGAAGGGATGTAGTTCCTGTGGGTAGGAGTAGCTGAGGGTCGGTTCTCTCAAAGGACTCACCTGGGTTTGCAAAAGAGGCAGGCAGTCCCACAGAAGCAGATGACCGAGAACAGGAGAGCGAACAGGCCCAGGAGGATGGATAGCTCAGACCCCTCTGGGGTAAGGGCAGAGCCAGAAGAGGTTGGAGTGCGTTTAAGGAAGGCGGGGTCCCTCCCTCAGCCTGGGATCCATGGGCAGGGTACCCTCCCAACAGCCATCTCTGCTGACCCCCCTCTCTTACCTAGGGCCAAGGTCATCAGGGTGAGGCCTGTACTGTTAGTGGCCCCTGCCTGGCTGGTGGCCATGAGGTGGATGTGATACAAACTGCCGGGCTCCAGGCCATGGAGGACAAAGCCACGGGAGGAGGCGTTCAGGATGGTGGCTGGGAGAGGGGGCATATGGTCAGCCTCTGTGGCTGCTGAGTGCCCTTCCCAGGCCCTGGGGTTGTGGGGAGCTGAGGATAGACTCACAGAAGGACTGGTTCTGAGTGTTGGTCCAGAAGATGGTGTAGTGGGTAAGGGGGCTCTTCCCCAGCTCAGGGGGCTCGGGTACCCACTCCAGCTGTGCCCAGGTCTTGCCAATGTGCTTTAGATGCAGCTCTGGGGCTCGGGACGGGGCTGCAGGAAGAGGGGGTACAGGGGCTGCAGGGAGCCCGACTGGACTCCTTGTGGCTCCCCAGACACACTGCAGGTGGGCGAGGAAAGAGAGGCCAAGAGGACCATGTCCACGCCTCATTTTCCCAGGGATTTAATCTGAATTCCACCTACTGCTAGTAAGTGGCCGAGCCAGGATTTCAACCTGGTTCTGTTTGACCCTAAAGCCTCACTCCCTGATTTCTACCAGGCCTGATTTTGTCTGACTCACTATCTGATTTCTGCCACTCACCCTCTGAATTTATGCTAGGTCTTCTGTCCACTTTTTATCACACATGACACCTTATTTTTTTCAGGGAAATTGATTGATTTTTGCCAGATTTGTTCCCTGAATTCTGCCAAACTCACTGCCCAGTGTCTCTCACCACACCACCGGTTTCTATGCAGCTATAGGTGTCCAGTGTAAGCAAGGGTAACCTTAGGATTTGGAAAGACCCTCTCCAGAGCCAGAAGTATGGGAGAAAGGACATGTTCCCTCATATGCCTGATTGGTGGGGCCCAGGCAGGCCTGATGTCTAACAAACCCATCTCTTGGGAGTAGGCATAGATGTGCCCAGCGGGTCCCATGGCGTCCTCGTATAGGGGAGTCACAGAGATCTTGTAGAGCTGAAAGGGCCTGATGTTCTCTGTGGGTAGGAAATGGGGGAGGCACTTGGTTAGGGGCTAAGCTCTGCTGATGATTAGGAGCCAGCCTCAGACCTCTAGTCAGGGCTAACCTCTGCAATCTCTTCTTGACATCATTTGATAGGGGGTAGGGAAGAAAAGTGGATGAGAGAGCTAGAAAGGTGGCAGGGTTAGGGCTGTAGAGAGGATCAGGTTAGACTGCAGGAAGAACTTCCTGATTGTTAGGATGTGAGATGAGAGCAGTGAAGGATCAAGAAAGGCTGGGTAATCTGCTTCTCTAGGGTGGTTCAGGTTGCTTTTGCCTACTGTCAGACACCCCTGCCTCCCTCTCTCCCCAGCCCTGCCCACCTGCCTGGCCCTCCAGGCTGGACTCACCTCTCAGCAGAGTCCCCGTGATGCTCCCGTTATACTCCATCCTCCAGGTTTTGTTGCCATCCCTGGGGCTGGGGGGACTCAGGTCCCACTCAATCACGTAGCCTTCAGGCTGTGGGTTGGGGCACTCCCAGCCCACCCAGAGGCTGTGAGGGTCTTGGGCCATGGTGTAGAGTCTGGTCAGGGGTGGGCCTGCAGATAGAGTTGGAAATGGTGCAATGCAGGTGAAAAGAGTGCAGGCCCTGGTGCCAGAAGCCTAGGTTCAAATAAATCCTGGCTTTGCTACTTACAGGCTGGGTGACCTTGGGCAGGTCAACATCCAAGCCTCGGTTTCCTCATCTGTAAAGTGGCAATGATGATACAAGTTCTACCTCGTAGAGTCTTGGTGCAGATTAAATGAGTTGATGAACAGAACCAAGGCTGGCACAGTGCCTAGCATGGGGTAGTCCTTGATAATGACAACAGCTAACACTATGTAGTTCTCGGTATGTGCCAGGCATGGTCCTTGATATATGGTAATTCATCGAGTCCTCTAACAGTCACACCCAAGAGGTGTGTGACTGTCAATAGTAGTACCTCTCAGTATTACTATTTTATCAGTGAGAAAACTGAGAGACACAGAGAGGTTAAGTAATTTATCTAAGGTCACAAAGCTAGTAAGTGAGAATATTAGCTATTGTGATTGTTATTGTGATTATCAGTCTCACCTTGTGAGGGTCCATGTTTAGGGGAAGCTGGGGGCGGGTGGTGGTGGTGGGTGATCCCCCGAGAATGAACAATGGACATGAACTATGTTCCAGCTGGAAAAGCTTAGGGCTTTCTCTTTCAGCTTTCTTGGCAGAATGGACTGTGGGGAGTGTGTGTGTGTAGATACCACCACCACCTTAACCTGGTCCTGGCTGATACTAATAGTGGCTAACCCATACTGAACAGATACTTCACGCCAGGCTCTTGCATTTACTCCTGTGATCCTCACAACGACCCTCAGTGGGCGCTGTTATCATCCCATCTACTAGATGAGTAAACAGAGGCCAGGGAGGAGGAGTAACTTGCCCAGGACACACTGGTAGCAAGTCATGGGACTAGATTGGAACCCAGGCAGTCTAGCGTCTGAATTTCCATGGTTAACCACTGTGCTTTTCTGGCTGCCCTCTCACCTCTGCTGTCCAGGAAGTCCACTGGGGTGGGATGAGAAGTCCCAGCTGGGTTATAGGCCACAAGGGCCACCTCCCGGGCTTCCGAAGGCAGGTGGAAGGTGCAGCTTAGAGCCGTGGTGTTGCAGAGGGGCAGGACAGCCCCAGCCTGGCCTGAGGGTCTCCAGGAGACCAGGTACCCTTGGATCTGGCCGCTGTTTTCCTCCAGGGGCATTGGCTGTGGCAGGCACAGGTGGAAAAAGAGAAGGGGATGTATGGCTCATCTTGAGTGGGGGAGGTCCTCTACGTGGGGTGGATGGATCGTAGGAATGGAGCTTCTCACCTCCCTGCCTCTTTCCCTCTGTCCCTGTGCTGGTTCTAGGAGGCAGGGCAGGAAGAAGCAAGTTGGTGCACACAGCAGCCACTTACTATTCACTGAACCAAGCTGTGTTGTAATCTCTCTAGAAGGTCGCTACTCAGCTTCCTAGGCACATGCAAAGTGCATGCAAGTCACATATAAATGTGTCCAAGCCTCTCAGACCTGTTGGGGTCCTGAGCCCCAGCTTGCAGCGGTCTATGTGGGTTGGAGGAGGTCTCAGGGGTGGAGGGATGGCCTTCAGAGGGAGTCACCTTCCAGAACAGCTGCACGTCCACTGTCCTATTGTCCAATGTCCTCTGCCGTGACCACGCGCGCAGTCTGACGATGGGGACTGTGGACGGAACGAGAGGAGAGAGGGTGCCAGTCAGGGAGGGCCTGGGGCCTGGACTGGGTGCTGATGGCTGCTCTGAGGCCGTCTTCACCCGCTCACCCCGTTCGGCGGTTCTCAGCTCCAGGCTGGGGCTCCAGTTGCTCCAGTGGCCAGGCAGGGGCCAGCGGATGCAGCGCATCTGCAGGGTGTAGGCTGTGGCTGGGAGGAGCCCGCAGAGCTCATACTGAAGGGTCTCGGCGGGCAGGGGGCCCTCCTGGTGGGTACGTGTGACTCTGAGCCTGGATCTCTGGGCCCTTCCAGGGCAGCTCAAGCCCGACTTACCCTCCCCTCGGCCACTGCCCGCTCAGGCTCTTGCGGTTGCCCTTCACCTCACCAGCGTCCAGTTGGCGTCTCCGAGCTGCGGCTGGTGGCGCAGCTCACACTTCTGGCTCATGTGCAGGCTGGGTTTCCAGGGCTCCCAGTGCAGCCGTAGGCAGCCTGGCTGGGGCGGGGCCGCCTCATGGCTGGGGTCCACGGTCCACAGCATGGGGGGCTCCAGTTTCACTGCAAGGAGGGGGGTTGTCAGAACCTCTCCCTGCCCCGCCCTGTAGCGCTCTGCTTTAGCTCCCTCTCTTCTCCCTGTCTGTGGTTCTGGTGCTTCTGTTTTCCTCCCAGGTCTCTACCTGTACGGTCTCTCTCCTCCCCCCACCCCCGCTGTCTCTCTGTCTCTGTCCTCTGTGTCTTTCTCCCCCCTCCTTCCCTCTTCTCTCTCTCCGTCTTTTCGTCTCTGTCCGTGCTGCCACGGACGTGTTTCTGTGTATGTGGGGTTTGCTCCTCACCCCCCCCAGGGATCTTTCCAGTGGTCACCTTAGTGAGGCCTTTCCTGACCAACCTATTGAAATAACAACTGTCCCCCGCATGTCCCTCCCCCCGAATTTCTCCATTCCACTTATCCTTATTTGACATTCTGTTTTATTTATTCTCCCACCAGACTCTAACATTCTGAGGGCAGGATTTTGGATGGACTGCTGTATCCCCAGTACCTAAGACAGTGCCTAGTACATAGTGGGCACTTCCAGCAATTGGCTCAAAGAAGGAACGAATGTGTCTCCTTGCCTCTGTGTCTCTTCCCTGTCTCTGGGTCTGTGCCCCCATCTCTGTCTCCAGCTGCATCTCTCTTTGTCTCTGTCTCTCTTCTGTGGTCCCATCTGCAGGTCTTCCAGTGTTTCTTTGTCTGTCCCTGGGCCTGTGTTTCCCTCTCTGTTCCTCTCTGGGTCTGCCCATTTTGGGGGGGGGGGGGTCTCTCCCCTCCCCGACACCCAGCATCACCAACCAACATCCATGGGATCAAGGCACAGCTGCGGGGACATGCTGGTCCCCAGTGCGTTCTCCGCCTGCACCCGGATGCCCATTTTCTGGTACAAGATCAGGTGTTTGCGTAGGATGGAGCAGTAGCTCTGCCCATCTTCGGCCACGCAGTCCGGGATGGAGTCCTTTTGGGTCCGACAGCTCCTGTCAATGGGCCAGGCTTGGGTGCCAAGCAGAGGAAGAAGGCGAGGCTCCCTGTCCCTCCCATCTTTGCCTCTGACTCCCCCATCCCCGCAGTCCGACCCACACCCCACCCGAGGACCCAAAGGAAGGGGGCTGGGGTGGGAGCCCCTACTCACTGGAAGCTCTTTAGGGTGAAGCTGGTGGGCAGGTGGGTCTCTGGTCCTGGCTCCCACTGGCAGGTGAGGCTGTATGTTGTGAGGTTCATTAGGCAGGACAGGTTGTGGGGTACAGCAGGGGGGTCTGCACGTGGGATTGCAATAATGTGAGTGCTTTGGATGGGGCCACTCAGAAAGCTCCTACTAGGACCAGTCAGTTAGCCTTGTTTCCTTGCCCTGCATGAGTCTCTTTGGGGTTACCTCGTCCATCCCCCTGTCTCCACACAGAGTGACCCTGGAAAGGCAGCCCCGGGGGAAGCCAAATTACTGGCACGTACAGGAATAAGCAGCACAGACCGCCAATAGCCTGGTGGTCCTCACCCTCCAGCCCTCCCACCTCCAAGGCCCTTTGTCAGTGACACCGTAGTGTCTGGGTTTGCGTCCTGGGCCTGCCATTCACCGGCCATGTGCTCCGGAAGTTACTTAACTGCTCTGTGCCTCAGTACCCTCGTCTGGAAAACGGGGGAAATGATAACATACCTACCCCCTGGGGTTGCTGTGAGGGCTAAATGACTCACTGCACACGAAGTGCTCAGAACAGTGCCTGGCGTGTATGAAGTGTAATGTCAGTGTTAGCTGCTACGGTTATTGCTTCTTGAACAAGAAACTTGGTCTTTGTCTTTTTCTTATGCCTCAACTTGGCACAGACTCCCCCCTGCTCAGTTTGAAAAAAAGGCTGAGACCGGGATGGGGGAGAAGCTGGGAGCAAGCCCACCTAGAGAGAATGTCCTTCCCGGAGACACCCTCCGATGACCAAGGAGTTGGATGTGCTTGGCAGACATATAGAGTAGTGGCTGCCATGCTGGCCTTAGAGCCATGCTGCCTGCTATGAATCTGTGCTCCGTCGTTATTAGAGTATAACCTTCCCTTCCCAAACCTCAGTTTCTTCATCTGCAAAATGGGGCTAAATAATAGGACCCACTGGTACTACTATTACCTGGATATCCTGCCGATAAAGTGCTTATTGAGCAACAGCTCCATAGCAATAGCTCTTACTATTTATTGGCAGGAGGGCATGGAGGCAGAGTGGTTGGACGTCTGGAGGGACTTACAGCCTGCTTGCAGCTCAGCCTGGTCCAGGATCTGCAGGCTGTTGCCCCAGGTCAGGCAGCAGGAAAGAAAGGCCTGAGTATGGTTGAAGTGGGGCAGGGTGATGGTAGATTCCTGGGTCCCATCAGGCAGGCGCCGCTGCCTCCCCCCAGGTTGCAGCTCTGCTCCCAGTTTCCACAGAATCTGTGAATCCAGGCCCGGGCGGCTGCAGTTCTGGTTGATGACACAGGAGGCTGTGACGGAATCCCCCAGGCGGACGATGGGGGCTGAGAGTCTGATGTGCCCGCACTCCTCCAGACCTGGGGGAGGGGGGAGAGAATGGCCCATGGGTGACTCCTCGGCCTGGTAGAGCTGGGCTATAATCGAGACCTTTGAAGCCCCGGAGTCAGGGTCTTGGGGGCTGGAATGTCTTGGGGGCTGCAATGGGAAGGGTGTGTACAGAGATGATGAGAGGCCATAGGGCTGAGACAGAGATAGTGACGTGCTGCAAATGTTTATCGACTGGCTCTATAGGGAAAAACAGACTCTGATTTGTAGTATGTGCTGCTTTCTGTGGTGTAAATACCGCCACCGTAGCCACTAAAGCGACATCATTGACTCTAGGGGTGGGAAGAGATGTGCACAATCAGTTCTTGGGAGCCAGCTCGAGCACGACACCAGATAGGGCCCAGGCCCCTCTCCATGCTCTCCCCGAGGATGGTGAAAGCAATGATGAGAATGATAAGAACCCTGCAGCCACAGCAATCTTTTCACAATTCAAATCTGACGGTGTTACCCCACCGCGATTACAGCACTTCACGGCGTATCGCTGCCCTGAAAGGCAGTGCGTGTGGTGGCGAAGAGCGTGGACATTGGAACTACACTGCCTAGGTTTAAATCCTGGTGCTTTTTTTTTTTTTTAAATATAAGTAGAGAGTTCATTTGGGCTAAGTTTGAAGACTGCAACCCAGGAATATAGATTCAAGTTTCCCTCAATATATGCTCTCCAAATGCTCTATTGGTTATTAATCCTGTGCCCCTGGTATGTTACTGAGACTTACTATGCCTCAGTTTTTGCATCTGTAAAGTGGGGATAAAAATAGTCCCGACCTTAGTGTTGCTGGAAGGATTAGATGGGATAACATATGTAAGGCACTTCAAACAGTGCCTGGCGTGTAGGTTTTTGCTGCCATCATTAGGATGAAGACCCACGTCCTTCACACAGCCCTTCTGGCCTGGCCCTGCCTAACCCGCAGTTTCAGCTCAGACCATATTCTCAGCTCCAGCCATTCTGGCCTATCCCTGCTGTTCTTTGAAAACTCCACGATCTCTCCAATCTCTGGATCTTTGCGCCGTTGCTCGTTTTTGAGGCGCTCTTCCTTCAGTCTCCCACCTCTCTTTCACCTGGGTGACACTCAGGCATCTTGAGGGAACCAGACCAGGCTAAGCCCCCAGTGCTTCCCCAAAGCCCTTACTACCCTTCATCCTTATAGAGTCTTGTGATTATTTGCTTGTCTGTCTCCTTGGCGAGACTGTAAGTTCTGTGAGGCCCGAGACCTTGGCTGTTTTGCTCATTGCTGTATTCCCAAGCACAGAGTGGGACCTCGGTAACTAGTTTTTGGATAAATAAACAAGTAAGCCATGCACTTTGCCCACAATGCCTTCTCTCCTCTCTCAGGTGTGCTTAGGCTTGTTTTCCTGATGGGGATGCTGAGGCCCTAAGAGGAGAACAGTTTGCCCAGGGCCACAGAGCAAGTTCGTGATTCTCAGCATGGGGTTCCTACTGCTTCATGGACTCAGAACTTAGGCCAGAAGGAACTTTACAAAGCTGTTTACTTCAAAACTCCACCTGATGCTGTGTCCTCTACAGCAGGGCTTGAGTGGCCTGTTTTGGTATGGCCTGCTGGCTAAGAATGGTTTTTACATTTTTAAAGGGTTAAAAACAAAACAAAAACAAAATAAGAATATGCAATAGGGACTGTATGTGTCCTGCAAAACCCAAATATTACTGTCCAAGTTTGCCCACTGCTGCTGTGTAGCATCCCAGTCAGTCCTGGCCTCAGCTTGCATACCAGTGGAGATGAGAAGCTCTCCACCTCTCAAGACAGTTTCCCCGGTCAGAGAGCTCTGCTTGGGCTTCCTTATTTCAGGATGAAACCTGTCTCCTTGCGGCTTCCGCCTTGATCCTTTTACGGCCCACCCAGAAGTTCCTCCTGACAGCTCAGCAGAGATTTGCAGACAAGACCTAGGACCCACTGGCCTTTTCCAGGCTGACCAGCCTGGTCTTCTCACCATTCCTCCTGGTTGGTCGTTTGCCTGTGGAGGGCTGTGGGTGGGAGCCCAGCTACTCCACCTCTGTGGCTCCGTCTTGAGTCTCTTGGGATTCTCTGGGAATCCCAGGAGCCGTGTGGCAGTGCGGGGAAGTGATTCCTCCCCACCCCCAATATGTCTCCCTGTAACTCCCCTCTCCCCATCACACCCCACCTCTGGCCACACTCACTTCTGGGGAGCAGCAGGATGATCAGGGCAGCTCTAATCGGGCTGCAGTCTCCCAGCCTTGCCATAGTGCCAACTTGATGCTCACCTGGAGGCAGAAAGGCTTGGTTAAGATCATGGGCTTTGGGGGCAGAGCTGACCTTAGTCCTTGCTCTGCTACAGTGCAGCTTTGGCCAGGTTACTTGACCTCTCTGAGCCTTAATTTCTTTGCCAAATGGAGGCAACAGCAGCCTATACTGCATAGGGCTTTGGGAGGAAGTCTCAAAATGATGCAAGTCAAGGACTCTGAACAGTGCCTGGCACATAGGAAATGACTCTATAAGTGACGGCTACTGGTTTCTTTTTCTTTCTTTTTTTTTTTTGAGGCAGAGTCTCACTCTGTCACCCTGGCTAGAGGGCAGTGGCATCATCATAGCTCACTACAACCTCAAACTCCTGGGCTCAAGTGATCTCCCTGCCTCAGCCTTCTGAGTAGCTGGAATTACAGGCGTGCACCACCACACCCAGCTAATTTTTCTATTTTTTGTAGAGGTGGGGTCTGGCTTTTACTGAGGCTGGTCTTGAACTCCTGGCCTCAAGTGATCCTCCCACCTTAGCACCCCAAAGTGCTAGGATTACAGGGGTGAGCCACTGCACCCGGCCGGCTACTATTATTATGTTACTACACTTGCCTTCCAGGAAAAAGCCTTCCAGGGGAAGGAGCAGCAAGGAACAGCATTCTTCCCCTTCCCTCCTGTCTAAGCTGGGCTCCCCACAGAAAGCAGAGCCTGAGACAAGGGCTTACATGCAGGTAGTTTATTTTGGGAAAATCCCAGGAGCAGGTGAGGGAGTGGGGAGAATGAATCTGGGAAGGAGGGAAAACCAACACAAGTTGTGTCATCAGGCTGATCACCTTGGTGGATAACTTGGGCTCTATTCTGCTGGAACCTGCCAATGAGTCATGAAGAACGTTCCTCAGAACTGTCCACCCAGGGGAAAATTTCTCTTGATGGGAGGGAGGATGGGAACATTTATCCACTGGCTCCTGCCCCCCACTGGTCAAGGGATGCCCCTTGGGGTGTTAACTCCCTGGCACGTCCAGGTGGTACGTGCATGAGTACCAGGCAGCTTCTCCTGGGCAAGCCATGCCAAGAACGTCAGAGACGCTCCCTGGAAGACAGGGAGAGCTCCGCAGAGTAGCTGAGGCAAAGGGCTGTCAGGCACTCAAGCAGAAAGCTGGTGCCTCCGCGATGGCTAGAGAAAGAGTAGGCTGAGAGAGTATCAGCTGGGGTACCCAAAGGGTCCACTATACCCCCAATTCTGGGTACAGATTTCTCGAGGCCTTCTGGGGTCAGGCATCGTGGTGTCAGGGTGACAGTGCCTGGATGGAGAGAGCGTTGGCTCTAGTCTTAAGCAGTATACAAAGGTGTCCACCACTGGCGTGGGTGTCCAGCCTAATCCTCCACCCTGTTCCCGTCCAGGTCTTGGGGCTCCAGCACTAGTTGGTACTCTTGGTGGCAGATCAGTGGGAATCGTTGACCAGGCTGCACATACATACATGGATACATACGTGCAGGTGGTGTCCCGGCACATCCCCTGTGCTCAGCAGGGAGAGAGCCGGGAGAATCTTTTTCTCTCCCTCCCAGGCAGAGGTGTGAATAAGAACTGCCCGGATATCCAAGGCTGCTCCTGCTTGCAGGGGTCCTACCCAAAGCCCCAGTCTATCCATATATGCTGCAGTATGAGGACACCTGGTGACCGCTAGCCTATAAGTCACCTTTGTGCGAATTGGAGCAAAGTTCCTCCTCGTTTGGACAGATGCAGCCCCATACTAGGTCCTGGCAACTAGAGAACAGGCTGGATTTCAGGTGCGTCTTGGCTGGGCAACTTTGTGCAGTGAGAAACCTGAACAAATGTCCAGAGCACCCCTGTCTACTAATCAGTGGTTGGTAACCTTTTTATAACAGCACACCAGTTTGATTATAACCCCTCCTACACAAATCCTCCTGGTTGGGGAAGATTTAGCCTCCCAGGCCCAGATTTTGGGACACTTGTTCCCATCTCCATGCATTTTTGATCTGATCACAGCCCTGTTGCCCTAGCAAGAATCAGCTTCACACCCGGTGAGGTGCCACCCTATCCCTCTTCTCTGGCTCCTGTCCAGAATGGGCAACCAAACCCCGAGAGGCCCAGGCATCCTCCCCCTGGGTTACAGGGTGTTGGCTTGCCTGGCATCAGTCCCTGGTTCCCCTCAGCAGCCCTGGGCATGCCCCACCTGGCTGAGTGGGACCAGGGCTATTGGAGCATGGTCTCACTCGCTGGGGGCCAGTATGCAGAGAGGTTTAGAGCCCAGACTGGATTCAGATCACCTGACCTGAACTCCTGCTCCACCACTTACCAGCTTTGTGACCGGACAAGCTACTTCACCTTTCCAGGACTCAGTTTCCCCATCTGTGAAAAAGGGACAGCAATATCACTCTCTTCTCCTCTGTGTTACTGTGAGGATGAGATGAGATGATCGTGATAATAGCACTTAGCACTGTGCGGGTGTGGAGTGAGTGCTCAGGAGCCGCGGGTGGTGTTCAGGAACCACAGAGCAGGACAGACACCGTCCCACGGACTCCAGAGTGGTTTAGTCCCCGCCTCCCTTACAGGCTGCGTGCACATAGCCTGCTGGGACTGCCACCTTTTTTTCATCTATGTCACCCTGCACAGTTTCAAAGCCCCCTTTCTGGACCCCTCCTTCTAGCTCCTGGGCCCCTGTCCCTCCCCGGCCCTGGCTGTCTCATGCCTCCTGGGCTCGCTGCCCTCACACCCCCTTTCTGCTTCCCCTCACATCACATGCAGCCTTCTCCCCGCATGCTCCCCTCTCCAGTTCACACCCCTCTCCCCTGTTCTTCCCACTCCCACCCGAGAGTCCTTCTGTGGGGGGAGGAGGAGGCTGGGAATAGACAGAGGGAGAGCCCTTCCCAGATGTGGTTCGGAGAGAGACAGAGACAGAGAGGCAGAGGGCAGAGGGCAGAGGGGGTAAGAGAGCAAGGCAGAGACTGAGATACGCACACAGACTGAAATGACAGAGACTCGCAGAGACAAAGACGGAGGGAGGGGAGATGTTGAGAGATAGAGAAAGAGAGTCCAAGAGACAAGTCTACTGACCCGGAGAGACAGAGGAGCTTGATACCGAGTTTAAGGTTCAAGAGACAGGGATACGTGCGAGGTAGAGAGAGGCCCAGAGACAGACAGAAACCCAAAGAGAGAGCAAGTCAGAGGGGCTGGCAGGGAAGACCGAGAGGGAGCCTGGGAGGGGTTGCAAGGCTGGAACACGCAGACACACAGGTCCTGAGAGACAGAGATGTGGACAGGGGGAACGATTATGCCTGCCCCCAAGCCCAGCTTGGTGTCCCCAAGGGCTTTTTTTGGCTGTTTGTGACTTCTCTGATGCAACCTCCCCCCAAAAATGTGGGCCATCCTGAGAAAAGAGACCCAGTGTCCAGGACTCCTGGTTCCAAAGGATGCATCCCCAGCCCCAGCCCTGGGCCCCCGGACATGGGCACTGGGGGGAGTGACCTGGGATGCCAGGTCTCCCTCAAGCCCAAGGCTCAGCCCCTCCCCAGGGATCCCCTACTCACGCTGGCGCTCTGGGCAGGCACCCGCCTGGCCTCCGGCTCTCTCCTCTCCTCTTCAAGGCAAGTTCCTGAAACGGGCTGCAGTCTGGTGTCTGTCCCCAGCCCTGTCGTTAATGGCTCAGCCTCCAACAGGCCCCAGGGCTGGGGATTGCAACACCTTCCCTGACTCCCTCGCGCCCTCCCTTGCGCCTTCGTGGGCACAGGCAGCCCCTTCCTCCCAGGAAGGAGATGGTGAGGGAAACTGGTGAGGCCCGGGCAGTCTTCCTGCCTTGGGGGTCTTACAGGGCTGGGGACTGTGGCAACAAAGTCCCCCTCCCCTGCCTCCGGATTTCCTGAGCTCAAAGCTTTGAGGCTGGGCAGGGCTCAGGCTCCAACCTGGCTGGGTGCCATCCCCGTGCCCCCTGCCCTGGGGAGCATCACTTGGAGGCAGCCCCTGGCTCCAGGGCTCCCTCAGCTCCCAGCCTCCTGTCGGCACCAGCCTTGGCCCCTCATCCTCGCAGTACCGAGGAGGGTGTCCTCCAGGTTCCAGCCAATTTTATAATGTGGTACCCACTGCCCCCCTCTTTGCTACATATTCCCTACCATCCAGGCTGATGGAGGAATGGGTCCTCTGGGTACGAGATGGGGGGATGTCTTGTAAGGCACAGGGTCTTCATATGTTCACTCAAAATTATTAATAGTAACGTTTACTCACAATGGATCTGCTAAACTGAGGTTTTTCTTTTTATTTATTTATTTTTTCTTTCTTTCTTTCTTTATTTTTTTTATTTCAGCATATTATGGGGGTACAAAAGTTTAGGTTACAAGGCCGGGCGCGGTGGCTCACGCCTGTAATCCTAGCACTCTGGGAGGCCGAGGCGGGTGGATCGCTCAAGGTCAGGAGTTCGAGACCAGCCTGAGCAAGAGTGAGACCCCGTCTCTACTAAAAATAGAAAGAAATTATATGGACAACTAAAAATATATATACAAAAAATTAGCCGGGCATGGTGGTGCATGCCTGTAGTTCCAGCTACTCGGGAGGCTGAGGCAGTAGGATCACTTAAGTCCAGGAGTTTGAGGTTGCTGTGAGCTAGACTGACGCCACGGCACTCACTCTAGCCCGGGCAACAAAGCGAGACTCTGTCTCAAAAAAAAAAAAAAAAAAAAAGTTTAGGTTACGTATATTGCCATTCCCCCCACCCCAAGTCAGAGCTTCAAGCCTGTCCATCCCCCAGACAGTGCACATCGCACTCATTATGTATGTACACACCCATCTCCTCCCCCCTTATCTGCCCAATACCCCATTAATGTTATTCCTATATGTGCTCTTAGGTGTGGATCATCTTTTTTTGAGATAGGGTCTTGCTCTCTTGCCCAGGCTGGAGTGCAGTGGCATCATCATAGCTCACTGCAACCTCAAACTCCTGGCCTCAATGATCCTCCTGGCCTCACGTGATCCTCCTGCCTCAGCCTCCTGAGTAGCTGGGACTACAGGTGTGCCCCACCACGACCAGCTAATTTTTTTTATGTTTAATAGAGACGGGGTCTTGCTATGTTACCCAGGCTGGTCTCGAACTCCTGTCCTCAAGCGATCCTCCTGCCTCGGCCTCCCAGAGTACTGGGATTACAGGCGTGAACTATCTCACCCTATACTGAGTATTTTTTAAGTAGCTACATTTTATGTCTTTTATTGTCTATATTCATGTTTCTCCTGCAATTGTTTACAAATGATTTTCTGAGAAAGGTTCAGATTGCTCATAGTTTATTGGATTCATGACCCAATAAAGGTTAGGTGCCAACAGGCTAGCAGAGTGTCCTTAACATGTGATCCTTCTTAGGAAAAGTGGGCTTCTGGTTCTAGTGTGATGTGGCAGACCAGGGCTGCAGTTCTGTTCCAGATCGAATTACCCCACTGCCTGCTGGAACCCCCTCCCCACCCAAGATGTCCCACAGGCTCTGCACGCTCAGCAAATCCCATTGACTCTTCTTTCAAAATATAACCAGATTCCTGGGTATGCAGGCATTCACTGTAAAATTCAACTTGGCTCTCTGTTTGAATACTTTCACGATAACATATTGGAAAGTATAAATATCACTTAAAGCAATACCAGCCAGGTCTAAGCCACTCTTATCTCTTGCCTACATCATGGCAACAGCCCCTCCCTGCTCTCCTGCTTCCTTCCATTCATCCTTGTTCCCCACCTGTCTGTTATTCCTTCAGCAGCCAGTGTGATATCGATCAAAGTGAAGTCAGATCACGTCGTCCTCTGCCCCCAACCATACGATGCTCCCATCTCACTCAGAGTCAAAGCCAAAGCCCTTTCAGTGGTCTATAAGGCCCTACACAGCCTGGTGCCCCCATTCCTCCCTGACCCCTCTCCTGTTGTTCTCTCCCCTGCTGCTTTGCTCCAGCCACTGTTTTCCTTGTTTCTTGAACTTTTTATGCTGCTTCCTGCCTCAGGCAGGGCCTTTGCACTTGCTGTTTTTTTGGCCTGGACTCTTTCCCCCCAAATAGCTACGTGGATCACTTCCTCCCCTTCTTGAGGCCTTTGCTCAAATGTCACCTTCTCATTGAGGCTTTCTCTGACCACCCTTTTAAAAAATTGCAAGTCCCTCTCCCACTCCCTATTTCTCTTTCCCTGTATCCCTTTTCACCACCTGATATTGGCCGTCTCCACCCTCCACTAGAGTGGAAGTTCCACCAGGGCAATGCTTTTTGTCTGTTTTGTTCAAAACTCTATCTCCAGGCCGGGCGAGGTGTCTCACGCCTATAATCCTAGCACTCTGGGAGGCCGAAGTGGGAGGATCGCTCAAGGTCAGGAGTTCGAGACTAGCCTGAGTAAGAGCGAGACCCTGTCTCTACTAAGAATAGAAAGAAATGATCTGGACAGCTAAAAATATATATAGAAAAAAGATTAGCCAGGCATGGTGGTGCATGCCTGTAGTCCCAGCTACTCGGGAGGCTGAGGCAGAAGGATTGCTTGAGCCCAGGAGTTTGAGGTTGCTGTGAGCTAGGCTGTTGCCACAGCACTCTAGTCTGGGTGATAGAGTGAGATTCTGTCTCAAAAACAAAAACAACAACAACAAAAAAAACAAAACTCTGTCTCCAGTGTCTACAACACTGCCTGTCACATAGTGAGACCGCCATACATGTTTGTTGAATGAACAGTTGAATGGCTGAATCTTTCCCCTACGTCACCAAATCTGTCTTCAATCCTTGAGTGCCTCATCTTGGTGAATTAACCATCATCTCCCTCCCCCCAGTCATGCAGCCCAGGGACTCAGGAGTCATCATTACACCCCCTTCCCCACACTCCCGCGTCCAACCAGTTCTTTGGGAGGGAGAGTGGGCCTTTTGCTCATCATTTAGCAAACATGCTTGGAGCAGGCACAGGAACACAGTGGTGAGCAGAGGCTTTAGTTCTTGCCTTCATGGAGCTCCCTTCTCAGTCTTGTCAACAGGCCTGCAATCTGCCTCCTCTCCCCGTGTTTTCCAGAGGCTCCGCATCGCATCCGAACTCCTTAACTGGACAATGAAGATACCCCCGTACCCCTGTCTCCCTCTCCTGCCTCGCTGGGCTCCGCTTCCCCAGATGCACCTCTGCCTGCCCCAGTCCTGTTCCTGAGCCAGCCCAGGCCTCCAGCCTCTGCTGAGTGTCCTCCTGGGGCTTTTCTGCCCCTTAGCCATGCTGGGTCGGATGCCCTCCCTCCTGCGGATCCTGTAACGCTGCAGTGGGGGCCAGCTGCCTGCCGCCTCCCTTCCACTGAACTCTTTGCGGCAGAAACTGCATTCTCTCCTCTGCCTCCCAGCCTCAGCACAGGGCTGGGCATGTGGAGAATACTCAGTGCATATCTATTGGGCTGTAGAATCTTGGAGAAATTGTTTACCCTTTCCAAGCCTCTTTTTTTTTAATTGAAAAATTTTTTTATGTTTTTATTTTTATTTTTTAAGAGATGGGGTCTTGCTTTGTCACCCAGGCTGGAGTGCAGTGGCATGATCATAGCTCACTGTAACCTTGAACTCCTGGACTCAAGTGATCCTCCTGCCTCAGCCTCCTGAGTAAGCTGGGACTACAGGAATGCGCCACCATGCCCAGCTAATTGAAAATTTTTTTTTTTTTTTTTTTTTTGGTTGGAGACGGGTCTCACTCTGTTGTCCAGCCTAGAGTACAGTGGCATCATCATAGCTCACTGCAACCTCAAACTCCTAGGCTCAAGCGATCCTCCTGCCTCAGCCTCCCTAGTAGCTGAGACTACAGTTGCATACCACCATACCTGGCTAAATTTTTTTTTTTTTTTGTAGAGACGGAGTCTCCCTCTTGCTCAGGCTGGTCCAAAACTCCTGGCGTCAAGTGAGCCTCCCACCTTGGCCTCCTAAAATGCTAGGATTACCAGCATGAGCCTCTGTGCCTGGCCAAAAAAGTTTTTTAGAGATGGGGTCTCACTTTGTTGTCCAGGCTGGGGAGCCTCTGTTTCTTTATCTGTCACAGGGAAAACAACTCCTAGCGGTTTTGTGAGAATGAAATGAGCTATGAGAAATATGGCACCTAGCATGGTAACCAGCACATAGTAGGTGTTCAATGAATTTGCTTTCCTGGCCAGGCATGGTGGCTCACGCCTGTAATCCTGGCACTCTGGGAGGCCGAGGCGGGAGGATTGCTTGAGCTCAGGAGTTTGAGACCAGCCTGAGCAAGAGCGAGACCCGATCTCTACTAAAAATAGAAAGAAATTAGCCAAACAACTAAAAAGAGAAAAAATTAGCCGGGCATGGTAGCGCATGCCTGTAGTCCCAGCTACCTGGGAGGCTGAGGCAGGAGGATCGCTTGAACCTAGAAGTTTGAGGTTGCTGTGAGCTAGGCTGACGCCACGGCACTCTAGCCCAGGCAAGAGAGTGAGACTCTGTCTCAAAAAAAAAAAAAAAAAAAAAAAAAAAATTTGCTTTCCTTTTTCCCCTCTGCACAATTCAATATTTTGGAGTAAGATTTTACTGATCTCGGCCGGGCGCGGTGGCTCATGCCTGTAATCCTAGCACTCTGGGAGGCCGAGGTGGGCGGATCGTTTGAGCTCAGGAGTTCGAGATCAGCCTGAGCAAGAGCGAGACCCCATCTCTACTAAAAAATAGAAAGAAATTATATGGACAGCTAAAAATATATATAGAAAAAATTAGCCGGGCATGGTGGTGCATGTCTGTAGTCCCAGCTACTCGGGAGGCTGAGACAGGAGGATTGCTTGAGTTCAGGAGTTTGAGGTTGCTGTGAGCTGGGCTGACGCCACGGCACTCACTCTAGCCTGGGCAACAGAGTGAGACTCTGTTTCAAAAAAAAAAAAAAAATATTTTACTGATCTCGTTTGTGTTCCATTCTCCGTTGAGGACCTGCACCAGGAAATAGAGCACAGCAGCTGAAGTAAAAGTTAGCTTTAAGGAAATGAAAGTTAGATTTAAGGAAGAACTTTTCTTAGGAGAACGGCATTAGAGTGTACAGAGGTTAAGACCATGCGTTGAGGAGTCAGACTGCTTGGTTTCGCGACTTACTACCTGTGTGAGCCTGGACAGGTGTTTAACCTCTCTGAGCCTCGGTTTTGTCATCTTTCTTTCTTTCTTTCTTTATTTTTATTTTTTTGAGACAGAGTCTCTCTGGTTCTCTGGCTAGAGTGCCGTGGCGTCAGCCTAACTCATAGCAACCTCAAACTCCTGGGCTCAAGCGATCCTCCTGCCTCAGCCTCCCGAGTAGCTGGGACTACAGGCATGTGCCACCATGCCCAGCTAATTTTTTCTATATATATTTTAGTAGGCCAGATAATTTCTTTCTATTTTTAGTAGAGACGAGGTCTCGCTCTTGCTCAGGCTGGTCTCGAACTCCTGACCTCAAGCGATCCACCCGCCTCGGCCTCCCAGAGTGCTAGGATTACAGGCGTGAGCCACCGCACCCGGCCGGTTTTGTCGTCTTTAAAATCAGGATAGTATCTGCTTCATGGGATTCTTGAGAGAAATCAGTGAACGTCAGTGGAACAGAGCCAGGCACACAGTAAATGCTCAATAAATGCTTACTATGGTGAGCCAAAAATCACAACACAGATGAGGAGTCATCCCCTCCACCTGCACCCGGTATCTGCTCTGAGGATGGAAACTTCCTCCTCCGGCTGTCCTGCCACCCGCCCCTCCTCCATTGGACAAGTTTCTGTGGGTTGGAAACCCCGGTATGGGAGCCCTGGGGAGGGAACCCTGTTCTTGGCAGCCCAGTTACTGAGGGCCGGGCTGTTTCTGTTTCTTGTAGTGCCTGTGATGTGTGTGTGTGTGTGGGTGTCAAGGAACAGCTCATTCCAGGGGGTCCAGGCGGGCCGATGGGCTAGCCAGGGCCAGTGTCCGGAAGTGGAGGCTGTGCTCATCCGCCCAGGCCTGGGCTGGCTGGAATACAGTAGTCGGCCGAGATTGTGCAAACAGGTCGTTGTGCAAACACACCCGTGTGTGACCTCGATTGTGCAAACAGGTGTTTACTGGAGGCTGCTTACAAAAAAGCACTTGAGCTGTTGACTTAGAAACCAAAACCTGGACACTCCTTCTTCCCTGAGGGTGCCCTGAACCTCCTGCCTTCCAGCCTTTGCGCAGGCTGTCCCCTCTGCCTGGATGCTGTCCCTCGCTCCCACTTCAACCTGTTGAAATTTTACCATTTTTCAAGATTCATGGAAAATGCCACTAAGCTTTTCTTCATAAACCTTTCCCTCATTTGCACAATCAAGGCATTTGCTACATTGTTAATGTCCTGGTCATGTTTTACCTGATGGCTCTTAAGACTGTGAGCTCCCTGAGTTCAAGGATCTTTCCTTAGTCACCTCTGAAAGGTTGGGAAAGTGAGGCCCAGAGAGGGAAAGTGACCGGCCTATGTCACACAGCCAGCTTGAGGCAAGGCCGGGCTCTAAATCAGGTCTCTGCACTTTCTGCCACACTCAGCCCCTCTCTCTCAGACCCCATCCACCTCTGACCTGGTGTCTTCGCTGGGTTGAGGCAGGACTCCAGATGGAACTTGAGGGAGGGTGGGATTTACACAGAGCAGGGAAGGGTGTGTTGGGCAGGGGAAGAGCAAGAGCAAAGGCTGGAACGGGAAGAGAGGATGGGAGCCATAACAGAAGGAGGAGGGGAGGACACAGCCTGGGAATGGTGGTGGGGAGCGGCATTCTAGACCCAGAGACGACATTGACTTTGCGTGTCCTTGAGCAGCACCTCATAGTCTTGCCCCACAGACCCCCAGCTCCCCTCGATACTCCACACACACCCCAAACCAATCATGCGCCCAGCTGACTCCTCCACATTCTCTCCTGAACACCTGCTCTCCTGTCCTGGTGAAAGGCACCTAGGCGCCTGGCTGGTCCTGGCCTCCTCCCTACCCCTCACGCCCACATCCGGCCTGTCACTCCTTCCTGTGGCTTCTGCCCCTTCTCTCCCACCTTATGCCCCTGTGGGAATCCGGGCCACCATTGTCGCGTATCTGATGACCACAGCAGTGTCCTCCTGGTCTCCCTGCCTTCATTCCTGGGATACTGCCCTTGCTATACTCAGCCGGAGGGCTTCCTCCAAATCAGGAATTCCAGCATATCACTGCCCAGCTGAGAACCTTCCATTGGTTCCTTTCTGGCCATGGGATAAAGTTCTAAGTCTTCCCCATGGGCGTTTTTTTTTCCCCCCATGGCTTTTGAGGGCCTTCAAAACCAGACCCCTAGTCCCCCCTTACTCCCCCAGCCTCCTCTCGTGATACTCCCTTTCCCAATCTGCCCTTCTTTTTCACAAGCCTGACACTTCAGTTTACCATCAATCATGTCCGATGCTGCTTTTTTCACGGCTCCAGGCCTTTCCCTTTGATTGGGATGCCCTTCCCCTTATTTCTGTGTCTGAAGAAATCCCTTTCATCCCTTAAAACCCAGCCGACATGTCACCCCCCCTGGGAAGCCTTCCCAGATTTCCCAGGCTGGGGTAGGTGTTACCCACCTGGGCTCCCAGGTACCTGGTGAAGGCAGGGATGGATCTGTGACCCCAGGACCCAGCATGGGGCCTGACATGGAGAAGGTGTCCGTGAAAGGTTGCTGTACAATTGGGATGTTGGAGCTGGGTCTTCAGGCCCGAAGGTCCCCCAGTGGCCATTTAGTTACCAGCCGAGAGGACTGGAGGAGTCCCTTCCACCAGGTGGCAGCCAGCACTGCATTCTCCTGCTTCCCTGGTGCTCAGATTGGCAGCATTTTCTGCCTTTGATTGGTGTCCCAAAATGAGAAATGAATTAATTAGGACATCATTGATCCTGAATGCCGGTGAACAAAACACCGGGCTCCCGGCTGCCAGGAGGCTGGGACGGCTGCCCAGTTGCTGTCTGGGGGCTGCCTCTAGGGAAGGAAGCAGAATTCTAGCTCTGAGTGGGCAGGAGGGAAGACCTCCCCTCCCTCTTATCCCTGCTTGTGATCTGCTGGCCAAGAGGGCCTTATCTGGCTGGTGGCAGGATTGGGAGCAGACAGAGGGAGGAGTCCCTGGCCAGGCCAGCTTCTGCCCTAATCACGGGCTTCCTTGGTTGAGGGAGCTGGACCCATCCGGCAAGGGATGGAGGCCCCCTTCCCACCAGGCAGCTGATTTATGTCCCCTCAGCACTGGGGCGGGCAGGTAGAAGGGAGAAGACAGGGGCATTTTGCCTAAAATCTTGCCAGGAAGAGTGGCCAGGAGACGTCAAATGACTGTTTAAGGCTAGAGAGAGGTGAATGCAAGTGTGGAACTCCTGGGATCAGAACCTCGGGTCTGCACTCTCCTCTGCTTCCTGGGGAGTCTGACCTTGATCCTGAGAGGGAAGAGGGGCTCCCAGAGGTAGCCAGTCTGCTCTCTTGGTCCCATGTCCTCTGCTGCTGCAGCCTGGACCCAGATGGGGGCTCCTGCCCAGAGATAGGCCTTTGGGCTGGGGGCACAGGGAGCAGAGGGTAGATATCTTTTGCAACCTCCTTGTGGTTATAGCTGTTCTCACGAGGGGCCTAGACTGCTGGGATAAGGCCACGTGTGTTATCTCTGTCACCGTTCTGGCCTCCCAGGTGGTTCTCCTATGTTTTTTGGAATGCCCATTTTACTCAATTAATTCATTTATTCATTTACCCACTCCCATGCCCCACCTTCTCACTCTTCTTTCCACTCACCCTCTCACTCACCCATCCAACCATCCATCTATCCACCCATTCACCCATCTATTCACCCACTCATCCATCCATCCACCCATCTATCCACCATACTCATTTACTCATTCATCCATCCACCAACCATGCACCCATCCATCCATCCATCCATCCACCTATCTATCCTTCAAACCCATCCAGTCATCCATCCATCGACCAACCATGCACCCATCTATCCATCCATCCATCCATCCATCCACCTATCTATCCTTCAAACCCATCCAGTCATCCATCCATCCACCAACCATGCACCCATCTATCCATCCATCCATCCATCCATCCACCTATCTATCCTTCAAACCCATCCAGTCATCCATCCATCCACCAACCATGCACCCATCTATCCATCCATCCATCCATCCATCCACCTATCTATCCTTCAAACCCATCCAGTCATCCATCCATCCACCAACCATGCACCCATCTATCCATCCATCCATCCATCCATCCATCCACCTATCTATCCTTCAAACCCATCCAGTCATCCATCCATCCACCAACCATGCACCCATCTATCCATCCACCATCCATGCGTTCATCTATCCATTCATCTACCTACTCATCCATCTATCCCTCCACACATCTATCCGTCATACCCATCCACTCATTCATCCATCCACCAACCATGCACTCACCCATCTACCCACCCACTCATTAATCCAGTAAATATTTTTGAGCATCTACTACCAACCAGGCCTGCACTTGGGCCTGAGGGCAATGTGTTAATAAAACCTCAGGATGAGGCCGGGCGCGGTGGCTCACGCCTGTAATCCTAGCACTCTGGGAGGCCGAGGCGGGTGGATCGCTCGAGGTCAGGAGTTCGAGACCAGCCTGAGCAAGAGTGAGATCCCGTCTCTACTAAAAATAGAAAGAAATTATATGGACAACTAAAAAATATATATATACAAAAAATTAGCCGGGCATGGTGGCACATGTCTGTAGTCCCAGCCACTCGGGAGGCTGAGGCAGGAGGATCGCTTAAGCCCAGGAGTTTGAGGTTGCTGTGAGCTAGGCTGACGCCACGGCACTCACTCTAGCCCGGGCAACAGAGTGAGACTCTGTCTCAAAAAAAAAAAAAAAAAAAAAAATCTCAGGATGTTATGATCTGTGACAAGCAAGCTTTCCATGGCCCCAACCTCTTCACAGGACCTCTGAGTGCCTCCCATCCCTAAGGTCACCACACCACCTCCCTGCGGCTCTCATGAGTGGAGACAGCTCCTTCTCCCAAGCTCCAGGTATGGCAGGAGCCAGAAATGTGGTTGGATTTCCTCTTAACCCAGATGTGTTGTATGCAGATGCGGCTCCAGTGCCCTCATTTAAAGCCCTTGCCCTGTGGAGCTGTGCCACCTTCTACCTCTCTCTGCCACCCTCCTCTGCTGGCCTCCAGTCACTTGGCCTCATTCTTTTGATGTAGGCGCCTGCCTCATAGTCTTCCTCTCTATTGCTACTCTGCCACAGTTTGGGGGCCTTACGGCCACAAGGGTGCTGCTCCCATACCCTGGGTTTCAGTTCCTTGACTGGCTTAGCTGCAGGGGTTTTTTCCACTGTAGCCACCTGATACCCTGGTCACGCCACAGCCCTTTTCACGGCCTGGATCTGCTCCACCTTTAGAATCTCCTCCCGCTCTGACACCCCTCTTTGACACAGCCGTCCCCCTTCTAGCTCTTACCTCCCAACCCTGTGGCTCCTGCTCTCTGAGCTCAGAGAGGCCTCCAGGCCCTGCTCCCTGTATTTCCTCATCTGTTGCCTCCTCCTCACCTCCCTTCCTTTCTTCTCCCCTCCAGAACCCAGCACTAAGTCATCGAGGATTCTCTTACTGTGCCTCCAAGATTTTTATATTAGGTTGGTGCAAAAATAATTGCTGTTTTAGCGTTGTTGGCATTTGCCGTTGGATATTGGAATACATTCTTAAATAAATGTGGTTATGGCATACATCACTTTAATGCCATTATGTTTTTTGCTAATGACTTATGACTTGCTCTTTATTTTATATTTATTTTAGACTATGGAAATGATGTTAGACAAAAAGCAAATTTGAGTGATTTTCTTATTCAAGTTCAAAATGAGTTGTAAAGCAACATCAACAATGCATTAGGCCCAGGAACTGCTAACCAACCTACAGTGCAGAGGTGGTTCAAGAAGTTTTGCAAAGGAGACGAGAGCCTTGAAGATGAGGGGCGCAGTGGCCGGCCATCAGAAGTTGACAGCAACCAATTGAGAGCAATCACTGAAGCGGATCCTCTCACAACCGCACGAGAAGTTGCTGAAGAACTCAAGGTCGACCATTCTGTGGTCGTTCGGCATTTGAAGCAGATTGGAAGGTGAAAAAGCTCCAGAAGTGGGTGCCTCATGAGCTGACTGAAAATCAAAAAAATTGTTGTTTTGAAGTGTTGTTCTCTTCTTGTACATAACGACGAACCATTTCTTGATTGGATTGTGATGTGGGATGACAAGTGTATTTTCTTCAACAACTGGTGACCAGCTCAGTGGTTGGACCAAGAAGCAGCTCCAAAGCACTTCCCAAGGCCAAACTTGCACCAAAAAAAGGTCATGGTCACTGTTTGGTGGTCTCCTGCCGGTCTGATCCACTACAGCTTTCTGAATCCTGGTGAACCCATTCCATCTGAGAAGCCTGCTCGGCAAGTGGATGAGATGCACCAAAAACTGCCACACCTGCAGCCGGCATTGGTCAGCAGAAAGGGCCCAGTTCTTCTCCATGATAACACCTGACCACGTGTCGCACAACCAACGCTTCAAAAGTTGAACGAATTGGGCTATGAAGTTTTGCCTCATCTGCCACATTCACCTGACCTCTTGCCACCCGACTATCACTTCTTCAAGCACCTGGACAACTTTTTGCAGGGAAAATGCTTCCACAACCAGCAGGATGCAGAAAATGCTTTCCATGAGTTTGCGGAATGCCGAAGCACGGATTTTTACGTTACAGGAATAAATAAACTTATTTCTCATTGGCAAAAATGTGTTGATGGTAATGGTTCCCATTTTGACTAATAAAGATGTGTTTGAGCCTAGTCATAATGATTTAAAATTCATGGTCTGAAACCGCAATTACTTTTGCACCAACCTAATAGTCCTGTCCTTCCATTTCCCTGCCCAGAAGAGCTTCATGGACTCCATTTTTGAGGTAAACTTTTTTTTGTTTGTTTTTGAGATGGAGTCTCGCTCTGTCTCCCAGGCTGGAGTGCAGGGGCATGATCATAGCTCACTGCATCCTCAGACTCCTGGGCTCAAGCAATCCTCCTGCCTCAGCCTCCTGAATAGATGGGACTACAGGCATCTGTCACCACACCTGGCTAATTTTTCTATTTTTGGTAGAGAAGGGGTCTTGCTCTTGCTCAGGCTGGTCTTGAAAGGATTTTATTTTTAAAGATAGTATTTATTGTCCTTAAGGTTTATGATTCTTTCCATCCAGATCTCACAAATCTTTCGTTAGATTTACTCCTGGGTATCTTATTATTTTTTTTAAAACATAGGCATTTATTGAGTTGTAGGAGTTCCTTATATATTTTGGATATTAACTGTTTGTCAGATACATGCTTTAAAATATTTCCTCCCATTCCATAAGTTGCCTTTTCACTGAGTAATATTTCCCAGCTCTCTCTCAAATTCCTTAAAAAACTTCCTGAAATATTTTCATGTGTCCCTATCCAATTTATTCTGTTGATTTTGCCTGGAAATGCATTTATATATGCTAATATTCTCTAATAACTAATATGTGTCTAATGATAACTTTCCCCCTTGGGATGTGGAGTGAAAACCCATCATCAGGCCTTCAATGTTGTACAAGGTCTCACACCTTATATCCACCCCATCCCCACCCCACGCACGGGCTTTTCCTTTTTATTATTCTTTTGGCCACGTTAATTCCAGGGAAAGTTTCACTCATCAGATTGAAACTTACATGCTCACAGAAGCTTTCCAGTATTTCCAGATTCTATTTTTTAAAATTTTGATAGATTTAGGGGTACACGTGGTTTTTGTTACATGGGTGAATTGTATAATGGTGAATGGGTACTTTATTTTTTTTGTTGCAATTGTAGGTGATGTGTATTTTAAAATTATGTCTCCTAAATTTAATTGCTTTTTTCCTCTACGGGAAAAGATATCTTTCTCCTTTCCTCTTATATATCATTTTAAAAATCTAGTAACTTTGTTAAATCTCTTATTCTAACATTTTATTAAATATTTGTATATTTGGGTATTTTCTAGGTAAATAAACATATAATCCACGAATGATGCACATTTCTTCCCTTTCTATCTTTATACTTTTTATTTCATTTTCTTATCTTGCTGCACTGGCTGGGACTACCGGTTTGGCCCTGAAGAGAAGCATCGGGAGAGAGCATCTTTGTCTTTTCATTATTTTAAAGGAAATGCTAACCTTTCCCATTAAGAATAAAGTTTTCTAGAGGCTTTGGGTAAATAACTTTTATTATTTAAGAAATTTCCGTTCTATTCTTAGGTTGCCCAGAGTTTTTTTTTTTTTTAAAATAGTTGTGTTAAATCAGATCAAATACTCCTTCTGTGTCTATTGAAAAGACAGTTAATAATAGTGTATTGTCCATTTCAAAATTGCTGAGCATAGTATCAAATGTTTTCACCACAAGAAATGATACACATTTGAGGCGATGGATAGGTTAATCGGCTTGATTTAATTATTTCACGTTGTATTTGTAAGTCATAACATCAGTTTGTACCTCATACACACACAATTATAAATTGTCAATTTATAATAAAATGGAAAAAATTTTAAAAAAGAAAAAAATAAGGTCGTTTTCCTCCATTAGTTTGTTCACATGATGAATATATTTGTAGATTTATAATCCTGAAACCTCTTTGCATGACATGTCCTGAGTTATAAATTAAAAAAGAAACACATAACAAAAGGAAACCTCTTTGCAGTTTTAGGATCCGCCCAAGGAGGCCCCGATATATTATCCTCTTTATGCGCCGCTGAATTCAGGTTGTTATTATCTTGTTTAGGACTTTGGAGTCTATGCCCTTGGGTAAAATTGGCCTATAATTTTCCTTCCTCATTCTCTTCTTGTTAGATTGTGGAATCAAGGTTATGCTGTCCTCGCGGAGAGGGCTGGGAAGTACTCTGTCGTTTCTGTTCTCTGTCAGAGTTCTTGTAAGTTGGAATGATCTGTTTCTTGACATAGAGTGGTTCGCAGTATTTGCTTTCTTTCTGTTCATTTATTTATTTTTTTCTTTTTCAGGCCAACCACGAGCAAGGATACTTTCTATCTTTCTAATATCTTCTGGATCTATAAATTTGTTCCTTAAAAAATTTTTAATAAGTTTTTGGTGACTTCTCTTATTTTATTTTTTATCAATCTTGCCAGAGGTTTGTCTTTATTAGTCTTTTCAAGAAACCAATTTTTGATTTTGTTATATGTGTTTTCTTTAACCACCTCTTTGCTGTGATTTAATTAATTTCTCTTCTTAGCTTTATTATTGCTTCCTTTGGGTTTATTCTATGGTTCTTTTTTCCTCCTTCTTCTTCTTTTATTTATTTATTTTTTGAGACAGGCCTCGCCCTGTCGCCCAGGCTGGAGTGCAGTGGTACAGTCATAGCTCGCTGCAGCCTCGAACTCCTGGGCTCAAGTGATCCTCAGCCTTGGAGTAGCTGGGACTACAGGCGCTCACCACTGTGCCTGGCTAATTTTTGAATTTTAATTTTTTGTAGAGACAGCATCTCACTATGTTGCCCAAGCTAGTCTCAAGACTCCTGGGCTCAAGTGATCTTCCCACCTTGGCCTCCCAGAGTGCTGGGATTACAGGTGTGAGCCACCATGCCCAGCCTCTATGGTTCTTTTTATAACTTCTTACACTGGGGCGTAGCTATTAATTTTTTGGCTAAACGTTCAAGGATCTACATTTACTTAGTGCTACTTTGGCTCTATCTCACAGTTTTGTTAAGGACTATTTTCATTACCATTCTGTTTTAAGTGTTTTAAAATTTCCAGTATGATTTCTTCTTTGACTTACAAATTACTAAGAAGAAAGCTTTAAAATTTCTAAGTGTATGTGAATTTGAAATTTATCTGTTTCTTACTGAGTTCTGATTTAAATGTGTCGCAGAGAACATCATGTGTAGGATGACGATTCTTTGAAATGGAGACTTGTTTTATAATTTAAATTAAAAAATTAAAATACTTTGTACAAATGTATGCTTGAGAAGTTTAGTCTCTAGTTATTGCATGTAGATTTCCATAAACTTCCATTTAAACATTGGCTGTTATATTAATATATTGTTCAACTCCTCTATAGTTAATTTTCTGTCTGCTTGAACTGCTAGTCACTGAGAGGTGATCTACTCCCAGGAGAGTGGGTCTTTCTCTTTTCTCCTGCAGTCTCATTAATTGTTAATTTCTAATTTTTGAGGCTATTTTCTGTTAGGTACATGCAGATTTAGAATAGTTATATCTTTCAGAAAAAGTAAACTTTTAATCTTTGTGTACTGAACTTTTCTATCCCTTTTAAGATGCCTTGCACCTTAAAGTCTGTTTTTCTGATTTAGCGTAGCTGTCCCTGCTTTCTTTTCTTTTCTTTTTGAGATAGGGTCTTGCTCTGTTGCCCAGGCTACAGTGCAATGGTGTCATCATAGCTCACTGCAACCTTAAACTCCTGGGCTCCAGTGAACCTCCTGCCTCAGCCCCCTGAGGAACTGGGAGTACAGGCACCTGTCAGGGCTTCCAGCTAATTTTTCTATTTTTGGTAGAGACGGAGTCTTGCTCTTGCTCAGGGTGGTCTTGAACTCCTAGCCTCAAGCAATCCTCCTGCCTCAGCCTCCCAGAGTGCTAGGATTACAGGCGTGAGCCACCGCGCCCGGCCTAATTGTGATTATTGATATATCTTATTTTTATTATCTTTCTTATCCTATTTTCCTCCTATTCTTATACTTTCTTGTTCCTCCTCCCTTTGGATTTATTGAGTTTATTTTCTTACTGTATCCTTTCCTCCCTCCTTTGTTGATTTGGAATTTATATATCTTACTTCTATATTTCTGATGGTTCCTTTTGAAATCCTGTCCTGTACACCGAAAGAAGTCTCAGGTTATTAGTTTCTTAAACTCCTTCCCAAATAATACAAGGACCCTTGAACCCTTGACTTTGATCTTCTACGGATTTACATACTTCCTTTTCGATGCAGTATTTGAGTTCTTTCCTTTCTGTCCCTGCATACTGTCATTATTGTATACAATGTCTGTATAGATTTATTTACACGTTTATCAATGTCTTCGCTTACCATTCTTTCTTGTATCCCAGTCCTTCCTTCTAGGATAATTTCCCTTTCTCTTGTAGCACGTCCTTCAGCTGTTTCTTTAGTAAAGATTTGTTGTTGGCAAATACTTTCTGTTTTTCTTTTTTTTTTTTGAGAGAGAGTCTCACTCTGTTGCCCAGGCTAGAGTGCCGTGGCATCAGCCTAGCTCACAGCAACCTCAAACTCCTGGGTTTAAGCAATCCTCCTGCCTCAGCCTCCCAAGTAGCTGGGACTACAGGCATGCACCACCATGCCTGGCTAATTTTTTCTATATATATTTTTAGCTGTCCATATAATTTCTTTCTATTTTTAGTAGAGACGGGGTCTCGCTTTTGCTCAGGCTGGTCTTGAACTCCTGACCTCAAGCGATCCACCTGCCTTGGCCTCCCAGAGTGCTAGGATTATAGGCGTGGGCCACTATGCCCGGCCCTTTTTGTTTTTCTTGATCTGAAAAAAAATCTAGGTACTGCCATTTCACCATCAGCCTTGGAAGATAGTTTTGCTAAGTTCACAGTTCTGGGTTGACAGTTATTTTCTCTTAGGACTTTGAAGATATTCCCTGTTTTCTGCCTTTCACGTTGCTTTTGAGAGGTGTGCTGTCATCTAATTATCCTGCCTTTGTGGGTGGCCTGTCTTCTCTATGTGGCTGCTTTTAAGATCTTTGTCTTTGGTGTTATACGGTTTCACTACTCTGTGACTAATTGCGGGTTTCCTTTTATTTACCTTGTTAAATATATATTATGCTCCCAGTGTCTGTGAAGTCATTCCTTTCATCAATTCTGGAAAATTCTCAGCCATTATCTTTTCAAATATTGCCTCTCCCTCTTCCTCTCTCTGTCTTCTTTCTGGGACTTTGATTTTATCCACTATAGCTTTTAACCTGTCTTTCATATTTCCTGTTTGCTCGTTGCTGTGCTGAAATCTATGTAATTTTTTTGGATCGATCTTCCAGCTCACTCTGTTTCATCAATTGTGTCTAATGTGTTGTCTAACCTATTTGTTGAATTTTCAGTTTCAACTGTGATCATTTTCATTTCTAAAAGGTATATGTTGTTCTTTTCCAGATCTGACTAGTCTTTTTTTTTTTGATCTCTTGTTACTTGATTACTTTTGTGATTTCATTTTTTGTTTCTTTAAAAAGTTCAAATATGGTCATTTCATATACTGTAATTATAATAATTATAATTTCTATCATCCTTAGGGATCTAAATCTACTGTTTGTTGGTTCTGCTGACAGTTGCCTGCTGGTGTGTTTGATTTGATGAATTTTTTTTTTTTTAGAGGTGGGGTCTCGCTCTGTCACCCAGGCTAGGCTGCAATGGCACGATCATAGCTCACCGTAACCTTGAACTCCTTGGCTTGAGCAATCCTGCCTCAGCCTTCCAAGTAGCTAGGACTACAGGTGCATGCCACTACGCCTGGCTGGTTTTTTTTTTTTTATTGTGGATTTATATGTACAGTTGGCCCTCTGCATCTGTGGTTCTGCATTCATGGATTCAACCAACTGTGGGTGGAAAATATTCAGGAAAAAAAATTCCACCAAATTCCAAAATGCAAAATTTGCATTTGCTGTGTGCCAAGTACTGTTTTGAATCCATGCAAATACAGTGATGTATAGACAGTGTATTCAGTGTTAAGAGTAATCTAGAGATTATTTAAAGTTTGCAGGAGGAAGCGTGTAGGTTTTTTTTTTTTTTTTTGAGACAGAATCTCCCTTTGTTGCCCGGGCTAGAGTGCTGTGGTGTTAGCCTAGCTCACAACAACCTCAAACTCCTGGGCTCAAGCAATCCTTCTTCCTCAGCCTCCCGAGTAGCTGGGACTACAAGCATGTGCCACCAGGCCCAGCTAATTTTTCTATATATATTTTTAGCTGTCCATATAATTTCTTTCTATTTTTAGTAGAGACGGGGTCTGGCTCTTGCTCAGGCTGGTCTCGAACTCCTGAGCTCAAACAATCCGCCCGCCTTGGCCTCCCAGAGTGCTAGGATTACAGGCGTGAGCCACCGTGCCCGGCCAGAAGCGCGTAGGTTATATCAAATACTGTCATTTTATATCAAAGTCTTGAGCATCTGCAGATTTGCTGTCCTCAGGGGGTCCTGGAACAAACCCCCACAGATACGAAGGGATGATTGTATATTCTTTGGGACTCCTGAGTGCCTAAGTCGGAGATGCTGTCCTCTAGAGAGAGTTTATTTGCTGTCTGGTCCTATGCTGTGGTTAGCAATAATAATACTTATTGTATAGGTTAGCTAGAAATACTAAATGAAATACTAGATGCAAAGCACTCAGGTCAATGATTGACACACGGTAGGTGCTCAAAAAAAACCTGGTTTCCTCCCCCTCCACTCCGTTAATGACTGAATTCTTTGAGGTTAGGAACCCTGTGTTATTTATCTCATTGGTCCCCACTCCACCTAGTGCAAGACCTGCCACAAAAAGGACACCTAATAGATATCTGATAAATGAATGTGTATGAGAAATCTCAACTTTCAGAACAGAGCTACCCTTCGTGGGGCATCTCGACTTTCTGTAGCCTGGTGCTCTGTTCCACCCTTACCCTGCAGTACTTTGAAACCTGTCAGAGGACCAGCTACAGTCGCCTGTTCTCAAAAGACAAAATCCATCCAACAGCTGAGACATGTGGGGAAAACTCTAGCCAACAGGCAATCCACATACTGGGGCCCCAAGTCTGTTGTCTCCAAGATTGCTTGCTCTCTGCTTATACTGAAAGTCCTCTGTCTGTTCTTGCTGTCAAATTGTTTAGAAGATTTTATTATGTCATACCATGTCCCGACATGAGGCTCCATATGAGAAGCCTGTTTCAGAATTGTTTCCTGGAAATATCTGTCCCTGTGCAGGAACTGATCTGCTTCCTCTTTTCTGATAGTAAGAGTGTCGGAACTTAGTGTTTCATTTTTTGCCCTGGCTTCCAGGAAGCTCAAATTTCAGGATCAATCACAGCATCTATGGCAACCTTAAGACTGCTATTTCTTTTCTCTTGAGCAATAAGAATCTGTTGAATGTATTAATCTTTCCTGTTGTAAAGCCATCTCATATCCTTTTGGGAAAAAGATAAAGCACACATGGCTTTCTAAGCTATGACAACAGCATGGTTAATGGAGGCCATGTAGGATGCTGGTGAGAACTGGGGCTCTGGAGCCAGACTGCCTTATACAAATCCTAGCTCTGCCTATCACTCACTTAGGGCTCTCGTGTACGTGTCTAGTGGAGCCCCAGCTCTTCAGCTAATTGTACCAGAGAACCAGTGACTGGTTGCAGCCTCCTCTGGGGCTCTGTTAGAACATTTGTAAGTAAGTTCATAAAATTCTGAAGAGATGCTAGGAGGGTAAAGATGAAGAGAAAGGCTTTGGTCAGGAGCAGGTGACCTAGGTAGGAGCTATTTCTGGGCCCATTAGAGGGAGGAATCTGAGGCCACAGGTGCTGACCTCTCGGGGCAGGGGAGGGAGGGGAGGAGAGGGAGGGAGAAGTCAGGGCTCCTGCTAGACAAGGGGCAGGGGAGGTGGGCGCTTGGCGTGAGCTGCCCCTCCCAGCCCATGCCCATCAGCCCTCCTGTGGGCCACTCCCTCTGAGGGAGGGGGTCCTGCTGATGGAAGCCACACCCAGAGCCACCCCTCATCCTGTCTTGGGTTTGGTTTCTGGTTTTCCTGTGGCTGCACCAATGGCTTGTTCCATGTGGCCAAGATATGTGGGGGTGATGGTGGAGGGGACGGACTTGGGGGAGCAGGTCCACAGAAAGGTGTAAGGTAGTCGCTGCCCTTGAGGGCAGCCAAGGTCTCGCTGGGCCACCCAGGCCCTCATTTTCAGGGGGACCCAAGCAGCAGGTGCCATAGGCCAAGTCGCTAAGTGTCCGGGGGATTTGGAGGAGAGGTGACAGCCGGGCAGAGCTGGCTTTCTGCAGGGAGGCTTCTGGTGGAGGTGATTTCAGAGGTGGGAGAGGACACGGGGAGTAGAACAGAGGGGAGTGGTCCGTGCCGGGCTCAGAGGGAACAGCGAAGCTGCGGGTGACGGGGACTGCTGATGTGTTTCAAGGGCAGTTTGGGGTGTGGCCCCAGTGCAGTCCCTTTGCCCCCAAAGCATGTGGCCCAGAGTAGGTCTCGTGCAAACCTGGCCGAGCACTGAGATGGAGGACTGTGACCCACAGCTGGCTCATTGAGAAGGATGGTTCACACTGGGCGGCGGGGTGGTGGGGGGGGACATTGAGGGCTGGCAGAGAGGTCCGGGCCCATATCCTTCTGCTCGTGCTTCAACTGTCCTCAGCCCCACTGTATTGCCCATGCCCCAGCAGCGCGGGGACAGCCAGAGGTGCTCGCTCCCATGTCCAAGACTTCCCATGGCTCCCCTCTCCTGTGAGCTCTTCACGGTCCGATGGTGGATGGCAGTCCAGGGAAACCAGCAGCAGACACTGCTCTGTCCAGCAGCACCAGGGGTGGGGGGACTTTGAGAAATCAAGCATGAGGTCGGGAGTCCCTCTGGGCCCAACTGTGG
Organism: Eulemur rufifrons; assembly: GCF_041146395.1. NCBI lineage: Eukaryota > Metazoa > Chordata > Mammalia > Primates > Lemuridae > Eulemur > Eulemur rufifrons. The sequence continues at coordinate 25,484,529 of NC_090990.1, forward strand.
TGCTGAGGAGGCAGAATTTTTCCAACAGGTGACATGTGGGGAACAAAGCAGTCAGGTCCTTCCTGGGGCAGAGATTGGAGATTGGGTGCTCTAGGGTGGGACACAAGGGGAGGAGAAAAGGAGCTGGGTGTCAGAGTGGATCTGAGCAGGAAGGCAAGCGTGAGCCATTGCACTGCACAAAGGTGATAAGGGGAGTGTAGGGCAGGCTGTGTAGATGAGGAGGACTTCAGCCTCGGAACTCACCCAGAGAATTGTGGGGGCAGGGATAACATCAGAGCTCAGAACCCTATGTATCCTTCTGTCTGGAATTTTCCACAATAAAACACTCTTTGAAAGGAAAAGTGCATAGTCATTTTGCTACAATCACTAAGTCATCGTTGCTGGCTGCCTGAGATGTTCCATCGGCCCCCAGAAGGTCCTGGGGCAGCCCCCCTGTACTGCCTTGGTGGCCTGCCTGCCCTAGACGGGGTTCAAATGCCTCCTCTGGGCCTGGAATGATGCTTCTTAAAAAACGTCTCCTTGGGATGGAGAAGGCCTTTCTAAGCAAGGCACAAAAGTCAGAAGCTGTAAAGAAAAGCACTTTCAGCCTTGACCTCATAAAAATAAAAGTCTTCAGGAAGACAAATGATACCATAAACAAAGTTAAAAGACGAGCAACAGACTGGGAGTTGAAGGAGAAAAAAGGAAATAGCCTCAACTTTCCCAAAAATGTGTCAGCATCAGGAGGGGATTTAGAGGGAAATGAATAGGAGGGAAGACAGGAGGAATGAGTTCTCCGAGCGTGGGTCTCGGTGCTGGGGTCTCCCCACTGGGCCCACTCTCAATATGACAAAACTTTCTCTATCAGCCAGAAATGAGATCCCCTGTTTTAGGACTGCACCGACAGGGAGAGTTTGTAGTTCACTTTTCGTGGCTTCCTGTGACACAGATTCCTGGGTAGGTTTATAGGGAGAGTAGCCTGACCCACCTCGCATAAAGCCCCATGAGTCGCTAAGTGGCTGCACCTCCTGCCACAAACTGTACCATCTCCCGTGGTTCTAGTTGAGAGTAGGAACCGTCTCCACCGTCTCCCAGCCACGATCCTAACTAGTGGATTCCCACCGCCAGCCGGCACGAATGGTGCCGTGCCCCCTGCCCTGGTCTGTTAGTGATCAAAGGCTCTGCTTGAAGCCGGCGAGGAGGATGGGACATTTGTGGCTGCTTCTATGCTGGGGACACTAACGGGCAGGATAAGGGGTTGCAGCAACACTTGCATGTTCATGGTCATTTGGACAGGTCCAGGTAACAGAGGCCTGCAGCCCCCCTCACCTGCCTCAGGTGTGCAAACAGCCTGGCACCCGTGATGGATACAGAGAACCTGTCCCACGGCCAGCCTGCTGAGAGGCCACTGATGTCCCTGGGGTATGAGGGCCTGGGCAGCACTGCCGGGGCTGTCCTCTGGGGAAGCCACATCGCTTAAGCAGCAGGGACTCGATGCATGCTGAGTGTGAGCACTTGGAAGGATGGATGGGCGAGGTCTCACGACATGGAAGAGGGCTGTCCCACCCACCCGCTGGGCAGCCTGGAACCGAGCTCTGTTCTTAAGTCCAGCATGTTCCTGGGCTTTCAAACGTGTCAGAACAGGTGCAGGAGTGAGGATGAAGCTGCTCTGTCCTGCTGGCCTTGTTCACGGCCCAATCACAGGATCCCCAGGGTAAATGGAGCTCTTGAAAGATGAGAGTTTCACAGGTGGCCAGACAGCAGCTGCTCACCTGGTGCCAGGCGCCTCATCCTTGCCTCTGTCCCGAGGCAGGGCCAGGCCCTGGCTGAGAGTACAGATCCAAGGGAAGGACAGGGGCCCGGCCAGAAGCCTCAGGACCGTCCTGAGGGCACTGCCATGTCCTGGTGGGCCGTGGGTAGATAAACTCACTAATGACAAACTTCCAAGGGCAGTGGGAACATTGGGGCTGCTCCTAATACTGTCCTTTGACTTTACAAGTCCTACAAGATGACTTTGACCATCTGAAGAGGGACAGAACCGCAGCTAGTTCCCGCTCTGTTTTTCTGGTCCCAGCTGGCAGAGGATGTCAAATACAAATGGGGAAAACCTGACTTCTCATGGAAGAGGGCCACACGGGAACTATCTGAGGGCCTTTGGGACAGTGAGCCTTGCAAGTTCCTGTACTTACATTGCTCGTCTGTGAGAATCAAAACCAATGGGTTGGGATGGCTCACTTGCCTACAATGTCCTGCTTGTTCTGCCGGGGATAGAAAACCTCCATAGTGGGCCGTGTGGTGTGAGAGTCACCCTTTAGCTTGTGGGCTCCTTGCTGGACTTGACCCGAATTGGGAGATTTTTGAAGGGGGAGGGCATGGCTCTGGGGCTGTTCAATGCCTGGGACCAGATGACCAACCCAGCACTGTGTCCAGGGAGTGCTGCTGGGGCACCCTGCTCCCTGCTCCCTGGTAGGGGACCATCACCCTGCTGTGCACACATGCACACCGTGAGTGTGTGATACTCCAGGATGCCGTGAATCCTAATGGGACCACAGGGACCTGGTGGCCTGGGAGAGGTGGCAGAGGAGGTCCTGGAGCTGTCCTTTGTGGCTAGAGAGGGTGCAGCAGTTGAGAGTTACCTTTGTAGTGTGGAGGGGGGCAGGGGACACTGCACAGAGCCCTAGGGATAGGAGAACAGCATGGATTTGAGAGATTTCAAGGAGGGGGAATCGACAGGACTTGGATGTTGATTGTGGCCAGAGGCCCATGACATGGGACACATTTTCTATCCAATGGGAAGAGGAAATAACAATGATCCCTGGTACCCATGTGTGATGGTAAGTCCCCAAATCACAAATCATGCCCTGATTCAGAGAAGCTTCCAGGGAGAGGCCAAATGAGCAGGCTCTGGGGAGGGGCCGGTGGGGGGGTGCAGGCTGCCTCCCACCCCCTCCCAGGCTGCCGGATCCCTGGAGTCGGCGGGCAGGCAGGGGAGCCCAGAGGTGCCCACACTGGGGGGAAGGGTGTGGGTGAGCCCGTGGAGCTCTAGGGCCCAGTCCGATAGGGGTGAGGCTTCCCGCTGGCCTGAGCTTGAGGACAGAGGCCTCAGCCGGCCACATGCCTGTCCTTTGGGCAGGTCCTAGACACCCCCAGGGCCTTGGGACACTCTGACCAGGCTCCTCAGTCACAGGGACTAGAACCCGCTGGTCTGCAGGTCTTTGCTTCCTGACCTGCCGACATGTCGGTCGGTTCCTCCCCACCTGCCCAAGCCCTGGCTCTGATGGACATCAGCACCCGGTCCTCCTGTGACCTGCCACGTCCCCCGCCTGGGTTCTGAGCTCCCCGCCAGGCTTGCCCGCATTCCTGGAAAAGAGGAATTACCGGCTGCTCTCAGAATAGCGCAGCTTCCTCCTGGACATGAGAAAGCAGAATTCAGAGGTGGCACCACTGGGCTACAAGCCCCGGGCTCAGGACACAGACCTGGGCCCCCACCTCGTGCCTTCACACCCATTTCACAGAGGGGAAACACCGAGGCCCAGAGAGGGGATGACATTTACAGTCACCAGGGAGTGCTGGGAACAACCCCATGCACAGGCCCAGGCCTCGGAGGAGCTGAGTCTCCCTGAGTTAATGACTCATGATGGGGTTCCTCTTCGCCGCAGCACCCCAGCTGCACCCCAGCTGCCCTGTGGCCCAGACACCGTCTCACCACCGGCCCCCACTCTGCCTTCAGCCTCTCCACCCCAACCAGGCTGTGGCTCCCCATGACGGAAACTGGTGATCCCTCTGCCCTGAGCCTCCCAGTCCACAGAAGGTCAGACTTGAGTTGAAGACGTTCCTTTTCCAGTGCTGGGCCAGACCCTAGGGCTTGCAGGGAAACACGCGGACTTGGAGTGCTGCGACCTGCTCCGTGAGCCTGGTCACCATCTCCCCCTGGGCCTGTCCAGGAGGTTTTGATGGACGCTGAGGCAGGGAGAAGGACCCAGAGACCCAAGCTGGTGCCTTCCCCGGGCAGGGCCCCAAAGCGGGTCCTGAGAGCAGAGAAGCCCATCCCTGCCCCGGGAGGTCTCCTGGTTCTTTCCCCAAATGGCCAGCAGGTGGCGCTGTGCCCCCAGCTTTGTAGGCTTCAGGACTTGGCTCCGCAATTCCGCTTTGCCCGTGCTTGGGGGCTGGGCTGCGGCCTGGGAGGGCACGTGAATCCTGCCAAGGGCCCCTTGTGGCCCCCTTCTGCCTGTGCTGGTGGTACCTGACGGGGCGGGATGCCTCCCAGAGCTGGCGGAGCCAGGCCTTGAGAAGTCGGAACACAAGTTCATGGCACGCCCCCTGCCACGCCCCGGCCCCTTGCTACCCCTGGAGACCTCTTGGCCACCCAGGCTGTCTGTTGTGTGTGGTCCGGACATTTAAGTTCCCACTTATATCTAGTGCTGTGCATCGTGTTGGGTGCGGCACAGCCATCAGCTCGTGCATTCGCCAGCAACAGCGTGCAGTAGGTACCCATTGTACAGATGAGAACACCAAGGTCAGGGAAGGCCAGCAAAGCTGCTCTGCAGTCCACGTCTGTCTGACTCACACGTGTGTTCTTAACCCTGCACCGGACTGTAGCCATGTCCTGGAGGAACTACTGCTCTTAGGAAGAGTCCCAAATCCGGAACCCTACTCCATCCTCTCCCACCCCAATGCTGGGGCACTTTGCACATCTGCTGTCGGTGCAGGGGATGGGGCCAGGACGAGGGAGCGGCAGTGGGAACCACGGGGCAGAGAGAGGAGCCCGGCTCCCCCCTCTGCCCCATCCCAGGCCCGGAGGCCATCCCAGCTGCTGTTTCCCCATTCTGCTACTTCCATGCTCTCCCCTCTCCTTCTTCCCAACGGAGTTTCCCTTCCTCGGGTGAAGAGATGTGTCTCCCTCCCTGACTCTCTGTTCCTGGTTCCCTCTTTTACCGTCTCTGCGGCTTTGTCAGCCTGTCTTTCTTTTCGTGTCTCTGTCTCTCTCCAACAGAATCGGAGTTAAGTGACAAAAGAAAAATGATCCCCTCCTGCCAGGGTTATTAAAATCGTGTTCTACAATTGAGCCGCCAGAAGAGCCGCCTAATGACGGATGATGAGGCCACAGCATCCCCGCAGCTGGGAGTGAGGCGATAGGCTGGGCTGCGGGGTTACCACCAATTACTCTGGGCAGAGAGTGAGCAGCTCCCCTGCTCTCCTTCAAATCACCTCCCTGCTGCTCCTGGGAGATAAAGTCTCACCCTTGCCGGGGAGTCTGGAGTTGCCTGTAGCCCCTGGGGGACAGGCATGTCTCAAATCTGCAGGGATTATCTCAGTTTACCCAGGGCTTCCACGTATCCTCATGGCAGGCCTGGAGGCAGGCGAGGCAGGATTCTGAGCCCTATGGAGATCTGGGCTCAGAGAAGTTAGGAAACTTGCCCAAGGCCACACCGCCAGTAAGTGGCAGAGCCAGTACTTGAATTCCAAACTCCCGTGTCTTTTTTATTCCTTAGGCAGCTTCCTCTCTGTGAAAGGGGCATTGGGAAAGGACGATTTTGTTTGCCAGAAAATGATAGTCTTTGGTCAACCAGGCTTTGATCCTACTGGGGCCACAATAAGAGTACCCAAATATACTGCAGCAAAATGGATTGAGTTAGACACTAAGAAGGACTTCCCAAGGAAGTGGGCTCTAAAATAGATGACTGAGGGTCTGTGGTTTTGCTTTCTTTGAGAACAAGAGTGACCATCTTGGCAGTCTCTCTAAGCTAGACAGGGTGCTGGTGCTCTGGAAGCCCATCCAGTGGAATTTGAGGGCCCTGGGGTTGGGGTGTGCGGAGTCAGGGAGACTTGACGAAGTGAAGTGCAGAAGAGGTAAGGAAGCTCATCGGTTAGCCCCAGCCTGAGGAATCAGCTCAGGTTGTAGACGCTGCCTTGGGTGGGAGGGGGTCACATCTCACAGAGTGCCCCCATGTACAGCTCTTTTAGATCTCCCATCCAACCTCTGGGGTTGACAACTGAGGAATTATTATTCCCATTGTGTAGATGGGGAAAATGAGTCCCCAAGAGGAGCAAGTCAGTCAAGGTCACACGGGGAGACAAGACCATGGTGCCCTGGCTCTGACCCCAGCTCTTCCCATGCCCCCCTGTGGTGTCCCGGGGCTGCCAGCCGCCCCCTGCCCTATCCCCACTTCCCGCTCTGGGTGACCCCTTGTTCCTCAGCTCCCCTCGCCCTGGGTGGGTGCGGGTGGAGGGCTGGGGCCGGACGCACAGTGTGTGCAGTGCGAATGAGTATCTCTTTCCCATCTGGATTCTATTATTTTTCAGTTTATCCTGGTCGAAAAGCACAAGATGAACGTCTGGAGGAAAAAAAAAATCTTTGAGAAGATTGAAAATATATATCATTGTTTGGGGCTGGAGGCTCTGGGGCCCTGGGGCTGGCTGTCCCTGGCTCACCGCGGGGGGCCTGGCTCAGCCAGTCGTTGCCCTGGTGGCTTCTCTGCCGTGGGTCCCCAGGGGTCTCCCTCCCCACCTCGGGGCCTCCGTCCAGGACCTGGTCTCAGGGGTATGTGTATGAGAGACAGATGAGAGAGGGCAGGGGGCGCTGGGGAGGGGAAGCGAGGTCTCAAGCCCCTTCCCTGGGGACATGGGCCGTTGCTGGCGATTTCTGGGACCTCCAGATTGTCCCCTGCAGAAGTACCCACCGCGGCCACGACAGCTGGGGTGTATTGAGGCTTCCCTGCGTACCAAGTGTGCATGCAAGCACTTTCCATGTGTCCTGAGGACTTTTCATCTCTTTTATTCCTCCTCCAACCCTATATCTAGGTACCATTTTCTCCATCTTGTAAGTGAGGAAACTTAGGCTCAGAAAGCTTAAGAAACACGTCCAAGTTCACATAGCTGGGAAATGGCGGAACCGTGCAAGTTCCGCCATGCGAGTAGTTGAACTCCAGAGTTCACTTCTCACCCACCACTCTACAAAGCTTTCGCCCCTTGGAAAGAGAAAGGGCGGAAGGCAGGGGGAGGGACAGAGAATGTGCCCAGGAGGGAGGATGTGAGAGAGGCTGAGGTGTGTCCCCGTGGAGGACTGTGTGTCACACACAGCGCGGTGTGTCCCTCGCGTGCTTGACGGCAGATTCATTTATCCTTGCCTACCCCAGCCCTCCCCACCCACACCCCTCTCTCTCACCTAGCATCTGTTTGTAAGCCCGCGGTCACAGGTATGCGGGACGCTTCCAGGTGTGTCTGTCCGTGCATGTGTACAGCTGAGCGCGTGTGACAAGTGTCAGGATCCATCCGGATGTCCAGATCTGTGACCCCCTCCCACTCCTTCAGTGGAGACCCCTCCCCCACACCTGAAGGGCCACAGACGGAGGAAGAGGCCCAGCCCAGCAGCCTGCCCTGGGTCCTGGCTCCCCTCCTAGCCCCAGCGGAGAGTTAATTAAATCCCTTTCCCCACAAGTGTGGTAATTAGCGCTAATGGTTTGGCTTCAACTCGGCAGCTGAAGAGGTTCCTGCTGGGGGTGTGTGTGTGTGTGTGTGTGTGTGTTTGTGGGTGTGTGTGGGGGTGGGGAGTGGGGCCTTCTCAGCTCCAGAAACTCACGGGGTGTGGAGAAGGGGCTTCCGAGAGCTGCCCGCTCGCCCCTTGCTCCTTGACTGCTGATCTGTGGGCTCCAGGAGCCTGGGGGTGTGGCGGGTCCCTTGCCCGCCTGCCTGGGCAGGGCCTGTCGTGGTGCCCTTAGCCTGAGGACTCTGGCTCTCTGGGTCTCTGTGAGTGACTGAGGGTGTGCATCTGTGTGTGTACGTGTGTGTGTGTACACCAGGGCACTGTGTACCTTGCCGCGTGCATATGAACGACCATATATGAGCGACAGTGATGTGAATGGTGCCCCTGGAGTTGCGCAACGTGGTGGCCCTGATTCATGGACCCCAAGTTTGCATGTCCAAGACATGTGCATGACTGTGTGTCCCTGCGTGTCCTCTGTGTGTCTCTCACTTGAATGCGGGTGCTGGTGAGTATGTGCCTGTGTGTGTTTTTGTGTGTAACACAAAGCCAGGAGCAGCAGGGTAGCCTGAATGACACCCCTTGCGAATAAATGTGACAATGAAATATAGTCCTGGAATTGCTTTGGATGCTCCGTCAGGCAGGCGACGCAGAATAGGTGAAGTTGTAAAATGTCCCCTGGGGAGCTGCTCGGCTGAGTGACAGCCGTTCCTGGCTCCCGCCTCTGCCTGGCTCTCCCTCCCGAGGCTCCGGGGCTGGCGACACGCAGCGTGGCCACAGTCTGGGGGTACGGGGGCTCCGCTTCTGCAGTCTGTTGACGGGGGAAGGACAGAGGTGACCTGTCAGGGCCCCTCCCCTCACTTTTGTCTCCTCCACTGTCTTTGGAATGGAGAACGTGGAGTAGGGCTGTGTCCAGTCCCCAGTCACAGGCCCTGGGACCGGGCTCCCTGAGGACAGGGCCACACCTGTCCCCTCAGACGGGAGCTTCAGAGGGCACACCCCTGCTTTCCTCTCGGGGCTCCCCGTGGGCAGGGTGTTTCCCCTAAGATTGGGGGACCCCTCGAGGGAGGGCCACGCCTGCCCATGAGACCAGGCAGGTCCTGAGCACCCTCCAGCTTGGTACGTGAATGTCCTCACTGGTTGTGGATTTGGGGGCCGGAGAGCAAAGTTTGCAGGAGCCTTAGCGTTGGAGACCTGGGTTCGAATCCCACGTGTGCTCACTCACCAGCTGTGAGCTCCGTGAGGCAGTAACAGCTTCCACAAAGTCGGGGTGCTGCTTATGGCTCAGGCCAAGGCCCAATGGGATGCCTTTTTTTAAAAAAATCACAAAGATGACTCCTGCTCACTAAGCCACATGTCCTCCCAGGGGACACCTTGTTCTAATCCATTAGCCCAATCCATTAGCCTTGTTAAATTCTCCCCTGGACAGCAGTAGGGTGCCGTGGCCTGCACAGAGGGTGTGGCGAGGACAAGTGACACGTGCCCTGGAAAGTGCTCAGTGCCTGGCCCGCAGTGAGCGCCACGAGGCCAAATACCCCCTCTGGTGGGGGCTTCTGCTTGCTGTTAACGACTGCCAGGGCCATCCTGGGTCTGAAAGCTGCACGGAGGACACTTAGTTTCTTTGTTTCATCTTGGGCGGCCACCTGTCGTTAGAGACGGAGGTCCTGTGTGTGTGTGTGTGTGTGTGTGTGTGTGTGTGTCTGTGTGTTTGTACACAGGGGAGGGATGGTGAAAGGCATGAAGGGAATTTTCCTTTTCCTCTTCCCTCAAGCTGGGTCCTCTAAGTCCTCTGTCACAGACACCATGGGGCTTCCACTGCCCTTTCTGGGACTCTTCCTGCGTCTCTCTTTGTGCGTGGGGGTTCCAGGTCTCTCTCCGTGCGCGGGGGTTCCAGGTCTCTCTCCGTGCGCGGGGGTTCCGGGTCTGTCTCCGTGCGCGGGGGTTCCGGGTCTGTCTCCGTGCGCGGGGGTTCCGGGTCTGTCTCCGTGCGCGGGGGTTCCGGGTCTGTCTCCGTGCGCGGGGGTTCCAGGTTGTGTGGTGTGTGCAGAGACTGCACACGCAGAGGGAAGCTTTTCCCATCTGTCTTGCATTTCAGCGGCAAGTCCTCAAGGAGGCCTGTCCCTAGGCATTGAGGTGTACAGCGCCCGAAAGACCATGTGACTTCTTCACAGTGCCAGCCCTAGTTCCTGGCACATAATATCTGCTCAATAAATGTTTGTTTCATGAAGTGTGTTATGATACCAGGATCCATCCTTCCATGGCTATGGCTTCTAGCATTGTGCATGGCATGACAAAAATTAAGACCAAGATAGCGCAGCTGGCAGAATGTTCTGGAGGTTTTATTGACAAGTAGTGTATTCCACAGGATGAGGGTTAGCCAAGTCTTGGGTCCAGCTGGGTTCAGAGGGAAAGGTTTTCACACAATCTTTATAAACCCTAAGGGGACAATAACTTCTATCTTCTACCGATTCCATCTCCATCTCAATATGACATCCTGGCCTCAGCAGGGGACACTGTGCGGCTCTGGCTTTTGCTCTCTGTCCTGAAGGCTCTTAGCCCAATCTTTAATCTTCCAAATTGGCTGTCAGTTGACCCCTCAGTGCCCTGGACCAAACTAGAAAAGCCCTGAATTCTAGACTATGCATAACAGACAGCATCAGCATGTCCCCAGCCGCGCCCTTGCTTACAGATGAGGGTGTGGTCACCAGAGCCTGGTCTGGAGGCCTCTGGGTTTCTCCCGGGTGTGTATTCCGGGCATTTAGCTGTAACAAAGGGAAGCCATTGTGCAGATGTCTGATTGTTTCAAACTGCTCCAGGTTTCCTCAGTGTCTGCCCATGCCTAGGTCGCTGTAATTTCATTTTCATATTAGACTATTTTATGATGAATAATTATACACCTCAACAGAGCGTGGGCAAGACAGACTGAAGGGGCATGGGGAGGCGGGGAGCAGAGGGGCCGAAAGCACGGGTTGTGGCTCTTCCGCTTCACGGCGGGTGAACTTGGGCAAGTTGCTTAGCCACTCTGTGCCTCAGTTTCCTCATTGGTAAGATAAGATTGGCACTTTCTGGGGTTTTTGTGAGCATGAAATGAGATTATGCATATAAGGTGCTAAGTTCAGTGTCAGGCAAAATGTTAGCTAGTTTTACATTATTACACTCAGGCGTCTGCGTGCATGTGTGTGTATGTGATGGATGCCTTTGTGTGCGTGTGTATTTGACAGATGTGGATGTGTGTGTCATGAACAAGTGTGTGTATGTGATGGACATATGTGTGTATGTGATAAACACCCATGTGTGTGCATGTGATGGACACATGTGTATTGTGTGTCTGTGATGGACACTTGTGCGTGTGTCTGTGATGGACGCCTGTGTGTCTGTGTGTTATGAACAGGTGCGTGTGTGAGACGGACACCTGTGTGCATGTGTGTTGAATGCCTGAGTGTATGAGTCTGTGATATGTATGGACACGCACATGTGTGTACATGTGATGGACACCATGCATGAGTGTGTACGTGGTGGACAGCCATGATGGCGTACGTATGTGGCGGTGCCCGTGCCCGTTGAGGTCTGTATATGAAAGCTCAGAACGTAGGAAAATGGCATTGACTGGGAATTGGGTTCTCTGAATTCGGTTCCCATTTCTACCACATGCTTACCATGTGCAGACCATTCTGCCTATTTTCTCCTCTGTAAAATTGCGATAAAAATGATAGTGAAAATCATAGCACTGTTCAGTGAGTGCTTACTGTGTGCTCAGATAGTAAACCTCGTTCTGGCCACCCACGGGGCTGGTCTTAGACTCGAGGGTGGTGGAGAACTGCTTTACACACCAAGATGTCCTGGCCATGCAGGAGGGGATGTGGACATACATACGTGTGTGTGTGCACAGCACACTGTCTTCCTCTGTTTCAAGGCCAGTCTGAATAGGCACACATATCAAAGTATTGCTGGGGTTGGTTTTTCGGAGGCCTCTCCCTGGCTTGCGGATGGCTGTCTTTTCCCCGTGTCTTCACGCAGTCCTCCCTCGGCAAATTTCCTCTTCTTATAAGGACACCAGTCCTATTGGGTTAGGGCTCACCCTACGGCCTCATTTTAACTTAATAATTTCTTTAAAGACCCTCTCTCCAAAAACAGTCACACTCTGAGGCACTAGGGGTTAGGAGCTCAACATATAATTTTTTGGGGGGATGCTATTCAGCCCATAATGCCAGGAGAGAGACATTCTCTAGAAGAGTGTTCTCTATAGAGAACCCCTTAACCCCGCCCTCAGTTTCCTCATCTGTAAAACGGGCTAAGTAACCATACCTACCTCATGGAGTTCTCAGAATGAAATCAGTCAACCTATGGGAGGTGCTTAGGTTAGTGTCAGGCACACAGTAAGTGCTCAATAAATACTAGCTATTTTTATGATCATTTATTATGTATTATTAAGGGTTTTATGTTTGCTTTCTCCTGAATCCCTGATGCGGCACCTGTAATGAGTGGTGGGTCCAGGCAGCCAGGGACGGGCAGCGAGGTAGGAGCCTCTGAGGTGGGCTTCCTGCTCGGCACGATGGAATTGGGAAGTATACCCGGGTCTGTGCTGGAGGACATGACCTTGAACTCATAGCTCCTAGACTCTCCGCCCCCCTTGAGCAGGAATTCTCTCTGTAACCCTCTGACAAGCACTTGCCAGGTTTTGTTTGCATACCTCCAGTGACGGGGAGCTCATTTCTTCCTAGAGCAACTTTGCCAGATAGTCCTTCCTGGCTGCTGCCCTGAGCCACAGCATGTCCTGCCCACAGTTCCTCCTTCTGTCTTCTGTGGCCACACAGCAAACCTGCTCCCATTTCTAAACTGTTTCCCTTCACCTGCAAGGCTCCAATAGTTCTTTTTTCATCGGAGTTGTGGCCCAGCCAGGTCCTTAGCCTATAGAAATGAGGCAGACATTTAAAGAAAATGTTAATGGCTCTATTATTATTCTTGATTTAGAATGTAATACATGGTCATTAAAAAAGATTCAGACAATGCAGGAAAATAGGAAGAAGAAAGTAAAACCACCCATCACCCCAGCAACCAGAGATAACCAGTGTTAACGTTCTTTAATTTAATTTTTGAATAGGCAATACATGCACAGGGTTCAAAATTAAAAATTAGAAAAGGGTATTATTCAGTGAAAAATTTTCCTCCCACATCTCTGTTCTCTAGTCTGAGTTTCCCTTCTCACAGATTAAAAAAAGTCATCAATTTCTCATGCATATTTCTGGAGATATTTTAAGATACATAAGGCTATTTTAAGATCTTTTAGGGCCAGGCATGGTGGGTCACGCCTGTAATCCTAGCACTTTGGGAGGCTGAAGCAGGAAGATCGCCTGAGGCCAGGAGTTTGAAACCAGCCTGGGCAACAGTGAGATGCCGTGTCTACAAAAAAATAAAAAAATTAGCCAGGTGTGGTGGGACTCGCCTGCAGGCCCCGTTACTAGGCAGGCCGAGGTAGAGGATAGGTTGAGCCGAGAGTTTGAGGTTGCAGTGAGCTATGATGATGCCACTTCACTCCAGGCTGGGTGACACAGCAAGAACTTATCTCAAAAAAAGAAAAAAAAGGTCTTTTAAGGTATCGCAAGGCTATTTTAAAAGATTTTAAAGGATGGTTTAAGATACAGACATGCACACTTCCTCCCTCCCCCACCTCTCTCTCTCTGTCTCTCTCTCTGTCTCTGTTTCCTCCCTCGCCCTCACTTCTGTTTACTGCTTTCTTGGCTAAACAGCATACGGTGGAACTCTTTTCCTATCAGTTTCCAGAGGGCAGGCCGTTCACCTTCTTCTGTTATACTTTGGCCTCTTGGTCTAAATGCATTGTCCTGGACTTTGGGAGTCATTTGACATTCTGTTGTCCTGTTCAGCTTTACGACATCTTGTCATCTTCAGATGTATTTGTCATGCAAATTTGCAATGACCCTCTCCGATGACAAAGCCTCTGAACCATTTAATCAACACTCAGCACAGCTTCAGCCGACGTATGACAATATTTTACCCAGCCCACGCTGAACAGAAATCAACATTGCTCTCTCGGAACAGCATCAAACGTGTGTCTGAAATATCTTTATTGCTCTTGTTCTCATCATCCCAGAAATGATGTGGATGTTAGCAGGATATAACTTTTTAAAGCAAACCATTGTTGGCTCCTGGTGACTTTTCTTTTCTTCCTGAGATGCTAACAAATGACCATGACCACAGAACGGCTCACAGTGAGCGCTTTCTGCCTGCCAGGCTCAGTTTTGAACTCTTTCCTGTTATGTTATTTACTTCCACAAACAACCTTAAAAGGAAGGTGCTATTACCATCCCCACTCTACAGGTAAGGAAACAGTCTCAGAGAGGTGAAGTTACTTGCCTGAGGCCACACAGCTTGCAGGAGGCAGAGCCATTTCTGGAGCCAACTTCTGCTAGGGATTGGCACCAAGTCTCTGCGCCTGCTTGGCCACCTTCCTGTTTGGCCTGCTTGGTTGGCACAGTGGTGCAGGTCTCTGATGGGGTCTCCTCTTCACTGGGCTCCAGAGTGACCAAATGCCTATCTTGTCAATCTCCCTAGTGTGGTTTTGTGGAAAGAGTTTTAATCCACAGGAACTGCGACAGCAGGCGTGAGCCTGGTGACTCATGGGGCCAGCAGGACTTACAAGGGATTGAGGACAGTGTAGTTAAGGGTGATGATTAAGAGTACAGGCTCAGGAGTGAGATTGTGTAGATTCCAGCCAGGTTCTACCCCTTACTGCTGTGCATCCTTGGACAAGCTACTTAACCTCTCTGGACCTCAGTCCCCACATCTCTGCAGTGGGAAGAATGACTGAGACAATGAATGCATGGAAAACACCGTGTCAAGGAGGTGCTCTGCAAATGCTTCCTCATTGTTACTGAACCTGAGCTGTCAGACTCCGCTTCCTGGGCCTTCCCCTCTTACAATTTCCTTGATTAGCTCCTCTCCAATGGCTCAGTTGAGGGTGATCAACAGATTAGCAGTGGGGGTGGGGGCAGCCAGAGACCCAGGCCGTGCTAGGGAGAGTGGAGGCCTGGAAAGAGGGTCGGCCCACTCTGCCCTCTGCCTTGCCACTGCTGTCCCTTCCCCATCAGCCACTGAGGAAATGGGGTCCCTGGTCCCACCAAAAGAGGGTGATTCTCAGACACACCCTCCCAGCCCCACCGCTTGGCTCAGTCTTTCTGGGTTTCACGTCTCTCCGCGGAGACACCGGCCTTCTGCCCAGCCCCTTCTTGGATTGGGGGTCCCTTGGAAGGGACCACGTGTCCTCTGTCAGACCAGACTCCCAGGCCCCCCCCCCGACTGCACCTCCCCTTCACGCTGGGGCCCCCATGACGAGGCTATATCTCTCCCCTCAACTGAACTGCCCAGGGCAGGCGCCGGCTGCCGCCTCCGACTGGGGCTGTCCCAGGGCAGGGCTGTGTTGTCCCTCTCAGATGGGGGGGCTGTGCCTCCCCAGACCAGGCCCCCCAGGGACATGAGTTGGGTCTTCCCCCTTAGGAAGCTCCTTGAGGGTCAGAAATGTATCTCTCCCTCACACTTGAGATGCTCAAAGATAGAGGTGGTATCTTCTCCCCCTCAGCGTGGGGCTCTCCGGGGACAAGGCTTGTGTCTTCTTCTTCAGACAGGGGGTTTCCCTGGGATCACGTGGGGTCCTTTCCCTCGTGCTGGGACTCCCAGGGCAGGGCATTTGTCGTCCTGAGGCTGCTCCTCCAACGGCCTGGCCGGGAGTGCGGTGCCAGGCAAGAAATCGAATTCCTGCACATTAACAAGTCAATCATGGAGTCTTAATGAGGCCTGAGTAATCTCAGGCCTGCATGTAATTAAATAGCTGTCCTGGTTCTGATCCGCTGGAAGTTAATCATGGGGGATTAGGAGGTGTCAGCGAGGAACTTCATTAAGGCAGGGAGGGTGGGGCCTGGCCAGGGGAGGGTGGGGGCTGGCAACAGAGTGAGGGGGCTCTGTCCTGAGTCCATCAGAGGCCTGGGGATGGGGGCGCACAGCTGCCAGGGGCCCATCTCCTCTGCATCAGGGCCAGGAGCAGCCCCACCCTCAGTCCTGGGGAAACCCTCCCCACTAGCCTGCCCTGCTCCCCCTCTTGCCTCGGTCTCCAGTCCAGGAAGCTCAGGGAGAGGCAACAGCCTACGGAAAGTGCTGTGCACCCAGCAGGGCGAGCACAGGCGGGCTCTGCAAGCACCAGTTCCCTCCATCCTTCCCCCACCCTGCCACTGGCGCCACCCCGCCCCCAGCTCTGCACCCTCTGGAGCCCGGGAGGCAGAACTTCTGTGCCCCCGCCCACCCGTCTGGCTTCCGGTTGGGTCTGGCTAACAGGAGGCTTCTGTCAGCCTCCATCCCTGCGGCACCTCTGCGCACAGTGCAGGCATCAAGCCCTCGGTCTGGAGCCCTTTGCATGAACATCTGCTCCCGCCGTGGCCCTGACTGCTCACCTGCCAGGTGATCCTGAACCAGAGGTAGGTGTGCGTGTGTATGACAGTGTGGGGACGGGGTGGGAGGCAATGCTGATTGGACACAACCCCACCCAGGATCAGGGCAGGGGTCCACCAGAGGTGGGCAGTGTGGAGACAGTAGCAGTCTGGGTTTGGATCTCCAAGGCCACACCTAGGACAGCCCTCCTGATGAATTAGGGGCAGAATGCGCAGTTCCCCCAGCTGGCATCTGGCCTCAGGGTTCTGGACAGTCCTGACAGGAGGCGGCTTTGGGCTCCATGTGCTGGACAGAGAGAGATCGTGGTTTATGCAAAGCCCTGAGCTGGGCCCTGGGGTGTCAGTGGGAAGCTGGACAATTCTAGTGACGTGACTTGGGACTCGGGATGGGGCCTGGGCTCTAGGGGGTGGGGGGCCTAGGATCAGAGGTCTGTGCAGTGTTGAGCTCTGGATGCGCTGGTGAGTGTTTAGGACTTTCCAGAGATCCAGGACCAACAATGCTGATTGGTTATATAAGCATAACCAATTACTTAATAATAAATCCCTTTATATTACATAGAATATGTAATATTAAATAGCGATTATTGTTAGGTCTGGAGCCGAGAGAGAGACACACGAAGCCTCATATGTAGCAAAATGCTGTTTATTTTGAGTATCTGGGTGCAGATGGGTGGAGGCCAAAGAGCATCCACCCTGAGGGAGGGGAGAGACTTGGGTTTTCTAGAGGGTTCCTTAGGAGGGGGGTGAGTACCTGGGCCAGAATAGCCGCTGAAAGAAAATTTTGAAACAACCAACTTCTGGGACCCCTGCGTCCGTCTCATCCTGTAGAGATAAGGGAGGCGGGTAGTTCCGTCCTTATCAGGGGGGATAGGAATGCCGCAACTGTCCGTCAGATTTTACGGGCACTCTCCAGAATTCTGCGGCTGCTGTTTCACAAACCTTAGTTTTCTGTTAACCACATTCCGTCCTATACATACTTTTCAAGTTCCCACCTGGAACAAACCTAACAATTATTTTATGTATTATATATATAATACACATAAAACATATAAACATATAGAGATATGTAAAAAGAGATATATCTTGCATATGAAGATGTATAATCACATATATATATAAAGAGATTTATTATAAGTAATTGACGTCTGTGATTATGAAGAAGGAAAGAAAAGGGAGGGAGGCAGGTGGAAAACAGACTGTTCGGTAGTCAGACGGAGACCCCGGCCTTCTGGAAAAATAGCACTTACTGAGAACTTACCTGCAAGGCAATGTTCTCACTGCCGGAGCTATGACATGGTGCTGTTACTCTTCCTGTTATACAGAGAGGAAACTGAGGCACAGAGAAGTTGCCTGAAATCACTCAGCTATAGAAAGACAGAGACGGGATCTAAATTCAGGAAGTTTGGTTAGAGCCTGTGCTTTTATCATCGCTTTGTACTGCCTGCTGAAAGCTGGATTTATTTTCTTTTTGAGACAAGGTCTCACTCTGTCAGCCAGGCTAGAGTGCCGTGGCTTTAGCCTAGCTCACAGCAACCTCAGACTCCTGGGCTCAAGCGATCCTCCTGCCTCAGCCTCCCGAGTAGCTGGGACTATAGGCTCACACCAACACGCCCAGTTAATTTTTCCATTTTTTTGTAGAGATGGGGTCTCCCTTTTGCTCAGGCTGATCTCAAACTCCTGAGCTCCAGTGATGCCCCCTCCTGCCTTGCCTTGGCCTCCCCAGAACCCTCATTTTAACCACTATTGTCTCCCAATTTCCTGTTTGCACCTGACCCATGGGGGTGGGCTGACCCCATGCTGTTCTCCGCTGACAGGTGGGGGGACAGGATTTCTCATGGACTCAGCTCCTGTGCCTCCCACAGCCTTCCAGGAAGAGGGTACCCCCAGCCATCCTGGGGTGAAGGATGGCTCTAGGTGAGGAGCCCAGGACAAGCACTAGCTGCCTTGCAGGAGAAAGAGGAGCTGTCACCAGCTCCTGCCTGACTCACTAGCCTGGCCTCCCCTTGTCTTCATCACATCACTCTTAAGAAAAGCCACATCAGAGTGGGTAAAATTGGGGCCAGTACAAGTCACAAGAGGATTCAATTCGAGTTTCTCTTGCCAAAGGAAACCTTCCATGACTTTTGAGGACTGAACCCCAGTCTTTTTCTTTGTCCCCAAAATTCCTTTCTAAGGGAGCCTGGTGAGTCACACCTATAAATGATAAAAATCTCAGTAAACAGGTTTTTATGATATGATTTACTTCCCAACCCGATTCGGGTATAGCATCACATGAAAGATGGAAGACCCTTATCTTAACTCAAGCATTCCTTTCCGCTGATTCCTAATCTTTTGGACACAGCCTAACTCTTCCAGCCAATTGTCAACTAAAGAATCCCTAAACCCACCTACGACTTGTAAGCCCCTGCTTTGAGATGTCCCACCTTTTTGGGCTGAACAAATGTATGCCTTCCATGTATTGATTTATGAATTTGCCTGTAACTCTTGTCTCCCCAAAATGCATAAAACCAAACTGTCACCCAGCCACAGCGAGTCCACTTGCTCAAGGCTTCTTGGGTGTGGCTCTGGGCCATAGTCCTCCAATTTGGCTCAGAATAAACCTCCTTAAATTATTTTACAGAGTTTGTGCTCTTTGCTGTTGACACTTTTAACCTTTACCATTTATAGCAGACATTACTTTTAACCTTTACTATTTGTAGCAGGCATTATGGTACATCTGATATGTAGGTTCATCGCTCCTTCCTGGACACAGGGAACACCACACTTTCCAGCCACTGTGCAGTTTAGACAGGGCCGTGTGACAGTTCTACCAATGCAATGGGAGGGGAGGTAATTTGTGTCACTTCTGAGCCACGGCCTTTAAGAACCTGGTCACTCACTCTTCCAACTCTGGGGCAGCCTCGGGGGTCTCATGTTCCAGATGGTGCAGCTGCAATGGCAGAGTCTCTCTCTGTCAGCTTGGGTCCCTGAATTTCACCGTGAGAGGCAGAGACTGTCCTTCTGCTGAAGCAGGTTGAGCCTGCAATGTGGGCCGGAAGGAGATCTTTGTTGTGCTATGCCACTGAGGTTTTGGGGCTAATTTGTTACCGCAGCTTGGCCTAGCCACTCTTGACTAATGCACCTTCTCATCTATTTTGTGTATCTTCAGTATTAGCGGTCCATATCTCATTTGCCACCGGTGGGAATGGAAATTGGTACAACCTTTCTGGGAGACAATCTGGCAGTATGTATAAATGAAAAGCCCTAAATAAGTGTATTGTCTTTGACTCAGAAATTTCACTTCTAGGAATTTATCCTAAGGAAATAATTGGACAAGTTCAAAAAGTTGTATGGATAAGGAGGATATTCATCACCTAAAATGGTGAGAAATTGGATCAGCCTAAATATACCACAAAAGCAAATTGGTTAAATAAATTGTGATTCAGCTCTACAATGGAATCCTAGCTGCTGCCAGTGTTACATATTTATTGACAGAGAAAGGGAGTCACACTCTATTGCAGCGTATGCATAATGTGAACCCATCTTTGTTAAAAAAAAATTTGCATGAAGACAGTCTAGATGGTAGTCAGCAACATGTAACTGTGGTCATTTCTGGGTGTGGAATCTCAGGTGATCTTACATTTATTATTTTTATTTTGCCTCTCTCTATTTAAATATTTTTCTTCAGTGATTTTGTATTAAGTGTATCAATTAAAAATTAAATGGGAGGAAAAAGTGACTGTGGAATCGTGGACAAGTAAACCTTTGAGAGCCATGATTTTCTTATCTGCATAATGGGCATAATCATACTCACTTCGATGGGTGGTGGTGAGGATTCCATTAGATCAATTACAGCACCTGGCACCTACTAAGGCGCTTAAAATCTATAGCCAGTTACCAGTCATCAGTAACTAAGGGACCTTAGAGGCTGGCTGGTTCATTAATTAATTATCCATCTATTCATCCATTCAATAAGCATGTACTGTGCACTTGGCCATGGGCTGGATAAACATAACGATGGTAAGAAGAATAGCAAATACTTACATGGCACTTAGTAGTGCCAGGTACCATTGGAAGCACTTTCCACTTGTTAACTAATTTAATCTACACACTAACCCTGTGAGGGGTACCATTCTTAGTCTCGTTTTTCAGATTATTAAACCGAGGCACAGAGGGGCCAAGTGGCCTGCCTGAAGTCACAGAGCTAGGGGGAGGCAAAGCCAGGCAGTCCGCACTCTCAGCCACTGGACTGTACCGCCTGGGGAAGACAGAGGTGGTATCTGTCCCTCTTCTGGGTCCCATCTTGCTCCCAAGCCAGGAGCAGCGGGACTAAGGTGGGAGGGGCCCTGGCTGGGGGAGGGGCAGATCTCAGAGTGAATCCAGATACTGGAGGGGTGATTAGCAGGCGATTGGGAAATTTCTATCATTATGAAGCCCCTGGCTGAGCTGAGGGATGCAGGCGTGGCTGTGTTAGGGGAGGGAGCCGCCCCGACCTTGCCCCTGGCTCTCTGAACCCGGGCCTGGCTTACGGGAAACTCCAGCTCCAGGTGGATGGGGGCACTGTCCTCAGGGCGAGTTGGGTGGGAGCCACAGTGGCCCGTATGGACTGTGTGGCCAGGTGCTGGTAACACACCTCCATGCATTATCTCGTTTCATCCTCGTGGCGACTCTGTGAAGCAGATGCTATTTTACAGAACAGGAAACGGCTCTTGGAGGTGACATGACTTACCCAGGGTCTCACAGCTAGTAAGTGGGAAGCCTAGATTCAAACTCGGGTCCTGCGCTAGAGTCTTAGCCGCCCTGCTGAAGATCCCTGGGGCCCAGATGTCTCCTCTACCTCCCATCCGCCCTCACAGGGGCGCTGGAGACATGGGGCAGGGGCGGGGGACGTCCTGTTTTGGGCACACCCTTGGCAGCTATTGTTGCCTCTGCAGCTGCCGTGGGTCAGCTGGCCGGGGCCATGGAACATCATCACATCCGGGCAGAAGTAGGAGGGGGACTGGGGAGACCTCCAGGGCCAAACGGGGACCCAAGATGGGAGTCAGCTGGGGGGAGACAGAGAGTCCCCCAGGAGCCCCAGGTAGCAGGATGGAAAGGAAAGGACGGCCCGTTCTTTGGGCAGCTCCCATATTGGAGCAGCTCTCGTATTATCTCCTGCCATCCTCCCTACCATGCTGGGAGGACAGGATGATTACTCCCATTTTACATATGAGGAAATGGAGGCTGGGGGTGGGTGATGGGACCTAGAGTGAGAAGGATACTCGTCTCTGCACCAGCTGCCTCGGCTGGGATCCCACTGCCCCTGGAAGGCAAGTTCTCAAAGGAGCAGCTAGTGCTTCATGGGGGCGGTGGAGTGTGACCTGAGGCTGGGGGTGGAGTGAAGGGACAATGGTCCCCAAGCAGTGGTTCAGGGTCCAGGCCACTTCTGGAGCAGGAGAACATTTAAGGGAACACTCCCAGGCCCCACGCCCCACAGTTCAGTCCTTGGGTGTGGTCTGAGCCGCAGGGGATGCTCCAGCCCTGGCAGGAGGTTGCTTGTGTGGGCTTCCTGCACCTGCAGGTCTGTGGCCTTCCACCGGGGTCTGGGTGCATGTTTTCCTGGGGCAGGCGGCTCACCCGCAGAGCTGCATCACTATTGGCTCAGTCCTCTCATGAAACAAACAAGTTATGATTAATTCTGCTGTAAAAAAAAAAGTCTCTCGACAGACACTGCCTTGCGTACTTCTCCCCTTCTCGGCAGAGCCTCTGGAAAGACCCACCAGTCCTCCCCTTCACCACTTCCTTCCTCCTGTTCTCTCTTGAGTCTACGACAGTCAGACGTTGTCCCCCGCTGGTCCACTGACACAGTTCCTGCCAAGGTTCCCAGTGACCTCTGCGTTGCCAGCTCAGTAATCAATTCTCAATCCTCGGCGGCATTTGAGAGCTGATCGTTGTCTTCTCCTTGAAACACTCTTCACTCACCTCCCAGGGACCACATGCCCCGTTGTCCTTCCACCTCACTGGCCACCCCTCCTCAGCCTCTGGTGGGGCCTTCTCCCAGGACTCAGCCCTCGGACTCTTACCTTTTGGGGGTTTGTGTACATGGTCTTCTGGGTGCAGGGGGCTGGGCCAAGTGACAGTTCATCCTTACAGATACATTATTACTGGCTCATTCTAAAAATGTCCTGGACAGGCCGGGCGTGGTGGCTCACGCCTGTAATCCTAGCACTCTGGGAGGCCTAGGTGGGCGGATCGCTGGAGCTCAGGAGTTCGAGACCAGCCTAAGCAAGAGCGAGACCCCGTCTCTACTAAAAATAGAAAGAAATTATCTGGCCAACTAAAAATAGATATAGAAAAAAATTAGCCGGGCATGGTGGCGCATGCCTGTAGTCCCAGCTACTCGGGAGGCTGAGACAGGAGGATCGCTTAAAGCCCAGGAGTTTGAGGTTGCTGTGAGCTAGGCTGACGCCATGGCACTCACTCTAGCCTGGGCAACAGAGCGAGACTCTGTCTCAAAAAAAATAAATAAATAAAATAAAAATAAATAAATAAAAATAAAAAAATAAAAATGTCCTGGACAGCCACTGTCCTCACTCTGAAGGGGTTCTTCCTATCCCATGACTTTATTTTTCTTGCTGCAATTTTTAAAATTGAGGTGTAATTGACATACAATAAACTGCATGCAAAATGCACAATTAGTTAAATATTGGCCCACATATATACACCCCTGAACCCATCATCACAGTCAAGATAGTGAACACAGTTATCGCCCCCAAAAGTTTCTTCTTGCCTCTTTATGATTCCTCCTTCCCACACATCCCTGCCCAGCCTACGCCCAAGTAACCATTGGTCTGCTTCTCGTCATTATGGGCAAGTTGGGGTTTCCTAGAATTTTATGTATATGGAATCACTCATATGTACTCTTTTTTTGTCTGGCTTTTTTCATTCAGTATAATTATTCTGAGATTCATCCGTGTTATTGTGTGTCTCAATAGTTCATTCCTTTTATTGCTGGATAGTATTTTGTTGTACAAATATATCACAATCTGTTGATCTGGTCATCCATTGATGGACATTGGCTATTACAAATCAATCTCTGTGAGTATTTGTGAACGAGTCATTCTGTGAACAAATGTTTTCTTTTCTCTTGAGTAAATATCTATGAGAGGAATGACTGGGCTATATGGTAGGTGTATGTTTAACTTTTTAAGATACTGCCAAACTGTTTTCAAAAGCGCTTGCAACATTTTGCCTTCCCGCCAGCAGTGTATGAGAGTTCCAGTTGCTCCACATTGCCGACACTCGATATAGCCAGTCTTTCAAATTTTAGCCACTATATAAAATACTGTACGTATGTCTGTGGTATCTCATGGTGATCTTAATGGGTTTGGGTCATAATCCCAAAAGACACAGTTGTGAATGCTGTAATTCCCAGTGTTGAAATCCCAAAAAATCAAAAATCTCTAAAGTCTAACATCCCTAACGTCTACAACCCTGAAAATCACAATCACAGGAATCCTAGAATTTCACAAAGAGCAGCACCACGTGGAAAATGACTGTAAATGTATTCCCCCAGGAGAGCCATGTCCTAAAAGAACAAAAGCAGCTATTCATCATAATGCAAGACTGCAGAATGAAGTTAATGATCATGAGGTTGGCCAGCTCTTATAGACTATCTCTGTGCAGTTACCCAGAATCTATCCCTGTAGTGCACGTTTTCATATGCTGAATTTTCTTTTTAGTTTTTTTGTTTTTCTTTCCTTTTTCTTTTAATTTCTTTTTACTATTTTAAATTGTCAGCATTATCTTTTACAATTCTCTATGCTTTGTATTTCATCTTCACATCATTTCCAATACTGGAGGTATAGATTGTGTAGAGACTTTTAGAGAGTTCTAATTCATTTTATGCATTTTTTGCAAATTTGACTCCACAAAGTGTGTTATCACGATATTGATTTTGTGTGTAAGCATTGTGCTATATGTAAAAACGTTGACACTTCCTTAGGAAATGAGATGTCCTTTTTATACATCTGCATTTGTGAAAGATAAAATTTCTCAAGATCTTGGCTCCTTGGGCAACTGCATATACAGTGGTGACATATCCAAGTTTTTGATTAATTTTGATTAATGTCTGCTATGTATTTTATGAGTCATCTATCAGATAAATGCTTAGCAAACATTTTCTCCCAGTTTCTGGCTTGTCTTTTAATTCTCTTAAAAGTGCCCCTAGAACAGCAGAAGTTTTTAATTTTAATGAACTTCATTTGGCAATATTTTCTTTTATAGATTGGGTTTCTGGTGTTGTAACTAAGAGATCTTTGCCTAACCCAAGACCACAGAGATTTTTTTCCTATGGTATCCTCTGGGAGTTTTATAGTATTTTAGGTCTATAATACATTTTAAGTTACTTTTTGTATATGGAGTGAGGCATGGATAAAGGTACATTTTATTTTACCTGTAGATATCTATTTAATGGCACCATTTGTTGAAAAGACTAGCCTTTCTCCACTGAATTGACTTTGAAACTTTGTTTAAAAAATATATATATTTCTAGACTCTATTTTGTTCCATGGTTCTATATTTCTGTCTTTATTCCAATACCACATTGTCTTAATTAATCGTTTTAGTTTTGTAGTCAATCTTGGAACTGGTAGCATTCATCATTTAACTTTATTCTTCTTTTTAAAAGTTGTTTTTCCTATTCAAAGTCCTTTGCATTTCCATGTAAATTTTAGAATTGGTCTTTCAATTTCTATAAAAAATCCTGTTGTGATTTTGATTGTGATTATGTTGAATCTCTAGTACCAGGTTGATTCGAAGTGGTGAGAATAAACATATTTATCTTGTTCCCAATCTTGGGGAGAAAGTGTTCAGCTTTTAACCATTTAGTAGGTTTTTTTATAGATGCGCTGTATCAGGCTAAATAAATTCTTTTCTATTCATAGTTTGCTCAGTTTTTAAAAAATTATAAAAGAATATTGGATTATATATATTTTTTTCTACATCTATTGATATGGTCATAATTTTTCTTTTTTTGTGTGGCAGACAGAATAACAGCCTTCAAAAATGTCCATGCCCTAATCCTTGAAATCTGTGAAACTTACACGGGAAAAAGAACTTTGTCGATTTGATTAAGTTAAGGCTATGACGATGTGGAGAGTATCCTAGATTATCCAAGTGGGCCCAATGCCATCACAAGCTTCCCTAAGAGATGGAAGAGAAAGGCAAAAAATCAGAGATGGAGATGTGATGGCAGAAACAGAGGGGGAGAGAGGGAGAGAGAGAGGGAGAGAAGGAGAGAGAGAGAGGGAGAGCGAGTTAGTTGAAAATGTTATGCTGTTAGTTTTGAGGATGAAGTAAGGAGGAGGTGGCTATGACCTGGAATGCACACAGCCTTTAGAAGTTGGAAAAGGCAAGGAAATACATTCTCCCCTAGAGCCTCCAGAATTAATGCAATCCTGTATTAACTTGATTTTAGCCTAGCGAAACCCATTTGGACTTCTGATTAGCAGAACTGTAAGATAATTTTGTGTTGTTTAAGCCGCTAAGTCTGTAGTAATCTGTTATATAACAAAAGGAAATTCATATGATGAATTACATTGATCTAATTTTGAATATTAAACAAACTTTGTATCCCTGGAGTAAACCTCCTTGGTCATGATGTATTATCCATTTTATATATTGTTGGATTCAATTGGCTAAAATTTTATTTAGAATTTTGCATCTGTGTTCAAAGGGTTTTGTAGTTTTCTTTTCTTGTAATGTCTTCGTTTGGCTTTGTCATCAGAGTGATGTTGGCCTCATGGAATAAGTTGGAAAGGGTTCTCTCCTCTATTTTCTGGAAGATTTTGTGTTATATTGGTATTACGGCTAAAACTGAGGTGTTTCTCCTGCTCTCACACATCACTCAACACAATGCTTCTGACATTGGGGTGCGTGGGTTATTTCTGCACATACCAAGCATTGTCCAGCGGACACAGCTGGGAGTCCTCTCGTTCAGTTCAGTTCTGGCTCTATCTTCCTGGAGGTGCCTTCTTCAGATCCCACAGGTTCAGGGCTCACTCCCACCAGACCCCCCCCGACTACTGATGCCAACTGTAAGCCCCTGTGCTTTTGACCACCCCAAGGGTTCTCAGGATTCCTTCCTCTGGTTCGAATAAGTTGCTACAGTGGCTCACAGAACTACTTTACTTATGTTTACTTATTTATGATAAAGGATATTACAAAGGATACAGATGAACAGCTAGATCAAAGGCATGCATAGGGAAAGGTCTGTGGGAAGGGGCATGCAGGTTCCTTCCATGCCCTCTCTGGGGGTGCCACCCTACAGGCACCTCCACATGCTCAGCTATCAGGAAGCTCCCTGAATCCAGTCCTTTTGGGTTTTTAGGGAGGCTTCATTACATAGGCACGATTGATCAAATCATTGGCTATTGGTGATCAACTCAATCTTTCGCCCCTCTCCATTCCCTAGAAGTTGTGGGGCGAAGCTGAGAGTCTCAACCCTTTGATCATGCCTTTGTCTTTCTGGCGACCAGCCCCCATTCTGAAGCTACCTAAAAGCTACCAGCCACCAGTTATCTCATTAGCATATGCTATGGTCTGAATGCTGGTGTTCCCCCCCAAATTTACACATTGAAACCTAACACCCAAGATGATGGTATTAAGAGATGGGGCCTTTTGGGAAGTGATTAAGTTATGAGGGCTCCACCCTCATGTGTGGCATTAGTGTCCTTCTTAAAGAAGTTGAAGGAAGCGGCTGGGTCCATTCTGTCCCTTGTACCATGTGAGGACACAAAAGCAAGGCACCGTCCATGGAGCATGGAACAGCCCTCCCAGACACCAAATCTGACGGTGCCTTGATCTTGGACTTCCCGGCGTCCGGGACTGTGAGAAATAAATTTCTTTTGTTTATAAATTACCCATTCTAATATACTTTGTTATAGCAGCCTGAACAGACTGAGACAGCATACAGAAGACACTCTTGTCACTCTGGAGATTCCAAGGGTTTTAGGAGCTCTGTGACAGGAAATGGTGCCCAGACCAAATATGTATTTCACAATATCGCAGCTTCCTTAAATGTTTACTAAAATTCCCCAGAGGTCATCCAGTCTGAAGTTCTCTTTGTGGGAGGGTTTTAACAACAAATTCAGCTTATTTAATAGATATTCCCTCATTCCTTTTAATATCTGTAGACTCTACAGTGAAATAATTTCTCTCATTCCTGGTATTGGTAATGTGTGTCTTCTCTGTTTTTCCCTGATCAGTCTAACTAGGGGTTTGTCAATTTTATTGATTTCTTCAAAGAATCAGCTTTTGTCTTTATTGATTTTCTGTATTATTTTTCTGTTTTCTGTTTCATTGATTTCTGCTCTAATCTTTGTTATTATTTTCTTCTGCTTACTTTGGGTTTAATATGCTCAATTTTTCTCTAGTTTCTTAAGGTACAAGCTGAAGTAATTGACTTGAAACTGTTCTTCTCTTCCAATATTGATATTTATTGCTGTAAATACCCTCCTAAGTACTGTTATGGTAGCGTCCCACTAATTTTGTGTTTGCATTTTCATTCAGTTCAAAATACTTTATAATTTCTCTTTTGATTTCTTCTTTGACCCATGAGTTATTAAAATTATTATTTAGTCTCCAAGTATTTGGTGATTTTTACATATCTCTGTTATTGATTTCTAACTTAATTTTATTATAGTCAGAGAACATTATTTGTATGACTTGAATTATTTTAAATTTATTCAGTCCTTTTTTATGGCTCAGAATATGATCTCCCTTTTAAAATATTCTCTGTATACTTGGAAATAGTGTGTATTCTGATGTTGTTGGGTGGAGTGCTCTAAAAGTGTCAATTAGGCCAAGTTGCTTTATAGTATTATTCAAATCTCCCAAATCCTTAGTGATTTTCTGTCTGCTTATTTTGTCAAGTATTGAGAGATGAGTATTGAAATTTCCAACTGTAATTGTGGATTTGTCCATTTCTTCCTGCAATTCTATCCATTTTTGCATGATGTAATCGTGGATTTATCCATTTCTTCCTGCAATTCTATCCACTTTTGCATGATGTATTTTGAAGCTTTGTAATTAGATGAATAAACATTTTGAATTGTTATGTCCTCTTGATTGATTGATCCATTGATCATTATGAAATAAACTTCTTTATCCCCAGTCATATTTTTGTGATCTAAAATCTATTTTGTTTGATAGTAGTATAGTGACTCCAGCTTTCTTTTATCTAATGTTAGCAGGGCATACCTCTTTGCATCTTTTTACTTTTAATCTGCTTGTGTCTTTATATTTCTTTCTTTCTTTCTTTTTCTTTTTTTTTTTTGAGACAGGGTCTCACTCTGTCATCCGAGCTGGAATGCAGTGGCCTCATCATAGCTCACTGCGGCCTCAAACTCCTGGGCTCAAGTGATCCTCCTGCCTCAGCCTCCTGAGTAGCTGGGACTATAGGTGTACACCACTATTGTATTTGGGTCTTTATATTTAATGTATATTTTAAAGAGCATATAATTCGGTCTTGATTTTTTTAATCCAGCATGACAATTTCCACCTTTTTATTGGGGTGTTTGGATTATTTACATTTAATGTGATTATTGACATGGTTATGTATAAGTCTGTCATCTCGTCATTTGTTTTTTATTTGTCCCATCTATTGTTTGTTCCCCTTTTCATCTTCTTCTGCCTTCTTTTGGATTAAATGCATATTTTCTTTATTTCTAATTTATCTCCGTTGTTGACTTATTAGCTATAACTTTTAATTTTGTCATTTTAGGGGTTGTTTTAGGGCGTATAGTATGTATCTTTAACTTATCCTGGTCAAATGATATCATGTCATGAGAATCTTACCATAGTATATTTCCCCTCTCTCAGTCATTATCATATTGTTGTCATGCATTTTACTTACATATATGTTATAAATCCCATGATATACATTGCTATTGCTTAAATAGTCAATTATCTTTTCAAGTGGTCTAAATATTAGTAAAACATATATTCACCCATGTAGTTATCACTTTTGGTTCTTTTTGTTCCTTGAATCCATATATCTCTGGTATCATTTTGCTTCTGCCTGAAGGACTTCCTTTAGCATTCCTTGTAGTGAAAGCCCATTGGTGATTGATTCTTTAAGCTTTTGTACGTCTGAAGTAGTCTCATTTTGTCTTTGTTTTTGAAAGATACTTGTGCTGGGTTTGGAATGACAGGCTGACCCCAACTTTCTTTGGGTACTCCACTCACACATATACAAGGTTGTTTAAAGTTGCCCTACAGATCATTGATGCCCTCTTTTATTTATTTTTTTTTAAGGAAAAGGAAAGAGGAGTTTATTAATTTGCTGGTAAATGAGGAGGTTGGCAGACTCCCATCTCAAAGTACCAACGTCCTGCTTCTGAGCAGAAGTACGGAGTTATAACATTCTGATTCATCCCATCTTCCATGTGACTTATGCCTAGACAATTCCTTTGAGCCATCTCCTGTGGCACAAAGAACAAAGGACGCTCCCCTGCCCTTCCCGACCACTGCCCTGAGGCAGGGATATATAGATTTTAGTTCTCAAAAATGATGAGGGGGTTTTAAAGAGACAGAAAACATTTTTACCCTTTTTCAGTTCATTTTCTCTGTAACACATTCTCCACTGTCAATTTTACCCTTCCACATCTCTGGGAGGAGGGGCGACATAGTCATCAAGCTACGTCCTGCTGAATTGGGTGATGCCCTCTTTTTTTTTTTTTTTTTTTTTTGAGACACAGTCTCACTTTGTTGCCCAGGCTAGAGTGAGTGCCGTGGCATCAGCCTAGCTCACAGCAACCTCAAACTCCTGGGCTCAAGCGATCCTCCTGCCTCAGCCTCCCGAGTAGCTGGGACTACAGGCATGCGCCACTATGCCCGGCTAATTTTTCTATATATATATTTTTAGTTGTCCATATAATTTCTTTCTATTTTTAGTAGAGACGGGGTCTCGCTCTTGCTCAGGCTGGTCTCGAACTCCTGACCTTGAGCGATCCACCCGCCTCGGCCTCCCAGAGTGCTAGGATTACAGGCGTGAGCCACCGCGCCCGGCCGGGTGATGCCCTCTTTTAAAAAAAATTCTGTTTTTCTCTCTGAGTTTTATTTGGGTAGTTTCTATTGCTATGTCTTCAAGTTCACTAATCTTTCCTTCTGCAATGTCTAATCTGCCATTTATCCCATTCAGTCTGTTTTTGACTTTAGCTTGTGGTTTTCATCTCTGTAAGTTTGATTTGCATCTTTTTTTATATCTTAAATGCTTTTGCTTAACTATTTGGACATATGGAACACAGTTATAATAGCTGTTTTAATGTCCTTGTTGGCTGATTCTAACACCGGTGTAAATTCTGAGTCTGTTTTAAAATTAATTGATTTTTCTCTTCATTATAGAGCATATTTTCCTGCTTCTTTGCATGCCTGATAATCTTTGATTAGCTGCCAGACATTGTGATTTTTACCTTTTTTGAGTATTTTTACATTCTCTTGAGTATTTAAATCACATATGCATTAGGTGTTTTTCTATTCCTGGTTATCTTGTCTTTCTACAGATATTGTGAACTTTGTTCTGGAATGCAATTAATTTATTTGCAGGAAGAGTTTGATCCTTTTAGGTTTTGCTTTTAAGTTTTGTTAGGTGTGACCAAAGCAGCATTTAATTTAGGGCTAATTACTCCTCAGTGTTGAGGCATGACTCTTCTGAGTATTCTACCCCATCTGGCATGAATCATGAGGTTTTCTAGTCTTGGCGAGAACAGACGTTATTCCAGTGTGATTGCTGGGTACTATTTCCTCTAGTATCTTTAGATAGTTATTGGCCCAGCCGTGGGTATTTTCCTTATACACACGTGCTGGTCAGTACTCTGATGAATGCTTGAGGGGGACCCTCTGCAGGCTTCAGGGCTCTCACTCTCCATGTAGGTCTCTCCTCTTGAGTGCTCGGTCCTGCAATTCTAGTTGTCTTGGTCTCTCTGGACTCTCAGCTCCATCTCCTCAATTTGGGGTGTTTTCTAGGCTATGTCTCCATTCCTACTTTCCGTGATGCAGCCTGAAAGCTCTCCCCCTAAGCTGAGATGATTTTAGGGCTCACCTTGTTTGTTTCCTGTCTTCCAGGGATACTATCCTTTGTTTTCTGACTTCCGGTGTCTTGAAAAATCATTGTTTCCTATATTTTGTGTGCCTTACTTTTTGTTGTTTCGGGTGAGAGGGTAAATTTGGTCTCTGTTACCTCATCTTGGATAGAAGAAGAAGTCTTCATGGCTTTAAGCACCATCTATATGGTAATGACTCCCAAATTCACCCCTGAACTTCAGACTCTCATATCCAGCTTGGAATAGTCATGGCTCAGCCCCTCAAACTCACCACGTCCGAAATGGAACTCCTGATTCCCCTCATCCAATCCCTCCTTCCTGTCTTCCCTGTCTTAGAAAATGTTCGTGAAGATGTTCAAGCAAAAAACTGTGGAATTAGCCTCTTTTTCACTCTTTCACTCACATTCTGTATCACTACCCTCAGTAACTCCTTGACCTTCAAAATGTGTCTCCCATCTGAGACCCTATCGTCACCCCACCACTGGTTGAAGCTACTGTCATTACTCACCTGGAATCTTGCAACAGCTTCCTAACCCCGACCACCTGCTTTTGTTCCGTGTTCGCCCCATAGTCTATTTTTCCTTCAGAAGCCAGTGAGCCCTTAAAATTTTTAGCCCCATCACGATTGTTCAAAACCCTCCAATGGCTTCCTAACGCAACTTTAGAATAAAGCCGGGGGTCCTCGTCATGGTGCCCAGGACCCTACATGATATGGCCTCCATCACCTCTCTCATCTCATCCTCTCCCGTCTCTGTCTCGCTCACTCCACTCTGGCTCCCCAGGCCTTCTTGCTCTTCCTTGGACATGCGAAGGACCCTCTGGCTTCAGAGGTTACTTCCTCTTCCAGTGCCTGGTTTGCTTCCCCTACGTTATTTCCATAAGTCTCCATCCGTCTCAGCTCACAGTCACCCCTGCAGAGGGCCCTTCCGTAGCTGTCTGACCTAAGGCAGCTCCTGCTGCTTCCTAGCCCCTTACTCTGCTTGATTTTGCCTCTCAGAGCTTATCTCCACCTGACATCTTACACATTGACTTGTGCATGTATGTATGTCCCTCTCTCTCAGTGGCATGTAGGCTCGTGAAGGTGGGGACTTGGTCTTGGTCGCTGCTCAGTTCCCTGTGCCTAGAACGATGCTTGGCGCACATCAAGCAGGTGCTCCATGAAGCCGATTGAGTGAATGAATGGATGAGTGCTCTTCTGGGCCACTGGGCACAATCTACCGGCTGTGTGACTCTGGCAAAGTCCTGTGCCATCTCAGGGCATGCCCTTTTCTACCGGCCACTGGCTAAAAGCCCTAGGCATTTATGTTCGGTTCCCTGCCACGCTGGACACCACGCCAGAGGGGACTGGGCGCGGTGCGCACTATCCAGCGTTTGATGGCGCCCAGCTTTGCCTTGCCACGATCACCACCAGAGGGCGCTCGATGCTCAGAGCATGGACCGGGGCGCCAACCGGTGGGTGTCACCGAGACCGAGGGTCATGTAGGACCCTGTTTGTAGGTGGTGTACATGTGTGTGGGGAATGGGGAGGCGTTTCTAGGGGTCCTGGATCTGGGGTTCAGGGCATTGGATCTCAGTTCTGCTGCTCACCCTCCCATGTTCCCCTCCCAGAGACAGACCCTGGGGACATTTTTCACTGGTGTCTTCCTGGGGAAGGGAAAAAGTGGGCCCACTGGGATGGAAACTGTTTGGGGGTGCTCACATATCCTGGACCCCAAAACCTCCTTGTGGCTTTGGATCAGGCAAGTAAACCTTCTGGCGTCACTGAGCAGGGCGACCATATGATCCCTGGGGTCTTTTCAAGGAGCTGGAGTCCCGGCAGACCGGGCCGAGCCTCTCAGCCCTTGGCTGCCCCTCCACAGGTCCGGAAGACCCCACCCCAGGTTGTAGGTTGTCCCTCAGGCTCCCAAGGCCCTCGCAGGGCAATCTCAGCAGGAGTGAGGGAGGCCTTGTGAGTGGAGAGGCTCACACGTAGGCAAGCTCATTTCATTCTCTCAGTAAGTTGGAGTGGTTTTTTCTATTGACCCACATACAAATGGGGAAACTGAGGCCCAGCAAGTAGGAAAGACAGTTTGAAGTCACATATCAGCATGTGGTGTGTTTGGTTCCCCTGTACCTTCTGTTTGAGGTGTGCCCGATGCCCCCTTGGGCCATTCCCTTTCTAGAGAGTTACCCACTCCTGCTCCAACGCAGCCTCTGAGGCTTCGTACTTGCTGTTCCCTCTGCCTGGAATATCTTTCCTTCAGATCTTCACGTGGCTGGTTCCCTCATCACTGAGGCAGCAGATGTCACTCCCTCAGAGAGGACTTCCCCGGCTGCATCCCATCCCTCTATCCCACCAGCTTGTCTTATTTCCTCTCGAGCACTGTCACCGTCTGAAATTAGCCAGTTTCCTGGTTTCTGGCTTACACTCTGTCTCCCCTTCAGACAGAAAGCTCCACGAGGGCAGGACCTTGCCCGACTTGCTCCCCAGCGGGCCGTGCCTCGCACAGGGCACACGGGAGGAGGAGCCCATGGCTACTACTGAACGAGTGAGTGAGGGGGACATTGCCTGTCACTCATGAAGGTCCCCACACAGGATCCCAATAGCACAGAGTCACTCCTGAGCCCTTCCTGGAGGCCCTGGCTCCATGACGCCCCTGGGCTGACGTGCCCACTCCTCTCTGGGCTTCTTACTCCCCCACCCGCTCCCCCATAAGGGGGACACTCCTCAGATAGGAGGCCATGGAGTGTTTGATTTAAGAAGAGCCAAAACCAAGATATGAGAGGAGGAAGGAGGGGAGCAGGGGACCCTGAGGGTGGGGTCCAGCCTCTGGTTCCCTGAGGAGTGAAGCTTCAAGGACCCAGGGCACAGCTGCCCACACCCGAGACTGCAGAGGCGCCGATGCCTTTGTTTTCCAAAACTCAGGCTGTGTGTGTGCATCGAGCGTCTAGCCGTGACGACTGCCCTTTCTGAGACGGTTGGAGGCCTGGTCTTGTCAGGAGCTGCAGAGGACATCTCCCCGCGCTGTGTGTCAGCGCTAAGTGCTCTAAGAGCCCTCCTTGTGCCAAGAGTGCCAACTTGCGGGACGGCCTAGGGACTGGGTTGAGAGCAGAGGATGGATGCTGCAGGAGAACAAGCCAGGCTTTGGGCCAGGGAGGTCTGGATTTGAATTCCGGCTCCGTCACTTCTGTGCTGTGTGACCTTGGGTAAGCGACTTCCTTTCTCTGAGACGAGAAGAAGTGAACTCTGAGGATTGTGCTTTGCTCGAACTGACCCTGGAGCTCAGCTTTTCTGTCTGGTTCCTGGTCACATTCAATGTCCAGCACAAAGGGCACCTTCTCTGGGAAGCTTCCCGCCATCCCACACCTGGAGAGTCTGCTGGGGTTGCTCGGTTACGCCTGTGTCTGTAGCATGCTGGTGTTGTCTGTTCAGATGTCTGTCCCCCTCCCACTAGACTGGAGCCCCCGCAGGCAGGCCGCTTCATGGTTTGTGTCTGCATCCCGCATGCCCAGCGTGGGGACAGGACACCAGAGTTGTGGTGGTGATGCTGAGTGTGTTGGGGCTCTCGGACTGGATCGATTTCTATTCTCAGGGATCCCTCAGGATAAACTTGCCACCCCCATCACCCCAACCTGATCCCTCATCCAGCAATCTCTGCCACCTCTACCCCCTCAGTGGGGTTGCCCAGAGTGAGATGACATCATCGGCCACCGCAGCAGCTAACCCACCACGTGCCAGGCATGGTACTGAACCCTCAACACGTCTTATCTCATTTAATCCTCATGGCCATGCTATGATACTATTTTTATCCCCATTTTAGACACGAACAAACTGAAGCTCAGAGAGCTCAAGTGACATGTCTGAAGTCACACAGCTCACAAACAGCAAAGCTAGTGTGTGCTGGTAAATGTTTAACAACCATTTCTCCAAACAAACAAACAAGCAAACAAAAGCTTCAGCTTGTGGTGTTTGCTACTTTCTGTGGTGTGAATGCTCCCGCAGAATCTCAGGTTCCCAGCATGGCATCACTGAACGTGGGGTCGGGGAGAGATGCTCACGGCTGGCCCTCGTGAATGGGTGGGTCCGCTTCAGCACACGCAGGAGCAAACGCAAGCCTGGTCGATGCCGAGCGGTCAGCCTTCTTTCTAGATCCCTAAGATCTGGTGTGAAGCGATAAAAGGAAGGTTCAGGAGAGTGTGTATCAAAAGGAAAAAGAATATACACACAGACATACAAAAGAACACTTGTGTGTGTGTACGATTTGCTTGCATGTGTAAATCTCGCAGGATTTGCCAGAAACTGGTAACATCACTGGTTTTCTCCAGGGAAGGCAAGTGGGAGACAGGATGGGAGAGATTTTTTTTCTGCGTATCCTTTTTGTACTTTTAAAATTTTGAACCATATGAGTGTGTTAACTATTCAAAAAAAAAAAAACCCCCGAACAAACAAAAACCAAACCCAGACAAGCAACTCACCGTCAACCACAAACAGGCCCCGGGCTGCTCTGTGCGGCTGCACCAGGGCAGGGCGTGCTGAGCAGCTCGACTGGTGGTCGGCGCTGCCCACCAGACCACACTGCCTTTTGGCAGCCCTGGGCTGTGCAGCCAGGCCCGTGGGTGGGTGGTGCAGAAGTCATGGTCTTTCCGCAGCGTGAGGGATGGGTGCACTTGCTTTAATTCTCATCCATGCGGCTTGGTCACTGAGACCATGGCACTGCACTGCACTCTAAACTCAATTAGAAATTTAACAAACCTTATAAATCCTCCCCAGCCTGAGCCTTGTAAATCTCTGGAGTGGGGCCGGCTTAGCACTTATCCATCTCTGCCTTAATGACCTCCCCAGCCCGGCCGGGAGTGATTCAGGGCTGGTGACAGGTCTAATTAGTGAGCGTGAACTGCAGCTCCAAGTAAGGGGAGGAGGAAGAGCGAGCTTGGTCCCTGCCTCAGTGGCGTAAGGGAAGTGGGTCCTGGCCCTTGTCCAGGCCAGACCTTGGGACTCTTTCGCACAAGGCAGGAGGGGCGAAGGAGGACATGGCAAGTGTCTCTTTGCTTGTTAATGCAGCCCTGCTGATGGTGGGTCCCGCGTGTGTATTGTTTGGGGAAGGCTGTCGTGTGGCCTGACACGTATAACATTATTGTGTCAAGGGCCGTGTAGGACCCAAGTCGTCTCTCAGCAAGGCAGCAAGTTTGCGGGCAGATTTGAGGCCAGGTTGATGGTGTGTGTCGTGGAGAGTTTTCCGGGTGGGTTTTAATTTCCTGGGGTCTGAAGGAATTGTGTTCCAGAACAACACACGTAAAATCAGAGAGGGTCCAGATAGCCCCATTTCTAAGAGTTCAGGGTTTAGGTTTAGTGAGAGTATGGATTTTCCAACCAAGCTGACTATCCTTGTGAGGTAGTGAGCTCCCCGTCAGTGGACAGACAGTCTGGGATCCTCTACCATTAATGGAGGACCAGCCGTGTGCCTCATCAGACACCAAATCTGCCACCACTTCAACTTTCAGAACTGTGGGAAGTAAATGTATGTAGTTTATGGTATTTTTGTTATAGCAGCCCAAACGGACTGAGACATTTGGGGGTGGGTGAGTCTGAGGCCCTCCCCTTTTACCCATGACTCCTCCTGCTTAAACGTAGGAGGCAGCGCAGGTGCTGGGACTGCCTGGGGGGACCGGGTCCCAGCTCTCACCCCACCAGCCCCTCTGACCGCCCCCCGCCCAGACCCTAGAGCCCTAACCAGGAGGAGGCCTAGGTAATTGGTTCTATTCAAGCTTCATCCTCAGTGGTGCAAAAGGGAAAGTTATAAATATTTTTATCTATAACTCACGATGAATAAAAATTTAATTACACGGAAAAATTTAAATTTCATAAGAAATAAATATTAATCCTGAAGAGTGACTTTTGTGGGAAATTAACTTTCACATGTTATCAATCTGGGGGTACCTGGGGTCTGAGAGGGCTGGAAAGCCTCACCCCCCACTGTTCAGGCTCTTGGTCTGGGGTGCGGGGGTCTCTACTCCTGAGACTGACGGTTCAAGGACTCAGATCTCCACCCAGCGAAGCCCACCTCTCCCCAGCCTTGGGGGCAGCAGGGCGGCGACTCTGAGGGTCTGCTACCCACCCTCACCAGGCCTGTTTCAGCACGTCAGCCCCTCCCTCCTGTCAATGACAGGCCATCACCCCCCACGTCCAGGTATTTTTCTAGGTGCTGAGGCTACTGCAGGGAAGGAGCCAGACGCCCTCCATGCCTGCATGGGGCCTAAGGTCACAGGAAGGAGACAGACACGAAATGAGTAGCCACCAAGACCACTGCTCAGTTAATACCCCTCTACTGGGCATGAATCTTCTGGCCCCCATGTGGTTTATTTATTATTGTTATTTTACTTAAAAATTCAAGTAAGACACATATACAGAAAGGTGCCCCAGACATAAGCACACAGCTCAGCGCACAGTGCGTGAGAATGCACATCCCGGGTTGAGGCGCACAGCATCCGCTCCAAGCGGGGCGTCTGACGCAGGGGAGCCCTGCCTTGGGGACCTTCACAGACGGCTGAATGGATGATCCTTGCTGCCGGACCAGGGAGAGAATAGGTAGGGCAGTCTAATACTAGTAGCAACATCTCAATACGTGCCAGACATTTATCATGTGCCAGGCTCAACTCTAAGTGCTTTATGGGTATTAGCTCATTTCACCGACAAAACCCCATCAAGTAGGTGCCGCTATCACCTCCATTTTATCAATGAAAAAACCAACACACAGAGGTTAAGTAACAGGTCCGAAGTCACCCAGGTGGTGGGAGATAGCAGGTTATAGCTGAGTCCCTTAGCTTGAAGACCCAGGCTCCTCTGAGATGCGAGAGCCCAGGTCTTAATTCCAGGACACTTGGGATCTGGAACTGCTGCAAACCTTTGGATGTTGCCCCTCATTCAAAACGAGAACTGCTG
Organism: Eulemur rufifrons; assembly: GCF_041146395.1. Lineage (NCBI taxonomy): Eukaryota > Metazoa > Chordata > Mammalia > Primates > Lemuridae > Eulemur > Eulemur rufifrons. The sequence continues at coordinate 25,522,425 of NC_090990.1, forward strand.
TGTGGCCTTGGGCAAACGTCTCAACTCTCTGAGCTTCAGGTTCTTCTTTGAGAATTGGGGATAAAAGTCCCCACTCTCACCTTCCGGGGTTCGTATGGGTTGGGAAGGGGTGGCAGAGGTGGGCGTCATAACCCTGGTGGCAGGGATGAAGCTGATCCTAACCGTGAGCCACTCTGGGTCATGCCCTGTGCCGATGCGGACACGCCGAGCACACCGTGTATCTCGTTCACTCTCACTACAAGTGACCTCCCTGTGAGGCAGGCCCTGTTACTGTTCCCGTGAGTGGGGACACTGTGGCATGTCACCCGGGCCTCGGGAGGCGTCTGAGGAGGGTGGGATGGTCAGAGAAGCTTCCTGGGGAGCGGTGGGGTAGGGGGTGCTGCTCTGGGCGTGCAAGTGAAGGCAGGATTTGGGACCTGCATTCGAGGAGGGGTCCCACATGAGCAGGAGTGAGGAGGCTGACGTGTGCGTGCTGTGTTGGGGGCTGGAAAGGCGTTCTCTGCTGGGCTGGGCTGAGGCCAGGCTGGGCTCTGAGCTGCTGGCCTCACTCACTTCTCCACACATGCTAGAGCCGAGGCCATCCCGGGCCAGGGCTGCAGAGCCTGGGTCTGTGGACCTGCTGCATGGGGTGGAGGAGGGGCAATAGGGACAAGAACTTGGACATGGCCTGGCAAATCAAGTCCTTGGTTCTTGGGCCTGAGACCAGGGCTAAAGGGGCTCGCTGGGCCTATGTGCCAGCTGGGGGCCATGGGGTGATGCCCAGGAGTCCTTGTCCTGCAGTTGTCAGCGACGTGGCTGGCTGGGACAACTATAGCCTGTGTGTGGCAAGGGGAGTCCAGAGGAGGACAGGGCCCAGGGGTTGGATTCCCCTCAATGACCTTTCATGGAGGTGGGTGCCAGGGACCTGCACTTCTCCAGGGACCAAATGGACCAGGTCCCCCTCAGTACTGGGAAATACCTTAGATGCTTATTTGGCTGGTGGTACTTTAGGCAGCAGGTAGAAAATTCATCTTCTGCAGCAAAAACATAGGAAAGCTTCCCTGCTCCTTCCGGACCAGACCCAGACACACATACAGACATACTCACACATCCAGACATGGATATGCATGCAGACATGCATGCACAAGGTACACACAGACATGTGTGCTCACACAGACACGTGTGCACACGCAGATGCTTGTACACAGCCGCCTGCACGACCACAGAGACACCCGGGTGCTCATGCGTCCCTGGAATTCACCCTCCCGACTGTGTTCTGCTGATGGAATGCAGTAATATTTTTCTATTAAATGTTGCATTTGTTGTGTCTTTTAGTAGCTTCCCTCATTAAAAATGATATTATCCCTATAAATAAGCCGGCGTCTGAGAAGGGTGCCCGACTCCATTTCTCTTCCTAATTGAGACACTTAGCTTTGATTTGCACGTCTGCACGTCCTGAGCGGATTAATTTTCAATTAATGCTCCCGGGGCGGGTGGCTGCAGGCAGTGTGGGCTCAGGCAGCCCAGTGGCCTGGGAGTAGCCGCCGCAGGAGCTGGGGCCAGGGCGGGCTGGGACCAGGAGGACACAGGGAGCGTTTTTCTCCAGTGTTTCGTGGCCGTGTGGAAGAGGCCCCTGGGGCCTGTCGGGAGCTCTGTAGTCTCTCGTTCTTTGTGGGAAAGCGGTCCCTGGAGGCCTCATTTGTGGGACGCGCTCTACTCCCCCGTCACGAAAGGGCCCCCAAACTCTGGCCCTTTGCTGACGGAGGCCAGGGGGCCTGCTCAGTGCTCGGCTGTTAAGGGCCCTGCTTTGTGGGCCGGGCAGCTTTGAGGAAAGCTGGTTATGGTGGCCTCACTGCCTCTGCTAAGCGGGGCCAGGAGTTAGTCCTGCCGCCCACAGGCCTGGTGCCTGGTGTGTGACTATCCTAGGGAGGGCTGAGGGCCTGTGTGGCTTAAATGGTTAAGATCCTGGGTTCTGCAACCAGACAGCTCTGGGATCGCAGTCTTGTTCTGTCACTTCCTAGCAGGGTGACCTTGGGCCATTTCGTCTTGGAAAGACTTAGTTTCCACATCTGCAAAGTGGAGATAGTAAGATAAACACCATAAATGTTGTTGTGGGGATTAAAGTAGACAATGCAAGCAGTGCTTGGTGCTCACTAATGTGTAGCTCTCCTTCCTCCCTCTCTTCTTCCTCCTCCTTCTCTTCCTTCTCTTCTTTTGCCTCCTCTTCCTCCTCCTGCATGTCTATCCATAAGGCTGGTTTACCACCTGTACCTGCCCCTCCAACTGCCAGACCCTTTGCCTTGGACCTGTGCCTGCAAACAGGAGCCTCCCTGTCCCGCCTGGGATTTCCAGCTACCACGGGGACTCTGTACCCATGGCCTCTTTCCCCTCAACGCCTGTGGGTGTTTGGTGGCTCAGGGTGCTGATGTGCTTGTTGGCATCCTGGGAACCCCTCCACTCTAGCTGGAATGGTCAGGACAAGGTCTCACCTGCTCAACCCAGGGTGTCTGCTCAACGCATTGGGTACCACCTCCTGGTTCTGCCCTCAGCCCCCGGCTGGCAGCATCCCTGGGCCTCAGCCTCCCGTGGTTTAGCCTTCTTTGTGGAATCCACATAAAAATGAGTAGCTGCATCTCAGTCCTTGAGTGTTGTCACAGTCAAAGACACACCAGTCTGGGAGCCAAAAAATGGAAAAGCCACTTGAATGTTTATTAAAGTCTTTTGAAGAACACTAAGGAAGATGCTATTCACAAGAAACGGCATTGCATCTTAAAACCCTAGTTTCTGCTATCATCTTTCTATCTATCTATCATGAGTGTCTGCTGGTCCTCAAATCTCCCCCCTCCCTCTCTCAGGACTCCCCCAAATTCTCCCCCAGATGCAACCTGTCCTGGCTCTGGTCCAGAGTTTGCAAAATGGTGACCCAAGAGTCTATCTTGCTCATAGACTTATCTTATTAGGTCTGCATAATATTACATTTATATTTTTTGAAATAGTGGGTAACATTTAAAAAGTGGGGATTTCACATAAAAACGTGCATTTCTAGCTTCACTTGAAGATTTAGTTCTGGCAACACTGGGCCGCCTCATTCACTTCTGATCCCCACCTGGCACCTGTCGGCATCTGCCCACATGACCCTTGTTCTTGTCTTCCCCTCCCCCATCCCACCACTTACCCTGGGCCAGCTCATTTCTCTCTGACCAGTGACTATGCCTTGTCCCTTTGGCCAGCCAGCTCCTGGGCCCTCTCATTTCTCCCCCTTACTGTTACCATAAAGGACGAGGAATTGGGCAGGCAAAGACGGACCCCTCTTAGGCAGGTGAGCAGAAGGAAAGGATGTGAGCATTTCTGTGTTTGTATTTTTTCTCTCGTGGCACTTGCGAGGTCACCCCCCGAGCCTGAGGCCAGGGCAAGTCCTCCCAGCTCCTGGTCCCCGAGGGTGGGGCTCCCTCTTCTCAGCCTGGCTCCAGGGCCTCCTGCCAGGCCAGTTAAAAATTCCTCTCTTCAAAGCAAACCATCCCCATCTCAGAACTCTCCCATCAGAGCAGAAGGATTTTCTAGAACCAGCAACTCTCGCTTCTGGAGTAAGTAACGCTTTCGAAACTGCAGCGTCCTCCCTTGCTGAAGCCAAGCTTCCCCCTGAGGACCTGTCCTTCCTAGCACCGGCTGCTGTTGTGTCATCGGAGCCTTCCTGCCCATCCTCAGGGCTGCACTCCTGGTGTGGCTCATGCAATTCCAGTCACTCACCTTCCAGGCAAACGCTGGGAAGATGTTATAGCCCCAGGGCTCAGTGGGCAGATGATGTGAGTTCAAACCCTGGTTCTTCTGCTTCGCCCTGTGACCTCGATGAACGTATCCCACCTCTTTAAGCCTCAGTTTCCTCTATGAAACAAGGATAATAAGAGTACCTATTTCCCGGGGTGTGGTGCCGACTGGATGAGATAAAGCATTGCACCCCGATACTCAAAGTGTGGTCTTAGGAGCAGCACATCGGTATCGCCTCGGTGCTTACGCGGAATGCAGTTTCTCAATCCTCTCCCTGGGCCTGCTGACTCTGAACCTGCGTTTCAACCAGATGCCCAGGGGTTCCCTATGCACAGTCAGGTCTGAGAAGCTCTGAGTTAGCACAGCTCTTGGTATAAGGAACGTGGTAGCTGTCACGATCATTAGTCTAATAAGAATCCCTCATACTAAGGCAGATTCTGGTGCTGGAGAGAAGGCAGAGGTGGGGGGGGGGGGAGAAGAGGGGGAGGCTCAAATCCTGGCTCTGCAAATTAGTGCCTTGTGCCTACATCAGCCTCCCTCCCTGCCTCCTGTTCCCCGTCTATAGAAATGGAGATAATGATGCCACCTCTTGGAGCTGATTTGAGAGCTAAATAAGATTAAGCAGAAGGTGCTTCAGAGAGTTGTGGGAAGTGATTCTGAGATATGGAAGCTCTAAAAGCATTTTGCACACGTTTTATGTGCACTTTCTGCTATTGTCCCCACTTTATAGGTGAGATATTGAGGCATTTCAAAACCAAGGGTTTGTCCATGCAGCCAGTCGGCTACAGAGCTGCGTCTAGTCCTCAGACCCTAAGTCCACGACCAGTGCAAGAGCCCATACAGATGTCCTAGATCTGCCGGATCAGGTCACCGCCAGGGTCCCTGGACCCTGTCATCTGCCCACAGCCTCCAGTGGTGCCTCTTGCCATGCCGTGCTGTTGGCTGATTGCTTCTTGCTTCTGTGTTGGGGATGACAGTGGCTGCAGACCAGGGAGGGGCGTGGGGAGAGGCAGGGTGGGGCGGCTCTGGGAACTGATGGTTAATTAAAATGTCCTCAGAGGTGATCAATCCACAGTCAGTGGCTGGAATCCACAATGACCCAGCTCCTCTCTGGCCAAGCACGTGGCCTTCCTGGGGGTGGCAGGCAGGAGGCCTGGCTGTCCTCCTCCTGGTCCTCGGAGGCTGGGCACTGGGCAGTGCTGTCGACGCTGCCTCCAAAATATTCCCATCTTGTTTCCATAATAGCTTCTGTCACCGCTCTTGACAGGCCAGCCATTAAGTCTTTGGCAAAATTGTAAGAATTATTAACATATGAGGTTTTATATTATTTGACAGCTGTCGGCTCCTTTAGAATTCACATCACCCTGCTCCCTCCCTTCCCTGCCAGCCCCCTCCCTCGCCTTCCCCCTCCCCAGCCCATGAGCGAGGAGGGGCCCCTCAGTCACTGGGGAACAGGGACAGACAAGCCGTCTGGAGCGTCCCTCACAATCACTCTTGCACATCTGTGGAATGTTCCCTGTGGACAGACCCCATCTCTGGTCTTAACCTGGACCCTTCCTCAGCATCGGCCGCCCCACCCACACCCAGCCTCAGTGGCCTCAGTGACGACTCCCCACTCTCCGTCTACCCCTCCCTGCCCGTGGGACTCCCGACAGCGCTCGGGTCCCCCAAACATTCCTCACCCAACACGACCGAAGCCAACTCCCCGTGTGTGCCTCACTCGATCAGCTATCCTGTTTCCCAGGCCAGAACCCCAAGGGTCACCCTGGTCTCTTCTCCCACACCCGCACAGGCTCAGGCCCCCACGCCTGAGCCATTCTGCGTCCTCTTGACTCTGCCCTCTCCTTCCCATCCCTGATACCATTGCCCCACCCGGTCCCATCCTCTTTTGTGGGCCACCATGTCGTTTCCTTAGGCAGGTCCCCTACCACATCCCCGTGGGCCTTCCCATCAGAGCACCTGTCTGTCACATCTCCCGGTGTCGGGTGCTGGCGGCCTTCCTTCGTGGCTGCAGCCGCTCCCTCCACCCAGGCAGGCAGGAAGGGCTGGAGAAAGATGCCCCTCTCAACCAGGTGCTGATGGGAGTTGGTGTATAAAGACCCCAGCTCCTTCCCCCTTGGGTAGGATAACTCTGAGGCCCACAGTCTACCCTGTGGACCACCGAGGACCCTGTGGACCACCGAGGTCCCTGTGGAGTGAAGCTTCTTCCCCATTGTAGTAACCAGCTTGGTCAAGGCCCCCTTTCTCAGCAGCCTTCCTGCTCCACATCCCTCCTGATGTCCCCTGGGATCGCCTCTCAAGCAAACCCCTTGTGCTCAAATCCTGGTCTCAGAGTCTGCCCTTAGGCGAACCCAAACGAAGACAGGACTTGCCCTCTGTTGGTCCCGCACTCTGCAGCCGAGTGAGCCTTGGTGTCCACCTCTGACTTTCACGCCCTTCTTAGCGTTGTGCATGGTGCGGGGGTCCCTGTGCGTCCTCGTTCCATCCGCTGCTACTGCAGAGGAGATCTTCCTGACGCCCGTGGGCCCGGACCCAGAGAACCTGACTGTGCGCAGTATTTGGGGACTGCTGTTTACATTTCAAAAGGAGTTGCCACAGGCCTCACATGGCTAAACTTTTCTGGGTATCTTCATTAGATAAAGTTTGGCATTTACACAGCTATAAAATAATAAAGAGAAATACACTTCCGGATATCAAAATATATCACAAAGCTATGCTAAACAAAACTTGTATGGGTTAGCACAATAATTAATAAATTAACAGATACGTCCAAAATAATACCCTAATAAATAATAAAAGTGGCATTTCAAATGAGTGTAGAAAAGATAGGTTAGTCATGAAATGAGAGTGGACAATTAGCTATTTTAAAGACACCGACTTCTCATAAATTCCAGGTGGATCAAAATGTTAATATAAAAACCAAATCCTACAAGAACTCGTGAAGACAAAGATGATTATGGCAGGATGAAGTGGGCTTTTCCAAGCACTGATAAGACTGTGATAACTGACAAAATAAAAATAAAGAATCCCAAAGTCAAAAAGCAGACCAAGTGAGAGAGATATATATAGGCAGTATATACTACAGGGGCAAAAAAAAAAAAAAAAAAAAAAAGAAATTTAGTGGGTTTAGTTGAATCAATCTCCATTTTAGCTTGCTCCTGACACCCAGCATCGTGTACTTAAAAATCCAGATGAGCTGGAACAAATCCTGAAAAGGCAAACATTGGTCATCTGTCTGTCAAAGTGCTCACCCTCATGATGAGGAAGTTCTTCCTGGTGTCCAACCTGCATTCCTCTTGCCGACAATGGGAGCTTCTTCTCTTTTTCTGTCCTTACGGGAGTGGGAGGGCCTGTCCTTGAAAGAGCTTCCCCTACTATGTGTGGCCCCAGGGCGTCCAGGCCAGCAGGAGGCCTGGGCATGCGCTGCGTTGGCAGATGTGGTTTAGCCACACTTGAGGTCCAGGAGGACTCGCGAGATCATCAGCTCCGACATACAGGCTCACAGCTGGCCCTGCTGTTGTGCTGTCCTCCTCCCTGTCCCCATGTCCATCGTGAGCACACCCTGATCTACCCTGTCCTGAGCCCCATCCCAGCCCCATCCGGATCCCAGAATTGAGCCATCTCTGACCCCTGCTTCTCCCAACCCAGGCCTTGGTCGCAGCCCCCATGGTCAGGTCTTGCTGGGCTGCGAGGCCGCTCCAAGCCAGGCTGGCTGTGCCGGGAACAGATGGGCTCCCTGTGGACGCGGCAGCAGCGCAGAAGCTAATCCACTTTTATCTCGTTATGGTGACAGCCACCCTGTTAAATGGAATGGACTATCGATTCGGGGCTCACTTCCAGCCTGAGGATTTTCCATCACAGGCCTGAGTAGAATAGGAGAAAAGCAACACTTATTAACTCAGGTGCCAGTCAGGGAGAGGCTGGGGTGGGGGCCGGGGCTGGCAGGCGCAGGCGCCGGGCTGGCAGGCCAGGCCTCCAAGGTGCCGCGGATCCAGGCGCAGACCCAGCATCCGAGGGGGCCCCCTTTACCGCCTTCGCAAGGCAGACGGGGGACGAGGGCGCAGAGGCGCGTGACACACGCTGGCTCCCATACTCATGCAACAGCGGTGCCCACACACACCCAATGCTGATGCCCATGTACACACAATACTGACACACACAGGCAACGCTGACACAGATATACACAAGTACACTGACACATAGCAACTCTCATACCTACAGCTACACACTCAGTGCTGACACACACACCTACGTACCACACTGACACACATGTACACCAGCACTGACACATATGCACCCAAAGCTGACACACAGCCACACATCCACCCGACACCGAAAGACACACACACATTGGCATGGGCACACTCACATATACACACTCAACGATGACTCACACGTGTACACAATGCTGACTCATATTCATACTCATCACTGACACAGATATATATACACACAACACTGTCATGTGTACTCACACAACACTACACACACATGCACCCAATGCTGGTGCACATATACACATAACACACCTGCAATGCTGGCACAGACTACACAAGTACAGTGACACACAGCACCGCTTACACCCATCACGGACACACATACAAACTCACTGTTGATACACATCTATGTAAACTCTCAGCACTGAAACACACATGCACCCAATGCTGAAAAAATATACACACAATGCTATGCACATATACACACAACACTGACACTCATACTCACCCAGCATGGACCCACATATATCATATACTCAACACTGTCACACATGTATGTCCAATGCTGACACACATGTGTGGACAAATTCTGGCACAGACACACACACACATCACACTAGTACCACATACACGCAATACTGACACATAGAAACGTCAAATGCTGATACACACACATCCACAATGATGACACACTCTTACTCACATGCTGACACCACGGAAACGCACACTCATTGGCCCATATACCATAAACATACCCAGCACCTACCAGGAGCCACGTCCAAGTAACATAAACGTGGCATGCTGGTAGCCTAACACTGACAGACACAAACACAATAGTGATACTGGCACATGTTAATATTTGTCATCTATTACTGACACACAAGTTAACGATGCACACACATACCTATACACAATATCGATGCACACACATGCACACTGGCTGTTGCTTTTGTTCAGTCTCTAGTCACCACGGATTGTTTTTCCTGCTATGTCCTCAGCGGTGCTGGGCCTGGACAGGAGAGGAAGACTCTGTCTCTGCCCTCAAGCAGCTTTGCCTCTAGTGGGGGAGGTGGGCGCACAAACAGACCATACAACACACAAAATAATCACAGTGGACCCATCTATAGCACTTATCATACGCCCCTTGCTGTTCTAAGCACTTACACACATAAACTTCAAAAATCTTCACAACAACTTTTGGAGGTAGGTACTATTACTAGCTTCAGTCTGTAGATGAGGGACCTGGACACAGAGAGGTAAAGTGACTTGCCCAAGGTCACACAGCTCTGAAGTGGTAGAGCTGGGATTTGAACCCAGGCCATCAGGCTCTAGAATCTGTATGTGTAACTTCTATGAATACTGTTTCACCACAGCTGCCTCTGGCTGAAAAAACTCCACATGCCACCACTGTCACAGACCTAGACCTGCCTGCACACACAGACATACCCACAGCACCATCATGGCCCATTTGGAATGACCCACCCAGAGGAATCCACCCCTGCTGGCACCTGGCCCCCTGCCTGGGAGGGTCGTGCCTGGGGGCCCAGAGAGGAGGGGACAGCTCATGCTGGAGGAGGCCCTGGAGGGGAGTTCTGAGCAGCAGGGGTGGGTGCTTTCTGGGGAGTTGGGGGACAAGCCTGGGCCCACAGGTGTCCCATGGAGCAGGGCAGCTCTCCTGTCCCCCGTCTCTTCCTCTGCCTGTGCCCCAGGCCTCCTTTGCACACCCCCGGGAATGGCTGCTTTGTGTAGCTAGGATCTCTCAGGCAGCAGGGACGCTGCCCACAAACTGGTTTTCTCAAACAGGGAACGGGGGAAGGTGAGGCGGGAATCGAGACAGCAGTGAGCTGGGCCACAAGGCCTTGCTTCTTGGGACAAATTCTGGAAAGACGCACGGGGAGGCTGTAGCCTGGTGATGCAGAGCCTGGGCCTGGACTGACCATGTTCAGTTATTCAGCCCCTGGCGGCCCCTGTCTGACTGTGGGCGGCTGTTTAACCTCTCTAGTCCTCAGTCTCCCCACCTGAAAAATGGAGCTAACAAGGTCATCTCACACACAGGATTACTGGGAGGATTAAACAAAATGACAGGTGTGAAGCGCCCGGCACAGTGGGGCGGGACATAGGAACTCCTCTCCCCTTGACTGCCGTGTCAAGGGCACCTCCCCTACACTCGTGGTTAGGTCGAAAATCTGGAGAGGGGCTCAGCGCTCCTGGGGAGGAGTTTCAGATCAAGGGGTGTCCCAGTGGTCAGGGTCTGTGGTCAGGTGGCCTGGGGGATTGCTATGGACCCAATTGTGTACCCCCAGAATTCATAAGTTGAAGCCCTAAACCCAACGGGATGGTATGTGGGAGGTGATTAGGGTCAGATGAGGTCCTGAGCGTGAGGCCCCCACGATGGGATCAGGGCCCTTATGAGGGGACACTGGACAGCTTGTTCTCTCTCTTCCAAAGGGGTTGTATGAACACAGGGCGAGACGGCAGCTGCTCTCCAGCCAGGAAGAGAGGCCTCACCAGAACCCCACCACGCTGGCGCCTTGATCTCAGACTCCCAGCTTCCAGAACTGTGAGAAAATCAATGTTTGCCATGTAAGCCACCCAGCCTGTGATGTTTGGTGACGGCAGCTTGAGCTGAGACAGGAGGGCTGCTGGCGCGGGGGCCTAAGGCAGCCGCTGAGGCCCAGCTCTGCCGCTCAGGGCACATCTGTGTCTTGTTCCCCACTTGGGAAATGGGGGCCTGGCTCAGACGCTGTCCAAGAACCTGCCTCTCTTTGACACCATCATGTGACCCTGGTGTTTGGGGTCATTCACAGCCCCTGGGCAAGTTTCCGAAGGGAAGGGCGTGGGGGAAGGCGAGACCCAAATGCCCCATTTCCTGTGGCTGTGTGGCGCTGGGGATTGGGGGGGCCAGAATGTTCCCCCTGTGACCCTCCCTTGCCTGTGGCCTGGATGCTTCAGGGTCACAGTCTGCCCGGGCCTTCCCAGGCATTTCTGGAAGGTAGGATGAGGGCCAGAACAAAAGACCCGGGGACTCATTGAAAGTGCCCTGTGGCTCTGCTCTGTGCCATTTGCCAAGGTGCCCTCCTCCCTGCTCAGCCCAGCTGTCCCCACCTCAGCCCAATTCTGTCCCCACCTCAGCCCAGCTGTCCCCACCTCAGCCCAGCTGTCCCCTCACCTCAGCCCAGCTGTCCCCACCTCAGCCCAGCTGTCCCCTCACCTAAAGCACAGCTGTCCCCACCTCAGCCCAGCTGTCCCCTCGCCTAAAGCACAGCTGTCCCCACCTCAGCCCAGCTGTGCCCTCACCCCAGCCCAGCTGTGCCCTCACCCCAGCCAACTACACTCTCAGCACAAGCCTCGCTGTTCCCCAGCATCAGCCCCTGTGGCCTTCCCACACCAGCCCAGCTGTCCCCAGCATGAGCTGAGCCCTCTCTCACCTCCGCCCACCTGTCCCCATGTCAGTTGCGGTGTGTCTGTGCCAGCCAGCTGTCTCCCTTATTAGACCAGTGGCTCCAGCGTCCCCCACCCCTCTACCCAGCTGTTGTCCCTCAACGCCAGCCCGGCTTGGCTCGTCCTCCCCAGGTCAGCCCTGTGGCTCCCTCCACATCTGTGCGGCTTTTCTTCTGTCATATCCGCCGCGCTGTCTCCCCATCCGCTGCGTCTCTCCTTACATGGGTGCGTCCCCATCCGCTGCGTCTCTCCTTACATGGGTGCACCCGTTCTTTTTCCCAGGCACCTTGTCAGGGAGTGGAAGGGCTCTATTGGGGTCCCCCAGGGCAGCCCCTAGCGTTGCTCCAACATCCCTCAGCATGGGGGCAGGTGCGAGGCTTTCGTTGATCCCCAGCCACACCCTGCTCTTCCCTGTGAGGGACAGGGCTAGGGGAGACTGGAAGAAGAGAGAAGGAATTCAGGCATCTCTGTGGGACCCCAACATCGTCCCCTGCCCCTCCCAGAGCCAGGGGGAGCAGCTGGCATCCCCCCATCCCCAGAGAGGCAGGAGGGACCCCAGGCATTCCACAGTCACCCAACTGCAGATAGGAGAGACAGTTCCTCGTCTTCCCCTCCCCGGCAGAGACAAGAGCAACTCCTGGAATCATCTTCCCCGCCCTAATCTGAACCCCCAGAGGAGAAAAGACAGATCCTGATTAAATATGCAAATTCAAGCAGATGGCAGAGCACAGTGATGGACGGGCTGTCAGGAGAGCACGTCACCATGTGATGTGTGTGTGGCTGTGTGATTAGCTCGGGACACTGCACCGGGAGGGGGAGGGGCTGGGCGGTGGGCTAGCCTGGAGGGGAGTGGGGAGGAGGGGACGGGATGACTGGCCACGGCGGCCAGCCAGGACCTCCCCGTGCCCAGCTCCGGGCCTCTCCAGGCCTCTGTGAGCCAGGATGCTAATTCCGTCGGATCTGATGGGGCTGGAACGGGAGGGGATTCGTTAGTATAATCTGCACCTGTATCTCTGCTCTTGCCATCGGCCAAACAATAAAAGACACAATATTTACACAACTTACCAGGGGAAGCAATATTGGGCCATTGATTTTGTGTCCCTCGGATTTTCACGGTCTAAACCTTAATGGTTTTTAATCATAAAATATTAGCGCCGCAGGGCACTTAGCACTTGCACCTCGCTGGTGAGAGATGGCCTCCTCCCCTACGCGGCTCCAAGGGAAGCGCCCCGTGGAGCAGAAGCTGATATCCCCCTCTACGCATGCCCAGGACATCAGAGCCGGCCAGGTGCCGGCTGTGGAACTGGCCCAAGCCTGGGCACACCTGTGGGAGCCCCTGGAGGACAGGCCGCCCTACCAGTCCCGAGTTCTAGAGGCAGAGCAGGAGTGAGGAAACCAGCTCATCCTCAGAAAATGATCTGCCTTCAGGCTGGGCACGGTGGCTCATGTCTGTTGTCCCAGCACTTTGGGAGGCCAAAGTGAGAAGACTGCTTGAGGCCACGAGTTCGAGACCAGACTGAGCAACACAGCGAGACCCTGTCTCTACTAAAAATAAAAAAATCAGCTAGGCATGGTGGCCCATGCCTGTGGTCCTAGCTATTAACATTTGGGAGGCCGAGATGGGAGGATCCCTTGAGCCCTTGAGGTTGCAGTAAGCTATGATTGTGCACTGCACTCTCACCTGGACGACAGAGCGAGACCCAGTCTCAAATAAATAAATAAAAATAAATAAATAAATTTAGCAAAGAAAACAAAGAAAATGATTTGCCTTCATCAAGAGCTTTTAAAATCAAAGTTTTGGCCTTTGTTTCCCTCTTCCAGATGCATTCTTCACCCCAGCTCTGCTCAAGGACTCCTACCCACCTGTCAGATCTCCTAGGTGGGTGCTCCGCAAGGATCGGATCAGCTCTCGTCCACTGCTGTGTCTTCAGGGCCTGGCACGGTGCCTGGAGCAGCACTGGTGCTCAGTATTGGCTGAATGAATGAATGAGTGGATGTATTAGACTCTGAAAACAGGTTTCAAAGTGGATTTTTTCACTTATTCATTCATTTATCCAGTCCACAAATATATATACATATATATATATTTTTTTGAGACAAAGTCTTACTCTGTTGCCCGGGCTAGAGTGCTGTGGCGTCAGCCTAGCTCACAGCAACCTCAAACTCCTGGGCTCAAGCAATCCTCCTGCCTCAGCCTCCTGAGTAGCTGGGACTACAGGCATGCGCCACCATGCCCGGCTAATTTTAGATATATATTTTTTTAGTTGTCCAGCTAATTTCTTTCTATTTTTAGTAGAGACAGGGTCTCACTCTTGCTCAGGCTGGTCTCGAACTCCTGAGCTCAAACGATCCTCCCACCTCGGCCTCCCAGAGTGCTAGGATTACAGGCGTGAGCCACCGCGCCTGGCCCAGTCCACAAATATTTATTGGCCACCCACGGTGTGCCTGGTCTCAGGGATGAATCAGATCCAGGTGCTGCCTTGCTTAGTGTGGTAGGTGCTGAGCAGGGGACAGCCATGTACTGGGGCCCAGGGGAAGCATGGGGTTGGGCTTGGGGGTGGATCTTGGAGGACGAGATGGAAAAGGTGCTTCAGCAGGGGGTTAGACCCTCCTAAGGAAGCTCAGCCTCCTCTGGGGACCACTCTGAAGGACCAGACTTGTGAGATGTGGATATCTGAACACATCCGCATCTCAGCTTTTTTTGTCCTGGTCAGGGAGGGTGTGCTGGAAGGGGCTTCCTTGAAGAATACAGTTTGGACGTTGTGAGTGTGTTTGTACGAGCGGGAAGCTCTGCCAGCTCCCTGGGAGAGGGTGGTTTCTCTGGTGCAGAGGAAGAGGCGGGTAGGAGGGGGTTGTTGCTGCTGTTGTTTATTTTTACTGAAAATGAACACACTGCCCACCCCACCCAGACTCCCCCCTCCCCGTGACCTGCGGGGAAGTCAATAGCAATGGATTAAACATCGAGGGGAAGGCTGAGAGCACAATTGGAAGAAAGATAAAGATAATTAAAACTAATTCCAACGGTTCCCGGAGAAATCAATTTCATAACTTCAGTGCGTCCCTAAACTTGTTCCCGAGGCTCCGCAGCACTGAGCAAAGGGCATGTGTTTGGTGTGCAGCGTGTGGTGTGCAGACACAGGCGTGTACATGGCGCCTGTAGTGTGCATGCATGTGGTTCATGCACATGTGTGCAGCTTGTGTGCCCACATGTTGTGCCGTGTGTATGTTGGGGGCCACACAAGTGAGCTGGGCCGCAATCCCTCTAGATCTCCATGTGGTACCAGCTTGTGGCCTCACCTTTGCCCCTAAGTGAAGAGGTATAGCAGGGGCAAGAGAGTTAGGGTGGCTGGGTGGGGGTAGGCCTCCCTCCCCATACCAAGGACTTTGAGGCCACCTGTCTAGTCCAACTCCCCTTTATACACAGGGGGAAACTGAGGCCCAGGGTGTGGAGGCTTCCCTGGGTCACACAGCCAGTGAGAAGCAGAACTGAGAGTAGCATGCTGGTGTCCTGGGTTTCCTCTACTCTGGGGACGTCACTGGCCATTTGGGTGAGGACAGAGATGGGTGGAGGTGGAGCTAGACCTGACCTTATACGGCTGGGGGCTTCCGTGTGGCCAGCCCCTGCATTTGCCCACGCATTCATTCTTCAAACAGGCCGAGCACCTACTGTGTGTCAGGCCCTGTGAGTCCTCCAGCTTGGCTGGGAGGCTGAAGGTGACCACTGCTGCCTCTAGGAGACGCTGGTTCCCCTGGAGGAGGGAGCTGAGCAGGGCTGTGGGGGTGTGACAGAGGCCTCCCCTAGTGCCCTATGGGGCAGCCTCTGAAGCAGTGCCCAGGTCAGAGCCCCCCTAAGAAGCATGAGCTGCCAAAGGGTCTGCCCTGCTGTGGGTGGCTCTGTTGGCATTGCTGTCACAGCTGGTGACTTCTCATAAGGACCTTATGGTTCGCCTCTCAGGGGACTTCCTGGTGTGGCCAGGAGTCCTGCCCACACCCAGCACCCCTTGGGTCTGATATGTCCTGCCCAGGACCTGGCCCAGACCCCAGCACACAGTAGGTCCTCCTCCAGCAGAGGGCTGGCGCACAGATTAGTGAACCTTGAGGTACTGAAGTGAACCCCTCCAAAAAATGCAGCCGGAAAACTGCGCACATCAGGGTGTGGGTTTTAATTGCTCTCCCTGCCTGTGCCTGTGTCCTTGTCTCCAAAATGGGGCAATGTATCCACATGGCAGCTGCTGTGAGTCTGAGACGAGGTGACATCGAAGAAGTGCCCAGCACATCATTTTCTGTCCTCATAGGCCCTGAGCTTCCTGATGGGGGTCACCCAGGGAGCAGGGGCCAGGAAACAGCTGACAGCCATACGGCTGCCTGGAAGTAGGGGGATGGGCGAGATGACGTTTCCCAGCATCTCCAGGGCAAGATGTCTGGACACCCGGCCTGGGTCCACCCTTCCGCAGTGGGCCTGGCACTGGGGACCCCGGGGCTCCCAGACCTGCATGCTGCAGTGCCCCAGCTTACCTCTAGATGGCAGCATTGGCAAGCAGGAGCCAAGTGGGAGATGGCAGGAGGGGGCTGGGCTGGGCCAGGTGGGCTAGGACTGTAGCCACCAGCCCATGTTCCCAAGCCCCTGCCTTGCCCCACAGCCTGAGAGCAGAATGTGGGGGTGGGGGGCACAAGGCACCTTGGGAATTCCTGATTGGGGAGAAAGGCTTGTCCCTTCTCTTCCTGAGACAGTTCCTCCGGGAGCTAAAGATTTCCTGCTGTTGAGTCTGGGGGTCTGGCCAGGACACTGTGGCTGCAACTTCTTCTCTCAAAGACCCTCACACCCTTAGAAGTGGTGCCTCCAGGAGTGTGGGTGAGACGGGTCTCTGGCACAGGGCGGGAGGCAGCCATGCAGGCCGGAGGTGCCGTGAGCTGAGTGGTGGAGTCCACCCTCCTCCCTCTCCCCTGCCTCCCTCGGCATCCCCTCCTCTGGCTCCCTTTCCCCAGGAAGCTGGAGAGCAGCAGATGGGAACTGTCAGCAGCTCGTTAGGGTTACAGATGGGAGCTGGGGGCGGCGGAGGGAGGAGGAGAGCTGGAGGGGGCAGAGTTCTTGGCCAGGCCCCTGCGAAGCCCCAGGCAGGGCCCAGCAAGGGCTGCAGGGCTGTTGCGGGAGGGCACTGTAGTCCCTGCTCTGGGTCACTCCCCAGCCCCAGGGGAGGCTCAGGAAAATCCCAGGTTCTCCAGGCAGCTGCACCTGGTAGTAATCAGCAGGGGAGGGGCGGGGGTGGGGGTGCTGAGGAGCCTGCGGGCATCCTTTGTCCTTTTCCAGGCCTGGCCTCCTGGGGCTAGCTGGATGGCAGTGCCCCTCCTCACCCCTGTCATCCCAGTGTGCCTCTGAACTCCCCCGGGTTGGGGGCTGGGAGGCTAAGGATAGATTTGACGTAGGGCGGGGGATGATGGCACCCCCAGATCATAGGGGCGAGGGGACTAAGGACCATCCTTGGTCTGTAGGTGCTCTGGGGAGGAAGCAGTGGGTGAGTCCAGACTGTGGGGTTCTGCCTCACCTGCCATCTCCCTGGGTGCTGGGGGAGGCAGCTGCTTATAGAAGGAGAATGTTCAGGATACTCACTGAGCCCTGACTGCCCAGCCAGCCTGCAGCATCTTGGCTACCAAGCAGTAAAGCCTCCGGGCAGTGGCGGTGCCCAGGCTAGGGCACAGGAAGCCTCAGTGTGGGTGTCCGTTTGCCGCTGACTCCTGGTGACCTTCAGCAAGTCACTATCTCTCGGCCTTAATGTCACCATCTGGTAAATAACAGTAATAATGATAATAATAACAGCAGCTCCCCTCCATGGAATGCTTACATAGGACCCAGCACTGTGTGGATTATCTTACTTAATGCTGATGACCCCATATGGAGAGATGAAGACGAAAGGAGGTGAGCAACTTGGCCAAGGTCACGCACAGGGGAGCAAGAACTCACTCAGTGCTGC
The DNA here is from genome assembly GCF_041146395.1 of Eulemur rufifrons. Classification (NCBI taxonomy): domain Eukaryota; kingdom Metazoa; phylum Chordata; class Mammalia; order Primates; family Lemuridae; genus Eulemur; species Eulemur rufifrons. Next base: position 25,539,796 of record NC_090990.1, read on the forward strand.
CTGAAGTCAAGGCCTAGGTCCTCCCTAGACCTTTCCATGGGGTTGTCAGCTCTTTCTCTGCGTCGGTGGGGGCAGAGGGCTGACACTCCTTTCCTAATGTCTCCCCAGGAGCAGGTGAGTGGGAGTGAGGCCATCGTAGGGTTCCAGATTTAGCCAATAAAAATCCAGAACACCTAGTGAAATTTGAATATTAAATGACAAATGTTTAAGATAAGTATGTTCCATGCAATATTTAGGACACACCCATACTAAAACATTATTTGTCTTTATCTGGCAACCCTGATCAGTAGAATGCATTTTACTGTGCACTTGCTAATTCCCAGGTACTGTGCTGGAGGTCAGGAGTTGAGGGCTGGGTGGAAGAGAGCAGAGATGAGTGTGAGTCTTGCCCAAGCTTTGCCACTCACGGCTAGGGGTGCCTCTTCAGGCTCAGTTTCCTCTTCTGTGAAATGGGGAAGAAGGACCCCCTCCTGCTCGCACCTAAGGGATGATGCGAAGTCTGCAGTGCCCGGTTGGATGTAGGCACGTTTGAAGAATCCAGAGAGCTTTGCCAAGATGAGCCCTAGTCTGGCTGGTAGTGGGTGCCAGCTGTAGCCCGGCCCCTTCTGCATTTCCTGGCACCCACCAGTGAGCCTCGCTGCCCACCCCCACGCCCAGCTCCACAGAGGCCCGTAGGAGCAGGCTGGTGTCCACGGAGGGTCCCCAACTATACTTCACAGGCAATCAGTGGTCACTTACACCTCCTGCGGTGGGTACTCTGGTCAGTGGGGGGGCCTGTGTTTGCAGTCTAGTGCCACCACTGTCTAGCTCGAGAAGTCCCCTCACTTCTCAGAGTCTCGGTTCCCTTATCTGTGGCAGAGGACAAAAGGATCTACATGTCATAGGTCATTGTGAGAGCGTGAAGAAATGGCAGAGAGTGGACACTGAAGAAATGCTGGCTTCGCCCACTCTACCCCTAGCTCAATCTTGTGGCCAGAGACTCAGATCATGTCCCAACAGCCAGGCCCATCTCACTTAAGAAGGGGACTCTGCCACCGACATCACCGTCATCTGCTGTAGGCGGATGACTGGGTGGAGAATCCAAGGTTCCCCGTGTCTGGGCTGAGATGTGCCTGCTGGAGTAAGTGACGGGGACAGTCATATGTGCTCCCGTAAATATGTGGGTGCAGATGTGCACACCCCCAGCACCCCCAGCACACACTCAAGTATATCCACACCCGCACGGAGAGGAGGCTCCTCTAGTTCATCTCCTCTGGACCCTTCGCCTGACTGAGGTTCACCCTTTCTCTGTAAAACTTGCAGCCCACGTGCACCCCACACAGCCCTCACCCACCCACGAGGCTGCTCCCTGACGGATGATTCCATGGGCTTCTTCTCCCACAGGCTGAGTCATGGGCTCACAAAGAGTCAGTTGTATTTGTTTCCAAATTCAATAACAAGTGCCAGTAGCACTTGTTATTGAAATTCTGTCATTTAATTAAATAATAAGTAAACCAAAATATTGTGAGCACAAAAAAAGTTGTTGTTTCTATAACATGAAATTGAAGGTTTTAGAAAGACTCTATAAAGGTGAATTGCTAAAAAAAAAAAAACAAAACCCGTGCTGTCGAATTAGGTGTGGATAAGCAACTGTAAGATAAGACTGGGAGCGAAATTGTAAAAATCTAGAAGATGCGGCTCTCATATCACTTTGAAAGAGTCTTTTATGTTCTTGCTCCACTTTAGAGAAATTGAAATTGGAAATCGAGGGTGATGTGTTGCGGCTTTAGTTTACCCAAGGAAGATGACACAGCTCCAATCAGTAGACCAATAGGCACAGGAAAGACTTGGGCCCTGCATTAAAGAGAATTAAAAAGGCGAGAACCTCATATGCTTTAAGTTGAAATAGATTGTTGACGTTCTGGAGGTCTATATTGTTTTTTATGATTTCCCCTAGAACCAGTTTTTTGGATTAACCCACCACCCAGACTGATGGTATTAGTTTAACCAGAAGATGTTTTCTGTACTGAGGGACACGTCTGTACACACACAGTCACACGCCCTCATACGCATATCCGTGTGCACACACACTCACATATACCCACCCCTGCACACACACAACCCTGCACACACACATAGACACACAGATGCATACACTCCCCCAAACCACGTACTTGCACACAGACACCTGGGTACACGCACTCTCACACCCTCGGGCTCACACGTTTCTGTCCAGAGGCACGCACTGCCATCTGTCACTCGCACACGCCTGAGCACACACATAGACGCATACACAAGCCGAACCCTTTTTCCCCTGCAAGAGCAGCCAAGGCAATAAGCAGAGGCTGGTTTTTAATCAGAAATTCACCCTTTGGTGTTTTTCCTCCCTTGGCTCACTGGGGGATTGGGGAGGACGGAGGAGGAGGGAGGATGGGGAGGGGGCCCGTGGGAGGAGTCAGGCCTCGGGGTTGGATTCATCTGGCTGGCACCCGGCTGGTGCAGGTGAGCTGGGTTCCAGCTGCATTATTGAGTGTCCTGTTCCACTTTCATCTGAAGCGAAGCCAGGTCTGCCTGAGAAGGCGGCCCTTCGGGAGCGCCAGGAGGGAGGTGGGGGCAGGGTCTTCTGGACAAAAGAAGGGCCATGGGGTCTGTGGGGACCCAGGGCTGGGGTTGGCCTGTTGGGCCCAGCCTCCCTGCTGCTAGGCCTGGGGAGACCCTGTGAGGTTCTCTGATCTGGGGTTCAGACCTGCATCAGATCCTGGGCGCTTGCTCAGACCTGCTGCCTCTGAAGCGCTGTGAGTTGGGCTAAGGAATCGGCATTTTAAACCCCCCAGGCGCTCTGATGAGTAGCCAGCCTTGGGAACCTTTAATGGAGAATGTTCTACCTCCACAGACGACCTCTCTCTGGGGATGCCCAGAGATGTGCTGTCCCCCGGTACCCTCAAGACCCTGTGTGATCTTGGCCAGGGCTGGGAAGATCTCTAAGACGAGGCTAGAGAGTCCTGGGACTCTGGCAGCTGGAAGGAATCTCATATTTGGGTCCTTCATTTTATCAAAGCGGAGACAAAGGGAGGGAAAGGGACTTGCCTAAGGCCATCAGAGGGTCAGGGAAGTTGCTGGGATTTGAACCTATGTAATCTGGTTATCCAAAACTTATATTTTGTGGCCAGGAGGGGCCAGATTGTGTGTGGCCCCAACAAACATCTCCAAGTCTCAGTGGCTTAAAACAACAAAGATTTGTTTCTTGTTTCTGCCACATGTCCAGCAAGGGTCAGCAGAAGCTCTGTTCGTCTTAGTCACTCAGGCCCTTGCAGCCAGCGTCACGGACGTTGCCAGTCGCTGGGCAGAGGGAAAGAGGGCTCAGGAGGGTACACTGGCACAGAAATGCTCCGGCCCAGGAGTGTCCACGCCACTTCTGTTCCCAGTCATCCGCCAGAACTAGCTGCGTGCCCCATTTCCAAGCGCAGGGAGTGAATCCCGCCACCTGCCAGGGAGGGGGAGGATTGGAAACAGTGCACAACACCGGTCACGTCCAGCCTCTGCCAACTGCACGTCACCACGGGGCCCAGGAGCCCACTGTGTCCCTGGCAGGGGCCCTCAGGAGGGCCAGCCCTGGCAGCCCTTCCCCTCCGCTCTTCAACGCAGTCCCAGACTCTCCAGCTGTGTCTCTGCCTCTGCCTCTCCGCTCTCCCCTCTCCCCTCCTCCTCTCTTGGGCCCACCTTCTACTGCTGTTCATGTCCCAGTCCAGGGGGGCCATGTTCCAGTCCTGGCTTTGTCTCCAACTCACCATGCAGGGAGATCCAGGGTCTCATCCGGGGGGCCTCAGTCTGCCCATCTGTACACTGGGACTCTGCCTCTGAATCACGGCCCCGCTGCCTCTGTGGGAAGTGTTTCTGGAGGCCGCTGCTTGTTGAGACAACAGACCTGGGGGAACAGACTTTATTTTTCCTCCTTTCCTGTCCCTGTTTTAGAAGATCCCACATATGTTGGGCCTGAAGGCATCCCACGCGTCCTGGGAGCTGAAGGGGCTGCAGCTTCTGCCAGAAAATCCCTTCTTGGAGGTGGGAGCTCTCCCCAGAGTGGGGCCAGGAGGTCCCCCTGCCATCCCCATGGGGGCAGGGGTGCTCCCAGGGCGGCAGGTAGGTGGCCTCGGCCAGGGCAGCAGGATTGTGGCTGGGCAGAGAGCCCTGCCAGCTCCTCTCCCTCTCGCCTGGAGACAGCCCAAGAAGTGAGCTTCGTGTCTTCAGGGATTGAAGCTTGACGCCTGGAAGGACTTCCTGGCACAGGCAGGCACTGCATGGGGGAATGCAGGATAGGGAATCTTTTCTGATGTAAATTTAATGTTTAATTAGTCTACAAAGTGTAAACGTTTCTTACATTTTAAAAATGTGTTTACAAAAGTAATACATTCGCACTATAAAAAACAAAACACAGAAGTTTATAGAGTACAGAGTGAATGTTCTTCCCTCCCCCAGGCCCGTCCTCCAGGGGCAACACAGTCAGCCGTCTGATGCGTGTTCCAGATCTTCCCCCACAGACATGCAAATGAGACCATAAGGTTTCAGGATGGGTCTTTACAAAAATGGGATCGTGTTTTTGTTTATAAATACAGTTCTGCAACCCACTCACTCACTAACTCACCCACCCACCCACCCACTCGCTCACCGGCTCACTTACTCACCCGCTCACCCATCCACTCACTCACCTGCTCACTCACTCGCCTGCCCACCCACCCACTCACTCACCTGCTCACTCACTCACCTGCCCACCCAGTCACTCACTCACCTGCCCACCCACCCACTCACTCACCTGCTCACCCAGTCACTCACTCACCTGCCCACCCACTCACTCACCTGCTCACCCACTCACCCATCCACCGACCCACTCACTCACCTGTTCACTCACTCGCCTGCCCACCCACTCACTCACCTGCTCACTCACTCACCTGACCACCCACCCACTCACTCACCTGCTCACTCACTCACCCGCCCACCCACTCACTCACCTGCTCACCCACTCACCTATCCACCCACCCACTCACTCACCTGTTCACTCACTCGCCTGCCCACCGACCCACTCACTCACCTGTTCACTCACTCGCCTGCCCACCCACTCACTCACCTGCTCACCCACTCACCCATCCACCGACCCACTCACTCACCTGCTCACTCACTCGCCGGCCCATCCACCCATCCACTTACCCTCCCACTCACCCACCCACCCACTCGCTCACCGGCTCACTTACCCGCTCACCCATCCACTCACTCACCTGCTCACTCACTCACCTGCCCACCCACCCACTCACTCACCTGCTCACTCACTCACCTGCCCACCCAGTCACTCACTCACCTGCCCACCCACCCACTCACTCACCTGCCCACCCAGTCACTCACTCACCTGACCACCCACCCACTCACTCACCTGCTCACTCACTCACCCGCCCACCCACTCACTCACCTGCTCACCCACTCACCTATCCACCCACCCACTCACTCACCTGTTCACTCACTCGCCTGCCCACCGACCCACTCACTCACCTGCTCACTCGCCCGCCCACCCACCAACCCACTCACTCACCTGCTCACTCACTCACCCGCCCACGCACACACTTGCTCACCTGCCCACCCACCCACTTGCTCACCCGCTCATCCACTTACCCTCCCACCCATCCACCCACCCACTCACTCATCTGCTCACTCACTCACCCACCCACCCATCCACTTACCCTCCAACCTGCCCGCACACCCACTCAGTCTCCTGCTCACTCACTCACCCGCCCACCCCCCTGCCCCCTCACCTGCTCACCCACTCACTTGCCCACCACTCGTTCTCCAGACATGTACTGAGCCACTGCTGCACGTATGATCCTGAGTGGAGCCCTGGGGCTTTCATGGGCCTCCTGGCCTGGGTTCCCTAGCTTGGCTGAGTGGGAGGTGACTACCGTCTCGTATCAAGTGCCCATTATATACCAGATGCTTTCTTAAATGTTACTGAATCCTCTAGGCTGCCTTTGCCCATTCTAGAGCTACCTGGATTAAATGCTACCTCCTCCAGGAAGCCTTCCCTGGTGGTGGGTGAGGGTCTTTCTCTTGCTGCTATTGCTTTCTTCACTCTTTTCTGTACCCACTTCAGAGCAATGGCCTGTTTGTGCCCCCTGCCCCCAGTAGACAGTAAATAGCTCCCTGGGGACAAGGATGGTGGTCAGGTTCAAGTCTGTGTCTATCATTTCTAGCACATGGAAGACACTGGCTGCCCAAATGAATGCAGCTTCTTGCTGGCCCCGTACAGACTCATGACTCAGGGTGAGACCTGGGGTGGGAGCTCCCCCTCTCCAAACCTTTCTTTTCCCTTCTGTAGACTGGGGACAACTCTCACTGCCCCCCACCCCTGCTCTCCATCCTGCCCCAGCCAATAGATCCCACATAAGTATCTGGGGGAGGACTCAGAACCTTGCCAGAGTGAGTGGTAAGTCTGCACAGCCTTGTCATAGTTTGAACACATTTTTTGATGGGAAACTCACTACCACTCACAGAGCCCCTTCCTATCTGCTGGGAAAGCCTTCCTTGCGTGGAGCTGCAGTCTGTTCCTGAGGCTGGGACTCACAGCCAGGCGGCCCAGGATGGGCCCGGGACACCAGCCAACCAGCTCGCCTCACCTTTTACAGAGGAAGGAACTGCAGCCAGAGAGGTTAAGTGACTTACTGAAAGTCACACAGCAAGAATAAAGGATTGGAATCCCTGCTGCCGACTCCTAGTCTAGTGCACCTCCCCCTGCCCGAGGGTCCTGGTTCTGACCTCTGGGCTTCACTGACCCATGGTTTTCCTCTGTCTCAGGGACTGGACTGAGGCCGTGATGTGGGGCTATTCCCCATACTGACCGCTGTCCGAGCGTTGCTCCCTGGGACTGAGCCGATTGGCCTCGAAAGGCTGCGGTTCGGCCCCACCTCCCACCTTGCCACCTCCTTCTCCAGCTCCTCTCATTTTTCCTCTGAAAGGAAAAAATTAATAGAAAATGTAAGTGAGCAATCTCGCGGACGAGGCGGGTTTTCATTATTTGCGGCTGGGGCAGGCAGGCTGGGGAGAGGATCCCAGTGAAGCATGGATTCTGCCAGGAGCCTCGGGAGATAATTGAGCGGCAGCGGCAGAGGCGGCGGGCGCGGGGTGGCGCGGGCTGCGGAGCTGTATTATCATTAGAATTTACATGACACATTAGCCAGAAGTGGCAGCGTTCATCTTTCTAACCAAATCTCATTTACCAAATGAGCAGCCGACACTTGTTTTATCAGCTGGCTCCTTCTCCACGCGGCTTTCTGCTCAGAGCGCTCCGAGCGGGCTGCTGTCCCTTTGGGCACAGGAAGGACAGGCCACCGACAATTATTGAGTGCTCACTGTGTGCCAGACGCTTTTTTACATGTTACTGAATCCTCAGGATACCCCTGTGTGTAGGCAGTGCTATTACGCCCATTCTATGTGTAGGGAAACTGAGGCTTAGAGCGGTAAGGCTATGCTTTACTTTTGCACTGCTCTAACAATAATAATGACAAACTTAAGAAGGTGGACTCTGAAGCCAGACTTCCTGGGTTCAAATCTTGGCTCTTCCACTTGCCAGCTGTGTGGCCTTGGACAAGTTACTTAACCTCTCTGGGTCACCTTGTCCTCAGCTGCGAAATGGTATTAATCACCATACCTATATCAGGGCTATTGTGAAGACTAAATACAACACTGATAGCAAAGCGATTAACATTGAGCAAGCTTTAACCCAGTGAGTACCTTGATAGCTATTAGTTATCACTATTATTATTTTGATTGCTGACACTTACTGCGCCCTCACCGGGTGCCGAGTGTGGTGCCAGGCACTTTCCATTCAAGACACCATTTGATCTTCCCAACAATACTGCGTTTTTTCTGATGAATGATCTGAGGCTCAGAGAGGTGAATTGGCCGGCCCACGGTCACTCAGCTCCTGAGTGATATTTTTCCTGAGCTGGAACTGGGTCATTTTGAGACCAAGACCTATGTCTTTCTGGCTGCACCACGGTCCTCTTTGAACTGCTCCCTGTGGCCCTCCCTCTTGGCCCCTCCCTCTGTCCCCAGGGACCTGCAGATGTGGGTGTGTGTGTGTGTTGGGGGTGGTCAGCTTCTGCCCTCAGGAACGTCTGCTGCTGAGCCCATAACTCTTGCAGGTGAAGTGGTGAGGCTTAACGGCAAGGAACTCCTGATTGAGCACCTACTATGCGCCCAGCCTTGGGGCGAGACAGAGATGAATGAGATGCAGCCTCCAGTGACAACACAGAGGGTATCACCCGACAGAACATGATTAATTGCAGAAGGAACTGCAGAGACAACAGCCAGGGCTGGAGTGTGCAGGCGGGCGGGAGCCAGAAGCTCGGCCGCTGTGACGAAGGGGTTGTTCATTCATTGGGCAGATAGTTCTTGGGTGCCTACTATGTACCAGGCACTTTCTAGGTGCTTGGGGCTATCGCTGGGGACAAGCCAGACAATTTCTCTGCTCCCATGGAGTTTAAAATCCCACATGGATGACAAAGAATAGTGACATAAAACCATAATGCAGCTACTTTCAGTTGGTAAGTGCCCTGAAGACAATGAAAAACGCTGATGGGGCAGAGGGTGGGAAGGCGTCGTTAGATGTTGAGGTTGGAGGAGGATTCCTAGAGGAGGTGACATCTGAAGCATGAGCTACATCAAGCAGAAGGACCTGCCATCTGAGGATGTGCGGGAAGGGTGTTCCAGGCAGGGGCCCAGGGTGGGAGCGTGGCTGGAGAGTGGTGTGTGAGGGGAGTGGGGCAGGGGACATTCATGGTCTTCACGGCAACCCTGCCTCTTCTCTGGGTGGCCACTTTTTGTCCCCTCATCAGTGTCCTTTTCTGCTTGAAGGTCCCATGGATGCACCTGGAGGGGCACAGCCAGCTCCTAGAGCCGGGGTTCCCTGATCTCTGCCCTCTGGCCTCACCTCCTGCTGCCCCCTGGCTTTGCACCCCGGACTCCAGGGTCTTCCACACCCCTGTGCCTCTGCCCACGCTGTGCGCTCCATTTGGAACTCCTGTCTCTGTTTCTATTTGGCAAACTCCTGCACATCCTTCTAGACACAGCTGAAACGAGACCTTCTGGGGGAAAGCTGACACCCGTCCACTGATCCCTCCACCCCAAGCTCCCTCTCTCAGAGCACAGGACATGCTGCATTAAAATCACCGTTTCCCGGAGGTGGGGCCTTGTTCATTAATGTCTGCTGACAAGTCAAAGAACCATGTCCCTTTTCTGTCCATGGTTTTATAACTTCTGCGGGGATGCCTGGCTGGAGTTGCAGCTGGTGGCCTCTTGAACTGCTCTCTGACTCTGTCTGAGGCCAAAGAGGCATCAAAGGGGACTCGCCCACCTTGTTTCCTCCCCTCCCCCATGGGGGGTACCCACCTGAGTGACCTAGGCTGGCGATGGAGCAGCGCCCTGGCTCAGGAGTCTGTGCTGTGCGCCAGGAAATGACTTGGAGATGCTCTGTCAAGCACAAGATATAAATTGCAGGCAGTTTTTAAGCGTTTGTAGAGATTGCTTTTTGAGTGGCAACCTGCATCTGTGCATGTCGGAGGGGGCGGGGCAGGGATCCACTTACTTTCCTTTATTTTCTCTCCTCCCCGGGGCCCTGTCCCTTCCTGGCCTCAGCTCAGGCCTGGGATTAGAGGAAGGAGGCTCTGGTGTCTGCCTGGAGGGGGTCCCAGGGCCCAGCCTGTGGCCTCCCACTGTGCTGAGTGGGGCGAGGGGCTGGCAGGGCTTGGCCAGGGTGCGGACCGGCAGGCTGGCAGACAGACAGTGGCCTACCTGCCAGTGGCCAGAGTCCCCATTCCTGCTCCCCCATGTCCAGCAGGATAGGCTTAGGGGCCTGGCTTTTGATGCTTCTCTGCTAGGCCAAGGTTTAGGGCATAGATTTCGCTATATTTTCTTCTGTCCCAGCCACACTCATCAAATCCCACAGAGGCCCCAGCTCAGCCTAGATGTCCTCACTTTCTAGACCTTCCGAGCCACAGGCTGGGCCTCTGTGTCTGGCTATGCAGGCTGCTGGGGCTGGGGTTAACGGGAGACAGTTTGTCAACTAGCGTGATTGCAGTGGGGCCAACAGCAGATCCCGGAAGCAACTGCTCATTTGTTTCTTCATTCATTCACTCACTCGTGCAAGAAATTTAGTTGAGTGTTTACTCAATAATGGCAGGTATGGTTTTGGGCCTGGGAGTACAGGGGTGAATTAACTTGAATAGGATCTGCCTTCATGGAGTTTCCACAGGAATTTGTTCCTTTATTTCAGCTTCGGGTCTCTCACTGTTTCACGGTGATGGTACCAGCGCTCGCCACGTGGGGAGGTTTGCGCAGTCGATGGTGTTAAGGCTGTAAAAACCCTATAAAGCACAGTGAGGACTTCATAGATGGGAGCTGCACTCCGATCCTGGTGTTGCCCTTGTTAACCCCGTGCCCTTGGGAAGCTCCCTGAAATTTCCGTGCCTCAACTGTAGCACGGGAGTGTTAGTAATGCCGGGTGAACTTGGAGGGCTGTTGGGAAGATGGAATGGGAGCCATGTCTGGCCCACGGTGAGGGGTGTGGGATGTTCGCTGCTATTTCCCCCCCTGGTGTGCACAGTGAGGCAGCAGCCAGGCTGGATGTTCACGAGGGCAAGGGCCACACCTGGCCTGCTCGCCACCTAGGCCCCAGCCCAGGGTTGGCACACAGTGGGTGCTCAGTGAGTGGTAAAGGGCATGCGATGCTCTGCTTGAGGAAGGACCCAGCTCTGCAACCAGGGAGCCCAGTCTGAGGGGGGAGACCCGGCCCTGCTCTCAGGAGCCCCAGTCTGAGGGGGAAGACCCAGCCCTGCTCTCAGGAGCCCGGTCTGAGAGGGGAGACCCGGCCCTGCTCTCAGGAGCCCGGTCTGAGGGGGGAGACCCGGCCCTGCTCTCAGGAGCCCCAGTCTGAGGGGGGAGACCCGGCTCTGCTCTCAGGAGCCCGGTCTGAGGGGGGAGACCCGGCCCTGCTCTCAGGAGCCCCAGTCTGAGGGGGGAGACCAGGCCCTGCTCTCAGGAGCCCAGTCTGAGGGGGGAGACCAGGCCCTGCTCTCAGGAGCCCAGTCTGAGTGGGGAGACCCGGCCCTGATCTCAGGAGCCCAGTCTGAGTGGGGAGACCCGGCCCTGCTCTCAGGAGCCCCAGTCTGAGTGGGGAGACCCGGCCCTGCTCTCAGCAGCCCCAGTCTGAGGGGGAGACCCGGCCCTGCTCTCAGGAGCCCAGTCTGAGGGGGGAGACCCGGCCCTGCTCTCAGGAGCCCGGTCTGAGGGGGGAGACCCGGCCCTGCTCTCAGGAGCCCCAGTCTGAGGGGGGAGACCTGGCCCTGCTCTCAGGAGCCCCAGTCTGAGGAGGGAGACCCGGCCCTGCTCTCAGGAGCCCGGTCTGAGGGGGGAGACCTGGCCCTGCTCTCAGGAGCCCAGTCTGAGTGGGGAGACCCGGCTCTGCTCTGAGAGACCCTCAGTCTGAGGGAGGGAGCAGAGCCTGTTCTGAGGGGAGGAGTCCTGGTGTGAGGGGGAGCCATGTTCCAGCCCCAGAAGCCCTAGTCTGAGGAGAGACATGGCAGAAACTTCCCTTCTTTTCCCCTCTCCTGGCCTCAGCTTTCTCTTTCTGGCCTCCCAGGCGGATCGTCACTTACCTGTCTCGGAGCCCAGTCCTGATCCCAGCACACAGGAGTGGATGCTGTGGACAAAATGTCTGTGGCTGAGAGTGGGGACGTCTGAGCCAGCCCTGGGGACTGGGGGTGCAGGGCCCTCCCGGCACCCCCCTCCCCCCGTGCCTGGCTCCGGTTGGTCCCCTGGAGGGATCTCTCTGGGGCTCCAGCATCTCCTTCCAGATGAGAGCCTGTCCCTGTTCCCTGGGACACGAGGGCCCCCGTGAGCTAGTTACTAGAGGACTCCTCATTTCCACCCCAGGAGGACAGGGGAAGGAGGCATTCTGGGCAGGGGTCAAGGATCTGTGGTCAAACCCACAGGGAATCCATCTGTGGGAGGTTGAGGTCTGTTCCCAACCCCAGAATGGCTTCAGCCCATGCTGTGGTCCCTGCCCAGGTGGCCCTGCAGTCATTTCCCCCTCACAGAAAAACACCCCTGGGAGGTAGACTCAGCTGGACTCAGGACAGGGGGCCTTTGAGGGGTAGGGACCTGCTGGGCATGCGTGGGGTTTGGGCTGGGGCAGCTGCCATGCAGTTTCCCCTCCCCACCCGGAAAGAGGAGCCACCAGCCCCCTCACCCCCCCAGCAGTCAGGAGGGCTCCCAGAGGACCTGGCCTCCCCAGCACGCACAGAGAGCTGGTTACGGTTTGAGTTAATGCTCCTTAGAAGGAGCGGATGGGTCCCTCTGGGGCCTTTCTGGAGATTACAGATCGTATTCAAACCAATCCACCCTGGAGAGGGAGAGGGAGAGGGGAGGCGAGTGCACTAAGTCAGCCTTCTGAGCCCAGGAAGGCAGGGAACTGGGCAAGGGCTGGAGTCCGTACTAGAATGGTGGCAAGGCAAACACTTAGAGCAAATTACACACCAGCCGTGGTTTTAGTAACTAAGTGATTAGCCTGACTCCACCTATTGGGTAGGAGCTATTGTCATGCCTAGCTGACAGGCAAGGAAATAGACCAGAGGCGAGGTTAGGTAGCTTGCCCCTGAGTGGTGGATCAGGGATTTGAACCCAGGCAGTCTGGCCCCGGAGCAGCACTGCTAACCGCCATGCTGCAAAGTAGAGCAGGACCCGGCGCTCCACCAGGAAGTGGATCCAGCTGGGACCTGGCGCTGGTGTTGAGGCCCCCTGGCAGGTGCTGGCTGAAGCTCAAGCCTGCAGAGAACATTACCTGTTCTTCTCTGTGGCCAGTAGGCTCACGAGGGACATGTGGGGTTCTTGTTTCTGGGGTCCCTTCCTCTCCCTGGAGTCTTAAGGGTTACGGGATCTGAGAGATGTTCCTTTACCAGTCCTGGATGGTTGGCCGCCACCTGTCCTGAGGCCTGGGCAGAGACTGCTTGTCAGATATTTTGGGAGGAGATATTCAGGTCTGGGCTGTTTTCTCCTGTTCTGTCTGGACCGGGAGAGGTTCTAAGGTGCTGCTAGCAGCAAGGACAGTTGCCTCGAGAATAGTACCCTTGTGGCCCTGGGTGGCTCTAGCTCCTGCTCCTGGTCCCAGAGAGATCCAGCTCTAACCTCAAGTTGGGCTGTGGGAAATTGCAAAATCTCCTGACCTGCAGCTAGGTGGAGGGTGGGTGGGTGTGGCCCAGAAATAGCCAGAAGCCATGACTCTGAGAGAATAAGGAGCTCTCTCCAGCCTTCCTGTCCCCCGAGTCTCAGGTACCTCAAATCCCAGGCCATGCTCTTGCTTAAACACCTTTAATGATTTACGATTGCCTGCAGAATAAAGCTCCATTTAGACTTTACATAAATTTCAAAGTTCCTTTTATCTCAGCCTTCTGTGGCTAGTTAAGGGAACAAGAGGTCCCAGGCCAGGGCTGGGAATGTGCAGCCTCCCAGGATCCCTATGACAGTGTCACTACTGACATGTTCGAAGGTTACATGTTACTTCTCTGGACACACACCAGCTCAGGGCCTGGGCCAGAGGGGCTGGCTCATTTGTATGGTTCCTTTAGGGGATGAATCCCATCCTTTCTCCTTCTATGGACGGGACTTCAGAATCCCCTTCTCTGTATTGCCTCGCCCCACAGAAGCCTGGATTGGGCAGGGGTCACTGATACAATGTAAAATTGCAATTGCAACTTAGGGATGTAAACAAAACGAACATTATTTGTGTCTTCCACTGTCCTCTTAAATTTTATCCTCATGGCTTATTGGTTCACTTTTAGGTAATAAGTCCATTTAAAAAAGTCACTTTTAGGTATAAAATAGATTTCAATTGCAAAATGAGAATGTATAGTCCCAGAGAATAATCCACATTTCAGATTTGATTCCACGTTAAATCTTTCCTTTCCCCCAGCCAGAGCAGCTGGGGACAGGGGACATGACTGCTGTAACTGACCCCTCCATGGCTGGGGAAGGGGATGGAGGCGGGGAGGGGGGAAGTGATGTTCTTTTCTCGTTCTGGAGCTGTCTGATACACATCTCCTTCATTTCCCCTCGGCTCCCAGGTCCCCATGGGCCCTCTCCACACGGACTCTTGCTGTGGAGTCCCTGCTCTTCCCGGCAGTCCCCGTGGGTGGGGCTTGAAGTGGTCCCAAGCTGCTCTCCTTCCCGTGGCTCGGTGGCTTGGCAGTGAACACACAGCCTTTGTGGATGTGCCGGCCGTCCCCAGGGCAGCTGTTTCCCCTCCACCATAGTCTCCTGCCAGTTAGATTTCCCAGGTGGGACTGAGGCCCCAGGACGGGGTCGTGCTCAGGCCCCCTGCTTTGGTAGGCAGCGTCGGTTCTACGCTGGCGTCTCTGTGATAAGTTCTCCAGCTCCCCTTTGTATGCACAAAGGACAGTGCAGCCATCTGAGCCCAGGAAGCCACTGAGAGAGTCGGCAACAGGTTTTCAGTGTCAGCCACGTCCTGCTGCCCATCTCAGCCCTCCCCCACCCACTGGCTGTCAGGCAATACGACGACAGGAAGTCACCAAGCTCAGTGAACCACAGAACACTGAGTCCCAGCTCCGTCCTTAACGAGGTGTGTGACCTTCCTCGTGCTTCAGTTTTGTCATCTGTAAAATGAACGTACTAGTACTTACCTCACAGATTGTTGAGAAGAATAAATGAGACAAGTGCTTGGCACATTGCATCAACAAATAACAATTCAACGTTATTATTATTGTCCATGGACTCTGGGGCTTGGGAGGCAGGAGGGGTGTGGCAAGAGCACAGACTGTGGAATCTGGAACACAGCAGGTCTGGTTAGACTCTGGCTCAAGTCTGGTGACTTGGAGCAGATGAGTCACCTTCTCTGAGCCCCAGTACCCACAGCTGTGAAATGGGGCTTTCACTATCCCACTTTGCCTCAGGGCCGTCGAGGGAATTTATTGAAATAGTAACTCTGAACTCAGGGGTTAGTTTACAGCAGGCGACTGAGAAAAGGCAGCCATTGTTTTCTATTACCGGTGGCAGAGAGGATGTCCCCAGAGGCCCAGGAAGTGCCAGTCCTCGCCGGATGCCCCTTTAAATCAGCCACTCTGCCTTGACTTATCTGTGCCACTTTAATCACCAAGGAAACAGTGAAGGGACCCAGATATTACGGAGAAGCCCTTGATTTATAATTACTGCACCTCACAGGCAGTGATCTCTCCTCCACCACCCCGTCCTGGTCTTGCATGTTGGAATGCAGCTCTGCATTGTCAAGAGCTGGGAACTTCAGTCTCAAATTAAATGCAAACAGATGGATATCTCTCTTCTGCGCTTTACTCTCAGCCATCCAGGCCAATGGGGGAGCAGGGAGGAGATGTCTCTGCCTGCCTCGCTAATAAGCAGGCTCATTTTCCTTGTCCTCCTCCAGCCGTAAGGAGAGAAGAAGTGTTATTCTGTTTGGCAAGCCAGTATCAATATCTCCAGAGTAATATGAGGAAGAAAACGACCCTGGGCTTCATGCGTCCTCTGGTAGCTGTGGTGAGACTGCCGGAGGATTGCTGGGGGTGAGGCTCCCTCCCCGCCTCGTCTCACCCCTCCCCATGCAGGGTAGCCCTCAAGCTGGAGTAGAGACCCACGGGGGGACATGCCCCTTGGAAACCGATGGAGGCCCAGAGAGAGGAAGGGATGTGCCCAAGTTCACAGGACGGAGCTGGGGCTAGAACCAGGCTTTCCAGCTCCCTGCTCCATGCTTTCCTGCTAAACTGGCTTTTTTAAACCTTTAAATAGCGACGGAATCTTTTAGAAAGTGAAATCTAATATGGAAACTCAAGATATAAAACAGATAAAGTGGAGATGCTCTGTTGAGGTTGGTGGTGGGGGGGGGGGCAGGGCAGGAGCTCAGTCTAGTGGCCTCTCACGCCCCGGCTGAACCTTGAAACTCCTTCACGGAACCCTAGGGTTCTATGGTACCCAGTTTGAAAACCCCTGCAGTAAACTCTGTTGTCTTGATTCTCAACATCGACATTTAGGGAAGAATATTCGGAGGTTTGGACTCTAGTTTTTTTTGAAACCAACCAGAGATTTGGGATCCTGCTTGGTTGCCTCTCCTGCTGTGGGCATTGACTTAAGAGAGGACAGGGAACCTGCTCCCCAGTGTCAGAAGGAAGGGCCAACAAAAGGCCAAGCTTCCGAGTGGGTCGAAATCTGCTTCTGGGACGTTCCCCCCTCTAGCTGGGTATGGCCAACGTCTCCCCTTGGGGAGCAGTGGGCGCCTGTCTGTGAGGGGCGGCTTCCCTTCCTCTGGATCCTAGAAGGGGCAGGACTTGGGGGCTGCTGGGGACAGCTGTGTGTCGGCAGGCGAGACAATGGACTGCTGTAAGCTAAGTCTGCTCACCTCTACAGCAGGGACAACACGGCCTCAGTGGTCGTGTGATCCAATGAGAAGAAGGGCATGAAGGAGGCGGGCAGAGTCCCTGGTTCATAAGAAGTGCTCTGTAATTGTTGGTTCTTAACTTCATGTGCTCATTTTTTATTCAACAAATGTTGATTTGAAACCCTGCGCCCTGGGCTGGTTGCTACGGATACAGAGCTGGCTGGAAGGGTTGCTGGCTGGGAAGGGTGAGGTGGCGCGGACTCTCAGTCCCCGCTGTTCGTACCTGTGCTAATGCTCTCCTTTGTCCTCGGTCCCTTCTCACAGAGCCAAAAGGGATTACTGAGTCCACTGATTTTTCAAATCTTTTTTCTAAAAGCAAGAGCTATTTTGTAAAAAAAGAAATAATAACAATGGAATTCTTACCGTGGTCTGAGAACTGTATTAGCTCCCAATGATCCTGTCGTTCTGTTATTAGGTCCATTCTGCAGCTGAAGCAATCGAGACAAGGAGGTTAAATAATGTCCCTCATGTCATGGAGCTTACATGAAATTCCAGCACATAAGGAATGTTAGGTAGGGACGAAATGTGCAGGTGGCAGACACAGGCCAGGAGGGCAGTTCCTAGGGGCAGAGAAGCTGGGGACCAGTCAGGGGAAGGGACTGCAGAAAAACGCAGAACACCTGCCAGTCGTGTACATCAATCATCTGATAACAGCCCACACCTCCCGTGAGCCCTCCCGGACCAGGCCAATAAATGGAAACACCAGGTGGGAGTCCTCAAAGTCTTTCTCCACTCGTCTCCACGAGTGGAGACCCGTTCCTCTCTCTGGAGCGTATCTTCACTTTGTGTAGCTTCCTTCTTTTCTGCAATAAAAGCTGTTTGTGTGGAATTGCTTCCTGTCTGTGGTCACTCCGTTGCACTGGCCCACTTGTGATTCTTCCAAGCAAAGAGCCAAAGAACCAGGACAACAGTCCGCCAAGAGGCCGGACCTGACAAGGAAGCTCTAAACAGGCCCTAAAGAAGAAGCTGGGGTTTTGCATTTTCCTTTATCCCTCCCCGCCATACAGGCCTACATGTAGTTTAAACACCATGGATGCAGGTCAACCCTCTCATTTGGTGAAAAGGGAAACTGAGGCCCAGGGAGGAGGAGACTTGATCAAGGTCATTCAGCCAGGCAGCTGAGCTGATACCTAAGCCCAGGCCTCCGGGCTCCCAGCTCAAGGCCTTGTCCCTGGCTGCACCAGTGATCTCCTCAGTCCTTTGCAGTGAGAACGTTCCTGCATCCTCGCTGTCCCTGTGTGGGGCCGGCTGGGCCGGGCCATGGGGACCAGGCCTCCTGCAAGGGACGCCGAGCAGAGCCCTCCTTGAGGGGAGCAGTGGCTCAGTTCTTGGACTCCCAGGCGGCTCCCAGTTCAGACTTGTTTTCTGTTCTCTTTGAACTTTCCCAAGTTACAAACCACACAATTAAGGGCTCGCTAATAAGCCATCCATCTTGTCCCACAAAGAGAGCTGCGGGCCTCCTGCCGGCTTCCCCCTCCTCTGGGAGGGGATCGATGCCTTATCTCAGCCGGGCCTGTGTGCAGAGGAAGGAGGGAAATGAAAGCACTTAATTAAGGCGCAGAGGAGCGGAAAGGGAACACCGCATCCTCCCTGCTCCGTATCTCCCCTCCGGAGGGCAGCCGCAGGGCCCCTGGAGACCGTCTGCCCAGGCTGCGCCCCTCTGCAGGAAGCAGGGAGCAGGTGTCGGAGAGGAGACGGGGCACCGCTGTCCGGGGCAAGCTACGCCCCATTGTTCCCCGTCTACCTCAGCCCCGTCCCAAGCAGGCCCAGCCCTGGCGTGGGCAGCGAGGAGGGCCGCAAAGCAGCAAGAGCCGCCTGAAAATGCCCTGCCCGGCCCAGACAGGCCCCATCACAGTGTCTCTTTCAGAGCGGGAGAGCTCTCCGGGCTTTGCACCCCTCATGACTGTAAATGCCCACAGAAAGGAGCGTCTCTTGTGAGCTTCAGAGAGGAGGGGTGGGGCTGAGGAGGGCACACGGCCCCTCTCTCGGGCCCTGGGAAGTGCCCATGGCCAGTCTTCAGCGCAGCGGGAAGGTGGGTGTCCACACGTAGAAAGCACCACACACTGGGAAGAGCCTGTTGCCAGAGTTTTGGGCTGTTCAGAATCCCTCCCTACCCCCTGCTATCTCGTGTGCCTTTGTCCTCTATGGATGTGAACTTGGGCATCTCTTGCTCCCTTGGCTCCCGGCACCTCTGTCCTGACTGATGTCAGACCATCAACCTGCACAAGCCCTGCGGCCGCCTGGCTGGGATGTGACTCTGGCACAGCTCTGGTCTTTCACATCTGGCTCCAGGACAGACGGAGGTGAGCTCAGTCTCGGAGGATCCTGAGCCTGGATGGAGGGTCCCCAACCAAGCGCTCCTGCTCTGCCCTACCCCTGGAGGCCTGAGGTCTGCCCGCTGCCCACCAACCCTCCCCACCTCCTCCAGGGATTCAGGGATGGGAAATTGAGGGAGCTTTGAGCAACAGTGGGGGGAAGTTGACTGTTCCCTCAGGGCGGGCCCTGTTTCCTTACCAGCCAGGAGCGGCGGCCTTAGCGGGTCTACTCAGGAGGACCAAGGGGAACGTTCACAGGGAGAGAGTCCTCAGCCCAGGGGACTTGTCTAGTTTTCAATTAACTTGAGTGTGTACAGAGCTGTTGTCCCCTGCTGCTCACACACAGGTGTAGGTACAGTGTAGTTCTGACCTTGGCCGCTTGTCCCCCCTCACAGGGCATGGGCTGAGCCTTAGCCAGAGGGCTCAGGCCAGTTTCCAATCTGGCGCTACCCCAGCAGCCCCTCCACTGGTCTCTTGGGGTCTGGGTTTCTCGCTCACGTTGCTCACTCCTGAGTCCCCCGTCTGACATGACCAGGCTGCTTCCTGCCTCGCTGTCCCTCTGCCTGTTCTTGTCCTGGGTATAATCTTGTTCTGGGCACCTCCTACTTCTACTCCAGCCATTGCTACCACAACCAGCTTCAAGCAGTTGCACCAAACAGCACCTCGTGCAGCTATACACGTTTCTTTCACTATCTGCCCTAGGACCTCCCTGTGCAGGGCTTGAGAATCCTGTGGGGACACACTCAGCACCCACATACATGCAAACCCGGCAGTGTGAGTCGGTGAGCCAGCTCGTATCAGCTCACAAGAGCTGATTGTTACATATTCAGAAAATTTGCTGGACACACGTTAAACCGGTGACAGCTTAAAATCAACTATGGTGGGAGTATTTACACCACAGCAATTGGCAAATGCTACAAATCAGTCTCCCCCTCCCCCCAAGAGCCAGTTTACCAGCACACCATTGCAGGGAGTTAACGCTCATCCTCTGGGGTGACCCTTTACCAGTGGGGGTCAGGAGTTGGTGGATAAACACTCTCCCCTTCCATTCTTCAGCTGGATAATGTTGAGGGGAGTTCTACACAGCTCCCCTCCCCAGAAGGTCCCAGCAGGGTCAAGCCTAGTTTCCCACCACATGGCTAGTCAGATATTGTGCCCTGGCATTGGATTTTCATCTCTCTCTGTTTTATTCCCTCCAGCCGCAACTCCTGGGGGAACTGGGATATTTCCCGAAATAAACTACTTGCTTGCACGCTCTTGACTCAGACTCTACTTTTGTGGGTGAGGGCACAGGCTAAGACTGCTCCTTTAAATACAGACTATATTTGCTTCCCTTGCCCAGAGCGTGCCATTTCTATGCCTTCATCCCTGTGGTTTTTATTTCTGCGTCTAGCTGTGATTGTACAGAGTCCTCCCAAAGCAACGACTCCTGATTTGCCTCGGAACATCTTCTGTAGAAGCGGAAAGGCTTTTAAAATATTCAGTTCATTTAGGCAGTAAAAAGAACATCTTCTGGCCTGGGTGCTGTCTGCACGTCTATTGCCTGTTCCTCTAACAACTTTCCTCTGTGATTGATTTCAATTTCCATTTGCAAGTCTAACCACCACCTGTGTCTTCTCCTCGTGATTAGATTTCTCTATCGTATTCCCCTATCACAGCTGCCCAGGA
Organism: Eulemur rufifrons; assembly: GCF_041146395.1. NCBI lineage: Eukaryota > Metazoa > Chordata > Mammalia > Primates > Lemuridae > Eulemur > Eulemur rufifrons. The sequence goes on from NC_090990.1 coordinate 25,560,253, forward strand.
ACCTTAAAGCTGGAGGTTCCACCCTAAGTCACTTAGCAAGCTCTCCCCCAAACAGATTTTACATGTGTTAATCTTGTTTCCAGTTTCTAACCCAAATTACCTGCCCTGATCCACCTCAAACTCTGCCCACTGAGATATATTGTTGATAGTTGGATGTTCTGACCTGTTTCTCAGTTTCCCATTGATAGCAGAGGTCTGGGTTGCACTTAGCTGAGCACTGAGTGATGGTTGGAGAGCTTTCTAATTAACTGGGTCATGAACAGTAGCCATGGTGGTTCTTGTGCTTGTCTCCTTGAGATGGTCATGTCCCCAAAAAATTAAGTTGGGCTGGAATGGAAGAGGACTAGGCATTCTGCCCCTCCTTGTCCTCTACTAAATTCAGTTCTGTTTGGCCCACACAGCTCCGTGAGGTATATGCCCCTCTCATCAGTCCTTGATGGGCAGTGGTAGGAAGGATGAAAAGGGGAGAGGTCATGGTCACTGAGATCCTAGGGAAGGCACAGAGAGGAGAAGGGAGATGGTCATGGTCAGTGGAATGATCTCTCGTAGCAGTGCCAGGCTGACTCTCTGAGAAGGTCCCACTGGGCTAGCCAGGGGGTTGGTACCATCAGGAGCCTCCCAGATACTCCATGTTAGGTGCTCCTAAGGATCCTCCCAACTCTGTCTTGTGCCTGGATGTGCTCCAGGGTTTGCAAGTCTCTCACATCCCATTTCTGAACTAAGGACAGAATGGGGAATGGCAGTGCACAGGACCGGCCTCTCTTCCCTCCATCTCAGGATCTGCAGCCCATGGGCAGACTGGCACATTTTTGCAGAACACATTGGGAGGCCCTATATAGGAGAACCACAGACCAAAGTTCCGAGACCCAACTCTGTTGCTTCTCTTTGTAAAGAACCAACATGGCGGGCTATTCTCTGCTTCCCAATCCCCTGCCTTTTGAATCCTTAGAGCTCTGGCCCTATGATAGAGACCAGTCGGGTACTTCAAATATCCATATGCTATTGTTCAGTTCCCAGCCTTCCTTGCAGTTAGGTTGGGGCCATGTGACTCATTCTGGCCAATGAGGTGAAGATAGAACGGATGCGAGTTACTTCCAGGATGGCTCTTAAAAACATCTCATGAAATTGTCCAGCCTCCTTTTCCCTTTCTGTGGCAACAGTGAAGGCCATGACTTGAGGATGGCAGTGCTACATGACAGAAGAGGTTGGATCCCTGAGTCACCACTGTAGGACAGCCACTCAGGAGGGCCACTTGATCCACTGGGGTATGCAGAATTTTGGCCCCCATGACCTTTGCCCCCTGATGTTATATGATATGTTACATTATGTGGCAAAGGGAGCTTTGCAGGTATAATTAAGATTACTAATCAGATGACTTTATTTTTTTTTTTTTTTTTTTTTTTTTTTTTTTGAGACAGAGTCTCACTCTGTTGCCCAGGCTAGAGTGAGTGCCGTGGCGTCAGCCTAGCTCACAGCAACCTCAAACTCCTGAGCTCAAGCGATCCTCCTGTCTCAGCCTCCCGAGTAGCTGGGACTACAGGCAGGTACCACCATGCCCGGCTAATTTTTTCTATATATATTTTTAGCTGTCCATATAATTTCTTTCTATTTTTAGTAGAGGTGGGGTCTCGCTCTTGCTCAGGCTGGTCTCGAACTCCTGAGCTCAAACAATCCGCCCACCTCGGCCTCCCAGAGTGCTAGGATTACAGGCGTGAGCCACCGCGCCCGGCCCAGATGACTTTACATGGGGAAATTATCCTAGGTTACCTGGATAAACCCAATGTAATCACACGGGTCCTTAAAAGAGGAAGAGGGAGGCAGAAGAGGAGGCCAGAGAGATCTGCAGTGTGAAGAGGACTTGACACCCCATTGCTGACTTTGCAGGTGGAAGAGGCCATGAACCAAGGAGTGTGGACAGCCTCTAGCAGCTGACAGTGACTCCAGCCCACAGTCAGCAAGGACATGGGGGCTTCAGGTTGGTCAACAACCTGAATGAGCTTGGAAATGACTCTGGAGCCTCTGGTAAGAAGCGGCTGACACCCTGATTTTGGCCTTGCGCTACCTTACGTAGAGGACCCAGCCAAACCCCAGCCTGGATTTTTTACCCGTTATGAGATAATAAATGGGTGTTGTTTTAAAAGCTACTAATTTTGTGGTAATTTGTTGTGGCAGCAACAGAATACTAATACACCCACAGAGGATTTTGTGTGCACAAGAAAAAAAAATCCTTTAAGCCACTAAGATTTCAGAGCCTGCCTGTTGCAGAGATAAGCTTGCTGACTGTGACTAATATAGGCCCTGTTAGCCAGTGTGTGGGGACCTCCGCTCTAGCCTGGAGGCAGGGTGGAGAAGAGATGGTTCTACAGCATCTCTGTGCCTGTTTAGGCCTTCTGCCGAGTTGACAGTCTCAGCGGAGATGGTGCTCAACCAGGAGTGGAGGCTGAGGTCTCATGAGCCCTGGGGAGCAGTAATGTGGCCCCAGAAGAGGGGCCCAGAGCAGGGAAAGGCGGGTGTCCAAGATCACACAGCAAAATGTTAGCAGAGCTGAGGCCAGAACCCTGGGCTCCTGGCTCCCAGGCCTGGGCTCTCTGCCTAAGCTGGGTGTGAGCGAGACTTTGCACGGACTCCACGTGTGCCTGCCACGCAGCCTCCCTCCTCTCCAGCTCCCGGATCTCCAGGGTTAATGCTCTGCGCAGGAGGCTGAGAAGTGCAGCCTCTCCGCTTTGGTAATTGAAATCAATTTCTCAGCCTTATCTTTAGGAAACCTATATAGTCTCGACTGTAATCTGAAAACTCGGGCTCGGGCAACTTTTAAATGAAAACCCCTCTGTGAGGGGGGAGAGGGGGAGAAGAACAAGTGGCTCACCTCTTTCCGCAATTTCTCAAGGAGCCCGGGAGTGTGTAAGTGATGTCTCTCTTTCTCTCCGAGTGTTTGGCTTCTGAGTATGTGAGAATGTGTTTGAAGATGTGTGAGCATACACGTGCGTGAAGATGTGGGTGTGTGGGCGTGTGGAGCATGTCAGCGTGCATGTGTTAGGAAGGGGAAATCTGCATGGGGATGTATGTGCATGTGTGCACGTGTGAGTGAACACGTGTGAGGTGGCCTTCTTTGGTGTTTGTTTTTGCCTCTGAGCCTGTGAGTGCATGGATGAGGGAGGTGGGCGAGAGTGTGTTCATGAGCATTAGTGTGTGTGTGCAAGTGCCCAGAGTAAATTCATGGGGTTGTAAATATGTGTGAGATCAGAGGATTTATGTGTCCCATTTCAGAGGGAATTTCCCAACAGGGTCTCACCTCTGAATTCTCCTGGGCCCAGGAATAGTTTCTTTTAATGCCTTGAATGGTCTTACTGAACTGCCACTTACCCCGCAAACCTTCATCCTAACACTCGGGCTTTTGCCTGTGCACCCAGGGAGGGGAGGCCTCGATTTGGCTACCCTGGAGAGGTTTCCCTGGCATCCTTCCCCTTCCCCGAAGCCTGCCCAGGGTCCCTCAGCATAGCTCCTCTCTGAGGGTTGATGTGCCAGCGGGCAGGGAGCCTGGTTTGCTAGGTCCACAGGAAGGCCGGATGCAAGGTTAGGAGGATTCCCAGCTTCCCCTTGCAGCCTCAGGGTGAGACCTCCCAGGTATGGACCCAGCAGGTGAAGCTCCTTTGTCAAAGCTGCGTTTCTAGACACAGAAGCCCGAGCAGGTGAGGGCAGCTCCTCCCCTCGCCCCCACCCCCACCTCGGCAAAGGGTCCCCCGCCCTCTCTGAAGCCCCATGGATTTCTCATTTGAAGTCAATCAGCCTTGAAATCCCTGCCAGTGCCTGCAGGGTAATTACGGGGCTGGTAATCAATGCCAGCCTCTCGGCTGCCCCGGGTGGGGCTGGCAGAGCCACAGTTCTCCTGGGCTCCCGGAAAGACTGGAAGTGGTAGTGACAGCTGGGATCGGGAGGACCCGGCTCAGGAATGGCCTTGCCCCATTCGGGGTTCACGCCTCCAACTCAGATAGGGGAGAGGTTGGGAGGGTGAGCAACTGCTTCTCAGAAAGGTGTGGAGGCAGAGGGTGGCTGTGGCATCAGAAAGGACGCGTTTTATTAGGTTGAGGACAAGAGGAAGCCTGGGGGTCTGTTTTGGGGGTGGAGGGGAGGGCACACCGGGAGTGGGCAAACTAATCTTGGGTCCATGATGAATCAGCAGTGGCCCACGGAGTGTCTGAGATTGGCGCCTCTGTCCTTCTAGCTTAGTCCAGGTCCCGTTTAAGATCTCTCGGCACTGACCAAGAGTCACTTTGGTAAGTGACAAGGGTGGTGCGGTGCTGGGTATGGTGGTGATGATGGCTGAGGATCAGTGGTGACATCGAGGAGGTGCACTGTGGCGTTGGGGCTCTGCTGTTGTCTGTGAGCAGGCGGCGGCGGTGTGCCAGGGTCAGAGGAGACGGTGCGGATGGTTTGGGGAGGAGGGGGTGATGGGCACCGTGCTGGAAGCAGCGATTTTGTTGGTGGTGACGGTTAAGGTGATGGTGGCAGTGGAGGATGTGAGAGGTGACGATGGTGACAGTAACTACAGTGTGATAGTGGGGATGGGTAGTGTAGCCAAGGGTGGTGATGACTTTTGACAGAAGTAGAGGTGTGGATGCAAGATGGACAAGACCCACAGGATGGGGTCGGGAGATAAAGGGGCGTAGCTGGATCGGGAGATGAGGCTGGCAGGGGCGGGCCAAGGCGGAGCCAGTTTGAAGCAAGCGAGCTGCCCACGGTGGGAGCAGACCCTGCACGGTACCGATGGCTAACGCTGGGCCAAGTGGTGCTGTAGGCCCCCGGGGCAGGAAAGTCCGTGAAGGCAACGCTTGGATCCCAGGAAACAGACAGCTTAGCTAGAGTCAGGACCCCAAGCAGGGAGATGGGCGGGCAACTGGGGGCGAGCAGGGATTCCAAAGCCCCATCGCTGAGACACTGGAAGCCAGACTCCCCGCCCTACATCCGAGGGCCAGGAAGGTCTTCTGGTTGGACCTTGGGAGTTGGAGGTAGAGATTAGCACCAGACAGAGAACAAGGAGGATGGATGGAGACCCACGGCTTGGGCACAAACGGTGTGGTTTGGCTTAAAGCAGAGTGTAACGAGGACTCTACCCCATGGAGACAGACTCACGATCCCCCCAAGTAACGGACGAGTGCATGGAGGGTGGGTGTGGGGAGGGCCCTAACTAAGTTAGGGAGAACAGGAGCCCTGGATGTGGATGGAGAGTGCCAGAGGCAGAAGGAGCTTCACAGCCAGGAGGCTGGCGAGGCGGTAGGAGCATCGGCTTGGCGACCTCACAGACCTGTATGAACACCGACGCTCAGTAGCTGTGCGATCCTGGGCAAGTTACTTACCCGGAGACTCCGTTTTCCTCTCCATAGACTGGAAATAATAATTCCTACCTTGAAAGGGTGTTGAGATGCTTAAATAAGCCAATGTGTGTCAGGGCACAAAGTTGGTGCCCAGCAGAGGTGACTGATCCCTAATTCCTTCGAGGTAACCCTACTTCACAGACGCCCTCCAGGAGGGCAAAGCCGACCTGCTGTGAGACGCGGATGCGGAGAGGCAGGCAGGGGCTACGGCACGGACGCGCCGTCCTGTTCCCGGGAGGAGTTGGCAGGAAGAGCCCTACGTCAGCAGAGTCCCCAGGGGCCCATCCTTGCGCCCGTGGTCTAGATGCCAGCCTGACGTGGGGAGAAAATGTCCCTGTGCCTGGGGCCGGGCAGCCCCTACCCTGTGCCCTGGGCTTTTGCACCCTTTGCTCCTCCAGAGAAGTCTGGTGTCAAGGTCAGATCAGCGACCAAGGACCTGGGGGCCTGACTGAGTCTCTTTTCTTGCTCAGAATGACTCAGAACCCAGTGTCCCAGGGGCGGGCTGAGGACGGAAGGGCCTACTCCTTCCAAGTAGGTAGCCTTGGGCTTACATCTGGGTCTCCCTTCGGTGGTGCCGTCCTGCGATGAAGGCTCAGGCTGTGGAAGCCAACAATGTCCTCAGTGTTGATAGACTCAGTCTCCTTTGTGTAAGGTGGGGGCGGTGCTGCTAGCATCCCAGGCCGCCGTGAGGAGGGAGTGTGGCAGACACTCACTGAGGTGGCTCCCATAATCCTCGCCTCTTGGTATTCATGCCCTTGCGTAACCCTTCCTCCTGAGTGTGGGCTGGACCTGTGGCCTGCTTCTAACCAAGAGAATATGGCAAAATTGTTAGGATGTCACTTCTGTGGCTGTATTACATACAGTGGCAGCACCCATCTTGCCCTGGGACTTTGTCCCTTGATAGCTTTGATGGAGCAAGTGTCCACGTTGGGAGGCCCATGGGGCAAACAGCTGAGGGCAGCTTCCAGCCTCCAGCCAGCTGGAAATCAAAGCCCTTGGTCCCAAAGCCTCGAGGGACTGAATTCCACCAACGACCCTGTGAGCCTGGCGTGGCTCCTTCCTCAGTCAGCCTTCAGAAGAGGCCTCAGTCCTGGCTGATATCTTTATTGCAGCCTCTCGAGACCCCTAGCCTCCACAGACCCTGTTAGATCATAAACCGTGTTGTTTGAAGCTGCTAAGCTTGTAGTGATGTTGTTATGCAGCAATAAGCTAACACATGGGTGGTGCATGAACGCTGAGCCCAGTGCTGGTGCGTAGAGGTGCTCGGCATAGAGCTATGTGATCGCGTTCTTGGTCTGCTGGCTGCTCGCCTAGTGCTGCGTGGGGCCTGCCCTGCCCTGGGCCCTGGTGGGGTGGAATTCCATCCCCTGCTAGCCCTGCCGGTCCCCACACCCTGGTAGGGAGAGGAGAGGAAGATTCTGTGGCCCACACACACACAACCTCCACCCCCACCCCCAGAACCTTGGGCCTTTGCCCCTCGAGGACAGATCTCCCAACCCAGCCCACGTGGCTCTGTATTGGACGGGCTGCATGGGTGCAGAGACTGCTGGAGTTTTGAAAGCGGCATTGGTGCACTTTGGGGCCTCATGTTCCCTCTCCATAAATTGGGAAAATCACTCACCTTATGTCTCTTCTCTCAGAGGAGCTGGACGAATGAAAGGAGTGAGGAGGAGTGGTTGAAAATGGGTGAGTGCAGACGGGGGAGAAGGCGTTTCCAAAGCAGCTTGGGTGGCCCAAGGACCGTGAGAGACCCAGAAACAGAGACATAGAGAAAAAGAGATAGAATCAGGGAGACACAGAGACAGAGAAACAGATGGAAGGTGGGGGGAGAGAAACAACGAGAAACAGGTAAAAACAGAGTGACGCACACTCATACACACCGACATACACAGGCAGACATGGGACACACAACTGACAGGGGACAAGGACCCACCCACAGAGAGCCTGCAGAGACACACAGACGTGGGGACACACAGACGCAGAGTCAAAATCACATGAGAACACACAGGTACACAGACATGTGAACCCAGACCCAGGGGCGGCACGGCAGGAAATGCAACTGGACACGCAGAGGTGCACACGCACAGAGAGATGCACACAGACACACACACCCCACTGGAGGGGGCACGTGTGGAGGTGAGGCCAAGTGGCCACATGTCGTCCCCGTCACCAGGGCTGCCTGAGCTGTGTTGCCCATCCGTTAGGTGTCCTCTTTCAGACCCTCCAGCTGAGATGGGCGGGGGCATTTCTGGGCGATGGGTCGGGGCTCAGAGACCTCTTCCACTCCTGGGCCAGCTGACCCACGCCCCTCTGCGGAGGGTTCCTGGTGCTGCCGAGGGAGGTTTACTGGGAAGCGTTTGAAGGAGGGGAGGGACAGAGGAGGGGAAGGGAAGGGCCAAACTGTGGCTGCCAGGGGTCACCCCACAGCCCAGGTTGCTCCTCTGCCCCAGGCAAGGCCCAGACACGGATGTTGGTGTCCTCCCCCACCAGCCACATTCCCCCATAGACCTCTGGAGGTCTTCTCCCAGGCACTGCCTCCCAAGGCTCTCCAGAGGCCACTGTACCCAGAAATGAGGCCCTGGGTGACCCCAGGACAAACCTCAGTGCCCACGTTCAGCAGCAGCACCTTGGGAGGCTAGTGTTAGGCTTAGGGTGACTCTGTAAATCAGAGCATTTTGATGCATAAAATCTGGAAACATGAGTCTATGAATTGTAATCGAGCATGACGAAATCTCATCAACAGAAGTAAATATGAAATGTGAGATGGCGGGGAGATGCACAGATGTGTTCCCGCATCCCGACCCCGCACTCCTGGCTCTGGCTCGCCGCCCCACCCTCAGATTTATTCTCTGCACATGCTAAATTAGTCCTAAATGCTGCTGTCGGCTCGGCTCGGATGCTGCGTTCCTCCCTTCTCTTGTCTATCTCCTGAACTCTGGAACATTCTGCCCTCTGCCTTCACGGCAGGAACCATCTCACCTGTGCTGTCCATTGGGGCATAGACTGTTGGTCGGAAGAGTCAGGAGAAGCCAACTTTAGCAACTGCTGACCTGGAGCTAGTAACGCTGGGTGCCTACTTCCTATTCCAGCCTGTGCAAGCAGTATCTCTGCCCTATCTTCTTGCAGGCCTTCTCAGAGCCTTTGTTGAGCTTAATCTGTAAGGCAAAATTCCAAACAAGGGTTGGAGCAGGCAGGGTTTCACAAACTTACTTGGCCATAGACAACTTTCTAGCCACAGGTCATGTTGGCCTCAGCATCTCCTGGCCTAATATCATTCCCTTTGGATAATGTGGGTATGAGCCCAGTAAGCCCATTCGTTACCTGACTGCTGGGCCATTTGTGTCCCAAGCAGGACCCCAACTTGGGAGAGGGGCAGAGGTGTCTCAGCCTTCCGGCCTTTTGGAAAGAGCAGTGACTTTGTAATCTTATGGCAGGTTAGGGAGGGGATGTGCCAGGTGGGGACTTCCCTCAAGAGTGAGATCTGTCCCTAGACAGGCTGATCTTGCCTCAGAGAGAGTCATGTCAGTGTGCATGTGTGTAAGTGTATGTCTGTGTGTGTGTGTACATGCTTAAGTTCTGGACTTCAGGGGGCTCCCAATCTTTATTTTAGAAGTCTGCATTTCCTTTGGGAAGAAAACAGCCCACAGAAAAGCACACTCAGGAACACACACACACATACATGTATCCTTGCATACAATCACATGTACACACAGAGCCAAACATACATACATATATGTATATATTAATAATATTCACTGTGGTAGGCAGAACTCTAAGATGGCCCCAGGAGTCCCACGCCCTGCTGTACACACCCTGTGTAATCTCTGCCCCTTATGTGTGGGTAGGACCTGTGACTATGATGGGATGTTCCTGTGACTAGGTTATATTTTATGGCAAAGGTGAAGGGATTTTTCAGATGCAATTAAGGTTCCTAATCAGTTCACTTTGAGTTAATCAAAAGGGATGTTCTCCTGGGTGGGTCTGACCTAATCAGATGAGCCCTTAAAAAAGGGTCTGAAGGTCGGGGAGAGAGAGACAAAGATTCTTCTGCTGACCTTGAACAAGTTGCTGCCATGAGTTCTACAGCTGCAAGGAACCACAGTCTGCCAACAACCACATGAGCTTGGCAGAGGACCCCAACCTCAGATTTGACTGCAGCCCTGGCCAACACCTTAATTGCAGCCTTGTGAGGCCTTAAGCCGAGGACCAGCGAGGCTGTATCCGGACTCCTGACACAAGGAAATTGCGAGATAATAATTGCATGTTGCTTTAAGCTAAGTTTGTGGCAATTTGCTGTACAGCAATAGAAAACTAATGCCGAGCATTCCATTCAATGAAGGTACACAAATGCCCCCAAAGACTTCCATATGCACATAGACATGTATGTATGCAGACATATTAATACAAACATTCACATATTTACATGTACACCATGCTCACCTATTTATATATGTAAACATCTATACAGATGTAAACACATACACATTCTTAATTAGGTACACATATACACACATGCATGCATCCACAAACTCAGACAGAGACATGCAAACAATCTGTACCTCCATATTTGTGTGAATACAGATGGGTATATGCACATAGACACATAATCATAGTGATGACAAACATTTATTGAATGCCTTCTATGTGCCAGGTGTTGACCTAAGTTCTGCACACGTATTAGCTCACTTAGTCATCACGTAGACATGCACATGCATGACACATGCATGCAGACCGGCATCCCACTGAACTTGTGTAACATACCACACCACCATACACTACAGAGGCTCAGAGTGAAGGGGTGCTCAGCTGGGGCAGTTTCTCGGGGAGGTTTCTGGTGTCCTGTTCTTTTTTCCTCCCTCTAGCCCCTGGCAGGTGGGTAAGTCCCAGCAACTTCACTCCTTTTTCCTCCCCAAGGAGGGGCCCAGAAGCCGCCCACCTGCTGGCTTCGGTCTTTCCACTAGGTGGCGCTAGACCAGCATCTGTGGGTTGCCGGGCAGACTGCGGCCGACTGGGCAGCAGAGCCTGGGCAAGGGAGAACAGATACGTGAAAGAAAAAACTTCTCCTGGCCAGGACATCCCCAGTGTCCCTCTGCTCCCTTTCTGTCCAATATGTCTTTGGAGCCCCAGGACCCCTGGAGCCCACCTCAACCAGGAGCCAAGCGTGGGGAGGCAGTGTTGGCCAGGTTCCAGCCTTGCTTGACACCCCTCTGGGGTCATCCAGACTTTAGTAGTTTACTTAGCAAACCATTCACTACCCCCCAGCCACTGTTCCAGGCTCTTGACAAATTTTAATTTATGTAATCCTCCTAACACTCCTATGAGAAGGTGACATTATTATTACCATTTTACAGATGAGGAAACTGAGGCACAGAGAGGTTAGGTAACTTAACCAAGTTCACGCAGCTATCATGTGATGACACAGAAGGAGAGAGGGCAGGATTGTTCACCCTGTTTTAGAGATGGGAAACTGTGTAGCCAGTACCAAGGCCGGAGAGTCAGTGGAGGAGCCTGGCCTTGAACTCAGAACTCAAGCCCAGTGCGGGGCTTTTCTTCCTGGGCCCTGGGCTCATGGAGATGAAGGCTGAGGCTGCTGCCTAGTCAGGGGTTGTGACAGGAGCAGTAGGCACCCCCCTTCGCGTGCTCCAATGACCCCTCACTCGGGTTTGGAGCCCAGGAAACAACCTCCTGGCCAGTGAGGTTCTCTTTGGGATTTTCACGTGGATTCCGCATAAAGGCATACAGGGTAGGGCCAGGCCCCGGCTGCTGCCCAGCCACGGGTGAGTCTATAGACTCAGACGCCGGAGCGGGCCTTTTACAAGATACACAACCCATTCTACACTCAATTGCGTCCTATAAATCAGGTTAACCTTTTCAACGCTGCACGGAGAAAATTAATTACTCATATCGGAGCACATGACCTTTTTCCTGGGCAGGATGAAGCAAGCTGCTCTGAAGCGCTGGGCTCCTTGTTCTCCACGCTGCGGCATCCCAGCCTTTAGGAACTCACACGGTGACCTGCACATCCACCCAAGGACAGCGGTTTCCTGCGTGCTTCCCAGGGGCGACCATGTTGGGCTACTCAGTGCCCCTCCCAGTGACTGGGTCCTCCTCACTGGGCCACTCGGGGCCGATGGTGGGAAAGGAGACCCTCCTTGCCCCTCCTGGCAAGCCCTGGCTCCGCTGGGTGGGGGGAGGGAGGAAGGGAAGGAAGAAGTATTAGAAAGTTCTCTATTCCCTGGGAGAATTTTTCTAGATACCCAAGAGAAGAGAATCCCTGTTGGGGTTCATATGGGAGGTTTTCCACACAGGGAACCCCCCTAACGCCACCCCACACTCTGACACCCTCCAACTAACTAACCAACATTGACTAATGGGCCGTCCAACCACCCAAGCAACCAACCAACAGTTCAAGCAAACAACCAATCCATCCTCCGCCTAGCCAGCCAGTGGACAAGCACGTAGAAAGTGTGCACTGAATTCTTACCTTGTGCAGCCCTGGGGAGTGTGGGTGGGAAAGAGGACATAGGTCCCACCCTCCAGGGGCTTATGGTTTAGTCAGGAACATAATGCTTAAAGTGGGGAATGAGATGGCATGGAGTTATTGGGTATACTCTGAATTAATCTTGGAACTTTTGGGTCTTATAGGGGTCAGTTTCATTTTTTCAGCCGCTGCCAGCTGCTGGCAACAGAGGGCAGGTCATTCAGCAACATGTAGTTGTCCCTTGACCATTGTCTCAACCACACATGCATGTCCTGGCAGTGAGGACAGGGCACAGAGGTTCGGGGTTCTGCCTTGAAGTTGGACAGAATTTCTACTTCAATCACGGCTCTGCCTCTTGTTATCCGGAGATCCCTGGGCAAGTTATCTAACCTGTGAGGCTTCATTTTCTCATCCAGAAAATGGGTATAATAAGACTCACCTTATACGGCAGCTGTGAGGATTCAATGAGATACTGCCTGTAGAGTGCAGTGCCCGGCACGTCGTAGGTGAGAGGCCTTTGTGTGCTTGAGGCGTGTGTGGTGGAGGGGCCTGGACGGCTGTGCTCGTGGTCCTGACCACGGGCAGGACCCAGAGTCGCTCACTGTCCTGCTTCATCTAAGGGGAGGACAGTCAATGATTGGACCTCTGAAGGCAGGAAGTCCTTCCTCCCATTCTTGCCATGGTTTGGAGCTCTAGGTCTCACTAACAGATCACTGCCTGAGAGGGCCCTTGTGCTGGTTTGAGTTGGGGGCTATCTGTGTCTCCCATCCTGGGGGATTTCTTGGATGGTGATGAGCAGGAGGGTGGGGCCGGGGAAGGTGGAGGTGAGGGGCTGAATGAGGCCAGAGGACTCTGTGGATCGCAGGGCCTCCCTGGGGAAGAGATGCCATTGCGTGCAGGTGGTGGGAGGGTGGGAGTAGCACACCAGGACAGAGGCAGCCAGGCCAGAGTGGCGCTGCTAGGGGCAGGGCCCAAGGCCACCACTAAGCTGCAGAGGGCGTATGTAAATCCAATCAGAAACTAAGGGCGCTCTTGGGGACTAGGCGGGTGATTGTGCCACCGCCAGCCCCAGGTAATCCCACAGTTCCTGTAGCTTCAGCGTCACTCACATCCTGATGGCCCACTGTCAGCTGCATTCTTGAGTTCCAGGCCTGTGCATCCAAATGCCAGCAGGACACCTCACCTGGCTAAATCTGGGCACCTCTCTCACTGGCCTGACGCTGAACTTTGTCCTCCAGACCTGTTTGTCTGAGAACAGCTAGGTGTGCCCGGGGGTGGGGCCTGGCAGCCATGCCTCCGTGTGACTCTGCCCACCAGCCGTGGCTACTGGACCGAGGTGGACAACTGACGCAAGCTTGGCCACTCAGATTTTCCCCCTAAAAGTCCCAGAAATGACTGGTGCTGGTCATTCTGGGCTGATCTTTGGACTGAGGCCTTTAAGCCCAGGGGAGGGGGTGAAGCCTTCTTTGGTTCGTCACACGTGTGGAGAAGTTGGAAGACAAGAGGGAAGGGGAGGTATAGAGAAGGTTCTGGGCTCCTGTGAGCTTTACAGCCCTTTTGAGTTTGGGTTCTGGCCCTGCCCCTGGGTTTCATAAAACACCCCTATGTCCTTATAACACTTTGCTTTTAAAATCTCTTGTGCTTGTCCACTGGGCTCTGCCAGCAGCAATCCCAGGTCCTTTCCTACAGCGGCTGGGACACGGCTCCTGCCCTTGTCAGCACTGGACGGGGAGGAGAGAATGGTGGAGACCCATCAGGTGTGTGTGACAGAGTCTTTACAAGGCGTGTGAGTAGGACAAAGGGATCGATAGTCGGGGGGGCGTGTTTGTGTGTGAGGCATGGACACACACTGACAAACAATGGATGAGAGACATAAAGTTGATGAATGACACACACCTGTGCACAGAGCACAAGCGAGGGACAAGAGCAGGAGCCCAGCAGAGGGAGCAGCCAGGAGGCCACGGAAGATGCCAGGACACGGAGAACAAGGCGCCAGGTCTGCCCCAGAGGCCCCCGCCTGCTGCCCAGGGTGGGCAGAGGGCCTCAGACACAGACTCTGCCCGGTGTCTTCCTGCCTCTGTGGCCACGCTGTCCAGCTGGGCAGGGCACACTTCCCATCTGGGGACGCTCCCTTCTCTCTGGCTGCCCCCTGCCCACCCCCGCTGGACGCCTGGGGCCCGGTGGAGCCAGAGAGAAGCCAGTGATCAGGCCCTGACAGGGACCCGCCTCCTGCCATCATCCCAGCCCCAGACACACATTGACACACACACACACACACACACACCCTAGACACTGACACACACAGATACGCTCTCACACATATACATTGACACACACACTGACATACACAGCCATGCACACGCATATACACACACAGTGACATACACACAGCTAGGATCACACACACACAGACACAGTGACATACAGTTGCAGACACATTTGTATGTGTATAAAAAGCACAGAGACCCACATAGGCAGACATGCTCCAACATACACAGCTTTGCAGATTCACACAAATGTATAAGAACATCCACAGACACAGTGACCCAGAAATACACAAACACAGACACATAAACAGCCAGACACACTTACAGGATAACAGATAGAGATGCATATGCAGTCACAGATACACAGACATTCACGGATATCTGCAAATAGATGTGAAGACCCTCATCAACATGCCAAGGCAGACCCAGACAGCACTGATACATGAACATGAACACATATGTGTAGATTTGCCCAGGCACATGTACATATGCAGACACACAGCTCCCAGACATACATACACATAGTCCCATGCAGACATGGCCCCTGGGCCCGGGGGTGAGTGGGGCTGTGGTAGCAGACAGGGCCGGCTGGTGGCCCTCAGGTTTTACACTGGGGAAAGGGTTGTGTTGGGGGAGGTGACTGCTCCCCTGCACTGCCGGTCTGGTGTCGCTGAGCAGGCTCCAGGAGAGGGTGGGCCACATAAGGCTCCTGGGCAGGGCCAGGGCTGGGGAGGGAGCAGGGCAGGGCTGGGGGGGCAGCAGGACCTGTGTCCCCAGGGTAGGGTGTGGGAAGCAGGGTCTGAATCTGGGCACAGAGAACAGGGCTTACAGGGGTCTCTGTGAGGCTGTGGCCTTCCCAAGCTCCTGCTGGGAACTGGGAGCCCTTCATCTGGCCCTGGTGATGCGCCCATGAGCCCATGAGAGTGTATGTGTGCAAGTGTGTGTATCTATGTGTGTGTGTTTGTGGGTACATGTGTGTATGTATATGTGTTTATATAATCAGGCAAGCATGCCCACAGGTGTATAGGTTTATATGTGTGTGAATGCATGTACACGAACACACATGTGCATATGCACACACACATGTATAGGTTTGGCAGGTTTGTATATGAGCAGGACCCTACGTGTGTGCATATGCATGTAGACGTGCACGTGTGCACAAAGCCTGCATATGTTTGTGGATGTGTGGATGTGCACACCGTGAGAGTGCTGTATTCTGAGCTGTCATCAGTGCCACTGTGCTCTGCGTTCCTCAGCCTGGGGCAGCTCCAGATGTTGTTCCAACATTCCTCATTCACTGCAGAAAATCAAACAAACAAATGAAAAATTAACGCCATTGTTAGCCAGGGATGCCCCTGAGCTGACGAAGCTCCTCTAGCCAGCCCAGCTGCAGCAGATGGCGGAAGCTCCCGGGCTCACCTTGGCGCTGGTGCAGACAGGATCATCAGGAGGCTGCACAGAGGCAGGCTACCGGGGGTTGGGTCTTGATGTGACTGAGAGAGGCTGTCAGAGCCTCAAAGGAGTGTCTGTCTCTCCTACCTATCCCGTTCCAAGGGCCTCCTAAGATGTGAGGCCCCAGGGCAGGAGGGAGGGGGAGAGCAGGAGGAGATGCCTAGCATACAGTAGGCATTCACTAAATGCTGTTAATGGACTAAACTTTACATACAAGTTCTCACAACAACAGCATTTGTCAGATCAGGAAGCTGAGGCTCAGAGAAGTTATTTAGGTTTGCCCAAGGTCACAGAATTTGTGAATGGAGCCATTGGGAATCAAACCCATCCCTAACGCCCGCTCAAGTCCAGGGTCTTTCCACTGCTCAAGTCCAGGGTCTTTCCACTACATTGTCAGTGTGACGCACCCGTGGTGTGTTAAAGATGGCTGCAGATTTTCTGCCACTTTTCCTATTGAGAGGTGGAGTCTAATTCCCCGCCCTGTGAACCTGGGATGGGCTTAGAGACTTCCCTTGCCTCTTCCACCCCATTAGGAAATTCTCTTCTGGGAGCTCTGAGCCACGGTACGAGATATCCGAGATATCCGATACCCTGAGACTGTCCTGCTGGAGAAGCCAAGTCTAGGTGCTCTTGGCAAACGTTCTGGCTGAGTCCAGCCTCCCTTATCTCTGTGAAGGCGCCAAATGTGTGAGTGAAACTATCCTGGACCGTACAGACCGCCCCCTCCTCCAACTGAATACTGTCACTTCTGGTGACACTCCATGGAACACAGGAGAATTACCCAGCTGAGACCCCATCTTGAATTTCTGATTCACAAAATAGTGAGCTATGACAAAATGTTTGTTGTTTTAGTCACTTAATTTTGGAGTACTTTGTTATGCAGCAATAGAGAAACTGGAATAGACATATATTCACGTCAGCACACACACACCACGAACACACATGCTTAGAGAATCATACAATCTCACACACACACACACACACACACACAGGCGCTCACTCACGTGCACCTGGGTCTCTCTCTGATTCCAGTTCTTCCAGCAACATCAGGCTCCTGTGTGTAATGATGTGCCTGTTTTCTGGGGTGAGAAGTGCTCACATCCAGAGAAATGACAATGGCTCTTCATTACCCAACCGGTTTCATTGTTTGTGGGACTTTCTCATTTGAATTATTCCCAAGAATCAGAATGAGTAATTTTACATGGAAATGTATAAAAAAGCAATAATTACCGGTGGGTGTGTGGTAGTAAACAGTTCTGCGGGGCGGGTCCTATCCGTCCTTGGTCGTGCCATTCACATCCACTCCAGCCTCGAACCTAAAACTGGGAGCTGGGATGAACCGGGCTGGTGGGCAGACAGGCAGGGGAGGAGGCTGAATGTGCTGGAAGCAGGAGAGAAGGCTTCTGGAGGTCCCTGGGAAGAGATTCACATCCAAGAGCCGAAAAGGGCTGTCCTAGTCCTGGAGTTCCTGAAGCTACCTCCAGACATCACCCGAAACCAGCTGGCCTGGCTGCGTGTGTACGAGTGTGAATGGGTACACAGGACAGTGACAAGGTGAGGTGTGCCCTCCTGCACATATCTGCTGTGACTGTGGGTGTGAGACGGTGTGAGTGGCACCGTATGTTACACGTGTGGCCACGTGTGTGCTAGTGACTGCTTGTGAGTGTGTAACTATGGCATGGGTGCATGACCATGCATGTAATAATGTATGGCAGTGTGCACGTGTGTCTTCCTGTGGGTAATTTCATATGTTCATGCATGTGCACGCCTATGGGTGTGAACATGTGGGACTGGGGGACCGCACTGCTCTATGTGCTTATGTGTATGACCAAGTGGCCTATGCACACGTGTGTGTGTATGTGTGCACACCACTAGGCCTGTGTGGGACTGCTGTTGTGTGTTTTGGTGAGAAGCCACACTCCCGTTGAGGCAGGGTGGCGGTGGTGGAATTCACCTGTAGCTGACGGCCATGTCTGAAGTCAGGCACTTGAGAGTTCCATAACACTTGGTCATCCAAAACATAATATTTTGAGCTTCGGTGTTGCAGATACAATGAGGAACAAAACAGGCAAAGACCCTGTATTTCTGGAACTGATAGTCATGTGGAGAAGACAGGAAGAGAAAATAATTGTACCATAGCCTAATAATCACGTTATCATAGTTTCTGATAGTTGCTATGAAGGCAAAGAACCCAGGGTTGTGTGCGACCATAAGAGTCCTGCTTTAGCCTTGGGGTGGAAGGGTGGGGAATGCCAAAGTGAAGAAGGGCTTCTTTGAGGAAGTGACATTTAGGCCAAGGCATCAGCCAGGCAAGGGGGTGTTGGAGATGGGTGTGGGGAGGAAGAGTGTTCCAGGCAGAGGGAACAGCATGTGCTAAGACTCTGATGGGCAATAGAGCAAGGCTCTTGGAGAAACCACAGGAAGGCCAGGGAGGAGGCTGGAAAAGGGGCAGGCACCAGGTCTCTGGGGTCTTCTGAGTCACGGTAAAGTGTTTGGACTTCGTCCAACATGCACCAGAAGGCAGAGGGAGTTCTGTTGTGACCATGCTTGCTGTGCTGAGAGCTGATACCAGGCTGCAAAGAGTGGAGGCTGGCGCAGTGGCCCAGGCAAAGGGTGGTGCTGGCTTGGCCCGGGTGGCAGGAGGTGGTGATGATGGGCAGAAGAGAAGAGATTCAGGACTGTTTTGAGGTTAGTATTGACAAGTGTTGGTGGTGGATGGGGCACATGAGGGCAGGACAGGTAGGTGTCCAGGACAACTCCAGGTTTCTGTCCAGCTTCAGGCTGGTTGGAAGTGTCGGTGACTGGGATGGCGAAGCAGGAGGAGGAGCACAAGCTTGGCGGAGGGAGGAGTGAAAATTCTAATTTGGACATGTTGAGGTTGAGGTGCATTCGAGACACAGAGGTGGCAATGCCCAGGAGGCAGTGGCAGATCCACGCCTGGAGTTAGGAAGGAAGGCTTAAGCCGGAGACAGGGATTTATGTAGCGTGGAAGCCAGAACTGGGAGGGAAACCAGCTCCAGTGAGTAGATCTGGGAACAGGAGGGAGAATCTCTTTGCCTTGGTTGTAATGTACACCATTTAGGGACAGTCAAACATAGTAATTAAGACTCCAGGCTCTGCTTCTGGGTATACATATTTTGATTTGAAAGCAGGGACTCGAACAGACATTTGTACACCCATGTTCATAGCAGCATTACTCGAAATAGCCAAAAGGTGCATTCCATGGGCCAAAGAATGAATAAGCAAAATGTGGTATATACGTGCAATCAAACATTATCCAGCCTCAAAAAGGAAGGAAATTCTGACACATGCTACAACATGGATGAACTGTGAGGACATCATACCACCTGAAATAAACCAGACACAAAAGGGCACATACTGTACGATTCTGCTTGTAGGAGACGCCTATAGCAGTCAAATTCATCAAGACAGAAAGTGGAACAGAGGTGACCAGGGGCTGGGGGGAGGGAGGAGTGGGGAGTCATTGTTTTGAGAGGACAGTTTCAGTTTGGGATGATGAAAAAGTTCTGGAGATGGGTGGGGGTGATGGTTGCGCAACAATGTGAATGTACTTAATGCCACTGTAGTGAACACTTAAAAATGATACATTGTATGCTTTGTATATTTTACCACAAATAAAAAATAAGATCCTAGACTCTGGATTCAGCCAGCCTGCTGGGTTTGAATCCCAGCTCTCTTATAAACAAGCAGTGTGACTTTGGGCAAGTTGCTGAACCTCTCTGTGATTTGGTTATCTCATCTGCCAAATGAATATCATAATCATACCTACCTTGGGGGTTGCTGAGGGGATGAAATGAGTTAGTATCCATGATGTGTGTGCCTTGTGAGTCAGCTGTTATCACCCTCAGCAGCCCCCGGCCGGAAGCTGGGGGTCGGGGCTCTTGGTCAGGAGCCCAGGAAGCAGGGCCAGTGCTTGGGGCCACTGGGCGGGTCGTCTGCACCCCTGGGAGTGGGTGGGCACACTCGCCCCTGCTCTTGTGCCTTGTCATCACGGCACAGGGAACGTTGCAGAGCCACAGGCTGTGACGGCGTAGAGCTCCCTGGCGCTTGGCGTCTGTGGTGGAGCAGAGGGAACAGGAGAGGTTAGGAGGAGGAGGGGAACCCCACAGAGAGAGAGGACAGCTCAGTCCCCTGCCTGTGCTGCTGCTCGCAGAGCCTCCGTCCAGGCTGGAGGTGTGGGCGGGGCTCTGTTAAGGGAACTGACTGCCTCCTGGCCTTGACTGGGACACGCAGGAGCGCCCAGGTCTCTCTGCCTCCCTCCTGCCCCTCTCTGATCTGTTTCCCACAAAGAACCATCGAGATCGCTGCAGTGTGAATGTGACACGTCACTCCCTTTTGCTCCAGGGATGGACGGCACATTCCTACCACTGCCTGGGAGGCCCTGCTCACCTCCGACGCCTCCACTCCCAGCCACGCTGCCCCCGGTCTGCTCCGGGTTCCTTCTCCCCACGTGGCCTTTGGAGTTGCTGGTCTGACTCCTCGGAAGGATCCCCGTGCCCTGAAACCGGCCCTCACCGTCGCTTCCCCATCGGCCAGGCCCTGGGCTGGACTCTGAGGACACAGGTGGGTTAAACCAGGGCCAGCTGAGGCAACGGGACACCACGGGAGAGGGAGGAACGAGGTGTAGCGCAGCAGAGAGCGGCGGGGAGAGAACATGCTCCCAACAGCGCCGCTCCCAAAGGAGGGCTGACTTGGTTAGATTCGGGGTGCTGGTGGCCAGGTGCATGGTATGAACTCTGTCTTTTCTCTTAAGGTCCTTGTGGTGGAATTGAAAGCTGAGCCAAGCAGTGTCAGTGTTAAGGGGTGGCTTTGGGGGACTTTGGTCCCCCACCCATCTTCCATCAGCATTTCCTCTCTAAAATAGCATGGAATAAAATTTGAAATCAAAACAGTGTGCTTGTTATTCAAATGTGCCTTAAAGACGAGTCCTCCAGCTGCCTGTTCTGATTGGGATGTCAGCCCTACGCCCATGTAGAAATTCCGGAACCAAGACTGCAGCCAGGCATCAAGCCTCACTCTTTTTTCCAATAATTCTTTTACAGAGCCTCCACTGCTTTGGGCTTGGCCCCTGTTTTAGTTCTCTGTTGCTGCATAACGAATGAACCCCAAACTTGGTGGCCTTAGCACAACAAACATTTGTTATCTCACGGTCTCTGAGGGTCATGGGTTTGGGAGTGGCTTAGTTAGTGAGGCTCTGGGCCAAGGCCTGTCATGTGGTTGCAGTCGAGGCTGCCAGCTGGGCTGGAGGATCTGCTTCTAAGACAGCTCACTCATGGGGCTGTGGGCAGGAGGCCACAGTTCCTCCCTGGCTATTGGTAGGAGGCCTTAGTTCCTTTCCATGCAAGCCTCTTTATACTTAAGTGTCCTTAGGACTTGGCAGTTAACTTCTCCCAGAACAAGCGAACCAAGGAAGAATAATGAGGAGGCCACAGGACCTTTTATGACCTAGTCTCTGAAGTCGCAAACTGCCATTTTTGCTTTACTGTTTTGATTCGAAGGAAGTCACTAAGTCCAGCCCACCCTCAAGGGACGGGGAATGAGGCTCCATCTCTGTAAGGAAGGAATAGCAAGAATTTTTTGAACTTTTTTTAAAACTACCACAGCCACTAATGGTGGTAAGGTTTAGATTTAGGGTTGTGACATTGCACACTGACCCAGCTCATCATGTGGCCGTTTTGCTGTTATTCCTTGGGTGTGTCGCTTAAGGAGGAGGGATAATTAGCAAAACAAAATGCAGGCATTCCTGGGCCCTCCAGTCCAATGCCAACTACTAAATTAAAACTTCCTTTAGAATACTAATAAGAATGACTAGCCCTGTCTAGGTGAGGTGGGGAGAGAGAATCATGGAGGGCTTTGCATAGGAAATAACACTGTAATATTGGGTTTTGAAGGATGAATAGGAGTTCTTCAGGAAGACAGTTTCTAGAGGAAAGTGCAGCAAAGTAGGAAAATGCAAACTTTGAAGTCAAAAATGAAAGAGGTTCAATCCTGTCTCAGTTATTAGCTGTGTGAACTTGAGCAAGTCACTTCCCCTCTTTGTGTCCCCTTGTCTTTAAATTAGGAGTAATAAAACAAATGAGGCTGCGAAGTTATTGTAAAAATTGGCGAGAGTGCACATGAAGTGCCTGGCAGACCGTGGGTGTTTAATACGGGGTAGACAAACATTCTTGTTTGTGGGCATCCATGTTCAGGTGTCTGGGATCTCAGGGGTCTGACGTGCTTGGGGCAAGAATAGAAATTCTGTCGTCTCACTCACGTTCATGGGGCTCAAGTTCTTTCCTGTCTCCTGCCCCAGCCCAGCCCAGTTCATTGCACTCATTGACTGGACCAGCCAATAATGATTAACTTATAAATCAAAGACTGAGGCCCAGCGAGGTCCAGTCTGGAGGCAGGGCGGAGGGAGCAGGTGAGGAGGGAGGGCCAGTTGAGTCTGTCCTGTCTGCCGCTCCCAAGTCAGCCCCACGGGCAGCTGACTTTGACCAGAGGGACACTCAGAATGGCAGAGATGAATCTTGTCTGAGATGCCCTCCTGTCAGCCCCGTCACCACCCCGCTCGCCTGCTTGGCTGGCCCTGGTGACAGCTGTCTGTAGACAGCTGTCTGGGTGTGAGAGATCAATGCCTCACCCACGTGGCGGCCACAACCAGTAAACAGAGGGCGCGTTAGGCAGCTGGAGAAGTGGCCTGAGTTCCCGCGCAGGTTCTGTGCTGACCCAGTGTCAGCCTCCCTCCCTGGCGGGTGTGGCTGTGATCCCGTGGCATGTTGTGTGGCTGCCGGCTGTGGGAGGTGTGGCTTGGGCTTTCCTCTGCAGTCCTTCTGGGTCTCAGAGGGACAAAGTGGGGACAGCTGGAAGCTCTGTTCCTCAGACTTAATGCCACCATGCTACTTTTTGGGGGGCCGTATTTCATCATCATTATTACTAATATATTCTGAACCATCCAGGGAAATTCATTGTACTTGTCATCTTCCTATGGGACAGAGCGGGCAGCTCGTTGGAAAGGGGGCTGGAGACCTAAGAGCCAGCTCTCCTTGGGCGACCTGAGGCACATCACGTGACCTCCCTGAGCCTCAGTGAAAGGGGGATCCCGGGCTGCCAGGGCTGGGTGAGGTCAGATGAGCTGATGGCTGTGCACGCGCTCTGGCTGCTGGGGGGACAGGACGTCGGGGGACGGTGGGGCCTCTGCTCATTGAGATCCTGGAACGGCTTCAGTCCTCTCTGATGTGATGGGCCCTTTCTCACCAAGGGCGGGGGCTGGAGAGGCTTTGGCGTCTCCCCTGTCAACCCCTTGTTCACTCCAACCCTGCGAGCACAAGTCCCAGGTGGACCCGTCTTAGAGCAGAGGCTGCAGTGAAAGCCTCAAAGGCAGGCGTTCTCCAGTTGTGGCCCCTGCGCCAGCAGCATCCCCCGGGAGCTTTTCAGAAACGCGTCTTCTCAGGCCCCACCCCAGACCTCCTGACTCAAACTCAGGACGCGGGGCCAGCCCTCGGCTTGGTCCTGATATTGATGTGCTTTTTTTCTTTTTCTTTTTTTTTTTACCGCTTGCTTTTGAACTTGGATGATACTGACGTTTGAGAACCACTGCACGAAGGCACTACCCCTTCCACACGGCGCCCCTGCCTTTCCCGCTGGGGGCTCCTCTGAGCGGGGGAGGCTGCAAGGCCTATGCTGACTCTCCCTGCTAGAGAGAACCCTGGGCAGGGGTGGGGGTCTCTTCCCTCTGACTAGCTCACGAGAACCCCGAACCTCGCCAGTGGGGTTGATGCCAGGGTATTTGCATAGCTCATTAGCTCTACTCTGGGCTTCAATCCCTCTTAATTAGTTTTGCAAAAAAATATTCATTAAAAAAGCCCAAACTCATCACAAATTAGACACAGGTCCTTGCTAAGTTTGTGGGTGTGGGTACATCCGAACGTCTCTGTGCTTGTGTGTGCTGCGGAGTGCGGGGGAACGTGAGCGTGTGAACGGGTGTGCTACTGCGTGTGGGTTTCAGTGACTGTGACGGTGCCCGTGTGTGAGTGCGGTCGTCGTGTCTGTGTTTGCACAGCCACTTGGTCTCCAGGGGGTCCCCACGAAGCAGGTTATTCCTTCCGGTGTCATGAGTCACTCTTCCTAACGTAGCCAAATCGCAGGAAACATCACCCTGCCCACGCTCCTCTGCCATGGTGTTTTCTGTCCAGAGCTCACTGCTCAGCACCAGCTTCCCCAGCGTGCCCAGATCTGGGTCCCAGTGGCAAGGATAGCCTATTAAAGGCCTGCGCTGGCCAGCTGAGCAGCGAGGGGGACAGCAGTGCCCCCACCACCAGGTCAACCTTGCGTCCAGTCTGAGTATTTGAAGAGCCTGTCAGATGTCCCCTTATGTGTGTGCTGTCCCCTCGTGCCTGGAGCCTCCACCCCTTCTTGTTCCACCTGGATCGGGCTGCAGATCCTCAGGCCTCCCCAGGGAGAATCAGCCAGTAACAGGGCTGCCCAGGGGCTGGGGAGAAGCCCAGATTTGGGGCGAAGGGGCTGGGAGTGTCCACAGATGCTTAGGCCCAGAGTCTGGAGGCACACCCTTCCCCTCCCCATCCCTTTCCCACTCGCCTACTGCAGTCCCTGCTGGGAGCAACCCTATTTGGAGCCAAGTAAATTTATGGCATAATCCCGAATGGAAATGCATGGAAATGCTGCCAATTACCATCAAGCCAAGAGAGGAGGCTGCATCCCCTGGCGTGCCCTCCCCGGTCTGCTGTTTGTAGGCTCCCAGCCGTGCAGAACCCGCAGGGACAGAGAAGCTGGCCGGGACGGCCTAGATTGGTGGAATGGGACCGTTTGTGTAGAACTCTTTATTCATCTCACCTGGCCTTGAAGATTTGCAGCAGGAATGTCTCCTTCGCATTAAACCTGAGCAAACCAGGGAAATGTCATTCCCGAGTCTCAGCAAAGCCGACAGCTGATGCGATTTATCTAGCTGAGATCAGTTCATCAAATTTGGGTAGAGCTGAGCCACTGGAAAGACGGGAAAATCTGATACAACTGCGTCTGCTTAAAATGCAAAGGCTTGTGGAGATTTTGGAAACACTGTAAGGAGAGTCTCAGCGAAGCCAGGAGGAACGTTTAGCAGGCACGGGGACTGCGCTGGGGGAGCACTGGGGGCTGGGGGAGCACTGGGGGCTGGGGGAGCTCCTGCTCTGCCGAGGGAGACCAGGCGCCCCTGCAGTCTCTGCTCTGCGCTGGCCTCCTCTGTTGGCCTAGGTCCCGTCCAGTCCAGTAAAGAAGGAAGGATGCCTACTGTGTGCACATTCAAGTCTGGCCTCCGGGGTAATGTGGTGAGGGTGATGTGAGACATGGCGCCATCCTGGAAAACATCACAGGCTAATGGGGGAGATAGAGACATGACAACCTGTAACATAATGGAGTCTATAACCAGGGTTTGTAACAGAGGTTCAAGGTGCTGATAAGAGAACAAGGGTGAGAGAAGGTCACGGTGAAGCTCTCAGGCCGTGCAGTCAGATGGGCCTGGTTCAAACCTTGGCCTTGTCATCTTTACACAGGCTGTGTGTCCTTGGGTGAGTTGCTTAACCTCTCTGAGCCTTACTTTCTCACTTGCGGAATGGGTGTAACAATTCCTACTTCTTAGGGAGTTGTGAGGATTGATGAGATACTGTGTATTAAATGCTTAGCACCAGGCTTGGTGTACAGTAAATGCCTAGGGGTGGAGCTAGCATCCAACCGGGAAAATCTGGGAGGAGGTGGGGATTCCAGCTAGGCCCTGAAGGACGGGAAGGATTTTGGTTGGTGGAGAGAGTGCCCCAGAATTATGGAGACAGAGCAGCTGGCTGGCTGATTGTCATGGAGCCACAGTGCCCGTGGAAGAAGAGAGGAGGCTCCCCGGGCTAGGGTGTTGGGGGGTTTGTTGCAGTAGGGCAGCTCCCCTCCCCTCCCCATCAGCCCCTGGCCCCAGAAAGAGTCATTATGTCACTCCCCCGCTAAGCCCTCCCCTCACGCCATCTTGCTCCCTTTCCCATGAGGATTTATCAGTCCTCCCGAGATGGGCTTAGTGGGGACCAATTTCCTGCCATCAGTCAGAAGTGGTGGCATTTGTAGGGCAGCACGGAGGCCCGGGAGGGGAGGAAGGGAACACGACGTGCCTTCTCTCTGGGGCTGAGTGCTGGGCCCCGCCCTCCTCCTGGCTGCCCTTGTCCCTCACTGTCTGCTCTTTCCTCTGGCTGGGGCTCCGCAGCCAGCAGGATGAGAAGAGACACTGGGAAGTGGGGAGTGGGAAGTGGGGAGCCGGGGCTGGGCTCAATGCAGGGGCCGAGCAGGGGGAAGGCGTGGCTGTCCTGTGCGGCCATCCCTCAAAAGGGCACTGAGTTTTGTGTAAGCGGCTCTCCTGAAGTAGGTCCCCAATATTCTGGATTTATTCAACTTCTTGGTGATTCAGAGCAGGAACACGTGGGCTTGTGGCAGGCTCCAGCCTCGGTGGGTAACAGGCAGCAGCTTCAGGGGTCCAGGAGGGGATAAGTGGAGGCCAAGACTGGGGATCTAGGTTCTCCCCAGGCTCATGGATCTTAGGGGTGCAGGCTGCTGGGCTCCTCTCAGCCTTGGCAGGAACATTCTTAATTTAGAGGTCCAGGCTGGCCTCAGGGCTGCAGCTGACCACTGCTGGCTGCCTCCTTCAGGAAGCTCACCTGGATGCAACCCACCCATCCAGCCCTCCCTTTGAGCTAGGAGTGATCCCTGGGTCTACAGGTCCTCCCCAAGTCCCTCTCTTCTTACCTAGACACAGAATTGCAATTTATTGAGCACTTATTACATGCCAGGCCCTGGGCCAGCACTTGACATATATTAACTCATTTAATTCTTTATCAACCTGGAGAGACAGACATGATTAAAATTACCCCCATCTTTTAGCAGAGGAAATGGGTTCCGAGAGGCCGGATGATTGCTCAAGGTCTTATTTTAAATGTCACCTCCTCAGAGAACCCTCCCCTGACCACCCATCTGTATTCCCTGCCCCCCAATCCCTCACCTTCTCCATCTGCCGTTTTGTTTTATTTTCTCTTTGCCTATTGTGCACCTGCCCCATAGAAGTGTAAGTGCCACTAGGGCAGAGACCTTGCCTGTCTCGTTCTATCTCACACAACGAGTATCTGTGAATGAATGAGAATGAGCAGACACAGGCCACGTGGCTGATGTGGGCAGAGCGAGGATTCCAATCTGCTGGTCTGATGCAGAAAACACGACCTGCACCAATATCATGGTCTCTGTCAAGGGTACATCAGTGCTTGGAGGGAGGGGTTGTCACATGCAGGGAAGCCTCAGGCCAGGGGTCCCAGTCAGCTTGTCACAGCCCAATGGCAGGCTACCGTTCCAACTCCAGCCTCTCTTGTGGTCAGTGGATAGAGGGAGAGACTAGTTTTGAGGAGCTGGGGCGGGGACAGGAGACTGGCAGCCCCAAGGGGTGCTGGGCCCCTTACCTCTTCCCGGCCAGCAGAGTCGGGCCTGCTCCGGATCTGCTATCTGTACCCAGCATAGCTGGGGCGGCTCGTTGAACTCAGATATTTATTAAGATTTGGGGTGGGGGGATTCTATTTGTCCGGGAATGACGGGGACAGGAGAAGGGCTTTCTGGAGATGACTGGCAGGAGAGATAAGCCTGATGTGTGACTTTCTGACGCTTCGTTGGTTTGAAAATGAGTCCTGGGCCCAGATACGGGATTGACAGGGGGATCAGAGAGGGCCGGGAGTCAGGAGACCGGGTCCTAGTGCCTGGGGAGGAGGCGGCTGCGCCATGAGTCACCTTGGCTGGGCTGCTGGGGAAGGACAGGTCCCCAGGCTGCTGTGTTTTGGGATCAGTGTTTTTGTGTCTCTGAGTGCCTGGGCTTGCCTTTGCTCCTGTTTTTGGAAGGAGCCCAAGTGCTTGGAGCTCACAGAGGGCCAGGAACACACTGCTGTGTGGTGGCTGGACATTGTCCATATTCACTGTGCCTGCTCCCCCGCCTGTGCCGCAGAAGGCCAGGCAGTACCAGCCCTCAATGGGCTCCTCTGTCCTTCTGCTGGCTGGTTTGGCTGATGGGAGCCCCGGGCAGGGAGGAGAATAGGGTCATGGTTTCCATCCCCCTCCTTCCCTGCAGTGTGGCTGGGGGGTGGCTATGACCCCCTACCAGGGCCACAACCCTGTCACATGGCCCTCGCCCTACAGCTATGGTCTCCAGGTGCCCTTCCCTTCCCTTTCGGGCCTCGGTGGTGACAGCTCCCGATTCCTGCAGGCCCTGGGGTTCTGCACCATCCCTTGTCGACTCCCCTACATCGTGCCCATGACTCTGTGAACAGTCCCTTTACTAGCCACGCCTGTAATCCTAGCACTCTGGGAGGCTGAGGCGGGAGGATCGCTTGAACTCAGGAGTTTGAGACCAGCCTGAGCAAGAGCGAGACCCCGTCTCTAATAAAAATAGAAAAAAAAAAAATTAGCCATGAAACTAAAAATAGAAAAAATTAGCCAGGTGTGGTGGCTCGTGCCTGTAGTCCCAGCTACTCGGGAGGCTGAGGCCCGAGGATCGCTTGAGCCCAGGACATTGAGGTTGCTGTGAACTAGGCTGACGCCACAGAGCGAAACTCTGCCTCAAAAAGAAAAATAGTCCCTTTACTATTATCTGTTTAATTTGAATGTGACGTCCCATTCCTGCTGGGATCCTGACTGATATACCAGCACTGACGCAAAAAAGTTGCTTCTAAGTGTGCCTGGAAGCTCCACGGACTGTCTCTTGCTTTAATAGTGTTTGGACAGAGCAGCCCCAGGGACTCCTCCTCTTCCAGCCTCCACTGCCCCCAACCTCCCATCCAGTCACAAGCTCCAGGACCATTGTCTCGGCCATCCCCTGCTTCCAGGACCAGCAGACACTTTGTGGTCAGGTCCTGACGCCCGACCAGCCACGCGCTCCCAGATTCACCAGAACTATCCCACCGAGGAGGAGGCTGCTGACGTCTGCCTGGTCAGCGTGAATCTGTGGGCCCCCTACACTTACCTCTCTCTGGGCTTCTGTTTTGACCTTGACCATGTGGCCCTGGAGAGTGTTGGACACTTCTGTGAGGGTGATGGAAAGCTTCTCCTGAAAATGCAAAACCAGCCCCGTGGTGCAAAACCAGCCCCCTGTCTGGACCCTCTTCCAGGACGTGCAAAAGCCACCCCGAGATGAGTGGGGCAAAATCGTGGATGCCGTGGAAGCCCATGGAAGCCACCCTGGCTGTGGAGAAGAACCTGAATGAGCCCCTTTTGGATCTGCATGCCCTGGGTGCTGCCCACACAGCCCCCATCTCTGTGACTTCCTGGAGAGCCACTTTCTAGACGAGGAGGTGAAACTTGCGAGGAAGATGGGCGACCACCTGACCGAGCTCTGCAGGCTGGGGTGTGCGAAAGGCTCACCCTCAAGCAGGCCTGGGAGCCTTTGGAGCATGGAGGCCTTTGGTGCGGGGCCCTCTTCATCCCCTGGTGTCAGGGTTTCTGCCTGAGCTTCTTCCTCCAGCCACCAGGCAGCTTTTCAAACACCCTGGGGCCCTCTCCCAAGCCAAGGACCAAATGGAAACAATAAAGCTCTTTGCAGTAAGAACAAAACACAGAACAAAGGTGCTCCCACGGGTATTCCCCAAAGTGGCCATCAGCACTGATGGAAACAGGCTTGTTGCCGGGGTTTCCAGAGGCTGCTTTCCTGCCCGTGAGAGTTGGCCCCAATTAGGGGTAGAGGGGAGGCCTCACTGCTGGGGCAGGAGAGGTAGGTGGCAGATCCTTCTCTGTCTTTCCCCTCTTTCTTCCTAGGATTTCATGTTTCTTGTCTGTAAAATGTGGTAATGATAACAGCGGAGACACTAGGTGCCAGCGCCGTATTCAGTGCTGTCTGTGTGTATATGCACAATCACATTAGTCTTCCCGGAAGTCCTATGAGATGGCTTCTCTTAGCATCCCTAATAGAAGGGAAACTGAGGCTCAGAGAGGTGGGGTGCCTTGCTCAAGTTCACACGGTCTGAAAGTGGTGGACTGGAATTCGAACCCAGGTCTCTCTCTGTGCATTTGAGACAGAGGGAAGGGTCACTCGTGCCTTTTAACGCCTACCTGGTATCTTACCGCAGCACATGCCACCAATTAATTTATGCAATCATCTGTTGATGAACATTTAGTTTTTTCCTATATAAAAAAATATTTCAAACATTGATACCATAAATTCACCAATTCACCTATGTCCATGTGTATCTTTTTATGTAATTCCTAGAAGTGTAATTGCTATGCCAAAGGGCATGTGCATTTGTAATTTGGATAGATGTTACCAAATTGTCTGAACTTGCATAGAGACCGTACTGGCAGCAACGTGAGATGCCAACTTCCTCTCATCCTTACCAATACGGTATGTTAGCAAGTTCTTTGAACTTTGCCCATCTGTCATTAAAAGTTGTACCAGGTAGTTTTATTTTATTTTGCATTTTTCTCATGGGCGAGGCTGAGTGTCTTTTCAAATGGTTCAGACCTGTCTCTATTTCCTGTGCTGTGAACTGTCTTCATATCCTTTGCTCATTTTTCTATTATGTTACTGTTTTTTTCTCAATAGAGCTCTAAGAGCTTATATGCACGTGGGAAATTAACCCTTCATCTGTGATAAGCACCAGATATTTCTCTCAGTTTCTCGTCTTTTGACTTTGCTAATGGTGATTTATGACATGAAGAAATTTTCTATTTTTTTGGCTTTGGGGTGTCTTGTCAAAGACCTTTCCTACATTAAGATTATTTTTAAAATTTTGGCTGGGTGTCATGGCTCATGGTTGTAATCCTAGCGCTCCAGGAGGCCGAGGCAGGAAGATCATTTGAGGCTAGGAGTTCAAGACCAGCCTGAGCAAGAGTGAGACCTGTCTCTACAAAAAATAGAAAAATTAGTTGGGCATGGTGGTGCATGCCTGTAGTTCCAGCTACTCAGGAGGCTGAGGCAGGAGGATCACTTGATCCCAGGAGTGTGAGGTTGCAGTGAGCTATGATGACACCACTAGCCAGGGCGAAAGAGCAATACTCTGCCTCAAAAAATAAAAAATAAAATGAAATAAAATAAAAATTTCCCCATGGTTTCCTCTAGGCTGCTTATTATTTCATTTAAAAATATTTAAATCCTTGATTCATCTGTAATTTATTTGATACAAGGTGTGAGGTATGGATATAATTTTAATTTTTCTCAGTGGTTGCTCAGTTGTGCCAACATGATTGAATAGCTCATCTTCTCAGTGATTCCCCCCAGGTTTATGAAGGCATAGTTGGCAAATACAAATTGTATATATTTATGGTGCAAAACATATTTTGATATATGTATATATTTTGAAATGATTAAATCAAAGCTAATTAACATATCCATCACTTCACATACTTTTTTGTGGCAAAAGCACTTAAGATATAATCTAGCAATTTTCAAGTATATAATACATCATTATTGTATGTAATTATTATATAATTAAACAATATATATTATTGTATATAATATTGACTGTAGTCACCATGGTATACAATATTTCTCCAGAACTTATTCATTCTATCTAACTGAAACTTTGTACTCTTTAATCAACATCTCCCAATTCCTCCCTCTCCCTACCCAAACCCTGGCAACCACCATTCTGCTCTTGGTTTCTACGAGTTCAACTTTTTTAGATTCCACATAGTAAATGAGATCATGCAGTATTTGTCTTTTTGTGTCTGGCTTATTTCACTTAGTATAATGTCCACCAGGTACAACTATGTTGTCACAAATGACAGGATTTCCTTCTTCTTTAAGGCTGAATAGTATCCCATGGTGTGTGTGTGTGTGTGTGTGTGTGTGTATATATATAATCTCACATTTTCTCTATTCATTCATCTGTCAATGGACACTTAGGTTGATTCCATAGCCTGGCTATTGTAAATAATGCTGCAATAAACATGAGAGTGCAGGTAATCTCTTCAAAGTCCTAATTTCAATTCCTTTGGACATATCCAAATTCCTTTGGAATTGCTAGATCCTTTGTGGTTGTATTTTTACTTTTTTGAGAAAACTCCATACTGTTTTCCATAATGAATGGCTGTACCAATTTACATTCTCACCAACAGTCTACAACGGTTCGCTTTTCTCCACATCCTTGGCAACACTTGTTATCTTTTGTCTCTCTGTTAATAGCCATTCGATTAATAACAGATGTGAGGTGATATCTCATTGTGGTTTTAATTTGCATTTTCCTGATGATTAATGATGTTGAACATTTTTTTCATATACCTGTTGGCCATTTGTATGCCTTCTTTTTATCCTCAATTATTTTGAATGCTCACATATTTTTAATTCATTTCTGTGCTTTGAATTTATTTCTGTTTTGTTCCATTGACATATTTGTCTACTCACAAGTTACCTCCACATTATTCATATTATTATAGGTCTATAATAAGTTTAAATATCTGATAGAGCTAGCCTTCCCCCATTACTCTTCTTTTCAGATTTCTTTTCTGGCCATTTTTACATGCTCATTTTTTTCATATGAATTTCAAAGTCACCTCATTTCATTAAAAATTCCTGTTGGTATATTCTGGAACATGTCGCTGTCATAGATTAACTAAGAGAATACTGACATAGCTTCATGATGTTAATTCTTCCTATCCAAGAACATGGTATGCCTTTCCATTTATTCAAGTCATATTTTGGGTCCCTCAGTAGCATTTTAGGGTTTTCTTTATATATATTTTGCACACTCCTAGGCATTTTATCTTTTTCATCACAATTGTAAATGTTTTCTGTTCTTTATTATATGCCCCAGCTGGTGGTTATTTTTAAATATGAGGCCATTGATTTTTGCATACTAATGTTGTAGCCACGTCACTGAATTACCTTATTTTTTTTTTTTTATTTCAGCTCATTATGGGGGTACAAAAGTTCAGGTTATATATATTGCCCATGCCCCCCCATTCCCCCGAGTCTGAGCTTCAAGCGTGCAGTTGATTCTCGCTGGTGTACCAGGTATACATTCATATCTTCTGCAAATAATGATCATTTTACCTTCCATTTTTCATTTTTATATATTTAAAATTTCTTTTAAATTTTATTGCTTTAGCTAGTACCCACAGAACACAGTGAGGTAATTATGAAGATATTGGATGTCCTAGTTTTGTTCCTGACTTTAATGAAAATGCTTTCAGTATTTCCTCATTTGGGGTTAAGGTGGATATCTTTTATGATGTTAAGAAGTAGCTGTTTGTTCTTATTTCACTAAGAGTTTTAACAAATTGAGAATGGTTGCTGATTTATGCAGATAATTTATGCTTAGATCCTCTAAGGTGGCAAATTAATAGATTTCCTGACATTAACCTCCTAACATTTCCTAAACCCACTTGATCATGATATACAATAGCATTCTTTTTCTGTGTTGCCAGATTCCATATGCTACTATTTTATTTGGAGTTGTTGCATGAAATGCCTAAGTGAGATTGTTCTGTCGTTTTTTGTGCTCTTCCAGTGGGTATTGGTAAGAGTATTAATGTTATGTTCACGTCGTAAAAATAATCTAGAAACTTTCCCTCTTGTCTATGCCCTGTAACAGTTTATTAAATAGCCCTAGAGAGATCCATCCCTTGAAGACTTGGATGCATTCAAGGGGCTAATCTCAGCCTGCAGCTGGCACCTGGGAAGAGGGTCTCGGTGACTCGGATGATTCTGTGACCTCTGTGGTTGGTCCGGCAGGACAATTTCAGTGGTGCTGACTACAGACCCAGAGGCGCAGACTCCCAGGTCCTCCCTCCCACCATCCTGGACCTCCAAGCTCAGTGGGCCTGCGCGTATTCCGAACGAAAACATCATAGCAAAGCTGGGTGGGAAGACACAAGCAGGGCGAAAAGGGCTGGATGTGGAAGAGAGAACTTCCTAGGCCGGGCTCAGGTTATGCGGTGGGCGGCTGAGGCTGGGCGGGGCTCCAGGCACCCCTTACCTCTGTCTGGGTAGCTGGGTCTGCCCCATCCCGCCTGCCATGATAGCAGCCTCCTGTTCTCTCTGTCTTGAGGTCTCCAGGGGGCCGGGGGGACTCTGCCTGTTCCTGGTCACTTCACCTTCTGCTACGGCACTTTGTGTCCAGTGACCAGCAGCGGGTGAGCAGCCTCCAATCATTTCTGTGTGTTGGCCAAGGACGCTTCTTCCCGACACTCCATAAACACTACCTTATGCGATGCAGGCCTCCTCCCCACCTCCTCCCCAGCCTCCCCCTGCTCCCGCCCCCTCGGGCCTGCTGGCACAGTTTAATTTCCAGCCCTGGTATTTCTTTCCAGCCCGTGACAACCTCAGGTGGAAGCAATTTCACCGTCTTGTAACTCACCGGGTCATTATAATTAGTATCCGGGCACCCGGGGCGAGGGCGGAAGGAAGAAAGGGAAGAGTTGATCCAGCCAGGCGAGGAGCAGCCTCTGTGGGTGGGGGCTGGGCACCCCTTCCTCCGCTTCAGCTTGTAACTCCCGTTTTCTCAGGGCGCTGATTCCACCGGCACCCGCTCCCCTGTGTGTGTGGAGGTGGGAGCAGGTGGGGACTCGGGAGTCTCTGACCGGAGTGAGGGGCCTGAGAGCCCACGTCTGAGGCCGGGGTGGGATGAGGGGCCCTGGAAGGAGAGGAAGCACAGTACAGTCCCCTTCCCTCTGCCCTAAAGGACGTGGTGTTCCTCTGTGCCACCCCTCCCTGCCTGGGTTCCTGCAGTCTCAGAGCCAGAGCCGCCCAGAGCTGCTGGTGGTGGCAGCGGGCGGACCTGAGCGCAGCCCAAGGCACAGCAGGAGTGGGAGTGTCTCCCAGAGAAGCTCCCAGCGAGGGGAACGGGGAGCAAAACTTCTCCTCATGTCGGTAAAGGTATTTTGGTTGCAGCAGAAATGGACGTAAGCAAGAAAGAGGGTTTATGGTTAGGATATTGGGCCGTCTGACTCAAAGTTAAGAAGAGGCCAACCAGTTCTGGGAAGAGGCAGGACCGAGGTCACTCCAAGGACCCTGGAAGTAGGAGGGGGTGGTCTCCTCTCCAGCTCATGCAGCTGGCTTGACTCAGCTCCCACAGCTCCCAGTTTCTGTTTTCAAGTTAAAAGTTCCGAATTCCTCAGAGAGACTCATTTATTCGTTCATTTGTTCGTGGAATATTTGTTGAGCCCTCCTGCATGGTAGGCAGAATTCTGGGCACTAAGGAGACGGCAGTGATCCAAGGAGACAAATACTTCTTTGGCATCTCACATTGTCATGGGGACAGAATCTGGTCAGCTCCGTTTGGGTTAGGTGTCCACCCCTAAGCCCATCAGCTGTGGCCAGGTGGGGTTCGTGGGCCAGGAGGTCACCCCCAGTGGGTTCTACTGCAATGATCAAAAAGCCCTTTAAGACACACATCGGTTCTTGATTGGCATTGCTGAAAGCAGGCAGTGGGCTTAGAAGAAACAAGGCATGGTGGAGCTCATTCAATCACCTAGACCAGTGAGCTTTTGCTCTGGGCAGACTGGGTGTTTTCAAGGAGCATCCTGCGTGCTCTCCCCCGACCCCCAAAGCTCTCTGGATCCTCTAAGTCCAAGCAGGAGGAGCAGGGCTGGGGAAGGCCCTCCACCCCAGAAGCTTCCTCCCTGCACCAGACCTGACTCGCCAGGGCCTGGGGTGAGGGTTGCACTTCTCCCCCTCTGCTATCTGCTGCCCCTGCCCTGGCTGGAAGCTTCCATGGACAGGGACCAGGCCTGCTCCTTCTGGTATCTGCCATGGCAGGAGCCAGCCCAGAGCTCAAGGCAGTCTTGGTGGGGGCTATGACATATTGCTCCCCACACCCCATCTCTGACCACCGCACACCCCCAGGGACCAGGTCTGCTTTGTTCCCTGCCCATTCCCTGATTCTACAGCTCAGAGAAGAGACTCCCAAGCCTACCTCACGTCTCCTCCTTATCCAACTCCTCTGGATTTTCCTGCCTGAGCCCAGGGAGCCCTGGCTTAGCTGTGCCTGGTCTCTGTAGAAAGTGCCTGGACGCCTGTGAGGACTCCCCAGGAAATTCCCAAATCAATCACTCGGGGTTTCCCACTTTAGACCCAATCTGTAAGGTCCTGGGCCACCACCCCTCTGGGGCTGGAGCCTTGTAAGGGGACCGCTTATAATAATACCATTATTCTCCTTAGCCGGGGGCAGGCCGGGCCCTCACTGAAGCGGGCTTGCCATTAGAACCCTGCAGAAACACAGTAATAGCCTGCACAGAAAGCCATTTGTAATGTTGCTATAATTCCCATGATTCATTAAACAGGAATGGAAAATGATAACATTTCCCCTGGAAAAAAACTCCTCCCGGAGTCGCATGCTGAGTTCACTTGGCTCAACTATTTTATTGACTAAGCATCTTGTTGTGCTGATGTGAAGAGCACACAGGCCCAGGCCATTTAGTTTTACATCAGCTGAAATGAAAGCAGGGGAGGGGGTCCCGCCGGGGCCAGGGTTTGACCTTGGAAGGGAACTGCTGCCCCCACTTGAGTGGCCCGGGCTGGCATCCCTGCAGGCCTGGGGCCCTCTGGGCTGAGGGTCCATTTGACCAAGTCCCTTTCAATGTCCTCTCCTCTGGGAGGGCGCAGCGTGGGAGGGCTTGGGTCCGCCTGTGCCCGAGGCCCGAGCTGGCCTTGCTCAGCCCCATGGGATGCCGCCTTGGGAAATGCCGTGCAGTTTCCCAGCCCTTGTACACACGTGATCTGTGAGCCCCAGTGGCTTGCTCATCTCCTCCCTTTCCTTTTATGGTCTCAGATCACCAGGCCCTTCGGGGTCCCTGGTGGAGAGGCCTCCAGCACCCAGCTTGCTTCCAGCGCCCCCCTCCCTCCACCGCGCTGCCCTAGCCAAGGCCTTACCGTCCCTGCCTGCCCAGCCGTGCCAGGCCCAGCTACTCAGCTGCTGTCTCCAGCCTCCCCACCGAAGCCACTACAGAGTGGCCAGAGTCATTGTTCCAAAAAGCAAATATGACCACATTTACTGTCTTGCTTGGAACCTTGGCAGGATCCCCACTGCCTAGTGGGCTCAATCCAGGATGCACTGGGCAGCATTCAGGGCCTTTCCCAAGCTGGCCTCAGTTTCCCTTTTCAGCCTAACCTCCAGCCACCTCCATCCTTGCCCCACCACGCACTCTAGGCTTCAGTGAACCTTCAGGGTCATGCCGGTTCCCCAGGCCACGCCACGGGTGTTTGTGCCTTTTCTATGCTGTTTCCTCAGCCTGAAATACTCTGGCCTTTCTTCATTCCTTGGGGAATCCTGGTTTCCCCCTCGAACGAGCCATTCCTGAAGTCCTCCCCATCACACTTAACAGGCCCCTCCACTTCTGGTTGTTCAGCATCAAACCTTGGTATTACCATTTTCTCCTCTTTCTCTCATACCCTGGATCCCTATAGCTGACCTGTACCAAATCCTGTCGGCTCTAACTTCAAAATCTAGCAAGACTCTGACCATTTCCTGGGGCTTGCTTGGATTATTGTGGCCTCATCCAGGGCCTCCCTGCCTCTGCCTTTCCTCCCCACTCCCATCCACAAATCTGAGCACGTTGCTCCTCTGTTGAAATGCTCTTCACTGGCATCCTGTCTCACTCAGAAAGCGATCCATGGTCCCCAACGTGTCCGTGAAGACCTTGAACAGCCTGATCCCCGGATCTCCCTGCCCTCATCTCCTCCTCTTGCCTCAGGGCCTTTGCACTTGCTGTTCTGGCTCACCTGAGGGCTCTGTTTCCCCACCCCCGACCCAGTTATCTGCAGTGTCACCTTCTTGGTGGGGCCTTTCCCAGCCTTCTTTAAAGTTGCAAACCACCTATATCTGTTTGTCTGGCACTCCTCTTTTCCCCTTTCTTCTTTATCTTTCTTCATGGCATGCATCACACCAACACAGCATACATTTTATTATTTTTGTGTAGTTTCTTTTATTTTAACTTTTTACTTTGTTTCCCTCCACTGGACTATAAACTCTATGAGGACAGAGACTATTATTTAGGGGTCTTTTTTGTTTATTTCCAAATCTCCCAAACTGTGATTGCATACGTTAGATGCACAGGACACATCTATTGAATGAATGAGAGATGCCAACTTCCTACTCAGCTTTCTGTGAGCCCAGCAGAGTCAGGACTGTCCCCATGAAGACACTGAGGACTGGACGGAAAGAGACTTACTTACTCAGGGTCAGTGGCAGGGCCAGGAGGAAACCCTTGTTTTTTCAGGTGACAGGAGCAGGACCAGCAGGACAGATCTGGGCCCCTGCCATGGATGGGGACAAAGCACTCACAGGTCTTCAACACAGAGCTAGGAGGAGGCTGGTGGCTTCTGCTGAGCTGGTCACATTCCAGCCATCAGACAAGTGCGGACCCAGCTGCTGGGGCCATATGTTCCCAACAATGTCCTGACTCAGAAATTGCCTTGAAGCTCTCTCACAACACACTCCGCCGAGCGATCCTCCCAGAAATGGAGCTGATCAGGAACTTGTGAGGAACAAGGCTGGCCCAGAGTCCCCTCCTCTCACCCACTCTGATGAGAGCTGAGGCTGCTCACTGGGAGTGGACGCAGGGACTCCAGGCCTTGTGGACCCGAGGGAGCAGAGGCTGTGGACAGCCGCCCCTCCTCTGTGACCACTACTCCCAACACCCCGTGTGCCTGGACTCTGTCTCGGCACTGCCCAGAGAAGGCCCGGGGTCTGGCATCTTGTCCCTGACCCCTGCCATGAGCCCTGGGCAGGTGCCAGCTCCTCCACAGCAGAACCACACACACTCCGGCCAGCGCTCAGAAAATATTTGATGGATTTACAAGAATCAAAGCTGGAGTCCGCCCAATGCTGGGGTGATCCCTTCTTTAGGCTCCTGCAGGCCCACTTGTTTAGCTTCTCCTAGCACCCTTCCTATGGCGAGGAGGTTACTACCTAATCAAGTTCCAGTCTCGTTTGGGTTTTCTAGAAGCAGATCCCGAGACCAGGACTAAGTGCAACTAGCTTATTGGGAAGTGACCCGGGAAATGATGGGGAGACGGAAGGTCAGACAGAGAAGGAAGGAACCCAACATACAGATTGTGATACAAGTGTGTGACCACGTGGGCACTTGGGGCTTGACCTTGCTGCAGACAGGGTGGAACGTGTCTCGGAGTTATCCCAGTGGGGGGTGGGCGAAGAAGCTGGGCTGTTTGCTCACCAACTCCCATCCGTCATTGGCTGTCACTAACTTCGGGTCCTTCCAGCCCGCCCAGGCACAGTTGGAGCATGCTCCCTCCGCCAGAAAGCCAGTCTTGGTGTTGGCAGTAAGCTCGGGGTATGGCGGGGTCTTGACCGCAGCTGCTCTGCTGCAGAAGGGGTCCCTTCTGCACTGGGGCATTTCCTCTCAGGGCTCTGTGCACCCCGCAGCCGTTGTCTCGCCCCCAGTCACTGGTCCCACCCCCACAGCTCCGCTCCTGTCGCTCTGGCCGGCCTCCCCCCAGTGCAGGGTGCGGTCCCCTCTCTTAGATCCTGCTCCCAGCAACTTTCCCCTCGCGTCTCTTTCTCTTCACAGCTGCCAGCACGAGCCCTTGAAATACCCCATCGCTGCCCTCCTCCTGCTGCACACGTGTTGTCACATGTTGACATTACCTGTCACCAGTTGGTGGCTCCTGAGCTCAGGAGGGTGGGATCTGGGGCTCCTGTCCCAGCACTTAGTAGGTGCTCAGCAAGTGTCGATTGACCTGAACTGGCCACGCAAACCCAACCATGTCGCTCCCCTGCCTAACAGCTGTCACTAGCTCCCCAGTGTCTTGAGGGGAGAGTCCACGCTCCTCAGTCTGACTGTGTGACCTGCCCCTGTGGACATCTCCAGATTCAGGTTCCAGAATGTTCTCTCCTAGGCCTCCATCTGCCCATGCAGGAGCCTCATGCATCCCTTCCTTTTCTTGGCTCTAGCAGGGTGACAGACTCAAAGGCTTCAGGGGCCGGGTTAGAAACTAAGGAGAGAAGCAGGCAGGTGGATGACAATGGGGAGTGGTGGCGACTGCAGCAAACTCCTGAGAGCTCATGTCCCATCTACGAGTGTTTATGTTCTAGTGCTCGGAAACCCAGTGCCTGCCAACCCCCCCTGGGCTCTGGCTGAAGGACCGCAGCCTGCTTTGTTTGGAACACCCTCCTCCTGCCTTCCCCTCGGGAAACCTAGCTCCCCCTTCAGAATCCAGTTCCCATGTCACCTCCTCCATGACGTCTGCAAGGATTCTCCCGGCTGGAAGGACTCTGTCGACTCTACTGTCACAATCTTTGGAGCGTCTGGTAGACTATTTGTGTTCCTTAAAAAAAATTAAGCACTTACTACGTATAGTGACCCATGCCAGGGGACGGCTACATATTTTATCGCAATATACCTTTCTAATTTAAAACGTTTGTTGTTGGGAAATATGATACATACACAGAAAAGTCCGTAAAATATAAATATACAAAATAAGAAGTAATTATAAAGCAACCATCCATGTAAACACCACCCCGGTCAAGAAATAGAACTTATTTTATTGATGAGGAAACATGGGCCCAGAGTGGTTAAGTGATTGCCCCCTGGTGACACAGCCAATAAGAGGGAGAATTGGAATTTGAACTTGAGGGCATCTGACCCGGGTGCATGAGTTTATCACACCGCAGCCGCCTTACCTGTGACTAGGGTTGCCAGATCTAGGAATGAGAGTATAGGATGCCCGGTTTAATGTGAATTGCGGGTAGACAACAGATAACTTTCTGGTGTAAGTATGTCCCATGCAGTACTTGAGGCATACTTATACTGAAAGGTTGTTGTTTATCTGAAATTCGAATTTAACAAGCGTCCTGTATTTTATCTGGCAACCCTATGGGCCACATCACTTGGTCTTTCTTGTGCGATGGTCATTTGAGTCTGAGTCTCTCCTCCCTCTCAGGATGCTCTCGCAGGGCAGAACTCTGCCTTCTTCACGGCTGAGGTCCCCATTTACACCCCAGTCCGGGCTCGGAGGGTGCTCAGTAAATGCTGCTTGTACGCATTGGATACAGATTGTTAACCCTGGGCAAGACTCTGGGGCAGTTTCTGCTGAACTTGGCAGAAAGCCCGCCTTCATCGTTAGCAGATCTTGGATGCTTTAGAGAAAGGAGATGCAAAGCACTTGGGTGTCCCCCTTCCTCCACCCTGACCCCTGTTCTAGCCCTGGCTGTCAGCTCCTGAGACTCAAGCTCATGCTGGGAGGACTGGCTAGGGTGGTAGGACTTGGAGTCCCTGATCTGAATGTGGCCCTCTATCCCAGGGGCATAGGGGGCTGAGAAGTGTATTGTTCCCATTATACAGATGAGGAAACTGAGGCTCAGCAAGGCTAAGTGATCTGCCAGAGGTCACACAGCTGGTTTGTTTGTGTTTATTTATATTCTAAAGGGATTCCATAGCTTGGTGGATGTGGAGATAGAGCCAGGTCTGACCCCAGTTCTCTAGTTTCTTGTCCCACCCCAGGACCATGGCTTCCCAGCCTATGGGACCCTTTCCGGCAAAAGAGATGAGTCTTGGGTGGGTGGAGGTTGGGGAGGGGGAGAGGTGGAGGCCATCCTCACAGACATCGGTGGGGAGGGTCTAGGCTGACCCTCAGTCACAGGCACTCCTGGATGGGCACTCCAGGGACCAAACTGTCCCCCCACCCATGCACTTCAGGGCAGACCATGTCTGCAGGGCAGTGGAAGGGGGTGGGCTGGTTAGGGGTGGGTTCCTTTGCTGTTGACGTTTCTGGGCAGACCCCAGGCTCAGGTTGTCATTGCTTCAGTCTCACTTCACCCCATTAGCCAAAAAAGCAAGTCATTCATCAGGTGCTGCTTAGTGTAGAGCTGGGCCAATTGCAACCAAGTCCTTCTCGCTTGGCTTTGCAGCTCTGCTGGAGCTGGGGACCCCCACGGGCTTATGCGGCTCCCCAGGACGTGCTCACGGCCTCAGTCACATGCAGCATGTGGGTATACATGGGTGTGTGCATCTAACCCTGCACCTGCACAGCTCAGAGCGCACCTGGGCATGTGTCCACTCCTGAGGGACATGCACAGACCAGAGTGTGACCAGAGGACGGGTGACTCAGGGTGGAGGGGACTCATCGTGTCGTACTTGTCGGAGGGGCGGAGGGCAGGCTCTGTGGCCCCCAGCTCTGGGTACAGAGGGCAGTGCTCTCTGCCCAGCTCAGGGTCAGGGGTCAGGGATGAGGTATGTCTGGGCTAAGAACGCTGTGGCTTCCTATCCAGGGCTGTCCCCTGGTAACCAGAAGCCGTGAAATGAGGTGTTTCAGTTCCCCGAGCCAGAAATGGGCAAACCACAGGGAGGGTGATTTGCTTTTCAGATACAGCTGCTGCAGCTGCAGGCTGTGCGCTGGAGCGGCCCCTTCTCCCGCCCCGCCCGCGCCGCTGGCTGGCCTGGCCCCAGGAGGCCTGGGCAGGCTTGGGGACACAGCCCCTGCTCATCCCTAAACCCTGGGGAGGGGAGGACAGGAGCACCATCCCGCACCCAGCTCCCACAGACTCGAGGACTCTGTGGCCTCCCTCAGCTCGCTGTCCACAGCCCCCTCCCCAGGGCAGCGGCACCTCACTCCTCCTCACGCAGACAACGAGTATTTATTAAGTACTTCCTTTGATTGAAGTATTTTTCCAGTTGCTGGGGAACACAGCGTATAAAAACCCTCGTATTCCTAGAGCCATCATTCTGGGAGGCGGGGGAGACCGACCACAAACATTAATAAGTAAAATCGAGAATATGTGAGATGTGACAAGTTTCATGAAGAAAAATGAAGCTGGGATGCAGGATAGGGAGTGGGAAGGGTTGTAACTGTAATTAGCGTGGGGGAGAGACGTGAGCCAGGACCTAAAGGAGGGAAGGAGGGAGCCCGGCAGGTTCCGGGGGGAGGAGAGGGCCAGGCAGGTGCTGGTGGACTCCCCCGGTTCAGGGGCACAAGGTGAGGCAGGACCCTGTGTCGGGGGCTTGGAGCCAGGAGGGGGTTAGGAAACCAAAGCCCTACAGACTCACTGTCTCGCTGCCATTTACCGAGCACTGTTACCAGACGGGATCTGCCCCGGGTGTCCCCACAGTGTCATCGTCACAATCTCCTGATGACCCTGAGAAGTCAGCACTAGGATCATTCCCACGGAACAGATGAGGAAACTGAGGATTGGGGAGGTCACGTGACTGTCCAAGGTGTTACAGACCACAAAGGAGCCCCGACTGGAGCCCAGACAGGTCAGACTCCCAACCCCATACGCTTCATGTCTCATCGTCCTCAGAAATAGATAAAAAAATCTATCATTTATTAAACCCAGCCTCACTTTGGGGAGATTTGCATTCAGTTCCCTGTGGTTCCCTCTGGAAGGGAGCCCCTAGGTCGGAGCTTTCTGGGTGTTTGCTTCTTCCTGACTGTTCTGTCTCCACATTTAGGGCTTCTCTGTTTTCCAGGGACCTACGCACCCTTGGGCTGCCTGGGGTCTCCCTGGTCCACGCCTAATTCTGTCTCCCTTCTTGCCTCCTCCAAGACGTCTTTCCCGACTGAACCTTTGACCCCTGGTGGCTGCCTGTCTCCCTGCCCAGTCCTGACACCAGAGAGCTCCCGTTTCCCTAACTGCTGCCTGCAACGGGCTGAGTTCTGACCCATCCTCCTCCTCACCAAATCCGCATGTTGAAATCCTAATCCCCAGTAACGCAGAATATGACTGTATTTGAAGGCAGGGTCATTAAAGAGGTCATTGAAGGAAAATGAGTTCGTTGGGGTGAGACTTAATGCAATATGACTGGTATCCTTGTAAGAGGAGCAGATCAGGACGCCCACACCCACAGAGGGAAGACCTTTGGAAGACGCAGGGAGAAGATGCCCCTGCAGGCCAAGGAGAGCGGCCTCAGGGGAAACCAACCCTGCCGACACCTTGATCTTGGACTTCCAGCCTCCAGAACTGCGAGAAAATAAATTTCTGTTATTTAAGCTACCCTGTCTGTGAACTGTTGTGGCAGTCCTGGCAAACTAGGACACTTCCTTTTCCCTTTTCCAAATCCCTGTTCTGGGTGGGAGAGCAATGCCTCACGGTCACCTCTCTGGGCTAGAACACAGTGAGCCTCACCGCGAGTTCCCGCCTGTGTCCTGGGGAACAGAGGTCCAGCCTTGCTGACATCCCGGCCACCGACAGCCGTCAACGCAGCGTCCCCCAGCCGACACTCCAATACGCAGCTCTTCCACCACGCTGCCCTTCTGACACACCGGCGTTCTGCCACCCTGTCGTTCTGATATGTTGGCTGTCAGCCTCGCTAACATCCTGCCCCGGCAAAATTCCCCGAAACTGACATGGAGAAACATGGACTCTGGCCGCAGCCTCGTTCTGCCACACTGACATCTCACCCCACGGACACTCTCGGTGCTCTGAGACAGTGACCCCTCCATATGCTGACCTTCCTGTTGGAACGCCAGGGTTGGCCAACCTTCCGATTTCACTGGCTAATGAGCATTCCGTTCGGTTCTCTCTTCCTCCGTGCATCACCAACACGTTCCAGCTGCCAGCCCACCGCCCCGCCATCATCCTGGTCATCCTCACAGTAGCCCTGCCCGCTGGCTTGGCCCCATGCCGCCTCCACCCACACCAGACCCACATCCCCTCTCCCTCCCCCTGGCACCCTGCTCTAACTGCTCCCGTGGAGCCGGAGCCTGAA
This sequence comes from Eulemur rufifrons, assembly GCF_041146395.1. Classification (NCBI taxonomy): domain Eukaryota; kingdom Metazoa; phylum Chordata; class Mammalia; order Primates; family Lemuridae; genus Eulemur; species Eulemur rufifrons. The sequence goes on from NC_090990.1 coordinate 25,604,481, forward strand.
GGCACTAGACGTGCCTCAGGCTGTTCATACTCTCTTCTGGGGAGCAGTTGCGTGGGTGGAGTTGCAGGGAACAGACAAGGGGTCCACAATTCCAACCCATCCCTGCCTGGCGCCAGAGTTTGTGCTCAGTCAACACCTCCACTCTGAGCTGCCCCATTTCTAGGGTTTGGGGTTCTGCAATCCCCCTAGCTGAGCAGAGCCTTGTCTCCCACCCTCTCACTCCCTAGAGACAGCTCTTGGGGACCCACAATCATTGAGGCCCCCAACCCCCACCCTGCATCCCTCAGAGCAGGGAGCTTAACTGCTTCCTGCCCAGCAGTGTCAGCAGATTAGCTGAGCCATGGTGCTCCCGCCCACATCCCAGGACTCTTTGTCTGTCACCTTTCTGTCACCCGGTCAGCGTGGGGAAGACATGGAGCTGGTGGATGAGCACTGAACTTAGAGTCGGGTTCAAATCCTGCCTCCTATTCGTAAGGGCTGCACGGCCTTGGGAGAGTTGCCTGATGTTCCCCGACATTTGTAAGCGGGGCTGGTCCTGCCCCTCATGCTTCAGATGAAACAACGGGTAGAAGTTGCTTTACAGACTCCAAAGTGCGTGTGGGTGGGAGGGGCTGCCGTGTGTCTGGCGTGGTCACCTGCTCCACTTTGAGCTGGGTTCGGGCCAGGGCCTCTGAGATGCTCAGGGACCCTGTCACTCATCTATGAGAAATCCCTCTCAGAGGGAAGGATGGCTTCATGTCCCCGGGGCCTGGCCCAACCCCCATCCACGCCCCGATCCTGCCCCCTCCACCAACTGAGCCCCGCCCACCAGCACACTTGCAGGCTATTTCACACACAAACCTGTTTATGTTCTTCTGCCTAGAAAACAATTTGCTCCAACCTTAAGGTTTCTTGAATACAGCACCTCCCTCCTCATACATATCGCTTACCTTTCCTTCAGGGTTGAGTTTCTAGAAGCAATGGTTTAGATGTAATTAATTCAAATCCTGGCTTTACTTGCAGCTGTATGTTGTGGGCAAGTTCCTTTGTTTCTCTGTGCCTCAGTGGCCTCATCTGTAAAGTGGGCTTAATAATCTTTACCAGCATGTTAGGAAGATGAACTCAGATTCTCCATGTGAAGCACACAGTGCAGTCTGGCGCGTAGTAAGAGCAAATTGAATAATTCATTGCTGCTATTGTTCTTGTTTTAGCCTCACCTCCCATGTTGTCCTCAATCAGGTACAGCTCGGCTTCCTCCTCCCTCCCCGACCCCCGCCAAAAAGCTCTCTGGCTTGAGTCACCAGTGGCTTCCCCGTGGCCACTCCCTGTGTCCCTCCTGGGCGCTCTCCCAGCGTCTCTGCAGGATTTGCACGGCTGGAGGCTGGCATCCTGTGATGAATGCCATCCTGTGATGAATGCCAGCCTGTGGCCACCGGGAGGCTCATGGGACAAGCTCCAAGACAAATGAAGTGCCTGGTACAGGGCATGTCACCCTGTGGGTGCTCAGTGTTTGTCACTGGGGGCCCTCCCAGAAAGAGCTCTGGAAGCGTAAGGAATGGGGCTCCCGCAAGCTCCAACGTGTTTGGAGGTTAGTTCTGGGCTGAGGCTCAGTCATTTCAGGGATGTTCAAAAGGAATTTGGACTGGCAGCCCCTTGAGGGTAGGAACTGAGTTTCATTTGACCAGCACAGAGCAGCATCCACAGTTCTCTGTTGAAGATGAACAGAGGGACCGGGGTGAATGTCCAAGCGGAACCGGCTCTGTCGGTCTGCGCGGTTAGGAGGAGGAGGGGGTGGGGGGTTAATGATTTCACGGGGTGAGTACACAGCTCCGTCTCGTCTCCAGCTCCGTCTCGTCTCCGCAGTTCCAGGGAGGAATCTTTTTCCTTTTTAGCTCAGGCAGCCTGGCTCCTGCATTGCACAGCTGCCTGGTTTGATCTCTTATTTATTACAGAGAATATTCTCTGTTATTATGAGTGAGGGGGATGGAGTTTCAGGAGCCGCAGTTTTCACTGCTGACTTTGCGGCACCCTGTTCAGGACACTGGCACCTCCACTGGCCACTCTGGCACCGCATCCATTCTCTCACCCATTCATCCTTTCATTCGTCAAGTGCTGGTGCATCACGTGCCAGGTCCTGGGCCAGGTGGGGAGAGGCCAGAAGAACGAACATGGGAGTGGCTGAATAATGGTCCCCAAAGATATCCACGTCCTAATCCCTAGAGCCTGTGACTCTTACCTTCTGCGGCAAAATGAAATCTGCAGATGTGATTAAGGTAAGGATCTTGAGATGGAGAAAGCATTCTGGATTTTCTAGTGGGCCCAATATCCTTAGAAGGTGGAGGCAGAAGGAGGTTTGGGACGGAAGAGGGGACAGTGATGTGGGCAGAGGTTGAAGTGATGTCCTTGCTCTGTGAAGATGGAGGGAGGAACCGCAAGCCAAGGAATGTGGGTGGCCACTGGCAGCTGAAAAAGGCAATCAGAAAGACTGGAGTCACCTTGGTGTAAGCAGTTTCAAAGGGTGGAGGCCGGTGGCGGGATGGGAGGTGCGGGAGTGGAGAGAATGAGTGGAGGAAGACCCCGGTGTGGAGGGGGCAGAGAGGGCATCTCAGGGTGGAGGGACTGAGCGTGGTTTGTTGTTGATGGTTCTGAGCAAGGGAGAGAAACGGTCTGATTGAGATTTTCAAAAAAGATCACTCAGGCTGTTGCGTGGCTACTAGACTGTGGGGTGGCAAGTTGTGGGAAGCCAGGACAGCAGTGAGGAAACTAGTTTAATGGTCCAGGAGAGAGATGATGGTGGCTTTGACCAGGGTGGTGGCAGTGGAAGTACACAGCTGGAGGAAGTGGCCATATTTGTTTTTTTTTTTTTTTCTTTTGTGCATTAGGACCGGAAGGACTTGGCCATGGATTGGATTGTGTGTGTGCTTGTGCATGTGTGCATGTGCGCGTGTGTGCATGTGTGTGTGTGTGCGCACATGTGCATACACAATGAGAGGAACATAGGACAGCTTCTAGGTTTTTGCCCGAGTAGCGGGGGAGGCTGGGGAAAGAGCAGAAACATGTTTTTTTTGGAGGGGGAAGATTGGGGACACATTTTGTCTTAGAGATGTTGCGTTTAAAATGATTGTTAAGAAATGCAAATGTAGACATTAAAGAAGCAGTTGAAAGTGTGTGTCTGGTGTTCAGGGGAGAGGTTTGGGCTGGAGATACAAATTCAGAGTCATCAGTGTACGCTGAGCACTTACGTGCGCGTGGCTGGGTGAGAGTTCCCTGGGAGGGATGGAACTGCAAGCACTTGCTCAGCATCGTCTTCTCTGTTAGTCTCTAAATGCCACAAAAGCAGGGCTCTTGTTTGCCTCCTTCGTGCATGGCAGTGTGCTGGTGCCTAGAACAGAGCCTGGCGTATAGTAGGTGCTCAATAAATGCTCATTTGAGGAATGACGTGCATGAGTGTCACAGGAGTTGGGTAGGTAGCGGAGCTGAGAGGTCTGAGTGTGTCAGCCCGTGGGCAGGGAGCTGTCTTGTTACTATTCAGAAGGGAACATCATGAGCCATTTCTCTTTCCCACGACCACACCTTTGCTCCTGTTGTCTCCTCTGCTTGGGATTTGCAGCGACCCCTCAGGCCCCAGACCCACGAGAACAAATCCTGTTCCCCCTGGCCACCGAGCGTTATGAACACCCCGGGCAGCTGTGCCATCCAGCTCCCACTGACTCATCTTGTCCTCAAGGAGGTTGAGAGGATTCCCCAAACCCTCGGAGCTTCGCGAGCTTGGCAGTCACTGGACAGAACAGGAAATGAGGGGGGTCTGGCGGGTCTCTCCCCACGACTTGCCTTCCACGTGCACACAAACCCGACTCTTGCCAGGAGGGAGGTCAAGTTAGGAAAATGCACATTTTCTACATCTTGCAAAATGAAGACATTTTTGATTGTTTGGGGTTTTCTCACCTTATTCTGTCCTCCGGGATTTCCTGGTCTTTTGCATCCTCCCAGACAGGAATTTCTCTGGGGTTTGGAGATGGCCTTAAGCTCCTGCCTGCTGTGTTTTGGTCCCCTTGGTGCTTTTGGCAGCTGCGGCAACTCAGTGCTTTGGTGGTTCCTGTGGGTCTGTGTGGCTCTCTGCCTCGCCGGTGCCCCCATGTCTTCAGCACAGACCCCCTTGAAACTGGGGGAGCTGCTGCCCGAGACCCCTTTGGACCTGCCTGTCCTTCCTTACCACAACCACTCCAGGTCCCGGTGGGACTGTGACATTCCCGTTCCTCCTCTGGAGCCATCTTTCCCTTGGAGACCCAGACAGCGGCTTGTGTCTCTCTACTAGGAAGATGCTTTCAGACCTGCCTTTTCCTAGAGGAGGTGCGTTTGTCAGGCTAAGTTCTGCTTTTCTGCTCTCTGTGACCGCACGGGCAGGTGCGGCCAAGTCCCTTTGTGCCTCCCACTTCTGCTTCCCCACTGGTGACTTATTGGTCAAAGTCTGTCCAGAAAAATAGTTCCCCTCGTCAGTTCTTTAACTGATCTGAGCCGGGGTTTCTTCATTTCTACGTACAGCGGGAACAACAGCACCTCCCTGCTCGAGTTGTTTCAAGGATTAAATGAGATGATATGTTGGAATGTTCCTCACACACTTCCTGACACTGAGCAGGCACCGAATATGATCCCACCCTCTGCCCTCCCCTGCCTTCCTCCATTCCTGGTATTTTCTCTTCTCTCGTCCTCTGCCTGTGAGTTACCAAACTGTGAGGCGTCACCTGAGCCCTGCCCAAGCTGCCGGGTGGAGGGTGAGTCCCTTCTTTCCCACGGCAGCTCCCGCTGGCCCATCTACAGGGGACCAGCCACCCTCATTTGCCTGGAACTGAGCGGGTTCCTGAGTCACGGGACTTTCAGGGCTAACACTAGGAAAGTCCTAGGCAAACCAGGACGAGTGTCACCCTCCTCATTGGCCCTCTCTGTAGTCATTCCAGGGGCCAGAAGCAGGCTCTGCCTGTACTGTTTCTGACTCCACCTTGGACAGCGCACGCAGGACTGGCACCTTCTAAATCTGGTGGTCCCGGCCTTGGCGAAGGGGCACCAGATCTCGGCTCTGCCAGCAGGGTCCCTCCCCCTCCCCCTCCTCAGTCAGGGGCCTCCCGTCCCACCCCCTTGGAAGTGGTCCAGAGCTGCAGGCAAGTGGCCCTGAGACATCAAAGTCTCCAGGGTTGGCTCCTTCATAGCAGTGGTCACTGACACTCCCGACCGTTGTCCCACAGCCGCCACCACCACAGTGCTGTACACAAGTCAGTTACCGCGCATCTCCCCAGGGGCACGGCCTCAGTCTGGGTTTGCTGTGACAGTGACAAGACCCTCCCAACGTGGCTGGCTGAGGACGGGAAGCAGGTCTCTGAGAGGCAGCTGTCATTTCTGCTGCACCGGCCTGAGGCTGGGCCTTCCGGGCCAGGCAGTGCCTGGCTTGCACCTGCTGGTGGCACAATCTCCTGGGAAAGGGCCGTGTAAACACGCCCTCGGGCTCCCCTGGGCATGGATGACCTGCGGGCTTCGGGGCCTTCGACTCAGAAAGACCTGTTTTTCATGCTCGAGTCCACCATTTACTCACTGTGCAGCCTCGGGGGCATTAACCACCCTCTCTGATCTTGCTCCCTTCTGTATCTGTAGAGTGGGAGCGGTGATGCCTTCAACACGAGGTCACTGAAGGAGAAGCACCTGGCACGAGGGGAGTGTGGTGCCTGGCGAGGATCTGGGGACGGGCAGTCCTTTCCTTCCTGTTTCTCTTTTCCTGGGACTTTGGTCTGTCTCTTGTCTCATTGGTATTGCAGTGTCGGCCAGCATCGGAGGTGGATGGGACAATAGAAGCAAGGACAGTCATGATTTAGAGTTCTTCTTCTGCAGGCCAGGAACAAGTTAACCAAATGTGGCACAGCCCTTTAAACACGGATCAGTCACATTCCGGCTTCACTAGGGCACGGGAGTGGGGCCTGAGGGCTTTGGCTGGCGCAGTCTTGGGGGGAAGAGAGGCCTTTTCTCACCTCCTCCCTCCCTCTTACCCTCTCCCCTTTGCCCAAAGTGGGTGCAGACTGGCCTCCAGGCTGGGCATGGCCTCAGGGTGCCGCCTGCAGCCCCCTCTCCTGTTGATGAGCTGGAGTCTTGGGAAAAGCCTCCAGGCTTTTCTGAGTTTCCCTTTGGTCATTTGTCATTGTAATTTGTAATTTTGGGGATATTAATGTCTTCCTAATGGGAGTTTTGGTAGGCTCCAGCAAGACAGCCTGCATGAATACTCATTGCAAAAAACAGAGTGCTGAGTGCCCAGGAGTGTGATGAGGTGACTATGTGACTTTTAGGGGAAGAGCCATGTTGGGGTGGGGACGGGGCATGGTGGGAGTAGAGAAGGGCCCTGGGAGCAGGGGTGGAGAGAGGGGCCCGCTGTCCGGTCACCTGGGGCCCAGCCTGGCCCTCACTGCCGTGCCCTGCCTGGCTGCATTGATTTACTGGAAAGTTTTTAATGGGTTATAATTGGAAAAGGCCTGGGTGAGATTTGCATATTGATTTGACATTTAAGTATATGATTAAATAAAAGCTGACTGAGGTCATCACTTGACTAAATTGGCTTAATGAGTGTTGATTACCCTGTGCATGTTAATTTCATTTACCCTGATTACTCCATCTATCTTTCTCAGGGATCTATTAGCACCTTTGACTCAATTGTACTTGATGGAACAGGCAGCAGGGTCAGGGGCAGTGCCGGGGTGGCCCTGGCCCGTCTGCCTGTCCATCTGGCTGTCTGCCTGTCCATCTGGCTGTCCGCCGAGCCCCGGAGCGTCTGACCCCTGTGGCATTTTCTCTCTCTCTCTGGCTCCCACCCTGTACCTCCTAATCACAGACTCAGAGCACCAGCCCTTTCTGAACCCGAGTGCCTCCACTTAGCAATCAGGTGCGGGCAGGGAGGGGGGGCAAGTTGTGATACAGAGAAGAGGAGACGCATCTCCTCTCTCCCGTCGCTACACCCTCCCCACCCAGCACACACAAAAACACACCTTCCTTGTGTGAGCCTGGGGGAGGGGGGCCAAGAACTTGTCTGCTTTCTTGTCCACAGGAGGGACAGCGCTTCTGCGGTTCTGAAGGTGGGGATCCCTACAGCCGGATTCTATCAATGCCTTCTGCTTGCCCCTGGGGACCCACTCTCTGTCTTTCTCCACCCTGCTCTGGTCCCTCCACCCTGCTCACCGTATGGATCCGCCAATGGACTCCTTTGCTCTCTGGTTTCCTGCTGGGTTCAGCCAATGGGGAGCCCAGCAGGAGATTAGAGGGAGGGAGGAGAGCAAGTTTGGGGTGTTCATTTCCTGGCTCTTCCCTGCTCGCTGGCCAAAGGTCTCAGTCTCCTGGGCCAGCCCCATCCACAAGGCTCTCTCTCTGGGTTCCAGGGCTGTCCCTCTCCTTGTCCCTTCAGTCCCAGGGTGGTAACAAAGCAACAGTCCCCCTCTCCCATACATCCTGGGGGAGCTGCACTATCTCTGTGGTTCCCTACACCCTGCCCATACCTTTGTAAACAGACCCTTCATAAATGCGCCTTAAATTACCCAATTTGAGCATGCCATCTGTTTCCTGCTGAGACCCTAACTGATACAGCAGGCAACATATTTTCCCACTCAAAAATCAGGACACACAGTCTGACTAGTCCAAGCCTAGATCAATCCAGGTCCGCCCCGCACCCTGGGTCCCTGGATACTGGTGGAGGATCCACTCACTCAGGACTCCTCGCCAGAGTCCTGGCACCCCATTCTCCTCACTGGCCGTGCCGACCACCTTGACCCTCCTGGAACCCCTGCTCCCAGCTACACCTCACTGTCAGCCCACACGCTCGCCCCAACTTCACTAGAAAAAGGCTATTAGTTGTTAGTTAGGAATTTGCCTTAATGCTGTGCTCTTGCTCACCCAGCCACAGTTCATCTCTTGGGGATCATATTTTCTGGATCCTTCTATCCAAGATAAATATCCCTACCTTTCCCCTATTTTCTTTCCCGTCCATTTTCCCCACAGATGCCACTGTAGTGCCATGAGTTCTTTCCCGTCGGTCCAAAACCATGTAAGTTTCCCCCTCACCCCCGTCCTCTTCTCCTTCACAGGTGGACTCTGGACAAGCCGCCTGCACTCATTGTCACGGGTTCTTCAGCCCTTCTGTCCCCTCACCAGCCACCTCCATGGTAACAACTCCAAAGGGGCCATCTCAGACCCAGTTCCTGGGGCTGTGGGTTGCCCAAAGCAAAGCCCATCTCTCCTTTCCTGTGCCAGCATGGAGATTCCTCCCCAAATTGCCCAGCTTGGAAACCAGCCAAGACATGATGTTGTTCTGGTGCACCTGCCTGGGGGAGGGAGCCACCCGAGCCTGGAGCCCACGTTCATCCCACCAGGCTTGTGGACAAGACGCCACCAGCTCCTCTCTGTTGTATACACTCCTCTCCCTTCCCACTCGCTCCCTCCAATGTCTCACAGGCTACAGCCCCTTCCTCTCCATCCTGGACAAGACACCCTAGTTCTGGCCTCATCGTCTCTTGCCTGGCCTGTAACTACAGACCCTGGGCAAGGGAGGCTCCCCTGCCTCCCAGCACTCGCTCCAGCCCAAGCTCCACTCATGGCAGCTGGGGCTATGGCTCTGAAGGGCAAGTCTGATCCTCTACTTGAAAGGGCAGTGCAAGAGCAACCACTGCAGCATGGCACACTGTGGTCCTGGGAACTCCTATGCATCCGTCAACGCCCATTCAGTGGTCTTCTCTTTGGCAAAGCTGTCCTGACTCCATCCTCGGCAGAGTTTGTGCTCTCCTCTGAGCCCTGTGCCATCTCATTTCTTTCCCTGCTGGAGAACTCATGACAGCATTCCACAAAGATCTGTTTCTATGTCAGCGTCTCCCTCTGTCTGGGAGCCCACGCCCATGTCTAATGTGTCCCTGTACCCTAGGGCCCAGGACAAGGCCTGGCAGAAGTACTCATTCAATCATTTAACAAATATTCATGTGGCCTTCCCATCTGCAAACCATTGTCTGAGGATAAGGCACTGGGCATAGTAGTAAACAAAGCAGACAAAAATCCCTGCCCTCCTGAGCTTACGTTCTAGTGGTTGGTAGAGGGAGACAGATAATGGACAAAAAAACAAGATGATTTTAAAAAGATACAAATGTTATGAAGGAAACAAAGCAGGGTGGTATATTAGAAAATGGATAGGGGCTGAGTGGTGGTCAATTTAAGCCAAGTAGTCAGGGAGTGTTTTACTGGGAGGTGATTGTTGAATTTATACAAAAAGAAGCCAGCCATAGAGGTGCAAAGGCCCTGGGGCAGAAGTGAACTGGGAATAGAAAAGACCAGTGCACCTGCAGTAGTGGCTTCAGGGGGCAGCAGTGGAGTGGTCCACCCTGGGGAGAGATACATTTTATCACTGATATTGTTTAGATTGGTCCCTGTGCATGATGATAATAAAATGCAGATTGATTTTTAGTTGGTTTTGTTACCATGGTAAGAAATTAGTGACTTGGTGTGTGGGTCCAAAACTCCTTAGCATGCAGGTTAACAAGCAGAAGATTCAGAGAATGGTGGGCTGGAAGTTTGGCTTACAGCTGAACCTAGCCACCTTCTCACTGTGTGTCCTTGGGCAAGTTGCTTGACTTCTCTGGCCTTATCGCTCAACCTCCTGCTTCCCGTGTGGGTAAGTTGGCAGATGAGGCCTGTGCACAGAGCTCCCTGCATGCCTCCCTTTCTCTAGACCTGATCCTGGGGAAATGCTGATGGGCACACCTAGCCCACAGACCTCGTCCCCACCGCCCAGCCTGCCCAGATCTTTCTCCGTATTTGGCAGGCGGAAGGGCAGAACCCCTAGGCTGAGGGCAGTGGATCCCGGGGCCTCCACTCTTTGTCCAGTAGAGTCCCATCTCGTTGAGATGGAGGTTATTCAGTCTTCATCCCAAGGCCACAAGAGGGGATATGACTTTCTCTCAGTCACAGCAAATCGGCAGGAAAGTGTGGACCTTAAACTCAGTTCTGATTCAAGTCTATTGCTCCTTCCACCTGGCCCGGTGATTAGTAGACTCTGGTTGTAGACTCTTTTGGAGGGTGTGACCATCCTCTCAGCCTCTGTTCTTCCATCAGCAGAGGAGGGGAAGTCAGGCCTGCCCGCTTCCCCTGGGGGCTGGCTGGTGTATTCGTTTCCTAGGGCTGCCATAACGAATGACCACAAATCTGGCGGCTTTAAAAATCAAAAAGGTATTCTCTCACAGGCTTTGGAGGCTAGAAATTGGAAATCAAAGTGTTGGTAGGGCCATGCTTCCTCCGAGGCCTCTTGAGAAGAACCCATCCTCACCTCTTCCTAGCTCGTGGCCACTCCCAACAATCTGTGGCATTCCTGGGCTTCAAGCTACATCACTCCAGTCTCTGCCTACGTCTTTCCATAGCCTTCTTCCCGGTGTCTGTCTCTCTCTAAATCTTTCTTTCCTTATAAGGCTACCAGTCACTGGATTTAAGGCCCACCCTCATTGCGTATGATGTCATCTTAACTTGAGTATATCTATAAAAACCCTATTTCCATACAGGGCCACATTCGCAGGTACCCGGGATTAGGACTTCAGCGTGTCTTTTTGGAGGGGACGCCATGCAACCTGCTGCCGTTGGTGTAGGAAGGGACAGTGACAGGGAAGGCTTAGAACTCAAGACTGGGAGGGAAGACCAGGGGGCGGGGCCAGGCGGAATTCGAATCCAGCACCTTGTTTTGAGGCCCTTGTCCTGGGGTGGGGGGCGGGGGATGGACTTCCAGCTCAACTCCGCACAGTTGAGTGATGGGTGGGGTGACTCAGAGATGGGGCTGCCAAGCTTGAGGGTATCCTAGGAACGCAATCCTGCGCTCCTGGCATATTTCCCTCACCTTATGGGGCTGAGAAATACAACATTTTTGGAAACTTGGAGAGCTTGGGTTAAAAAAAAAATAACCCAAACCTTTTATTTTTCTTTATGGGGAAAAATAGAAATTTTGGGAAAATCTGAAACATATGCAATACTTATTTTTGTAGCACCCTTTTCATATCTAAAGTCACTCTCTTGATTTAGGAGTGTAAATGCAACCTTATATAATTCGGTTTGCTCCATAAAATGATCATGTTTGGCAAATTCAATCAAAAACTATAGCTTGCTCAGACAATAACGATAAATTTGCTAATTGAATGAAGTTTTCAACGCTTTAGACTTGGGAACAAATGGAGTCTGTGCAGCTGAGCTTCAAGCACTCACTCCGCCGAGGTGAACGGAAAATAGCAGCACGCTAGGAAGAAGGATTAACACAGAAACACACACGCATATGTTCTAGATAATAAAATGTTATATATAATATTAACAATTAAGTCAACAGCATAACCATGACTTATTAGGTGGCTGCTATACTCTCTTTTGACCTAACCCTGTGAGGCAGGGCTCTCCCCATCTTACAGATGAGGAAACTGAAGTTCAGAGAGGTTCAACCATTTGCACAAGGCTCTCCAACCTTGTACTGGCTGTGCTTTCAGATGCACTAGGAGTTGAACGTCAGCGCACTTATCAGTAAAGGTCTGCTGCTGTCGTGACAACATATGGTCCTCAGCTTTGCCCAGGGCATGGAAGCTTGTTTCTTGAATTTAGTGTTGTCTGCTGTGCGGGGCAGGTATGATGTCTTCAGCATTAGGAAGCAAGCTGAGAATGTGAGGGTGCCTTGGGACCCTACAGGAACTAGGGCAGGGACAAAGCAAGGGTCTTGAGCCCTGGGGGTCAGTTTGAGGATGACAGGCAGGGCGCTGAGGGCAGTAGTCATGGGGGAGACAGCTGGCAGGAAGTGACACAGAGGAGGTGCTGGTACCCCTGGGCCGGGCGCTGCCTATGTTGGTCTGTGAAAGGTCAAGGATGCTGCTGCAGGTTGCGGGTGAGCTGGGAAGGAGCTGTTCTGGAACGTCCACTCTCAGTTTAGGAGATGAGTCAGCTCTCCACAGAGCCAGAGCCAAGCGCAGGGACAGGGGGCAGCAGGGTCCACGAGGAAGCCAGACACGAAGCCGAGAGAAGGAGCCCAGGCCAAACACACCAACGTCCCTGAGCACACCTCTGCCCCTGGACATGTTGTCCAAATCAGTCTCACTTCTGAGCTGTCACTGTCATCAGTTCCTTCTTCTGTACCTTTATTATGTCATTTTGTGGGCTCTCCCGAGGCTGCTGAGGGAGGACCCCCAGGATTCCTGCCTCTTCCTTACCTGGGTTTTCCTGCCTGTCACCTGGCGGTGGCAGCAGAGCTGACTTCTTTCTGGCCACCACTGGAGCCTGGCCGGCCCCCTGACTCACCTTCCACTTGCCCTGCCTTGCCCGGTTCTCTGACCCCAGGCGGCCCTGCCTGCAGGAGGAGGGAGCTGGTTTCCTGGGCGACGGCTTGGGGGAGGGCGGAGGGGGAGAGGCTGGCATCCCTGCTGGGGAGGGCTCGGAGGAAGCATATGCCGTCCCGGCTGCCCTGTGAATTATTCAGCGGCCGTGAGAACTGACTCACCCCCAGTCTGCCATCTTCCCCCGAAAACTTCCTGCTGTTTCCTCCGCGGCGAGCCCACCTCTGCCTCAGACTCGAGGGCCTCACTCGCTGTCCAGGGCCTCTGTCCTCAGGATGCTCTTTCTGGGCGTCTTTGACTCTCCCCTCCCTTCTTATTTCCCCCTCCCGACCCCCACCCCAGCCCATGAGCCGTGTCTGCTGTTTCCTCTCTACCAGCTGCCGCGCTAAGTGCGCAGGTGTGGAAACTGAGGCTAGGCAGGTGAAATCACCTGTCCACGATAAGACTATTACGAAGTAACAGAGTTGAACCTGACTCCGGCCTGTGTTCTTGGGTCTTGAAATGGCCCCCCGGAATGGTGGAGAAGATTCTCTTCAGAATCTGCCCCGAGGCTGCCAGGGGTGTCAGATGGGGCAGGTGAGGCCAGGGCAGGGTTTGTCCATGTTGGCTGTGGACTGTCCTGCCTGCCCAGCCACCTGCCCGGGCGCCTGGGCACTGGGTCCCCAGCACAGGCTGCAGCCAGTGGAAGGGCCCTCCGACCTCAAGCCTACCGCAGGCCTGGCCAGAGCAGAGGCTCCTTGGACGTCTCCTGGTCTCGCCACCTCGTCCCTCGGAGGAGCACAGGCAGGCCCGGGGCTGGGCCTAGATGCCTCACTAGGACCCGCAGGCCTCTCTGCCCCGCACCCCGGCTGCGCTGAGGAGAGGAAGCCCCGTGGTAGGTGGGGCCCCAGCACGTGGGTAAAGACTGCTCCAGCAGGAGGCGAAAGGCTTAGAGCAGCCACAGGTGAGACGCACACCCTGCGCTGAGGATGGAAGGGGGCGAAGGCGCTGTGACTGGGGATGGGCCTCTGGTGGGGCCCCGGGAACCTGGCAGAACTACTTGGGCCACCCAGTGTGGACCCACGTGGTCTGTCTCCCCGTGGCAGGTCCCAGGGGCAGGACTCTGAGGTGCCTGCAGACCATCTACGCTTGCAGGCCTGGAGGAGGCTGCCCCCTTCTTCAGCTTACCTGGTTGGACTCAAACACACAGCGATATTTTTGGTCTAGTTGGTGGGGCTTCTGTGACCAGGGCCACCTCCTGGGAGGTGACGTGCTGCAAAGAAACGAGGCTTCTGGATTCTTCTCCCCTCTGCTCTGAGGCACTTCTACGGCTGGTACTTAGCTCTCCCCTCCCACCCCTGTGTCCCCAGGCTGCCTGTGACTCGGCCAAAGCTTCCATCACGGGTGCTCCTGGCCCAGGTCAGAGATCGAGTCAAGAGAGATCCTCTTCAGTGAAATTCATAAAACCAGCCACCGTGTGAGTTGTTCAGGTTGCTTAGCAGTGTCCACCCAGGAGGCCATTTCCAGGTAACCCCAAAACTTTGCACTTTGGTGGCTTCGGCTGTGCCTGGGTTTAGATCTACCTGGGCTGAGGGATGGTGCAGGAGGTTGGGTGCTCTGAGCAGAGGGCTTAGCTGAGTCAGGTGTTATTCGCTCTCTTTACCTTTCACTTTGCCTTTTTTCCACGCCAAGCTTGGGCACAGGCTTTGACTGATGGAAGCCAGTAGGAACTTGGTTTCCCTACCTACCGCCTCCCCATGGCCTGGCTCAGGCCATTTTCCTGCCCCTCCCTGGAGTCCTCCCTGCACCTCTCTCCTCCCTATGGCTCCCCGGAGTCCCCTGTGCTGGGCCCGGGCTGACACTGTCCTCTTTCTTCCTGCACCCAGCCAGGGCCTCCTGCTCTGGCCCCTGGGCCCAGGGGAAGGAGGGCTGTTTGGGTTCTCGTGGCTTCTTTGCCTCTGATCCCTCCTAGTCATGGGACCTTTCTAGCCTCCAGCCACCTCCCCATGATCAACCATGAAGCAGTCATCCCTGATGACCACCTCGTGCTTCTCCCCAAGGAAGGCTCACTGCCTTCCCTTTCCCTGTTTTTTCATGCCCACCTCCCCCATTTGAAGTGGTTCAAGTCTTCCAGGGCCTCGTGCATGCAATCTGGACACCTGCCACTAGGTGGACTGTAGGGGCTGGTCTAGAGAGTCACCTTGAATGAAAATCCTCTCCGTGGATAATCGTGGACATTTAATGTTTTCTCAAATCTACGCATTGCAAAAGCAAAACAAAAGAAAACAAAAACCAAAATTATATATATATATATATATATATATATAAATTACATATCTACATATAGAGAGAGTGTATGTAGTAGAATTTATTAAATAACAAAGCATTGCAACTAAGGAATCTAATGACTACATATAAAAATGATAGCTAATTTAGAGCAAGATGTAGAAATAGCCAAACATTTAGGGAAATCAGGCATCCTCATTAGCCCTTAACTGCTAATAATTCAGCTTAATTTTACTTTGACTCTTACCTTCTCTCATTCTCAGAGCAATTTAATTTTGGCTTCTCCAAGGCTTGTCTGAGCCCTGAGACCTCTGGTCAGCTAGATGAGATGTTAAACCCTGGCGCTTTTCCTTTCTGTGGCGTTTACTTCCCCAGTGAAAGAACCTTATCTGTGATTGCTTTCTGCAAATCCCCGGGCCCCTTTGTCTGTGCCCACAGCCCCGACATCTTCTCCTTTTCACAGGGAAAAACAGAAGCGAGAGGGATCGTGCTACCTGTGTGCTCTATTTTCCTGGGGTTATCTTTTTTCCAATTAAGAAAAGCATTTCCTCGCTGTGACCCCTTCTGGCCAAACTCTTCCACCTTTGGAGCTGTGTCTTGTCTACGATCCGTTTGTTTCTAATTCTTGAGGTCATCCACTGACCTCATGTCTTTGTAATGCTTTGGCTCCTGTAACCTCTGCTTTGTGGAACGCTGCTCGCTGTTATCAGGGCTTAGTGTTAGGGCAATGCCAAATTATCTCAGATTTCGCTTTTAAAAAATATGATGAGAACTGTGTAATGGCATTTAAAAATGAAAACGTGTGGTTTTCTCATAGGGAGCAGTGACCACAGGGAACCCCTGATCTGACGGAGGACACAGTCTGGTCCAGGAGACCTTGGGACCGTTAAGGACAGGCCATAGGCTCCCACCCCTTCCTGCCCCAGGAGCTGCTCTTGCTGCTGTTTGCTCCAGAGTCCTGTCAACTTTGAAGACCCAGATCAGGAGGAGGCAGGGAAGGAATCAGGAGCAAGAGAGGAGAGAGGGAGGGCCAGAGGCCCCCAAACTCAGTGCAGTTCAATTCAGTTTAGTCCAAGCACCAGACTTAGCACAAAGCACTGGAAACTCAAAGCCTGACCAGCTACATCATTTGTGGGGTGACATGCAAAATGAAACTATGGGCCCTTTGTTCAAAAATTATTAGAAATTTCAAGATGGTAACAACAGAGCATTAACCCAGATGCAGATGAGAGAGGGAGTAGATGCATCCTAATGTGCCTTGGGGTTCTGAGAAACACAGTTTGAGAAACACTGAAAGCGGAGTCTGAGACAAGACACCTGGGTCCAGGTGGTTTATCTGACGAATGACCCGGGAGGCAAAAGAGAGGGAGCAGGGAGGTGAGACACGAAGGAGGAGAAGCCAACGTAACAGTGAGCTGTCAGCGTGGCTTCTGGGCCATAGTCCCGCCAGACTTCTTGAGAGTGTCCCAGAATCTCCGCCCGACACCCCGAGAGCTGGGGCATCTCTCCACCGACTCCCAGCCCCGTCCGTTGAAGGTGCCCCGGGGATGCTAGCTTTCTCACATTCTGAGTTGAACTTTCTCTACAACCAAGAAAGCCCCCAGGCTCCTGGAAGCCTTGGGAACGTTCCGGGGCAGAAGTAGACACCTGGGCTGGCCGCTTGAGGTGGGATTCTTCAGTGAAAGATGCATCTAAACTCATAGACAACGGCCCTCCACAGCTGGGGCTGCCATCAGAGGTGGGCTGAGTGGAGGTGACACTGGGCAGAGAGATGTCTGCTATGAAGGCTTTTGAGTGAAGGGACACAGGTGTTCTGCATGTTGGAGACCTCTCTCTGGCAGCTGGTGAGGGCTGGGCCAGAGAGTGGCGGGTGGTGCTGAGGTTTCGCCCCACCCCAGAAAAGAGGGAGCAGGAGATGCCTTGTCTGAGCCCCCAGCCCCCCCAAAGGCTGCATCCCTCCACTCCCCTGCTCTAATAATTAGTTCCAGGCCCTCGGCCTCCGGGGGCCTAGTTATTTCCCTGCTGCCACAGCGATGGTTGGGGGGTGGGGTGCAGGGCTGGGTTGATTAGATCTCTCGGGCAGCAGCGGTTGGGTAGTCTGAAGTCGCTGCCTAAGCAGCCCCGGCGCCGTCCCATTTGTCACCGGTATTAGCGCCCGCACGACAACCTGCCCGCTGCTGCTGACGAGAGCCGGAGTTCGGAGAACGGGTCCCGGATGGCCCATGCGGATTTCCAATTTAGAATTTCCGTCCATTTACCAGGGAATCACCCCTAAAGAACACCATTTACGGAGCTGACAAAGGCCACATTGCATTTTGGATTCCGTTGCTCTGCGTTGGTGACAGATGGGGAGGAATGAAATATGAGGAGGAAGCTGCCAGCACCGCGTTTGCTCGAGGAAGCACTCTCTCGCCCTCTGTCCAACAGCCCCTCGGTCTCCCCTGCAGCAACCTGTTGGGCTGTGAGCCTCCCTTGGCCACTGTCTCCTCCCAGGCCTCCCTTGGCCTGTGTCTGTCACTTTCCATCCTGAACGTCTTCCCCCCACTCCCGTCCTCTCCCACCGCCCCCTTTGTTTCCCGTGGCCGTGTTTCCCGGTCTCCAACTTCTAGACTTTCCTGTGGGGTTCTGCCTCGTTCTCTGTCCCACACTTTGGTGGCTGTTTTATCGAGCTGATGGAGGTCCCTATTCTATATGGTCAGAGGGCTGTGGCAAAGACTATGGGATGTGGTTGCCAAATACTGTTTTATTCTCTCCCTGGGCGAAATGGAGGACTATGTTTCCCAGCCTCTTAAAAGGGGTAATGTGTAAGTTGAGGTGCAAAAGATGAAAAGAAGCTGGGCTAGCCACGGGTGGCAGGGGGTGGGAGTGCATTCCAGGCGGAGGGAACAGCTGGGATAGAAGCTCTAAGCGGGCAACGGCTGGATCTGGGGACAGGCAGAGACCAAGATGACCGGATTTGGTTGATGGAATTATCGATGCCAGCTCTTCACTGCCCTGTAGTTGTATCCTGCACCCCCACACTTGCCTTGGCCTCATGGTGGCAGGAGGATATTTCTCCACTGTTTTAATTAGGGATTGGCCATGTGACTTGCTCTGGCCAATGGGATGTGAGTAGACATCTTCAGTTGCAGAAGGTGGACTTGTGCCTGTGTGGTTGGAGCTGTGGTCTTGTGCTCCGCCATTGCTCAGAGAAGGACATGCCTCAGAGGCCCACTGGTCCCTGGAAGAATGAGAGACGTGTATGAATCCTGAACTCAGTTCGTAGTTTGGAGCCAGGATCAGCCAAGCCCAGATCAGCAAAACCCACAGACACACTTGCTGTAAGCTGCTGAGTTTGGGGTGGTTTGTTACGCAGCATTATTATGGCACTAGCTGAACAGACACACTGAAGCTGAGTGAGTGCTGGGGACGGGGGGCTGGGATGAGGCTGGGGAGGTGGGCAGGGCCCGTTTATGCAGCATCTGTCAAGGCACGAGGAAAAGTTTGGATGGGAAGCCTTTGAAAGGTTTTACCTACAAGTATAGTGTATACAGAGGGATCATGGAGCCCCTTGTATAGATGAGACAAAAATAAGGGCCAGAGAACTTAAGCAAGTTGACCAACGTCACAGAGATAGTAAAGTGACAGAGTGGTATCAGACCCCAGATCTGTCCGAACCACTAAATAGTTGTCTGAATTCCTCCGCTTGGGTCACGTCCATCTGCCCCAGCTTCACAGTGTGACATCCTCTGATCCCGGCTCCAAGGTCTTTGGTGCTGACCACTGCTCCCTGTTCCTTCTCCTTTGCTCGACTGTCCAAGGGAAGGTCCTCTGCTCTTCCCTGCTCTCAGCGTCCTTCATGGTCCGTCAGTGGGTCCCCTGCCACCCCTGGGCAGACACCCTCTCCTGATCTCACCACTGCTCCCACTGTCCCCAGCCCCGGGCAGACTCCACTCCACACCTGCTGCCTCCCCTTCCACGCCTGGGCTGCCACATGGTGCTAAGGATAATAGCAGACTTTGGCTCTCAGGTTGGTGAAGAGAGCATGGGGTTCAGCATATGACAGACTCAAGTTCAAATCCCAGCTGTGTTACCTGGGACATGTTGCTCAATTTCTTTGAGTCTCAGTTTCTTTGTACGTAAGGGATAATGAGGCCTCTGTCACTGGGCTCTTACGAGAATGAAATAACTTACAGACAGGCTCTCAGCAGACGGGAGCTATTGTAAGTTGTTGTGGGTAATGAAAATGGTTTCCAATGTCACCTGGGCCCTCGCCGCCCCACGGCCGTCATTATACCTGGCTCTGTCTTCCTGTCACAGGCTCCCAGCTGCCCAGCAAACCTCTCCACCCTCTCTCTTCCACCCTCCTTATACCATGGTCATTCCCTGAAGACAACCTCAACTTACCCTTTCCTGGGTAGATCACAGTGCCAATGTGGGTTCCCTCCATGTCCTTCCATTCTCTCTCAGTGTCCCCAGCCCTGTCTCAGAGGGAGGGGCTCCAGCTTCCCCATGCGCGCCCTGGATCCTCTTTCCTCCAAGACCCTCCTCCATCAGTTAGCTCCTTAGATCTCTATTTCTTTGTTCCTGCCTTCATTCGTTCACCACCCTCCCCCCTTCTCCAACTCTGCCTTAAGCCCTCAGCTGGTGCATTTGCTCAAGCTTTTCCCAGCTGGAAAGTCCTTTCGGTACCTCCCAGCAATTGCCCCATTTCTTACCTTCCCTTCGCAGCAACACTCACGTCCTGCCTCCTCACCGTGTGCGCTGTCCTCCTCGGCTCCATTCTGGCAGTTGTCTCCACCTAAACCACTCTGTCAGGGCTACCAGCGACCCACTTACCAGTGACTCCAATGACACGTCTCAGTCCTTATCTTACTAGATCTCTTGGCAGCAGCTGACACTGTCAACTGCCTTGTTCTTCTGCCAACTTTCTCTTCCCCTGCTTTGAAATGTCTACTTTGTCCGGGCTTCCCCTACCTCTCGTTAGTCCCTTCCTCGCTCCTGCGGCTCCCTTTGGGGACTGGTTCTGGCCCCCTTTTCTCTCCCTCTTTGGAAGCGGCATCTAACGGTACAGCACCGACTCCTTTGTGCCTTCTACATTGTCTTCCACATCTGTGTCTTCAGCCCAGGCCTGGCCCCCGTGCCCGAGGCCTGTCCAGCCAACTGCCCACTGGGCACATCACAGGTGCCCACATCCATCGTCCTGCCTTCTCCAAACGTGGTCTGCTGTCTGTGCTCTGTGCACAGCTTAGTGGCACAGTCTGTCATATCCCTCAGGTCAGAAATCTCCTCTTCACCTCCAACATATAAGCAGTTGCCAAGTCCACCTTCGTAAGAGACCTGGCTGGGACCCTACCTCCCCCCTCTTACACTACGTCTCCCAGGAACCTCCCCTGACCCCCCAGAAGGGCAGGGCCTCGGCCCCTAAGCATTGTGGTTGGTTCACTGCACTTCTCCTGGGCTGCACTTCTTCACACTTGCAATAAAATAAACCATCATGTATTTAGTTGTTTAATGACTATCTTCCTGTGAGACTGTGGGCTCCACGAGGACAGAGGGTGTCTCTGTCCAGTTGTCTCTGGATCCCCAGTACCCGGCGTGGTGACTGCTACATGTTAGGGGCTCAGCAAATACTTGTGGAGTGCCTGGGCGGCAATGGGGAAGAAATCTAGATCAGGAAGAGGTGGGACAAATGCCCCCTGCATTTGGTGCCTACACAGAGTAGAGAAAGGTGCAGACCCCGGAACCCTTTGCCTATGCCCTCCTCCCCGACAAAGCCTCTGAAGACAGCACTGCTGAGCCTTTTGTTGTATTGACAGGAGGTGAAGCTGCTACAAGCTCCTTAATCACTTCTCCACAAACATGGGGAAGCCTCATTAATCCCGGTGAACGGATGATCTATTGTTCCCAGCTCGGGTTTCTGGCAGACTGGCCTCCCTCTGCAGAGGCAGAAACCCCCTGGGCAGGAGCATCCGGTCCCCTTCACTTGTGCAGATGAACCACCACGTCTTGGGAATGGTGCCCCTGGTGGGGGCTCTTGGCCCGGGTGAACCCACTGTCTGCACTGAGACTAGGACCAATCTTCCAGGGACGGCCACTGCTCCCCTACCAGGTAGACAGAAATTGAAAGGGTTGAAAATATCCAGTACTGCAGGGGAAAAGAGCGCTCTCACGTGGTAGTTGGTATGTGTATGCATGTGTGCACGTGTGTGAGTGTGTGTGCATGTGTGTGAGTGTGTGCAATCTGGTAGTATGAGTGGTTAAGTTCTTTAACTCTGGAGCCCGACTGAGATAAAATCCCAGCATTGGCACTTGCGAGCTATGTGGGCTTGGGCAAGTCACTTATTTTCTCCATGCCTCAGTTTTGTCATTTGTAAAGTAGAGATAATAATAGTATCTACTTATAGGGTTACTATGAGGACAGGTACATTAATATATTAAAGGCTTGGTTTCGGTTCCTCTATCTGAACCGAAACACTTTAGAAGCCCTGTTCCCTCTTCCCACTCCAAACTAGGGGACCAGAGGGTTGCTATGGAAACCATGGGTGGAGGAGCACCCCATGGTGCTCTCAATGGTGGCCCTTTGTCCAGTGCTTTTGGGGCTCCTTAGAAGTGAGACTCAAATATCCCAGCTCTGCCCTGCCGTGTGGCCACATCCCCTCCCTTCATGGCTGGGATTAGACACGGAACTCTGGGTTGTCATCCTGGTTTTGCTTCTGACTTGTGTGAACCCGGACAATTTGCTTTTCCTCTGGGCCTCAGTTTCTCTGTCTGCACAATGAAGGAGTGGGCGTGGAAGGGAAATGGATTTTATTTCATATGCACCTGAGATCAATTGGTGGTGGCTGGAGCTGTGGATTCTGAAGGATTCTGAAATTGTGTCCAGGCTCTATAGGAAAGAGTGTCTATGATTGATTAGTGATGTCTGCAATGGGCATAGGATGGAGGAGTGGTACTCTGTGTGTCTTGTATTTGCCATCCCTAAGGTAGATGCTTGATTTCAAAGGAGTTCACCTTATTGGTCCAAAGTTGTTCAGTGCTGTGCATGTTTAGGATAAGACTCATTAACAGTCTAGACATAATCTAAGCATTGGTCCCAGGAAGCCCCATTCATTGTGCTTCAATGTTACCTGGGTTTGAGGGGGAAAGGAGTCTTCTATAGCTCTGTCTCAACTACCAGTAAATAGAGCTGGTGGTCACCATGAGGTGATGAGAGACTTTGGCTCTAGACAGCAGAACCTGGAGGGAGCTGGGACCACGTGAGGTGGTGATGACTAGCGGGGAAGGGTGTTACAGCAAGCATTATGGAACAGGCAGGCATGGGAGGGTTGTCTGTGGCCAGAGGGAGAGTAGTCCATGAGACC
This sequence comes from Eulemur rufifrons, assembly GCF_041146395.1. NCBI lineage: Eukaryota > Metazoa > Chordata > Mammalia > Primates > Lemuridae > Eulemur > Eulemur rufifrons. The sequence goes on from NC_090990.1 coordinate 25,626,424, forward strand.
AAGGGAGCCAATCTTGCAGTGTGCCTGGGGCCGGCTCTGCCCAGGGTGGGGCCAGTGGTGGGGCTGGCATGTAGGAAGCCTCCTCTCTGGGAACTTCCTGTAGACTCCAACTCAAGGCCCTGGCCACGTTGGCCTCACTCCTAACAGAACTCACTCCTGGACATAGAAAACAGGCAGGAAGCAAAGGCCAAGAGGAAGTGGCTGGGCCAGAAGCCTGGGAAGCTCTGAAAGTGGAGGAGATTTCTGGAGTCTCTTGGGAAACCTGAGGTCTTTGTAGGGCGCAAGGTTGAAAGGAGTGAGAGTGGAAGGGTGTGACCAAGGGGCTCCATTCCTGGTGGTGGGGGTTTGTTGGAGGGCATGCCGTGGGCCAAAGGGTTTCCCAGCCTGCAGGCAGTTTTAGAATCAATGACGTTCATAAACACGGAGCGCATCAACAATTAAGCTCATGTAACCATCTCTTTCTTTGTAAATTCACTGAAGGTTAGGAGAATGAATTTCATTGTTCTTTAAATTTATTGTCTAACTCAATCAAGGTTCTTTTATCAACTTAATTGTGTCTGTATAATTCCTAACTCAACAAAAATGTCAGAGAATGAAGTTGATAGTTTTTAAAGCTTTATTTTACATCCAGAAAGTATCTTTTTCTGTCTTTTGACAATGAGCCATTTTCTGTACTTGGGACCTAAAAACACTTGTGTCCTAAGTATAGGACACAATCTACAGAGTTATACAGCTTCTGTCACAAGTAGCTAGTCAGAGAGATCTGGGTTCAAGTTTCTTCTCCTGCCCTGCACTGCCATATACTGGTTGTATGACCTTGGACAAGTAATTTAATCTACTTGTACCTTAGTTTCCCCCTCTTTAAAATGGGTATAATAATATCTACCCTGCAGGAGTGTTCTATGATTAGTTGGCTTACTATATGTGAAGCATGTAGAAGAAGAGGGTTGGGCATATAGAAGGTGCTTAACAAATGGTAGCTATTATTATTTTATTATTGGAGTAAATGCAAATTCACAGTAACATTTAGTTGCAGTAAAGCATGACTTCAGTAATAAATGCTGTAATGCCAAGATACAATAACATAAATACAGTAACACAGAGATACAGTAATACCATTAGAGTCCTACACACAATAACAGAATCACTTACATGGATACAGTAGCATAGAGACGTAGTAATGTAATTGCAGTAATGCACAGCCACAGTTACAAATGCACATAATAACTTTTAGCTACATTAAGGAAGATAAATAACAAATAAAGTAACAGAGCTACAGTAACAACATACAGTATCTCACAACTACAGTAATGTATATATTGCAGTAATATATAGATAAATTAACTTAGAGTAAATACAGAAACAGTAAGTCACAGCTAGAGTGACATTTCCTATAAGGGAAAGATAACTACAGAAATATCTGGATCCTATAATATGATTATAATTTTTTTGGTAGGAATTATAATGCATAAGTACAGTAACATGAAGATAGAGTGATGCACAGACACGGACCTGTAGGAAAACAGATACAGACCAGGCCATGTTGCTTCCAGCATTCTCTCTGCAGTTGGAGTTCTTATCTTTTTGGGTCATAGCTTTTCTGAGAATCTTGTAAAAGCTATGGATACTCTTCCTTGGGGCGGGAGAAGAAAACCTTCCCAAATGCATTTATACATGGCAGAACTGCATCTATACAGCCCTAATTCTGGTCTGATATTTAATGTTCAGGTGTCCCAGACTCAAACACTTGAGAATCAGAGCAAGGAGAAATAATCTCTCAAGAGATCAGACCTCAGTCCACTGCCAGGCATAATCCAGGCTGGTGCTCTAGTCCTCTTCCTGCTTACTGCACTCAGATTTGATTTGGCTTTTAGGTGACTCAGTCTTCCATAACGTTGGAGCAAATAGGGACCCCCCCCACCCCCATCTCTCTCTCTCTCTCTCATATCATGGTTCTGAGGTCCAGCTGCTCCTGTTGGCTAACCTGACCTCTGCTGAGGAGAGATCATCTTTGCCTGAGCAAAAGTTCCTTTTGACCAACATCCTGTAAAGCCTCAAAAGTCAGTTCCAAACAGCCCATGCACAGGCTAATTTGTTCTTTTGTATGGGGATGTTGGTGGCAGTTGCAACCTGGCTGGTGCTTGGGGCTGAAGTGGAAGAGGACTCACTACTTGGGGGCAGCTGGTATCCACTGAAGCCAGACTGGTAGACCATCTTCTTCATTGTCACACTTCGCCGGGCCAGTTTGGGGTCCAGCCCTGACTTGCTATGTCAGTTAGTGATTGCTGCTTAACAAAATATCCTAAAACTTTGTTTAAAACAATATACATTTATTATTACTCATGAGTTTGCAGGTCAAGTGGATGATTCTTCTGATCTGGGACAGGCTTGGCTGGTTTTGGCTAGACACACTCATGCCTCCGGTCGACTGGCTGGTCTAGGATGGCCTGGGCTGGGAGAGCTGGCTCAAATGGGGGCTCTGTCCATGTGTTTCCCACATCCCTCAGCAGACTTGTGTGCAAGGCAGCAGCAGGATTCTGAGAGAGAGAGAGCGAGCGAGAGAGAGAGATATGAAGATGCAAGCCTCCTGAGGACATGGCTTACACTGGGGCACTGTCACTCCTGCTGCATTCTGTTAGTCAAAACAAGTCCCAAGGCCAGCCCAGATTCACGTAGTGAGAAAACAGATTCTACTTCCTGGTGAAGGGGGCTGGAAAGTCACATTGCAAGGGTATTGATACAGATAGGAGAGGAGGATTGGGGAGCAACCACACTTGCTTTCCAGGGAGAATTGCTGGGGCCTCTGTCAAGCCTTCCCTTGGATCCTCTAGCACTGTGGTCCCCAACCCCTGATACCAGTCCATGGCCTGTTAGGGACCGGGTCACAGAGCTCCGCCACCCCTCTCCCGCTTTCATGAAAAAATTTTCTTTCATGAAACTTAGGATGGGGGAGAGCAAGAGGTAAGCGGCAGGTGAGTGAGCGAAGCTTCACCTGTATTTACAGCCTTACAGCTGCTCCCCATCACTCACATCACCACCTGAGCCCTGCTCCCCACTCCCCGGGTCCGTGGAAAAATTATTTTCCATGAAACCAGTCCCTGGTGCCAAAAGGATTGGGAACCACTGCTTTAGCAGAGCCAAAGATGCATTTTGGGCCAATTTCTGGCCATATGCATCTGAGGCACAGCCCCACGTGGGCAGCAGGGCACTTTTTCTGGTCTCTAACTCATAAGTGCATCCTTCCCTTGGCCGATTGGCCCAGAGATGAACCCCTGACCCAAAGGGGCTTATCCGTTGGCTTCTAGTGACCTGCGCCTTGCAGGATTTTCCCCAAACCATGAGCTGGGACACATTTCTCTACTGGGAATCTGAGATCTGGATGCAGAGGCCATGGAACAGTTAGTGGTGAGTGGAGACTGAGAGGCCATGGTGGAGAAGAAGGCCATGGTGGAGAAGGAGGCCAGCGCGGAGAGCAGAGCAGATTCTCGGAGAGAAGCAGAGGAGAGGGAGACCACTGGACTCACACAGGAAGCTGAGAAAGAAGTGGCCTGGTCCTGGGTGCTTTCCTGTTTTCATAAAACTTGGGTGAATTTGTTGTCTGTCCTTGAATCCATGAAACCTCTGTTTCCTTACAATATGCTCTTCAATCCTGCTTGAGAAAGTCTGACGGGGATTTTATTCTTTGCAACCCAACACTGTTGACTAAAGGACCCCTTTGGGAGAGAAGGCCAGGTACCCCAGCTTCCATGTAGGGTGAACCTAGGGACCACCCCCCTGGCGCCCCAGCTTGTTGGTATTCATCCCACAGGTCTCAGAGCTTGCTCTCCTGGGTCTCACTGAGAACTCGGCCTTAAAATAATTAACTCTTTCTGTCTAGGCTCTGCCCCACATCAGAGAGACACTTGATACCTGAGAAAGTCATTGACATTTATTCCCGACGTGCTTGAAGCTGTATCTTAGGGAGAGAGCCACATAACTCACCCACCACAAAAATGATTTCCCTAAACTAGGTTTGAATGTTCTGCCTTTTACTTTTATATCAGACTGATGAGAAACAGATGTCTGAAAAGAATTTCAACACTTTCTTTTACATTCTCATTGAAAACATTGTCCCTTGAATACCCTTTACATGAAGTCCTGTGTGATAAGTTTCTTTAAGAATTCAGGTAAGAGTTATGAAGGGCATTTTATGAGAGACCTCTGAATTCCAATCCCTTCTCTTTTGATTTTTGTGGTTGCTGGGAAGCTCATGCCCAAGGTTACCATTCAGTCATCGCTGACGTTCCCGTACATGCCGATGGCTTCCTGTGCCTCTAGTCTGAAAACCTCTGCCCGTGGGAACATGCTTTGCAACTTTCAGCTGCCAAAGGATGAGAGTTGATGGATTAGAAATCAATATATATATTTTGATTTTTTTAAAAAAATATGTTTTCTACTGCTATTGTAACAAATGACCATAAACTTAATGGCTTAAAACAACATAAATTTATTATTTTACAATTCTGGAGGTCAGAAGTCTGAAATGGGTCTTAGGCTAAGATTAAGGTGTTAGCAGAACTATATTCCTTCCGGAGGCTCCTAGGGAAGAATTTGTTTTTTGATCTTTTCTAGAAGCTGCCTGCTTTCCCTTGGCTTGTGGCCTCTTCTCCCACCTTCAAAGCCAACAGTGTAGTATCTTCCAGTCTCTCTCTCTCTCTCTCTCTGACCCTCTTGCCTCCCTCTTGTAAGAGCACCTGTAATTATATTGAGCCCACTGACATAATGGAGGATAATCTTGGCATCTCAAAATCCGTAACTTAATCACCCCTGCAAAGCCCCTTTGCCATATAAGGTAAACTATTCACTGGTTCTGGGGATTCGAGTGTGGACATCATTCAGCCCACCGCCGTATGTACGTCAGTACCCTTGCCCCATTGATGAGACAGTTCTGAGGTAATGTTTTCCAGCCTCCAAGAGGATCCTCGGCAGGATTGAATCCCAGTTGCTCACAGCGTCGCAACCCACTCGTGAACACAGCTTTAGGGGTTCTCTTTCCTTCATGTGTTTCCACTTCCTCCCACACTCCTTAGCATCACCTCTTAGATAAACTACTTGCACCCAAAGTGCTATCTCAGGGTCTGTTTTGGAGGAAAAATGAACTGAAACAGGAACAATATCAGCCTAGATGTATGGGTATATTTTCCTTTCCCTGCTTCTCTGGAGTCCTCTGAATTTTCTATTTTTAACAGATACACACACACACACACACACACACACACACAACAAAGAGCATAATGCAGAAAAAGAATATGAGCTCTGGAGCTAGAAAGACATAGACTCAAATGCAAACTCAATTTCTTATGGATTGTGTGTTTTAAAGCATTACCGATCTCTGAAGTATCTTCTGTATCACTCAGAACAATATTTTTTGTGGCTTGTGTTGTGTGAGAACAAAGTGCACTTCATGTTACTCTTTAAAACTGATAGTTCATGTATATATGCTCTAGTATGCAGAATATTTGCATCACCAGAGCATTTATTTCATGATCAGATGAGATGCCAGAGACTTCCCAGTGTGTTTTGGTTAATGAGAACCCCTAGTTTTACATTATTGAAGCTCATTTTTCCTATACTTAAATTATGAGGGCATTTATGCATAGGCCTCTGAAATGCTTGTTGCCTAGAGTGGAGCCCCCATTCCTGGTGATTGGGGAGGGGTCTGAGTTGCAGGCTTCTTGTAACCGGGCAGGGGGGGGGGGGAGGGGGGGGGAGAGAGAGAGAGAGAGAGAGAGAGAGAGATATCTGTATGCCCTGTCCATGGTCCTGATCTGGGCTTCGGCCCTATAGGAGTAGCTGTCTCTAAAGTGGGGTTCTCAGGATGATCTTTTAGAAGTGGAAAGAAAATATTAAAACTGTAATTTACATTGATTGACCTATTTTAAAAGACCCCAGCTCAGCTTTACTAATATTTAATAGATGGAATGGTATTGGTGGCCTGTCAAATGTTGGGTGGTCAGGGGACACGGAGTGGCCAAGGTGTGCTGAGGGCAGAGTAGAATCCCACAAGGCAATGGCGCTAATGGTGGTGTCTACCTTCATGTGTCACTTCTGGCTATATAATTCCGGTTTATAGGTGGCTGATTAAGGGATCCATAAATCATAAAATCCAGTTTGATTTTAAGTAAACTTTTAACTGAATTTATGAAGTATAATTTATATACAAAAACGTGCATATCCCTGATCATCACCTAAATACAAATCTGGAAACGACACCAATTGGACATCAGACTGAGGTGGGGGGTGGGGGAGGAGATGGGGGTATGCCTACACAATGAGTGCATTGCGCACCGTTTGGGGAGTGGTAACACTTGAAGGTGCTGACTCGGGAAAGGGGGGGTGGGGAAAAAATATGAAACTATTGTTTTTAACTTGCACTGTTCACTTAATAATTTATCATGAATATTTCCCATATTATTTCATATCATTGTACAAGAAATAATGTATACATTATGAGGACATACTGTATCTAACAAGATATACTGTTAGACTCTTTGATTCTGTAAAATAAAAAAAAAAATACAAAAAAAAAAAACGTGCATAAATGTTAAAGGTACAGGTCAATGGGTTTTCACAAAGTGAACACATCCACATGACCAGCAACCAGATTAAGAAACAAAGTGTCCAGCATCCTTGAAGCCACTTTTATGACGCCTTCCTATTACTACCTACCCCTGGGTCACCCCAATCCTGATTTCTAGTGCCACATATGAGTATCACGTTTTTGGACTTTGTTGAAATGAAATAATATGTTTGAATGACTTCCTTCATTCAACATTCCATTTGCAAGGCTCACCCATATCACATGCTTATTGTAGTTTGTTCACTCTCATTGCTGCCAACATTCCATTGAATGCATGTACCCATTCTCCTATTAATAGCCGCTTTTGGTGCTTCTTGGTTTTGGATATTATAAATAGTGCCACTAAAAACATGCATGTCCTTTTTTAAGATAATTCAGTTTTACCTAAAATAATCTTCACAAAATGTGCATGTAGCTTTAAAACTTCCTGCAAAGTACCATGAAGTGAAGATAATACTAATAAATGCACAAGCAAATACCTAGAAAATGGAAAGGATGATATTTCTACTCCAAATAGAAAGTTCTGGACCAATGATGATTATGTAATCAGATCCAGTAAGAAATCAGACTAGAAAGAAGGAAAAATTTTAAGAAGATCTTGCTATGTGTATTTATACACATGATCATTCATGACAAAACTTGAGATGTTAGCTAATGAGAAGATGAAGTGTCTGCAGTTAGCAAATGTGGATGTCACTGGTGCCATGCGCCAGATATTTCTGATTCTTTTCCAACAATCGACTACATGTCCTGCTTGGAGTGAAGTTTGGTCATTGAATTCTGAGCAGAAGTGATGGCTGTTACTTCCAGGCAGAAGCTTTAAGAGCTAGTGTGCAATTCATCACACTTTCTTTTCCCTTTGCCACGAGGACTGGCAATGTTCCAGAAAGAAGCTGCTTAGTCGGGCTGGGTCCCCGAGTGAGGCTGTACCACAGCTGACCTGTGACGTTCACGTGGCATGCAGTGAACCTGTATTGTTTTAAGCCACAGATACTAGAAATGTTTGCTATCATTGTATCATCAAGTGGCCTCTCCTAACTTATGCAATACTATACTTAAAAATGAAGCATCTAGAACATAAAGACAAACTTCTAATTTTTTTTCCAGTGATGTCTAAACTTATGTGATGCTCCCTCCGGTTCTTTACACAAGTTCTGATACTTTGTGACAAATGTTTAGATGCCTCTTTTGAGATTTTCTTACTTACCAGTGAAAGATAAAAAGCCTCATACCATCAAGAAAATGCTTGTTCTTCCTGCCTCAGGAAAAAATAGATGAAATAATCCACAGAAAACAACCCACGGATGAACAAAAATGCATTCCTTTGTCAGCAAATGTAGTTGGAAGATGCAAAGAGAGCACTGCCGAAGATGTGAAGAAACAAATACTAGAACAAATTATGCAGTGTAGGAGATTTGCTCTACAATTGGATGAAAGTACAGGTATTTCTAACATGTCTCAGCTTATGGTATGCACTAGATTTGGGTTTCAATAATGCAATACACAAAGAAATACTTTTTTATGAGATGTACTGAAGAAGATATAGTTTTAATAACCAATGACTTATTTAATGAAAACAATGTTTTATGGGAAAGGAATATAAATATAATCACTGATAGAGTGGACGCTTAACTGTAATACATGAAGGTTCTGGATTAAAGTTATAGAGATTACTCCAAACATGGAATTCATTCAAAGACTAGCTGTTGAAACAAAAAAGTTGAGGACAGAAGTGTACAAAATTATGCAGCATGTTATTGATGTGGTTTATGTTATAAAAATAAACCTTTAATATATATTCAAATCCTTACAATATTTTATAATGAAGATATACAGAGAGGTATGATTATTTTTTAATGCAGTATAGTGTTTTGATGGTTACCTTGTGGCAAAATAATGAGATGTGGAACTTTATGATGAGTTATACATTTTTCTTTTACAAAACCAGAAGGGTTTCAACCTTGCTGACAATTTTTATGATAACTGGCTGTCAAAAGCATGCTATACAACCAAAACTTTAAAAAATAAATTTTAAATTTTGAAATAATTTTATGTTTACAGAAGAATTGTGGAGATAGTAGTATACTTTGTAGTATACTTTGTGGCCAGTTTTCAGTAATGTATCTTCTTACATATCCATGGTACATTTGTGAAAACAGAATTAACTTTGGTATCTTACCATTAACAAAACTCCAAACTGTATTTGGATTTCACCAGGTTTTCCACTAATGTCCTTTTTCTGTTCCAGTATCCAATTCAGGATACCACATTGCATTTAGGTGACGAGATTGTAAAAGGGAAAAAAAGTGCACACATTTTCTCTTCCTCTCCATGGTACACTTGATATGTGAACAATGACCGAAAGAAATTAGTGCTATGGAGAGAGCATGTTTAAAACAAACATTTGGAAATATTTCCATTGTTTTGTGATTTTTGTGATAGAAAACGTTATATTAATACATATATCACCTATAACAACTTCTATGCATGCAAACTTCAAAAACCTGGAAATAATATTTTAACCTATTTAAAAAAATCTTTCAAGGTGTTTCAGAACCTATTTGCTAAAAATATAAAAATGTAACACCTTTTGATTAGTTTGTAAGAACTGATGATTGACATCAGGAGAGATGGAAATTTGCTTGCTGAATTTCAACAATAAACTTTGCATGATGGGTGGATGGGAATGGAAAATAACTGAGAATTTAGTAGGCACAGCCAGCATTGCTGTTTTCCCATTTGGATCAATGCATCTTTGCAAAGTATCCTTTTTTCCCTCCCAGCCATAACAACACTTAAAAATAATCTGACTTGGGAAGCAGACTTTGACCTGCTGTTTCATAAAGCTTTGCTTTTAAAAATGAAACATTTTCAATCACATGGAGCTCATTAAAACTTATGGTGAAAGCAAAAATGCTTTGATCCATTAACAGAGATAGAAAAATAAAACAATTTAAAATCTTTTATCTGAGTCTTATTTTAAATATAAATAATTTTAGTTATGTTTTATAAGTCATGTAAAATATTAGTGCAGTGGTGTAGGAATACACTTTATAAATAACCATGCCAAATGCAGGCATGTGTCCACTTTAAAAGAACGGGTAGGTGGCTGGATAAAACAGTTTGGGATGGGGACACCCGTGGAGCTGGTGCCTGGTGGATGCTGGGGAGGGAGAAACTACGTGGAGGCTTGGAGGGCTGCCAGGGACAGAGGGGCATCAAAGCCACCAGGCTTCCATGGCACATCGGGACTCTGTGCCAGGGAGGCAGCCAGGACTGTCATGAGAGCAGGTGTGGGGGAAGGAGAGGAGTCTAGAATTAGCTTGTTGCCCTCAAACTGGCAATCTCAGTGTGCAAAGAAATCCCTGGGCACTCATGTGCCTACCAAGTTTCAGCCCTCCCCAAGCCCCACCCCACATAAGCTGCTCGTCCGAGTTTGTCTCTCTGCCCAGGCTAGGCAAGCTTCTCTCTGTCACATGGCCCTCCTCATCATCTGCTGGTTTTCTATCACTGGAGGCCATATCTTGCGTCCCTTTGTCTGGAAGGCCCTCACTGGGGTCGGGTAAGTGGTGGTCCCTAAAAAGATATGTCCACATCCTGACCCCCAGAGCTTGTGAACATGACCTTATTTGCATGTGCAGTTAAGTTAAGGATCTTGAGATGAGCTCATCTGGATTGTCCTGGGCAGACCCTAAGTCTGGTAAGTGTCCTTATAAAAGACAGAATAAGGGAAGACACATCACACAGAGGCGAGGAGGAGGCCAGGTGTGGACTGAGCAGAGACTGGAGCGCCGTGCTCACAAGCAATGCCAACAGCCGTCAGGAGCTGGAAAAGCTCTCTGGTCTCCTAGAGCCTTTGGAGGGGGCACAGCCTTACCAACACCTTGATTTCAGACGTCTGGTCTCCAGAATGGTGAGAGGACACATTTCTGTTGTAAGCCACCCAGTTTGCGGTCATTTGTTATGGTGGCCCCAGGAAACCAATACACCTGCCAATGTTTTAGTCCCAGCTTGGACCACTGGGCAGCCTTCTCTGGCCTCTCCAGGCTGGGATATAGCTCTTGCTTTGGGCTTCTGACCTCTCCCTGGGAGGTGAAGTTCCTATCAGAACTTGTTCCTACATGTTAGAAATGCATCGAACTGATTAACTGTTACTTTCCTGGGGCAGAGGCCATGCCATTCATTATTATTATTATTTTTAAAAATAAAGATGGGATCTCTCTCTTGCTCAGGCTGGTCTCGGACTCCTGAGCTGAAGTGATTCTCCTGCCTTGACCTCCCAGAGTGCTAGGATTACAGGCGTGAGCCACCGCGCCCGGCCCCATGCCATTCTTAATAACCAGCATTTCTTTGGTGCCCAGAAAAAAGCCTGGTACATGGTAAAGATGATGACAATAGCTCATATTTGTTGAGTACTTAGCAAGTCAAAGGCACTGTTCTAAGTGCGCTGAGCACAGTATCTTACTTATTCCTTGCATTATCCCTATGCGGAAGGAGTATTGTTAGTTCCATTATATGAATGAGGGCGGCTGAGGCTTGGAGAGGAGATGTAGCCTGCCCAGGTTTGTACCACTTACAAATAGTAGGGCCAGGATTTGAACTCAGGTCTTTGGCTGCAAAGCTTGCATTCTTAGCCTCTATTGCCTCAATTAGTAAGTGCTTGGTAACTATTTGTCAAAGAAATGAATGATCCTTTCTTTGGAGTAGGAGCCTGGCCTCCCCCATTCAGGGTCTGGCCTCCTTAGAGCAGCGTCTTGGTGAAAGCTCACTGCAAGAACCCATTTTGCACACAAATCTAGCGAGAGTGGTGATCGGGCTTTGCAGCCCAGAACTGAGAAATCCATGCAAGCTGGGGAAGGCTATAAGAGGCGGTCACTCTGTGACAGCTGGCAGCTTGATGGGACATGGCTTGAAGGGGTGATGACTCTGGAAATCAGAGCAAGACCCTGCAGCCCCCCACCCTCTGCCAGCTCCGGGGCAATGCTGGGTTCATCTGCTTCAGCGATGTGTATTGTTGGTGAGTACAGTGTCCAAGCCAAGTTAAATGAATCTGTATCCTCTGAATCTGTGTGTGTGTGTGTGTGTGTGTGTGTATGGGGCGGGGGTTGGGTCGAGAGAAGGGGAAGAGATAGATGTGGGTGATATATTTCAGATTTTTTAAAGTCAAAAGCAGTTAAACTCAAACTAATATTTTGGTGCCTAAAGGGGGTAAACTTCATTATGTTGAATGTTTCCTTCTGAGCAAAAGCCCATTGCTGATAATGCTGAATAAATGAGGTGTTACCGTATTAATATTGTCAATAATAACAAACATTTGCACAATCTTGTTCAGGCTACAAGACATTCATTCACTGGCCACTGTGTCAGATAGGAATGTTCACAGCTTCAAGCATCTGCGTATCCGACTAGAAGTGGCTTGAACCTAGTGGACGTTTATTGTTAATTCACAAAAGACATCATGGTGGGAGGTCCCAGGGCTGGTTTGTCGGCCCTGGCCCCGTGGTACCATGGAGGGTCCATGCTCTTCTCTTTCTCTTCTGCCATCCTCAGATGATGATAGTGGTGTTTCCATTTGTGGGTTCCAGTTGGTTACCTTGTCACCAAACACCTCACTCCACCGCAACCTCGAGAGCAGGAAGGAAGGTTCCAGAGCCAGCACACTCTCCTCACGCACCTCCCTCCTTTGATCAGGAAGAGACACCCTTCCAGAAGCCCCTGCAGACTCTCCCTTATATCTTATTGGCTAGAACTGTGTGCCCGCCCCCACCCAACGCCGTAAGGGGCACAGGATTGCCATGGCTTGCTCACAGCGACCAGGCACAACTGTCGTCCGCATTAGGGCTGTCAGCAAGAAAGGAGGCAGAAAATGGCCACTGGGCTGGCTGCATTCGTTCATCCCACGGATGTTTTCCTATGCCCTATTGAACCAGGGGTGGGAATCTGTGGCCTTGGGGCCAATGTGGCCTTTTGATTGAATACAGATTTTACAGACCAAATCCTTTTGTGTAAGGGATATGCAAATGACTAAGACAGAGGTCTGGTGATAATCTGTGCTATATTATCTCCATCTTAGGGACAAAGAAACTGGCTCAGAGGGCTGAACCGACTTGCCCAAAGCCCTCTAGTGAGGGTGAGTCCAGAATTCAATTTCACATCATTCTAAATCCCTTGCGCCTTGCTCTGCATGAGTCGCCTCTTTGATGGCACTGGTCTTCGTGGAGTGGCCTGGAGTGGTGTGGCCTGTATCCTCCCTGGCAGAATGCTACCTAACGGGGCTGTGTTTATGCCCTGGTCTTTCTCTGGCAGGTGCCGCCCTGCCCATCCTGAGACTTACGGAGTCCGAAGATGCTCCCATGAGATGCAGATGGAAGATGCCCCCTCTCTGTCAGGCAGGCAGGCTCCCTGCAGATGGGGGCCAGATGGTGGCATTATTTGAGCAGTGGGATGGAGCCAGGAGAGGGGTGCTGGGAGAGGTGGGGGCCAGGCTTGGTCAGCCAAGTGTTCTGTGGAGAGCATGGCTCAGGCTGGAGGGATGGCGCCTGGTAGGTTCAGAGCTGCTGGCCCGTGACAGGTTGAGCTGAGGTTGGCACTGTTGCCCAAATCCTAGCACTTGTCACTTCGAGTGGATCGGTGCCTAGAGGGAGTGGTGCAGACCCTGAGCTCACTGAAGCTTCTGAGAAATGCTGAGCCTGGAGTCAGGAATATGAGGGCTCCTGGCCGAGTCCTTCCCTCTGTGCTGTGACCACACCTGCAACCCTGAGATCAGGCTTTTGGGGCACTCTGCTCCCGGGAGCCCAGTATGGCTCTCGCCCGCAAGCACCCCTCAGGAAGCAACAGGAGTAGTGGCTGAAAACATGGACTCTGGAGTTTGACTTTCTGGGTTCGCCTCCTAGCCTCACCACTGATTAGCTGTGCAACCTTACACAGGTCACTTAACCTCTCTGTTTCCAGATTTCCTCGTCTGTAGAATGGAACCAATAATGGTGCCAATCTCATAGGGTTGTTCTGAGGATAAAATAAGATGTGTGTGAAATGCTTTGAACAATGCCTGGCACACAGAGAGTGCTCCATTGCACGAGCTGGCACTATGATTACACCAACCCTGGGATGCTGCACAAACCTCAAATAGCTTGTTTAACCCAGACGTCAGTGGGTTCTTGTATTTGAGTTCAATTTTTGTGAACTTCTCAATTTCCATGGCTTGGAGAAGTCCAGCTCTTTCCCTAGGACTGCTGTGACATCCAGGAGACTTGAGGTCTCAGGCCCTGCCCGTTCACCCCAAGTCCACCTGGGCTGAAGAATTTAACTGCTACTTTGTTGGTTTTCACAAGAAACCCAGCCTCACCAAGCATTCAAGATGTGCCCACATGTGGGCTGGTGGCGGTGGGGTGTCACAGTGGGAACCTCACAGGTGGTGCCTGTCACTGCTTCTTCCGTTGTCCACCCCCTACTTTCCTACTCTCCCCACTGTTCCCCCATCTGCCAAGCACAGTGGCTGCTCCCTGGACCACACCAGTAGCTTCCACTGACTGAGCGCTTGTTACGGGCCGGGAGCTATTCTAGGCACTTTTCAGAGTCACTGCAGTTAAACCTCATGAGATACCTGTATGTGCTTTTGCTGTCCTCATTTTGGGGACGATGGAAGGGGTCACACAGCCAGTAAGTGGCAGACACAGGGTTTGATCCAGGCAGTCTGGCCTCAGAGCCCAGGGTCCTCCTCGCCACTGCACTGCTTGGCTTTTCCTGAAACCTTAGCTCCAGGCCCTGGGGCTCAAGTTATATCTACACGAGTTTATACAAAATCTTTCCCCAACAAACCTGGGATCTCCCTTAAGAGCAATCCCTGCTCGAACTCGTTTCTTCTTTGTCTCTCTGCACACACAGGGGGGCCAAGACGTGCAGGAACTGTACGTAAAGTGCTGGGTCGGTGGCTGGTCAATAATGGGTGGTCATTGTTACCAGTGTCTCTGCCCTCAGCTCCCAGCACAGAGCCCGGCACGGGTGCCATCAGAAAGGGCTTGTTGAGTGGCATTTCTGAGTCTTCTGCGGTGACTTCTGTCTCAGTAGCTGGCCCAGGGTGCAGTCTCTCCTCAGACCACCCTGTTAATCTTCCTTCCTCCAGCTGGGTCCTCTCCCACCTTGAAGGCCTCCCTTCCCCTCTTCCCCACCTCCCGTTTCCCATGCCCCGACTCCCCATAAAGCCGGGCCTAGCGCGGAATCAATCCAGGCTTGTGGGGGCAGGCTGAGCGAACGGTGTGCCTCCCGCTCACAGGGGAGGGGGCCAGGCCGCACGCTTGTCAGGGTGCCACGGGTCCAGGGTCCCCCTGGCTGGGAGCTGGGAAAGAGGCTCCTCCTGGGAGGGCAGATTGAGTGGCCAGAAAGGCCCTGTGCCTACAACCTGCCCAGTGGCCCCTGCCATCCCCAAAGCTGCAGAGTCAGACGGAGGCCAGAGCCAGGGACCTGGGTTCCAGGGCCAGCCCCGTGCAGCTTGGCTGAGGGACCCTGGGCATGTCCCTTCCCTATCCGGGCCTCCTTATCCTCTGCACCCGAGGGCTGGGGGGCAGCTCCACCACGATGGGTGCCGAGACTCTGGTTGGTGTGAAACTGACTGGTTGGGGGCATCCCTGCACCCTTGGAAGGGTAGGGGGACCTGGGCTGACCTGGCCTCTGCGACTTCTCTGGGGCTTTGGAGGAGAAGAGACCACCCCCCACCCCCAGGCCACAGACAGGTGTGAGCCCCCTACAGCAGGGCCACCGACCCACCCAGCCCACGAAGAGTGTGTGTGCGCCCTTGTGTCTGTTTGCCTGCGTGTATGTGGATCTATGTTTGCATGTAAGCATGTGTTTCTGTGTGTGTCTATGTTTGCGTGTGCCTGTGTATGTGTGTCTCGTGTTTATATGTGTGTCTTTCTCAGTGTACCTGTGCTGCTCACCTGCTAAGCTTTAAGCACTTCGTCCTGCTCCCCCACCTCCCTGGAGACCCTGCTTGAGCCCAGCCCCTCCTCTGGCTCACTCCTGGCCACATCTTCTCTGACTCCTCGGCATACAGTGTGACAAAGCCTGAGTTTTTGGTCTCTCAGTCACTTCTCGGAATGGCAGGGCTGGACTTCAGCAGGTGAATGGGAGCGTCTCTCCTCTCCCCAGGCTGGCCTTCCTCCTGCTCCAGCCTCTCCTTCCTCCTGCTCCAGCCTCTCCTTCCTGCTGCTCCAGCCTCTCCTTCCTCCTGCTCCAGCCTCTCCTTCCTCCTGCTCCAGCCTCTCCTTCCTCCTCGTTCCAGCCTCTCCTTCCTCCTGCTCCAGCCTCTCCTTCCTCCTCGCTCCAGCCTCTCCTTCCTCCTGCTCCAGCCTCTCCCTCTGTCCCCCCCCTCGCCTGCCCCATCCTCCCTGCCTCCCCATCATGGTGGTCTCTGACTCCTTCTCTCTGGCCCTTCTTTCCTGGCCTGTCTCCCCCAGCCTTGCACCGTGCCTCTCTCTGTCTCTGTCTCCCCCATCCCTGGCCACCAGAACGTGCTGACAGCTGCTCCTCTGGGAGGCGTGAAGACAGGGCTGGCAGCCGCGGAGCTGCGGAGGGTGCCGGGCCAGGAGCTGGCGGGGCTGCTCTGCATTCGGGGTGGGTGGGTGGCCGTGTCCATGAAGGGAGAGGAGCCCCAGAGTGGAGGAGGAGGAAGGGGAGGCAGGGCTGCGGGGTCAGGGTCAGGTCATCCCTAGGGGGGGCTTGAGGGCTTTGGGGAGTTGGAGACGGGGGCGGATGGAGGATGAGGGGGTCTGTGTGTGTGGAGCCTGGACGCTCTCAGGAAGGAAAAGCTGCTGTTCTGGGTCTCGTCCCTGCCTCCTCTAGCCCCGCATGGGCCTGGGCACTAACACACGAAGCCACAGCAGGTGGCACAGGAGCCCATTTCCCTGAGCTGTGGTGGCCGCAGACCGGGAGCGGCCTGCGGGCTTGGGAGCAAAAGGCGCCACATGCATTCTGCACCGTCAGTGATGCCAAGGGGCTGTGGGGGAGAACTGGGAGGCAGGAAGCAGGAGCAAGATCCACCGGCTGCTTGCTCTCCAGAGCCCGACTGTGCTGAAGGCCAGGGACTCAGAGTCACCTTGGACTCCTCAGGCCAGGGAGCTCAGGGCTCACAGAGGCAGCTCACTCTGTTTTCAGAAGCTGGTATCTCCGAGAAAGAACAAACAAACAAGGTAACAAACTCCTATTCATCCTTCAAAGCCCAGCTCAGATGTTACCTTCTCATGGGAAGCCCTTCATGACTCTGCAGCTAGACAGACTCTCTTCTGTGGCATGTCTCTATCTTGGACCTGCTTCTGCCTTGGCCCTGAGCCCACCACTTGGTAACATTTGTGCAACTGTCTTCCTCATGAGACTTGGAGCTCCTTGAGAGTAGGGCAAATATCTGATTTATTTCTCCAATGTCCAGCAGGGGGTGGACCCAGAGTAGGTTTCTGAGTCAGGCACACAGATCTTCCCATGACAGTCTGGGCTTAGGGACAGGGTTGGCGGGATAAGATGCTTCAAGCCCAGGGATCTATTGTGAATGTCCCAGGGAGGGGTAGGGGGGTGGAGGGGGTGTGGCTGCCCCTTCTGAGAACTGGGCCACCAAATAGTGAGCTTAGTCAGTTGGTGAGCACCATGGGCTGACCGTCCGCTCCAGGGGCACCTTCCCCTGGGGCCCTGGGGTAGAGAACAATGTGGAGGCGTCGGGAACTCCACTTCGAAGGAGAGACTGGGCCTGGCCTGGAGACCCCCAGTCTGAGGAGCACAGACGTGGCTCTTTCCCCAGAATTGGAGAAAGGACGCAGCCCGTAGAGGGAATGTGTCCCCTCACCCTCCAGGCTGGCTTGTCATCACCAGTCTAGGTGACATCTGTCTGTCTGTCCTGTCTTTATTCAGTTTTAAAGCAATTCCGCCACCTGTAATGCTGTGTCTAATGAACCTGACATTCAGGGAAAATGTCTTTGGTAAAGGTCACAAGAGGGAGGTGGCGTTCTTGCTGACAGCACCTGCCCTTCCCGTGCCAGCACTCTCCTTCAAGGCACGGTGCCAGGGCTCGTGTCCCTCAGACCTCCCCCCTGCCCCCCGCCCACCCCGGTTACCACGTCCACACCGCATTTTCCCAGCCTCTCAGTCTTCATAAACCCTCTTGCCCGGAAAGGCACAGCGTGGGTCCTGCCTCACTCGTTATTCATTCTCCCCGCTGGCCGTGGAAGGCGCAGGGGTGACTCAGAGCCCAGCCCTACCTGGCGGGGCACCTGGGCGGGGGTATCCCGGGGACAGCTAGCTGTGCTGAAATCGTGGCTCCCGGGTGCACCTGCAGGGGGAGGCAATAGGTAAGTCAGGTGAGAGGCCGAATCTTGGTGGTGAAAAGCCACATACTCCACGCTCAGAAGTCCGGCCTCCATCCTGGGGAAACCAGTGAGTCATTGCGAGCTTGAGCAGGAAGGTGCTTGGCATGGTTGTGTTTTGGGAAGCTCGCTCTAGCTTCAGGGTGAAGGAAGGATGCAGGCTGAGGCAAGAGATGATGGTGGCCTGGTCTAGGGCAGTGGTGGATTTGACAGTGTTTCTTGGCTGAGGGAGAGCAGGGGTAGAGAAAGGTCGTCGTGCTGACTAAGGGGAAGGTGATGTTATTTACTGAGACGGGAGAGGTAGGTGGGGAAAAAACATGATGAATTTTTTTTCTTTTTTTTTTGAGGCAGGGTCTTGCTCTGTTGCCTGGGGTAGAGTGAACTGGTGTCATCATAGGTCACTGTAACCTCAAACTCCTGGGCTCAAGCGATCCTCCTGCCTCAGCCTCCCAATGTGCTAGGATTACAGGTGCACACCACCACGCTCAGCTAATTTTTTAATTTTTATTTTTGTAGAGATGGGATCTTGCTATGTTGCTCAGGCTGATCTCGAACTCCTGACCTCAAGCAATCCTCCCACCTTGGCCTCCCAAAGTGCTGGGATTGCAGGTGTGAGCCACTGTGCCCGGCCGTGAGTTGGTTCTGAACGTACTTTGAGTCTGAGGTGGCTGGGAGAGGGAGACTGCAGCCGGCATTTGGGAAGGGGGTCTGGAGCTCAGGGTGGAAGTCTGTGCAGGGAAGGCTCACTTGGCAGGACTTGCGCTAAGGCTGGGAACTGAAGCCATGGCTGTACACGTGGTTCCAAGGAAAGTGTGTAGACTGAGCAGGAGGGAGGGCCCAGGACAGCGCCGTCACAGATGCTGACATTGACAGGCAGGACATGAAGGAGTCTGCAAAGGAGTGGTCAGAGGAGAGCATTTCAAGCGAGGAGTGGTCACCAGGGTCACCTGCTCGGCAGCCCTTGGAGGAACCCTTGGCCCTTCTTATGTTACAGGTGAAAACAGCAAATAACTTGGCCAGGGTGGAGCTGGGAGTCAAATCTGGCTCTGTCAGATTCCAAAGGCCATGCTCTTGGCCAGGCTACGCTTCTACCCTCTGAAGCTGGTCACCCACAGCCTCAGCCCTGCCCGGTCCTTGATCCAGGGATGCCTTGGGGAGGGAGGCCCGTCCCACAAGGCATGAGGTCTGTCTGGGCCACGCTGCTATTGACCATGTGCCTGGGGAGGTCCCACCCCTTCTTCCCCCAACGTCACTCCTGATTTAATCCCATAGGACCCAGTCTTATGCCTCAGTTTCCCTGCTGAGCCCTTTGATTCCCAAAGGAACTGGAGTCTACCCTGAATACCACCCCAATAATTGCTAACATTCCTGTGGCACTTCCTGCATTCCAGCCTCTCTCTATACATTATTTCATTTAATTCTCCCAGCAACCCTTGAGGTAGATAGCATTATTCCTGTTTTACATATGGGGAAACTGAGACATTGAGCATGTAAGTACCTTGTCCAAGCTCACACGGCTGGCAAGTGTCAGAGCTGGGATTCAAACCCAGGCAGCCGTGCTCTTAACACTGGGCTCTGCAAGCACTCGGCGCCCTTCCTTGGCCAGCCCTCTTTCCTTCTGTGAGTGTCGTGATCACTCCGCACCTGCTGCTTGTGACTCCACTGGGTGATGGTGATGAAGGTGGTGATGATGGGGACAGTGAGATGACACGCTGCCTGTCATTTTTCTCAGATCCCCCTTCTGGCGCGGCTGTCGCCGCTGAGGGTTGGTGGGGATGATTTGCCTGGAGCCATCAGCTCTTTGGAACCCTGGGTTTCGGGGAAGCTAAAGGGGGGAGTTATAACAATTTGTCATCAGATAGACGCGGTTCAAGTCTGGGAACTTGGGCAGAGGACTGAAATCTGTCCACTCCTCTGGTTCCTCCTCAGTAAAATGGCCCCACTAAGAGCACTTCACTCCCCCTGCACACAGGAAGGGGTAAGAAGGATGTGATTATAACTTGCAAAGCTTTGTCCACATTCATCATTGTTAAAGTTGTTTAACGCAAGCCCTCCCCCGGGCCCTGGAGACCCTACAACACAGCAGCTGGGGATGTGTGTGGTCGCTGCGGTCAGGAAGGCCGGGGTTGGAGTCTCAGCTCTGTTATTCCCTCACGGCCTCTCGCAGCCTGAGTTCCTAATCTATGAAGCAGGGGTAGTAACAGTACCTGCCTTGTGGTGTACGGAAGCCACTGATTTCTCAAACCGCAGCTGTGTACAGACCCTTTGTCTTTTGGAAAGAGGTATAATTTTTCTCCAGGGTAGATGACCTTTCATTTAGCAATCTGCCTTGAAGGCTGTTTTTGGAGTGAAAATTGCCTCCCCTCCCCCAAGGGCACAGACTCCACGGGGCTGCGTGGGGACAGGGCAGCCTTGTCTGTCCGTTGGAGCAGAAGCTGCAGGTGCCCGTGCACCTCAAGCCCTCTGTTTCCAAGGGACAGCGAGGTCCCGAAACCCTCAGCTGAGGGCTTGCTCCTGGCTTGCTCGACTGCCAGAGAGTCAGTGCCACTGGGATCAGCCTTCGGCCATTAACGGATGGAAGTTGGAGCTACGTACAGCTTCTCTGACCCTCGGGTGGGCCGACTCTGAGGTGTGTTCCACACCATCTCACAGAGGTCCCCAGGAAATCCAGCCCCATTGCCCACAGTGACACAGTGACTGCCTGCTCACTGGCAACACAGTTGGCTCCATCCCCTCCCCTCCCCCTCCCCTTCCCCCTCCCCTCCCCCTCCCCTCTCCCCTCCCCCTCCTCCTCCCCCTCCCCTTCCCCTTTCCTCTTCCCTCTCCTCCCCTCCCCTTTCCTTTCCCTTCCCTTCCCGCTCTCCCACCCTAGCTTCCTAGGAGACCTCTCCCCAAACGACTCGCACTAACATCCTTATCTTGGGTCTGCTTCTCGGTGAACCCAGCTCAAGACATCCAAGATGTTGGGTGTTTCCCCAGGACACAGGGAAGGATGTAAGGAGGGCTTTGAGAGACAGGGAGTCTGAGCCGCGCGGTGGAAACCCATGAACTCGAAGACACGGGGTGGCCCGTGAAACGTTACCAGGAATGGCCGAGGCACAGGGGCAGCAGTTCCGTTTTAGTGGTTCCGTGACCGCTCTCATCATCCTCAACCCTTCAGGAAACTCACGCATGTGGGACGGCACCACAGTCATGCTAGCTCTGGGGACTCAAAGGCTGCAAAGTTCTTTGGGTTAAATTAGGGCAGAGAGAAGATTCTATTGGCAGGAGGCAAGACCCCTGTGAGATGGAGACTCAGCTGCGGGAGAAAACTGATGCGAGTGAAACTGAGGAGAAAGGTAGGTCCCTCCGGGTCTTGCTGGGGCTGCACAATTCCCTGTCATGTGTGGTTCACATGCTGGGGCCATTTTACTTACATGTCAAAAGAAGAATGGACTCGCAAGACTGGATAATGTCGGGACATCCAGGTGCCTGGCAGCTTGAGCTTAGGTGTGTGGAATACCTGGCACAGGGCTTGGTTCACACTCTTGGCGCAGGGGGTGGGAGAGGAGGTTTTCTGTGCTAGCGAGACACCCATAAGGGGATAGAAGCTTGGCCTCATAGTCCTGGGTTTAAAACAGCTGAGCTAACAGGCCCCAGGGAGAGGTCCACTCTCTCCTTTGGTGACTAGGAAAGCCCAGTGCAGCCTGCTGTTCCTCTGGTCAATTTTCCAGACATCCTTCTTTCCAGAGCATTCAAATCTCAGATGCTGGGGGCATTTTATTTCTAATTTGTGGTCGGGCATATACAAGCATAACAAAGACTGTGAATTAAAGTTGCTAAATGATCAGGAAGCAACCATTTCTTTGCTCTCCCTTTTGTGTTATAGCTGCAGTATTTCTTTTTCTGCCACAGGGCCTTTGCACATGCTATTCCCACTGCCTACAGTTACATTCTCCCAACACCTCTGCTCTTTGTCTAGTTACCTATACCTACCTATCCATTGGACCTCAGCTCAGGTGCAGCTTGCTAAGGAACAACCCCCCCCCCCCCCACCAAATGCCAGATTATTTTCTTACAGAATTGTGTATTTTTTCCTTCAAATCTTAACCCATGTGATTATGTGAATAGTGTCTGTAAGCCAGTGGTGCCGTGAGGCAGAGGTTATGTCTGAGTTTTTTCCCCCTCTGCACTGCTAGCATCAGCACAGCCCGCCCAGCAAAGGTGCTCGCTAGATGTTTGCTGAAAAAATAAATGAAGATGTTCTTAGTCCCCGGGTAAAGGGATAAACTTGGTCGTGTCTATGGGTTCCAGGGCTAAGAGGGCCTCTTAACAGCCATCTCCTGACTCCAGGTGAATTATTCCCCTGCTGAAAACTGCAAATGTTCCCCAGCCCTGGCTCTGCTCTTCCCGCTGCGAGACTGAGGAGTACTAATTGTGTGGGAACACCAGTATGCGCCACGTGAACAAAGTGTCGTGTGGCACAGACGTTTGGAAATTAGAAGGTAAGTTTCCTCCCTCCCTCCCTCCCTCCCCTCGTTTCTTCCTTCCTTCCTTCCTCTTTCTTCCTTCATGTTTCTGACCTTTTAAATGCTAATGAACACAGTGATGTCCACAGGAAGGGTCAGCTCTGCAGCAGGCCCCAAATGTGTTTGATCCTGGGATTTATTGATTTTGCAGAGCAAAATTGTGATTTGCGTTTAATAGGTTATTCTTGGGGGAATGCTGACCTACAGTCTTAGTTTTTAGTCCCATGTTTAAGGTCCTTAAAGACTCGGGCCCTGTGGGCCTCCTCACCCCTCACATTTCCTCTTTGCTCCGCCACATAACGAGGTGCTCGCTCATGCCTCCGTGCCCTCTGTTGGGGAGAAGATGACCCTACTGCCTGCTGGCTGAACTCCATTCATCCTTCAAGGCCAAGGCCAAGTACCACCTCCTCTGTGAAGCTCTCTCTGACCTTTGTCTGCGTTCCCAGAGTCCCTGATATATCCTTCTACCAGGATACGACCATAATCATCTATAAGGAGCGGCCGACATGTCTGTCCCCCCTTTAAACTCCCCAGGGTTGAGACCAAGGCCACATCTGATGGCCATATCCTCAGTGATTGACTCAGGACCTACATGTTTATTTGCATAATGTTTATTTGCTGAATAATGGCATGAAAGAGAGGGAAATGGAAATGTTTCCAGTCTCAAAAGCAGTAGCAAGAGGATGGCCCAGCCTCAGAGAGTGCACAAGAGGACGCGAGATGGGCTGAGAACGGGGAGGGGTGTGGCTCAGGGCTGGGTGCCGCACACAGTGCTTGTCCTAGTCAAGGTCGTTGGCCAGACTTCACTGGCCACTTCTTCGTCCTCAGCTCATGCAGCCTCTCATGGACATTGAACAGAGTTGTCCACTCTTTCCTTCTTGAGATATTGTCTCCTCTGGGCTTCCAGGATACCACATGCCAGCTCCATGGTCCCCTCTCCTCCCACTGTTGGATCTCCAAATGTTGGCATCTGAGGGCTCAGTCCTGGACCTCTTCTCTGTACTCATTCTCCCCCAGGAGATCTCGTCTAGTCCACCCGCTCCAGGGTCTTAGCTGTGCTGCCCTCTCCACCCTGCCCGTGCCACTGACAGCCAGATGCATTCACTCTGCTATCTGTCCAGAAGCCCCACTTGGGTGTCTAGCAGGCACCCAAATCTAACAAGACCAAAGCAGGATCCTTGATTCTCTCCTCCCTGAAACGTGTTTCTTCTCTAGTCTTTCCATTTCAGAAAAAGGCATCATTACTCACTCAGTTGCTCAAGCCAAAAACTCTTTGGGAAGTCAATCCATCAGCCAGGCCTGTAAGCTGTGTTCCTGCATACGGCCTAAATCTCCCCCTCTCTGGCCACCTCCTCTGCTGTCACGCCACCTGCACCTCTCACCTGGACCACTGCAATAGCGTCCACACTGGTACCTGCTTCCCCACTGGCCCCTATAATCCTTCCCGTTGAAAGAGTGAGGCTTCGGAGTCAGACAAACCTGCGCTCATGTCCTGGTTCTACCATGTATTGGCTGTGTGACCTCGAAGAAATGACTTACCTTCTCTGAGCCGCAGCTTCTTACTTGTAAATAAGGACTAAAGCAATCAACTTGCTTTAGAGACAAGGTGTCCATGGGGTCGTCTCTCCTGTGGTTGAATTGATGAGATGAGGCTGGATTTGGTTTTACCAGGAAAACACAAACTCAGACTAAACATCATAAGTGTTGCATCTGGAGATATGCACGCGCTGAGTTTTGTGGCCATTGTGATAGTATCTGCTCAAGGCCACACCCTGGCTCAGGGGATGTACATACGCTAACATTTGGTGTGTGAAACAACCCATGAGACACACCCCTGCAGGAGACTCAGAGTGGTTAAGTAACTTGGCCAAAGACACACAGCTTGTAATCGGCAGGGCCAAATTTTGAACCTCAGTTCCTCGACCCGGGAGAAGCCTGTGCTTTCACCGTGCGTGGCCCGTCAGTGCACAGGACAGCCCTGTCCACAGGGAGTGGTCTCACTTAGCAGAGACGGACCCAGACTTGGATGTGGACTTGGGCTTGAGTCTAAGCTCTGTTGTTTATAAAGAGGTGGCCTCAGCCAAGCCACTACATCTCTCAGAGTCCCCATTTCCTTGTGAGAAAAAACTTTCAAGACAGCAGTAGCCACCTCATTCGTGTGTGTAATATTGTGCTAAAGCATTGGGTAAACTGTAAGCACAGGAGGACTCTTTCCTCCCTTAGCACTGGTGGGAAATTGGGCCCAGAGAGATTGCGCTGCTCTTTGGGGCTCAAAGCTACTTCCTGAGGGCTCTCCTGCACCCAGAATTACTATAGTGTCCCATGGGTTCTCTTGTTGACTCAGTTTCTCTACCAAACTCCTCAGGCTCCCTCTTCAGGGCTCTGTCCTTCTAGTCCACTATTTCAGCCTCCTGGGAAACCTGTCCGGAGTTTTCACTTGGAAAGAAATATCTGCTTCTACAACTCCCGTTGTAAAGTATTAATACTGGTATTCTCGCCCCTAGGGAAGACAGATATTCTTAACTCACATGCAACAGTGAAGAATTTTTTATGCTTCCATTTCCAGAGGTAAGTTTCCTGTTGGGATTGGAGTTGTGAGAGGTGGCCTCTGCTCAGACCTGTGGCTTCTTCTGCTTCCTAATTCCCGCCCCTGTGATGAAGCCCCCGCCCCCCGCCGTCCTGGGTCCTAGGAGGTGAGCGCAGTGACCGCCTGCGGCCAGTGGGGGGCAGCAGAGTACGAGCCAGCCGGGGCCGGCAGCGGGGACAGGCGGGGCTGCGTCCTGGGGTGAAGGGCCCCCGGGTGGATGGGTGTGGTCACTGGGTCAGCTGTGTCACAAATCTCCAGGCCACACCCTCTGACTGGCCTGGATTAGATAGCAAAGATGTGGGAATTGTCTCCAGAAGGCTGGCGGAGAGCACGCATCTGTAACAGTGTAATAGGACACTGGTTGCAAGTGACAGAGACTCAGTTTGAACCAGGTAAGGCAAAAAGAAGGATTTATTGGCTCACAGAGCCTGGGTTTCCGGCACAATTAACCAGGGACTCAAAAGCCATGAGGGCCATCTCCGCTCTCTCTGTGAGTTGGCTTTACGCGTTCCTCCCGCCGATACTTCCGGGGACCCGAACCAGGGCTTCCAGCAGGTCTTGGCTCAGATGTCCCCTGATGGATTGTTCCCCTGGCTCTGATTGGATGAATCTCAGGGGAGGACCTGTCGCAGTCTGGGTCTAGTCGCGCTCTCCTCATGTGGCGCCCCCTGGCGGGCAGCCAGGCCCGCACGTTGGTGGCGGGGGAGGAGCCTTCTGCGGGGGGAAGGGCTGTGTCTTACGGAGGAGCAGGTGGGGACGGAGCAGGCTCAGCAGTGCACATCCCCACAGCCCACGGTGGCGCCTTACACTTTCCCTCCGGCCCGGGGCACCAGCCCGTTCTCAGATTGTGAGCTGACTTCCAGGGATCAGGGCAGCAACCTCCCCTACCCCCACCTTCCTGAAATGCAGGGGTCGCGTCCCAGCACCGCAGCTTGCCTTTCCATCTTAAATTCACCTCTCCCGCTGCCCTGGCGAGGACGGAGCCTCAGCTGTGCCTGAGGAAGGGTCGTCATGAGACAGCCTCTGAGCTACCTGGCAGGAGAGGAGAGGAGGGGTCTGAGCACCGCAGCGAGGCCTCAGTTAGGATCAGCAAATAAGAGATGGTTGCAAACGTTCTGCCTGAGATGCATCGTATAGAGTGATTCACTCTGTGCCTGACATTTCCCCGTAGCCCTGAAAGCCAAGCAGGGGCTGCTTGGTGCTGTAATAAATGTCACCATTAGAACATTATTAGTGGTGTCTTCTGACCTGTGGGGTTATCTGGTGAATCAAAGGTGGCTGTGGAAGCTTTAGGAGACCTGAGCAGTGTCCTGGAGCCCCTGGAGGAGCAGGCAACAAAGGATGGGGCAGAGGGTGCCACACACATCTGGGTGTGGGGTGGGGAGACCGGTGGGGAGACAGGACCGAGGGGACCTGGCCAGACGTTTGGGCAGTTTTAGCCCAGATTCCTGTATGTGTAGGATATTTGCACACACTGCCCTGTTTGCCCTGTTTGTCTTGGTTCCATTTTACAGTTGAGGAGACTGAAGCCAAGAGAAAGCAAGTGACTTGTTTAGAAGTCCCAAAGTCACTTGGCAGAGCTGGGACTGGGCCCCAGGCCTCCTGGTGCCCAAACCAGGACACTCCGTGTTCTCTGGAGGGTGGAGCAGAGACAGCGGGAGCAGGGACACAGAAGGCAGCTGATGCAGCCTAGGCACAGACCTCAGGGCGTGGAGGCCCGTCAGGAAGGCAGCCCCCTGCAGGGTGCACAGGGGAATTCTGCAGAGTGGGTCCTTGGGGCTGCTGTACTGCTAATTCCTCGCTGCTGAAGGCCATGGGAGCAAATGTGTGTATGTGACTTTTCCTGTGGACAATTGCATCCCACCTTCTGGCACCTTCTGCACACCCAGACCTACCTCCCGAGCTTCCAGTCTGCACCTGCATATGGGCCATCCGCATCAGAGAGCCCACCGACCTCTCAGACTCCTGAGATCTCAACTGTCAGCTCTTTCTCCATCCCCCAAGCTTCTTCTCCTCTGGGGTCTGCCAACTCAGTGAATGGCACCTTCCCCAAATCCTTCAAGTCAGAAATCTGAGCATCACCTTCAACTTCCACTCCCCCTCTTCCCCACATCCGATCCGTCTTCAAGTCCCCTGGATTCCTCTTCCTCAATGGCACTCAAGTATGTCCTGGCACAGGTCCCATCCTGTGCCAGGTAACCCAGACCATGGAAGCTGGAATGGCTCCTCCAAGCAAACTTCCTCCCGGGCGATGGCAGAGGGTCTCCACTTGCCAGTGAGAGGGGGAGGCATGATGAGAGATGCACCCACTGGGGGGCTGAGGGGGCGGGGCAGACGAGGCATCCTTTGGGGAGGGGAAGTGGGCACGGAACAGAACTGTTGACAGACTCCAGGCTGCTATATTGGGAAGATTTGACAACACACACAAGGAGAGAGTGAGGGCGCGTTGATGGCTGGTGAGAGGCGCGGAGGCCGGCTGGGGATGTGCCGCCACCACCCACACAAGAGGAAGTTGGGAACAGATTGCTTGGGACCGGTGCCAGCCTCCTGAAGAGCCATCCGCTTCCTTCCCTCTCGCCTGGCTCTGGCACCTGCTGAGCAATTGGGGAAGGGGCTGTCTGGTTGCAGCCAGGCTGGCTGGGGACGTGGGCTTTGAGGGTGCGAGCTGGGATGAGAACCCAGCTTTGCACAGAGCACCTTCTCTGCTGTTTGGCCCGATCCCCCCATCTCATCCCATCCATCCATCCATCCATCCACCCCATTCCAGTATCATCCCACCCCTCTATATTCCCATCTTATCTCATCCCCCCTCCCCCCCTTTCCTATCTCTAAATTCTCCACCATCTTATCCCACCCATGCTCATCAGTACAGATATTTCTTCAAGTTATGTTCGTTAATATCTCACCTTGAGTGGACGAGGAAATAAGAGAGTGGGATTTATTTATTTTAGTGTTGGGGTGATAATTAATCATACTCTGCCCCTTAAGCTGGTTTGGAACCAACTGAACAATATAGCACAGGAGTTGGGCAGATGGAGATCAAAGTATCACCTTGATTGTTGACAGAGTCGTGGGGACTGTGGCTTGGACATGTGGCCACAGTTGGGACCCTAAGGCCTCCTTCTCCGCACTCACTCTCTAGGCACGTGCAGGACTGGGCAACTGCAGGACTGTGCCCTGGGGGCAGCCTCAAGGGGTCGGTCCACACCCGAGCCCCGTCCCTTCTCCCATCAGGTGATTCATTCCCTCTGGAGTCAATCGGGACATATCTAGTTCAACACCGCAGCGCCCTTGGTAGGTCTGCATTTCCTGGCCTCTTATGACTGAGCAAGATCTGGCTGTAAAGCAAAAGTGTAAGTGATTTCTAAGTGTCGGTGCACTGCCCCTGCCCAGGTGATATAGAGAAGTTGAGAGAACAGTGATTAGACTCCCACATCACTGACTAGATCTTAGGAGGAAATACGAAAATGAGAAATAACCTTTAAAGTGCTTGAAGTGAGAGCTCAATTCATTGAACAAATGCTGGTGGGCTGGGAGGAACTGAAGCCGTCCATCTTTAATTCCTCTAATTTTAATGCCTGTATTTTAGAGGCCGTTCTCTAGCCCCACTTCATTTACTCCCACCCCGTCTCCGGGAGTCCTCTGGAACGAGAGTCCCCATTCCCGCTGGATCTGTCGTCCCCCGCAAGGCAGGGAGCAGGGGAAAGGCAAGATGCCAAGAGACTGGAGAGTTTTCGTCCCCTTCTCTTCCCCTCTGTGAAGAGCATGAAGGGGCATACCTGCAGGGGGCCCTGCACATGGCAAGGGCTGAGTCTGCCTGGGCCCCTCGTTGCTCCCCGGGCCCCCTTGCCCCTCCTCGCCTCAACCCCCTCATGCCTGCCCGGCCCTGCTCTGCGCTTCACGTGAGATTCCCACCCCGCTTCCTGTCCTGGCTGGAATCCAGGCACGTTCACGGTGACTTATTCTCCAGAAAACTGCTGGTGCTGGTGGGTCGGTGATCACCCACCTTTGGAATCCAGACATCTCTTTGTCCCTCATGCCTCTCAAGTGGCAAGGGGGTCTTAATGCCATTCAGAGACCCCGAGACAAAGTCTGGCAGTTAATGAATGCCTGGGAGGGAGGACTTGAGCAGCACTCGTCAAGTGTGTGTGTGTGTGGGGGGGGGGGGGAGGGTCACAATCTGTGACGACCCCTAAGCCAACCAGTTAATAATGTCTAGGACCATCTGGGCAGTGGGAGGGGAATTCATGACTTGGAGTCAGACGTCTGACCATTAATAGCTGCATGACCTTGGCAAGTCCCTTCACCTTGGGGAGCTCCAGTGTCCCGTTGTGCAATGGGTGTCTGAGGCATAGGTGACTCTATGGCTGAGAAGGAGCCCCGGTGAGCCAGGTGCTCCGAGATTGCCATTTTGTCATCGATGCAATTCTCACCAGTCATCCCTGCGACGTGCTGGAAGATGGCCGAATCGGGTGCCCAGGGCAAGGACAGGGCTTCTGGCTCGGCCCGGGAGGACAGTCAAGGTTTCAACAAGCAGAGATGGAGGTATTTCAGGTGAGGGCAAAGGCTCACGTGGAGGCTGGAGGGCAAGGTGGTGCTGCCTAGTGGTGGGAGTTCGGTAGATGGGTCCACCCATGAGAGCTCCGCCAGGAGAGCTGATCTGCAGAACCTGGAGTATCTCAGGCCAGGGAGGCTGGAGAGCTCAACTTGGCCAACCCACCCTTTTCACAGATGGGCAAACTGAGACTCAGAGAGGGGCAGGGCCATTAGTGCTCCAGAGCGAATTAGGGGCAGCTCCGAGCTGGGACTGTGGCTCCAAATTCCTCCAATT
Organism: Eulemur rufifrons; assembly: GCF_041146395.1. NCBI lineage: Eukaryota > Metazoa > Chordata > Mammalia > Primates > Lemuridae > Eulemur > Eulemur rufifrons. Next base: position 25,656,314 of record NC_090990.1, read on the forward strand.
TCAGAGGCCTTGGATGCTCAGTGAAGGCACTGAATTTGACCTTGCTGCCCTGGGAATTCACTGATGCCCTTTGAGCGGGGAGCGTAGCTGAGAGACAGTAGCTGACAGAGGGGATTGTCTCTCCCTGTGTCTTGTTGCCCCCAGATGAAAATGAGCCCTTTTGGCCAGTGACACAGGTGTTGTGCCCACCTTGAGTCTGGACACTGGGCTGAACCGTTGGGCTGTCCCTAGATGGAAGGTTCCCTGTCCTGGCTGCTGGTTGGAGTCACCTGGAGAGTGGAACAAAAGAAAGGTGCCCAGCCCACCTGAGGCTCCGTGAGACCCACCGCCCACAGGTGATTCCCTCCCAGCCAGCCTGGTGCTCAGGGCTCCACCGGGAGGCCACAAAGTCCCCCTGGAGCAGGAGTTTGGGGAATGGCTTTTCCTGAGAAGATCCTGCTGCAGGTGTGACTTGTTAGAGCTGTGTTTCCGAGGGTGCAGGTGAGGGCAGGGCCGGGAAACCCAAGCCCCAGCCCCGTCCCTCCCGGCTGCCAGTTTCCCGGTCGGTCGTAAGTATTCCTGTGACCTGTCGGAAGCGCCTCGCCCTTCGGCTGGTTCTAATGATACAGCGGGCCCTGCCATCTCCGTTGCCGTGAATTCCTAACTATCGCCGCCTTTATCGCCGCCTCTGGGATGGTCCTTGGCAACTCAGCATTAATCTCTGCCACGTCCATCACTGCGGTGATTAGGGTCCTTGACTTGCCTGCCAACCCCTCTGGCGCAGGGGTGCGAGGCCGGTCCCCAGGGCCCAGCTGCCCTGCCCCACGTGGGTGGGGGAAGGAGGGGGACAGGCCAGCTTGTTAAATCTAATTACCTGGCTGCAGACCGCGGGCCTGAGCTCTTCTGAGAGCCGGCTCTGCCCACCGCGTAATCCTCTGCCGCCTCCGCGCCGTAACGAGCCGGCCCGCCACCGCCGCCAGCTGCCGCGCGGCTAGATGGGACTGAGTTTAATTGCTACCCAAAATGTCAGCCCTTTCAAACCCGCAGTATTTCATCACTTACCTTTAAAGAAGAGGGGGGGAAGAAAAAAAATCAATTTGGACCGTGAGTTTCGGCAGCAAAACCTGCAGAAAGGGCTGCCCAGTTCTTCAGGGGAGCTGTTCTTTTCATTAAAATAGCTATTTTTAAAACTCTCTCTCTCTCTCTCTCTCTCTCTTTAACACGAGATGAAAAATCCCAGCTACAAGAAGAAACCCTTTCATGAGGGAATAATAATATAAAAAAAGAGTTTAAAAAAGCCCACTTCTAAAATGGGGCCCTTCTCTCTCTCTCTCTTTTTTTTTTAACCTCTCAAAGGTTAAAAAAAGAAAAGAAAACGGTTTTATTCTCAAAGGGCTTTCACACGTGTGTGATCTCATCTCACCCTCACAGAAGCTGGGGGTGGGGGAGGGCGGGTGTCATTGTCCCCATTTTGTGGATGAAGGAATGAGGCCCCAAGAGGCTAAAGGCTCTGCTGGGGGGAGGGGGGACACACCCATGTAGGGGGCAGGAAAAAGGATCCCCATTTTCTGTTCTTCAGACTAGTCTCTTCCTATGGGACCATGTGTCCTGTCCCCAGACACACTCACATCCCAAATTCAAGCTGTTTGCCTACTAGTCAGAAAGTAAAGAAAGGGGACAGTGGAAAAAAAAAAAAAAACCCACAGAGACCCGTTAGAGTTTAACACTCATTTAACTCTCTGTGAGATCACAGCCATCCTTTCTTCCCTGGGGAGAATTTTTTCCCCATTCCTTTAGAAGAAAGGGATGTAATTCCTTTGGAGATTGCATTCCCTGGAAGCCGGTTTCTTAAGCTCCCGCCTGAAGAAGTCTGCAGACTAATTAACCCCATTGTTCTGAATTAATCACCTCAGGAATATTTGGAGTCAACAAGAAATGTATCAATTGGGCTCTTAATAAACCTAATGAAACGACTCAACATAAAGGCATATGAAATAGACTTTTAAAACATTAGCATAAACCACCAACCTCCCAGAGCTCTGGCAGCACAATCAATCTTAATTGACACTTTATTAGCACCACGAATGGCTGTCAACTTGGCAGGTCCCCCCACGTTGCCTGCTGAAGTGACAGAGTTGTTTTGTTTTGTTGTTTTGTTTTTTAAAGAAAGAAAAAAAGAGAAAAGCAACTTGGGAGGTTTTGGTGAAAGAAGACGGAGGAGAACGTGAGTCACAGTCCTGGGGTAGCGATGGAAGTGACAGAGTCTGTGGCACCTTCCACATTCAGCCGCCATGTGCTTTTGGGTGGAAGGATTGTCATTGACACACAGCAAGAAGCAGCCCTCAGCTGTCTGCCTCAGCTGTGTTTGCCAGGAGAGGTACAACCGGAGTCCTTGGGGTGGGGTGTCCGGCACAGATGGAAGGAAGGAAATGGTGAGCCGTGAGAAGGCGCCTGGAATCCTCCTTGCATTTTTGTTTCTGTTGCGATGAAACCTTTGCTTCTAAAGGTCGGGGACTGTTTCTAATCCTGTATTCTCTAGTCCCTCTTAATGTCTGATATTAATAACTCTGCCCTGAATTTGGGGTAGATATCAGAGGTGCCCCAAATTCTTCCTAGCAAACTCAAATCAACCACGTGCCAGGAAATAACATCCCCTGGGGATGTACTTCAAGGGACTTTGCACAATTTGGTTTGTCTGTCCTGGGTGTCTTACGATTATTTTGACAGGGTCGTCTTCCCCCTCCCCTTACTTCTCTTTCTTCTCCTTCTCCTCTTCCTCCTCCTGTAATTCTTGGGGACAGGGTTTTAGGGCTTAGCTCAGCTAGGTGAAGTGGCCCCATACTTCATGGAGTGGCTCCTGCTTGCTTAGAGCAGCCAGAGAGCATGAGTCTTGGGAAGAACACGGTGCTGTCCAGAGAGGGCACCGACAGCTGCAGAGTGTCCAGTCCACGGGCAGAGTCTGAGAAACAGAGAGGAGGCAGCTCGTGCTTGATCTGAGACGGACGGGAGAGTCTGGCAATTCCTGCTGTATGCCCCCAAGTTGGATTAGAGTCCTGCTTTGGGCAGATATTATAACACTGGCTCTGGGGCCAGACTGCCGGCATTGGAGTCCTGGCTCTGGGGCTTCTTAGCTGTGTGACTTTGTGTACCTCAGTTATCTCATCTGTAAAATGGAGTAATATTATAGTAGTGACTTCCAAAATGATTGGTATAAAGATTGTGTAAATAATGTAATGTTCTTAGAACCGTGCCTGGCATAGAACAAACACTATGGAAGTGCTTTCTTCTGGTTATTTGGAAGAGAAACTAGAAGAGAGTAATAGCTAACATTTATTGACCTTTCACTATGTGGTGTCATGAAAAGTCCAGGGTGGAAAGAGTCGTGAGAAGAGCGAACAGGGTCAGACACTCCTGATTGATAAGATACTGCCTGACCGTCTCCTGTAGTCATTGGTGAGCAATGGACCCAGACCTGCTGGGATCGCAAGGCCAGGCACAGTTCTAAGCACATGCACTCTCTTATTTTATCCTCACAGAATCTTACGAGGTAAGTACAATATTTAGCTGCATTCTACACACAAGGAAAGGGAAACAGAGCAGTTAAGTATTCTGCTCAAGATCATATAGATAGTAAGTAACGGAACTAGGATTCAAACCCAGACAGTCTGGATCCAACACCTGTAACCTCTGACAGTTAGCCAGGTATTGGTTGGGACCTGGTGCTTCCATTTTGAAAGCAACATCAAAGAGCACAACCACAGCGATTTCTCAAAGATCAGGCCAGAGCCCAAATCTGAGATCAGAGGACTCTGGGTCTTTCTCTGAAGGTGATTTAGGTTGTTATTTTAGAGTAAATGGACAAACTGATCCTAAAACTCCTATGGAAATGCAGGGGACCCCAGGTGTCCAAAAACAATCTTGAGAAAGAATAAAGCTGGAGGACTCACAATTCCCAATTTCACAACTTACTACAAAGGTAGGGTAATCAAAACAATGTGGTACTGGCGTAAGGACAGACATACAGATAAAGAAACAATCCCGTACACCTGTGATTTTTGACAACGGTGCCAAGCTCATGCAATGGGGAAAAATAGTCTTTACCATAAATGTGCTGGGGTAATTGATTATCCAAGTGAAAAAGAACAACTTTGGACCCCTACCTCAGCCATATAAAAAAATCAACTCAAAACGGATCAGAGACCTAACTGTAAGAGCTAAAACCATAAAACTCTTAGAAGGAAACGGAAGTGTAAATCTTAGTGATCTTGGATTAAGCAATAGTTTCTTAAATATGACACTGAAAGTACAAACAACAAAAGAAGAAGTTAAGATAAACTTAACTTCAGTAAATTAAAAATGTTTGTGTATCAAAGGACACTATCCAGAGAGTGAACAAACAATCTACAGAACGGGAGCAGATATTTGCCAATTATATATCTGATAGGAGTCTAGTATCCAGAATATATAAAGAACTTTTACAACTCAATAACAAAAAGACAAACAACCCAATTAAAAAATGGGCAAAGGATTTGCATAGACATTTTTCCAAAAATGATATACAAATGGCAATAAGCACATGGAAAAATGCTCAACATCATTAGTCATTAGAGACAAGAAAATCAAAACCACGGGAGATACCACTTTACACCCACTAGGATAGCTTTATAAAAAACAAAATGGAATATAACAAGTGTTGGTAAGAATATGGAGAAATTGGAACCCTCATGCATTGCTGGTGGGAAACAGTTTGGCAGTTCCTCAAAAAGTTAAACATAGAGTTACCATATGATCCAATAATTCAGATCTGAGGTATATAGCCAAGAAAATTGAAAACATATATTTCCACAAAAACTAGTACAGGAATGCTCATAGCAGCAGTACTCTTAATTGCCAAAAAGTGAAAATGACCCAAATGTCCATCAAGTGATGGATAGATATACAAAATATGGTATATCCACACAATGACGTACCACATCGTCATAAAAAGGAAGGAAGTACTGATTCATGCTACAACGTGGATGAATCTTGAAAACATGTTGCTAAGTAGAGAAGCCACACAGAAAAGCATTTGCAATTCCATAGAGACAGAACGATTAGTGGTTGCCGGGGCCTGAGGAGAAGGGAATTGGGAGTGATTGCTAACAGGTATGGGGTTTCTTTTGGGGGTGATGGGAATATTCTGAAATTATTTAGCGCTGATGGTTATACAATATTGTGAATATACAAAAAAACCCCACTGAATTATACATTTAAAAATGATTAAAGTGGTGCAATTTATGCTATTAGAATTTTACCTAAATTTTAAAAACTGCAAAAGAAAAATGTAAAAAAAATTGACCTGATTATGTCAGTCCCCTGCCTAAAATCCCTTCGCTGGCTCCTGTCATCCCCGAGGCCTGCTGGAGCTGCTCCCTGCCACCTCCCCAGCCTCATCGCAGCCCGGCTGGCCCCTTCCCCTTGGGTTCTGGCCTTCTCCTTCCGTCCCTTAAAGGAATGTGCCAGGCTTCCCCTCCTGCTCTGGGCCTTCACACAGGCTCTTCCCTCTGCCTCAAACACTCTCCTTCCACCCTCTGCATTTCTCCAGGAACCTTCCATGACCTTCTAGATCAAGTCAAGATTTGCATAACTCCTTGTTCTTTCCTTCTGAGCATTTGGTCCTATTTGTGTGTTTGTGTGTTTGAGTGTGTGTACATGCACACCCGTGCACACGGATTATTTGAGTGATGTCTCCCTTTCCCATCGGACTCCAAGCCTCACTCACGACTTCATCCCTGGCCCTTAGCACAGTGCCTGGCACACAGCTTCTAAGTTACTCTGCTGCTGGTCTCTCCTACTGTGGGTTCAGGGACTGACTTCACTAGCCCGTTGTTCTTCTTGGCAGCTCTCTTTCAGGTTTCTAGCCCAGGGGTTCTCAATCCTGCCTGCTCACTTGGATTACCCAGGGGAGTTTTTAAAAGTGCCCATGGCCGGGCTCCAACCAGTCAATTGAATCGGAATTTCTGGGGGTGTGACCTGGGCAAGGCTAATTTTATTAATAAAACTGCTCAGATGCTTAATGTGTAGACAGGGTTAGAACTGCCCCTCCAGCCTCATTTCCATCCTCTCCAAACCACTGCAGAGTGGGAGGGATTATCCCAGCTTCTCCCCTCCTCCCGCTCACGTCAATCCAACCTCGTTTATCCCGAGCACCTACGATGTGTCAAGTCTGTGCAGGTCTCTAGAGAGCACAGAGACCTAAGACACCGTTCCTGGAGACAGCACATCCCTCCAGCGTTTTCCTAAGGGCTTTTTAATACCAGTGAATGCTAAGAAACAAAACCAAGCAAAGAAAGCAGCAACACATTTCTAAGTTAGCAGAAGAAACAGAAGGTCCCAGCTCAAAGTCATCGCTGGGGACTTCTCAAATGTGACTGTGACTATCTTGGTCTGAGGCCTTCCCCAGCCCCTGACTTAGTACCTTGCACCTGCCTTACTTTTGCTCATGGTGAGGCGCTCCTCCAATGCTCTTTTTGCAGCAGCCCTGGATGGGTGAGACAGAAACCCCCTGGGGGTGGCTTCAGATGTTCAAAAGGCTGGAGCAATGTGCCTCTGCAACTGTAGCCTGGTCCCGCCTTGGTGGGCTTCTGTCTCACACAGAACCCCACAGCGTGGCTCCAGGTTCCTTCACGGGAGGGACTGGGATAAACACCTGTTTGGAAACAGTTGGGATAGGGATAGGGGATTTGTGTTGCAGCTACACTTTCATGGAAAGCACACAATTTTAACTCAGGTTGTATATTACAAACCAAAACAACTGACAAAAATTTTGATAAAGATGGTTTTATTTATAATTTACACATGATTTGGGAAACATCACTAGTCTACATGAAAGGATGTTGTTATTATTTTACGGTAGCTCTGGGGGTGAGACAGTGGTGAAGATTTTGGTGGGTCAAAGCTATCCCTTGCCACTGTCTCTGAAAAGACTTCCCCAACTTTCTTGGGAAATGCTCTGTTTAACTGTTCTGCAAGCTTAAAATGAGAGCAAAACTTGCATCTTTTAAAATACGGGCATAGCTTTGGCATGTGATGCAGGGAGCGAAGAGCTATGGTCTCAGTTTCCACTCTGCTGTTGACTTACTGTGCGACCTAAGGAAACTAACCGCCGCGATTTCTTATTCTATAAAATGGGGATAATAATGGGACCTACCTCTTTGGGTTTTTGGGAGACTCAATGAGATAATACATGTATTATCTCAGATATATATGTGTGTATACACACACAGACACACACACACACACACACACACCCCTAGGAGATATTGAGGGTTCAATTCCAGACCACCACAATAAAGCGAATATTGCAATAATGCAATTCATATGTAGTTTTTGGTTTCCCTGTGCATATAAAAGTATGTTTACACTATATTATAGTCTATTAAATGTGCAATAGCATTATATCTAAAAAAGGTACATGCCTTAATTATTAATAACACTTTATTGCAAAAAATGTTAATGATCATCTGAGCCTTCAGCAAATCATAACCTTTTTGCTGGTGGAGGGTCTCGCCTCGATGCTGATGGCTGCTGACTGACCCAGGCGGTGGTTGCTGGACCTTGGTGTGGCTTCGGCAATTTCTTAAAATAAAACAACAGTGACGTTTGCCACATCAATTGACTCTTCCCTTCACAAAAGATTTTTCTGTAGCATGGGATGGTGTTTGATAGCATTTTACCTACAGTAAATCTTCTTTCAAGCTTGGAGTCCATCTTCTCAAACAAACTCTGCTGCTGCTGTATCAACTAGGTTTATGGAATATTCTAAGTCCTTTGTTGTCATTTCAACAACGTTCACAGCATCTTCACCAGGAGTAGTTTCTATCTCAGGAAACCACTTTCTTTGCTCACCCATTAGAAGCAATTCCACATACATTCAAGTTTTATTATGAGATTGCAGAAATTTAGTCACATCCTCAAGCTCCACTTCTAATTCTCGTTCTCTTGCTATTTCCACCACATCTGCAGTGATTTCTTTCACTGCAGTCTCGAACCCTCCAAAGTCATCCAGGAGAGTTGAGATCATCTTCTTCCAAACTGTGTTAATGTTGATATTTTGACCTTCTCCCATGAATCCTGAATGTTCTTAATGACAGAATGGTGGATCCTTTCCGCAAGGTTTTTGTTTTGCCTTGCCCAGATCCATGAGGGGAATCACTATGGCAGCTATAGGCTTATGAGATGCATTCCTTAAGTTATAACGCTTGAGAGCCAAAATTACTTCTTGATCCATGGGCTGTAGAATGGGTGTTCGTTAGCAATCATGAAAACAACATTAATCTCCTTGTACATGTCCATCAGAGCTCTTGAGTGACTAGGTACATTGTCAGTGAGCAGTAGTATTTTGAAAGGAGTCCTTTGTTTTCTGAGCAGTAGATCTCAACAGTGGGCTTAAAATAGTCAGTAAACCATATTGCAAACACCTGTGCTGTCATCCAAGTTTTGCTGTTGCATTTATAGAGCACAGAGTAGAGTTAGCATAATTCTTAGGGGCCCTAATTTTGGAAATGGTAAATGAACATTGGCTTCAGCTTAAAGTCACCAGCTGCATTAGCTCCTAACAGGAGATTCAGCCTGTTTTCTGAAGTTTTGAAGCCAGACATTGACTTCTCCTCTCTAGCTATGGAAGTCCCGGATGGCATCTTTGTCCAGTAGAAGGCTGTTTTGTCTACGCTGAAAATCTGTTGTTTAGTGTGGCCACCTTCATCTTTCTCTTCCCTAGATCTTTGGATAACTTGCCGCAGCATCTACATTAGCACTTGCTGCTTCGCTTGTACTTTTGAGATATGGAGATAGTTTCTTTCTTTAAACTTCATGAAGAAATCTCTGCTGGCTTCAGACTTTTCTTCTGCAGCTTCTTCACTTATCTCAGCCTTTATAGAATTGAGGATAGTTAGAGCCGAGGAGAGGGGGAGAGACGGGCGGAATGACCAGTTGAGGGGGCCAATCCGAACACACACAACATTAAGCGATTAAGTTCACCGTCTTATAAGGGCACAGTTATGGTGCCCAAAACAGTTACAATAGTAACATCAGAGATCACTGATCACAGATCACCATGACGGATATAATAATAATGAAAAAGTTTGAAATATTGCAAGGGCCGGGCGCGGTGGCTCACGCCTGTAATCCTAGCACTCTGGGAGGCCGAGGTGGGTGGATTGCTCAAGGTCAGGAGTTCGAGACCAGCCTGAGCGAGACCCCGTCTCTACAAAAAATAGAAAGACATTATATGGACACCTAAAAATCTATATAGAAAAAATTAGCCGGGCATAGTGGCGCATGCCTGTAGTCCCAGCTACTCGGGAGGCTGAGGCAGTAGGATCGCTTGAGCCCAGGAGTTTGAGGTTGCTGTGAGCTAAGCTGACGCCACGGCACTCACTCTAGCCTGGGCAACAAAGTGAGACTCTGTCTCAACAAAAAAAAAAAAGAAATATTGCAAGAATTACCAAAATGTGATACAGAGACACGAAGTGAACACGTGCTATTGGAGAAATGACATTGATAGGCTTGCTCGACGCAGGGCTGCTACAAACCTTCAATCTGTAAAGAAACACAGAGTCTACAAAGTGCGGTAAAGCACAATAAAATGAGGTTCACCTGTAAGGCACTCAGCATAGTGCCTGGCACAGAATAAACTGCAGAAACTATGATGATTAACTGTGTGAGCCACACATGGATGTGCACATCTGTGTGTGTGTGTGTGTGTGTGTGTGTGGCCTGAGTGTATTTCTGGCACTGTCCCTTATGAACCGTATCATCTAGTATATATAATCTCATGAATAATGGAGGAAAAGTTAGGCATTAATATTTAAACTATGCTCTACATTGTTGATGTTTTATAATGGGGGGTTGGTTTTGAAATTATTTTTGGTCTTTAGAATGATGTGGCAGCAAACATTTTGTCAATGGACCCAAGCGCTTGTTTTATACGTTTGTTCTAATGTCCACCTGCCTGAGAAAGCAGCTGTTTTTAGAGACAGGGTCTCGCTCTGTCGCCCAGGCTGGAGTGCAGTGGCGCAATCATAGGTCACTGCAACCTCAAACTCATGGGCTCAGGTGATCCTCCCACCTTGACCTCCCAAAGTGCTGGGACTACAGGTGTGCGCCACTGCGCCTGGCCCAGCAGTTTTAGATGGATCTAGACCATTATGATGTCGGGCCACAGGCCTGGGTCTTTGAACCTGCTGTCAGCTTCCCACTGCTGCTGGGTATGTGGCCAATTTCTTGGATGATGGAAGACAGAGCTGGCAGAGGTGAGGCAGGGAGCGGAAGGGGTAAGAAGCGAGCTTTGTGGTCAGGGAGACCTGGCTCTCAGTTCCTGCTCTGCCACTCATAAGCCACGGAAAGGTTATTGGCGGTCAGCAAAATGCCAGTGCCTAGTAGCTGCAGGCACCACACAAAGGGTGGCAGTTATTGGTATCCCTAAGTTTGGGCATCATGGGAACAAACCTTGCAAACGTCACAAAGAAACAACAGCCTCCTTCACGTGCACTGAAGCCCCCACCCTCCCAGCCTGAGGGCCGAGGTGCCAGAGGGAGATGCTGTCAGTGCCGATGGGGGACAGGGGCTTCCCTCAGGGGCTTCTCGCTCATGTTCTGCTCCCTGAGCCTTGCCCTTCCACGGTGGGCACCACACCAGTCCTGCCAGGGTGCAGGCGTTCCTTTTTCCCTGTCCTCTCCAGCAGAACAGGGGTGAGTTATTTTCCAAAGGAATTCAGCAAAAGGCAGAGAGAATGAACCCAGTCACGGAGGGAGGGTCGCAGAGGGACGCCAGAGCTGGACTGCCCCTTGGCTAGTTCTTAAGCTCTCTGGGCCTCAGTTTCCTCATCTGTAATATGGGGATAACCGTAGTACCTTACACGTAAGGTTGTTGCAAGGCTTATAATGGTGTTCAGTACGTGTTAGTTATATTAATAGTTGTCACCAAGCCCGAGTCCTCGTGGAGGGAGTGCAGACCTTCCCATCTTCTCCCAACAGTCCCCCACAAGAGATTGGGGTGCTCTGGAAAGAAGGGACCCTGGCTTGTTCCTGTTGGTATTGCAAGTGCCCATCACAGGGCCTGGCATGCAGCAGGAGTCCAATAAACAGTCTCGTGGGATTGGGCCTGTGAGTCCCGGTTTGTGGAGAAGGAAACTGAGGCTCACAGAGGAGCAGGGATTTGTCCTAAGCCACATGGGGTTGTCGGTGAAGGATCTGGGTTTGCCCCCAAGTCTCCGGCTCTTTCCCCTCTCCCAGGGGGGTGAGCCAGCCCCGCCCAGCCCCGAAGCACCTACCCCCTGCACCCTGACAGCTCCCTGCTCCCCATCTGGGGAAACGGGCTTAACAGAGCCACCCCACTCAGGGACCTCGCATGGCAGTTCCATAGCAACCTGAAAGTGCAGCACTGGGCTGGGGGCTGACCCGGGGCAGAAAGAGAGGATGGGGGTCTCCCTCCCTTAGGGGTGTGGAGGCAGCTGACAGGATGGGGAGAGAGCAGAGGTGATCAGGTATGGACACAGCCTCTGTGGGGAGGGATATTCCTGGCCCCAAGTGCCTCCTCTGTGCCTGTCACAGTGTGCCTGGTCACAGAGGGGTCTGGTGGGGGGGACGTGGAGTGGTTGGCGGGTCCTGGGGTACCAGGATCCAGCCTGGGAAGTTGGAGGGCAGGGATGGTGAGCAGAGGCTGCTGGCCAACTCCAGGGCTGGTCAGAGGGATGGAGAGGGACAGAGAGATGGAGGGGCTTCCTGCAGATTTTCTCTCTCAGAAGTCCATGCCATGGCCAGCAGGCTGCTGGCATCGCTGTGGAGCATCCTGGTGATGGTGACTTGTGTGAGCAGAGAGTCCTCTCTGTCTCCTATGCCCAGAGACCTACTCTTCAGCCAGGTCTCCTATGCCCCGTGCCTTGCCCGTCCTCTCCTGGAAAGGATCTGGGTGACCTTCACTGGCGGCTCTGGGTGGGAATAGAAGCACTGCCAGCTAGAGAGGTGGCCTGGCATAGTGAGAGGAGCCTGGCCTGGGAGGTCCATTCTCAACCTTCCTTGTGACCTTGAATGGGAGCCTTCCTCTCTCTGGGCCTCGGTCTTCCCATCTGTAAAATGGGGAGACTACATCTAACGATCTCTGAGGCCTGTCCTTGCTCTGACAGTGACTGGTATCTAGCAGACACCTAATAAATATTTACTGAATAAATGAAGAAGTGAATGTGGTTCCAGACTGGTGACAGGAATGGGCAGAAGGTGACCTGTGAGACGAACTTGGAGAGCCAGCAGCAGCAGTGACCATTTATCCACTGCTCACTCTGTGCCTGCCACTGTGTCAAGCACCTCCCATGTGCTGTCTAATAAAATCTTCACAACTCCACAATGATACAAACTCTATTGTTTTTCCCATTTTACAGATGAGAAAATCTAGGCAGAGAGGTTACACACCTTGTCCAACATCACCCAGCCAGAGTGACAGTATTACTCAGGACTCCTTCATTTGCTTGTGGCAGAAATGCAACTCCGTGGGCTCATGAACAAAAGAGAATTCATTGCTCACATCCCTGTGAAGTCCAGGGGTGTCTGGACCCAAGAGCTCAAAGGATGATTTCAGGAATTCCCGTCTCCCCTGCTCACCTCCATGTGCCTACTGACATGCTGGACTCGCACCCCAAGGAGAAAAGTAGGTGTGTAGGTTTCAGGCCCTGATTCTGAAGTCAGATTATCTGGGTTGAAGCTTGGCCCGGCTCCTTACATGCTGTGTGGCCCTGGGCAAATTAATCAGCCTCTCTGGCCTCAGTTTCCTTGTGTGTGAAAAGGGGATAAGAGTAGTATTTCCCTTGTGGGGCTGCTATGAAGATTAGGTGAATTCATAAGTGGAAAGTGCGGAGAACAGTATGTGAGCACTACTGTGACTAGCTTGGCCTTTAGCAATCCCAGAGGGAAAGAGACCCCTCCCTCCGCCCACGAAGAAGCCCTCTGTTTGACTAATATTGTGCGGATGTGGACCCTGTGCCACCTTTTAAAGCAAGCAAGGTGGCTGGGGGAGGGAATATGCAGATTAGTCCTGGTTCCATGGCCACTCCAGCGTGGAGAGAGCCAGGCCTCCCCAGTGCCATGGAGTGGGAGTGGCAGGAGGAAAATCACGGCCTGTCACCAGAGGGGAGTGGCCGCCAAGCAGGCACAAACCAAGAGGTGACCACCCATGTGGCAGTCCTGGGATCTGAACTCAGGCAGTTCGCCTCCTGAGCTTGCAAGCACGGATTCTTCTCCTTTTTAAAAAGGTAATTGGCCGCTTATTTAAAAATGTTTAACTTACATACAGTAAAGTTAACTTTTTTTCCCTGTTCAAGTCTATGTGTTTAATTAAACACATGCATAGATTCTTGGAACCATCACCACAAACAAGATATAGAACAATTCCAACACCCCGAGGAGTTCGCTCATGCTGGGACTTTGAAATTAGTCCCTCCCGGTCCCCAGGCCCTGGCAACCACTGATCTGTTCTCTGTCCCCGTAGTTTTGCCTTTTCCAGAATATGCAAATGGAACTGGCAGCTTGGGACCTTTTGAGACTGGCTGGTTTCACTCAACATAATGCATTTGAAAGTCATTGTGGTGTTACGTGTATCAATAGTTTGTTCCTTTTTATTGCTGAGTAATATTCCCTTACACGGCTGTGCCACATTTTGCTTATCCATTCACTTGTTAAAGGACATTTGGGTCGTTTCCAGTTTTTGGTAATTACGAATAGCGCTGCTATAAACATCTGTGCACAGGTTTTTGTGTGAATGTAAGTTTTCATTTCTCTGGTACAGAAATAGCTAGGAATGAGATTGCTGGGTCGTATAATAAACCTTTTCAGAAATGGGCAGACTGTTTTCTAGGGTGACTGTATGATTTTGCATTTCCATCAGCAATGTATGAGAATCCTAGTGGCTGCACATCCTGTCTGGCACTTGGTTATTGGCAGCAAATTGGCAATATTTTTTTTTTAACCTTTGCCGTTCTAAATAGGTGTGCAATCCAAGCAGGGAATCGAACCCAAAATTTTAATAAATGGCGTTAGTGGCTACAAAAGTCAGAAAAAGGCTTTCTGGAATGATCCCAGACACTAGCACGAGGTGGGTGTGGGGGAGGAGGATCCCTTTGAGTGTTTGCAGGAACTGGGTTAAGACAAGTTCCAGGGGGACCTGGGAGAGCGGAACGACTCTCCAGCGTCAAGCCGCGTCCTGCCTCAGTTGCACCAGCGAGCTCTGGTTGCCAGGGAAGGGTCTGCCTGGCTGTGGGAAATGCAGGAGGCTCCCAATAAACGTGCAGCAGCGCGATGGAACTGGAGACCGGTAATCCTAGCGAAGTATCTCAGGAATGGAAAAACAAACACCACATGTACTCTCTAATAAGTGGAAGCTCAATGACGGGCACACGTGGGCACAAGGGGATTTAAAGGTCATTGGAATCCAAGAAGTGGGGAACGCGGGAGGGGGTGAGGGGTACAAACTTACTTACCGAGTACAATGCACACTGTTCTGGAGATGGGCACGCTGAAAGGTCTGACGTTATGCAAGGTGTATCCATGTAACAAAGTCATTTGTACCCCCTTAATATTTTGAAATAAAAGAATACATAAATACAAATCCACGCCTGAACGGCAAGGGAAGAGTTGTCCTCAGGCTCCCCCTGGGGCAGGGGTCGAAGTGGAGCTTGCACAGCAGGTGGAGGTGGCACTGACTGACCTCTCTTGGGTCTTCTGGACCGAAGGGTTCCTGGTGAGGGACTCAGCTCAGAAAGAGCCCCATGTCGTATTGCCTGGCCCAGGGGGAACCCTGTGCCCACTTTGTAAGAGGGAGGGCGGGCCACGGGCTTGGGAGGGGTGGCAACTGGGGACCGCCACAAGGTCATCTACTCTGGAGATGTTGATTGTTCCTGCTGCATGAACAGCTGGCCATTGCCCCGCCTCTCGGTGACCATGGAGTCTTTGGGGGCTCTGGATCCTCATTAAAGCCAGCAGGCCTGTCCTGCAGGGGACGGACAGTGCTGACTAGGCTAGAGGCTGGCTTGTAGCTCCCCCAGGCCCAGAGCTGCCCGGGCCCAGCTCCACTCACCCCTCCTGCCTCTGATCCTCGACTAAAAAAGCCCCAGGGAGGCTGGGCTGAGTGGATGGACCATGGCCCTGGATTCTGGGGGCAAGCAGTGCCTCGTGTGGCTGGGCCAGGCTGTGGCTTGGCCTCCACCCAGGGGACAGGGGGCTCTCTGACTTTGCATCTCACATGAGGGAGGAGGGGAAGCAGAGAAAACCTCTGTTCAAGAAGCTCAAGGGCATATACGTTGGCCAAGGAGGCAGCCCCTGCCAGCTATGATTGTAGTGGCACTGACCATCTGCCTGGCCCCAAGTCGCCCTCCACTGCCCTGCCACTGTGCCTGGATTTCTGCCATCAGAGCCGTGCCTTTGATTAAAGCTGTGAGTCTGGACGAGCCCCGTGAAAATGTGTCCGTGTTCCCTGGGGAGGGCATCACTTTGTGTTGCTTGGTGAAATTAACTGCTGCCACTTAGAGCATGCCTAAGGCAGGACAGGAGGGGGTCAGCTTTGATAAATGGGTGAGGACGGTGGAAGAAGACAGGTTGGTCTGAGCAGGCCTGGTTGTGGTGGGCGGGGTGTGGTGGGCAGGCAGACTGACCACAGGGGAAGGGGTATGGCTGCAGGCAGGAGGCCAGTGCAGGGTGGCCCGAAGGCGTCCTTTCTGTCTGCTGCTGTCTGAAGGACACATACCCCTTGAGAAGTCTCTTGCTCCTGAGACCCTCGGATGCTGTCCTGGGGCTGCTCTCTGGGCTTGCAGGAGAGTCCTGGAGGACTGCAGCTGCTCCCCCGTCACCCTCCTTCCAAGCAGCCTCCAGCTGCAGGAGCCTGTGACCAAGGAAGGGGAGTTCTGCCTCTCAGCCTCCTTTCCCGTACCAGCAACATCGAAGGTGACTGTGCCACCTCCTCCCAGTTAGTGCATTTGGGGCTGGGAAGACAGACTGTGACACAGACAATGATGACAACAGCAACATCTTGACAATGACAGCAACAAATGCCACTTTCGAGTGCTTACTTCCCACCAGGCACCCTGTGAGCACTTCACACATGTGAAATTCACGTCATCCTCACGAAGACCCTTTTGTCACCTCATTTCAAGGAGGAGGAGATGGAGGCAGAGCTGGCTCAGGGTCATATGGTGAGTACAGAAAGGAGCTGGAATTCAGATGAGGGTCTGTCTCACTGCAAAGTGGATGCCCTTGCCCGCCACTCAAGGGCAAGTGGAGCAGAAGTGGTCCACCCCTTAAATTCAGGTCTGCAGGGGACAACATGAGGAGCCCCTGGGGGTCTAGGTCTGAGCTGGGTAGGGGATAGGGGACCTGAGACACGACCCAAACCCTGCCCAGTCCATCTAGGGTGGCACTGAAGGGTGATGGTGGCAGTGGTTTCTGCTGGGGCAGCCCCTACCCTTGGCTGGGCATTCACAATGGGATTCCTCTGTCTTGTCCCCGGCAAAGTTCATCCAAGGAGTACTTGGCTATAAATTTCTCCAACTCTGCAGCCACCCGGCCCTGGCCCCAGCCTCGGTCCGTGGATGCTGCTGAGCAGACAACAGATTCGTCACTGGGCAAGTCCCTGAGCCAGCACAGCTGTCAGCAGGGAGGAGTGGCTCTGCACCACGGCCATGGCACATTTACCCTTGAGCGTGACAGGTGCAGACAGAGACCTCAGAATTTGTGGCTCTTTCCTCCGAGTGATGGATGAGCTGGCTCCTTGAGCCTCCGCTCCACCACTTGCTGTCAGAGATGAGCCCAGCTCCAGGGAGAGTGAAGCAGAGGGCAGGATGTGCCCTCTCTGTGCCTCTGGGGCAACCTTCTTGGCAGGCAGGGCTGGGCATGGGTGCAGTGCCCTTGGCCAGGCTGGAGGAAGGGAGCTCGAAGGCTGCCTCCTGATGTCTGCAGCCCTCGCTGCACAGCCGACAGCAGCAGGGCGCGGCTTTTCCTTCCTGTGTCTCTTGCCTTCTTGCTTTCCTCCAACAGTCCATCCATCTAACAAATACTTCTGGGACGCCCACCATTGGCAGGCACTGTGCTAGGTGCCGGGGAAAGAGCAGGGAACAAGACCCCCAAGATCCCTGCGCTCAGAGTCCAGTGGGGACGAAGCCAACAAACACAACAGAGACAGCAGAGAAGCCTCAGGGAATTATGAGGGCTATGCAGAGAATTCAGAATGGTGAGACAGAGAGTGACCAAGGGGCTGCTTTAGGTGATCAGGGAGGTGTCTCTTAAGAGGTGACACTGAATGACAACACAGTGCTGGCCATGTGTGGTTTAGGGGAAGAGCCCACTGGGCAGAGGCAACAAAGTGCCTGAGGCAGGAGTGAGCCCCGAGGGTTCCAGCAAAGGTGCTCTGGCGACTGGAGCACGTGGCAGGATGTGGCATGGGGTAGAGGCCGGTGACGCAGACCCAGGGCTACTGCTTCACAGGGTTTAAGTCAGCATGAGAAGTTGGGGTTTTGTCCTAACTACTGGGGGATGGGAAGCCATTGGGGATTTAAAGTAGGGGACAGGCACGATCTCATTTATGTTTTGAAATGATCACTCTGGTTTTGTTAGAGCAGATGCCACTAGCAAACTGCAAACTTGCTGGAGTTCTCCAGTTGCCAACACACACAGCCTGCCTGGAATATCCAGTGCTGTCTGTACTGGTGCTATTCCGGCCATATACAATGCACTGGATCTAGGACGATTTTAAATGTGTAAAGTTTTATAGTGGTGTCATTATACACAGACGCATACCTCGTGAGTATTCCTTTATGAGACATGTGGACAAGGTCCAATCTCATCTAGGGAAGATACAGAGCCTTGAGTAAAACTGGCACCATTACAAACCATCCTGAATCCATCAGTTACAAAACCTGCTCCTAATAAATTGCATAAAGTAGAGAAGTTAAATGCAGGAGCCTCAGAAGCGTGGCCCCATTGGCCCAAAGGAATATTAACAGATTGGCATTTGAGTGTTGATGTTTCTCAAGCTTCGGGCAGCATCATAATTCAACACATGGTTTGGTGTGACAACATTTAGTGTGATATGTTGAGTCTGAGATGAGTATGTCATATATAAAAGAGAGAAGAGCTAGCTAGAGCTCAGAAAGGAAAAGGAGAACAGAAATTGAGGAACATGTATTCAAGCATGATAGGAAAGAATTTGGAAGTCCTGGAGTTGAATCGCAAAGGACAGCTTGAATTTAGGACTTTAACATTCTGCTTAATCTCTGAAATAACTCAGGCTGCCTGTGGGCTGATGCATCTGGTCCAGGTGTCATGATATAACCGTGTAGTTCCACGGACCGTGGATTAGTCCTTTAAATCACTTTGTGCCACAAGCAAGAAGGGGCTCCCTGAAGGGTAAGCTGTGCTAGACCTTGGAGTGGAGATGTCTTGGTGTTGGAAGGCAAGGATGCTTTTAAACATGCCTGTGGGAAGACTGGAATGTACGCAGAGGCCAGCCCAGAGGGAGTCCCCCTCGCCCCCTGTTACGATGACCAAGCAGGGACAATCTGAGCATTAAGATAAGGGATTTAGGCAAACGGCACAAACTAAGTCTGTAAATGAGCTTGAGTCTGTAAGGCTATTGAAAAATGAAAGTTAGCATGAAGGATGCCAGAGGAAGTTGGAAGACACAGCACCAATTTTCCATATGGTTTACTGAAGGAGATTGATTAAGCCACGTGGCTAGAGGCTCACACCTAAGTTGTGGCCAACACCCAGGTCCCAATCCAAATTTTTGTTGACTTGCTCAACTTGTTTGCTTAAAGGATTCACATGCATGCAGAATCGCAGTGTGATGTTTATTTGGTTGTACCGTGTTCGATGTTTGCTGTAAAGCAAGGGGAGGGGGCGTGTAGTGATCTGCAAGACTTGTTTCAAAGGCTTAGCAAGCACCTGCATACACTCAGACCCACAAGACCCAGATTTGGCCATTATAAACTTTTGGATGACATGTCAACCAACACTGCCCTTTGCCCAAATAGGCTTTTGTCACTAGGGAAAGGGTAGGTATCCTACCAAAAAGAAATCAAGGTTCCTGGAGGAAAGGTGAACAGGGATGGTATTGTTGTCCTGAGGCCAGAGCAACTGACACCCCGGGCTATACTGAGCCAACAGATATGTGTGTGCGTGGGTGTGTTTTGAATCTCACAGGTTAAAAAAAAAGTAAATTATTGTAAAATTTAAAATTAGGAGATTTTATATATAATCCTGATTTTTAGTTTCTTTAAAAAAATTGAAAGATCCTCACGGGAGGCTGGAGTTGAGTAGGGACCTCCCTCTCTAAACAGAGCTGGCCACTCTAGTGAGCCCCGGTCCCACCACGCCCCATTGTCTCTTATTTAAATCATCTTCTTGAACTCTGTGGACATTTGAGTTTTTAACCCCTATTGGTGATACCAGCAATAAATACAACAACAAAACAATAAGGGGTCATTTTTACCACTGCCCTGAGGGTGAATAAATTGCCTGAGGTCACAAGCTCTGCAGGGACTGAGAGTTGGTTACCCTGTCACGCATTCTCCCCTTCCTCATTACAAACAGAGCCCTATTACTATGATTTTTTTGGTAGAGATGGGGTGTCGGGGTCTCACTCTGCTGCCTCCTGGGCTTAAGTGATCCTCCCGCTTCAGCCTCCCGAATAGCTGGGACCACAAGAGTGCACCGTGCCTGGCTTAGAACCCTATTTTATTTGGAGCAAACTGCCCAGTTGAAAGAGTCTGTTTCCCAGCCTCCTTGCAGTTAGATGTGGCCATGTGATTAATTAAGTTCTGGCCGGTGACATGCAGGCAGAAGTGTTCTAAGGACCATTTTTAAAAGCATCCTTAAAATGGAAGGGCAAGTCCTTTTTGCCCTCTTGTCCTCATTCCTCATGCCTGGAATGCAGATACGATGGCTGGAGTTCTTTCAGCCATATCGGACCATGAAGCGACCCTGCAAATGGAAGCCAAGAATTTCAGAATAGAAAGATGGGAACTGGATTTTCTGACGCATGGGCGGATCCACCATACCAGTCCTGACCCACATTCTGTCAGACTTCTCTTATGACAGCTGACAAATCACGTGTGTTGGAGTCAGTTCTCAGCCACTGTAACTGATGCCGTGGCGAGGCCAGGATTCACACACAGTCTGCCTGACACCAGCGCCTGGGCTCTTACTGGTTTCTCTACCCAGCTTCCTGGTCCGCGTTGCAATAACAGCCGTTCCCAGACTTTCCGTATTGCCTGAAGCTGCCTTCGACACCCGCTTCCTGCCTATTGGCGTTGGAGGAGCAGTCGGACCACATGCTTGGGCTGGCTAATGGCAAGTGGCAAGTGGCCGTCTTCCAATTCTACAGAAACCACAAAACTGACCCAAGCAAGGGCAGTTTGGGAGTCCCTTGGTCGGGGCCTGCAGTTCCATATGTCACCTCGCTATGAGAATGGTAGCCTCTGAGCTTCCTTTCTGGGCTGCCCTCCAAGGCCAAATGGCAGATAAATAATGTCTGCAACAACGACCAAAGGGGAGCGGGTCCTTCAGGGAGACCCCAACAGTCTGCCGAGGCTGCCACCAGCTGCTACTCTTTTTTTACTCATGTGTAGGGTGTTCCTATAGTGACAAGTGTCCTTTTAGTTCAAAGTAATGGATCTCTCTTGTTTAAGTGGTTGGGATTATTAATTTTGCTTTTGGCACAAGAAAAACCCACACCATCAGATATTGAGATGTCTCTGGGGGTTGTGAATGGATACAGCCTTCTGGTTGGAAAATTCTCAGTTTATGCTCAAGTCTGTCCAATCTTAAAAACAGTGATGGTGATAATGTTAACAGCCGTGAAGCCGCCTTTCTTCTTGCTTCCTCTTCTTCCAATAGCGACTTCAGCCCCTCCTCTCCCTCATGCCCCTCCTCTTGCTGCTCACCTGGGGGCATCTGCCTCCATCCCCCTCCCCACTGCCCACCCCGACAGTTCTGGTTAATGTCATCGGCTACCTCCAGTTGCTAATCTGATGACTATTTTTTAGGTTTTTATTTTATTGGAACTCTCTGTGGAGTTCTTTGCTCTCAACCACTCCCTCCTTGAAATATTTTCCTCTTTCGACTTTCTGACAATAAGGCCTCTTGATTTTCTTTCCATCTCTCGGACCAATCCTTCTTTGGTCTAAAGCCCATCCATCCTTGGAGCTCATCCTCCATGGCCTCCCCGCCTTCCCTCCTCCTCCTCCTTTCTCTCCCACTGTACGCGCTGTCCTCAGGCCCTCCCTGCAATCCCCTAAATGACCCAGTAGCATTGGAATCACACGCCGCCCCGTGCCTGTCTATGTGCCCACAGACATCCCTGCGCCCACTGTGCACAAATATGTGTTTGTACCTCCAATTCCCCCACAGGTGAGCCCACGGCACATCCATGTTCCCCACACACATACACATGGATGGACATGCACACAATTCCCACACACAGCTGTGGCCCTGTGTCCACACTCATAACCCCTCCCCCATGCTCACACAGGTGGGATTCCCCCCACCCCCCTGGCACACGCACACATGTGCAAGGACATGCATGGACACACTCACCTGCTGGTGTGGGCACGCACTGCACTGCACACACTAGTTTGGGAGGCCTGAGTGACAGCTGTCAAAATGCAGCGCTGTGGGCATCTGTCGAAGTCGCTGCTGCAGGGCAGGAGGAATTACGGCTCCGGTTGCGTCAGCCTCCAGAGGGGAGAGGTGAGCCTTTTCTCTTTTCTCTTTTTGGGGCCAGCCTTCTGAAGTGCCATGAATAAGTATTCAGTTGCCTTCCCTCCCCAGAGACCAGGTTGCTCTCTAAATACCAAGGTGGGAAAGTGGAGGCTTAAAAAGGTCATTATCAAATATGGAGAGGGTGGTATTTAGCTGGCAAAGTGGCTCCTGGAGGAGAGACCTCAGGCCCCAGCAGGAAGCCTTTGTTGTCAGCCGCATTGGCTGCCCTGGGTCCTGGAAGTGGGAGGAGCAGGAGGCTCCATCCTCCAGGGCAGAGCTGCCCCTTGAGCTGGGGGGCACAACTCCCCAAGGACAGGAGTAGGGCTGTTGGGATCACAGCTGGCTCTGGATGGGAAGGAGTGGTAGCCTTAAAGGTGGTGATTTTGGGGATGGGGGACCCAAGAGAGCTCCCCACTTTTCCTGGGGAGCAGGTGGGAGGAGGAAGGGCTTCAGTTGCCACCCTAAGGCCACAGGGGCCGGGCAGGGGCCCAAAAGCCCATCCCTCTGCCTATTAAAGAACACCTCCTTTCTTTCCTCCTTTTGCAACTAAGGTGGGGGAAAACAGCTCACATAACAGCTTGGGAGGGCAATTCCTTTTAGGGTCTTTGTTTAGGGAAATACCTTCCTAAGCTGCCTGGGCTAGAAGGTCAGATCCTGAGGGCATTGAGTTGACAGTAACCAAAATAATAAGAACGAAAAATTGGCTAAAGTGTTCTGCATGAGAAAGTGAGAGGAATTGGTTTTTCTCCAGCGATGGTGGGCCGAGAGAGAAGAAAGGCTTTGGGGAGGGGGCAGGGGAGAGCTGGGCAGGAGTAGGAGACTGGGCGTGCTGGGTCTTCGGCATTCATCCCTCCGGGTCCTGTCCCCACCATTGGCCACCCTGCTCTGTGCCCACGCCTGACCTCCACGAGCACCTCTGACCTCTGCCTCTGGCTGCCACTTGGGTTTGGCCCAGGGGCAGGGATAAGAGGGCGGGAGGAGAAAGGGGTTGGGACATTCCTGGGCTCCCTTCCTGCGGCTGCGGGTCCTGTGGGAAGGCCCCCGACTACTGCTGTGTGCACAGTCCTGCCTCTTTCCTCCCAGCTTAGCCAGACCTCTTTACCAGGATGCCGGGATGATGTCACTGAAGATGGGGTGAGCCCTGGGGACAGGATGCTACTGTCTGCTTCTAGCTCGGGGTCAATACAAAGAGAGGAAGGGCTGGCACAGGTGGATGGTGACGGGGCCATGTCTGGGGCACGTGCTCGGGGAGTGGGTCATAAAAAGGAGGCTCATGACCCTGATGTGGGACCTTCTATGTGACAAAAACCTCAGAGTCACCAGGCCCCACTGCCCATGACCAGCGAGCTGCCCCTTGTGGCTGCTCAGGCGCAGCTGGTCTGCGCGTGCTGGGGGGAGGAGAGAGGAGGGGGTGGGAGAAGCCTTCAGGGTCTGTGACTTGGGGCTGGATTTATTTTTCTGGCTCCTGAAAGACAGGAAGGGAGGGGGGACAGGCAGAAGGGTGCCTTTCAGGACCCATTTTTTTCCCCCTGACTCGTGACGCATAATGCAATCAGATGACATTTAAATATTCATGTCATAAAAAGGATGCAGATGCAAGTGTGAGACTGGTGGGCTGGGTGGGGGAGGAGGAGAGAGGGCTCGAGATCCACACGCTGCCTTTGTAGAACGGGAGGATCGTAGGCGAGAAAGGGCGTTTGGGATCATCTAGTTTGACTCTCACCTGTGGCAAGAATTTCCTTCTGGCGTTCCTGAGGGGCGGGCCCCTGGGTGGGTACCTTGCCCACCACCGACTCACTCCTTCCCGGAGCAGCACTGTCCATCGTGGGGCAGCAATTTGTGCTACTGGGAATTTTTCCTTGGATGGAGCTAAAACCTCCATTGCTGCCCTCGTTAGTCTCCGCAGTGGTTCTAGTCCTGGCCCCGGACCACCTAGGATGTGGCCACTCCACTGTCCCCTGACAGCTCCCAGTGATCTTCAGCAAGCGACTATGTCTTCCTAGCTCCGAGCTAAGCAACCCCCAAGTCCCTCTGCCCTTGCCCAGACCTTTCTTAAGGTGCTGCCAAAGAGACCCCTAGAAGAAGATGGGGAGAGAACTTGTATCCGCAGATTGATACTTCTCCTCAGGGGGACTGAGTCCCCTGGACTGTCCCCATGTCTGGACATTTGCCACCTGACTAGAGAGTCAGTGGGGGACCAGTGGGGAAGTGGGGTGGGGAAGGGAATAGACACTAGCTTGGGCATCAGGAGACTTGGGTTCTCGATCCGGCCTGGATACTCCAGGCTGTGTGACTTGGAGGAAGTCGCTTCACCTCTCGGAGCCTCAGTTCCTTCATCTGTAGGGTGGGAACACCTGCCTTACAAGGATTTCATGAGGATTAATGAACCAGGAAGAGCAGTGTCCTTTGGCTGGAAGGACCAGGACACTCTGCTGGGATGTGGGTTCTCTGAGCCAGTTCTTAGGCAGAGAGAGAAGAGAGGTGACACTTGGCGTACCTGGGGATCCAGGGTCCCTCCTTGCGGGCTCCAGGTGTCGGCTGCTCAGTGGTGTGGCTGCTCACGGCTGGGCAGGAGGTCTTCAAGGTGGGCCAGCAGACCCAGCTGTGTGCAGTGGAATAGACACATCCCAGAGCTACAGGGTGTGGATTTGCTCCCTCATTGGCTTTGTGATCTTGGGAAAAAATCCTAACTTCTGACCCTTAATTTTTCCATTTGAAAATCATGGCAAAAAAAATGGCCAGACCCTCCTGGGGACGTCCTAAAGATAAGGGAGGCATTAATGGGTTGAGTTTAACAGGAAATGGACCCGAATGTGCATGTGCGGGGCCTCTCGGAATACCAGGATGGGCGGGGCCACGGGGGGTGGAGGAAGGTGTCAACAGGGCACTGGCCTGGCCAGACCAGAACCATCCCTCCCTCCGGAGGGAGAAGCAGACCCCACCCCGTGCCTTAGAACCCAGGGCAGGACAGGACTCTGAGGACTGTAGTCCGGCGGCCCATGCAGTGTGGACATCCCCACTACGGACCCCAGCTGAGATTCTCAGCCTCGACTTCCTGACTGACGGGGACTCGCCGCCTCTCACGGCAGTCCGTGGCATTGCTTGAGGCGCTGATGGGCATTCTGCCTCATGCTCTGCTTTCTCCACTGTCCCCTCAGCTTCCTTGGCCCCAGTCAGGCTTGAGAAGGTTCAAGAAGCTTCTACCCTTGGGGCTGCAGGAAGGGGACGTCACGTAACAGCGGTGAGCAGGTGAGGCTCCGACCTGTCCCGGCTCAGACCTTTCCTCTCCTCGGGGATTGCTGCACACTTACACTTCCGCCCCAAGCTCCCTCCTGACCCAGCCTCCTACTTCACCTCCTTTGAGGTCTTCTTGGGACTGAGGCTACCTCAACGCCCTGTCCCACTGCACTGACCTGTGTCCGTCTCCGTCTCACCTGTCCCCCACCTCCGATGAGCACTGCTTCCCTTGCTGTTCGGTCACCCTCCCCCGGCCCTTGTCCCATCCCTGCCTCCTTCTCTCATGGGCCTTTCTCCAGGAGGAGCTGTCTCTCCTATCACAGCCTCTCTCTCCTGACTGCTTGCCTGCCGTAGCCTAGAAACCTCCTGCAGCCTCTTTCACTGTGAAAAGTAGCCAAGAAACAGGTAAACATCACCCCTCCCTGGACCCATGGCTCCCGTGGCTGTGACCGTGTATCTCATTTGCCCTGGAGCGAAGCTTCTTGAACAACAGGAACAACAGCCTCTATTCCCTGAACACACTTCCCCAGTGCCCCTGCCTGTGTAGCTGCTCTTCTGCTCCCATCAAGACCTTTCCAAGGTCACCAGTGACACCCTCCAAGGTCACCAGTGACATACTTGATGCTAGGCCAGATAGACTCCCCTTGGTCCTTACCTTGCCTGGCTTCCTGCAGCCTTTGGGACTGGTGATCATATCCACTTCCTTTTTTTTTTTTCATTTTTTGAATTTATATTTCAAAAGATTTAGGGGTAAAATGGTTTTTGGTTACATGGATGAATTGTATAATGGTGATGTCTGGGTTTTTAGTGTACCTGTCACCCAAATAGTGTACATTTCACCCAATAAGTAGTTTTCTTCCCTCACCCTCCTCCAAGTTTCCCTTCCTTCCCTCCCTGCTTCTCAGTCTCCCATGTCCCTTGTACCACTCTGTGTGCCCCTGCATACCTGTGGCTTAGTTCCCACTTATAAGTGAGAATATGCGGTGTTTGGTTTTCCATTCCTGCATTACTTCACGTAGGATAATGGCCTCCAGTTCCAAGCAAGTTGCTGCGAAAGACATTACTTCATCCTTTTCTATGGTTGAGTAGTATTCCGTGGTGTATATGTATCACATTTTCTTAATACGCTCCTCGGCTGATAGGCACTTAAGTTGGTTTCATATCTTTGCAATTGTGAATTGTGCTGTGATAAACATACAAATGCATGTGTCTTTTTGATATTAATACTTTTAGTTCTTTGAGAAATCTCTACACTGTTTTCCATGGAGGTTGTACTAATTTACATTCCCACCAGCAGTGTATAAGTGTTCCCTTTCCACTGCATCCACCACCAACATCTTTTGTTTTTTGGCTTTTTAATAATGACCATTCTGACTAGTGTAAGATGATATCTCACTGCAGTTGTAATTTGCATTTCCCTGGTGATTAGTGATGTTGAACATGTTTTCAATGTTTTTGGCCATTTGTATATCTTCTTTTGAAATATGTCTGTTCCATGTCGTTTGCTTACTTTTTAATGGGATTATTTATTTTTTTCTTGCTAAATTATTTGAGTTCGTTGTAGATTCTGGGTATTAGTCCTTTGTCAGATGTATAGTTTGGGAATATTTTTTCTGATTCCATAGGTTATCTATTTACTCTATGGATTATTTGTATTTCTGTGAAGAAGCTTTTAGTTTAGTTAAGTCCCATTTATTTATTTTTGTTGCATTTGCTTTTGGGATCTTAGTCATGAGTTCTTTGCCTAGGTCAATGTCCAGAAGACTTTTCCCCAGATTTTCTTCTAGAATTTTTATTGTTTCAGGTCTTATTTCTAAATCTTTGATCCATCTTGAGTTAATTTGTGTATATGGTGAGAGGTAGGGACCCAGTGTCATTCTTCTGCATGTGGCTATCCAATTTTCCCAGCATCATTTATTGAATAGGATGTCCTTTCTGCAGTGCATATTTTTGTCTGCTTTGTTGGTTGTAGTTATTTGGCTTTATTTCTGGGTTCTCCCTTCTGTTCCATTGATCTATGTGCCTATTTTTATACCAGTACCCTGCTCTTTTGGTTACTACAGCCCAGTAGTATAATTTGAAGTCAGGTAATGTGATGCCTCTGGATTTGTTCTTTTTGCTTAGGATTGCTTTGGCTATTCAGGCTCTTTTTGGCTCCATATGAATTTTAGAATTGTTTTTCTCTAATTCTGTGAAAAAGGATATTAATATCTTGATAGGAATTGCATCAAAGCTGTAGATTGCTTTGGGCAGTATGGTCACTTTCACAATATTGATTTTTCTAATCCATGAGCATGGATTTGTTTGTGTCTTCTATGATTTCTTTCCTCAGTGTTTTGTAGTTCTCCCTGCAGAGATCTTTTACCTTCTTGGTTAAGTGTATTCCTAAGTTTTTTGGGTTTTCTTGCAGCTATTGTAAATGGGATTGAATTCTTTTTTTTTTTTTTTTCTTTTTGAGACAGAGTCTCACTTGGTTGCTTTGGGTAGAATGTAGTGGTGCCATCATAGCTCACTGCAACAACCTCAAACTCCTGGGCTCAAGCGATCTTCCTGCCTTGGCCTCCCAGAGTGCTAGGATTACAGGCGTGAGCCACCGTGTCTGGCTGGGATTGAATTCTTGATTTGATTCTCAGCTTGGCCATTATTGCACACGCACTTTCTTTGGACGTGCTTTGAAGGCACCGCTGTCTCCTGGATTTCTGTCCACAGTCTGGCCCCAGCTTTTCAGCTCATCCTTATTATAGATAAGGCTCCTATGTGTTGATGCACTTGGTCTTCTCTTTTCACTCCTCACACTTTCCCTGGGTGAGTCCATCCATTGGGTGGCTATGGTTGCATCCGTATGCCAAGGACTCTTGACTATCTCCAACCTGGGCCTTTCTCCTGAGCACCAGACCTACATATCCAACCGCCCACTGGACATCTCTATTTGGGTGCCCTTCAGGCTCCCATGTTCAACACAAAGCTCACCATCTTCTTCCCCAGGCTCTCTGTGTCAGGCAGTGTCACCTCTATCAACCACCACCCAAGCCAGAGACTTGCGAGCCCCCTTTGGCCCCCTCATCTCTCTCGCTCTTCTACTTCCATCCAATCAGTAGGCCCTGCCAGGTCAATCTGCCCCTTCTTTTCTGTTGTGAGTACAATCTCTCCGGTCCAGGCCCAGCAGCGTCTCTTGCCTAGATACTGACACAGTCCCCCACTGGCACCCCACCTTCTATCTGGTCCCCTGGTCCCAGCAATACCAGCAGTGCTCTGCCCCAGGGAGGAAGTGAGGTTTCTGCAGAGGTCATCAAGGCAGGCCTCTGGCCCTCCCATCCCTTGAACCCTGGTGGAACCTGGACAGACCTGGAGTTCTGATTCCTTGTGAATCAGGTCTTAGCCTTGGGGATAAGGGGTACATGCATGCATGTGTGGGCATGTGTGTGCTTATGCTGCCTGGGCACTATGTGTGCATGCGTGTGTGTGTGTGTCTTTGTATGTGCTGGAGAGGGAAGATGATTAAGGAGGGGCTCCTATCCCCAAGGTCCCCAAAGATGTTTCCCAAGAGCCTGTCTCCTGCTCGTCGCCTGCCCACATGGGAGAACAAAGCTCTTTCCAGCTGACTGCGCCCGTGTTAGCTGAGACAAGAGTTGTACATCTCAATTTTTATCACACGAAAATGAGATAAAGAATGCTAGCATGGATGCCGAGGAGACGAAACTGAACAGATGACTATTCCTTTACTGTGGAGACCCCTCATTCCCTCCACACCTCCCAGTAGAGCTGTCCCTGTTGAAATACAAGCACTTTCTCTCTCTCTCTGTCTCTGGGGCCTTCAAAGAGGGTGTCGTGGCTCTTACATCTTAAAACACAGGGAGAGTTAAACGTGCGACAGTGGCAAGAAAAGCAGCTCCGAGACGCGTTGAGTGTGTGCTGCCAGCCCGCGCGGCGCCGCCTTCACAGTCCTGCCTTGATGTGCTGCCTTGACTAGACAGAAGATGTTTTCCTTCTCGATTAGGAAAAAGCCACAGCTTCACGCCTGCCTGGGCGGTGGCAGTGCTGGAATTAGCACTGGGGGAGGGGACCAAGGTGACAACTGTCTCCCTTGTCTTGCTTTCAGCCCTGGCCTGGCCCAGACGAACATTCTGGCTTCCTTGCGGTCTTTCTCTCCCTCCCTCCGTCCCTCCCCTCCACTTAGTCACATAATCAATATGAACTTGAGCCGCTTTCTATCTGTGCCAGGCCCTGTGGTAGATCTGAGGTCCCAGAGGAATAAGATGTGGTCCCTACCCTGGGGGAGCTCAGGGCTAGACAAAGAGACTGATGGAAAAATAAATAAACCCAGATGACAGCGAGGGTCTTCCTGCCCCTAAGATCTAGGTCAGAGCGGTTCAAACCCCCATTCCACAGACTGAACTCCGAAAGTCTCCCAGGGTTCCTGCAAATTCCTGGAGGGCTTCTCACGTACAGTGGTTAAGAGCACAGACTGGAGTGGACTGCCTGGGTTCAAATCCCAGCCCTACATCTAGCTAGAGCGCCCGGTGTCGCCCGGTGTCACTCAGCGGCTCTGTGCCTCCGTTTCCACATCTGCAGAAAGCGGATAATAATAGTACCGACTTCCTAGGGTGTTGTGAGAATTAAATGAATTAGTTTATGTGCAACGCTTAGAGCAGAGCCTGGTGCATCCTAAGCACTATGAAAGATTAGCTCTTATTGTCATTGTCATTGCTAGCTCTGGGCTCCTGCTTGCATTGAATTAATTCAGTTTATGCATCTTCTTACCCCCTGCTGGTGTTGTCGGTTTCACCCTGAGTCAGCCCAGACATGGACCTCGATCCTTTTCTTTATGTTCCATTAAAAAAAAAAAAATCAGCCTCACCCCTAAAACAAAGCGTGGCTGGGCACACAAAGTCTCTGTGGGTAGCCAACATTTCCAAAGGATGGGGAGAAGAAGGAATTTATAGATTGCAAAAATGCCAGCAGTGCAAAAGTCCATCTTTGATATTTCCATTCTTGAAAGCCCCTCAGCTGTTTCCACCACCTGAGCTTCTGCCTCCTGTTACATTGTTTTATTATTTTCCCCTTTGCTCCCTCCCTCTGTCCGCTCCCTCTGAATTCCCACTTGTTCCCCATGCAGAGCAGTTTAGCTATCTCTTTTGGTTCCTTGTCCCTTGTCAAATCCTACTCTTAGGATGTTACTGCCCTATCCAAGTGCCTTATCAAGGTGTTTTCTTATACAAAGACATTTGCTTCCCTAAGAGCAATTCTGGTGTCAGATGTCACATCAGCCAGGATCCAGCCAGGAAAAGAGAAACAGAGAAAGCTCTTTCAGTGTCGAGACAGAAGGGATTTAACGCAGCGTGTGGGTTACAGACGGTGGCGTGGCTGCTCCGGTGGAGACTGTGGAGAACTGTGCTCCTGCTGGTGCAGAGCCACTGTCCCAGGCCCTCAGGTGCCCCCTTCCCTCTCCCCATCCAGTCACTGGCAGGTTCCCCGGACACGGCAGGGAACCTCCAGGATCTGCCCCAGGGCGTCTCTCTCCCGCTGTTAGATATTTGGAATGTCACTGCAGTCTGGATGCACAGGGCAAAGGGGTAGCAAAGGCAGATGTGGTCACTGTGGAGGACAGAGCAGGCAGGCGAGACCGGAGGCTGAGTGGCCAGACCAGGCAGAAATCTGACACCTGATGCTGGTTTATTTCTCAGCAGCACCCTCCCACAGAGGGTGAGACCTGTGGGGAAACTGAGACCCACGTCATAGAGCAAACGAGGGCCAGCTGGGGCCCCTGAAGCCCAGCTGAGTGCTCTCCCCTGACATCTGTCCCACACCTGTACTGTAACCACATCACGGCAGCATCAGGAGGAGGAGACGAGGCGGGAGGAACCAAAGGTGAGCAGAATGTGCTGGAGGCCAGGACGAGTTCCCTGCAGGGCAAGCAAGGCCGCAGGGGCCTTTGAGACACTGCAAAGGCAGCCACCGCGGAGCAGTCAAGGGCGCACACAGCCCACTTCCGTGAAGGAAGGGGTGGGAAGCACTTCTAGGGTGGCACTGGGGACAGGGAACCAGCCCTCAGCCTGACATGGGGGCTGGCTCACTGCCGGCTGAGCTCAGCTCATCTTATAAACACACAGCCCGTTGGAACCAAAAGGCGTCAAGTGGAGATGGGGCGTCTGGTCCTTCTAGGATTAGTCCAGGTCAATCTGGTTCTTGTTTAAAAGTAACAGGCATGAACTTTGGGCGACTTAAGCCAAAGGGCAATGACCAGAAGTCTTTGAGGTTGTCCCAGATTCAGGAGGAGATGTTAGGACGGGCCTAGGAACAGGCAGGAGCTGAGGTGGTGATGGTGGGCCAGGCGGACAGAAGGTGGTCTCGAGGCCAAGGTCATGTGCTTGACCTCCAGCCGTGCCCTCTGCCTTGGCAGCCCTCAAGAGTCACATGGGAGGGTGAGCTGAGGTCCCACGCCCACTCCCTGGCTGTGCAGGGTCAGGAGAAAGAAAAACTCTGCTTCCAGACCGAGAGTTTTTTCTTCCCACCAAGACAATATTCAATGAGGGAGAGGTAACTCCCTGCCCCTACCCCCAAAATCTGAGTGATGTTGGAAAAAGGGCCTTGGGGAGTCAACGCCCAACAAATGCCCACTGACTGGAGCTCCCTGGGCCTTCCCTGGTCCCCAGGGACCCCCTCCACCCTGTGCTCCCCATCCTGTGCTCCCCATCTCAGTCCCCAGGGACCCCCCTCCACCCTGTGCTTCCTGTCCTGGTCCCCAGGGACCCCCTCCACCCTGTGCTCTCCATCCTGTGCTCCCCATCTCGGTCCCCAGGGACCCCCCTCCACACTGTGCTCCCCATCCTGGCCCCCAGGGCCCCTCTCCACCCTGTGCTTCCCATCCTGGTTCCCAGGGACCCTCTCCACCCTGTGCTTCCTGTCCTGGTCCCCAGGGACCCCCTCCACCCTGTGCTTCCCGTCCTGGTCCCCAGGGACCCCCTCCACCCTGTGCTTCCCATCCTGGTTTCCAGGGACCCCCCTCCACCCTGTGCTTCCTGTCCTGGTCCCCAGGGACCCCCTCCACCCTGTGCTTCCCATCCTGGTCCCCAGGGACCCCCTCCACCCTGTGCTCCCCATCCTGTGCTCCCCATCTCGGTCCCCAGGGACCCCCCTCCACACTGTGCTCCCCATCCTGGCCCCCAGGCCCCCCCCTCCACCCTATGTTCCCCGTCCTGGTCCCCAGGGACCCCCTTCCACCCTGTGTTCCCCATCCTGGTCCCCAGGGCTCTCCTCCCTCCCTCCAGCTGTCCTAGGGACACAGTTTTTCATTTAAGCTGCCGCAATATCTACTGAGACAATCATCTCTCCCTCTCCACTTTCTTTTGGCAGCGTGTTGCTGTTCACTCTGCAGCCAGGACATATTTAAAAGAGAGAAACTTTAAATTAACTTTGGGAGAGTTTAAATGAAAGAAAACAAACGCTCACTATTTTCACAGGTAAGAAAAGGGCTCCTGGTTCCTGGTGGAGAATTATGGGCTTCCCTTCATTTTAGAGCTGGGAAGAAAATAAGGAAGTTTTTCTTTCGCTCACCACCCGACACCCCACCAGCCCCCATCCACACCCCACCAGCACGTGCCAGGTTAATGGAATAGGAGCTGTTGGCCCAGCTCCCCAAGGACAAGCCTGTCCTCCCCTGGATCCAGGCAGGGCTTGCTTATGGGAGAGGTGGGAGGGAGCCGGGCCCCAGACCCGGGATTATTGCATTCTCCT
Source organism: Eulemur rufifrons (assembly GCF_041146395.1). NCBI lineage: Eukaryota > Metazoa > Chordata > Mammalia > Primates > Lemuridae > Eulemur > Eulemur rufifrons. The sequence goes on from NC_090990.1 coordinate 25,689,040, forward strand.
CCCCAGAGTCCCAAGCCTCTCTTCTGGAGGAGGTGCAGTGGGGAAGGAAGGCAGGAGGCCAGCTCAGCCTCCACCTGTAGGCTGCCTGCTTAACCTGGGGTCCCCCGAGAAAGGGCTGTCCTGTCCAGGCCTTTGCACTGGCCCTGAGACTCTCTTGGGATGAGCGACTCTCTGATGAGGTCCTCTCTGGTCCTCGACCCTGTCTTGGGGCTGCTGAGGTGGCAGGAAGGAAGATCTCCTTCCATTGCTTCCTCTGCCCAATGCCACCTGTCCCAAGGTGGGCTGGGATCGAGCACAAAGATGGGTATCAGCCACTGTGCTGGGTTATGGAGCTGCACCAGAGCTTCAGGGCTTCTGCTCAAGCTCTCTCTCCCCTCCGCCTCCCTCGTCTCTCCCTCCCTGTCTTCTCCTCTGGTTTAGGCTCTTGGGAGGACCAAGCTGTTGGGCTCATCCCAGGTGAGCATCTCCAGAGCGTCCCACGTGTTGAGACGGTCTGGGGCTGCCTCCTGCTCAGGCGCTGTCCCTCCCACGGGGAGCAAGCGACGGATGGTTCTGCTCTAGGCACTGGGACAAACATTCTTTTTCTCTTCTTTCCTGTCTTGCTTGCTTGCTTGTGGTGAGATTTACGGGGGCAGGCATTTGGGGTGCGGATGTGGGGGGAGGTGCCAAAGAGGCTGCCGGGTTTGTTCGCTGTTGTCAGCCGCAGGCTTGGCTGGGATGCAGACAGAGCTCCTGAGCTCCTGAGCTCCTTGCGGCCCAGCTCGGGCCCTCAGACAGCAGCTGGGGTCCGGGGCTGAAGCCTCATCCTTGGGGAAGCCCCCCTGCAGCCCCTCTTGTCCAGCCTCCGCAGCAGCTGGCTGCTCAGGTTCAGAGGTTCTGTCCCTGCCACCTGTATGAAACATCAGCTTCAACTGCTCTTACTACCGGCCAGGTTCAATGCGACGAGTCCCACTGATGTTGTCTCTCTCTTATTTTTTACTGTGGTAAAATATACATAATATAAAATTTACCACCATTCTTAAGTGTACGATTCAGTGACGTTAAATACATCCACATAATTGTGGAACCGTCACTACTGTCTAGTTCCACAACATTTTTATCACCCTAGACCCCTCCAGGAGCCACTGCCTAACCCCCTAGACCCCTCCAGCCCCTGGCAACCACTGGCATGGTTTTAGAGTAGTACTATGTTTAACTTTTTGGGGAAACTCCAAACTGTTTTCCATAGTGGCTGCACCATTTTGCATTCCCACTAGCAATCACGTTCTTGCCAATACTTATTCTTTTCTCTTTTCCCAAAAAATTTTTATAGCCATCTTGGTGTGAAGGACCTTGTAGCATTTATTTCTCACAATAATCCCATGAAGCAAGCCCTTTTAATTACTCCCATTTTACAGATGAGAGAATGGAGTTCAGAAAGCCTAAGTTAATGTGCCTCGATCACGCAGCTTGCAATGACCAAGTGAGGATTGAACTCAGTCCTGCTGACTCCAAAACCAAGGCTCCCCCTCACAAGGCTACACTGCGTCCCACCCCTACCCACAACAGACTCTACCTTTGATGTGGGGAGGAATAGAGAGGCAGAGTTAGCAAGTTGAACTTGACCAAGTCACTTAATGCCCCCAAGCCTTAATTTTTTCATCTGTCAAATGGAAATGATGCCTGTTCCATGGTGTCCAGGAAAATAGTCCATGGAGGGCTACATGGCTGTGAGGGAGGATTCTGGTTTGCTGAGGGTTCCAGACACTCATTCCAACACTAGCACAGCAGAGACTAAGCCACTGCTCCCAGGCAGACGGACAGACAGATACACAGACAGGCCCTTTTGAAGGACAGCACTGAGATGTGGAGGAGGTGGGGAAGCATTAGCATTAACACTAGCATTAGGGTGCAAAGAGTTTACCATTAAATAAACAAACAGATAAATAAATATCCTTTAATACTATTTGGATGATAAAAGCAATCCATGGTTTTTTTTGAAGCCAGGAAAATACAGAAAAGTGTAAAGAAGGAAATAAAAATGACGCACAGTTCTACCAGCTAGCAGCACACACTGTTAACACTGCATGTGTTTTCTCCAGTCTTTTCTTAGGCACATGTGCAGGGTCTGGGGGGGTTCCTGCCTATGCCCGAGTGTGTCCTGCTCTGGAATTCAGCCATGCTCCAGCATATCCGATGAGCTGGTGGCACAGGGCCACCACCATTTCTTCTGGGACTGAAGTGCTTCCTGGAAGAAAACTTATCCTGAGGGAGGAGGTGTCCAGGCAGGGCCCACTCAGCATCTGTGAACTCCCAGACACACAGAGCTGGGTCTGAATACCAGCTCCACCATCGGCGCATGAGGAACTTGGACCCATTTCCCTGCTTTACAATCTGTAAGGTGGGGGATAATAGTGGTGCCCAACGCACCAGCTGTTCAGAAGATTGAATGGGAGAACAATACATGTAACAAAGTACAAACTACAGTATTTTTTTTTAAGTTTTAATTTAATTTTTTTCTTTTTAGAGACAGAGTCTCACTCTGTCACCCAGGCAAGAGTGCAGTGTCACGATCGTAGCTCACTGCAATCTTGAACTCCTGGGCTTGAACAATTTTCCTGCCTCAGCCTCCTGGGTAGCTGGGACTACAGGTGTGTGCCACCATACCCGGCTAATTTTTAAATTTTTTTGTAGAGACAGGGTCTTGCTATATTGCCCAGCTGGTCTTGAACTCCTGGCCTCAAGTGATCCTCCTGCTTCGGACTCCCAAAGTGCTTGGGTTAGAGGCATGAGCCACCATGCCTGGCCAAGAAACTACAGTATTTTCATATCCAGAAGCCACCAGCTATTTCTCTGTATAAACCAGAAACAAAAATGGAGCAGAGTTTCTTTGTTTGAGGAAGCTACGAGAGGCTTTCTCTGAGTAACGCAAATGTAAGGCCAGCAGGTAAACTTACTGAGAGGTAGCAAGACATTTTGGGGTGTGTGTGCACGTGTTGCCTAACAGGAGAGCTGGTACCCTGCATGCTCAGATGGTGCTGGCAGCATTCACACTTGTGCAAGGGCAGGTTTCCACTGGGCAGACAGGATCAGTTTTTAACAGCACCATCCTTTTCTTCTCTCCACTGGTGTTTAGAAGCAAGTCTGACCCTCTAGGGCTTTTGAATAATGCAGAGAAGATGAGGGCTGAGGCCTCAGGTTGGGGTCACTGGACTCTGAGATTAAAACTGGTGGGCACTTAACTAATTGGAAACATGCTAACAGATGTGTTTGTGTTTGTACCCTCGCCTGCTGGGCTGGGCCCTGATGGTATAGGCATGATAAGTGCTCGGAGTGCTTGGCACACACAAGGTATGCAATGCATAGACGTGGTTACAAGGCTGTAGGGCCAGGTGGGGGTGGTGAGGCTGAGCATTTCATGGGGATGAAACACAGATTTTCCCATGGCCCAGACCCATGGACACCTACGTATGTCCCTGGGAAGAGGGAGGGGACTTAAGCAAAAATACAAAGAGCAGTTTGAGTATAAACCCTACAAGACCTTGGGGACATTGACAGCACTCTCTCCAAGAGAGGAATGTGGCCTGCCTGCCTGCCCCTGTTCCCTTCCTCTAGGGGCTTCACCTCCTATTCCACCCAAGCCCATGGTCCGAGTGGGACATCACAGAATTCACCCTGATCCTCACGTGAGTGAGCACATGACCCAGGTCCAGCCAATCAGGAACTTTCCCTGAGAATTTTCAATTGGAACTAAGGGAAAGGAGCCAATCCTTCTCCGAAGGCAACGCCATGAGATGTGATCCTCCAAGTTGTTGGCAACCTCCCCTACGCTGTGGGAGAGAGCAGTCTGAGCAGGAAGGAACAGAGCCAACACATGGAGAGATGCAGAGGGGAGACACGGAGTGGGAGGGGGTGCTGGGGGGCATTCAGGCTCCTGGCTCTGGTCACTTCTGTAGTCCAAGCACACCCCTCCACTTCCCGAGGTTTGGACACGTGAGCCAACAAAATTTTCTTTTCATCTAGCTATTTAAAGTTGGGATTCGAGAACTTGAAAGTCCCTGGGTGCTAGATGATTCCAAATGCATTGATGGTGGTTTGGCTGCACACAATGGAAGCCTGTTGGGAGTCTTGGCGCCTGCTGAGAGGGGCAGTGCCCAGCCAAGGTGGTGTTTTCCCAGGGGAACGGCAGAGACACCCAGGAGAGAAGGCCAGTTCTACAGAAGACAAGCAGCATCTTCCACAGAAGGCAGATGCAGCAGGAAGTTGGGGGTGGTGGACGTAGGGCCATGCCATATAACTGCACAGAATTATTTACAGAATCCATCATATGTACACACAATCGATGCAGTCTGGTATTCTTTTTATTTCCACTTGACTTTACACCTTGGGCATTTTCCCTTAAAATTATGATTTGAGAATGTAATTTTAATGACCACGTAGCATTCCATCATATGAATCTAACATAATCTATTTAACAAATCCTCTAGTGCTGGGGATTATAAATAAATTGTCTTCATTTTTGGGGGGAGTTGTTTTAATTTTTTTTGTTATTGTGTACTATGCTGCTAGGAGCTTCCTTGGAAATAAATCTTTGTGCACATCTCTAATGATTTCCTTAGGAGAAATTGTTATAAATGAAATTGCCGTATCAAAGGGTATGGACATTTTAAAGCCTTTGATCCATATGAATAAATTGCCTTGCAGAATGGTTGTGACAATTCACACCGCCACCATAGGGTAGAAGAGTTTCCTTTCCTCTGAACCTTTGCCAGCCCTAAGTACTATCATTTTTTAAAAGCTTGGTTAAGGTGACAGGCAAAATGTATGTCTCATTGTTTTAATTTGAATTCCTTTTATTATAGTGATGCTGAAATTTTTCATATATTGATTGGCTATTTGTGGTTTTTCTATTGTAAATTTCTTATTTATGTCCTTTGCTCATCTTTCTAATGGGGTTTTCAGATTTTATTGATTTGTAAGAGTTATTCGCCTTGCCTGTGATATATGTTACAAATATTACTTCCCAGTTTCCCAGTTTATAGTTTGATTTTTAATTTTGTTTATGATATTTTTATCTATATAATGTTTTAATTTTTATATTTTCATATTTGTCATTCTTTTCCTTTGTGCTTGCTTCTTGTTAAAACAAATAGTGCTTAAAAATACCTTCCTTACTACAAAGCAGTAACTATTCACCCATATTTTCTTATGGTTCTTCTAAAATTTAATGGTTTAAACTTCCTCATCCATCTAAAATATATTCTGATGAAGATGAGGTAAGGTTCTAACTTTTACCCTCTCCAATTAGTCAATCATTTGCTCCAACATCATGTGTTAAATAATTCTTTATTTTATTGATTTTATTTTTATTTTTTACCACTCATTCGAAAGGGCACCTTATCACCCACTGAATTTTTTCTGGTGCTAGGATCTGTTCTGGGTTTTTTGTTAGGTTCCTCTGGTCTATTTGGCTATTCTTAGACTAGAACATAATTCAATTTATGGTTTTTTAAAAAACCTATATCAAGAGTCCTTATTTTTCAATAGGGAAATTTAATCCAGTTGTATTTGTTGTCAAAATTTATCATGCGATTTTGCATTCTCATTGTGTTTTTTTCCTTTTTCTTTTTCTTTTGGTCTGTCTTGTTCATTGCTGTATCTCCATTGCTAGAACAGTGCCTGGCAAAGAGTAGGAACTTAATAAATGCTTATAAAATTATGGAATTGTGAATTTAATATAGGATAAAGGTAACCATTTACATAAGCAAATAACCTCCTTTGCTTATCTTGAGTCAGTTGTCTAGCCATCCAGAAAATAAATAAATATAGATTCTTACCTTATATCATGCACAACAGATTTCAGATGAATTAAAAACTCAATTTTCAGAATAAACTAAACAAATCTTAGAAAAACTGTAGGAGGATATGTATATAACAGTGGAGTAGAAAAGATTCTCTTAAATAAGATGAAAAATGCAAAAGCCACAAAAGAAAAGATAGATTATTCTGTCTGCACCCAAATTTAAAATTTCATCACGATAAAAGATGTCATAAACCAAGCCAAATAAAGTAACACACTAGGAGAAAATACTTGCAATATATATAACAGACAATAATCTCAGCATAAATGAGATCCCACAAATCTGAAAGAAAAGTAAAACAAAATCAGTACAAAATAGGACAAAAGATATGAATTGGCAATTCACAGAAGGGAAAATGGCCAAAAATACATTAAAAATATTTTGATAATCAGGATCATAAAAACTAAAATGACAAGGAGATAGTTTTCACTCATTTGGTTAGGAAACATCAAGTGTGGATTGGCTAGGATGTAGGGAAGAGGGTGCCCTCGTACATAGCAGGGGCAAGTGTAAATTAGCAACATCCAAGGCAGTTGGGCAGAATCCATTAAAATTAAAAACAGTGCACCTATAGCCTTAGCTACTTGGGAAGCTGAGGTGGGAGGATCGCTTGAGCCCAGGAATTCAAGACTAGCCTGGGCAACATAGCAAGACCTCATCTCTACAAAAAAATGAAATGCAAATAAATAGCAGGGCATGGTGGCATACATCTGTAGTACCAGCTACTTGGGAGGCTGAGGCAGGAAGATTGCTTGAGCCCAGGAGTTCAATGCTGCAGTGAGCTGTGATCACACTACTGCACTCCAGTCTGGGCGACAGGGAGACCCTGTCTCTAAAAAACTAAAAATAAAAAATACACACACTCTTTGACTCAGCAATTCCACTCCTTGGTATTTACCTTCCAAGAATTACTTTCACATGTACAAAAAGAGGCAGATATAAAGATGCTTCTTTCATTCTTATAAGACTAAACAACTGTAAAGATTCTTATTGTTTTTCTATAGCGGAATAATGAAATAAACCGAGGAATATCCATAGCAAGAGTTTTTAACGCAATTAATTGTGCCATGAACCCGTCTGGCAGTCTGGTGAAGCCCCTGGATTCCTTCTCAGCATAATGTTTTTAGTACATAAAATAAAACACATAGGATTACAAAGGAAGCCAATTATATCAAATACAATTATCAAACTTTTAACAGTCAGATATCATGATATATGTATTCTTTTATTAATATATTTAATATCAAGATCTAGGGGCAAGTCTATTAACTACCGGACATTTGAAGTTGAGTGCAAACAACATTTTGAGATACCACAATAACGAATGTGATATGACAACATCTATGATCTCGGTTGGTGACAAGATGCTAATCCTGTTGTTTGTTGCCCACTAGATCTGTTTCCTATTGCTGCTGTAACGAATCACCACAAACTTAGTTTCTTATGTTACATTTCTGGTCCAAAATCGGTATCAATGGGCTAAAATTGAGGTGTTTCAGGGGCTGCGTTTCTTTTGGAGGCCCTAGGGGAGCACGTCTGCTCGTCTTTCCCAGCTTCTAGAGGCTGCGCATTCCTTGGCTAGTGGCCCCGATCGTGGCTTCTGCTTCCGTCATCTCGTCTCCCTCTCAGACTCTCACTCTCCTGCCTCTCTCTTACAAGGACGCTTGTGATTACGTCGAACCCACTGGGAGAATCCAGGATAATCCCCCCATCTCAAGATACTTGGTTCAATCACACCTGCAAAGTCCCTTTTGCCTTGTTGGGTCACATGGTCATAGATTTGGGGAATTAGGACACGGATATATTTGGGGGCCATTTTTCTGCCGACCACTCCTGCATTCATAACTAAAGGAAATGCTAAGTCACAGTTAGAGTTTAGTAAAAATAAAGATGCAAAACTGTCCTGCTCAAGTTCATAGACTCCTCCTGAATATACCCATGAACCCTAGATCTACAGTACTGATACCCAGTAAATTGCCATCCAGAAAGGTCGTACCGATGGACACTCTTTCAACAGGCTATGAAAGTGGCCGTTTCCCTCAAGCTGTTACTGATATCAGGTTTTATCATTAAAAAAAAAAAGGGAGGGAAAGGAAAGTTAGAAAGAAAGAAGGAAGGAAGAAAAGAAGGAAGGAAGGAAAAAAATCTCTGCCAATTTAAAAAGGGGAAAGACACATATAACTGAGAATTTGGCTCTGGCTAGACATTATACTACCTTTTAATCTCAAAACTTGCTTGAAATTTCCACACCATATTTTGGTATTTATAACTCTAGAGCAGAGGTTGGCAAACTTTCTGAAAATGGAAGATAACAAATGTTTTATGCTTTTCAGGCTATATGGTCTCTGTTGTAGGTACTCAATTCTGCCATTGTAGTGTGGGAGAGCCGTAGACAATATGTAAACAAATGAGGCTGGTGTAGACCTTTATTTACAAAAAAGCAGTGGTGGGCCTGAATTGCTGTATAGGTCGTAGTTTGCCAACCCCTATTTTACAGCTGCACTTTATATTGAAAATATAATTCAAGCCACATATGTAATTTAAATTTTTCTAGCAACCATATTAAAAAGGTAAAAAGAAACAGATGAAATTAATATATTTTATCGGCTTCAACATATCCAAAATATTATATTTCAACAAATCATCAACATAAAAATTATTGGGATATTTTACAGTTTTTATTTTGTAGTATGTATTCACAATCTAGCATGTATTTTGCAATTTCAGTGCATTTCAATTCAGACTGGTCACATTGCAAGTCTCAGTAATCTTATGAGGATAGTGGTTACTGTATTGGACAGTGTAATTCTAAAGCACAAGTCTAAGCATGATTTTGTTTTTTTCTTTGCAGGAAACAATTTTTTTTTCTGTTAAAAAATTAAATTTAACTAGGATATGTTTAGGCCTTAATTTTTTTTTTTCAATATTTTTTTCTGTTATTTAGAGATTCCTTTCAAACTGTGGACCAGCTTTTTAACACAGGACACATTTCTTCTATTATATCTTTGATTATTGCTTTGGTTCTGTTCTTGTATGTATTTTAGAAGCACTAGTTATTTGGGTATTGGGTCTCAGCTATCTCTTACTTATCTATTTTAGTCTCTTTTTTCCTTTGCATTCTAGGGAAACTTAAAGTTTATCCTCCTCATCACTAATTCCATTTTTCTGCACTGTTTTTTTTTTTTTTTAATTTTTGTGGGCTTTTATTGAAGATACTGTATTATTTATAATATTTCCTCATCTAGCCCTCTTTTTATTTCTGCCCGCTCCTTTTTCATCTAAATCTTTTGTTTTATCACATCTAAACCTTTTATCACCTACTTTCTTCCCATTTTAAATTCAATTAATTGAACATAAAAATAAGCGTATTCACTTAACCCTCTTTTAAAAACCTTAATATAGTATCTTTAAAGTGTCTAGTGTATTTATCAGCACTGCCACAATAATGCTATGTAACAGACCACCCAAAACACCATGATGAGCAACAATATGTATTTATTCTCATGCTCACAAATCTGAAGGTTGGTTGGGGTACTTTAGCCTCGGGCTGTGGCCTGTGGCTCTGCTCTATGTCTCACTCTGGCCCAGTGGCCACCTGGGACATGCTAGTTTCATGACAAAAGTCAAAGCTCCCTGAGAGGCAAGAAGAAACACTCTATGGCGCTTAAGGCTGAAGCTCAAAACTCACACACTGTCACTTCTGCCCACATACCATTGGCCAAGCTGGTCACATGACCAAACTCAACTGGGTGGCATTTTATCACTTCACCTTTTATCACTTGTTTTAAAGAGCCAATTTATAAAACCACAGCGATATACTACTACATACCTATTAGAACAGCTAAAGTAAAAAAAACCAAACAAACTGACAACACCATGTGCTGGTGAGGCTGCGAAGAAACTGAAATTCTCATTTAATGCTGGGAGAAGTGCAAAATGGTACAGCCCCTTTGGCAAACAGCACAGCAGATTTTTATAAAGTTAAGTATACATCTACTATATGACCCGGCCATCCTGCCCCTAGGTATTTACCCAAGAAAAGTGAAAACTTATACTAAGTGAAAGAAGCTGGATTCAAAAGGCTACATACTGTCTCATTCCATTTATTAATCTATGAGATTCTGGAAAAGGAAAAACTATAGCAGCAGAGAACAGATGAGTCAGTTAATAAATGATTGCAAACAAAAGCTGGGGCTTTCTAAAAAGATCTTTTGTTTTCTTTATTAAATTGTTTTTATCAGAAGGTTCTTTTCCTTAGTATAAAGTGATGCAAACACTGTTTTATATTATGGTATATTTCAAAGTCTGTGCTGTTGGTTTTTTCCTCTCTCTAATTTTGAATGAAAAAAAATTTCTAAGTCTAGTGTTTAACCCTAATTAGAGAGGGTGATTCCTCTTTGGTTCTTCACAATCTACCTGGTTGTAGATTTTCTATCTGATTTCAGACAAGAAGGTCAGTTTTCACACTGGTTTTCCTATCATTCAGAGCTGGGCCTGGCCCAGCTGGTACCTCTGCAGGACCAGAAACAGTGTCTAAGGGGCACTGTCTGGGGTACCAGGGGAGCTAGTCCTAGATTCAGGAAATCCAGGTTTAGGAGATCATGTGTGATACCTTTGGTGAGGGCTTGAAAGAAAACTCTACTCAAGAAAGGGGTCCTAGGACAACAGAGACTCAGGCCTCCAGATTGCTAGGCTAGGTGACAGGGAGGGGCCAAAGGGAGGCAGGGGGACCAGGTACCATCTAGGCTTGCCAGCCCTTGGGCCCCCACTCTGCTTAGCTTCTTCTCTAATTGAAACAAACTTTCCTTGCCTTCTGCCATCAGCCCCAGCTCGGGTGCCCTGGACGCAGAGTGCGTGTTAATCATTAGCAGATTTATGGCTGCGCAGCCTGCATAGTTCTGCAGAGATGAGCTCCCCAAAGGAGGCTGATGGGTTTGGCTGGTGCCTCTTGCTTCCTCCCCTTGTTTCTGAAATCACCTCTGGGCAGTCAGTGACTTCCTCCCATCCTGTGGTCTACTCTGGGCGTGCAGGCAGCCCGCTGGTCTCCTCGGGCTGACCTTGTGCTTGGGGGATGCTGTGGGGCAGTGGCAACGTGAGGGCCCAGCGGGGCTAGGGCAGGGCCTGCTGTCCACCCCCTGCCCCGTGCTACAGGGCTCCTCTCCAGGTGCAGCGTTGACCCCTTATCCCTGAGCTCCACTTGCTTCCCGGGATCAAGCTCCCAGCTTGGCCTGTCTGGAATGTGGTCTTGGGCAAAGCCCTTCTCCTACGCCTCAGCCTTCCCTCCCCAATTACCCAGGGCAGTGACTAGTCCTGGGAGGGGAAAGGAGGATGGGGTGGTGGGTCTTGGACTGAGCGGGGGAGAGTCACCTTCGTCCTCTGGGCCTGTGTCCGTGGGGCCAGGACAGAGCTGAGCAGCACTGTGGGCAGCCCAGGGGCGCTGGGCCTGCAGATTCAGAGAAGCCACATCCAACAGCAGCTGTAGGTCGCTCCGTGTTGCGCTGCCCTTCCGTTACTCCCAAACCTTCAGCAGTGACCTTGTTAAACATCACGGCCTTGTCTCAGACACACTGGAAAACACAGTGAGAGGCTGTCCTCCCTGTTTAGGACAGAGTGGTAAGGGGAGGGGGTAGCCCCTGCTTTTGCCGAAGCCCCTTCCGTGGTATCAGCTGGCGCCCCACGGAGGTGGGGTGAGATGAGGCATTTGTGGAAGGGGGTGGCAGTGACATCTTTCTGAGCGAGTGTCAGACAGTGCACTGGGGGGCACTTCGCGGTGGGGTGGGCTCTTGCGAGGGTCGATGGTGGCTGACAGTCCGATTTACCGTAATTTAAAAACTCCTGGGAGTAGGGCCTCCTCTTGCAATATCCACCCGAGAAGGTAGGGACGTTCTGGTGACAGGTTATCACTGTGTGCTGTGCCGGCTCTGGGGAGGAGATAAGAGAGGCTTCCCAGAGGGGCTGTCATCTGAGTGACTCTTGCAGGGCAGCTCGGCGGCCAGCTTTGCCCGCACACATTTGTCTGTGTCTTAGACTATTTCTTTAGGGCAAATCCCCAGAAGTGAAATTTCTGTGCCAAAGGATATGGCGTCAGTCAAAATTCTGTTGGCTGTGGTGACAGAAACCCCTCCAGCGGCTTATGAGACCCTAGACACGGGTGGGTGGGGCTGCACGGGCTCCCCTGCAGGAGGGGACAGATGTGGCTTCCACCGGGGTGAGCGCCGGGACTCAGTGCTGCCGGGGGCCCATTCTCTCTCCCTGCATCTCTCTTCCCGGCTTTCCTCGGAGGTGACTTAATTCCCAGGCAGGCCCCACTCCCTGCGGAGCCCCTGGAAGCTCCAGACTTATCTCCTGCCAGCTCAGCCATCTGCACAGAAAGAGACTCTCTCTTTCCAGTTCACTCTGCACACGTCCCGGGCCGAGTCTCGCTGGACCAGCTTGGGCCCTGAGTTGGACACCGGGGCTGGGAGAGACAGTGCCTCGGCCAGCTAGTCCTGCGTCCCCACCCCCTCCCGGAACCTGGTGTGAGTGTTCACCCAAACCAGTGGACTGAGACTGAGGGAAGTGGGGCTTCCCGGGGCAAAACCAGGATCCTGGTACCAAAAGATGCTGCACAGCAAACTCCACCAACACCCGCCTCTAGCAGGGACATTTCTAACCCTCTCAATATTTAATCAGATTTTGTCCTCAGCAGTCACTAGTGGCTGCAGAGAAACCTGCTGGAGCAGAGGGTCAAGGGAGCCTACAAATCCACAAAGGAGTCATTTATTGGTGTCACATGGGTTCAAAGCCGCTGCCCGTCAGGAGCTGCCGGGAGCCCGGAATGGAGAGTGGCTCTGTGCGCTGGGCACTGTCTGGGCCCAGGGCTCACTGCCTGAGGGAGCTCCCATCGTGCGTGGGGGATGCACACGCAGGGATAACAGACGGCGAGTCAGCAGGTCACAGTGTGCCCGAGAGCACAGAGGCCGAGCCCTCTGGCGAGCCTTGGGTGGGGGGGGGTGTGCCTAGGCAGCCGGAGGGAGCAGGGGACCCACGGAAGGGGAAGGGTGACACAGGGCCATAGCTCGTGCTACTGCTCCCTCTCCTTTGTCTGGTCTGCCCTCCCTCTCCTTCTCTTTCTACCCTCCATTCCCTCTTCCCTTTTGTCTCCTTAGAGGGCGGGGAGCTGCCTTTCCAGAAATAGAAGTTTATGGGGAAGTTTATCCTTGGCACGAGAGACATCCGCCTCACTCCAGAAAACCCAGGGTAAAATAAATCTAATTAAATCTGTTACTGTTCACAGAGACTAGTTTTGTGGGCAATTGACCTGTTTTATTTATTATGTAAACCATCATGAAACCCGAGCTCCATATTATTTATGCTAATGGAAGGGAATAGGTAATAAATCCCGCGTGAGGATGTGGGCAGACCAGATGGTGCTGGTGGCACTTTGATGGCTCGTGCTGGAGGAGCTGGTGCCAGACGTCGCTCCCAACCCCACGAGAAGGACTGGGAGGTGCTGGGAGGGGGTGGGATTGCATCTCGGGGGCAGCCTCACTCTCAGCAAATTGCAGAGTGCTAATGAGAAGAGAGGTCTTTCTGGGTCAGCTCCTGCTCCCTCTTGGAGGAAACTCCAATCTGTGTTATGTCCCTTGGAGACATTGGAATAAAATTAGACAGCGCACCTCCCATGTGCCACGTGCTAGGGCAGGCCTGTCACCTGCGTGCTTGGATTGGATTTCCACAACCACCCTGAGAAGTCTCAGGGTTTTATGGGTGACAAAACTGAAGCAATGTCAGGGCTGGGGCTTGAACCCAGATGTGCTTGAACCTGGATGTGTCAGCCTGAAATCTTTTCAGGGTGCCCTGGCCTTGGATAACACCGATCTGGGAACGAAGTAAGGGTGTGGACCTAGAGGGAGGGAGGCAGAGAGGGTGGGAGCAGTGAGGGGAGTATGGGAGGATTGGAAGAGGGGCAGGGAGGAGGGGGAAGGAGAAAGGAGAGAGGGGGGAGGGGAGGGTGGGAAGGGGAAAAGAGAAAAGGGAGAGAGAGAGAGAGGCACTTCTCTCTCCCCCTGAGAGCAGCTGGCCCTAGGTCTTCTGGGGAAATGAAAGGCAAGATGAGTGAGCAGGAGCAGGGACGGTGCACGGGCAGGCGGTGTCCGCGTGTAGCTGTGAGGGCAGCTGCCCCTTAGAGAAACGGAAAGGCAGGGGGCATATTTACTGCCAAAGGCTGACAGCGTCATCTTTTCTTCAAAGAAAGGAAAGAAGGAACACAATTCAGAGGCCACAGAGAAGGATCTGAGTTTGCAGTAGCCTTGCAAGTAAGCGGAGTCGGCTACCAGCCTGCACTGCCGTCCCAGCCCGCTCCACCCCCTGCAGGCAACACAAGGCAGGTGCAAATTCTTGCTTTGCTTGCTTGCTTTGGGCAAAAGGGCCAAAAGAGAGGAATTTAATCCCAAAGTGGTGTGATTTATTTTCAATGATAGCAAAGGCCTTGGGGCTGCTGCGTGGCAACGAAAGGGGTTTTTGGACTTGCTATGTGAACTTGAACAAGTTACTCAGCATTATAAGCCTTGGTTTGCTCAGGAGGACAGCAATGCCCACCTCCGTTGTTGCTGATGGGAACTGAGCAGGGCAAGGCACAGCCAGCATGGTGTCTTGCCCAGAGGGGGTGCATGTCTAGGTCTCACAGGGACACCAGTGAGAGGTTCCCAGGGAGGCACATTCTGAGATGGGGGGTTCCAGAAGTTTGTCACAAGGTATGGAGGAGGGAAGGAAGTAGGATCAGGCAGAGGCTGTAATTGCAACAAGGGCCTTAGACCTTGGGGGCTCTGGAGCTGGGATGTGTCTGCAGTAGAGTGGCCAAGTGACCCACGGACCCAGTTTGCCCAGGACAGCAGGGATTCCTGGGATGCAGGACTTTTGGTGCTAAGATTGGAAACTTCCTAGGCAAACTGGAATGAACTGGTCACCCTACCTGCAAAGTTTTCCTGCTTAGCAAAGGAGCTGGACCTTTATATCTCCTTGAATGTGGGCTGCCTCGAAGGAGGGGAGTTAACCTTGAGCCAGGTGGCTTTCCTGGGGTGAAGGCAGCTCCTGGAGAGACTCAGCGGTGAGGCCTCAGTTGCCAACACTGCAGGCAGGTGAGGGAATGAGAGTCTTGTTTCTGAAAGTAGGATCTGGGCGGCATATCACAGCATCCACTGCAGCTGCTGGGTGAATTCTCTCCCCCTCCCCTGTGATGCAGACCATGGTAGTTATAAAGAGAGGTTCCAAAGGTGCCACAACTAGTGTCAGCTGCTGCCGTCCTTTAAGAGCTCAGGGAGGTCTCCTCCAAGCCCTCATGTTGGCTTATTCCAAGGTAAGATCTTGCACCTCTGCTGCAACATAGAGCCATAGGGTATAGTCTCTTGGAACACCACCTTGGGGCAGTGGAACTCATCAGATTTTTCAGCAGGAGATCTTTGGCTTTTCTTCCTGGTGATTATTTTTTTCCCTTTCTCTAGTATGGGAGTCTCAGACTATCCTCATCCCAGATAATTACAATAATTATAAATAATAACAGCTGACATTTATAGAGTCTTTACTAGTGTCAGGCACTGTTCTAAAAGCTTTACATATAATAAATCATTTTATCCTTCCAGCCATCCTATCAGGTAGATACAGTTATCCTTATTTTGACAATGTAAAAGCTAAAACCCAGACAGGTTAAGAAATTGATAAAGTTAAGCTTTATCATAGCTAAGAGGTGGTAGAGCCAGGATACAAACCCAGGAAGACTGCTTCCTGTGCTCTTCTCCATTGTGCAAATGACACCACTAGAGTGAGACTGCCAAGTCAGTCAAAACTTATAATTGGTTCTGGCTGGCAGTTCTGTCCCTGCCTCCTTTCATAGTGATAACAATATTAAAAATAATCATAGGTACAACTTATCAGGTTCTAACAGTCAGACACTGTGCCAACAGGTATACCTTCTTATCTTTTTGATTGTTATCATAAATCTATAAGGTGGTCACTCTTATTATCCTCATTTTATAAATGATTGTCACTTACCTAGGTCATAAAACTGGTAGGGTTATTCTGGCTGCTTACTGCTGGGTAAAAAACTCCCACAAACTTAGTGACTTAAAACATCTACCATTTTATATCTCACTGTTTTGTGGGTGAGGAATTCAGGCAGGGCTCTGCTGGGTGGTTCTTCTTGCTCCTCACAGCATTGCCTGGGGCCCCTCAGTGATATTCAGCTAATTGCTGGATTGGTTTGGAGGGTCCAAGGCAGCTTTTCTTATATGCATGGTGTTTTGGTGGGCCCAGCTGGGTCCCTCTTTCTCTACTTATAGTCTCAGGGCATCCTCATGTGGTCTCTCCAAGCCAAATCATTGGACCTCTTAGGTGGGAACTAAGGGCGCTAAGCGTGAGTGTTCTAGGAGGCAGCAAGTGGAAGCAGCCAGTCTCTTAGGACTCAGGCCTGGACACTGGCACAGCATCACTTCCAACATATGTTGGTCAAAGCCATCACAGAGGTCACACCAATGCAAGAGAGAGAAACATAGACTTCACTTTGCTGCCATCTTAAATCCACCCCAGAGACCAAGTCTGTTTGTCTCCAAAGTCCTGGTGTTTAATGGGTTCCCTGCATGTGTCTCCCCTTTCTTTATGAGCTTTCTCTTTCCTCTGTGATTCCTTCTTACTGCAGAAAACTCAGCAACCAGCAGTTCCTCTGCTCCTCAGCTGTCAGGCCCCTGAGAGTATCTGGTGGTGTAGAATTGCCTGACCCCCTGAACCCTCCTCTCCTTCCTCTCCTTCTTTGCTTGCCTTTCATGTCTGTGCTCTGGGTCTTCAGCTGCCTGGCAGCTCTGTCCTGCCAGCCTTGGGGGGCTCAAATCTGGTCGGATTGTCCCCTTGCTGAAAGCTTTCCGTGGCTCCCCATCACCCTGAGGCTAAAGTTCTGCAGGATCTGATCTCACCTACTCCACAGCCTCACCCCTCCACACTCCCCCTTTGTGCTCTCCTCTCTGGCCCACACATCTGGGAAGATGTGGGGGTTGGAGCTGCTGTAGCCATCTTGAAACCATAAGAGGCCTGGGCGGGGAGTGGGACATGGGCCTGAGAGGCAGAGATAGAACCAGAGAGGGGGGTAGGCAGAGAGGGAGAGAGAGGAAGAACCTGGACAGGTGTTGTAGACCTGGATTGAACCAGACCTGATTATGTATACCCAACTTTTCGGTCACTGAAATGACATATTCCTATATGCTTAGGCCAGTTTAGGTTGGGGTTTCTGTCATTTGTAACAGAAGAGCCTCAGTGGTGGTGGGAACTGAGGCTCAGCCTGGACATTCAGACTGAGTTCAGCCCTGAGTAATGGTAATACCTCTGTCCTCTGGGGAAGGAGCCTAGAACCTGGCTGGATGATCCCAACTTGTTATTGTATAGGTGGGGAAACTGAGGCCCAGAGAGGTGAGATCACATATGGAGAGAGTGAGGTCTCTGGAATCTCAGCCCAGTGGTCCTTCTACCATTGGAGATGCTTCAGAAGGGAGCAACTTTCAGATCTGGGGCTTCCTACTAAGGCCCCTGACCTCACCCTACATTGTGGGCAGTGTGTAGGGCTCTGTGCACACACAGAGGACAGACAGAAAGGCCCAGGCTGCACTCATGGGAAATGATGGCAGTTGGACCTGTCTATCCTGGGAGGTGGCTGAGACACACCAGGCAAACCCTGTGTCCCTGGTCTTAGTGGTACACAGAGGCTGCAGGGCTAAGGGCCAAGAGGGCCTCATGCGGGCAGCCTCAGGGGGCTGGAGAGCCACAGGCTAGGCCTGATTAAGTGGAGTGACACCCCGTTGTCCTAGTCAGCTCACTGGATTCCAGCCACCCTGGCCTGCTCTGTTTCTGGAATGTGCCCAGCAGTTTGTGCACCAGGGCCTTTGCACATGCTGTGCCTACTTCACTGAAAGCTCCTTCCATCCTCCTTCTCTCTGCCTTGCTATCCTCTTTTCATCCTTCAGGTCTCAGCTTAAATATCACTTCTCAGGAAAATCCTTCCTTATCTGCCTTCAATAATTCAACAAATATTTATTGAGCTCCTAAGACATATTTTCTGGCATATATTTTCTAGAGGTTAGTGGTGAACAACACCAATTTGAACTTACAATATCCCTGGAGGTAGAGGCAGGTGGGTAGAACATACACACAAACACACACACACACACACGCACACACACACACACACACACAGAGACAGGGGCACCCAAACACAAACATACACAGACACAGACACACACAGGAAACCGAAGCAGGGAACAGGGCGAATAAATGCTCGGGGAGGGGATGAGGAATTTCCGATTGTACAGTTAGAAAATGGTGCTCTAAGGAGGCTACATCTGAGAACAGACTTGAATAAAAATAAAAGGTAGGAGGCAAGGGGAGATCTGGGGGTGGGACTTCCAAGCAGAGGGTGCAGCAGATGTGGCGGGTGGGGGCCCTGGATGGCGAGCAGTGAGGGACGGGGAGGAGGTGGGGTCCCAGGTGCAGACAGGGACGCAGGTCAGGGGGCCTAGGCTTTCGGGTCCCAGTAAGGATGTGGGGCTTCGCTGGATTTTGCGAGGCGAGGCCATCGCAGTCTTTTAAGCAGGGGGTGACAGGGTCTGAGTCACAATTTTGCAGCCTCCCCGGCTGCCGTGTGGGTGGCAGGCTGTTGGCGGCGGAGTGCGGCAGCAGGAAACCACGCCAGGGGTCCAGGCAGGCACCATGCTTGCTGGGTCTGGGACCGTAACCACCGTAACCACCGTGCTGGCTGCAGGGCTTGGCTTCTGGATACAGGTTCCAGGTCAAGCCATCGGGACTTGCCAAGGACCTGGATACGGCACGTGAGAGAAAGCTGGCAATGGCTTTGGCTGGAGTGGCTAGGTGCTGCTTACTGAGAGCGGAAGACCGGCGCAGAGGGGTCGGTGGGGAGGCCCAGGGTTCATTTAGGTTGTATACAATTTGGGGTGCCTCTCAGGCCAGTGGAGATGTGCAGTAGGCAGTTGCATATAGGAGTTTCAAGTCCAGAGATGGGGTTAGAGCTGGAGACACACGTTTGTGCAGCTCGGTTTAAAGAAGGCATCTGGTGCCACCGCGTCCTCAGATGCACTCGCCCAGGGAGAAAGGGAGGAGAGAGAAGAGGAGGAGCCCAAGTCCCGAGCCCCAGAAATCTTCTCCACTTGCTGCTGGGGCATCACCCTCATCCGGCTTCCCCCTAGTTAGTTCAGAGGTCAGGACTAGTGGGGGGCTTACACCTGTCATAACAAATTACTACCGACTGGTGGCTTCAGACAACAGAAATTTATTCTCTCAGTTCTAGAGGGCACAAGTCCAAGATCAAGGTATCTACAGGGCCACGCTCCTTCCGGAAGGTCTAGAGGAGATTCTTTGCTTGTTTTTTCCAGCTTCTGGGGGCTCTAGGGCTGGGGTGTGCCCCCAGGTGGCAGGTGGGGGGTGGGAGTGGGGGGCCCTGCAGAGCAAGTCGCTGGGTCAGGCCCCGGGGGCTGCTTTCAGGGCTGGGTGGGCGGAAGTTTTGAGTTCTTCCTCTTTCTGGAAGGAAAATTCACCCTCAAATCCTTCCCTAACACCTGGGGAGTGTCACCCACTCTCTTCAGCCAAGGTGCCAAATGCTAATCCTGGTCTGGGCCCAGATAAGCTGCTGTTTAAATAGTCAGAGATTAGTTTTCAAATTGACAAATAGAGCCCATCTGGAGTGCTTGGAGCCGGCCCCTCCAGGGCCTGGCTGAGCAAACTCAGTTTAATTAGTCCTGGTTCTCAGCCCGGCAGGGGTGGGGACAGGCTGGGGGAGGGGGTGGTGGCCATCTTCCAGCTCAGTGGCGAACTGGACTCGCCATTGGACTTGTCTGTCTGTCTGCCCAGCCTCCGCCTGGCTGTGCTGAGCACCCAAGGGTTAAGGACAGGAGCGGGGGTGGGGAGAATTCACTCTGCCTGTCCCCCAGGAAGGACAGATCTCAGCACCCCCTTCCCCAGCCTCCCCCTGCTTCTCCCCACTCCTTCACACACCTCATGCTCTCACCCAGGCCTGTGCATGCACTCCATTCATTCATTCATTCACTCATGCACTCATTCATCTGTCAGATAATCCTTGAGCACCTACTGCTGGCCAAGCATCGGTCTAGGCACACGGGGCGAAGGTTCTGCCCTGGGGTGGGCAACAGATATTGGACAGATAATCACACAAACAGATCTTCAGTCATAGACTCACGGAGATGCAGTGTTGGCGGGGGGCGGGGGGCTTGCTGTGGTTGGCAGAGGGGGGGCCACAGAGCTCTGAGGAGGCCCCAGAGGAAATGCCACTGGAGCTGAGATTTGGAGCGATGGGGAGTCAGCCGGGGAGGGGGAATGGGTTTGAGAGTGTGTGCATGTGTGTGTGTGTGTATGTGTACACGTGTGGGCACACACATGACATTCCAAGCAGGGGGAGCACTGGGGGCCAGCCGAGGTGCGGAATCTTGGCACCTCTGCGCACCCAGGTGAAGCCTGTGTTCTGGGGACAGGGAACAGGGTGTGGCCCAGAGGGGCCGGGGTGGCAGGCTGGGCTGCCTCAGGTCCAGTCCATCTCAGGCTTCAGTCCCCAGAGCAATGGGACACCCTCCCAGGCCTCCCGCAGCGCCGCTCGGTCAGACCTGCCTTCTGCAGAGACAGCACCGCTGCAGCGTGGCGATCAGACCTCCCTCCGCTGGAGAGCTGCTCCCCGGCCGCCTCGCCCTCCTGGCCGCTCCCACCACAGACCCCCCAGCTGGCTGCGTGGCTGCTGCCCAACCCCACGTCTGTCCGAGGCTCCCCTTGCCTTTGTCTCTGTCTCTTCAGGGTCCCCCCTTGTGCTAGACAAATGCGATGAGAGAACGGATGGCGTCTTGGCTCAGGCAGTACCTCCTTGGTGAATAAAGACAGCGTGGGGCCCTCGGAGTCACCCACTCTTCCCTGCGTGTGCTCACTGACCCTGCACAGACATCTGTCATCTCCCCGGCCCCAGGAACTGGTGGCGTGTTGGCAAACGTTGAACAGCTGGCTCTCCAGAGGGGAAAAAAGCCCTGAATTGTGGCGTTTGCTGATTTCAGTAAACATGCCCACCATGGCCAGTCTGAAGCTCCGTACCTGCTATCGCTGAGCACAGAGCTGGGCAGGACGTGCACGGTCAGCTCCCGGAGGCTGTACAAGGCAGCTCCAGCCGCCGCTGTCTGGAGCACGGTGCTGTTACGGGAACCCAGGCCCACAGGCTGGGCAGCGCGCGTTTGGCCCATCTGGGCCTCTGGCTGTCGCTGCTGTGGGGGAGAAGCAGCACAGTTGGAACACGGACTCTGGAGCCAGGCTGCCTGGGTTTGAGTCCTGGCTCCGCCACTGACTAGCTGTGTGACTGTGAGCAGTTTGCCTGACCTCACTGTGCCTCAGTTTGTGACACAGGGATGACAATGATACTGATGC
Source organism: Eulemur rufifrons (assembly GCF_041146395.1). NCBI lineage: Eukaryota > Metazoa > Chordata > Mammalia > Primates > Lemuridae > Eulemur > Eulemur rufifrons. The sequence continues at coordinate 25,710,327 of NC_090990.1, forward strand.
CTTTCCTGGAACGGTGTGATGACTAAACCAGGCACCATTTGCAGAGCACTTGGAAAGGTGTCCGGCACACAGTAAGTGTTTACTAAGTCCTGGTGGTGACTTCAGCGTCGAGGCATCCTTTGTATCCCCACCCCCCACCTGTCCCCAGGCCCAGGACCTCACTTCCCCTGAGCCCAGGCAGCTCTTCTTGGGCCCCTCCTGTGGCCTTTAGAAGGGACCCTCCAGCCTATGGCCAGTCCAAACAGCCAGTGGCTGGAGCCCTCCCAGCCCCCTGTGCCCAGATCTGGGATCCCAGACCTGACCCTTTGTGGAACCTACAGAAACTGCTAAAATGCCAATGATTCAACTCAAATTCTGTCAGAGAAACTGGGGTTTTATACCAAGTTACAATTCAGGAATTTTTAGTTGAGCCGTCTTAGAAATATTCAATATCATGAGATGTACACCCTCTAAAAAGCACTGGAAAATCCCAGCCATGACCAAGGAAACAAGGAACAAGTCCCAGGCGGAATGGAGCAAGAAGGGCCCAGTGTCAGTTTCTCATTAAGAACCGTTTCCTCCTCATTCATTTGTTGTATTCTCTCCGAGTAGTCATAGACAAGGACTTGATGTTAAAAAAAAGTTAAAAGGGAGAAAACCCTAAAAATGGGGGGAAATTGTATCCATTCATGTCATTTTTCTTTTTTCCTACAGATTTGGAAAAGACAAGTGCATTGGGAAGTCCTGGTGAGGTCCAGTGTCCTGGGAGGAACAGTACTCAAGTGTTTATAAAGGTGAGGGTAGGATGTAGGAGGGCCACCGAGGTGATGGCAGGGGCCACCGCCACCCTGGGCTCCAAGGATGTAGAGAAGTGGCCCTGGGGCACTCGCCAAGGTCGGATCTTTCCTGGGGTTGTGCACAGGAGCACCGGGGCCGGGGTTGTATTAGGTCATCCCGTCCTTGACCCCCACGCCTGTTCTTCTCCCAAGTTGGCTGCAAGTCCCAGCGTGCAGGAAGGTGGCTGGGGCTTGCTGGGAGGATGTCTCAGCAAGGATGAGACCCTTCCTTGCCAACAGTCTCCAAGGACCCCCGTCAGGCTTGGCCTGGACTCACACGTGCCCAGTGGACCAGCAGCTCTGCTGTCCTTCAGGACACAGAGGGGAGTTGGCCCCTTGAGCTGAAAAGGTGGCAGTTGGCACAACAAAGGCAGAGCCAGGCTGGGCGGAGGCCAGGGCTCCCTGACGGGTCTGCTTTCTTCCTGGTGATTACCCATTACCTCCCGTCAGTGCTTGATAAACCGTTATCAAGGAATTATCCGCCGCAGGCTCCGGCATCAGTATGAAATCCATTACTGTCCGTCAAGCCCTATGGCTAATGGGAAAAACCCGGCAGCTGCCCGGTGTGCCAGGCGGGGCTCAGGCTGATTCGTTATCTGTCTATTACTTCAGCAATCACACCTCGTAATGGAATCTGGGATGGGAAATGACAAGAAGTCCCAGGACGTGTCGTTCTGATGGGCAGCTGGTGGGTGGGGCTGGCTGGCTGGCTCTGGAGCACGGAGTGTGGCAGGAAACTGACCCAATGGGTCAGCCCCAGTGCCGGCCTCATCTGCTGGGGGGAAGCCCTCCACTTGTGGCCCATGAGACGTTCCCAATACAGAGCCAGACAAGCATGTTGGTGGACAGAAGGCTGAATGGGAGGATGAATAGATGAAGGGATGGACAGACGGATAGATGGATGGGTGGGTGGATGGATGAATGGATGGATGAATGGATGGATGAATGGATGGACAGCGGATGGATGGATGGATGGAGTCCTAGGCCATATCCCAGCAGTCTGAGGTCTGTGCCTCACTCTGTTCCTACTAGCCCCGTCTTCCTGGGCTGAGTGCCTCCCTTGTCCAAATGCAGAGATCAGCTGCTGTAGCAGCCTGGTGTGATTGTGGGCACTGGAGTCAGACCTGTGTTTGAAGCCCAGCTCTCTAGCAACATGGTCTCAGGCAACTAACTTGACCTCTTTCTGCCTCTGTAAAAAGGGGTGATACTAGAATATTATCACTTGGCTGAGAGTCTGTGGTGCTGCAGGTTGGCCAGGAGGCATCCCTCATCTTGTCCCTCCCTGTTTGTGACACCCCGGATGATGGCAGCATGCACTCATTAAGTGAGCTGGCTCAGGAGCCAGCCCGTGCTTGAGTTCTGACTCTGAGCCGCGCTGCAAACTTCTCTCCACTCCTCCCACGCCTCCCCTGTGCAGTGGGGCTCACGGTAGGTAGCTTGTGTGCCGAGGGGATCCATGAGGTACCGTCACCTCTCTGGCTGCGTTCCCAGTCCTCTCCGCTCACTCACTCTGCTCCAGCCAGGCGGGCCTCTTTGCTGTTCCCCGGACACGCCAAGCTCACTCCCACCTCAGGGCCTTCACGCTGGCCGTTCCCTCTGCCTGGAATGCCCTTCCGCATGTGTCCTCACATCTGGCTCCTTCAGCTCATGCTGAGCTTCACCACGTGTCACCATCTCTGCAAAGCCTTTCCCAGCCACCTGATCTGAAATGACAACCCGTTTTCCATCCTGCCTCCTTGGTTGTTTCCCTGCTCAGCACTGACACCTACATTTTACCTGCTCATCGTCTAACTCCCTCCCTCTGGGATGGGAGCTCCCTGAGGGCAGGGAATTTTGTCTCTCTGGTTTGCTGCTGAGTCCCAGCAACCAGGAAATGTCAGGTTCTAGTAGGTGCTCACTAAATATAAATATGAGTGAGTGAATGATAGGCGTACACACAGAGCACACGGGGAGATGCTGTGTGCTCATGCCTGCCCCAGCCGTGAGGGTTCCTTTGGCCCTAACTCGTCTTTGGCCTCTGTATACCCTCAGTGTCAAGTTGAATTAACTCATGGAAGCAGACGAGGGACCCTGGGTGGGGAAGGGCTGGGGAGCAGCTAAGCAGCCTACTGGCTCAGCCAGGCCCCGAAGAGACTCCCAAACCTAATTATCAGTTTTATTAAAGACAATTGGATTAGACACGTCTGCAGCAAATGTTTACTTGCACCAGCTGGGGGAGTTTATTCATTTTCCATTAACGTGCCTGCTCCCCTCTCAACCGTCAGCCCTTGGAGCCCTTGGCTGGCCGGACGTACACCCTTGTGGGCTCTCCCCTCCCACCTGGCCACACCTGTCCTCTCCTGCCGCCCACCCCACCTCCTCCCTACCCCCCAGGACAGCGCCCTGCCTCTGGGTCTCCCTGCTCATGGGACGGGGTGCCCCGCGGGTCTGTGACTGACCCCAGAAGAGGGGAGCTGCACAACAGCAAGACTGGACTGTCCCTCCTTCCACTGTCACCCCCTGCCCCACACACTGTCCTAACAGGGGGGCCTCCCCTCAAGGCAAAAGAGGGCACTTCACAGCCCTGGGCTCCTGCCCCCTGCTGGGAAGAGTGCCGCCCACGTTCCCATAACCAGATCTCTTTTGTTACTCCCCTCCTCTGGGCTTGAGCACTTGCTGTTCCCTCTGTCTGGCATGCCCTTCCCCAGTCTTTGCACGGCTGGCGCCTTCCCACCCTTCAGGTCTATGCTCAAATGTCACCTCTCCAGAGACGACACTTCAGAGTCTCCTCCCTGACAACCCTCCCTCAAGGGGCCTTCCAAAGTCAACTTGTTTATTTCCCTCATAGCTCTTACCTAAGTGGAAATTATCTTGTTTTACATTTGTTGTGTAAGTAAAGGATCCTCACAACAACGTGATGTTAGTATTAGATTATCCCCATTGTACTGATTGGGAAACAGAGACACAGAGAGGTTAAGTAACTCACCAAGGTCACCCAGCAGGTTGGTGGTGGAGCTGGGCGTCCTGTGAACGCAAAGCCCCTGCCCTTTCTGGAGAGTCACTTCTTAATGCATGTAGGGTCCTGGGGTGACCTGCACTCACGACTTCTGCATGCACAGTCTCGTTCAAACCAAGACCACGGGCGCCCCAGTCTGGGGTGGGTAGTGGGTAGTTCAGCAGGCCAACCGCCACACTCCCGGTCTGCCAACCGCTGCAAAGCAGAGGTCATCGGTGGACCCACGTGCAGGAGGGCAGCCCCAGCCTGCGTGTCCTCCAGTCCTCAGCCCAGTGGGGCCAGGAGGTGTCACCACACCCAGCGGCAGTATATTCCCACCCGCTGCAGATATTCATTTGGAGTTTATAGAAAAATCCATACGATGTGAGTTATCCAGGGTGACGGTCGCAGGGAGAGGCACAAAATCAATGGTGAGAAATTGTCCTATTTCACGGCTTCTGTAAACGGGGCTGCCTGGGCCAGTCCGGGTAGGTGCAGGCAGGCGAAGGTCAGCGGGCTGCCTGGCCCTGTGTGGCTGGCGCTCTGCTGGCTGCCAGCCCTGGGGGACGCTCGTTTCAGCGCCTGCTGGGGCTGATTTGTACTCTCCCACGGCACTGTCAAAGGGCTCGGTAAATATTTATTAACACTTCTCCGCAGGCGAGAGCGAGAGCGCCTTCTTGGCTGCGGCACCCTGGGCATCAGACTGTGCGGAGACGCTCCTTGCTACACCCCAGGCTGGCCTGTGTCAAACAGCAAGGGAGCCCCAGGCAGCCCAGGGAACGGGGGCCCAGCCCAGGATGGGAGCAGTGGCTTCATTTTCTGAGAGGGCTCCCGAGGTTTTGTAAGGGAATAGAAGTTATGGCCAGGCAGATGCCCAGTCTGGGGAGATCCTACCCCACCCCACTGGCTCCCACTCTGGGCTGGGCCACTTGACTTCGTTGGCAAGCTCAGTCCTGCCTCCAGGCTGCGTCTCGGTCCTGGTCAGAGGCTCTGGGGCAGTGCTGTCCAGTAGAAATCTAATGCGAGCCACAAATGCAACAACTTTTAAATTTTCTAGTAGCCACATTAAGAAAGGTAAAAAAGAAACAGGTAAAATTAAATTTAATACCATCTTTTACTTAACCCAATAGATCCCAAATATCATGGCAACATGTAATCAAAATCGAAAAGTATTAATGAGACATTTACCTTCTTTTTGTTATGCCGAATCTTTGAAATTGGGTGTGTGTTTGATACTTACAGCACACCGAAAGCCGGACCAGCCACATTTCAAGGGCTCAACAGTCATGTGTGTTGGACAGCACGGTTCTAGAGAGCATGTCTGGGAGTCACGTCTCTGCCCAGTGCCAATGGCGGGTCAGCCCCAGGGTGGGTGTCGGGGACTGAATGGGTGGCATGGCCGTGATTGCCCACCAGATGTTTCCAGTTCTCCTGGGCATAGTCCCTGAAGGTAGGGGTGATCACATGTCTTGCTGTGGCCAGTGGCGTGGGTTGGATGTGAATCTTTAAGCACATGTGTGTGATTCACCATGCTTTCCTTCCCTCTGCCGCAGTGACCAGCAGCGATCCATCCGCGTGGTGGCCGCGCTGTCCACCTGAATCCGAGTGAGAAGCTGCGGCGCCAGCCCTGTTGTCTGGTGAGGGCTGCTCTCTGCTTCCAAGACGGCACTTTGTTTTGTCCTCACGTTGCAGAAGGCAGAAGGACAAGGGAGGCTGTGTGAAGCCTCTTTTGCAAGGTCCTCAATCCCACTCACAAGGGCTCCGCCCTCGCGACTTGATCACCTCCTGAAGGCCCCATCTCTTAATACTAACACGTTAGTGACTGATTCATTGACACATAAATTTTGGAGGGAGACACCATCATTCAAACCTTAGCACCGGGTGTCACTTGCTGTGTCCGCCCTCTGGGGTGGTGGGACGCCAACCCCGGACCCCTGGCTCTCACAGCAGGCTGCAGGTTTGTGTGGCAATACCCAACACATGAGAACTCCCTGAGTGGCTCTTGAACAACAGTGGGGCACGCGTGGGCTGCTCGAAGTGCTGACCGTTTTAAGCCCCGTGGAGCCCTGGCCCCTCCCCACTACTGATCACTGAGTGCACAACTGAAAAAGCCACCTCTGTCCCTAGAACTTTAAGGGGATGGGATTTCCTTGGGTCCTTTGGATGTTTCCCAGCCAAGGTCATACTGGGGAGAGCCTGGGTAGACGGCATGCCTGGGGGAGGATGGCTGAGGCCAGGCTGGACGACGTGTGCCCACCACGATGGCTACAGAACTATTCGTAACCACTCCTTCTGGAAGCAGCCCCTGGCCCATCACTAAGGGGTCTCTCCCAGCTGACAGATGTGGCCGTGCTGATTCCTGAGCAGCGGGGGAAACCCCTCACTGGTGCTGAATGGCACGGGGGTGCCCGATGACTGACTGCAGTCTTATGAGACGTGCAGGGCGGCCAACGGAATCGCAAAAGGGAAGGTGTGGGGGGCCAGAGGATTGGGGGGATTTTCCCCCTCTTTATTGTTTGTGGGGTGGGAGAGTGATCATTTACCACCACTCTGATTTCTAGGAGAAGCATTTCCACTGGGATGAACCTCAGACCCAGCTCGGCGTGGGCTCGGCTCACCCTCTCCTCCCCGTGAGAAGAGGAGGCCTCCTTTGATTGGTGGGTTTGGATGAAGGCACTGAGCATGTGCAGCTCTGCCCCTCCTGTCCTTGGGCGCTGCCTGCTTGCAGGGGGTTCTCTGCCACCGCTCTGTGTCCATCAGGGCAGCAGGCTCTGCCCAGGTGAGGCAGGTCTGTGGCTTGGGGGAGGAGGTTGAATTCTGGGGCTCATCTTAACCAGGCCAGGTGGCTCTTACACCTAGACCACGTTCTCCTCTGTACTAAGGCTGGAATTTTGATCTCCATTTGTGTGATTCCGGTGGGAAGAGAGGGATGTCATTTGCTGGACTTTCTTAAGCCTCACTGGTGTGAAAAAAAAAAAAAAAAAGCATCTTGTTAAGAAACAAAAAAGGAAATGGATAATTTTTTTAAAAGGTCTGTTTGTGAATTCTTGGGCATTGCCCTTGACGCTTTACATGGCACACCCCACTGAATGCCAAGGATGACAGGGCCATATCACAATATGACTGGGCCCAATAAAAAGTACCTGAATCTGGAAGTGGCTGGGTGGTGAAGCCAGAGATGTCACCCAGCCAGCAGGACACTTGGCTGCCACTCACTACCTTGTGACCTTGGGCAAGGCACCTAAACAAGTCTGGGGTGTAGGCTTTGGAGTCACACAGACCTGGGGTTGGAGCCTGACTTCCCCATTTACTGTGCAATCTCAGAAAAATCGCTTAGTCTCTCTGAGCCTCAGTTTCCCCATTTACCATGCCTCTCATGGTGCTGGCCATCGTGGCCTTTTCCCACTGGTGTCAGCAGGATCAGATGGACAGAGGTAACTCAGGGGTACATAGGGGCTGAGGAAAGCTCTGGAAATGGGCTGTCTTCCCTGCCTCCCCCATCCTTTGTCTTCCTCATCTGCCTAATATCCTTTCACAAACTCACCACACCACCCACAGCAGAGGCACAGAATATGTCCATGGACTGCGTTCAACTCCCAGCTCAGTGTTTCAGGCTGATTTCACGCCAACACGTCTTTGCATTTGGACTTTGCCAGATCGGGGCTCTTTATTTCGCCGCAGAATTGTGGTTTTTTCTCATAAAGTGTTTACTGGGTATGTAAAATATAATCACAGCTTTATGAATATGAACTAGATTATTTTAATGATTGCAGGTAATTTAAAACTTAAGGGCAATCACATTTTCCAGCCATCTCAGGGTGCTTGAGGAGCACGGGCGAGCGGTCCCGAACAGCCTGGTCTCGCTCGCCTGCCCTCAGCGGCATCGCCGCTCCAGCCCGGTGTTACAGTGATCTGATTATTGTAATTGACAACATTAGGAATAAAGAATCCGCACAGAATAGTACTGGCGCCTGTCATGCCAGAGTGGCTTTATTCATTGTCAGAGAAGTTCATAAAGTTGAAAGAAAGCATCTACGTGGGCTAGAACAGCACAAAGCATGTTTCAGTCCTTTCTTAATTTGTAAATAAAATGATGAGTTACAGAAGCCTACTTTAACTGAATTGAAATCAGCCCTGTGCACCCGCCTCTCTCTGCTCTGTGTCCCCAGGAGTCCCGCGCTGTCACCCAGTCTCTGCGGGAATTCCCTGCCCTGCCTGCCCACGGCGGCTCCAGGGCCTCTGCGTTTTCTTTGTCCCAAGGCCCCAGCATTCTGCTTATTCCCCTTTTATGCCAGTGTCCCCCAGTCTCTCCCTTGGGGTACCCTCTCCCCAGTTTGCTGCAGAGTCAGAGCCTCCTGGGTGTGACTGTTCATAATACACATAGGGATCTAGAAGCTCTCATTCTTTTTTCTAGAACCCCAGATCCTCTTTTTAGGGGGCAGCTGTAACCTCTATGAATTTCTGCTCTCCGTATATTAAATATACTAACCATCGTTTATTGAATGTTACAGTGTGCAGGTGTGGTGTTTAACCACGTGTGGGTTATCTAATGCAACATCTTACAGCCACCTCTTATTATCAATTTTGTTATTCCCATTTTACAGACCAGAATGCTGAGGCTCAGAGAGGCTAAATTACTTGCCCAAGAAAGTACATTTTAGTTAGTGGCCGTGACAAGATTCAAAGCCAGGTTTGGTGTGACTCTTAAAGGTCATCAAGTCACTTTTCCTCAGAGAGGTGAGGGAGGAAGAAAGTGGGGTGTGCATGCAGGAAGTGTGGGTGCAGGGGGTGTAGAGGAGTGGGATTGGGAGGCATTCCTGATTGGTGGCTGCTGTTGCTTCTGGGAATGGGAAGGCAGGCCCATGCCCTTGGCGGAGTGAGAGAAGGAGTTAGTTGAGTGGTGAATTGCAGATTTGTGAAAGAAAAGGATTTTTAAAATTTGGAGGGGGGTTGGGGGGAGAGTTTTTATTGATCAGAGGCAGCTGGAAGGAGGCGAGAGTCCAGGTGAGGCAGAGCGATGTCTAGGAACGAGGAGGCGCTCCAGGCCACGTGGCTGCGTGATGTCCTTCAGCCGTGCCGGTGGCTGCAGAGATGGACAAGAGGTGGGAGGGAAGAGGGAAGATGTCAGGCTGCTTCGTGGTCCTCACCAAGTGGGGGCAGGCAGGAGCATGAGTCGCGCAGCTCCAGCCCCCTGCCCGTGGGGACCACACCCAGGCTGCCCTCGCTCCCCCACCTCCACCTCTCAGGTCCAGCAGAGCCACTTTCTGCAGGTGATGCTATAGATTCCCAGTTTGGGGACACAGTGAAGGCAGGACGATTTTCCTCTCATTCCTGCTAATTTGCTGCTTCTGCTTAAGCTCATAAAAAGTTTCCTAGCCAAACCATTCCGGCCTGAGTTCCTGCTGGAGCCCGCTGAGCTGCGGTAATTAAGCTTTGATTAGCCGGCCATAAATTCCCTTTTGGAAGCCGGCGTTGCCCTTGGAGGGCCTCGGTGGAGCGTTCAGTGCACGCGTGCCCCAGAACGTGGGTCAACTTTCCCGGGGTCGGTGGTCAATGAACGTCGTCAGGGATGGAGGCGGGGCTCATTCTACTCTGTCTGAGATGGCGATGTGCAGGAACAAGACCCAGGCCAGCCTCGCCACGTCCCAGAAGTGGGACAATGTTGGGCTGGGCTTCTGGGTGTGCAGGATACCGGCGTGAGACGCACCTCTGGAGAGCCCTTCCTGGCCTCTGTTTTACAACTCGAAACAATAGGCCCCAGCCAAATATATTTTTCTAACATCACAAGCTTGTTGCAAAGTCAGTTTTATGGAGGCACTAAACCTGCCTTTTAAATTATCGTCAAGTGTAATAAAACGGCAGAAAATCGTCAATTTTCCTGAGAATGTGAGTAAAGTGAAAGTTAGTTACATGTTGGCGTGTGAGCTGCGGTCCAGCTGTGTCTATAATCGGAATTAAGCCCTGCAAGCTTTGTGGGAACAGCTGTTTTCTGGTGGAGCAGCAAGGCTTAGATTTTATTTGGGAGAGATAAGGCCCGAATCTTGGAGAAGTGGCCCCTGCCTGGGGGGTGGACTGAGGGCTGTGGAGCCACACAGAGGCCAAAGAAGAGGAACGAAGGATTCCGAGTGTTTCCAGACTGAGGACCCCACCTTCCACCCCCAGCCCCGGCCCAACGGCTTCAGCGAGGAGCTCAGATGCTGTAAGATGGTCTAGATTACATAGTGGGGAGCAGGCAGCAGTGTGCTATGAATGTTTAGTAACTGGCCCTCAAAAAAAAAAAAAAAAAGACGCGATAATGCCTGATGTGTAGTGTTTGCCAGGTTTCATGGTGTAACACAAATTCTTCCAATTTCAAAGTACCAGGGTTGGTGTCACGGAACGTGGGTTTAGGAAGAGACACACTGCAACGCAGCCTCGTATGGCATTTCCGTCGTACAGACGCAAGAGATGAACATGAGAGCATAGATAATGAACTATGTTATGAAATAAGTAAAATATAGCACAATAATTAAGACGCGATGAGTTCTGAGCATTTATTACTGCTGTTTCTAATACAATTTACTTAATTGTAAGCTAATATAATTTGATTTTTAATAATGGCTGTGTTTAACAGCTGGCTTGAAAAGTCTTGAAAAATTAGCGCTTGACTCTCACGAGCTGGGGTGAGCCTGCACCTGCAAGCACTAGAACAGGCTGGAGCAGCTACCGGAGGGCAGTCTCCAAAGGCGGGACCGCCTCTGTCGTGCTCGCGGCTGGACCCTTTCCACCGGGCTCAGCGCTCAGCGCGCAATAAGTGTGCGAGTTTATGGATAACAGGTGGCAGGAAATGTCCTTCCCAGCGCGTTTTCCTGTGGCGGGATGGGTTCAAAGCCAAACAGCTCTGCCCTCCTACTGCCTGGAGCCGCCAGGAGCCCGACCGGGTCATCCTGGGGAAGAGAAAGGAAGGGAAGGGACAGAAATAGATACAGGATGCTGACACCTTGACTGTAGCCCCATGAAGCTGATTTTGGATTTTTGGTCTCCAGAGTTGTAAAAAGATAAATCTGTGGAGTTTTTTGTTTGTTTTTTAGAGGAAGGAATACATCCCAAGTTATTAAATTTTGTGTTGTTTCAAAGTTGCTAAATTTGGGTGATTTGTTACAGCAGCAATAGGAAACTCATACACACACCCTGAGACACACACCGAACTTCCACCACCGTCTTCCCTCTGACTCTGACCTGCAAGGCTCACCTCCAGCCCTACCCCTGGGAGTCCCGCTGAGCTCTGGCTTCCAACTCTCCCCTCCAGTCCTGACCGCTCGAGATTCGCCTCTAACCTCTGACCTCTCCAGTCTCCTCTCTGACTGTGTACCCTGATATCTCCATTCTCTCACCTCCCAAGGTTTCCTTCCAGACTCCAGCCTGCCACTGTGCACCCCAACTTCTCATGCCTCAAGGTTTCTCTCCAGCACCTGGCCTTTGAGCCTCCTGCTTCCTCTGCTCCCTGGGACCTCGCCCACTTAGAGCTCCTGATGGGCACCCTGTAGTCCCGCACGGGCACAGCCTCCTGTCTGGCAGGCTCTCCATCCTGTGTCCAAGGGCGGAGGGAGGGGGCAGGTGACTTTGGGTGGCCCCGCCTTCCCAGTGTCTTGCATGGTCCCGTGGCTGCAACCACATCATCAGAGCAACTGGTGTTATCATCAACCAGAAGGAAAGAACTGGCTTATTTTGATGATATACTTTAATGACTTCAACCAAGTAGTCAATAAATATGGACCTGAGTTGAATAATCTAATAATAATCAAAGCTATTGTTTATTGAGGATTTATTATGAGTTTGACTCTTCAGCTACATTTTTCATCTAACTCCCATAGCTACCTCTGGGAGAGGAAGTATTATTATTTCTCTCATATTATAGGTGAGAACATTGAGGTTCAGAGAGGCCAAGGGACTTACCCAAAGACACACAGCTGGAAGATGGTAGAGCCAGGATTTAAACTAAATAGTGTGGCCCAGTGCCCATGTTCTTAACCACACTCTATTTCCTCTCATTCAAGCCTCCGTTTCCCCAACTGAGAAAGGGGATAATGGCAGTACCAACCTCACAGACTGGCACAGTGGTACCTGCAGAATTTCTCTGGGGGTCGTAAAGTGCCAGTGGGTCAGTTGGCCTCTGACGCCAGCCCCCAGCCTGGGCTGGGCACCAGTCACTTGGGGTCCTTAGGGACTCTGCTCCTCTTGCCTGGAACATGCTGCTCCCAGAGAGCAGCCACTCTCCTCTGGCCTTCACGGAATTTCCTGTCATGGGCTGCTCGGTGCCTGGACGATGTTCCTCATAAAATTCCATTGTCCCTGAGCGCTGCGGAGCAGGGCTGGCTGCAGAAGGAGGCGGCTGTCCTGCTATTCCCTGCATGCGACAGTCCTCCTGCATACTCCTGTCACCTCTGCACTTCTCAGAAATGCTTTTTAAGTGCCAGATGCAGCTTATGCGTCCCCTGTGCCAACAGGGCATCAGGAGCGCTTGCTGCCAGCACTGACGGCCGCCCTGAGACTCGGAGGTGGCCTCATGGGTCCTGGGAGATGCAAAGGCTTAGGGCAGAGGCCTTGAGGTGGGGTGGAGCTGGGTTCCAGATCAGCTCGGTGTCCCTGCTGACAGGTGGCGTAATCCTGATGCAGTGCCCTGTATCCCCCATTAGCGCCTGAGGGGAAAGGACTGAGCTCCACACGGCCCTTGTTAGGGTGCAAATTGGTATCTAAGGTGGATGAGACATTAGCAAAGCAGGACTTGGCTTCTGTGGGGACCTCCCAGAACTAGGTGCACGGTGAGTCCCCCGAGGGAGGCACTGAAATAGGGTTCAGGCTGCTGTCTGGCGTCAGAGGTAACCCAGGGTGTAACTTGACTCTGCCTCCTATCAGTTGGGTGACCTTGGCCCAGCGTCTTAACCTTGCCCCACCTCTAAAGTGGAGCTAACGCTGGAGTCTGTGTCGAAGAGCGCTGGGGGGATTAAGTGGGAGAATGCGCATCAAATGCTTACCCAGTGCCGGCCTCCCGGTAAGGGACCAATAACAGACAGTCACCTGAGCCCCTGAGGACCGCTGGTGAGCTCTGGAGCCTGAGCCGTCTTCTGCCTGGCCCAGGCACCCTCAGCCCAGGACAGGGTGGTCTCTGCACCTGCCCATTTCTCTTGCCTCCAAGTTCAGGCCGAACCGCCCCAGTGGATACGGGCTCATCAGGTGTGCCAGTCCTCCTCTGAGCTCCAGTGTGTCCTCTGTCCTCCCGCCTGGAGCCCTCTCTCCTGTGCTGCCTTCACCCCCAGTTCAACTCCAGGCTGCACCCCGTCTCCTTGCTCTTGCTGCCGGGCCCTCGGCATCTCCTAGTGCCTGCTCCTCCCACCCTGGGCCTAGGGGTGCAGACCTCACGTGTCATCCGCCTGAGGCCCCGCGAACTGCTGGCCCCTGGTTTTCTCAGGTGAGCCCTTGAGCGACAGAGCTGAAAGCACCCTCGGAGCTGCAGGCTCAGCCCTCCCGGAGCAGCCCGGAAAGGGAAGGACGTCCCAAGGCCCTGCCAGGTGCCAGGGGCAGTGCCTGTTTTCTTCACCTCCTCTGTTTATAGAACAGGAGACACGTGGCTCTGGGATTAGACGAGGAGGACCTCCACAAGGGACCCCAGAAGAAACTCCCAGTGAATTATGGGGATCTCTTGACTCTTTGGGGACCCTGTTTCCAACAATGCGCTTTCCTTGTTGTCTAAGAAAGAAGCTCTGCCTTCATTATCCCACTTAGCCTCCGAGGAAATAAAAATATTTCATTCCTTTGACATGGTTTTGTGCTGTTTTGCTTTTACAATCATTCCCTTTTAAATGCATTTAGTTTTAAGCTCCTCAAATCCTGTTTAAGTACATGAGGATAAGTCGTCAATGAATAAAGCAATAAACAGAGAAATACGAAGTGTTGCGAACTTCCTCTGCTTCCCTGCTTTGCCCCGCTCTCCCTGAAGCTGGAACCAAATGTCCCTCCAGACTCGCACCAGCTTGAGGCCAGTCCCCCCAGGCGGGGACCAAAGTTCACCCAAGGGCACACAGCCCAGGGTCTGGGCATGAGGCCGGTTTGGCTGGTCAGCCTGGGCCAGCCCGAGGTCACCCCTAGACCTTAGACCCTGTTTCTTGGAGCCGTGTTTGGTGCCTGTCTTAGGTTCTCTAGAAGCAGAGCCTGAGATGGGGATTTGTGTTGAGGGGACGCTTCTGGAGAAGGGGTGTGAGGACGCAGGATAAGGCAGGGTCAGGAGTGAGCAAGGGTGAGGTCCCAGGAGGAGTCTAGACTCAGGGTGATCCCCCAGGAAGCCTGGAGCACAGAGAGCACCACAGGGTGGGTCCCATCTTAAGGAAAGAGGGAGACCTCTTGTGTGACCATATCGTGTGCCACTGGCTGCCCCAGGGGTGGAGGATGGGAAGCGTAACCTCATGGGGGCGAAGGCACCTGATACAGGGACAGCTGGGAGCCATGACCAGCCAACACTCCCGGCAGCAGAGGGGTGAGTGCGCCATCTTGTCAAGGGATCTGGGCGGGGAACCTACTTTGCCCACTGTAGTGGCCCAGCATGTCCAGAATGGTCCTCTGCCTTCCTCTTGCCAGGCTCAGCCACTGGGGGCCAAACCCGAATGGGCTGAACATTTCCTGTCCATCTCACTGCAGTTTTGCAAGTTTACAAGGCTGGGCTCTGAGCACCGCTTTACTGAGGAAGCTCAGAGAGATTGAACAATTAATCCACGGTCACGCAGCTGTCGGGTGATAGAACCAGGATTCAAATCGAATTTCCAAAGCACACACAGCACTGTGTTCTTGTCCCTGTGCTTGTCAGTCCTGCCGGATGTCACTTGCAGGGACCCTTGTTATTTCCTGCCCAACTGCTCACATCTTTTGCACAGTTACTTTTCTGGGCTGCGACTCGACTTTACACATCACCCTCACCCTCAGAAGTCGGTCACTTCTGGTTTCTGGTTCCCTGCCCTTGTCCCACACAGCTGCCCACATCTGCCCCCCCCCTCGCCCCCCAGCCCTGCCTACCCCCTCTTCAAGGGCCCGAGTTGCCAGGAGCTGGGCATACCTGACTTGCCCACCAATCACACCTCGCGGGGGAGGGGTCCAGGTCCCACCACCACTGTCTTTGCTGACACCTCCGTCGGCGCAGTTCCTCCGTCAGACAACAGGCATTTATCCCTGACAGTCAGAGGCACAATTGCAATCAGATGCTGGAGGCCTGATTCTGGGTTGTCACCAAATTGATGACGGCTCTTCAGTCAGAGGGAAGATGGTGGAGCAGGGGTGGGGAAGGGCTTTGGAAATAGCCCGACTTCTGCAAGAGACCGTGTCCTCTGGGCCAGGGCCGGGCTGTGGCCAGGACGCAGTGGGCTCCTGCATTTCCTCTGCTGCTCTTTGGGAGGTCACATGACAGAAATGGGGGGGATGTGAAAACCTCGGACAAGGTCCAGGAAAACGCAATGGACGTGTGCAGAGAAGGGCCAGTGACACCAAGTATGGAGGGAGGCTTTACTGGTGCTCACCGGGGTCTGGCTCCCTTCTCCCTGCTGGGTGCGTGGGAGACAGACTCCCACTCCAGACGGCTGGAGCCACATGTCTGGCTCTGGCCCCTGAACTGTGAGTGGGTGGAATGCGTGTCACTTCCAGGCTGAGGCAGCAAAAAACACTTACACGATCCTCCAGCCCATTTATTCCTCAGCTGTGGCAGCTATAGAGCAGGCCTCGTGTTGAGATGGCGGAGTCACAAGATCAGAGCAGCCTGGATCACTGATTTCACGATGGAGGACACATCCCAGAGGGTCACCCAACCACGGAGGAATAAAGGTGCATGGGAAGTAAAGATTTCTATGTTAAGGGTTGATTTTCACCACCTCGCCTGCCCTACTGATGCAATTGCTGTTTACTGATCACCTACTATGTGCCAAGCATTGCGCTGCATGCCTCCTTGGTGTCATCGTACTAAATCCTTGTGACACCCCTTCCAGGCAGGCCCTGCTATCAGCTGCTTCTCACAGATGAGGCAAATGAGCCTTAGAGGGATTGAGTGATGTCTACAAGTCGTCAGACAACTAGCAGGTGGCAGAGCTGGAAGTCAAGCCCAGCTCTCTCTGATTCCAGAGCCATAATTCTTAGCACACACACTCCAGAGAGGCCACTTTGGGTTTTCTGTCCATATTGGCCTCCAGGCACCAGGGCTTGGTAGGACACACGGGAGCATGCAAAATCTGTCCCCAGCATGTCCCAGACATTAGCAGAGTCCCCGAGTTGTGCTTAGTCCAGTGAGTGGGAGTCAGTCGGGGCCCACAAGCACAGTGGTCTGTGCCCCCGTGCAGCTCACAGCCTGGGGGAGGGGCCGGCCAAGCAAATGTGTGGAGATTGGAGCGAGCACTGGGTGTGTGTGTGTTTGTGTCCCTGTGTGTGTGCGTGTGCCCGAGGGTGGGAAGGAATGGGTTCAGCAGGAGGCTGGGCTGGCAGAGGGGACAGTGTGCTGACGAGGAGGGTGTGTACCAAGCAGAGAGAGCAAATGGAACCCCCCGGCCTCTGCAGGGGGAAGTGGAGGTGGTGGGTTTGGTGGGGGCCGTGGGTCTGCCCTGTACCCATGCTCAAACCCTGCTCCCCAGCTCCGTCCTCCCAGGAGGCAGAGGGACGGGTCAGTGCACCTCTGCCTGTTTCGGGGTACAGAATGGGGCTGCGTGAACAGGCTAATGATTCCGGGAAGCAGAGTGAGGGGCCCATTTGCAGACTGTGGTCCTGTGTCCCCTCCAGGGGCCAGGCTGCCCGCCCACCGAGAAGGCAGTGAGAAGCCTTGTTTGGCTTAGTTTTAGCCAAGTCAAAGGCGGAGTCCTGAGCCGGGCATGAGGCAGTAAATAGACTACAAAGAGGCAGACAGATGTGAGTTCAAATCCAGCTTTTACCATTTCCCCATGAGCGACCTTGAACAAGTCTTGTTCTGATTCTCGATATCATCATCTGATAAATGAAAACAACCACGTTTCCTTTAAAATCCACTTATGAGGACTAAAAAGGGGCAGGGGACATTCCTCTGCCTCCCTCCCTTCCCACCCTTCTGTGGATGCTTCCTCCAGCACCCCCCGGGGGACAGAGGGCAGGTCACAGGTCTCCTTCCCTGGCTGGAGAGAGCCCTCCTTGGACCCTTCTCTGGCCCCATGGAGGGAGGCCTGGAGGGGCCACCACGGGCCCTGCTGTGGGTGGCCCTGCCTTCCTCCGGAAAAGAAAGATCAACTGGAACGTAAAGCAGCCCCAGGTTCTCCCAGCATCACGTCCCCGGAGGGAGTTTGCGGGCCGAGTAATGTATGGCTCCATTTTTAGATGTTGCCGAATTCCATTTGCTGGGGATCTGTGTTTTATTGCCGTATCAGTGTTTCTAAATTGCACTATATTTTCTTAGCTTGATGGGAATTTACAGCAACCGGATTGGAGCAAAATTGGACTCTCCCCGAGGCTGGGAAATCACTGGGGTCCATTGCTATAGCTGCTGCCTCCCCTCTGACTGTTTCTGCTAATTATTCATATTAAGAAGGAATCGGAATCTGAGGACGGAGGCCCAGGAGGCCCCCTTGGGGAGACATTCATCAGGGCTGGGAGGTCTGCGGCTGCTCCCTGGGGGAGGGCTGTGGCGTGGGGTGGGTGCCCAGGCAGAGAAGAAGTCCAGGCCGAGCAGCTGGGGAAGGCCCCGCCGGCAGCCAGCCTCGGGCTTGGCATGGCCCCGGGAATAGCAGACATTCGGTTGACAACCTCAGGAACAGGAGCATTAGTGCTGCACATTAGAACGTTCCTTAGTGGCCTCAAAGCACCTCCATGTCTTCTTGATTCTCCTGTGATGGAAGAGGACAGGGAGTATTAACCCCATTTTACAGATGAGGACGCTGAAGCCCTAGGGCATTAAATCATGCGGTAGAGCTGAGACTAAAACCCGGCTTTACTCTTGCTATAGCTGGCTCCAAACTGGTCTTTACTCTTCCCTGCACACATCGTGGCTTTTCGTCCCCTGCATCTCCACACCAGAGACTTGGCTGTCATTTGTAGAGCCCACTTTGCACTGGGCACTGTGCTGAAGGTCCCAGGCACTGTCTCATTCAACGCCCCTAAGGGGGTAGTTAGTACTCAGCCCATTTTATAGCACAGCCTCAGGATGTTAAGGAACTTTTGCAAGGTCACCCAGCGACCCCTAAGTGGCAAAGCTGAGCTTCTGTCTCAGCCACTATGCTCTCCTGTTTCTGGTGACACCAGCTCACCCAGCTCCTGCTGATGGAGGAGCGAGCTGCCCAGCGAGGGGTGGGGATCCCGGTGCATTCTGGGAGTCAGATGGCGCCTGTCTGGGGCTGACATCCAGCAGGCTGCGGGTTTGCACCAGGAGGCCGGGTGCTCAGGCTGCACCTGCATTTGCAAGTCACCGTTTTCCTGACTCTAGCCTCCCAGGGTGACACAGAACCACCCAGGGCATGGGACAGAGCGAGGAGGGAGTCCCGAGGATCCAGCTGGGCACTGCGGGAAGTTCTGGCCCGTCCCTCTGGCAGGTCCGGGCAGTTTATCTCACTTGGCAGCGATCCTCTGTCTAAAAGCACGTCTGACGTTTTGTGCAATAAAGTTAATGGACTTCTCCATCTTAGAGCAGCTGAATTCTCTCGGAGCAGATGCTGAGGGTTATGGATGTTCTAATTAGGAAGCTGCCTTTGGCGTTGAGGAAGGGAGGGGAGGCTGGTGATGTTTCGCACGCCCTGCGAAGACCCCCTGCCAAACTGCTTTCCCGAGCTTGCCAGTGCAGACGTGCTGAGGCAGAGGAAGGAAGAGAAGACATGGCCTTCCTCTCGCGTCTCCCATTCCCCTTCCGGCACCGACAGCCTCCTCCTCTAGCCGGAAGTGGCCAGGAGGGCCAGGCAGCATGGCCAGAGCCTCCCAAGTCTGAGCCACCACTAGCGGGGTTTAGTGTTGTGACCAAATAAAACTCACAACCAAGTTAATCTGACACATTTATTGATGTGCATAATTGTTATTGGACTGCACTGCAATTAGGCATAAATGGTAGGTTGTTCCTGTGAGTGACTATAATTAGTAATTCTCGTTTTTGGCCCAATCAAGTTTGGATGTTTGTTTTCCATAAGCACAGAAGTTCCCGCGTGTCTGCAAACAGCACTGGTATTGACTGTTTTCTGATTCACTCGTTCACTTATTCGTTCACTCATCCACCACATCTAGGAAATGGAGGTCCCCGACTGGAGGCCTCATTCTGCTGCTTACGGGGCGATCGTGGGTGAGAAATTCCATCTCTCTCTGCCTTGGTTTTCCGCATCTGTAATAAGGGGATGACATCTCTGGCTCCTGGGGTTAGGGTGAGAGTCCCGTGAGACGAGGCATGCAGAGAGCTAAGCAGTGCCAGGCCTGGGGCTGTTGCTCAACCGGCTGCAACTTGTTATTACTATTACTACTACTAATTATTATAACTGATGACGACTTCTCCTGGAAAAGTAAGAGCCGTGTACTAAGAGCGCTCAAGACTTTGGTCCTCAGATGGGGGTGCAGAGGGCGTCTGTCCCTTGGACTTTGCAGAGGCTGGAGGTCTGGTTTATGCAAGAGGGCACAGAGCCAGTGACATTTGGGTTATGGCGACTGTTGTGACCTCATCCTCACACGTAGGCGAGTGGGGCTGGGAAGCTTCTGGTTTTCCACACCTTTAATCTCACCGCTGCCCAGACCCTGGGGAAGAAGAGCTCCCTGCAGAGGACGGCACCTGCACAGGCCCCGAGCTCAGACGGCTCTCATGAAATGCTCGGCTGTTTCTGCTCCGGAAGATGCATTATTGGAGTTTAGGGAATTCTTAGTGACCCGAGGCTGAATTCAGGGGAAGGAGGGGAGGCTGGTCCTCACCGCAAACTGTCAGTAAAGGCTTTGGGCCAGAGGGACTGGACAGGGGGCCTGTGTCCTCTTGGAGGAAAAAATCTCTCCACATCTGGGAGCCGCTGGACTCACTGGGGAGAGCGTGTGCTTTGCCAGCACATTTCACACTGGGAGAAAATGGCCTGGAGACAGCCTGGAGCAGGGATTGTGGGGCTGACAGTGAGGCCAGAGCTGCAGGAAGGAGCGTGTGGATGCTGGACGGGGACCCTGGGAGCCTGAGCCACGAGGGAGCTGCAGGGACCAGGCGGGAGTGAGGCACTGTTGGGTTCTTGAGCTGGGGAGGCAGAGGGAGAGCCCTGGGTTGGACTCTGCCACTTACTCACTGACCTTGGGCAAGTTATTTGGCCTGAACCTCAGTTTCTTCATTTGTAAAGTGGGGTCACAGCCCATGCTGTCAGTGTCTTGCATAATCTCCTGCCCTTACCACTTCCGTGCAAGCTACCCAACTTCCCACTGCCAACATGCGCATTGCTCTTCCTGAGGCTTCTTGTCCTGGCCCAGAGCCCTCCTTGCCACCCTGTGGCATGCCAGAGGTAACCCCAACTGACCACCTCTAGCGGACCAGCTGTTACCAAAGATTGACGGGACGTGTTGTGTACATACCTCAGCTCCCTCACCCTCTGAAGGGAAACTCTCGAGTTGCATGTTCTACTCTGGCTCCCAGAGTTCCACGCAGGACCGAGCTCAGTTGCCCACAGAGGTAGCTGGCTCAGTGCCACATCCTTTGTTGGCTGCCTTCCTTTGGCATCTCATGTCCCTGCTCCCCTTCCTTCATTTTGTATTCAAGTGCTGGTCTTGAGTCCAAATTCAAGGCTTCTTCTGGGGGGATCTCAAACCAAGGGGAAAATAGTGTAGCTTTCTCCTAGCACTATGGGGCTTGATGTAGGTTAAGTATCTAATATGTTTCGCTCCCATCTTTGGCCTTATATCCTGTTGAGTGCTGGCAATGTAGTCTTCAAGGGGCTCCAGCTACTGGGGAATCGGGAACAGAGTCCTGAGCCAAGCTGGGCTGACACTCGGGACTTTGGAGATAACAGACCAGGGCACTTCTGGGACGGAGGCAGGAGCCGGGGGCTTGTCTGGGAGGAAGCCGAGTGTTCCAGGCGGGATGGCAGCTCCGGAAGCCATCTCCATGGGGCCTCCTCATCCCGGATGCTGTCTGGAGGCCGAGGCAGGCAATAAATCCCCGCGGTGGAGCTGGTCCCAGCATGGGCCACCCTGCAGAAAGGCTTCATCAGCGGCCTCATTTGCATAAGATAATGAAACCGCAGTAAAAATAGTAAAAGAAAAAATGGCCTGGCAACTTTGTTTCCATAATGACAGATGCTTCTTAAACACTCAGCTTCTGTTTCCCAAGGAAGTGCCATCAAGGCCCTGGAGGAACTGCTTGCCCTGGCCCAGCTTGATTCTTGGAGTGGGGACCTGCAGCCCTAGGAGTGGCCCAGCCCTGACCTGCTCCTGCCTTGGCTTCCTCCAGGTGCACCTGGGGGGCGGGGGGAAGAAGGGAGCGAAGGGGAAACTGACCGAGGAACAGAGAGGGACTTCCACCCAGGAAGCCTGATGCCTCTCACTCAGCACACGCTTTCACGGGAGTCTTTCTGTTTCATCCTCATGTGAGCTCCCCAATGCAGTCAAAATGGGCATCCCTGGCACACAAGTGAGTAAACTGAGGCTGGTGAATTGTCCAAGGTCACCTGCTTAAGTTAAGGTGTCAGAGGGACCTTGGAACTTGTCTCCTATGTGTCCTTGTTTCCTGTCCAGACATAGGTGGCCTTTGCCACGGGAGATGGCTGGACAGAGGGCAGGTCCCTGACCTAGAGGGGTGGTGAAGACGTGTGGGAGGTGGAGCCGGCTCCATGGGTCTCAGGCCTCTGTGCCCTGAGTGGGGTGAGATGGCCAAGGTCAAAAGAAAGGGGCCCCTCTGGGATGGGACTCCCCCAGGCCTAGAGACCAAAAAAGAACCCAACCAGAGTGTGTTTACAAACTATTGTCCTGTCATCTCCAACCCACCAGGGCTCTGCAATGACTGCCTTGGAGGCAGAAATAGCAACAGTAATAATGATGACGAATAAAATAATGAGTGAGGGAGCTGTTTCTCCAGCTCAGAGGGAAATCTCTGGTCTTGTTGCACTTGGTCCTGCCACCTCCTTCCACCTTAAGTGTTCAGAGTCCTGATTCCCTGATTCAGCGAAAGACGGCTTGGCCACACAGGGTGGGGACAGTGGGAACTGAGCAAATTCTCAGGGTGCAGATGGGTCTTCACTCCCGCAAGACGGCCAGTGGGAGTCACCCGGCTGCCACGGAAGGTGTCCTGTGGAGGGACTGAGCAGGACAACTGGCGAGGCCCCTCTCCCAGGCTCTGCGCCGACTCCTGGAGGTGGAGCTGGCAGGTCACTTCCTGGGGCTCCCTGAGGCTGCAACTGAACACGCATGGTCAGCAGGGCCTGGGGCCCCTCCACGGCTGACTGCGTTTCTGTCTGTGGTCCCTCCCCAGGCTCCCTCCTGCAGCCTGTGGAATCTTTGGCCAAATTTGGGAGGGAGAGGAGGGGAAGCTTCCAGATGCTTTGGGTCTTAGGCTGGAACTTAAAAGCTGAGTATTTGGCCACCTTGGTTTTCTGACTCCTCTGTGCCTGGGTCAGTCCGGCATGTGCTATCTCATTAAATCCTGGTAACGGTCCTCAGAGGTGGGTCTCCCCATCTAAAGCCCAAAGAAGCCCAGAGCAAGGGGCTGAACCCAGAAAGTTAGACTCCAGCGCCCCTGATCCTACAGCTCGGAGGGGCTCGCACATCGGTCCTGGGAGAGGGACTTGGGGCACCCCCTCTAGCCCAGACATTCTGGGGCTAAAGGGAGGAAAGAAGAGAGGTGTGGGGTGGGGGCTCAGTTAATAAGCATTTCATATGGTGGGGGGCTACAGGCTAAACAGGGGGAAGGAGGGTCCAGCTCTGTGCTGCTCTTGAATGGGCGGGGTGGAGCCTGTGCCCTCAGAGGCCGGATCAGGAGGCTCCCTGAGGCCTCTGCTGCATTAAATGTCCCTGTCCCCCCTGTCCCAGCCTGGCTGCTTACGGGCCAGCAGCCCCCGAAACCCCTGTGCGCCTGTGGGCACTGCAGACTCTCGGGCCCGTCCCAGACCAGCTAAACCACAGCCTTCATTCAAACAAGATCCTCGGGGCATCTGTACGTGCTTTAAAGCTTCGCAAGTGCAGCTCCGGAGCCACGTCCTACACACACCCCTTCTCTGAGAGCTTTGCCATCCAGCTGTCTCTGCCGGAGGCATGGGCAGTCAGTGTGGAAGAGGGACATCCTCACTATAGGTAGTTGCTGTTGGGCCCTGGGGCCGCGGGCACCTGAGCTGAGATGGGGGTGGCCATTTCCTGCCATGAGCAAGGAGCGGGGAAGGGAGAGAGGAAGGGGGAGAGAGGGAGAGAGAGAGAAACAGAGAAACTGGACTGTGCTTCTGTCAGACCCCTTCTAATGAAGCCCCCTTTTCTCGCCAGTGGGTTGGAGGGGTCTCCGTTCCTTGCCACAGTGATCCCTGCGCAACGAACCTCCTTGAATGTCCTGCTCCTGGGGCCCAGTGCACCAGGCCTAGGAGGCACCTGTGTCCTCATTCCTGGAAACAGGAAGAGCACAAAGGACATCGGCTGGGGCAGAAATGGCCAGGCTCACAGCAACTGGGGCCCGGGCCAGGACAGCACCTGGCTGCCCCTGCCGCACCGTGCGGTCAGTGGGAAGCTGGTGCCGTGCTGCGTGATGTGGGCTCCACGTCCTCCCTGGAGGGGGAGCAGCGAGAGCCCCTCTGCCCGAGAGAGAAGCAGCACCCCCGCTCTGCTCTTGGGGACGGGGTGCAGGAAGGGCGAGGCCCAGCATCATGTCCTTGCTTCCCGGAGGGAGAGTCGTGGCAGAGTGCTCTGTGCCCGGCAGGGACAGCCAGGTGGAGGCGGGCTTCGAGAGGCTCTGAGAGGCTCTGAGAGGTAGTGTCCGGGTTTCTCAGAGAGGCCGGGGGCCCGCGTAGGCTCTGACCTTCCCCTGCCCAATCCAGAGACAATCAGGGCCACTCGAGTGGCTCGAGAGGCCTGGCCGACCCTTGTGCAGAGCCCAGAGTGCCACAGACGAAGGGAGGACGCTATCTCCGGAGAGGACTCAGCCCATAGGAGGTGCCAGTTTTTCTTCTCTCTTCCTCCTCTTTCTTAATGAATTGCTGTCACTTACTGTTGGCTTATGATGTGCCTCTCTGTGCTATGTACTCGACATGCTTTTTCTCATTTAATCCCCACAACCGCTCCATGAGGGGGTGGTTGTTGCAATCATGCTTCTTACAGACGAGGAAACTGAGGCTCAGGGATGTTAAGTTGCTTGTCAGAAGCTACACAGCTGGTAGGTAGAGCCAGGACCCAGAAATAAGATATTTAAGTCTGTGAGTGAGTGGATGGATGGATGGATGGATGGACGGGTGCTCTACCTACTCCCTCACCCCCACCATAAACCTCATTTCTACCAGGTCTCTTTCCATGTCCCCCTACTCCCTGACGGACCTAGAGTCCACCCTGAGTCCCAGTGGGCTCCCCGCCAGGCACAGTCGTTACCTCTGTCCCTCAATGGCTGGGACATCCTTCAACCTGGGGCCTTTCCCTGCCTCCTACCTGGCTCAGACCAAGGCCTCTTCCTGGGCTGTAGCTCCAGGTTAGACCAGAGCTCCCAGACATTGCGGCCCACCGGGTCCCACCTCCTCTCCATTCTGCAGAGACCGCTGGGGCCTGGGCTTGGCTTTCTGGAACTTGTCAGCTAAAGGAATAGGAGAGTGCATATTTTAGGAGGCCTGCCAACCCACGTTGCCTTCTTTGGAATTTTCCATCTTTCTCAACCATTCTAAAGTGATGAGCCTGGGTCCCATGATTATATTATGTGCTCCCTCTCTCCCCCAGGCCACAGATGATTGGACCACAAGTGACCACTTGACCCAACCTGGTCCAGTCATGGCCACCTCCCTGGGAATTAGACCTGGGACACCGGAGCTCAGCTGAGTCGGGTGGGGGACATTTGGACTGAGAGGTCACGTAGAGTCAGGGTCTGAGCTGTATCAGCATCTGAGGTGAGAATGCAGAAAGGTAAGAATATGTGTTAAGAGCTTAGCACAGCGGCTGCCACGTGAGATGTGCTCAATAACTATTAGCGATTTTTAGGATGATGTCAGAGGGGAGCATGGAAGGTTCTGGATGGAAATAAGTCTCTCCCAGTGAAATGTTTGCATGAGACTTGGAGGCAGAGGTGAGGCAGAGGCCGCCTTCCTGCCCCCTTTGGGGCTGTTTCTGTCGTGGGAGCATGAGGCTTTCCAGAAGCACCACGCCCTTACCCGTCTCCAACTTCCTGGGCTATAAGAAGCAACTGGGATGTGGGTGGTGGCCCAGCCTCCCGCTGCACACTGCCTGAACCCTGGATTGCAACTCTGAGCGTGTCTTTCCCTCCCAGCTCTGGCCCTGGACCCAGAGGCGGCTGTGCCCGTGCTGGGTCAGTCCTCGTTGTTCTCGGAGCCGCTCCTGGGGGCCCAGGTTGGCCTTGCTCCCTCATCTCTTCCCTTCCTGCCTGAAATATCCTGCCGGGAACTCTGACTGAATGTGCAGTTTCCATCTCCAGCGTAAAGCTTCCTCTCTTCCAGTTTAAAAAAGCTCAGGCAAGATCTCTGGCCAAGCTTGGAAAAGATGTTCACCCAACCTCCCCAGCTGTGACCAAAGGGACAGGGCCACATGAGGATGCGGCAATTCTCAAGGGAACACATGGATGGGGATAAGTTGGGGACGGACATGCCCCAAAGAAGGGAAGGCAGAGTCAGACAGACAGTCTCAAGGACAGACCCTACACCCTCGATGTCTGAACCAGGAGCCTCCCTTGCACCAGGTCTGCTGCCTGGGACACAGTCATCCCTGGGGGAAGACGGCCAAGTTCATTGCCCAGCGCCCTCCGGTTCTAAGGAGAGAAGAGAAACAGAAAACACATCTCAAGGGGACCCTGTTTTCTAGAAACATTTCTTTATTTAAAATTTAAAACCATATTACTTCATACAGCAAACTGTGCACTTTGATATATCACAGTGTCTTAAAAAGGAAAATAATTGGATTTGTTTGGAAATTTATTTACATCAGCCTAGAATGATTGGCAAGTAACACAGTTACTATGAAACCCAAATTGTTACAAAATGTTTACAAAAAACTATATTCATAGAAATTCTGCATGTCCACAAAGGGCATCCCCTGAATGGCCCAGAGACCAGTGTGTGGGAACCATGTTGAGCGGGAGTGGGGGGCGTCCAGGCACTCTGGTCTGGGTAGTGGGACAGGCCAGGGGTCTCACAGGCCCATGGTGCTGCCTGTGGGCGCAGGCCGGGGGCTGGGAACTGAGGTCCCCATATGGGAGGCCCAGCCAGGAAGTCGGCCCAGGCAGAGGTGGGCTGGGGACTTAAAGCACAGTGGCATGGGGTCCCCTGGAACCACTGATCTCTGTGCAGCCAGGACAGGCCCCTCCTCGGGAGGCTGGCTTCGGACGTGCTTGACCAGGGCCCCAGGGCAGACCCAGAGTCATGCACAGCCCGGCCTGGAGCCTGGCTGCCGACCGCAGGGAAGCCCACCCAGCCCTTCTCCCCTGCATGCTCCAGCGATGCTCAGACCCGTGAAAGGGGTGAAGGACGGGAACTGCCGAGAACAGACGGATCCGGGCGAGACAGGGACAGAGGTCTGCCGCCTACAGGGGGAGGCTCTCTGCCAACTGCCCCGCTGGGGGAGGTGCCACAGGGGAGAGAAGGGCCGACAGATGGCAGGGGCCGTGCCAGGACAGGAAATGCCTTGTTGCTTCTCATCTTTCACCTCTCTGGCTCCGTGGTCACTCCCTGACAGCTGGTCTTGGGTCAAATGGGGCTGGGGAGGTTGTCCGAGGTGTGACAAACTCTCGGCTGGCATTTGACTGAGTCTATGGCTGCTTCCCCGGAGGCCTCAGGGTTTTGATCCATAAAATAGAGACAAACTGTGGGGTGATCTGAGGTCCCCTGTCCTAGCAGGCAGGGGTCATGAGGACAGGACCGATACCTAGGGCATCAGGACATTGTATTGTCATGCCAGCAATGCGCTCATGCCACTCTCTTCAGAACGTGTTTCACGTAGCTGAGAGCTGTGGGGTGAGCAGGTTGTGGTCACCTCTGTGTGGGTGAGGATCAGAGGCAGAGGCCTGTGCTCCCCCCACCGCTACCCTCCTTTCCAGGATACTAGGGGCGGAGCCTGAGCCCTACCTGGCAACTCCGCAGGCAGGTATGAGAGCCTGCCTGGGGCGGCCCCCTTTCCCAGCCCTTCTGCTCTCTACTAACCACCCTGGGACTAGAGTGTGACGTTGGCACAGGGGCCAAGTACTAGCACGACGCTGCTTCCCAGACACGCCCAGCTGTCTTGGCTCAGACAGACTGATGGAGGCAGGGCCTCTCGGCCACTCCGGCCCTCCCCAGGAGGCACCGGCTGTGCCAGGCCACCCGGCAGCCCCATGCAGCTCTGCCCTCTTCTCCAGGGTCTGAGGCTCTGATGTATGCAGGGCCTTCCCCACCCACAAGGGGCTCCCCGCGACCTCCGTCCCAGACTTTGCTGCCGCAGCCCCCGTCTCTCACCTGGTCCCCACCCATGCTGGCTGGGCTATGTACACTCTGTGTGCAGACGTGCGGGGAAGGGTTGTATACACATGGGCTACAGGTCATATATACACTGTGCATATATATATATATATATATATACAGTATATATATATATATTTTTACATTCATATATATATTGTACAGAACATTCACCTTCTACCTAAAATAGTTTTGTGACTTCATGTACGACCTCAGCTCTGAAATTTTAAGTCCAGGGCAAATCCAGGACCGAAAGGAGGGCTTGATTCAAACTGGCATGGGACAGAGGGCAGGGCTCTTCCACTGTGGCGAGTGGCTGAGCCCATTCCAGATGTGTTCAACCGACCCGGGACTTCCAGATGTGTCTAATCCCAAGAGCTGCCCTCAGAGTTGGGCCCGTTCTTTATCTGACCACGGGGCTGGGCCCGCCCCAGATGTTAAGTCCATACAGCTGTTTGGCCAAACCTCTAGGCCCTTCATAGATGGGTGCCCACACAGGACCGTTCCAGATGTGGGCCACAGAGTGCGGCCTGTTTTCAGAGGTTTGTGCATATCGCTGGGGATGGCGCAGGGAAGGGTCAACTTCATGCTGAGTGATGAAGCAGCAGCTGCAGGCCCCCCCTTCAGCACCCCTGGAAAAGTAGGCAGGGAGGGGGCTTCTGATTGTTCTTGGCGAGTGCGTGCCTGGCAGAGAGGGGGCAACTTCCAGCCTGGCTGGCCCTTCCCCCAGCCCGGGCCAGGGTCCCGTCTTCCAGTTCCTGGGGCGCGCGGCAGCGGGGGGAGCCAGGGCGCGTGCTCCCATCGGAGGCAGGGGCTCGGCCGTGGGGAGGGGGCGGCCCTCCCGCCCCTCAGAGACTCAGAGTCCAGCCAAGCGGCCACGGGGGCATTTCCACGCTGGACAGACACTTGCCGAGTGGAGCCGCCTGAACAGAAGTCTCGGGATTGTCCTTCTCTGTCCAGAGCAGGGCAGTCAGCAGCAGGTCCAGGGGGGAGAGATCAGGCGGGCTCGCCGTAAAACGCCCCAGGGCCTGGGTGGGGTGTGGTAGGGTGTCTTCTCACTGTCGCCCCTCAGTTTGGCCAGTTTGAGCCGGTAGAGAGGAGGCGCTGGCATTTTGGGGTGAGGTGGGGGCATTCTCGTGTTCAGGGTGGACATGTGGGATTAGACAGGGACACGCGGCACCTGCTCAGGCAGGGCCCGTCTGGGGCTCCACCCAAACCGGCTTTCCCGCTTCCCATCACCCCTCGGTGCCTGTACGAGTGCACGTCACACGCGTGCACCCGCTGCAGCTCCGCTCCCCACCCGCGAGCAGGGCAACACGTGACCTGCCTCGCCGGGAACACTCCCCTCCACCTCCCACCTCACAGATGCGGTGTCGCCTTCAGGCCCTGGGAGAGACACGGCTCACACTTGGGCAGAAGCAGTCCCCACCGCACTCCGAACACAAACGCAGGCCATAGCTAGAGGCTGAGCATCAGCCGCGCCTACCGACGTGAGGCTCGAGCGGGACGGGAGGTCAGGCGGTGTACCATCCCACCTCTGCCGGCGCGTCTAAAGGCCATTCAGTAACTTTTGGGAGATTCCCACTTGAATTGTGCCTCTGTTTACCATCATTCTTCACTCCTTTCGTGAAACTCTTCCTACCCCACAGCACTTCCTTTCCTTCCTCCCGTCACAGTCCACACATGTGCATAGCCTCAGAAGAGCATGGCGTGCTCACATAGCGTCACGCACACAAGCACACACACGTGTGAGAGGTGAGCATGAACGAGGCATGTGCTATCAAACTGTACTGGACAGAGGAAGATGGTAGTTAATGACTGTGTTTGCTGAGAGCAATGTGGCAAATACCTTCCTTAGAATCCTGTTACCTGGACTTTGCAAAAAAAAAAAAGTTTTCCCTTCAAACAGGACATGCCATCTGCAGCAAAGCCACGAGTCCCTGAAGGGTTTTGCCCCCACTTGGCCAGTCTCCTGGTGCGTACGCCCACGCAACGGCGGGGGATCTCCGTGACAGATGATTTCCCCATGACACCAGTGCCGACAGACCCCGTAGCCTGCCTTCCTGACTGTCTGCCTCTGCTCCCACTGCGAGCCGGAACATACGTGTGCGGCACACACTCACAAGCCACAACTGCACATGGCTCTTGTCTACGTCACGCATGGCCCTGTGTCCCATGACTGTCTGGTCCTGGCCTCCCCCTGCTCTCCACTGTGCGCACATGCCTACACACACGTTTAGACACATGTTCACACACACAGACCCCTTGGTGACATGGCTTCTCCTTTTACGTGTATTTGGCTAGTTGCAGGCTTTCTCCTGTCTTCCATCCTCTGCCATTCAGTGCACAAAGGCGCGCGCGCACACACACACACACACACACGTAAGCACGCACACTCGTGCACACATGCATACTCGCCGGAACCCCGTTACGACATGGCTTCTCCTATTTCTACATACGTGTGGCTCTGCTCTTCACCCAGATTTGCCTCCGTCGTCCCTTGATGTACACACAAGTGCTCATCAGAGCCCAGAGGATTCACCTATCACTGCGTGCCCTGAACTGTCCTGTGTCCAGATCTGGCCTCATCCCGGCCCCAAAGCTCACACATACACAGACAGACACACACCCCGCGTACACCCTGAAGCTCACCACAGCATGGCTTTTCCTGTCATTACGTGTGGGGGCTACACTGTGCGTCTGGCCCTCTTCTCGCGCCTCCAGCGTACACAGCCAGTCAGAGCTGCTGTGACTCTGGGAACCAGCTGGTTTGGTCCTGCAGCTCCTGGCCTGGAGGGGGGACAGTATTTACCACATGAGCCCACTGTGGCCTTCGGCTTTGCTAGAGATTCCCCTTCACCCCAGCCGAGAAGGCCTTGAGATCTAAACGTCCCTCTTCCCTAACAGGCTCCCAACAGCAACGGGACAGAAGTAGGAAGGGGTGGCTGGTGTCCCCCGCTTCCCTGCCCAGAGTCTCCAGCCTCCCTCCCCTGCTCATACAGACCTCTGTCCTCGGCCACAGCAAGCCTGCTGGCCCCACTGTATTCTCTTTAAGGACACTTTGTTCCTAACCCTCATGTCTCATTCTTTTCCAAGAATCTTAATGTCACACACCTCTAGAGCATCCATCACAGCAAGCTGGAACCCCCAGATCATTGGGTCCACCCTCCGCATTGTACCCCACCTGCTGCCACTTCTCTGCTGTCTTCCCCAAGCCCCACAAGGTCGTAGCTGCTCTGGACTAGAGACGAGGGCCAGGGTGGTCTTGTGTCTCTGCGTGGGGTCTTTGGTTAATTCTCCAGGAAGCAGCTTCTCTCTCCCCACCCTTGGGGCCTTTGCCAGCTAAGACATCCTGTCCCTGAAATCTTTCTTTTTTCTGGAGAGCATCTTAAGGTTTGGCCAGTCCAGGAGGCCAGGAGTTCTTTGGGTCCCCTCTGGCTTTCACCCACCCCCAAGGTAGCCTGTGCAGTGGGACACTGACCCCTCTTTTGAGGAGGGGTGAGTTGACTTTCACACTTCAATCTCAGCTACTCTTCTCTTTCCAGGGAGACAGAGGGAGGTGGAGGTCGACCAGCCAGCAATGGGGAGTTGCTGATGAGTAGATGGCGAAGAGCCCAGGTTCCCGAATGCCAGCAGGGTTTAGGAAACAGCTCGCCAACCAGCAAAGTAAGAACCATTGGCTTGAGGGCCTGCGGGATTTCCATGCAACCTGCCCGTTCCTCTGCTGGGCTTCAAATATTGGCTGAGTCTCTGGGCATCGTTTGTGAGAGATTTAGGGGGTCCTCTCTCTTCTGGCCAGAAAGTGGAGAAGAATTTTCTGGGACTGCTCCCCCACTTATATTCCTGGAGACCTCCTAGAGGATGGGAGCCACTGGGACATTGTCCATAAGAATCCAAAATGGTGGCCTCTATTTGTGCATTCTCTTCTCTCTCATACCCCAAACTCCTCTCTTCCCCTGTCTTCAGCTTTGCCAAGATAGGGACTACCATGGGCGGTGCCAAGTCCAGAAGACCATGACTGTGTGAACAGCTGCTGAGAGATGACGCTTTCCTTCTGCCCAGGCATCTGGGTGGCCACCCTCATCGTTGGCTCCTGGTGGCAACCACGCTACAACTTCCTTAAGGCGCCAAAGGCTTGCGTCTCTGGCCTTATGGCCAACCCCTAGGAGGCCTGGGCTCTTGGGGAAGGAATGTCAATATAAGAGCTGTT
Organism: Eulemur rufifrons; assembly: GCF_041146395.1. Classification (NCBI taxonomy): domain Eukaryota; kingdom Metazoa; phylum Chordata; class Mammalia; order Primates; family Lemuridae; genus Eulemur; species Eulemur rufifrons. The sequence goes on from NC_090990.1 coordinate 25,741,902, forward strand.
TCCCATTTTCTGTGGCCTCTGCAGGGCCATGGCAGAAACTTCTGAGTCCAGAGGAGAGGTGAGAGGGGCAGGTGAGTTTGGCCTGAGAGAGGCATGTGCTTCCTTTGGCCTTGGCTATCTCGGCTGGCAGCTTTAGAAACCCATAGAAGAAACAAGAGGAGAATGAAGCCCAAGCAACTGGCCTGAGGGCCTGCTGGTGTCCTGGTAGGTAAGGGCAGAGGGCTCTGGCCCAACAGGCAGGCAGCAGCTCTGGTCCCCAAGCCCGGCGTGGGGGCAGGGGACGTTCCTTCCCGTCTCCTTTGCTTTCCTCTGCCCAGCCCCCTGGCCTGCGGTCCCCACCCCAACTGTGCCTAGGGGAACACAGGGGCTAACGATGTGCTGCAGGCCATGCTGTCCTTGCCCGGAAGCCGGCGGTCATTGAATGTGTGCATGTTGATGACGGCGTCAGTCTTGACCATCATGGGAGGCTGCGGCTTGTGCTTGACACGACGCTGGCAGGTGAGGGAGAAGCGGATCTCGTCGGCCACGGTGCTGCAGAAGGAACGCTGCAGGGGGGACGGGAGGGGAAGAGAAGGACGCGTGGGTGAGGCCTGGTCCTGGCCAACTCCTCCCCTTCCTCCCAGAGGCTGCGCCAAGACTACCCGTCTTCCTCACACCTTCACCCCACTCATCGCCCCTCTCCCCGCTACAAGAAGTTTGGGAAGCTGTCTCCGAAGCCCCACATTCTTGTTTGGAGACTAACGTAGGTAGTGCAGGGGTTGTCATCTTATGCCCATTTTACAGATTAACTAACTGAGGCTCTAACTGGCATGTACATAAAGTTTTGGAGCTCTGGTTTACCTGTCTGATTTTTCTCCACTAGACTCTGAGGGCAGGAACCAGCCAGTTTCATCGCCATGAGCCCAGCTCCCAGCACTAGGCCTGGCCCAGTCAGGGCTCAAGAAACACTGGCCGAATGTATGGCTATCCCTTGTCCTGGAAGGGCTCCCAACTAAGGGGAGGAATGACTGTCCTCCCACTCAGGAAAGTCCAGCACATGCTTCTCAAGGTGGGTACTGGGAGGCAGGTCCCTGTAGGGCTGTTGGGTGGCAGTGGTTTCCTTCTGGCCTGGGTCCCTGCAGGTCGCCAAGAGGGACAGCAAGAGTGTTGTGCTGCCCACAGGTGTCTGATGGTGGTGGCTTTTATGAGACCAACTGCCAGAGGTTGTCCTGTGGCTTATATGGAAGGCAGTGGGGGCTACTGATGCCTCAACTTACCCAGTGAGGCCGGGACATTGGCACCAGGACCACTGGTACGCAGGCCGTGGGGTGCAGAGGGATAGGAATCTGGCTTTGAGTTCTGGCTCTGCCTCTTCCCAGCTGTCACCTCTCCAGGCCTCCCCATCCCCACCTACTAAATACAGAATATCATCCCTTCTCACCCCCTTTCTTCTAGGGCCCACAAACACCTAGTGCGACCCCACTATGTGCCGGGCTCTGTGCCAGGCCTTGGGCATGTAGCAGTATGGAAGGCGGATAAGCTCCCAGCCCCCAGGGAGCCTGTGGGCTAATGATGGGACGGAAAGACATGACAAACATGTGAACAGAAAGAATTCCAGATAGTGACAGCTACTATTAAGAGAATAAGGCAGTGACATGGGACAAAGAGGGGCTGGAAATGGGGACAGGTAAGGAAGCCTCCTCGAGAAGGTGACATTTGGGCTGAAACCTGAATGGCCACAAGTTGCCAAGAACACAGCCCTCTGGGGGAGGGGACCTGCCAAGTGGCAGGTGCAAAGGCCCCGGGCAGAATGTGCTCGGTGTTGAGGGCTCAGAAGGAGCCTGGTGCATGGGGGCCCGATCCCATGGGCTCCTTGGTGGCATTCGGAGCTCGTTCCGACTGTGATGGGAATTCCTAGAGACTGGCTGCTGTTCTCTGCCATGATCTTTTATAACCATTCTCTATTGTTGAATCGTTCAAAGCTTCCCCCTTCCCTTATTTTTTCACGCTATAATTAACACTTGCAACAAACTTCCATGTAAATAAAGCCGCACATAACCTTCACTACTTCCACAGGGAGCGTTTTTAAAAGTAGAACATGACTGGTCGAAATGTATGGGTACTTTGAAAGACTGACCCTGCTGTGAGGCTGCCTTCCAGAAAGCACTGTTTAGGTCCCTTCAGCAATACTGGGAAGTGTCCCTTCCTGAGACCCTAGCTGACTCCAACACCGAGTATAACATCATCTTCCCCCTCCTCTTTGTTGACTTAGGCTTGCCGGTTACAGAGGAAGCCATTTTGTTTTGGTGGATTTGTAGGCTGCTTGTTTATGTTCTCTCTACACAGGGCTGAACCGCAATCTCCTTGCACGCCGGACCTGGCCCTCTTTGAACTTCTCCATGAGAGATACGTCCCCCTCCAGCCCAGCAGCCCTCAACACAGGTGTACATTTAAATCACCCCGTAGGCTTTCTTAAAATGGCAATGCCAGGCTCCACCACAGACCAATTAAAACACAGAGTCTCCGGGAATGAAGCCAGGGCATTAGCACTTAAAAACTTTCTCCCCGTGATTCTAATTTGCTACTGGGACCAGAACCACTGCCCAACCATGCTTGAATTAATCAGACGGCTGGAGCCTGGTTCTACCATCTGTACGCTTGGGCTGACCGGCAGGTCTTCGCTCCTCTTTTTTTAAACTTTTGATTATGGAAATTTACAAATATATGCAAAAGTAGAGAGAACAGTATAATGAACCCCTGTGCAACCATCACCCACCTTCAACAATTACCCTCGAGGGTTTTACGCAGGGAAATAATACGGTTTGAATTCAGTTTTGAACAGGGCACTGGCTGCTGTGTGCACTGCGGACGGCAGTGGGGAAGTGTGGGGGCTGCGGGCCAGTTTGGGGGCTGCGGCATAATCCAAGCGGGAGGTGATGGGGGCCTGGCCTGGGGTGGGCGACAGTGACGGGAAAACATGCCCATCAGGACAGAGGTGGAGCCGGCGGCACTGGCGGGTGGACTGGACGCAGGGTGGGCTGTTAAGAGGGTGAGATGAGACACCACGGTGCGCCTGGCACGTAGGACGGCGAAACCAGCACAACCCCTCCCTCTCCCTCCTTCCCCGTCCCCTGCAGGCCCCAGCGCGGGGGCTCACCTGCTCTCTCTCTGCTGTTTTGCGGAGCTTGTACACAAACTCGCCCACGGCCACCAGCACAGACAGGACCAGCCCAGCGGCCAGGACGATGAAGATGCCCCCGATCTTCTGGATGCCCAGGGCGCTGGCCTCTTTGTTCTCCTCCTCGGGACACCCGCTGCCCCGCCACCACTTCTCCTTCATGATGTGCAGCTTGTCCTCCTCCTGCAGCTGAAGGATGGCAATGGTGATCTTGTCCCGGTAGGGGGAGCCTGGGTGGGGAGAGGGGAACCCTGGCTGTCAGTGCTGTCTGGCCCATCGTGCATTTGTCCCGCCAACACCTTGGTCAGTGCCAGCCACCATCACTAGCCTCTCAGTTAGCTCTTAAAAAGGGGGACCCTATCACTGTTAGGCCCCCTGCTTAGATCTGTATAAGGTATCTGATGAGGGTGGAGGTGTCCTGATTTGGGGAGGGGAGGTCTTGCCCATTGGGTATCGTCCCTACCGTACCTGCGCTGCGTCAGCAGGGGTGGTGAGAGGTGGGTTTGCATGGCTGCTGGGGACCGACCCCCACCTGTGTTGGCCCCGTCCTCATTGCTTAGGCCAGAGCCGCCCTCGTGAGGCACGTGGCTCCATCCCCTGCTTCTGGGCTCAGGAGTCGCCACCTCTCGGGCTCAATGGAATGAGCTGGGAGAGGGAGCACGAGAGGACAGGGGGACATGCCCATGCGCCATCCACACCCCCGCCCCTGCCCACCTCCAGCGCCCGCTCACCCATGGGTGTGCCGATGCCGTAGCCCTTGGAGTCAATGAGGCCGCCGATCTGCGTGAGGTTGCAGTTCCTCTGGGTGACGTACTCGATGGTCGTGGACTCCATGAGCAGCGCGTAGTCGGCCGTCAGGGTCCTCTGGATGCCCTCCTCGTTGTTCTTCACCAGCGCCGAGGGCTTGCTGCTCATGAAGGCCCACATCTTCTCGAAGGTGGAGATCTTGGATTTCTGGGCCGGCAGGGAAGGGGTGAGGCACACACGGTTACTGGGCACACCAGGGACCAAGCACCGCACACCCCGCCCGCCAGCGCTCGGGTCACTGAACTCCGTCTACTGTCTTCAGAGTAAGGGAGTGCCACCCACTGCTCAGATGTGGAGACTGAGGCCTGCCTGGGAGCAGAGGTCCCAGGACACACAGCTGGTGAGTGAGAAAGGTGACGCAGACTCAGGCCCACCCCCTGGAGACCCTGGGTTCCTTGCCATGTCACAAGTGGTCTTCAGACTGAATTTTTAAAAATTAATTTTCTTTCTCTAATATTTGTTTAACAATTAGCATGTGCAGGCCTTGTTCTAAGTACTCTACCTGCATTAACTCACTGATTCTTCACAGCGATGGCACGAGGCAGGTATTAATACTACCGAGAGCCCTATTTTTCAGATGGGGAAATTGAGGCATGGCCAAGTTCTTGCCTAAGGCTACCCAGATACTAAGTGGCAGAGCCAGGCTTTTCAAACCCAGGCCACCAGGCTCCGGAGTCCATGCCCCTAACCACCCAGCTGCACTGCCTCGCAGGAACCTGTGCGGGCGGGGAGGGAGACATGGGTGCTGACGAAGGCAAAGCTGGGTGGGTCCTGGGCCCCCACCTCCATTCAACCAAAGCAGGTCTCTTTCCTGTGCTGTGTTTCAGGGGAAGACTTTGTCTGCAGCATGTGTTCCTGTCTGTTCCACTTCATCAGTGAGAGACAAGCAGGGTGTGAATTGCAGGGAAAAGTGAGGACGCTCAGAGCGGGTGGTCTGCAAGTCCCTCTGGCTGCTCCAGGCCCAGGGCTGTAGGGCTGGGACACCATTGTGTGAGCAGAGCCAGCGTCCCCAAGACCAAGTCTGGCGGGTGGGCTGCTGTGCCTGCCCTGGGGAGACTCAGAGAGGTCACTGGGGTCAGAAGAGAGGGGGGCCAGGGCTGAGTGTCCTTTGCTGCCTGGGGAGACTAGACGGACCAGGCGGCAGGGCATTCGGGCGATTTCTTGGGAACGTAGTGCCTGCCAGCTGCCTGCTCCCAGCAGGGATCAGCCCTGCCCCGGTGGGCCCAGGGGAGCAGGTGGCTGTGCAGGCCCCACTGTACCCGGCTGCTTCCAAGTCTGGCTGTGCCTGTCTGTGATGTCAGCCTGTCTGACTGGCACCCGGCCCAGCTCCAGTGTGCACGATGGCATGGGTGCACTCGCTTGAGCAGGCTGGCGCAGGGCTGGGGGATGGGCGGGAGGTGGGGAAGAAGCTGTGCCTGCCAGGAGGAGGGCGTGGAGCCTGGGAGGAAAGCGTACGTTCTATTCTCCTGGTGCTTCCTGCTCTGGCAAGGGTGGCCTCCCAAAAGACTGGCTCCTGGAGTCCCAAGCACCCCCTGGGGAGGAGGCAACGAGGACAGGAGGGAGCCCCAGAGAGGCAGGCAGGACCCCTTGGAATTCCACTGGAGCATGGAATCAGTGCCAGTGATGCCTCCCGCTCGCACAGGGCCTGGGAACATCTTAGACAGGTGTCCTCTCCCCACCCACAAATTTACCTGCCCCAAAGCCAAAGGCAAGAAGGACTCAGATGCCTGCAGCTCTCGCTGGGCTGCTCCCGGCCCCTGGGGGTCCTCAGCCTGCCCTACTTTAGGCTACTCCCGCTCCTCAGCTACTCCCAGCTCAGCATGACTCTCTCCCCTCTGCGACTCCGGCCTCCAGGCCTTTGTGCCCTCTGCTGTCCCAGCTCCCCGGCTCTTCTTGCCCCTCAGCTCTTCCTGAGGCCCCGGGCTCCCCCCATTCCATACTCTCACCCTTAAAAATACTCCTGATGTCCAGCTCTTTTGACCACTCTCTTTATCCCCATTGTTTCTTATTCTCTAGATAATTTCTGGTACGCAGATTCTCCCACTTCCGACTCCTTTTGCGCCGTCTGTTCCTTCCTCACTCTGCCACGCGCCCACTGACTCTCCCGTAGTGGAAAGTCCCTAAATGGCTCCCAAGGGTCCCCGTCTCCTGGTGTTCGTACCTTTGTGTAACCCCCTCCCCTGGAGTATGCACTGGACCTAGTGACTTGCTTTTAACTCTCCCAAGTGATGGCATGTCACATCCAAGATCAGGCTAAGAGAGACTGTGACTTGTTCTCTCTCTGGCTCTTCTTGCTCTGATGGAAGCCCACTGCCACACAGAGAGTTGTCCTATGAAAGGTTCACAGGGCAAGGGGCAGAGGGCAGCCTCTGGCCAGCAGTCAGCGAAGAACGAAACCCCAAGTCCAACAACCCGGGAGGAACTGGGTCCTGCCAACAACCGTGTGAGTGAGCTTGGAGGCCACACCCGGACATGACGGCGGCATCGGCCCCCACCTTGACTGCAGCCGTGTGGGAGACCCTCACCCAGAGGACTCGGCTGAGCCACCCTGGGTGCCCGACCCACAGACTGCCAGGTCACAACTGTACCTGCTTTAAGAAACACAGTTTCTTAACACAGGGAATCTGTTACGCAGCAATAGAGAACTGAACGCCTTCTCGCCCACATACTCACCTAGGCTACTTCTGTTCCCAATACACAACTGAATCCCAGCTATTCCTATAATCAGATTAGCCAAGTCCAACCATCCTGCTTTGCCAGATACACACCCTCCCCAGACACTCTATCATCCTGGTCACTGGAAGCTAAATGCTGTTCTCCCTCCGGTGACCCCAGCTCCTTTCCATCCCTGTCTCTTCTGCTTTCTAAATTCTCTCTCTTCTACTAGAGGTGGGAACCAAGGGTGGATGAAGCAATCAGGGCTCCCCTTACACCTCCTAATCCTCCACCCATCCATCCATCCATCAATCCATCGTCTATATATCCACCCATCCATCCATCCATCCATCCACTCATTCGTCTGAGCATGCTCTCACCATGTACCATCTACATGCTAGTTAGTTCAACTAACTATCCCAACTACCCACTTAGTTACCCATTTATCCACCCATTCATCCGTCTACCCAACCATCCTTCCCTCTCTCCTCCTCACCCTTCCTACCCACCCACTCTCCCATGCAACCAGTCATCCATCCAATAAATCTCGAGTCCTGGCAAATGTAACCTGACAGTGAACCGTTCCGAGCCTCCCCCACCTCCTGCTTTCTAAGAATGGGATGAGAACTTCTCCTCTTTCTCCAAACTCCTCCTTGCATCCTCCCCCACCCCAACACCTCATTCCTCCTATATCCAGGCCTGCCTGACACCAAAACGTATGCTCTTTCCAGTGACACACCAGAGATGGAGACAGAGATTTCAGTTGGGGGCTGGAGGGAGTGTGGAGACAGATGGGCTTTGCAGAAGGACAGATGACAGCCACTCGTGGGTAAAGGAACTGAGTGAGGAAGATGGGAAAAGACACGAGAGAGCGTGGCCAGTTAAGATGGGAGGTGACAAGGCATGAAGCTGGCTGTGATGCTGATTTCAGGAAGCTCCACCTTCCTGGCTCCAGTGCCAACAAATTTACTGCCTCCATCACTCTTAGGCAGATGGGTCTGAAATCTGCTTCCCTAGAATGGCCACCCACTGTTCTTGTCTTATTTCTTGGGGCCCCCATTCTCAACCACGCCTGTTCATGGCCTCTGTGCCCCCTTAAGTTCTGTCCTGTCCTTGAATGATTCTGGGACACAACCCTGCAATGTTTCCTCTGGCACGTCCGAGGCAGACAGAGATAAGGCCAGAGCCACCCTGGAATCTCAGCCCCTCTCCTGTCCCTGGTCACCGCAGGCCTGAGTTCCTGTCACTGGTCGGAGCTGTAGTCACCACCCCAGGGAACAGAGTCCCAAATACCTACAGCTCCTGTGTCATGCTGCCGGCCCCAGCCCCTTTGGGAACCTTAGTAAGGATCGCTTCAGGGCCAGTCACCCAAATCAATTAATGGAATCGTCTGCAGCAGCCAATACAGGGGCGAAGTGCCAGGATGGAGATGCCTTTTTTATCAGGAAAACTGGCAAGAAAGTAAGTTTCAGGCTCACGACTTTCAATTCCAGCCTCCTCAAAGAAGTAAATTGATTTTCCCCAAGTGAAGATACTTAATCTTGAGAGTTTAACATTTCTGTACGAGAGAATGTATATAGGTCTGTATATGCATACATAAATACATATTTCAGTCCCAAAGGCAGCTGAATCCCGGGGAACGTGTGCAGAGGGGCTGTGGCAACGAGGCTCCATGCAAGGCCCTGGGTATTTTCCATATTGGAAAGGAGACCTTTTCTAAATTAATTGGCTTTCTTATCCTTGGTGTCTTTGGCCTTATCGGATCTGTGGACTTGAGCAGTGAATCATTTCTCTTGGGTTGTTTCCGTGGGGACCGGGAGTCCTCTTGGAGTCCTCTGCCTCTGCCTGCTGTTGCAGCCTCCCTGTCCCCCGTGGGACAGACTTGCTGGGCCTCCCCCAGCAGCAGCCCCTGCTGTCCGCCATGTGCCCCGAGGCTGCAGGCTGGCCCCTGCCGGGCAGGATCTGAGGTGAGGCCTTGGGCTGGGGGTAGAGGGAGCTGCACTGCTCAGACTCGGGCGTCATGCCAGCCTGGGCTCCAATGCCAGCTCCTTCTGTGACCACAGACAAGTGACGTCACGTCTCTGAGCCTCACTTTCCACATCTGTAAAATGGGGGTTATCAGAGTGCCTACGATGTAGGGTTATTGTGAACATTCAGTGAGAAGAAGGCGTGTGAAGTGCTCAACGCAGATCCCGGCCCCTAAGTCTGCATACGTGGCTGGTGTCATCGTTTCTCTTTAAGGCTCAGTTTTCTCATCCGGAAATTGGGGATAAAAATCTCTGTAGTGTCAGGGAATTTAAATGACATCATACTCAGAGGTAGAAAACTCCAACGCTGATGGGCCAGGCAGAAATAACTAAAGATGGCTGGGCAGGACTATACTAACTGGAGACAAAGGTTGCCTCTCAGCTCCTGACAATTGCTGCTAATTGTTGTTTTAAAAATACACATATATAAATAAGCAATGTGTGGCCCTCAAAATCATATCTATGGGCTGCACAGGCCTATTGCCAGTTTACAACAATCAGCAATAAGAATGGTTAACGTTTATCACATGCCTACTCTGTGCCAGGCACTGCTCTAAGCTGTACACATGAATTGTGCCATTTAATCATCTCCATAACTCTACGAGGTGGCTGCTATTATTATACCCATTTCATAGATGAGACAGCTGAGGCACAGAGGAGCCTTCAGTAGCTTAGTGGCTTTCAACAACTTCCTCATCATTACTGGCCCTCGCCTGCCCCTGTCCCTGCTCCACTGCCTGGTCTCTCTGGGTCTCTCCCACTCTGAGGACCTCAGGGCAGAGGCAGCCAGCCACCTGGTGAGAGGAGCCACCAGTGTCCTTCACGAAGCTCAGCAGGCCCCATCCGGAGGGCCCTGGAAGAAGGGAGCATCTCTAGGTGCCCACTGGCTGGTCTTTCCAATGTGCTCTGGTTAAGTCATCTGCCCAAGAGGGGATAAGGGTCCAGCCAGCTTCCCTGTCTTCTGGGTCAGCCAACAGGAGGGGTGTGCAGAGGAGACAGCCTTTGCCCTCAGTGCTCTGACGTGCCTGGCCCTGGGCCAACCACTGCACGTCCAGGGGCTCACGGAATCCTCTCACCAATTGCTGCTTGCTGGGAATCAGTATCCACCTCATCCACGTGAGCAAATTGAGACTCAGAAGTGCAGTGACTTGCCCAAGGTCACCAGCAGCAGAGACATCACCCAAGACTCAAATCCTGGTCTGACTTTAAAACTGATGTAACTCGACGGTGCCAGGCTGTGCCGCACTGCATTCTGCCTGCTCACTGCACCCTGGTCCTCCCCCCTGCTCCTGCTTGCAGGCAGGAATGAGGCTGTATGTGAGAGGCCAGCAGACGGGTCAGGAGAAACTGGAAGCTGAGTTTGGGGAGCGCCATTCTGAGCCCTCCAGCTCAGGGATGAGTCTGCTGTGCAGCTTGGAGGCAGGGGGTGGGCTGGATGGTCTCTCCAAGCACCTTCCAGACGAGATGCTAGGATGGAGTTGTGCAAGGGGGAGGGCTTGAGAATGCCCAGGGACCCTGGAGCCTGGAATTCTCAGCCCCCAGCTCCCACTCCTTTCCTAAGCCACTATCCCTCCTGCCTGTGCTGTGTCCCCTCCCCCAAACACGGAATACGGCTAAGTGCTTGGAGAAGCTGTCTTCCAACAACTTCTCCTTTCAAAGCTGCGCAGCCCTCCCCGTAAAGAACACGCTTTCCCAACGTTCTCCTTTACATTTTGCCTACATATTTTTACAGCCAAACAGTGCTTTCAAAGGCCTCCTTTTTCATCTCCTAATTAATTTTTATCTTCCAAGACGGAGGGAGGACAACACAGGAGACGCTGTTTGTGATGTCTGCTGCTCCCTGACAACTCTTCAAATGAAATTTCCTTTGGAATGATGGGGCCGCCTCCAGCCACGCATCTCCCAGGCTGCAGGGCGGGGGCCATGGATTTAGAGCCCCTGGAGAGCCTGACGTCCTGCTTCCTGCTGTTTCTGTGTTTGGACAGAAGCTGGTTCGCTCCCTCGCCTTTGGCTCTTGGCCAGGGGCTTTTAAAGACCGTGTGCAGCCTAACCAGGAACATGCGAACCACAGAAGTGCAGTTCATTCCTCCCGTACTCTGAGACCTTCAAGGGATGACACCTGCTCGGTTCCCGTCCTCAACACTGTCTCCTGCATTTGTGCCACTTGGCTCCTGCCATCTTTAAGTCCATCCTTTCACTCAACAACACTGTCCACTCAACATGTATTATCTGAGTGACTATGATGTGCAGGAATGAGCTGGGATGGGCATATGGTCAACTGACTGTGGCTTCCCTCTTCCCCAGTGGGTTCCTGAGGACTGTGGCTGGGTCCTTAGGGATGCAGTATGGACATAGTAACCTAGAGCACAGGCACTAGAGTGAGACTTCTTGGGTTCAAATCCCAGCTCTGCATTCCACTAGCTGTGTGACGTTAGGTAAGTCAGTTCGCCTCTCTGAGCCTTACTTTCATTATGCATAAAATGGAGATGCCAATAATCATCTACTTTCCTGAGATGTAATGAGGATAATATGAGTGAATATAGGTAAAGTGCTTGGAACCACACCTGGCATATGGTAGACGCCCAATAAGTGTCACTGTTATTATTGACTTTGCTAATGTCCCCTGGACATCTGATGGCTACTCCTGGAGCTGCCTTCTGCTCAACCCTAGTGTCAGCCTTGCCGTGGGCAGGGGAGAGGACCACCCCTCCAGGAGAAGGCCCTAGAGTGGATGTGGCAGAGGGCACTGTGTGTGCAGACAGAATGACTGACCTTGTTCCTGGCTCCACTCCTGACCTGCTGTCTGACTGTGAGCAAACCGCCCAGCCCCTGTGGGCCTCCGTTTCTCCAGGTTAAACTCAGGTCTCCTCCCAGCTCTAACTTTCAAATGTTCTGTGGTAATAAGGAGGCTGCCACCTGGGTCAGGGGTGCAGGTATGACTAGAAAATCCAGCTACAGAGGGCAGGGGTGGAGAGGCAGGGGAGGAAGTCAGTCTGTCCAGGGACACTTGGGGTGGCTGCCTTGCTTCCAGCTCATTGTTTGGCTGGGGCTAGTGGGTCCACACCTGGGCTCCTCTCTGCCTCCACAGCAGCCCCACTGCCGCTGCCCATGAAAAACAGCCTGGGCAAGACGAGCGTCATTTGAACGAAGGCAGGAGACAATGTGGCCAGACATAAAGAGCAATGGATTGACCATCAGGAGAGCGGCAGAGTGGGGTTGGTTCTGCAGGGGGCTGTGGAGTTGCTCTCTCTGGCCTGCAGGCCCTTGTGAGCCTGGGCCCGTGAGCCCCAGCATCCCAGCTGGGTGGCGGCATCTGTGTCCCTTCTCTGCCCTCCTTGCTGTGCCGTTTTCAGGGAAGGTGGGTGAGGGCAGAGGAGGCTGCGGGAGGTGCTGCTTGATGCTGAGGACGGCGGCTCGGTGGGGAGCTGGGACTAGGCTCGTGGAAGCCAATCTGAGCATCTTAGCATGGAGGGAGGCAAGGGCATCCAATCAGCGGCAATGAGCCTGCACCGGGCTTATTTATGCTGTTTCCCTTTGATCGGGAGCCCTGCTTAGAGACGGGCTCATGGGTTATGCATGAGAGATGCTCTGGCACAAAGGGCTGGGCTGCAGCCTGGGGATAGGCACAAGCAGGCAGGCATGCACACACACACACACACACACACAGACACACGTGGGCCACTGCACACTCACACAGAGGCTAGTATACACACACATGCAGACACACATGTATGCATGGACCAACACACACAGAAGCTAGTGTACATATATACATGCAGATACACATGCATGCATGGGCCATCACACACACACAGAGGCTAGTATATATACACATGCTGACATACATGTATGCATGGGCTATTACACACATACAAACACACATGGGCCATTACATTCACACACATACACATACACACACACACACACAGGCCCATCCTCCCCACTTATCTAGGCACATCCCAGGGGACATTGAAGCAGACAGAAGTGCATATATTGCCTGCACACATGTACATGTAGATTCTCTGGCACACACTTGCATACATTCATAAGGCACATATCTGCATGCCCAGATCACAGAGCTGCATCACATGTATGCTCAAACACTCATGTCCAAGCACAAGTACACATACACCCCCACACAGACTCTTGTGCATGGGCACACGTGTGCACGTGTGTATACAAATGCACATTTCCACATATTATGTACTGCTACATGCACACATGCACCCATGTATGTATACACATCCTCCCATGCTTGCTCACACTATGAACACAAACAGAGTTCCATCGTGCTCCTAATGTGCTTTTGACAATACTCTTATCTCCCCTCACTCTACACAAGGAGTGGCCTCTTAGGCAGGTTGTGCTCGCAGCTTCCCATGGCAGCAGCAACGTCCAGGAGGGAAGCTACTTTCCTCTCTCCTTTCTCTTCACTAAGCTACTTCCAACCTCAAGGAGGGACATAAGGGAGGCTGGGCAGGGGGCAGAGGGAGAGCACTGGGGGCTCCAGTGCTCAGGAGGTAGGAGGATTTCCCACCCAACCTCTTCCTTCTCCCTTCACTTGGGCCCCTCTGGAGGCTCCATCCAGCACCCAGAGGTTTAGCCTGGGCGAGCCAAGGGCTGGGGGTGAGGACCGGGGCCCAGAGGAAGGGAAATAGCCCAGGCATCCAGGCTAATTGAGAGAAGTTGATTGATCCAAAATCAATGAAAGAATGGATCTGTGGCCGCAGAGTTCCCACGTCTTGAGCATTTCTGAGAAATAATTGGAGCAGCGGTTCTCAAAGTGAGGCCCAGTCCTGCAGCATCAGCATCTCCTGGGGACTTTTTGGAAGTGCACACTCTTGGGCCCACCGCAGACCTATTGAATTAGAAACCCTGAGGGTGGGGCCCACAACCTGTGTTTGAACAAGTCCTCCAGCGGGTTTGAATGAACACTCAAGTCTGGGAACCACTGGCCTAAAACATGGGCTTTGGAGGAAGGCAGACCTGGGTCAGTACCTGGTTTCTCCAGGTGTGAGTCCTTGGACAAGCCACTTAACCACTCTGAGCCTCGGTTTCCTCACATGTAAAATGGAAATGGAAACAATTCTAGCACCAGCCTCACCAGATTTGTCATGAAGGTTAAATGAGGCCAAGCATTTAGCACAGTGGCTGGCCCACTGTGAGCTCTCAGTGGTGGTAACTACTCTTATTACTTTGATTTCTGGAAGAACATTTACAGCTGTTCGTTCCCAGTGTCAGCCTAAGAGTCTCCTAAACCCCCAGCTACTCTGGTGGAAGGTGAAAAAACACTGAGGAACTGAGCCAACACTTTCCAAAGCAGGAGGAGCAACAAAGTCATGGTGGATACCCATTAGAGCAGTAACTTGAGCAGGTGACAGGGACGCTAGCTGAAGACACAAGCATTCCAACAGTGGAACATGCTAAGTAATGTTTGTAGACACTTGTTCAAGTTTTAAGCCTCCTGCCCTCCTTTGAGGATCTGCCCCCTTTTCTGCTGTCTCAGTGGTGCAGAGCTCACCCCTCCCAGGCCAGCCTCGCAGACGGATGGCGCTGAGACCCAAAGCCAAGGGCAGGGAGTCCACCGGTCCCAGTGCCTGTCTGTGTGTCTGGGCCACTATTCTCCTTCCCCCACCCCCCACCTGTATTCCTCTCATGGCTTAAGGAATCATAACACATTCACAGGGCTTGTCTCGGGTACAGAAACTTCTAGGATTTGTGCTGAGACCAACCCATATGGCAACATCACCACACATTCCCAAAGTCGGCTCAGCTGAACAGAGAGGGGCTGGGCCCTGGGGGCCATTGGCTCTGTGTGGCTAAGGAAGAACAAAGATGCCTTTTCCTCTTCTGTTCAGTAAAGGGTTTGGGGAGGGTCAGATCATGGTGTTTCCATAGTAGGGAGAGGGCCTCACCTTGAAGAAGGTCATGGTGGCGCCGTCCTTGACAGCCCCATACTCGATTTTGGTTTGCTTGGCCAGGTCATCAGCAGAGTCGATGGGCGACTCCATGCGCTCCACGGTCAGAAACGCAGCCAGGTTGGCCGTGTAGGAGGAGATGATGATGAGCGTGAAGAACCACCAGATGCCGCCGATGATACGCGTGGACAGAGCTTTGGGCATCAGCTCGGACCCTGGGCGAAAGGAGGAGACAGGCGTTCTCTTACAAGGTCTAGACCAGGACCACCTGAGGCCCCTGTGTCGTGGACTCCACTGACGCTCTACTGAAAGCCGGTTCCCTTTCTCTAGACCAGCGGTTCTCAGAGGTGTGGTCCCTGGATAGGCGGCATCAGCACCACCCGGAACTTGTTAGAAATGCAAATTCTTGGGCCCCACCCCAGAACCTACTGAGTCAGTAACGTCGGAGGGCAGGATTGAGCAATCTGTGCTTCGAACAAGCCTTCCAGGTGACTCTGATGCAGGCTGCAATTGACCAACCACTGCTCTAGAACAACATACACATTCACAGCGTTTCACCAGCTCATCAGAATCTCAGATGCCTAATCACAGACCATCTGTGTGGACCTGGGTTAAGAACACCTAGGTGTCGCAGCCCCTGGGTTCTCGACTGAATCCTGCTCCCAACTCTCCGTGTGCTCTTGTGCCAGACACTTCCCCTCTCTGGGACTCTGCAGAGAGTGGAGAATTGTCCTTCCACTGTCCCAGCCTCCCATAAATATCGTGATGCCGCAATGATATAATTTGAGGAGAGATTGCGTTGGCAATACAAGTGGTATACAAATTCAAGATTGCCATGCAGTACTTTGCAAAAGGAGAAAAATCAACATTTTTTGAAGCTCTTTGCTGAAATATTATCACTCTTCCTCCCCGACCTTGGGTGTGGAGCACAATTTAGATGAAACCTTCTAACTGAAGTAATTAACTAGGTGGCTTTCAAGAGATTTAAATAGCAAGTGACTGCTGAACTTTCCAGAATATTTGGACCTGCAATTTGAAAAGCATCTGCTTTGATATGGATGTTTTTTTTTCCTCAAAGAAATCACTCAAGGGAGAGTTTTTCAAATACATAACTATTTTTCTCCCTCCTAATCAAAACCACACGGAGAATACATCGGGGGCCAGTGCTTTGAATAGCAGCAGGAGGTGGAAGAGGAGAAGCTATTACTGCATTGAGGGGCTTCCAGGTCTTTCCCAGCTGTCACTGAACAAAGATGATGGACAAAAAAGCAAGGTGAGGCTTCAGGACACTCATTAATAGCGGGGACAGATTGCAGCACTTCTCTTGAAAGCTACCTGTCACTTCCGAGCTGCTGGAGACCACCAATGCTGCTCAGCATCCCCCCCCAACCAGCCGCTCCCAGCTTCCCCAGTTTGCACCAAACTGGGGTTCAAGCTGCCCCCAAAGGAGAGTGGCTGGACCCCCGCCCAGGCCCGAGCTCCTGCCCTTATCTCTGCCATGGCTGAGAGGTCTCTCCTGTGTGGGGCAGATTTTCTTTCTCCTTTCCTCTGTCACTCAAGTGCCCAGCATAGGGCATGGCATGGAGTGGCACTCAGGACACATTGGGATAGCACCACTCATTCACTCATTCATTCATTTGGCGTTTGCTGATGGATGTCTACTGGGCCTTCAGGTTACACACAGGTGAGTAAGGGACAAGGAAATTTTCTTTGTGCCTTGAAGTCCCTTCCCTTCCCTGACCCCTAGTCAGTGGGACTCTAACACGTGCAGAGACTTTGGTTGTCCCCATTCCCTGAGATAAGCGGCCCTGGGACTCCATGGGCAGAGGCAATGAGCACATGGCTCCTGGCCAGCAGGGCTGGGGGGTGGTGTCCTCCCTGGGGGTCTTTTCCTGGCTGGTTGTCCCCTTTCCAGTGCTTGCGTTCCTGTTCCTTGGTGTCTCCGCTTCTCACGCCTTGTAGTGAGAGCAGGTGCTCTGCTTTCTGCTATACTTGAGTAGCTGCAGGTATTTCCAAAGGGTGGGCCACCAGCGCAGGGCCAGGTGCAGCACACTGGCCTTCCCTCCAGAGGATGTAAGAGAATCGTGTCCTTCTGTGTACCTCACCTCCGATGCACTCACACGGAAGTCCCTGCCTCAGCCACGGCCCCTCCTACTCCAGGCAGCCCACGGCCAGGTGGTCTCCGAGTCCTGTCTGTGCTACATCCTTAAGTTCTCTTAGTCCCTCCGTCCTCCACCCCCAGGGCCACCACCCTGATCAGATATCATCTCATTCCTGTATGGGCCTCCACCCAGCCTCCCAGCCACAGCCCGACTTTGCTCAGCTGGACTCTGTGGTGGTGAGGCCATCGGTGGCGTCAGCTCTGGCCGGCAGGATGCTCTATGTCCACCGCAGCTGGAGCAGGAGGTGCTGGGGATGCGTCCTGCCTGCCAGGGGTCCGGTGGCCTATCTGCTTCGGGCTCAGCCTCTGAGCTAGCTCCAGCCAGAGCAGTGGTGTGGGGAGGTCGGGGTCGGGGGAGACCCAGGGCACCCGGGTAGCCCGGGTGTCTCCAACCTTCTGACGGCCTCGCAGGCTCTGAGCCTGCCCTGGGAGAGTGGGCTGGCGCTGCTCACTCCACAGAGGCTGAGGGCCCCTTGCGGAGAGCAGACCCCAGAAGAGGAGGCCCCGAGAGAGGGCACGTACCTTGCTGCATCAGGGACCCCATCCCGAACCAGAAGCTGTTCAGCAGAGTGAAGTTATTTTCCACCACCTCGGAGCCGGGGTTGCAGGGGTGGGCGTCGTACCACTCGTAGGGGCTGAACCTGCCACAGGGAGAGAGGGGCAGTGAGGCTGCGCTGCGGGGACACCGAGGGAAGGGGCGTCCGTGTGGCGGCAGGCGGAGGTTTAGCAAACACCGCTGTGCCAGCCACTTGAGCGCTGATAGCCTTGTCGTTCTGCGGGGAGGCAGGGAATGGGAAATCAGGCCATTTTTCTTCTTGTTCTTTATTGTTAGTGCCTGTTTCTGGTTATAAAAGTAATTCAGCAGCATCTCTTAAAATTAAAAGTGCATGTGCCCTTCAACCTAGCAATTCTGCAACTCATTATCCACCCTGGGAAAAACATTTGTACACGGGCATGAAGAGGCGCGCGCGGGTGTTTATCAAAGCATTGTTTGTAATAGCGGAAAACTGGAAACAACCTAAATGTCCTTCAACGGAGGAATGATTAAATAAACCACGCCACAACTGTATTTTGAAATATTATGTGGCTGTTAAGAGAGAATGAGATACTTCTAGAAATACCAATAGGGAAAGACCTGCAACACACATTGTTTGGTTATAGAAAGCAATAAAACATAAGAACAATATGACCACATTTATATAAATAGATTCCTGAAGGCATAACCATATAGCTCTTTATGTTTATTCGTATGCAAATGCATACCAAAGGGTCTGGAAGGATCCATATATGAAAAATATCAGTGTTTACCTCGCGGGAAGGGAGTTAGCGTAGCAGAAGGAAGTGCAGGAAGGCTTGTTGCTTTATATGGATTATATGAATTTTTAAAAATGAGAACATGCTTTTAAATTTTTGGTATAATAAACCTTAAAACGGAAAAATGTAAGAAACACTCTTTATAAAATATTCAAGCAGTATAGAAGAATACAATTTGAAAGCGAAAGTGTTCCAGTATCCTACCCCCTGGAGAGAACAATGTGGTATGTAATTTTTCAGATTTTTGTCTTTGAATATACAAATACATATATGACAGGGAAAAAAATTGTTATTTACAGCCCCCTACTGCCTTCTAGGGAAGAGGAGTCCTGCTTACTGAAGGGAATCTTTGTTTACGGCGTGGGCCCCCAGTGGGAGGGGCCCTGGAGAAAGGCCCCGGCTGGGAGACGGGTGGGGGCGTGTCCTGGGATGACAGAGGAGGAGAGACCTGGAAGGAGCGACAAGTCCAGAGGAATTTTGTTTTGTTTCTTAAGTGGGATGTGGTGACGACTGTCCTTTTCCATCTCCTTTCTCAAAGCTTTAAGACATTATTCTGATCACCAGTGCTCACGATGGGAAGAATTCTGTTTTCATGAAGCAGGAAGATCCCTCAGATAGCAAATTCCAAAATGAGGCTTCAAACCAAGAGGGGGATTTTCAGAGGAAATGACCATGAACTGGTTAGAGGCTCTAAAATCCACAAGGAAGAGACGTAGGATCAAGAGAGCAGAGACGAGAGGCTGTTGTGAGAAGGGATTTTGGAGAAAGCCTTTGGAGCACCCTCCCTGCCCCTGCCAGGTAGTGAGAGGGGTCTCACAGGGGGCTGGGGGCTCAGGGTGCAGCCCTAGAGCTGAGCAGGTGCACCGGGGAGACGGAGGGTGAGGGGTGGGCTGCTGTGTGCTCCGCAGGTGGAGGCGGAAGAGTCCCTGCTGCACAGCATCGGCCCCCGGGCCCAGAGCCCGGCAGGTCTGGGGACGCAGGGTCCCCGGTGTTCCCCTGGACCAGACGGACACGTGCAGAAGAGAGACCCAGCCCAGCCCACCTTCACTGCCACCCTAGAAGGGCAATGGGACTCCGACAGGGAGAGGCTACAGGGACACGGGCTGCTGGAAGACCAGGGGCTGAGTAGGGAGTGGGCTGCTGAGGGGACGCTGCCAGAGGGGCCATGGCCAGAGCTCCCATCTCTGGACACCCCGGAAGGTGGGGTGGGAGGCAAAATAAATACAATTTCTGATGAGATCTCATGAGTCCTGCTCTTTCAATGTACCAGTTACACACACTATATATATATACATATATATATATGAATGATATCTTTTGAAACAAAAAATACCATATCATGCATTACACTGTCCTAGAACTTCATGTTTCCCTTAACATCATCAACCTCTTTTAAGGATCCAGCTGATCATCCATAACCACTTCATGGGTGTTTTTAATCATTCCTCTACTGATGGCATTTAAGCCGTCCCGTTTTCCACTGTTGTGTTCTCTGCTGGAGGAAACATCCCTGGACACACCTCTGTGGGCACCAGCACCAAGGGGGTCCTCTGGGGCTTTGCTGCAAAGGCTTCTGGACTCGGGAGGACTCTAGAGGGTGGCTTAATGGGGGCGTTCCAGTGAGGTGAATTCCTAGAGGTGGGATTGCCTATCACGGGCCTCTCGGTCACCAAGTGCCATTGCAGGCTGGGGTCCTTGCCACCTCCTGAGAGGCAAAAGCACGTGGGTGCCCATTTCACAGACAGGTCACTGGGATCCTGCAGTCAGTGGGATGGAGGGTGCAGACTCTAACCCCAAGGCCACAGGAGAGAAGAGGAGTGAGATGGCCACTGGACAAGGGAGGAAAGTGCCACTTGAAGTTGTTATATTTATGCACCTTGGGTTTACAGCCTGTGGCTCCTCCGGTCTTGAGGGAAAACAAGAGTTAGAAGAAGCTGACCTGGAGACAATCTGTGTCTTCACAGAGAAGGTTACACTCCGGCTCCAGCCATGGAGGTAGACAGGGCATCCGCTGTGGTGGTAGCCCTCTCTTCCCTGGGACACTTATCTGTGCCAGGTTTGGCTGAAATGTGGCTCCCAGGGGCTGGAGTGGCAGCTCACCCTGAGCCCTGCATCCTGGGTCAGGCACTTAGGACTATCTCCCTGCCACGAGCGCCCACTGCCCTGCTATCTGTGCAGAGCAAGCCCCGTCCCTTCCCTTCACCAGGCAGGAAGCGGAATATCCCAGCGGCAAGGGAAGTCCTTGCACAATCCCTGGTCCCCTGGTGTAGGACAGGCACAGGCCAGGCCAGGCCAGTCTGCAAGATGGACAGCCCTGTGCCAAGCCGGAGCTGCCCCGCAGTGGGCCTGGGGACCTGGGGACCTTCACAGACCCCATTTCTTGCGGGTGTGGGCAGCTGTGTCCAGATCTCCAGTAGCCGGCATGGAGTGGTCCAAAGGGCACAGGTCACTGGGGTGGGGTGGGAAGACACCTGCGTTCACCCTCCAGATGTGTTGTGCTTGACCCCAACAGTGTTGTAAAAAATCAAATCAGTGGCCACAAAGAAAAACCATGAGATGTCACATAAAAATCTGAATTTCCCTCTGAAAGCCATGAATTCTGCAACACTGGCCCTGCATCTCTGCCTAGTGCAATCCGTTGGGGCCGAGTGGCGGCTGCCCCCTTTTGCCAGGTGTGAGCTTTCCAGTTTGCTGCAGTCCCCACCACTCCCTGCCACCTGTCACCAGGCCTGCTTCATGCCCTTACGCTACCTGTCTGGCCCTGGCAGGCACCTGTGTTGGCCACCCTTGTTGCAAAGTTGGGCAGGTCGGGGTTTGAAGCCCAGCTCTGCTGAAGAAAAGCTTTCTGACTCTGGGCAATGAGTTAATCTCCTTGAGCCTCAGTTTCTGCTTCTGTAAAGTGGGGATAATTATAGCCACCTCACAGGACTGTTGTAAGGATTTGACAAGATGGGTGTTGTGTTATGTGGGTGCTGCACAAGGTGACAACTGTACTATGACGCTCTTCTAGGCTCAGTGGCCAAAACCCTTATCGCTCTCCTCTCTTCTCAGAGATCTCCTACCATTCCAGCAGCTCTAGAAATCATATCTCTTCCTGGAAGTCTAAGCTTGGGAAGGGGACTCCTGCTTCCCTAGCAAGAGCAGGGGAGGGAGGCAGGCTCGGCTGGCAGCCGCTGGAGAAAGGCCAGGACTCGGAGGGGATGGGACACGCGTCCCATGAGCAGAGCTGGCTCTGGAAAAGCCTGAGCCTCTGAGGGGGTGGGAGCTGAGAGGCTGCTGGAGCCACCAAAGTCAACGTGAGAGCTCGGAGAGGGGCCCCTGGCTTTCAAAGGCTTGTTAGGCCATTAGAGACAAGGGATGTAACGAAGGCCTCTCTGCCACCTGTCACCTGGAAGGCCTCTCTGCCACCTGCCACCTGGCTGATGAGGCAGGGCCCCCGCAGCAGGGCCAGGCTTGCAGCACAGGCTTGGGGGCAGGGTGATCTCGCCTCTGGCAGCCTCCCCTTTGGTCTCTCTCTGTGTGGGAGGGGGGAGCGGGAGGGAGCAGAGTGGGGGGAAGGCTTTCAAAGGAGGCTCAGGAGAAAAAAGGCAGAAACACCAAGTCCTTGGATCTCAAATTGCCTCTCCAGAGAAGTCTCTTCGCACTGTGTTAGGATTTAGAGAAAAAAAGAACCAGATGAGGGGTGTGGGCTGGGCCTGGCGGGAGGGGGCAGAGGGCCCAGGGGGGAAGGGGGTGGGTCACTGGGCTCAGCAGCCACTGATGTGGGGTACGGAGGACCCCCGGCCAGAGGGGGTGGTCGCAGAGAAGACACCTGGGGACCCAAGCTCAAATGTGTCATGTGTCACCTATTGCTGGCATGACGTTGGCAAGTAGTGACACTTTCCGAGCCTCAGGTGTCTCCTCTTCCAGGGAGGCTGTGAGAACTACATAAGAGCACAGCGCTTGGCAAACACTAGGCGCTCACTAAAGGTTGAGTGAAACTGGTCTCCTAATGACCTCCTCCTACCACCCACCAGCAAGGGAGCACTATGTCTACTCCATGTGAATAACCGAATGTGCAAGCATGTTGCTAACATGTATCCCAGACAGGTAGGGGTATATATGTGCCATGTTTCTGCATGTGAGTATGTGCACGAGTTTATGGGGCACTGTTTCCCTGCTGTTGTGGATTAGATAGACACAGCCCGTTTCCCAAGTTCTAAGCCACCCCCTAGGCCACCCAATGCACTGCGTGTGCTGTACCAGATGCCTGGGCCAAGGGGTACAGCTTTGGGCAGTGACTCAGCCTCTCCAAGCCTGCAACTGCTGCATCTCAGAGCTGTGGACACCGCCCAGGGTGAGGATTGGGTGATTCAGGCCTGGGGGCCATGGAGTGTTCCCTGAGGGATCCAAAGGGATCCGAGCCACAAGGGGCGGGAGAGGAGCAGGCACAGCGGTGGCCTGAGCCTTGGGCCATCTGCACCAAGGGCTGGGGACGTGCCGGCTTGCCTGGCTCCCTAAAGCTTCAACCTTGGGCCCGCGCTCTGGCCAAGGGATTGCCTTACCTGGCGATGACAAAGAGGACACAGCTGACACCCAGGTAGGCGAGGAGCACATACATCCAGATGTCCGGGGACAGGGGGTTGAGGAAGGAGAAGACGCTGGGGTTGGTGCCGTTGGGCTTGCGGTACAGGATGCTCACCCCGAGCGTCATGAAGGGCTTGGAGAAGTCAATGGCCTTCTCGCGGACGTGGGTGATGGTCAGCGGCGCCACGGCCAGATCTGCCTTCTGCAAAGACAGACAGACAGACAGACAGACAATGAGCAAAGCCTCAGACTGGCCGGGCACAGAGCACCCTTCCTAGAGGAGGAGAGATGAAGATGGAGTCAGTTGTCCGAGCCCCAGGTCACTTTGCTCTTCGGTGACAACACTTAGTAACCCTCCTCTGGGCCAGGCTGTGCCCAGGATGTGGGGAGACAATGCAAGAATGGACGTAACCTTTGTTCTGCAAGAGCCGTGGCCTTGAGGGGGAGGACGGTGGTGAACACATGCAGAGGATGAAACACTATTAAAGCTGTAACCACGTGGTCCCCTCTCAAAATGGTGCTTTGTCAAATAAACACAGCCCAGCAACCTACAAACACTTAAAAACAGCTCATGTTCCTTATTCATGTCTTTCAGATGCCACGAAGAGGACACAGAATCCACAACACTCATTTAAACCTGCTTTCGTCTCCCATCCGTGGCTCCACCCCAGTCTGGATATTCTTCATATCCTGAAAGTCCTGCAAAACGAGCTGGGCAGAGACAGTCCCCTCCTTGGAGGGTCAGGGCAGGTGAGAAACTGAAACAGGCGCATCCAGGCCCCTCGTGAACAGGGGGTGGGAGGGGGCGGGGAAGCGCATATGTTAACAAATTTTAGCCCATCACCATTTTAATGAGGGGATTAAAGTTCTGTGTCTCTGGTCTGAAGCTTTTCCTAATTAAAACTCTAAACTCCCTCATCCCTCATTCCCATGCCATCTTTCCAGACTCACCCCACTGGTCTCCTCCCACGTGGGGCCCCGTGGAACGGCTTCCTGTTTGCCATGCTCCCCTTCCCAGCTGCCTCTGCCCTGTGTGCATCGCCCTCCCCCGCTGTCCCCTTCTCACCCGTCCGCACTCCTCTGCACGTGCTGCCCCTTCCAGAAACCCTCCCTGGCAGCCTCCAGTGCTGACCTCCCCTGAGGCTGGCGCTGTCCCACCGTAAGGCCCCACCCAGCCCTATTGCAGTGGCGCGGTCTGTGCCCCCTGCGACCTCGTGTCTGATCTGCTCATCGGCCTGTGAGCTCCTGAGAGCGGCTGGGGCTGTGGCAGCTTCCCGGCTTCCCTTCCCCATCCCCGAGCCCCACCTCGGCCTCTGCAATGTTTGCTCATTAGTAACGTTCCCTGTCAAGAGGCCGCCTCTCGGGGCCCCAGCGGTTGTTTACTCCTCAGACTGCGGACAGTTATCAATTCCCTTCCTCAGGTGGGGTGGACGGACGGCTGGGTCCTGCAGGCCAGCACTAAAGACCCTGCCTCTGAAACCTCCTCCCAAGGCAATGCCTCGAGGCAGCCACCCCCTGGCTTGGTCCAGCTTGCTTCATTCATTCATTCATTTATTCATGTCCACTGGGCACTAGGGATCCGGAGCTGACCCAGACATACCTGGTTTCTGCCCTCGTGGGGTTTATAGTCCAGTAGGGACGATGGACATTAATCAACTGTTTACCAAATGATATCCATGAACACTATCTCTGACTTCACTTATCTTAGCATAGGAACTAGCAGTCCAGCCAAAATCAGACTTCAAGGAGGGAAGGGTTAGTGTGTATGGAGCCCCAGCTTCTAGAAGACTCTGCAGGTGCCCCAGGCTGAGAAGAGCTGGGATACTTACAACTCTGATACTGCCCACCCCGATGTTTCTCCTTCTCATGGAAGTCCCCACCATGCCCCATCATGGACACTTAGAGCCCAAGGATTTGGTGGACTTCAGAACCCAGGAAAAACAGGGAGGAGTCGTCTGTTATTAAGGATTATTATACTGGGACCTTCCTTTTGCAGATTTCTGAATGTGTGAGTTGGAACTCGCCTGGCTTTGAAGGCAGAGGAAGAAGGAACGGGGCAGCTGCTGCCGCCCCAGCTCCCGGAGCCCTCTCAGCTCAGGGCGTGTGCAAAGGCAAGCGACAAAGGGAGACAGAACTAGCCGGGAAGGTGCAGAGTGACTCGTGTGTCTGCTCCAGACCTACTGTGCACGGGCCCTGGCCCAGTTTGGTGAGCGAGACACCAGACCCTGTGGTCACAGAGCTTCCGGTTAACTGAGCCCTTGCTGGCGGCTGTAGGTGGGATTCCTCGGTGGGGTGGGAGCCTGGGTAGGACACCCTGGAAGGTCCCTTTCAGTCCTGAAATTCTGAGATCCTCTATAATGCCAGTGTGACAGGGATGTGGACGGCCTTTGATTCCTGAACTTGGCCTCCCCCAGCTCCGTCGCTTCTAAGTACGGTCGTGTGCCGTATAACGACATCTCAGTCAACTGTCAATGGACCACATACATGACAGCGCTCCCCAAAGATTATAATACCATACTTTTACTGTACCTTTTCTGTGTTTAGATATGTTTAGATACACTAATACTTACCATCGTGTTACAATTGCCTGCAGTATTCAGTACAGTAACATGCTGTGTTGGTTTGTAGCCTGGGAGCAATAAGGCTAGATCACGTAGCCTAGGGGTGCAGCAGACGAGACCATCTAGATTTGTATAAGTACACTATGATATTAGCACAATGACAAAATCACCTAAAGATGCATTTTTCAGAACGAATCCCCATTGTTAAGTGATACTTAACCATACGTTGCTTTGGGAGGCTCTGACGCCAAAGTTGTCAGCAACGCTCAGAATGCATTTGGAACTGGTCTCTGGGAGTGGCCCTTGGGGCTTGGAGTGGATTCTTGGGAAGAAGCTCAAAGTCAGTGGTGGTGGAACTTCCTTTGACTTTTGATGGCAAGTTGGATGACAGAGTTATGGCTGGGAGATCAAGGTGTTTGCAGCCAACACTTATTTCACCAGAAATATTCCAGGGGCTGGTGAGCAAGCCAACCACAGGGCCATAGTCCCTGTTTCTTCTCCCAAACCCTCTCTGAGTCTTCCGAATCTCCCTGTCACTCTTCCTGCTCTCTGGCTTTCCAGGGCTGGGAGGTGGAGGCGTCTGTGGCATTCTGCGCCTGCGAGACAGCTGGCCCACGTGACCTGCGCTGGGAGTTCGGATATGTGTTCTCCCGTGGGCTGCAGGAGGGCTGGAGTTCTCCACTTCACCTTTGGTTTAGGCAGGAAACACTACGTTTCACCATTGGTTATAATCTCCCCGAAAAAGGCATTATTTTGTCCAACTTCCCTTGAAAGATCGGAACAGATGTCAGCCTTTGCCGTTGCAGTTCATTACTCAGAATGAAAGGCCCAATCTTGGCAGGTTCTTCTCACTTGCGCAAGTTTTCTTTGAGGATGATTCATAAAATCATAGGCTGTCAGGGCTGGATGAGAGACCTTTAAGTCTTTTCGAGAGAATACATCTATTCCAACCCCACACTTTTTTTTAATAGAAGGAAACTGAGGCTTGGAGAATTCTTTGCTGTCGTATGTACAGTAATCGTGTCCTCGAACACCAGCCCTCCAACCTGTCCAACACTGTCACTGGTCTTACGGGTGAGTTGGTGGCCCCTCCTGCCTCACCGAAGACCCTTCTGCACATTTTCTTAACCTCCGCAGCAGGCAGGACGGCCTTCCCAGAACGTGCTCCCCCCGATCAGCAGCTCCACTTACCAAGGATCTGCTGGGACCCGCATGGCTCTAAGCCCCTCCCAGTCTCCTCTATTCTTGCACAAGGCCACCAGCCCCAGAACTGAAGGCGAGAATTATTTAACCAGTGACACCTCCACATTGTGGGCCTCAGTATCCAGGCTACTAGTTGACACCCTGGCTGCTAGTTGAACCCTGCCTTGTACCCTAGAGTGAAACCAGGACCACCTCCTGCCAGGTTCTAGGGATGGCGTTGGGACTGTGGTCCCAGTTCTGGCAACTTGTCACTGATCAGCCTTCTCTTAGGACGGTGGTCCTCCCTGGGGATTAAGATCTGGTCCCTGAATCCCAGCTTGCTACCTGTGTCTGGTGTCCCAAATATGGTCTCCACCAGTTAGTAAATGGTATCACCAAACTCCAGACGAGGATAGGGTAGCTTACTTAGGCTAGGATGTTTGTTTAAAACTGGTGAGTGTAGCCAGTCGTGGTGGCTCACACCTGTAATCCCAGAGCTTTGGGAGGCCAAGGTGGGAGGATGATTTGAGGTCAGCCTGGGCAGCAAGACCCCATCTCTAAAAAAAAAATAAATAAAAATTTTAGCCAGGTATGGTGGTACACACCTGTAGTCCCAGCTACCTGGGAGGCTGAGGCAGGAAGATTGAGCACAAGAGGTCAAAGCTGCAGTGAGCTATGTTAGCACCACTGCACCACAGCCTGGGCAACAGAGTGGGACCCTGTCTCAAAAAACAAACAAACAGGCCAGGTACAGTGGTTCACACCTGTAATCCTAGCACTTTGGGAGGCCAAGGGGGGAGGATTGCTTGAGGCCAGGAGTTCAA
Source organism: Eulemur rufifrons (assembly GCF_041146395.1). Classification (NCBI taxonomy): domain Eukaryota; kingdom Metazoa; phylum Chordata; class Mammalia; order Primates; family Lemuridae; genus Eulemur; species Eulemur rufifrons. The sequence goes on from NC_090990.1 coordinate 25,769,074, forward strand.
GACCAGCCTGAGCCAGAGTAAGACCCCATCTCTACAAAAAATAGAAAAATTAGCCAGCCATGGTGGCACATGCCTGTAGTCCCAGCTACTCAGAAGGCTGAGGCAGGAGAATCCCTTGAGCCCAGGAGTTTGAGGTTGCAGTGAGCTATGATGATGCCACTGCACTCTAGGCCCGGGCAGTAGAGAGAGACCCTGTCTCAAACAAAAAAAAAAAAAAAAAAAAGGAGGAATTAAACAACAGTAGCCCAGGGGAGAGAAGAAGTCTGAGAGATTCTGTCTCAAACAAACAAGCAAAAACCTGGCGAGTGGCTGAGCCAGTACTTGGACCCAGTTCACTGTGACCCCAAAGCCTGGCGTTTCACCACTCTACCACACAGGCCACTTGAAATGGGTTGAATTGTGCCCCTCAATTATGTTCAAATCCTAACCCCCTGGAACCTGTGAATGTGACCTTCTTTGGAAATAGGTCTTTGCAGATGAAGTCAGGTTAAGAGGAAGTCATACGGATTAGGGTGGGCCCCCAGTCCGATGACTGGTGTCTTTATAGGAAGAGGAGAGGACGCACAGATACACACAAAGTAGAAGGCCATGTGGTGACGGAGGCAGAGCCTGGAATGACGCAGACATAAGCTGAGGAACGCCAAGGACTGCGGGCAACCGCAGAAGCCGGGAGGGAGCACGGGGCAGATTCTCCCTCAGAGCCTCCGCAAGGCACCAACCCTGCTGACGCCTTGATTTCTGGCCTCCAGAACCACAGGAGAGTGAGCTTCTGTTGTTTTAAGCCGTGTGGTTTGTGGTCAGTTGTTGTGGCTGCCCTAGTATTCTAATGCATCCTGTGCACGATGCGTGGGGCTCCTTCCACGGCCTGCTCCCGGCCCCAGCCTGGCAGCTCTCTCATTCTGAAGGGCAGACTTTATGGCTGGGCCCACCCTGCCTTGTCCTGAGCCCAGTGTTACATTCCCAGAGACCTGAACTTGACTCTGGCTCCCGACCAGGGGGCTTCCCAGCATAAATTTTCATTGCCTGGTTTGGGGGCCCCATGGCTGTAGGAAACTACTGATACACCCCCACCTCCTCCCAGGTCCCTCTGCTGCCTGAAAACCAGCCTCACTCCTGCCATGCGTGCAAGACTCATCCTTGGGGCTCTGTCTGCTGGCTCCCTGCCCACGTCTCTGGTGTGTGGCATCGTGGAATTCGCCTTCTGATCTTCCCAAAGTGGTGTTTCTCGAGCCAGACTCCCCCATGCTAATTAAAATAGGTTAGGACTTCTCAGTGCTCTTGGGGTAAAACATTCTTACTGGGGGTTGCATAAGCCGTACATGATCTAGCCCCGTGCTGTCCAACAGAGCTTCTGCGGTGATCGAAAGGCTCCACACCTGCACCATCCAGTATGGCAGCCACGAGCCACATGTGGCTGTCAACCACTTGAAGTGTGGCTTGTGGGACAAGAGGAGCTGAATTTATACTTTCATTTAATTTTAATTAATTTAAGTTGAAATTTAAATAACCCCACCTGGCTGGTGGCTGCAGTGTTGGCAAGTGCCCCCCGCCCCCCACCCGCCGCATGCCCTGCCTGGCGCAGCCTGTTCTCTCCCTGCCGCCTCCTTTCGGATCCTCCAGCCCTGTCGTCTCTCCTGCTCAGCTGCTTTCCTCCACCTGGAGTCTCTTCCTCCCCAGACTCTCTGTCTAGCGAGTGTCTCCTTCGCCTTCAGATCTCGGCTCGAACATCATTTCCGCAGACTCAGTCCCCAGAGGAAACCAGGTCCCCTGGTGACTACGCTTGTCGCACGGGGCACTTGTAGCCCCTGGCGCTGATCGCGGCTGTGATGGTCTCGGGAGCTCATGAGAGGGAGGCCAGAGCCTGTTATCTTTTCCCTGCCGTGTGCCCCCAGCTAGCCAAGCGCCTGGCACCCACTAGGTCCTCGGTAGAGATTCTGGGAGTGGAGAAATAGGACGTTGTCGGTTTAGAAGGGACAACACCGGGCCAGCATGTCCTCAGAGTCAGCTGGCTGAGCACACGCAGCTTAGGACAGGGGAAAGCAAGTCACAGACGGTGTCTGCCGCTGACCTACCTGCCCCTAAGCTTAAGAAAACGCTGTGTCCCTGAAGGGCCCTGGACCCCGACCGGACAGACCAACACCCTGAACCACCCGCACATCTGAATGGAGGGGAAATGGGCGCCGGTCTGTTCGTAAGTGCCAACCAGTGGGTCAGCGACTGACACCTGCGACCCACTCACTGGCTTCCTAAGCTGGTGCCAGCGTCCCTGCCTGACGGTGAGAACGATGTGGGTGCCTTTCCTGGGCCTGGAGAAGTGCCCAATTCCTGAGGCCCCGCGGGCCCCACCCTGTGCCTCTGTCTCCCGGGAAGGCCAGGGGGTCTTCCCTGCGTCTGGCCCTGGGGCCCTGGGCTGGATGCACCACAGGTTCCACCTCCAGCTGACCCCACTGTCCGGGCCCTGTCACTGCAAGGTCTCTTCCCTCGCCCTGTAGGTCCGAGACAGTTGTGTCCGCCCAGACAGGGCAGGTCCTGCCCCCGAAAAGTCCCAGGGCAGCGAGTGCCCTGCCCCCACGGACCAGGTTAGGTCCCGGTTATGCGCCTGCGTGGCCGCCCGCACGGCTCCTCAGTGCCCTGTCACAACTGAGTTGTTATTTGCAAGTCACTCTTTAATATCTGGCTCCTCCGCCAGCATATAAACTCCAGGAGGGCAGAGATTAAGCTTGTTTCGCTCACTGATGTGTCCCCAGGGCTTAGCTCAAAGTCGGGCTCAATCACATTAGTCGGAAGAATGAACATCCAAACCCCACCGGGGTCCTGACCTCCTGCCCCCACCCCGTGGGCTGAGCTCTGGCCCCAGGTGTCCTGCTCAGCACCCCATGCTCCCCCTCCAGCTCACCCTACCTTCCCCGCCTGTCTTCCTCCGGCGTGTGGAGCCTCTGCTGTGCCCTGACCCCACACGGGCTCACGGGCACCTTGCGAGCTCCTTTCTTCAGACCTGTCAGTGGATCCGCAGCACTGAGAGCCCTCACCTGCCCTTGTGGGCCACCTCAGGCAGGTCCTGGTGACATCCTCAGCCCCACAGAACTCCTCAGTCACTGCCCTGGGCAACCTGGCTGACCTGGGGAGGGTCCATCTTTGGAGCCCACCTGTTTCCCCCCCAGCCAGCCTGCCTTGCTCCATCCAGGACTCTGCCCTGCCCCCAGGTGAGCTCCTAGCACGGCTGGCTTTAAAGTGCCCTGCCCCAGGCTGGGGCAGAGCCTTCCCTGGCCTTGCAAACAGGGGCTGGGACCAGTGCATGCGAGTCAGAACCAAGGTCTGCTTCCTGGTTGGGAGGAAGACAGGACACGGTGGAGCAATGGTGGTGTCTTTGATACCAGATCTTCCCGTCACTCCTGCCAACCTACCTGGAGGCTGGGAGACCAGAGTCTACAGTGCCATGGCCATACTAGTGTGGGGGAACAGCCCCCCAAGTCCAAGTCCTCCTTCACCCAGCCTTCAGTACCATCCTCTGCTAATACCAGGGAGGCAGAAATGACCCAGACGCCTTCCCTGGACGCCTCTGACTGTCGCTGGCCAGGAAGACAGGGCATGGCTACCCCTGTCGCCGGCAATCTCCAGGATCTTCCTCCACGGTTTCCCAGGATGGGTCACAGCGACTCCCCCTGCTCTACCACCCACAGGACCTGTCGGCCCAGGGCCCGATCTGGGAGCCAGGGAAGGTCTTCTACTCGGCCGCATTCCTTGCTCAGAGACTTATCTTGTTGAATCTCCATCTCATCGCATGTGCATAGACAACTGCCTGTTTCCTCCACTGGAATGCAAGATCCTGAGGACCAGGAAAGGGCCCTGCCTGTTTTGCTCACGGCTGTATCCACAGCACCTAGCACGGGGCCTGACTTAATAGATCTAGTGAATAAACGAATAAACTGGTCAATGGAAGCACTGGAGATTTAAAGTGAGCCCTCCCTCAGGAGTGCCACCCTGCAGTGTTCGGGGGGTACACCGGTAGTCACGGAGAGTGTCTGCAGATGACCTGCCAGCCAGCTGCCAAATGCAACCATTGGCACTGGGCCACGGATAGCCGGAAAACCGCGCTCTAAACAGTTATGGGTGTCAGAAGAGATGGGTAATAGGTGCTAGAAAATTCGTAAGTGTCAGCTGAAGGGTCATGTCCCTGTGGTTCACAGACAGGCCTGCTGAGCTGACGGCTGCCCGGCAGTGAGAAAGGACGGGTGTGGCTTTCGCAAGCCGGGAGAACTGCCTGGTGCCTGAGTGGCCACGAGGACAGTCCTGTGCCTGGCTAGGGAGCTCAGCGGGATTTCCGGGCTCCATGGCACACTCCGAGGGATGGCCCTCCACTGCCATCTCTAGAAGGATCCCCTCTCCCCACTCCCCGTGTGCCCACACGGTGTGTCTGCCCACAGCCAGCCAGCGCTCCGGGGCTCCATGCGCTCAGCTGCGGCCTCAGCCAGCCCCAACCAGGTGCAGACTGCAGCAGCCGCAGCGCCCTGCCTAGGTGTGTTGCCTGGGACATCTCTTCCTCGTTCCCAGGGAAGCCTGAGTCACTGTCCTCTGTAATCCCTCGTGTAATCCCCTTTGCTGCAACGATCAAAATCTTAATGAAATTTCACTTGTCTGATTTATTGTTTTTTCCTAGAGGGCAAGAATCATGTCTGCCTTGGTCACCCCCACTCCTAGTCACTAACCCCGGGTCTGGCACATTGTGGGTCGGTGCTGGGCTCAGACCCCTCTCGGGCACCATTTCAGACCCTCTGGCTCTGGCTGACCTCACGCAGGTACAATCTGACAGCGTCTCACCTCCAGCCCTGTGGCTTCTTGTAGACACTGCTGCAGGGTCCTGATCGGCTCCTAAGCCCCCTACGCCAAACCCAGAACGCATGGCAGTTGCAGCCAGTGGGTAAACCTGTTCCCTCTACTCCAAGACACGGGCCTAGATGCACTCTGTAAGGCTCTTCCAGGGTGCAGACTCAGACTGAGCTATTGGTCAGACTCAGTAGAGACCTACATGATTTCGCGTCCTCGAGTTGACTTCCCCTCCTCGCTGCTCTGCCTCCCTGGCCCCTTGCTCTCTCCTGGCATCACACTCCCTAACCCAGTGGTGGCAGGAGCCCCCCTCAGGCTCCGCTCTCTAGGAACCCAGGCCCAGTGCTGTTGAACTGATGAACGAAGGGGGTGACCCCCAGTGGGGGAGGGGGAGGTGCACATTCCAGTTGCTCCCTCTGGCCTCAGTTTCCCCCAATACTCCCTTCACCCTGAAGCACTATTGCTCTCCTGTGCCTGTTTGTCTGGACCCTGACCCCCTGCCAGGTTCTTTCCAGGCCTTTCCCCAGGCTGGTCTGAGCTCTGTAGTGACTCTCAATGGGGTGCCAAGTCTTTCCTGAACCCCTCACCTGCTCACCTGGTCCTCAGACAGATCCTGTGACACCCTGAGCTTCCCCATAGCTCCTCAGCCACTGCTCTGGGCAACCCAGCTGCCCTGACAAGTGTCTACCTTTGCTGTTCCTGTTTCCCCTGCCTTCCACTGCCCCGTCCCACCAGGATTCTGGCCTGCCCTAGGTGAGCTCCCAGCATGCCTTGCTTCCAAGTGAGCTTTCCCTGGTCACACAAACAGGGATGTGGGGCCCCTCCTAACACCAGTGCATGTAGGCCAGAAATAAGATCTAGTTCTTGGTTGGCAGACAGGAGACACAGTGGGCAATGGGGTCACGGCCTTGACCTTCGGACCTCCCCTTGCACACTGTGGCTGGGAAGCCCACGGGTCAGGGCCCTGCAGCTGCGTCTCTGGGTAGGTGTGCAAGTCCATCTGCTCATTCGTCAGTCCTTGCTCTGCGTGTGTCCAGCCCCGTGCCAGGCTTTGGGGCAATAGCCAAGTTCGGTCCATCAAGTGCTCACTGTCTGGAAGAGGAGTCATGCAGGGAAACGGGGACTTCCAGCTGTGCCACCTTTCCTGGTCTACACTTGGTGTTATGGGGAAGCAGAGGGGACACGGGGTGGTGCCAAGGCTACCCATGACCACTCCTGGTCCCCATCTTGTTTCATACTTCATCTGGGTCCAGCCCCATCTATGAGCAGGGAAAACTCATCTGGCCATATGTACTACTGTGAGATGGAACAACTTACAGATAAAAGAACTAATGGCTTCCTGTGGCCTGGCAGGTATTTGCCCATCACCTTCATAACCTCTCTGGCCCTTTTCTCCCCCAATTTGCCCACCCCTGTGTGTCAAGGGCCTTGGAGAGCAACCAGGACAGGATTCCGGGTCTCTGAGGGCAAAGTGTGAGGCCAGGAGCCCAAGCTGGGGCTGGCCCTGACCCTCAGGAGGTCACGCTTGTGCCAACTCATGGACGCTGCTCGTTCCTCATCTCCCTTGACCTCCCTGCAGCCTGTGACCCTGACCTGTTTCCAGTAGTTTCTCCTCCTCAGGCCTCTGTCACCCTGTGCTCTCCTGGGTCTCCTCCTTCCTCGCCACCCTTGCCAGCCCAGGCGTCTTGTAGATTCCTCCTTCATTCCTGCTGTTCAGGGTCCCCGAGCAGTCCCTGTCTCCACCTCCCAGGCTCCCTGCAGGCTGTGCCGACCACCCAAATGCTCAGCCTCCAGCCTGCTCTCTTCTCCAAGTGCCCAGCCACAGAGCTGGCCACCTACCCGACCCCAATCCCAACATGCCCCAAACTGACCTCACCACCTCTCCCAAATCTTCGACTTCTCCAGGGGGCTCTTGGTCTGGGGATGCCACCATCATCTCCCTAGCTGTTCAGAATTCCTCCCTTCCTCCCACTTCTTCCATCCAGCCAGTCACCAATCTCATCACTTCTACCCCCTTGTCTCCTTCCCTCCTTTCCCACGGCAACACTCTGAGTTGAGGCCCCCACACTCACCCCCACCTAATCCCAGTGGTGGCCTCCACACTGGCTCCAGGTTGGCCCAGCAGCAGAGCGACCTTCCTCAAATGCCAGGTTGATGTTACGTCTTTCAGTTGTGCCCTGTGGCTCTCAGGATTAAAATCAAACTCCTCAGTTTAGCACTCAAGACTCTTCAAGGCTTGTCTCTGGCCCCCTCCTCCAGCAGCAGCTCTCCTCTTGGCTTTAGGCTCTCCACTCTTGGGGCTCTATCCCCACACTCCCCAAGCAGGCTCCTGGGCAGCTGGTGCCAGGACACAGAAGCTCTGGGTGGCAGGGGACAGGGGTGTTTGTTCCCAGTGTGAGAAAAGGCCAATGTCCCAAGTAAAGGGGTGGTACCAGGTATGTGCCTCAGTTCCCTGTGAGTCTGAACAATGTGAGTCAGTTCCCTGAAATTATTATTTGGATTCAGTGGAGTAAGGTCTAGGTCCTGAACTACTGTGGCCTAGCAGGATGACCACAGCTGAGGGGCCACCCTCCCGCTGCCCTCACGTTCAAGCACAGCCATGTTTTAGACAGGGAGGCTGCCCTTGGAGGGATAGTGATGAGCGGGACAGCTTCTGTGTACCAAGCATTCACTGAGCGCTGGGCACTCTGTTGAGCATTTGGTGCCACGTCTCATTAAATCTTCCCTTGAACCCTGGGGTAGAAGGCCCTTTTATTATCCCCATTTCATAGATGTGGAAATGGAGGCCAGAGAGGTTGAATAACTTTCCCACTGTTGGCAGAAGTGTGCCAGACCCAGAACTTAAACTCTTTTCTACAGGATCCCAGAATCACAAAAACACATGGGAGTAATTTAAGGCACAGATATGAGTAGACTTTTGAGGAGGGGGACGTGAGAGCAAGCAGGCAGGAAATACGGAGAGAGTGACCACTGGGAGCAGAGATGGGGGATGGGTGGAGTCATCACCACTCTGTTTAATCACATTAGTTGCCGCATAGTTCAAGGCGGCTTGGGGACAGTGAGCGTGTGAGCAGGAGGGGGATGCATCCTCCGGGTGCCCCATCTTCCTCCGCAGCCCTTGGAAGGCCACACGGCAGGGGACAGAGGCGAGCGGGGAGTGTCTAGGAAGTGCTTTCCAAGTCCTGCTGGTCAGAGGCCCCACCCAGGGCCTTTGGATGGGCCCCCGGAGGCAGGTACTCACAAAGGTGGGCATTCATCATTTTTATGCCTACGTTCAGATCCCTAATAAGGAAGTAATAATATTGCCAGGCCTTTACCATGCTTTCTATGGGCTAGCGAGAAGACTAATTATCTGATGACACTAATAAATGGTTATGATATTATTAAAAATGGCACCAAGCTAGGATTAATAGGCTCATCAATTGTAGGGAATCGGGTCTAACAAGGTCCCCTGCATGTTCTGTCAGGGCCCGTGGCCTTGATGGATACGGGGCTGCCGGAAGCGCCGCCCAGCTGCGCGGAGGATGCGGATGGGGCTACCCGCCCTTCCCCGGCTGAGGGTCAGCTCAGGAAGGTCCAGCTGCCGCTGGGTCTCTCTGATCACAGCCCCTTGCCCACGGCTCTTCAGAGCTCTCGGGCCCCTGGAGCTACGGTGGGTGGCGAGGCTGGCTCGGCCCTGCTCATTTCTGCACGTGGCCTCGGCTCTCCTCTCCACGTGATCTGATCCCCTTCCCACCCCAGCCCTGCTCGCCTCTGCAAACCACAGCCTCAGAGCCCTCCCAGAGCCCCGGAATCCAGGGCCCCCTCGCCAAGTACAGGGGAGTGGGTAAGATGGAGATGCTTCCGGGGCCTGCTGCCTAATTTCCATAATAATTATAGTTATTACTAACGGTGACAACACACTCCCTTCCACTTATACTGAGTTCTACAATCTAGAAGCTGCTTCCCCACCCGTTGTCTCCTCTGGGCTCACAACAAGCTGGGAAGAACGCGGGGCGGGTGTCATTATTCTCACTGTCGAGCAGAGTAACTGGAGCTCAGGGAGCTAAAGAGACGTCCTGAAGCCCCCTCCCCAGCCTCCAAGAAACAGCTGTAAGAATAAAATTTAAAAAAAGAAAAAAGAAAAAAAGCAAATACGGATACGGTGCCGGCTCTGTAATGCACATATGTTAACTTCATTCTCAGGACAACCTTATGAGGTAGGTCCGATTAACATCATTTCCCTTTTACAGATGTGGAAACTGTGACACAGAGAGGTTAAGAAACTAGTCCAGGAACACACAGCTGGTAAGCAGCAGCGTGGGAACCAAACCCGGCCCGAGTTCACGCTCTGTACTGTTAGCCTCTCCTACCAGACTCCCCTGGGAGCTCGATTTGCTGGGGCCTTGGAAGTGACTCCACGGGGCCAGGCTCTGCTCCAGCTGCCATGCCTTCAGCGCCAGCCTGCCTCCCACGCGCAGCCTGCAAGGTCTCTGCAGGGCAGCTCCCCTCAGACAGAGGCGGGAGAAGGCCCTGCCGCCTGCCCCCACACTGGAGAGACGAAGCCATAGTAACCCCCAACCTTTGGCTGGCACTTTCCAGGTTGTGAAGATCTACTGCATGAACCTCCCTCTGCCCTGGCCCCTGGGGTCAGGATGGCTCTTTGTAGGGGCTGGAGCACAGGGCTACGAGGCCAAGAGCCTCTGCAACTCCACCACTCTGAATCCCGGCTCTACCACTTACCAGCTGAGGGCCTTCAGCTCTCTCTGCCTCAGCCTCCTCATCTGCGAAACAGCTGTTGATAACAGTACCTACCTCGCTGGGCTGTCATAAGGACAAGTGAGAGAAGGACCCTGAGGGGTCTAGCACGGATCCGGTCCTTGCATCCAGTGGCAGCTCTCTGATAGGAAATGCTTTAGGCCTGAGCCGGAAGGCAGGTGATGTTTACCACGTGCCAGTCAGCTGTGCGAATGGGGCTCATCTGATTTCCCTAACAGCCTGAGGAGCTACGGTGGTTGCTAATTACTCCTATTTTAGAAATGAAGAAATTGAGGCTCAGTGAGGTTGATGAACTTACCCAGTCACACATCTAGCAGGTGGCAAAGCTGGGACTGGAATCCCAGGTCTCCTGGACCACAGCCTGGGCTTCTAAGAACTATGATGTGTTTGCTTATAGCATCTCACAAGGCACCCTTGTACTGACCTTCCTATGGCCTGGGCCCTGCGCCAGTAGTGCAACAATCCTGGGGGGAGGGATATTCATGCACCCATTTCACAGATGTGCAAACTGCTCAGAGAGGTCAAGTGACTTGCTCCTGTTCACACAGCTAATGAGTGAAGAACTGGACTCAGACCCAGGGCCTCCTGGTTCCTCTTCTGTTGTTGTGACCCCAGTCTGTGGCTTCTCCCTGTTTTTCTTCTAATGTCCCAAGAACCCCAGGTCCCTCGCACTGGCTGCTCCCTCTCCCTGCCCTGCCCACTGACACGCCCCTGGGTCCTCTCCCTGGTCCCAGGCAGGGTAAGAGGCCGCCTCATGGCGCCTCCCGGCGGAGCCTTGCTCATCCCTTCGCCCCAGGCCACAGCTCCCCGGAGCCCCACTGGACCCAATGTTACTCAAGGCAGTGACAGGTTTATCTCTGCGTCCCAGAGTCTGGTGAAGTGCCTCGTGCTGGCACCTCATGCACGGGGTCGGGACACACTTTGGTGGCTCTTAAAGGGGCAGAAGGCACTGAGAAGCTGAGGGAATCCTCCAGAACCAGCAAATTGAAGCTGTCAGTGGGGCTGGTGCCAAGTCAGGTGGGGGCCAGCGTGTGTGTGTGTCTGCATGGAGAGGAATGACAAGGGCAGGCCCAAGAGAGCTAGGGCACACGTCTTCACATGGGGACCCCCATCCCCAGGGTCACATCTCCCCTGCCCCCAGGGCCACCCCGCGGCCAGGACGGCCAGCCGTGGTGCACACAGCGCTCCGCCAAGCCTCCCAGGGGTCCCGCCCGGCTTACATGGTCGATGAGCTCCTTGATCATGCCGTTCCACTGGCCCTTGTCGTCCTGCGCCCCGTACTTGCCGTCCTCCACCAGCCGGATCTCGTAGGAGAAGCCCAGGATGTGGGCCAGCTCCTTCAGCAGGTCGATGCAGTAGCCCTCGAACCGGTCGTTCCCGTACAGGGTCCTGTCGGACTTCCGGAACATGACAAAAGGCTCCTCCTGCGGGACAGATGGGAGGGGACTGCAGAAGCCTGGCGGGCAGGGTGGAGGGGGGGCTTGGGCTGGACAGCCTGGGCCAGAACCGCTGCCTGTGTTTCTATAAAACCACTGGGGTGGCAGGCGAATGGCCTGTTAGGCCAGGAGAGGGGACGCACGTTCCTGAGAGCCAGCCTGGGGCCTCATGCACGGCCACCTACAGCAGCCCCTGCTACAGGGTGGGAGCTCAGTAGGTACTTGCTGCTGTAAGTGCCCAGCGGCTACAGAGCTAGTGAGCGGTGGAACAGGGATCCGAACTGGGGACTGTGTGATCCCAAAGCCCAGTAACACAGGCCGGGGGCCTTAGAGTGTGGAGGGACCAGGAGCATCCGCACCACCTGGGAACTTGTCAGAAAGGCACGTGCCCAGGCTCCACGCCAGACCTAACTGAACCAGGGACTCTGGGCGGGGCCCAGGACTCTGTGCTTTCAGCGGCCCTCCAGGGAATTCTGATGTCCGCTCAAGTCTGCAGACACTGCTGCAGAAAGCCCTTCTGCAAGTGTCTGCTCTGACTGCCCCCTCGACTCCCACTTAAAAGATTAGATCTACACACTCCCTGATACCTTTCTCTCTCTCCAAGGATCTCCTCAGTCCCCCGCCTTAGGATCTGCTGGGTGACTGGCTGCTGATAACAGTGACAGTTCGCATTTATATGTGGCTGTGCCAGGGGCCAGTCAATCAGCACGTGAGACAGCACAGAGCCCAGCGGGGCACCAGGGCTCAGCAGACAGAAGCTGCTATCGCCTCACTTAACCTTAATGCCAACCTTTTGGGGTAGTTATTAGTGATCCCATTTTATAGATGCAGAAAGGGAAGTTCATGAGGACAAGTGACTTGTGTGAGGCCACCCAGCTGGCACTGAGGGACGATCTGAACTGGGTTGACCCCAGAGTGTGTGTTCTCTGTCAGAGACCCTGAGCCCATGGAGCCTGTCTGTCCCAGGTGGGCAGGTGACCCCTCAGGAAGGTTGCCTATGGAACTTTCTAGATCCCCAAACCAGGTCGAGAGCTGCCATCCTCACACCTGCTCCTGGACAACAACTCTAGTCTTCTTGGACTTGTCTGGGCCTCCTTCATCCGTCCCTTGCCCTGTCTCTGCCTGAGCTCCTCTGCCTCTTCCTGTCACGAAACACTCCTCACACCCACCTCAGCGCCCAGGTGTCACGATGCCCCAGGCCTTCCGCTGGAGGGTGATAACCGTGAGCTGGCAGAAGGCATGTAAGCCGGGAAGCTCATGTCCACGTGCCCACAATAAGGCACACACCTGTCTCATCATCCCCTCCACTGGCAGGGCCGTTCCCTTGACCTAATGGGCCCCTGAGGTGAGGTGAGCAGCGGAGGCCCCGGTGCAGACCCTCGTCAGAAGTCCCAGGAGAGAAACGCACCCCCAGCCTCATGCCGGGCTCTGGGCTTCCGCTGTGGCAGGCAGGCTCCATTCTCTGGGTTCCAGCAACACTGCCTGTCAGAATCCCATCCCACCCCACGACTGATCCATCCCAGCTTTTCAGCAGCCCTTGGGACGCTTCAGAGAAACCAGGGAGTATGTGACTCCCGAAGGGGTTCCCACCTCTCCAGGGATTCTGGGAAAACCACTTCTCAGTCTAACTGGGCAGAAAGCTGGATCCTTGGGAGGCACCATGCTGAACCTCAGTGCCTCTCACGCTCACCCTCCAACCCAGGAGGCAGCTCATCAAGGTTGGAGAAGAGTCCAGGTGGGGGCCTGGGAAAGGTGCTGAGCTGGACAGGGGACCTTGTCTGGTCCATACACTGCCTTTATGCAAATTCGTCTCTGGGCAGATGCACCCTGGCACCCTGGCATGTGGCCTGGCGAACAGGGCCTGGGTGAGATTTCAGTCCCAACTCAGCCTTTTGGTTGATGTTCTTGTGCAGTGAACAAGCTCTACCACTGTACCTGGTGGCCCTGACTTTAGTTCAAGGGAAGAATTAGAGAGAAGGTGCCATCTTTCCCAGGGGACCTACCACCACATACAAAAATCCTAGACAAAATCTATCTTCTTCTGTAAAATGTGAAAAAAAGAAAAAATAGAACCCACCTTACAAGGTTGTTGGGAGGATAAAATGAGTCAATCAATGAAAACCACTCAGAATAGTGCCTGGCAAATGTTAGCCACCAATATTATTATTATTATTAATATCGGCATCATCATCTTCTTCTCCTTCGGGTGTACTAGTTGTCCCATTGCCGCACTGACCTTTCCAGACTGGAGACCACTCCCAAAGTCATCAAAGGTTAAAGACCATGACTGGTGGAAAACCATTTCAGGAAAGGTCCCTGAGACAGCTCACTTCCTGACCCTCTCTCCACGCCCCTCCCCGGCCCAATCCTCTAAAATTAGCACTTCATTTGTGAAGCCACCACAGCCCCAGAATCTATACATCTCCATATAAATACGCTGCCTTCGGAGCAGCTGTAAAATGCCATTAATTTCGGGAAGTGCTTTGCGGATGGCATACATATTTAACAGCCAAAGCCCAGAGCATTAAAATGGTGCTCGCCTTAGTAATGTGTCTCTAGACCTGCAACATTTCCTAGGGGGTAATTCTGAACTCCGCCAACTACTTATTCATGGACTATTTCACAATTTATTACTGGAAATGTCCAGACAGCCAATTCACAAGCTCTCTCGGCTGCTAATCGATTGCTCAGTGAAGGTGCCCTCAATTTCATAACTTCACGCTCTCCTATTGCTCTGGGAGAGCAGCCGGAGGAGCAGGGGTAATATTTCTCTTCAACAAGTCACAGAAAACAAGGGCCCAGAAAAATAACCGTTTCCAACTTTCCGTTGCCAGGGTTCTCGCTCTGGCTTCTCTACGATTGCTTACACCAGTGTGAAAGCCAGGCCCGGTGCTAAGCTTCTCCCAGTGGCAGGACCCATGGATGTGGAAGAGGGGGCTCCAGGTGTTACCCCTAAGTAGAGAAGGATCCAGGGCTTAGCCACCTGGGAGCTGCATTCCCAAGCCCCCTCCGAGTTAGGCAGTATCAACCCACATGCACACACACATGTGCATGTATGTACAATGCTCCTGGCACAGATACACCACAGTCTCAGGTGTTCTGTTTGCTAGCCCTGCTTGGACCCTGGGCCTTGGCCTCTGCCAGTCAGAACCAGGACAGAGCATTAGGAGTCCTGTCCTCCCAGCAGGAGGGGCCTAAAATGGTCCCCCGGCCTGGGATGGTTCTCCCAGCCCACATTCTGGCCTTAGCATTTTCCCTTTCCTGCCGCTGGGTGCTGAGGGTTCGGCCCTGCCTGGCAGATGATTCTATGTGGGTCACGATGTGCACACGGCACAGATGCACCCATCAGTGAGCACCCAGACACCTGTGCATAGCCGGTCTCTCACCCGCACACATACGCACACGCACGCCGACACCACTGCTCACATCAGCAGCCAAAAGAGCCCCGAACCTTCAAAAGCAGGGCCCCCAGGAGCGGATCGGGTGTGTTTTCTCGGTGTGTGAGCTGAGGTTTGGGCAGATGAATTTTTCATGAGCTCAAGGAAGAGCGGAACCAGAACAGAGGCTGGGGCCGGGCAGAGAGGGGGCGGGGGAGGGCCGGCTTCCAGGCTCCTGCTGCTGCTGTTTCAGTCCTAGGAACGGGAAGGCTGCCTGCAGCTCTGAAGGGACAGAGAGGGCAGTGTCGGGCTCTCTGTCCATCTGTCTGTCCAGGGCAAGGTGTCCTTAGCGCCCAATCTCAGGGTTCGTGACAGGGGAGAAGAGCAGGTGGGTTTGGGGGCAGCCCACACAGAGCTGCTGCCTTCTGCCTTAGCCGGATTCCAGGGGAAAGAAAGGGAGGAGAAACCCCTCTCATCAGGGGTCTTGGATCCAGGCCCTGCTCTCTAGGGCAGAGCAGTTTGATGTTCCTGTGCTGGTACCCTGGGATCTGCTTGTCACTCAAAGTGCCGTTGCCCTGACAACACCCTCCCAGACAGGCAGGGGCTGTGCTCTCAGCAGGAGGTGGTGGTCCTGCATTCAGACCGCTAAGCATGGGCTGGGTTTTCAGCCAGAGCAGCTGGGGCTGGGCCAGGCTGGGCCACTCCCCACTGCCTTGCAGCTGTCCCAAAGACCCCAAGCCTGAGACCATCCCCCAGGACTCCAGGACATGCAGACCACGCTGAGCCTTTCGGGAACATTCCCTGGAGTGTCTGGAGCAGCTCTAGGTTTTCAGGTGGCCCGAGACCTGTCCTTGCATGGGAGTGGGCATCTCTCTCCCAGGAGACCCTGAGGATACTTTCAGCTGGACACAGAATTTCTTGTAGACCTTTGTAAAGGCTGTGTGTCACATGTTTGGTCCCCATCGGGGGACATTCCCTCCACTCCCCTGCCTCCAGAATAGACAAAGCTTCTCTCACTGCCCCACAGGGACAAGCAGAGCCTGCCCTCCCGTGATCTCCAGGCAGAGGGGATGGAGAGCGGAATCATGGGTCACCCCCAGACCACGTGAGTGCTGACACTGCATGATGGGGTTAAGATGGTTGGTGGTCCCATCCACGGGCAGTGGGAAATCTGCTTCAAGTGGGTCAGCAACTGTGTCAGAGGTCAAGGCAATGGGGCCAAGGGGCAAGGAATTACTGTGACATCAGGCCCAGGAGCTCTGACCGCAAGCCCACGGCAGAGGATGAGGTGGTGGGTGATCTGGAGTTTTATGTCTCCACAGGAGGCTACAAGGGGCTCACGAGGTCGAGGTCGCAAACCCTAAAGCCTTCAGGGACCAGCGGGGAAACAACATTCTAAGAAGCAGCCAAGTGTAACCAATAGGGAGTGGCATTCGAATGCAAATTCAAGTTTATAACATAACTCGCCCTGTGCTAGAGATCACCTCTGTGGCCATGGCCAGGGATGTCTTTGGTGGAATTCAGGCCTGTGGCCAGAGCAGAGGTTTTCTCCAGAACTCTCATTCTGCATGTTGCATTAAGCCTGAGCTCACCAGGGACCGGATCTGTAATCAATAGTAACGAATCCCACTAACAGCTATCGCTTAGCACTCACTCTGTACCATTTATACGTATTAATCATTCGTCCTCTCGACTCTAGGAAGTAGGTAAGATTATTATCACCTCCCTTTTTCAGATGGAGAAACTGAGGCACAGAGAGAGGAAGCGATTTTTCAGGGTCACTCAGTCAGTCAACAGGAAAGCCAGGATTCATCCCCAAAGGTGTGTGTTCTTAATCATCCCATGGTTCTGCCCCTGCGTCCCGAACACGCCGCATGTCCCAAAGACCTGCTGGGCTCGCGTCTGCCTGGAGGCCCTGCAGCTGAGGGGAGGGGGACTGACGGAGCTGTGACCAGGCTGTGGGCCAACAGGGGCTTCTCTCCTTCCCTGTCCCCTGGGATGCCTGGGAGCCAGCCGGATGCTGGGGGCGGGACCTCCACAGCAGGTCAGGGACCTTTGCAAGAAGCTGCAAGTATGGACAAAGCAGCTCTGGGCACTCACAGGTCAAGGGCATGGGGTGTCTGCCGGATTCTTCCTCTGCTTGTGCAGAAAAATCCCTTGTGCCTCTGCAGAAGGGTTTTACGCCCTTGAAATCAGGCTGCTGCCATTTCAATAAAATTTAACCCCTTGCTCTTTCGAGGTGCTTCTATTTTGCCTCCTTTGGGTACACGGTCCTTAGCTGCCTCGCAGTGTTCAGAGTATTGTTTTGTGACCGAGTCGCCTTAGCTCATGCAATCATCTCTCCTCCTAATCCCTTAAATCAGACGAGTTTTACCTTTTTAAAATCTTGCCTCATGAAAAGTGTTTTATTTATATCTCCCGTTCTATGCAGCCCTGCTTTTAATCTTTTACCACCTTTTTATTATTTTATTTTTACCCTTTTACATTTTAGCTTTGTCACACTTTTATCCTTTCGCTTTTTGACATTTTGGTTTTACATTTTTTACCTTGCCTAGGCGGAGCTATAAATTATTTAATTTTTCGTCTTTCTTAATATCTTCCCTTATCACCTCATTTCTCATCTTCATCTTCTCTTTATTATTTTCCTTTTAACCTTTTCATTTTGTTCCCTCTCCACTCTCCTCTACCTTCTCTATTTTTGTCCACGTCAATATCTCTTTAATTGTGCATCAGTCTTCACTCTCATCCCCTTGCGCTTGTTAAATGTTTATTTTTGTCTTTTATATTTTTTATATTACGGTTTTTTTCCTCTTCCTTTTGAGATCTTTTCAGTTATTGGCTTTTAGTAGTCTGGTTTTTGTATTTGTTTGATTAACGAAAAGTTGATCAATAAAGTCCGGCAGGGTGTGTGGCTGTCAGGAAGACGCTAGTTCGCGCGTCTTGTCCCAAAAAGGAGGGTGGGTGTCTTTCCGGGCCACCTCCTCGGGCTTTCCCAGCAGCTCGTCTAGAACCACCGTGACATCTCTGTCGCCTTTAACGTGGATCCTCTCAGTGATCATAACCCTGGGGGCTGGTGATGAAACCCACAGGCTAAAGTTCCCCTCTAGATGCCGACAGCACCCTGGTGTCTGCCACTCCCTGGGACTCCTGGAAGGATGGGGTTTCTTCCTGTCACCCCCCTTCCTGTTCCATGACGTCCACCACCCAGCCGCAGAGCACATACGTGGTGAGTTACCCCAGAGGGGAGGACATAAGACGGTCCAATAGGGCCCTTTGAGCTGCCTGTGGGGGGACACAGGTGGGTGCAAGTCCTGTCTGAGCACCATGGGAGGTTCTATTCAGGGGCAGCCTTACTTAACCTAAAATGGGCTGAGCTCCCTGTGTGCAGAGGAACGACCTCAGCACGTGGTCCTTACAGACATATAGGCTTTACTATAGTAGACACTGACTAGAGCCAGAATTGTCCTCAAAGGGTCTTCAGTTGGAATCTACTGGGTTGTGATTGGGCTGCCTCCCCCCAAGATGCCCCGGCTGGGGGACCAAGAGCAGCGCTGTGTCCCTGAGTGGGTCTGTGCTGAGCCTGTGGGCACCCTGGGGCCTTCCAGGAGGGACCGGTGCAGGTGGAGCCAGCGCAGCCCTGGTCAGGAAAGGGAGGCCGGTGGCCCCGTCTGTCCCCTGCCTGCCCGCGAGCTCCACGGTGCAGAGAGCCTGTGGGAGACCCCAGGAGCCCCTTCTTGGGTTGGAAGTGGCGAGGAGTGGGGAGTGGAGAGAGGATGGGATGCAATTCCATTCAGGGGCAGTGGCTGTGGCTGACGGCTGGGGACACGACGTTGGGGAGTGTGGCATGTGTACAGACTCCCAGCACCCACTGAGCTCTGTGGTGTGGCCACACCCCCACCACATCTGGGTTGACCCATGGGAAGGGCCTTTCCCTGGGAACTGAGTCCTGTTGCAAAGGGCAGTTTACCCGCTTGCTGCCACCCCACCGTGTGTCCTGCTCAGACATCAGGGCCCAGGGAGTGAGTGGGGTGAGAGGGTAAAGCACAGGGGCTCCTGCCCGTGGTCCTGGGCGGAGCTGCTCTGCCCCAGCTGCTCTCGGAGACCCTAGTGTTTCCACCTTCCTGCAGCCCCACGGCCACCATCCTCTGGCCCCCCAGCAGCCTCATAAGAGGTACCCTATCTGTGACGAGTGGGGGACAGAGACGTCTGTCCAGCCCACATGGTCACCCCACTCCAGGTCAGACAGTCCTTCCCACAGGGGCTGCAGGCTCTTACCAGCACTGTGGTGACGATGAGTGACCTGTTTGTCAGGGAGTCCGTGACATTAGGGCCTCGGCCTTTGGCGACCTCGGTGATGTTGAGCCCATCAGCAGGACTCCACACCCCAACCTGGAAGGACAGACAGACAGAAAGCAGCGTGCTGAGTCCTCAGTCTACCCATCCTTTCTCCGTGTTGCCAAGACCATCATCGTCCTCTTCATCTGCTGTCGTGTTTCGAGCTGACCATTCTGACACCAACCCTGCTGTTCTCCCTCCTTCCCCGGTGAGGCCCCAAGGTGCTGAATCTCCTGAATTCTGCCGCCCCCTTGTTGGCAAACCCACCACAGCGGAAAGGGAAGGTGCAGAGGGAGACGGTGAGTGCACAGACAGCCCAGGGACCCCTGGGGCTGCGCAGCTGCTAAACGATGCGGAGGGAATCAGGGGTCCGTGGTCAGTGCCAGGTCCTGCCCTGGGACACCTCCTGGGGAAGGCCCTGGGCACCTGGGCGCTCACTTATCAGGCCTCAGCCCCAGGCGGCTCCCAGGTGCAGCTGCCTGCCAAAGCCCAGGACAGGGCCTGGAATGAGGGAGATGTTCACTATACATCTGTGGACCCTGTAAAGGACAATGAACAGTGTCATGTGCAGGAAGGCAGGCTGGGGCAGGAGGCCGGCCTTGGTGGCTGTTCTGGGGCTGGTCGCACAGGAGGGGATGAACCTCCCTGGGTTCACCCTTGGGTGTGGCTGGGTTTGAAGGCAGTTTGCTTTGTGGTTTTACTGCTAAGCTGGCAGATACTCTGGCCAAGGTGGCATAATCTCTCTTTCCACAGCATCCTTATTGATATCAGGCCTGAGGCTAGAGGCAGGGAGGGAAAGGTCAAGTTTACAAATGGTCCTAAAGCCCTGGGCCTCTTGGAGGTCTTTTTGACCCAACTCAGCCCAGCTCTGCCTGATCTCAGCCCCCCCTCACTCAAGGAAGGCTTCAGCATGCCCACTCTGTCCTTGGCCCAGTTGGGGGGTACTCAGGAAACTTAATCAATTAAACAGAGAGGCTGAATGCAAACATCCCATTAAGAAAGCTGTGCAGAGCAGATAGCAGAGAGACATGTAATTATGCTTGGGTAATTCTGCCTTAATCCTCCCAAAGCCACCGGCTGGAGCTGGCTGGATCAGCTATGACCCGGCTTAGCAAACAGAAGTGATAATATGAGAGGTAGAGTGGCCGTGTTTGGGAGCTCAGCATCCCCCTCAGGGCAGGATCTCTGCCGGCGTGGACCACCCGGGGCCACGAGGGAAAGAGACGGGCAGACGGCATTGAAGAGGCTCTTCTCTTAAGTGGGCCAAGCTCAGAGCCAAGTCAGCACGAGGGTGCCTAGCAGAGCACCGGGGGCAGGACGTGCTCAGCAGGCATCTGTCCAGAGGCTGCATGGACAGCAGGAACCCTCACCCCGGCAGGCATCTACTGAGCTCCGACTGCATGCCCTGCCAGACACCAGGTGCCATGGGGCATGCGAGAACAGTCAGGACTGAGGATGATGCAGCCTGCAGAGGCTCTCTGCCCACAATCCAGGTGGCTGTGACCAGGAGCCTCTGCAGGCCAACCTTTGTCCAGGGATAATGGAGTTTTTCTTGAGTATTAGCTATGGTCAATTTGTACCAGCTGCCTGGAGGGCAGTTGGGAGAAGGATGCTGCAGGTGGGCTCAGATGGAAAGAGTGCTCCAATGGTCAATTACTGATGCCTGCCGCGGCACAGAGCCGGAAGTCGGGGCATGCATGCCATTTCATTGCAAATTTGGGGGCTATCCCCAGAGATGGACAACAGAGAGAGCAAGAATGGGACAGCCACTTGAGTGACTATGGTATTCATCATAGCACTGCTAGAGGAGGAAGGGTCCTCCCTGTCACTGCAGGAGTTTAAACAGAAGCTGGGGCCGGGCGCGGTGGCTCACGCCTGTAATCCTAGCACTCTGGGAGGCCGAGGCGGGTGGATCGTTTGAGCTCAGGAGTTCAAGACCAGCCTGAGCAAGAGCGAGACCCCGTCTCTACTAAAAATAGAAAGAAATTATATGGACAACTAAAAATATATACAGAAAAAATTAGCCGGGCATGGTGGCGCATGCCTGTAGTCCCAGCTACTCGGGAGGCTGAGGCAGGAGGATCGCTTGAGCCCAGGAGTTGGAGGTTGCTGTGAGCGAGGCTGACGCCACGGCACTCTAGCCTGGGCAACAGAGTGAGACGCTGTCTCAAAAAAAAAAAAAAAAAAAAAAAAAAACACAGAAGCTGGAAGATTCTTCATGAGAACTCATGTAGTTTGTATACAGTTGAATCAACTGGCCTTGACAATCTTAGGTAGGGAGGCCACAGCCCCTTTTCCTAAGCCTGATGCTACATGTGGCATGAAACAGTGGCAGAGGAATGGTGAGGGTTCCTCCTCCAGCCCCGAGTCTCATAGTGGCTCCAAGGAGTCGGAGGGAAACTCAGGAGTGAGTGACTGCAGTGACCATGGCCACAGGTACAATGAGGCCAGTGCTGGGCCAGGCAGAGCCAGGCTCGTGCCTGAGTGACAGAGGTCACATCCCACAACCAGGGCAACTGCATGGTCAAAGACCTGGAGGGACAGGAGGGAGGGGGCGTGACTGGACCGTGGGTATGCCTCAGGGAGCAGTGGACACCAGGCCTGGAGACGCCAGCTGGGGCATCTCTTGGAGGGTCTTAAAGGCCTAGGTGAGGGGCTGAAGCTTAATGACTCGGCCCTGGGGAGCCACGGGCAGTTTCAGAGCAGGGTAGTGCTGTGGTTGGGGAAGCTCATCTGTGTGTACACTGGGGATGGCTGGAGGGCTCAAGACCCAGGGTGAGGTGTTAAAATAATCCACGTAAGAGGCCTGAGCCTCACAGGGCAGTGCAGGGAGGAAAGAACAGTCAGATCCCTGAGGCTCGGAGGCACCAGCAGTGGCCCCTGTACTCTCCCGGCCTCTGCTCCCTGCATTTTATACACCCGCCTTGCAGGGTTGGAGAGGTGCCCCGGCGGCTCCCGGGGACCAGCCTGCCAGGACAGAGTGCGGCTGAGCCCCCAGACCCCAGGTCTCAGGCAATGCCGAGACCTGGGGGCTCACCTTAAATCCCTTCTCAGCCCAGCAGCCTGACTCTGACAAGGTATGCGGAAGGTGCCCAGAGATCAGGACTGGCCTCACTGAAACATTTCTGTGTTGGCCAGATGGGAGGCTCCAGGCAGGCCTGCTTTCCCCCTGCAAACTCTCTGCAATCACAGAGGCCTTGGGAGCCTGCGGGGGAGGGCTCAGAATCTGCGTGCTCCAGCCTCTTTCCCAGGATAAGAGTCACCTCCAGTCTCCCAGACAAGCAATTGCTCTGTCTTTGCTTAAATGCCTCCAGTGACAGTGAGCTCACTACTCCCCAGGACAACACCCCCTGCTGTCTGTCCTCCTGCCCTATGACATCCCTGTGGGGACTCAGAGACAGTCTGTTTCCCCATGAAACTTCTGTCATGTTTCCCAGGCTATGCATCCCCAGCGGCCCACACTCACAGGGTGACGGTCTGGGTGTCTGCTGTAGCCAGGCGACTGGCTGCTGCACCTTCCAGTCCCCCCAGGCCTTCCTGCTCTCTGATGGGCCCACAGAGGCACAGGCCACATGGGGTCTCGTCTAGCCCTGGGCAGGGCTGCTGGATTGAGTCTTGCGCCTGCCTCTGGGCCTCTGCCTGGGGTCAGTCGTGGGGGATTCAAGAAACCCCTCTCCTCCCCTGAGCCCACGCACCTTCTCCAGCCCGTCCTCCTTCAGGCTGACAATGTCCAGATCAAAATCGGTCCGCAAGCCACTGGTTTTGTTGAAAACAATCCGTCCAGTTAATCCTTCCCATTGAGCCTGCGGAGGGGAGAGGGCAGAGCGGCAATTCCTTGGGCTCATAAATCATCATTCGGTACAACTGTACAATGCTTCATTTTAATTACTCCTTGCACTGATACTGTTCCCCCAAGACCATGATTAATTAATAATCACCTCCATCATTGCTCGGGCTGCGGTGCGAGCCAGCGATTTCCATAAATTCTATTATGCTCTTTAGCCAGCTTTACATTTGCACCTTCTCGTGTACAACATCGATCTTGGATGTGCTCAAATGAGCCCCCGCCTCGAAGTCACAGGAAGGGGGGGCCCATGTCAGATCCCTGGAGAGGGCAGGTGGGCAGAGGTGGGACAGGCGAGATGCGCCCAGAGGCAGAAAAGCCAATAGGCCGAGCTGTTCCTGGCTGTAAAACCAGACACTTGGAATAGTCCCCAGAGAGGCCGAGGGGGACCAAGACGGTCGTCACTCCCATCCCCTGGCTCCAGTTCCAGGCACACTGTGGCTAAGAACTCTGGGGTCAGAAGGCTGGGTCCAACCAGAATTAGCTGTGTGACCTTGAGTGTTTCATTTCACCTCTCTGCCTCAGTTTCCTCATCTATAAAATGGAACTGATAATAGTTCCCATCTTACCAAAATGCAATGAGGGTGAAATGACCTAAGTCATGTAAGATATTGAGAACGGTGCCTGGCACAACTTGAGCCCTGAGTAAATGGTAGCTTCTGTCATTTTTAAATCGTCATTAGCTTCCCTAACACACAGAGAGGCAGGCAGAGGTTGGGGCAGACCTAAACTGAGAGCAGCTCCCTCTTCTAGATCAGGGGTTGGCACACGGTGGCTGGTGGGTCAGACTGGCCCGTCTGCTTCTGTACATGTTTATTAGCTCACAGCCATGCCCGTGTGTTCGCGTGTTGTCAGGGCTGCCTTTGCACTGCTCACCGTGGAGTTGAATATTCGAGACAGAGACCATCTGGCCCACAAAGCCGAAATTATTTGCTATCTGTCCCTTTACAGAGAAAGTTTGCTGACTCCATTCTAGATAACATCTTACCGTACGAAGTACTTTCACACGTTCATGTCACTTAACCTCGGCAGCAGCCGTGGGCGGTGGGCCAGGCAAGGACTGTGCTTCCCATTTTACAGACGAGGAAGCAGGCCTGGAGGGGCCCGTGGGTCACGCAAGCTCACAGAGTGAACAAGAGGCACAGCCAAACAAGAAGGTGGGGTCCCAGGGCTCCACTCCTCAGTCTGGACTCCCTTCCCTCCTCTCTCTTCTCCAAGAGCATAGGACAGCAGCCAGAATACAGTGAAACACCCAAGCTTTCTGTGTCTGGCAGAACAAACCCCACACATCCTGGAGGCCTTGGGAACAGAGGTGGACTTGGGAGCAAGAAGAGGGGAGAAGATCTGGGGGCTCATAGAGAAGGGGTGGGGGAGCGAGGGAGGGTGTCCCGAGAAGGGGCACAGGGCAGTGGAAGGTCTGAATGGCAGAAACCTGGCCCCAAGTCCTTGCTCTGCCACTCTGGGTCCTGCCCCCTTGCAGACTCCACGGCCTCTCCCTGCTGAAGTTCCCCAGCACCATGCACACACTCACGATCCAACCCACGAGTTCATGGGCCCACAGATCCCTGGGGATCTTCAACCAAAACCCTGGCAATCTCCAAGCATTTGAGCTACTCCAAGGTACTGTACAGTGTTCTGGGTAAATGGGCAGGGCAGATGGGCAAATGGGTATACTAACTTAGGCGGGGGCAGCACCCTGAGGGGCCCAGGAGGCCCTAAGACAAAGGAGGTTAGACACTGGGCTTTGCACAAGCGATCTAACCGCTCTGAGCTTCAGGAAGGGAGACATTACCTACTTCACAGGTATAGAAATGGTGTGCAAAGTACTCAGCACAATGCCCGCATATGCAATCACGACTGAGTGGTAGAGATTATTATTTCTCCTTCGCTGCTTCCATCTGTGGAGCTCCCTTAGATCAGGGCTGGCCCGTGGCCGGGGAGGGCTGGGAAGCTGGTCAGAGAGGGCTAGTATCCTTCCCTGCATGAGCTCACTGAGCTCTCTCTGTGACCCTGCTAGTGGGTGTCACCGTCACCCCCATTTTACAGATGTAGACACTGAGGCTCAAAGAGGGATGGAACTACGCAGGTCCCAGGTATTGGGGAGGCCGGGCAGACTCACTTGCTGCAGCAGCAGAGCTGAAAGACCTGGGACGTGGCACCCAAGGAGCACTGGGGAGAGCTTCCATGGAGCCCAGGGCTTGGGGATCAAGAGCTTGGGGACAGAGATTAAAAGATGCATCAGAGAAGGTGAAAAGCAGCGTTTATGACTTCACAGGGAGGCTCAGCTTCCCTCCGGCTGGCTCCCCAGCCCCTCCGCTCCCCCTCCTGGGCCCCCAGGCCCTCAGGCTATCTCCTGGCCCCCAGGGGAAATCACAGCAGGTGCCTTCAAGCCTGCCTCTGGGGGAAGCCTTCCGCCTGTCAGACACACAGGAATTAAATGCCAGCAGGTGCCCGGCCTGTCTGTGGGCGGGTGGGCAGGGCAGGGAGCGCTGGCGGCTCCTCCCCGTGACATTTCCCGGGCCTCCTGCCCCCTCTAGACACCGCTCAGGACTTGCTAAATGAAAGATGCTTCGCACGCTCTGAACTCCGGCCTGGTATTTTCCAGCTCCTCTCGGAAATGCCAGGTCTTTAAAATGATTTACTGTCACGCAGTCAGATGGGGAGATGGGCCATTCGGAAACGGTCGGAGGGAAGGCTGTGCGGGCTCAGGCAGGCTACCTGGGCCAGCCGTGGGACCACGGACAGGCCACGGGCTGCTCTGGGCCTCCACGGCCCTACCGTGGAGACGGGATGAATGTTTCTGAAAGGACCCGTAACGGAGTATGAAGGGTGAGGGTCATTCTTTGGGCCCGGGGCCAGGTATGCCGCCGAGGGCTGGAGGGAGAATGGGGCTCCCTCTCTGCGGTGGGCAGTGCGCATCTGCTCCCCCCAGGGATTCACAGCTGAGCCTCAAAAATGCCAAGGGGCAAGGGGTGAAGGGTGAAGGGGGTGGGTGTTCCTGAAGCAATGTGGCCTGGAGCCCCACTAGCTGGAACCCCACCACCAAACGGGAAGCCTAGTGACAACAGTAGTGATGATGTCACTGTCACTGAGATGACAGTGATGGCAGCCGACCCGCTCAGCCCTTGCTATGTGCCAGGTGCTGTCCTAGGAGCGTCACATGTACCATAACTCACGGATCCTCACAACAACCCTGTGACACACGTGTTATCTCCATTGCACAGAGGAGGACACTGAGTCGCAGGAAACTTCAGGAGCTTTTCCAGGGTCACACGGTAAGCGGTTACACTGCCAACCACTTTTGTCTGGCCCCTAAGGCTCCCAAATCCCCCCGCTGAGTCAGGAGGGATAGGACAGCGTGGTGGCCTGGATCACTGAGACACTCATGGTGGCCTCTGGCTGCTCAGCTGGGGCCCTGCTGAGGAAGGAGGTGCTGGGGGTCTGCTGAGGAAGGAGGTCGGGGCTCAGGGTCCCCGAGAGCAGGCCCACGATTGCCCAGCCAGGGGCCTGCCCGGGGCATCGGACACTGGGACGTCCTCTGCAGGAGTGACGGGCTGGATGAGAAGGGACTGCCATGGTCCTCTGCGAAAACAGCCGGTGCTGGAGTCCCTTTCGGGGCGAGGGAACTAGAGCTGAGGACGTAACTGGTCCCTCACAATGACCGTGAGGTGGTGTCTGCCAGGCATGGAGACTGACTCAGGGACGTCCTGTGACTTGTCTAAAGCCACACGGCCGGGAAGAGGCAGGTATGAGATCCAAGAGCACATGTGTCAAGGTCTAAAGCCCGTGTCTCATCCATGTTCCTTTTAATGTTGTTCTAATACTTGGGAGGAGCTGTCCGTGGCCTTATCCCGAAGCAGCAATGATGAACCGGGACCTCGGGGAAGCTGCCCTGCCCGGTAGGTGAGGTGGGGAGTCCCTCTGCTGTTCGCGCTCAGAGCTGCCTTCCTGCGCATCCGGGCTTACGTCCATCCTCCATCCGAGCCAGGATGCGATGAATCCCGCCCCTGCCCCAGGCTGTGAGCTCTGTGCTTGCAGGGGCTGATCTGGTTTAGCCCTTTTGGGCCCCTGGTGCATAGCTCCATGCCTGGAACCCCGCAGCCCCCGACAAAGGGCTGTTGAATAAAGGAATGCACGGCCAAGGCAGCCCGTGTCATTTCCCGTCCATTGTGGTTAAAGAGACCGACTATCCAGAGCCCCCCTAACTGCCCTTGGTGTTGCCCTGGACACGGTCACTCCCTCTGGCCCAGGATAACCCTGCCTGGGTCTCGTCCTCCCAAGCCTTCTTTGTCTATCTTTGATTCTGGCCGGGCCCTGGGCTAGGTGCTGTGCACACGGTTTTGCACTGTCTTCCCGACAACCTTTTGAGGCAGGCACTCTTACTGTCCCAAACTGAAGGTCAAAGAGCTAATGGTCTCACCAAAGTCACACAGCTAGTTGTGATGGAGCCAGGATGCCAGTCCAGGCCTTGGCTTCCCTCATCCATAAAATGGGCACAGTAAACCCTGCCACCCAGAGCTCACAAGGACAATGGCAGATGCAGAATCCTTTGAAATTAAAAATTGACACTGTGTTTCCATGGTCATCTCAGTGGCAGGACAGGTTCCCCGTTCTCTGGTTTCTCTAGAATCAGCTCCCCTGGTGGGGCTTCTCCACAGTGCCACGGTGCCAGGAGAGCCGGGTCCCCATGGGCCCGAGGTGTGAAGGTGCGTCTGTGGGGTGGGCTCCTCGGCCAGGCACTGCACTAGGCCCTGTCCACGTGGTGCCTCAGTTTATCTGCACAGCATTCCCACGAGGCGGGCACGCTCCACACCCCCACTTCACAGATGAGGGGACAGCCCCAGCAAGGCTCTCCAGCTTGCCAAGGTCACACAGCGGGGAAGGAAAGACCCTCATCCGTGCTTTAAAGCTCGCGCCTCTCAATACCCCGTAAGAGTGGTCCTATCATGTTCACCCGAGGAAACTGAGGCTCAGAGATGTGAGGCAACCTACCCACGTTCATATGGATTAGAAACCAGCTCCGTCTGACTCCCGAACCCGGGCCCTCGACAGTAGCCACAGCTCCAGGGAGGCAGCCCCGGTGGGGGCCGCGGGGTCACTCACCTCCTTTATGAAGTTCATGAAGCGGCCGCCGAAGCGCCAGGCCTTATGCCGATGGCACTGCAGGGAGTTCACGGTCATCTGGGGCGCCCGCTGGTAGCACACGGACACGATGTGGACGGCGTCGTACAGTAAGGCCGCGTCGGTCTGGAGGGGAGGGCCCACGGCCTGTCTGAGAGCGGATCCGGAGCCCCCCCAGTCCCCAGCCTGCCTGCCCCTTCCCCCTCCCCTCCCCAGCCACAGAGACATGGTGTCCTGGTGAGGGACATGGTGTTGGGGGCGCTAGAGGTGACGCTGTCCATGCCTCTGTTGAGAGGCCGGGCGTGGCTGACTGCTGCCTGCAGACGCCCCCGTGCCCCCTCTGCAGCTCAGACCTCCTCCTGCCAGCCCCTGCCACCCCACCCAGCTACCCCATGCTGCTGTGACCTATGCCCTGACCACGACTCTTCTCCCTGCCCCCTCAGCCCTCACTCCTGCGTGTCACAGCCTCAGGCCCACCGTGCCCAGGATCCCTGGGCCTCACCCCTGCTCTCGGTGACCATGTGCTTACAGGCCTGGGTCCCCACCAGATGGGGCCCTTGGGGTGGGACTGTGTCTGCTTCATCTTTGTGTCCCCAGCCCCAGTCTGGGTCTGGCCAACACATGGCAGGTCTCAAGAAGAGAAGGGGTGGGAGGGAAGACCGAACTGGGAGGCAGGAGAGCAGGAAAGGAGGAAGGCAGGTGGGCGCCCTTGGAACCCGCCCCCCGGCCGCCGTACCATCATCACTCCGTCCAGCAGGCCCGACTCTGCCCGGGGAGCCGCCTGCAGCCGCTCCATGGACCACTTCTCCACGATGGCCGAGACATGGGGGTTGTCCACGTTGAGGATCCGGAAGCCGGTCAGGTTCACCCCCGAGTAGCGGTAGGGCTCCAGGTCTAACGCATAGAGATCCTTGACAGAGAGAGGTTTGTGGAGGTCGAGGCGTGGCCCTGCCGTGCGCCCAGTCCACCCCCGCCCCTCCGAATCCAGCCCCTAGGAGCACGGCCCTGGAGTCTGACTCAGAACTGGGGTCTGCTGGGTGACAGACCCCACGTGCTAACTGGGGGGGCCTCAGCCAGTTTCTTCATCTACAAAATGGGGATCGCTCCCCTTTCTAGGACCCAGTGGAATAGTTCGCACAAGATGCCCAGCCCCACACGTCCAAGCAGCCTCCTAACGCCCGTTTCCTCCCATGGGGGAGACCCGCTGCCCACTCTGGGGAGACAGAGACACTGGGTCTGGGTATCGCCAAGTTACCCAGCAGGGGGCTGAAGGGAGTATTTATCCCCTAGAAGAGGGTGTTTAAAAACAGTCTTTTCCACCTGGGACTCAGAGTGCTGCCCTCTTCCCTCCCCTCGTCCCCCACCTCCCCGCCAGGGCCTCCCGGCCCCCGCCTCCTAGGAGCAGCTGACAGCGGTCAGCCTGCCTGTCCCGGGCCAGGTCACAGGCAGCCAAAGGGCCAGGAGGACAGGGTATTAATGCTCAGGTGGCCTGCTTCCGTCCTCCCTGCAGCTCCAGCTCTGGGGGCAAGGTGGGCTGGTGAGGGCAGGGGGCAGAGAGAGAAGCCAGGTGTCCCTAAGCTGGGAGGGGTGGCAGTGGGGCAGGTGGCAGGTGGGAGTACAAGGAGCCAGGCAGGCTCTGTCCTGTTGGAACCTCCCCGGAACCTGGAGTCAGTCAGGCAAAGGAGAGTGGCGTGTCCTTTCACTAAACGAGGAGACACAGTTTCCCAGGCCCGCCCAGCGTCTCCGGGACAACACACTGGGTTTGACCTCATTGTCAGCTGCTGGTGAAAGGCCCAGACTCTGGTCTAACTTGTAGATTTTTCTCCAGTAGAAAAGGCAATCCTCAAGGTTGCGGTGCTATTGCCTTACAGGACATTAATCTGTTTTCTGTCTAACCTGGCAGTCTCATCCTATGCCCACCCCCTGCCTGAAACACCTATAAATACCCAATTCCTCAAATGCTGTTTGAGCCGGCTTCACCATCCCCCTGTTCCCTCATTAGTGGGTTGAATACATCTCCGACACACGTTCTTCTGTATTTGCATGAGACTCACGTTTCTGACTTTTTGAAATATATACATTGACAATCTTAATTGGCCCCATCCCACTAGCAGGGAAACTGAGTTTTAAGGTCATTGAGCTCTTCCCTGCCCGTTGTCTATACCCTCCCACACTCCCCCCACTAAGCAGCCTTCCCCCTGGCCCCTCCCTGTCGCTCCATCCCGTGCTGGGACAGAGTGGCTGGGACACAACGTGGGCTGCGCTTGTCTCCCCGTGACTGCCGCCACCACGAGGCACATGCAGCCCATCACAGTCCCAGCTTCCGCCGATCAGTGACGGCTGCCGGAAAGGTGACGAGTGATAAAACCTGGAGCCCTTTCACACTGTTCTGGCTTCCTCTGGTCGATGTTCCTGATGGATGCCAAACTCCTCTTGTTACTCCTGCACCCGCAAGATGGCCCCCTCTGGAATGCACCGTGTTGGTTTCCTCTTTGACAGTTTGGGACGTAGGGAAGAGGTCTGGAGCAGGCTAAAGCCCAGGCGAGAAAGTCTAGTTCCAAGCTGGCCCAAGCAAATGTGGCCCTAACTCTCGGTGAGGATCGGGGATGGGGAAGGGACTGGGGGAGAGCAGGACACGAGGGCTTCAGCAGATGGGGGGGTCCCCACTGGGATGGCCAGAAGGTGTCTATGTGGCCCCAGTCTCAGTGGGGAGCAGAGGTTGGACACAGTGCTCAGCCCTGCACATGGAATATATATGGTTTAATCTCCACAGTCCCAAGACGCAGGTATTTAATATACTTGAGTCTCTTTTTACAGATGAGGAAGGAGGGTCAGAGGGATGAGGTGACTTGCATAAGGTCACACAGCTCATAAAAGGCAGAGGTGAATTTGTTCCCTGGTCTGTGTCAATGCTGTGCTGGCCCACGAAGGCCACGAGAGCTGAATATCAGCATTTCTTCCCAAGTCTGCGTTCAGCGACGTCACACTGGTGGCTGACATTGGCCATGGTGGGAGTACCTGCACCATGGAAATTTGCAAGCCTTACAAATCACGGTTTTTGTGTTTGTTTTTGTTTGTTTGTTTTTTCGCTTTCAGAGGGCTGGCTGTTAAACATTTACTAATGCACCGTTGTTTGTCTTACTCAAAATCCCCGTGCTCTGTGTCCCCAGTGGTTGTCTCATGCAAGACATGCATCTGAATTGTCTTTGGAGATTTTTTTTTTTTTTTTGTAAAGTAAGGACCATATCTAGATATTCTGATCCAGAGTGTGGGCGGGGCCTGGGAAATCTGTTTTTCGAAGCCACTATTCTAAGCTGCTGCTCGGGAGTCGGGGACACACAGGGAGGGGTCTGGGTTTCGACCAGGATGCCTGTAGAGTCGGAGAAGGGCAGCAAGGCGGGGAGGACACATGTCCCGAAGGCCCCTCCCGGGGCAGACACTGAGGTGACGGGTATGTGGCCAGAACATCTGGGTTCAAGTCTCATCCACTCTGCAAAATGGGGGTGACAACACTAGCTGTCTCGGGAAAGAAATGAGTTCATAGATATACTTGGAACATGCCAGGTACATACAAAACATGTAAGTGTTTGACAAATATTCCCGCTCTGCCTTTTCTGACAGTAGGCTGTGTGGATGACCGGGAACACCCCCGGGGACATTACCGGGTTACTGGAGCAAACATGGGTTGGGCCTTCTGGTCTTACCCCTCTTGGCAATATAAAAACAATCACAGGGCACCAACATTTACGGAGCACCTGTCAACCTCAGCACAGCAGGCCCTGTGCCAAGGGCCTTATATGTTAATATGTTACTTTGTTTAATTCACACGGCCAGCCCACAAGGAGGGTGCTGTTATCACCCCAGTTTAGAGGAAGGAACAGAGCCATGAGAAAGCAGGCCTTCTGGCCCAGTAGTGGGGGAGTGGTGGGGTCAACTGCAGGCTGAGCAGCTCTAGAGTCCTCCCTCCCGGTACCCTCCTCCCAGCTGCAGGCTCCGACCACACAGCCTCCAGTTCACGCTCATGGGACTCGTGGTCACTGTGCACGCAGGGACTGCAGGGATCTTTCTGAAGTGTAAATTCAACTCTGCCACTCCCATGCTTAAAGCATTATCAATGACTCCTTATATTCTTCTCGGAATAAAGTGCAAAGTCCTTAGTACAGTTCTGGAAAGCTCTCCAACCTCCGGCCTCACTTTCCTTCCCACCCCTCCCCTTTTGTGCCCTGGGAACGCCAAAATACTTTAGTCCCCACTTCCCATACCCGGTGGCCTGGCCCCCTCATGCTGCTTCTCAACCCTATGTCTAGTGCTTTTGTGCACATTCTGTGCCCTGCCTGGAATGCCTGTCTTCCTGCCCCTTCTTGGGTGGACTATTCTCTAGAGTCACCTCTTCCAGGAAGCCTCCCCTGACTGCTCCGCTACCCATGCAAAACAAGGTGAGTCAGGGGTCCTTGTGCTCTTATCCTTGGAACCCCTGGGCTTTCACCCCACTGGTAACAACTGTCTGGATCTGGGTCTGTCTCCCCTATGAGCTCCAGAGCCAAATACTGTCACCCAAAGTGGAAAGAAGGGCCAGCCAGCTGGGGAGCTGCCTGGGGCACTTAAACATCACTGGGAAGGGCCCGGAATGCGGAGACTGGAGTTTCACAGCCTCTTCTCAGGCAGAGCTCTCTGTGGGCCTGGAAGTTGGGAGTGGTTTGGTGAATTGCCTGGGGTGCAGGATGGTACCTTCCCCAAACTGCCTCTGAAGGAGGAGCGTCTGCGGAGCTGGGGGGATTTTGTTTTGCAGAATGGTGGATGCACGTTTGAGGCCGGGGCTGCACTGCTGGGGCCACGGAAGAGAAGCGGAGCTCTGCCCCCAGGGGGCGCCCTCCTCACCCTTCCTTGCATGGGCTCAGCCTCTCCAATCCAACGATGACCTAACACCCAAGGCTCAAGAGACGCCAAAGCATTAGCCTGCCCAGGGCCCCTATGACTCAGTTTACCCTCCTCTGGGAGCAGAGGCCGACCTCAGCGTGAAGGGGGGCATCCCTGGCTGTGGTGGGGGCTCCAGTGCTGGTGAAACCAGCCCGTCCCGTCTCCAGACGCGGCACTTGGCCTGTTGAGACGCACACAGAGGCTGCAGCCAGTCAGAGCCTGGGAGGGGGCGTGATGGGGTGGCAGACTGGGGGCCACCTTCCTCCCTGGCACCCTCCAGCCTGGGCTTAGCTGCAAAGTGTTGCAGGGCCTGTGACACAGTGTCCCCATCCCTGTCACGTGAGGGCAGTGACAATGGGCAGCTGGTCAAGAGGCCCTTTTTGTCCAGCTCCAGTTTTTTTTTTTTGCCCAAATTGCCCTGGGCCAAGACCCCAAGTGCTGTACACAGTGAACTGTGTGCAACCTTGCTGCTTGGCAAAAAGTTGCGTTCTTGATGCCAAATGTTGACACACTGAATTCAGTATCAACGAGGGACCTTTTAGAAACATTCAGCATAACATAATAGACTAATTCATTAGCACCCCATGGGTCTGAATGGGTAGAAGCTGAAGCTCGGAAAACATCGCCTTAAGGAATGACAGATGAAAATATCTTCCCCATGATATAACTGTTATTGCCGGGAAGTGGCATTAATTGTGATTGCTTATCTATTAATTTATTATAATTCTTTTTTCACCTCCAGGCTTTTACCTAACACATGACATGTAGCAGGGGCTCAGCTGGGGCTGATTAACGCAGGGTTATCTGGGAATGGCTCGAAGCTGGCTAGAACAGATAATGGCAGCTGGGGTAATTAAAATGTCTTCTGCACGGAGGAAGGAAACTTAGAGAATGTTTTAGAAAGAGTTGGTGACGTGGGATTCCTAAAGGGAAGGAAGTAAATGCCAAATGCCACTGTCCTCCCAAACACAGCTGCAGCTGACCAATGGGCACCGTGAGAGAGAACCACGAGGCAGAGTTCTGGGCCAGCAGGCCTGGAAGGAGGGCCCTGAAGCTGGGGGCAGGATATAGCAGGGAGAGGCCCCCCAGGGGGACAAAGCTGATGCCCTGATGTGGGGCACTGCTGGGAATACCCTGGGAGACAGCCCCCCAGTTTCTCCATAAGCCAATGAGGAGCAAGACTCTGCCCTGCTGGCCTCAGAGGGGTGAAGAGGAATAACAGAAGGCTTTGGAACCAGTGAAATGTCAGTGCCCTGGGATTTGCAGAGGCTCTGTTCCCTACAAGAGCCTCGGTTACCATGCCTGGGCCATCTCGGCCAGGCATCGTGTGGAACTGAGCCGGCCAGAGGAGCCCAGGGAACGCTTTGTGTGGACTTTGAGCATGGCAGGTTTCAGCGGATGGTTTTGGAACTGGACAGCGCCCTGCTGGGGGGAACCCTTGTCCTGCCCCTTTCTTGCTGAATAACCTCTCTGAGCCTCAGTTTCCATTTTTTCTATAAAACTAGGAGAGGCACATCTCCTTTGAACATTATTCTGAATTTTGGTTGGGATGGAGTATGCCGAGCACACACGGAACACAAGCAGGAGTTATTTAATCAGTTTATTTAACTTGCACAGTAATAAGTGCCAGGCATTGTTCTAAGCCCTTTTCCGTTGTCAATGCATGCCATACTCATCTTAATCATCCTATGAGGTAGTGCATTATTGTCACCATTTTATAGTGACCATTTTATAGACGGTGAAATGAGGCACAGAGAGGTTAAGTAACTTGCCCAAGGAAGTCAAAGAGCCTTGATTCTAACACAGGCAGACTCGCATCAGAGCCCGTGGTCTAAACTGACTGCTGCTATGATGATGTATTGACAATTTCACTGATTATTTTCCACTTTGTATTGCCTTCATCCATCCATCCATCCATCCAGGCATTAGTGAGCACCTACAGTGGACCAGGTGCTATTTGGGCATTGCAGACAGAGAGGTGAACCAGGCACAGTCCTTGATCCTTAAATACCCAAAGGCAGCCCACCAGCTTGTGAGCTTTGAGTTAGATCCACCTCTGTACACTCGCCCACCGCAGCGCCTGGCTCAGTGCCTGGGACCTTAGAAAGCATTTGTGTATGGCTGCTGGACAAATGAACAAATAAATGGATTAAGGAAATGAAAGGTAAGAGAAAGGTAAGTCTGGGGCTAGGGTGGGGCCCTGGGGGCACTAGGATCCTTTTCCTAAGATCTCCGACCTTGACCCCGGTGGGCAATGGCATCAATGTGGAGGGTTCTGGGGTCACTGGGGTGGTGCCTTCTCCAGAGTCTGGCCCTGGAAGGTCAGCCAGGCCTCAGGGCTGAGGGTCCAAAGCTTCACGCTCTGCTGTTCCACCAGTTCCCTGAGGGGATGCCCCTTCTGGTCTTGGAATGTGGGCTTGAGCCTGTTGGAAATGCTTTTAATTATTTACATCAGGGACAAGGAACAAGGCCCAGAGGGAGTTTATCACAGGCCCTGTGTGGACAGAATGGGCAAGGAGGGTGTACTCAGGATGGGTGAATGAGACATACAGGTTTTACTCCTGCCCTGACCACAGGATGCTTCTAAAGGAACCTCCCAATGTCCCAGCCCTTCTGCTCGATGGCTCCGTCTTGTATTCTCTGATCCCACGGGCAGACCTCAGATGACTGGCCAAGGAGTGGTCCCCTGTCCCAAGGACGTTTCTATCATCTGGCTGGTGACCCAGCCCCCACCCTGGGAGAATTTAGAAATGTTGGGGCCATTTATTTATTTGTCACCAAAACTGGAAATGAGTGAGTGGGGCTCGGGGATGCTAAACATTCTATGGTGGGCAGGACATTCTGGAATGACGAATTGCCCAGGCCTGAATGCTTGTTTCTCCCTGTGGAGAAACACTGACCGGTGCTTGGCCAGTCAGCAGGTGACCTGGGAAAGTGGGTGGTGCTCAGAGAGAGTGGTGGTGAGGGAGGCAGGGGAGGGATGGATGGTCACTGGGGTGTGATGTGCCTGGGCAGCTGTGATGCGCTGAAGCCTCCGGGGACAGAGAGAACAGGCAGGAGCAGAAGCCCAGAGCAGGGAAGGGTGCCGGGGAAGAGGCAGGGAGCAGACATGGGGGTGAAAACCACAATCCCTGCGAGGTCCAAAGTTGCTCTGGATCCAGAACCACCTTCTGTGTCTGCCCTTGTGGCCTGATGGTTCATTCTAGAACTCCCTGATGACGTGAGGTTACCTGAGCGAGTTCTGCTCCTTACAGTCAGGAGAGGCCAAGTGAGGGAGCTGGAGCCCAGAAGCATCACAGCACACTTAGCCCACTTCACAGAAAGGAAACCGGCCGGGGGCTCAGGAGGCTGCCCACGTGCACGGCTAAGAGGCGGTGGAGCTGATGCTCCCATTCTTCCCCGTCTGCCTCCGAGGCCCCTTCCCCGCACTGTGCTGCAGTGTGCGGGGGCACAGTCTGCAGGGACCCGCAGCAGGCCTGGCAGGTCGGCCTGCCTCTGCAGTGCTCCCTTGTCCGTCCCTCGTGCCTTCTCACCATGGACTCCAGGGCTTTGTCACACCAACCCAGGGCGCCGAGGCCCTAGGGAGGTGACTCAGTAGAATGAAAGTCCAAGAAGGATGTGCTGGGCTACTGAAGCAGGGCTGGCTGGAGCCCCCCAGGGCCCAGAAGTTGGTCTCAGCACCCTAGGATCCCAGGGCGGGATGGGAGAGGGCCATGGGCCTCTGGAGTGTGCCCCGCCCCACCTGCCCAGGCCTGCTCCTCTGCCTTGCTCCCAGATCTGGACAGAGGTAGAGCATCAGGGATCTGGCGGCCTCATCCTAAGCCTCCAATGACTTTCCAGGACTCAGCATGGCAGGGAGAAGTAGAAATCCAGAAGGGGGTTGTGGGGAGAAGGTGCCTGGTCTCAGTCACTATCTTCTAGGATCCCTTTCTCCCAACATGGCTCCTGGCAGGTGCCCAGGACCAGAAGAACATGCAGGGTGGCCCCTGAGTTCTGCCATGGACACAGGGTGCGGAGGGTTGGGGGTGTGGGGAAGTACGTGCTGATTTGTAGCACTTGCCAGCTTCTGTGGTATAAGTGCTCCCACCATGGCAATTTCAAGGTACAACAGGATGTGGTTTGGGAGATGTACACAATCAGCTCTCACACCCGAGCACGCCAGCTCCAGCACACCACCGAGGGGCTAACCTGCCTCTAGGCCTCGACTTATGCTGTTCATTCTATGCAGAATACCCTTCCCTCTCTCTCCCTTGGTGAACTTCTACTGACCCTTCCAGGCCCTGTTCCAGTATCTGCTTTTCTGTGAAGATGGCCTCAAACGTTCCACCTTCCACCAGGCCCTCAGCACGTAGCGCCTCCTAGGCACTGGGTTGGGCACCCTAAGTGGGTGCTGGATAAACGGATGAATGAACACAGTTAGAGACCCGCAGCTCTGCAGCGGCCAGGCCAACACACACTGCAGGAGGCTCGTGTCAGAGGGAGGACGGTCAGCGAGGCTGTCACTGGCTCCAGACCCGGGATGGGTGGAAGAGCCCCAGCAAGGTCTGAGGGCGTCTGGCTCCCAGGCGGGGCGGCTCAGTGCCGGTGCCCCTTGGCACACGGAGCTCTTTATTCTGCTGATCTCAGGCCACAACTAATTATCCTAATGGGTTTAAATGGCCCTAAATGTTCTTGGAGTTTGGACAGGCCCCATCTGGAGCCTGTAGGTGGGCGGGCCCAGCTGACAGTGAGTGGGCAGACGTCAGCATGGTTGTTGCAAGAATCCAAAGTGGCAATTTCTGTGAGGCCTGAGACATGTGTGGGGAAGCGTGGGCTAGGAACCAAGGGTCATGGCAGTAAAAATAGCTAATACTTCCATAGGTCTGCCTGGGCCAGGCACTGCTGTCCACATTTTACCTTATTAACTTATTGAGTACTCACAACAGTCATGGGAGGCAGAAGCCCGTTTTGCAGAGGAAGAAACTGGGGCAGGGAGGTTAAAGGACTTGCCCAAGGTCCCACAGCCACTGAACAGAAGAGCTTTGTTCATAATCGGCTCCAGAGTCCCTGCCCTTAATGATAACGTCAGGCTGCTTCTCAAAAGTGGGTGGGGCACACAGACATCTTTGTGCCCTTACCTAGGGCCACAGCCTTAGGAAGCAAGTCCACCCGGGATCTCCTCTAGCTGCAGCAAGTGCCCCCAGCGGGCTGGCCCAAGCTGGGCCACAATGACCTTGACTCACAGAGCCCCACCCCCTCCCCGTGCCAGTTCCCAGGGGTACGTTACCAGAGTGGTGAAGATGAAGTGGTAGTACTCGGTCATCATGCCCATGGCCATGGCCTGCAGGAAAGCAGAGCATTAGCCACCTGCAGGGACACCCAAGCAGCCCCCTCCTCCTCCCCGCCCCAGGGGTGAGGACAGGGTGGGGGTGGGGGGACAGGATAGGACTGGCAGTGGGTTGGAGAAGGCTGGCCGCATGGAGCGAGGTGTTTTCTGAGGCCACCTCCAAACAGTGACAAGTACTGGCTAGTGACGGCAGTCCATTTTGCATTGGAGTGTGCAGCAAAATCACCTGAGACAGATTAAAATGCAGATTTTTGGGTCACATTCTCCATAGATTCTGAATTCTGCAGGGCCGGGTGGGGTCCAGTTGTCTCTTTTTAGCAAGCGTCCCTGAGCCTGCCACACTTGGAGAAATGCTGACGGAATCAGCACGAGACTGAGACTGCCTTCGCCAGTGCTCCGGGCTCGCTCCGCTGAGCTCTCTGCGCTGGCTCCAGAGAGTACACCCTCCCCCCACAGCGTACACCCTTCCCTGACAGCACCAGGTCCCAGAGGCAGGGGATCTGCCCTCGGTCTGAGCCTCCCCCAGAAGGGCTGAGATATCCCTCCTTCCCCAGTCCTGGCTGACCACAAAGTGGGTCACATGGCTACTGTAGAATTATTATTACTATACTTCCATCAGGAAGTCTATACTGTATTGGGCTGTTAGGTATGAAATGTCTGATGTCTTTAAGTACTAAGTGTGACAGTTGATATCTGTGACATTTCACTTTGACACTTCTTGTTTTATTTTTATTGTGAAGGTACATCCTCAGTCTTTCAAACACACATCTTGGCTTGTGATTATTTTTCAAAGATTTTTTTTTTTAGAGCAATTTTTGCGAAACCATGGATAAGTCAAAAATTCGTGTTATTTTCGAATATGAGTTCCGTTGTGGAACGAATGCAGCGCAGACAGCTCGAAATATCAACACAGTGTTTGGGAAGGATGTGGCTAATGAATGCACAGTATGTTGATGGTTTGAGAAGTTCCATTTTGGTGCTTTTAATCTTAAAAATGAGCCACGTGGGTGATCTGAGACCAAGGTGGATAATGATGAGCTGAAAGCTGTAGTGGAAGTGAATCCATCTCAATTTACATGTGGATTAGCAGCAAGATTTGACGTTATATTCCAAAAATATTGGACCCTTTGAAAAAAATTGGCACGGTAAAGAAGCTGGATAGATGGGTACCTCATGAATTAAATAAGCATCAGAAGAGAAATCATCTCGAAGCTTGCCTTTCTTTGCTGTCACGACATAAAGGCGAACCATTTCTATACCGTATTATTATGTGTGATGAAAAATGGATTCTTTTTGACAATCGCAAGCATTCAGCACAATGGTTGGATAAAGATGAAGTGCTGAAACACAGCCCAAAACCAAATATTCATCAAAAAAAGCACATGTACTCACGATTAAACTGGAACTAATCGATCAACACTCGTGTGCACATATGGAAGTAAAACTCAGTGGAAACCAAGCAGGTGGGAGGGGGAGGAGGGGATGGGTAAATCCACACCTAACGGGTACAATGCATGTGATCTTGGTGATGGGCACACTTGTAATTTTGACTCCAATGGCACAAAAGCAATTCATGTAACCAAAATGTTTGTACCCCTGTAATACTCTGAAATAATCATTAAAAAAGAAAAGCTAATGGTGTCTGTTTGGGGGTCCAGCGCTGGTATTGTCCACTACAGTTTCATGAAACCTGGTCAATTGATTACAGCGATGTCTATCGCAATCAGTTGGATGAAATGATGAGGATGCTTGCAATTAAGCAGCTGAGATTGGTCACTAGAGACAGGCCAATCTTCTTGCAAGAAAACGTTCGACCACATGTTGCACAAACAACGCTGCTCAAACTACAGAAGCTAGACTTGGAAACTCTCTGCCATCCACTGTATTCACCAGACCTTGCACCAACTGACTACCACTTCTTCCAGGCTTTGGACTGCTTCTCGCAAGGATAAATACTCAATTCTCAGCAAGCTGTGAGGGAAACGCCTTTCAAGATTTCATCACCACTCGCTCTTGAGGCTTCTTCGCTGCTGGCATAAACAAGCTATTAAATACCATTAAGATGGCAAAACTGTGTGGATAGCTTAGGTGCATACTTTGATTAATTGTATTGCTTCTTGTTTGAGATGCAATGAACTAAGCTTTTGTTTCGACATCGGACATTTCGTATTTAATGACCTAATATATAGTTTATGTATTTTGATGGAAGCCTATAATCTATAATAATAATGGCTATAATTCATTTTCTACAGAGTGCCTCGAATGCTGGGTCCACAGAGTGCTCTGGGGGGAAATGTCACTGGGTCAAGTACACTTTGCAAATGCCATGCATTCCTTCCCACCTTGGGGACTCACGGGCCACATCAGCACCTTAAAGGCTCAGAGAAGTCCTGCAGTAGGAGACGGGCTTAACTTTAACTCCTGGTTTAGCCAAACCGTTTCTAATTCTAGAAGTTTTCAAATCAGACAGACCTAGGGGTAGATTCCGACTCTCTGGCTGGATGCCCTTGAGTCTGTTACTTTCCCCTTGAACCTCAGTTTCCCTACCTGTAAAGTGGGCATGATCATCCTCCCTATTTCCCGGATGGCGGAAGGAGGAGTGACATGTACCTGGCACAGAGTAATTGCTCAGTGACCTCAGGTCATGACTGTCCCTACTACTCTGTGCCACGTGCTGGGCAGGGAAGAGAAACACTGGGTACGGTTGGCCACGAGGATGAGGGCTGAGGGATTTCTGGGGTGTGTGTGTTTCCTTGCCTGTGGCTTTAAAGGTGCCACTGAAAGTGTCGACTGCGCGCTGGGCACTGGGAAAAACTCTTCGCTTCCCTCCTCTCACTGATGCCCCCAGCGCTGCATGGGGTGGGGATTACTGACCCCATCTGCAAGGCGGGAAGGGAGTCTGGGGCCACTTGGTCCAGAGCCACACGCCATGAACGGGTAGAAGCAGAACTTAAACTCTCAAACGAGCCTTTCAGCCACCATGCGAAGGAGCGTCCTTTGTGGGGGCAGGGGGGGGGAGGGGGGCTGCCACTTGGCCTGGGCATCCCTATGGGGCCCAGCTGGAGGACACGACTTGAGCCCCTCGAGGCCTTGAAAATGCCCCTGGCCCCAGCTCAGCGCGTCTCCCCCTGCACCCTCTAGGTCCCCTACTTGCCACCTGGGCCTGGCCGGGTCATGCGTCAAATCCCTGCAGAATGCCTCTTCCAGTCACCAGCATGCTTTCTGGGATGACATAATTGCCTTTTACACAAAGCGCCGGCTCAAATCAGTGTTTTTGGTGTCAGCTGCGGCACCCTCAGAGGGGGTTGCAGGCGATTTCGCTGTTTATTTTCCTAGGTGGCTGGCAGAGCTTGGCTCTCGTCCCCAGCATGCCACGCTGAGCGGGGAACGGAGGCCCATCCCGGACTGAGAGCCGTTCTCCTCCCCCACGTCACTGCAGAGCTGAGCAGATGGCACGAGGAGACTCGATAAACCTCCCAGTAATAGGAGAGTAACACCAAGTGCCGCGGGCTACGGGGGCTGAGTCACTGGGAGAGGCAGTGAGGCATTCTGCGGGCCGCGCCTGAGAATCTGAGGCCCCTCTGCGTCCCCCAGGTTCTGCTCCCGTGTGGCTTCAGGCACCAGCATGGAGGTGGGGTGGAAACTGGCATTTACTCAGGCCTGGCTGGGGCAGATCATCCACCCTCACACCAACTCGGAGCCCGTTTTGCTGCTATGACCACCCAAGGTCACACAGCCGGCAAGTGGCAGAGCCAGGAGCCAAGCTTAGATCTGGTGGCATCACACCTGTACCTGGGAAAGAGGAGGTGGGAGAGGTGGCGGGCAGACCCCAGCCACCTGCCCCTGCCCCGTCCCACCGCCGGCCAGCGCTCACGCACCTGCTTGAGGATCTGGGCCGCCATGGTGTGGCTGCAGTCGAAGATGATGCGGAATTCCCGGCCTCGCTTCATCTCCTTGAGCAGCG
Source organism: Eulemur rufifrons (assembly GCF_041146395.1). Classification (NCBI taxonomy): domain Eukaryota; kingdom Metazoa; phylum Chordata; class Mammalia; order Primates; family Lemuridae; genus Eulemur; species Eulemur rufifrons. The sequence goes on from NC_090990.1 coordinate 25,810,976, forward strand.
GGCGTGAGTCGTCGGAGTCGATGGGGAGCTGGCGGATCTTCAGGCGGATGTTGTATCTCGATGGGGCCATGATGAGCTCCTGCAGCCGGATGAGCCCTGAGGGCCATGGGGCACAAAGACACACGTGTACACACGTGGACACACAGGCATCCACTCAGACTTGTGTGCGCACACGTGCCTTGGCTACAGGTCTGCAGACACACACAGACTCAGGTATGTGGCCCACAGAGACGTGTACGTGTGCACGGACAAGATCTGAGAGCAGATGTGTGTGCCCATACAAACACATGGTTCACGCGCATGCATGTTGATACGGATGGGACAGACACTTGGGTTTATAAACACATGTGTGTACATGTAGATTAAGGCCTGTGTATACACAGATACATGAACACACGCATGCATACTGAAAAGTAGGCATGGACAGCAAATTCCCACCGTCCACACCACCTGCTCTGCTCTGACACAGAATGGGTGTGGAAACTTGCAGAGCCTGAACCAAAGGCCACCCTTCTTCCGCCCATCACCGACATTGTGTGACATGGGACATAATTTCCCTAAACTTCTCCAGCAAACTGCTTCCAGGATGTGGGCACAAGAGGCAGCTCCAGCCCCATTGTCCTAACCGGTACCAACCCCTGGACTAGGTAGGCAAAGTCATATTTGTGTCTCTTCCCTGAGCCAACGGCAGGCTCCCTGGTAAGCCCTATCCATTCTTCCAGGTTTAATGCAACCATCTCCTCCAGGAAGCCTTCCTCTATTGCTCTGTTCAGCAAAGATGCCTCTCCCCAGATGACCCCCACCCCAGCTTGGTGGCCTCCTCCCTCAGCACTAGCCTCCCCTGGCCTCACCTCCCTCCCCTTGTCCTGCTATGAGCACCTTGATATCCGGGGCTGGGTCCCCATCACCCTTAGCACAGGGCCTGCCCTTTAGGGGGAACTCAACAAAAGTTTCCGTAATTGGACTGACTTGCTGTTTTTTTCTCCCCACACTGAAAAATCTATCCTCCACCATGGTTAGCATTTTGTAAAACCACTTAATCTGGGGACTTCCAGGGAAAACTGAATGTCACTGCCTAGAGACAAATGGCTTGCTTAGGTCTAATTAAGTCCATTTCCGTTCCCATTTCAAGGTCCATTCTTGCCAACTTCTCTCTGCATAGCCTGGGAGCAAGCCTGCTCGTTGCTCTCTATACACCCACCCCCACTGGAAGGAGGGGCTGAGCCAGCACGGGGCGAGGTCCCAAGCAGGCCGTGCCCCGCCCCCGCCCCCACTCAGGGCTCAGTGTTCACACAGCATGTTCCGGCACCCCCACTACCAGCACTCCGATTTTCCTTCGGGGAACAACTCCTGCCCCGCTCTCATTCTGTGACTCAGGAGGGATCTATGCCCAGCACTCCTGGCAAGGCACGTGGGCCCAGCCTGGCCGGTCAGTACAGCCTCTAGAAGCAGGTATTGAATTAGAGATGGAGACATGACACAGAGGGTTCTATCAGAGCGACTCCTAGAAATCTTGCCAGAGCAACTGGCACAAGAAGGGGGTAAGAAACATCCCCTTTTCCACTCAGCTTCAAACAGGGAGGATGTAAGTCTGAGTGTCACCAACATAGAACTGAGAAGGATTCCAACAGCGCAGGAGTCAGAGAGGATGAAGTCCTGACGGTATGCATTGGAGCCTCTGGAGCAGACAGTACCTGAAGCTAAAGCTACCCCTGAACTTTCCAGTAAAGGCAGCCAATAAATCCCCACCCCCGATGGACACGCTTGAAGCTCTGACTCGGGTGGGGCAAAGGCAATATATGTAATCTAAACATTTGTACCCCTGTAATATGCTGAAATAAAAAAAATCCCTACTCCCTTTATTTATTTATTGCTTAAGCTAGTTTGCATTGCATTAAAGTTTACTTTCAACTGTTACAGTATCTCCTGATCTGAAAAGAGCCCCGCCACTCAGCTGACTTCAGAAGCCTTCCAACAGAGAGCCAGTTTCCAAAACAATCTCTGGTCCACATGCCTGGGTCTATTCGGCTCTCATTCCTATTCCTATGGGCTGGATGTCGGGAAAGCAATCTGATTGGTGTCCATCAGTCCACTCTGCCGAGGAGGGCAGAGACACATCGCCGTAACCTGAGCATCCTAGAGAGCTCCCAGACAAGCTTGGCCGTGGCATCAGGGCCGTAGGCATCAGGGGCCCTTAGCCCACCGAACAGTCCCAAACCCAGGTACAGGGATTGGGAAGGGCTCTGGACCAAACAGGGACCCAGTGCCTCCTGGCACCAGACTGGGTGGGGACGAGGAAGAGGATATCAGCTGACCTTAGCAAAGGAGGGAAAGGCCACACAGCTACCCCCAAACACACACCCAGGCCTGTCCCCTCCCAATGTATCTCAGACAGTCTTGGTTTGGCTGAATGATGCTGCCTTTCCACACCTGTTACCCCGAGAGGTCCAGAGTGCACAGTTTGCTCCCACCTGCTTGGTTTTCAGACTCATGCACAGCATTAGCAGGCGTGTGAGCTTTGGGGACCCAGGACATGAGGACTGGGACAGGCTGGAGGCTGGAGCAGAGGCCACTGGGACCTTCTTATCAGCCAAGCACATCGCCCCGTGTAATGCACGGTGACCCACATTCTCCAGCAGCAAATGTCAGACCTCCTTCCCATCAGCTTGCTCCCAAAGGAGACCAGAGGCTCCTCTCGGCCCACCCCAACCGAGGACTAGGCTCTGTTTGCCTGGGATGAGCTTTCCTTACTGGCTGCTTCCCTAATCAATCTCTCTTAAAATATCTGCAGTGAATCATGGTTGTTGGAATCATGCTTTTCACTCACAAAGCACTTCTGCATTCATTACCCTATTTAACTATCTCCTAATCCTAGAAGGCATATAGAACAAGGATTTTCGCTCCAGCATTACAGATAAAGAAACCGAGGACCACAGAGGTGAAGTGACCCTCCCAGAGTTTTGCAGCATCCCAACAATGGGATCATAGAGACCCAATATTTTGGCTCCTAGGCTGGGTCCTGTTTCTCCACCCCAGGTTATTTAAAACCTCTTCCTTTCACCCTTGATATGAGTTTGTCTTTGTGCACAGATTAGATTAGGAAGGGGGAGGCGTGGCAAAGCTTGGAGGGCAAACACCAGTTGCTTCCTTAGCAGCCATTCCCCCTGAGGTAGGTTGCAATGATGACCCCAACGCTTCACCCCTCTTTATGTCCACACCCTTCGCCATGGAACCTTGCTGTGCCCTCCAGCTGGGCTCGACCACGTGACTAGTTTTGGCCAGTGGGGGATGTTAGCAGGCACAATGTAGGCCGACACTTGAAACGGAGCTGCACATTGGGTTTGTTCTCTTGCACTCTGCCATTGTCATGACAACGTGCTTGGGCTAGCCTGCTGGAGGATGAGAGACACGCAGAGGAGAGCCATGTTCTGCCTGTTGTCCCAGTCAAGGCCAGCCTCGATCAACCAACAGCCAGCCAACCCCCAGGCTGGTGAGATCCCGCTGAGCCCGCAGAAACTGCCCAGCCTGCAGGCTTCTGAGCTAAACAGATATTTTTATTTTAAGGCACTAAGTTTGGGGGACGGTTATGATGCACCATTATTGTAAAAAATGATAACAGAGGCACCCCCTTCTAGCATTTGAAAAGAACTGTGATTTTGTGTGGATGACAATGTGCCAGTCCCAAGAGATCACTCATGAATGGTAGGAGCCAATCAGTGGCAATCCCATTCCCATTTGACAGTGTCTAGCATAATAGGCATGGACCCAGGGAGCTATACAGGACTGTCTTCTAGAAGGATCTGAGGCAGATTTTCCTCTCTGATAAGAGGCATGAGTCACATGAAGAAAACTCCCTTGGACCCCACCTGCTGTATGGTACTTACTGCATGCTCGGAGCTGCAGCAGCCCTGTTGTGACTACGAGGGGAAAGCCAAGAGGGCAGTGGCAACCCCGACCCGGCACCCTGACTTTGTCAAGCTGCTAACCTTGCCCTGGAAAGGCCCGCCCCCAGACTTCTTGTCAGAGAGATGACTAAGTGGCAACCGTTCAAGTCAGTTTAAGTTGTGCTGTCTGTCACTTGCAGCTAAAATACCCAAATGGACACAACCCCCAAAGCAAACACAGACAAAGCCTTGGGCACTTCCCACTCCACGGGGTTTGACGACTCACAAGTTGTCCTGCCTCTTGACATATCCTGATTCCGGGAGTGCACTTCTTGCTACCCACTATTCATCATTTGTTATATTATTATTTGGCCGAATCCAACCCTGAATCCCCAGTCTCAGTCGTTTTCCTGACCACACCCGCTCCCCCGTTGACTCCCCTCTGTTTTTAAATGTTTATTGAACTGAATTGAGTTGAATTGAAAATCAGGTTGAATTAAACTGTAATTAAAGATTAAGGGAAGAATGTGCTGGGCCCTGGTAAGGCTGAAGAAACGAAACGCTGTTACCCTGTCTCCTTTTGAGAGGTTGGTCGTATTGCAGGGGAGTGGGTGTGCAGGCAGAGGTCGCTGGTAATTCCAGGCCATCGGAGCTAAGGACCACGTGACAGGTACACACGGCCAGAGCACATGGAGGAGCAAGCGCCAGACTCCGGCATCAGCTCCGGCCAGGTTCACCAGATGGTGTCCACCACTGCGCCGCAGCGTCCTTTCCTCTGCAAGCCACTCCCTCCACCCCATCCGGCCTGGAGGCCCCCGCCCCGCTGGGCAGTGGTTCACGCCAGTGTCTGTCCTGACAGCTCTGTGTGGCTTTCTGGTTCTTTATTTTCAACACTACCCTGCTCACATCCATTTCTCTTCCGTTTTGGCCCCAAGAGTGCTTCCAAGCGACTCCTCAAATTCAGGCCCCCTTTGTTCCTGCCTAGACCAGCACAGCCCTCTCCACTCCCAATCCTTCGTGTGCATCGATTGCTCATGGAACCACGTTCTAAAACTCTGCTTTGATTATTCCACTCTTTTGCTCAATAATACTCATTGGTCCTCCGCCGCTTAAAAGATAAAAATCTAAGCTGAGGCCGGACATCAGAGACCTCGCACCGCCAGCTACACCTGCTTATCTGGCTTTCCCTCCCACCTCCATACTTGAATGCCCTGCCCCAGCCAGGCTGTCCTCTTGGTCCCCTTGCCACGCACAGCCCCTTCTACTTGTTGCTTAGGCTGTTCCCTCCACCTACAACGCCCTCACGACACCTCTCCCCATCCACCCATCCTCGAGGCCCCACGCAGATCTCTCCTCGTCTGGGAAATCAGCTCAGACGAGCAAAGGCCACAGAGTGTCCTCTCCCTGAGTCCTGCAGCTCTGACCATTTGTACACGTCACTTCATCCTCAGCTCTGATGCCTGGAATTACCCATGACCCTTGGACCGGCACCCACTCCCCTATAATATGATTAACTTCTCAAAAAAAGACAGGATAACAACCTCTTCATTTCTTCACTCTTACACTCTTTCCTGCAATTTTTAATTCGAATTTACTTCAACTGGATTTTCAATTGAATTCAATCCATTCCAATTCAATTCAGTGTAAACAACATTTAAAAACATCTACACTACACCCGTAGTCCCTGTGCTAAATCCTGGAGGCACCAAAACTCCTGATCTGGAAGCAGAAACAGGCTCCTAGATCAACAATCACTCATGCTGGTCTGTTAGGACAGACAGCTCCGCGGTGCTGCAGAAACCCTGGGGGTGGCTTGGACCTTGGCAGGAGTGCCCCTCAATGGCAGAGCCCTCCTGCCAGGGGCACTAAGAGGGCTGGGGGTCCCTGCTCTCAGGGATCTCCTGTCTGGTGCTTTGCGTATAGCAGGAACTCAACAGATGCTTGTAGAAGCCCAAGTGAAATAAACAACTTTCCGAGGAGTCTCTCCCTACTATTTCCACTGCCCATTAGGGTGTAATCAAGAGCTGACATTGAATCACGGGCAGCTGAGAGCTGGAGGGCTCTTGCGAGGCTTGTTGTGGCAGCTCTTGACACGTGGGAAGAGCGAGGCTAGATGGGTTAAGTGACTTGCCAAGGTCACTCTCTCTTAAGAGGCTGGACTAAGAAATGTCTTGAGACTCGAGTCTTTGGAAAGAAAGAGGAGGAGAAGAAATAGCTCCACGCTGGCTATGAGGACTCCAACAGGCCTGTGGGTATGTGTGGCTCTGACATTCACTAGCCGGGTGACAGTAGGCAGGACACAGCGCCTCTTTGAGCCACAGGCTCCTCATTTCTAATTTATCACCCCATAGAGTTACTATGAGGTTTTCATGGCCTTAAATGAGATCACACCTGTACCACTTGCTTCTGAGTAGGCAACAGTGGTCTTTTTTAAATGTAGAATCCAGAAGCACTCCTCTCCTGTCACTAGAGGACTCTCCAGGTCCGTGCCTGTCCTGCAGACCCTCGTGAGGACGACTCAGGATGAAGGGAGGGTCCAGGCAGTGCTCAGCTCCCCCTGTGGCTCTCCTCCCCCTCCCCCTTCCTGCTGCTCAGGCCTGTTTGTGACTTACTGCAGCCCACCAGCCCTCTGCACACGGCTGCATACAGGGAGCTATGCGGTACCTGTCTGTGCTCCCCTACGATGCAGAGCCTGCCAGGACCAAGAACTGAGTTTTATTTACCCAGGTATCCCCAGCTTCCAGCGATGGATGGGGTCCAAAGAAAAGGCCCAGAATGCGTTTGCTGGATTTGTTAGTGGATATCTGCTAAGTGTGTGCTCTGTGCCCACAATGAAGGGCCTGAGACTTGAGAGGCAGGGGAAACACGCTGCAGCAAGAGTTTTCTGGAAGGGCCCAGGCTGGACTTGAAAGGTTGGGCAGGAATGGGTCCAGCAGGTCCTCCCCAGTAGAATGCTGGGGTTAGGTCCAGCTGGCAGAGCGTGTGGGACAGGGGCCTCTACACCAGGGAGTCCAGCCTTAGGCCCTGGAGCCCATTTCCTCCCTCTGCCCTGGGAGAATGCAACAAGAGCCCGGTGCTTGCTTCTGCAGGCCTGGCCTTGGCTGGGGTCCAAGGTCAAGTGGGTAGCGCAAAGGCTGGTGTCTGTGTGTATGGCTGGGCGTGTACAGGTGTCTTTGCGTGTGAGTGCAGGTGGAGGTGAGTGTGTGTGGTGGGGTGCAGGTGTGAGGATGATCGGAAGAACGAACCTTCAGTGAGCACTCACTGTGTGCCAGGTGCTTCTGCATTACACCCGTCATATTTTACAGATGAGGAAACTGAGGCACAAAGAGGCTGCACCTCCAGCAGGTGATAGAGCTAAGATTTAAAACCAGGAGGTTTTGCTCCAGCGTGTACACACGTAACATTACACCCTACCACAAGTAAGCTGCGTGTGAGAGTGTGCAGGTGTGAGTGGACATGTTTGCTGCAGACGGGCTGAGTGAGTGTGAGAGTGTGGGCAGGTGTGGGCGTGGCTTGCAGGTGTGCATGTTGGTGCTAGGTGGGTGCCAAGGGCAGACCTGAGCACTCACGCTGCTGAGGGTGGAGGTGGAAGTGTGGGCAAGGTGTGAGGCAGGTGTGAGGTGAGCTGGGGTTGAGTGAGGTGTGAGCGTGGCTGGTGTGCACGGGAGTGTGAGCGGGCACGGGGTGTGTGTGACCAGGTGAAGTTGGGGTGTGGGACACAGCCCTTTCCCTAGAAGCAGTTGTACTGGAAAAACAGACAGAGACCCGATCCTGAGGCTCTGTCCCCCCTCACCCCTGCCCCAGCCACCCACCTGTACTGTCATCGTAGACCACGGTGGCCGACCGCCACTTGAGGTACTGGACCAGGTCGAGGATGGCGTGGCTGAGCGAGGCGTAATCGGGGTAGAGGTTCACGTAGAAGGTGTCCTTGTTGTCCAGCGGGTGGTGCTTCCAGCGCAGCTGGATGTGGGGCACCTCCAGGGCGTTGCAGATGGACTGGACGGCATTGGTGCAGGAGCCCTGCGAGGGCCCGAAGATCGCCACCACGCCCAGCGCCAGCTGGTCACAGGCTGCAACAGAGGGAGGGGCAGCACACGGGTCAGCGCGGGGCTGTGGGCATGGGGGGCGGTCAGTGACTCCGATGACCCTGTAAGCACGTGGGACAAACGGCAACCACCCTCGGAGGGCAGACAACGGATTGTCTCTCTGAATCTCACTTTGCTCACCTGGAAGTTGGGGCTCCAAGAGTCCCTACCTCATGGGATCGGAGTAAGGTGGAGCGAGGTGACATGTGTGAGACCAGAGCACAGTGCCTGGTCCTAAGGTAGCACTCGTGACAAAGAAATGATCGTCACCTTTGATGTTATTATTGCTGTGATAGCGTCACCAGCTCTGCGCCAGGTCCCGTCTGGGGGAACTTGGGAAAGAAACAGGAATCACACATCTCCTGGCTGGTGACTAAAGCTTCAGCCTCCAGCCTAACCTCTTCCTAAAATCTGACCGGTGCAGCTCACCTCTCACTCGCATCGCCGCCTGTGTGTCTAAGACGCTCCCCGGACCTAGCACATCCCCGCTTCCCCTCCGGGCCTCCCCACCTCAGGAATGGCAGCTCCGTGTCCCAGGCCTTATGCCAAAAGCCTTGATTTTGTCTTAATTCTTCTCGTCCTCTCACACCCACTTCCCAATCCATCAGCAACTCCTGCTGCTTCGCCATCAATACGCATCACGATCTGAGCCCTTCTTGCCACTCCCCCTCCCCCTGGTCCAAGCCACTGGGGTATTTTGCTGGGATTCCTGCAGAAGCTCCTCAGTCACCCTCCCTGCTGTCTATTCTGCACTCAGCAACCAGACAGCCTGTCACAGCGTAAGGTAGGTGCCGTCACTCCTTTGCTCCGAGGGCTCCCATCTCAGCGTAATGGCCAAAGTCCTCACGGTGGCCAAAGAGGCCCCACTTGTTGCAGCTCCTCCCTGCCCTTGTCCCCACCCCAGCACTCTTCTGACTTTGTCTCCCCTCCTTCTTTCCCTCCCTTGCAGCACTCAAGCCCCACTGGCCTCTATGATGCTCCTCAAACACACTAAGCGCACTCCTGCCTCAGGGCCTTTGCACTTGCTGTCCTCTCTGGCTGGGATCTTTTCCCTGACATATCCTCATGACTCCTTTCCTCTCTTCCTTCAGGTCTCTGTGTCTGTGTGTCTTATTAGGGAGGCCAGCACTGACCGACTTGTCATAGCAACTCCTGTCCCACCACACACCCTAAGCCCATACCCTGTTTTATTTCTATCCTTATTAAAGACCACCAGAAGTCGTGTTCATCTGTTGACTTTCTCCTTCCACTGGAATGTGAGTCCCAAAGAGGCCAGGGCTTGCTCTATGTTGTGTACTGCTGTCTCTGCAGTGCTGAGTCAACACTGGAATGTCGAAGGAATGCCCAGTCCCTGCCTCCAAACGGTTCCTGTTCTTGGAGGAGCCCGAGGGCTCAGGCAGGAGAGACAGCAGGTGCTTCCGCTTATCTGGGGTCACCAGACAAGCAGACCCAGGGGCCCAAATGAGGGACTTTGCCTGAAAGATCCATAACAATGTGACCTCTTAGGGTCACTCTGGGGGGAGGGCTGTCCAGGAGTCACCCCCCTTTCTTCCGGCAGCTGTCCCAAATTCTCCCTGGGGCCTGCCTCCCTCTTCCACTCTTGGCCCACAGGTACAGAGCATGTGACTGGCACCCAGGCTGACCACTCACTGCCCTTCCCCAGTCCATGGCCATTGGTGTAGAGGATGGTCATGTGACCTGTCAGAGCCAATGGGATGCCGTGAGCTTCCAGGGGGCTGGGAAAGGGCACATTCCGCTTTCACTGAGCGTGGGAGGAAGTAAGACCTGGAGCTGCAGCAGCCATCTTGTGCTCCTACAGAAAGAGTGGCACTTGTCTGTGGAAGTTGTTGGTGTGGAGGTGAGCATAGCCCAGAGAGAGAGAAATATGAGTCCCCCGCCAAGTGAAACCCTGGACTCTGGATTTGCAAAATACTTAAGCCATTTAGGTTTTGGTCTTCTGCCACTTAGAACCATCAGCAACCCACCAATAAAACATGAGCAAGCTCACCTGCCCATGGGCATGGGAATGACACTACATGCACACGTATGAACACATGATGTACACGGGAGGAGGCGAGGCAGAGTGCCCAAGGGGAATACACTGTGGATTCAGACTTGTCCTGGCTGCCCCGAGGGCCTCCGGGAGTGACCTGCTGGGCCCAGGCCCACCCCTAAGATTTGCAAGGCCCAGGCCGAGAGTACACGTGGAAGCCCACGTACCACGTCGCTGAATATTTACATGTTGTACATCAAGCTAATAAACTGTTAAGTGAAGCATGTCCTTTTCTCCTACCTTGACAAATGCACCTTCATGACAAGCTGGGAAGTCAGGTGGGAATAGAGACCGCTCACAGACATGACGTGGGAGGGAGGCACCAGCCCCCACCCTGTCCCCTTCCCTTTCACCACCGGCTCCAACCTGGACCATGAGGGCCTTGCACGCTCCATGGCCATGCACTGCCCACACCCCCTGCAAATAGCTGCCCCTTGGTCACCCCCAGGGCCTAGGAGTGTGCACCCTGGACGCACGGCTCTCCCCCAGAGGACAGGCCCAGGGAAGAGGCTCATGCGGGCCCTGGAAGTGGCTCATGCAAGCCCTGGAAGTGGGCTCAGGGCCCGCTGGGCAGGAAGTTCAGGGTTCTAGAAACTTCAAGCAAAGTCTGGAAGGGCAGGGCACAGGCTCCTAGTGAGTAAGTCCCCTTGGTCCCACTGACCCCTTGTCCTGGGAGGAGAGAGGAGGAAGGGGGCAGGACATCCACAGCACAGGTCCTGGGAAAGGGTCCCTCCTGCCTGGGCTTAAGGGTGGTATGAATTGATCCAGAGATACAGGGTGGTCTCGAATCCATCAGAACGTGTGGTCTTCGAGTATTTTTCCTCTTGAATAACATCCACCAACCCCATTGCCTCTTAGAAATAGGAGATATTATGTAAAGAAGTCATTTTTCCTGAAATTTGTACTTGCCCCAAGAACAGCAGAGAGTGCTACTTATGACCTGGGTGAAAGATGAGGCAATGTCGGAGGCCGGCTAGTTATTTTTAGGAGTCTTCCGGAACCACCTGGAACACGGGACAGAACAGCAGCAGCGCCACACAGAGGGCATCTGCTGGTGACCCAGGACTCCTTGTGACCAATGCCAGGTGCAGTAGAGGACAAGCAGCGGGACACGTGACGTCTTCCTGGTGCTTCTGTGGTTCTGCAGGCCAAGACAGGGAAGCAGCATTTTGTCCCTGCTCTTGTCACCCTTTGTGTGAGTGTGCATGTCAGGCAAACCAGTGACAATAAAGGCTTCGAATATAGGAACTCGGGGCTTGTTGGTAAATTGTCAAATTTAGGGACAGTTCTCCTTTTCAGCGCCCTCCCGGGGGCCATGCTCTGACCTGCTTTCTCCCTGCCCACTCACGCGATGCTTCTGCTGTCTGGTGTGCTGGGTGTCTGTCCCCACCACCTTGTCACCTTAAGGTGAGGCACTCTCTGAGGAAAGGGGCCACGTGTGAGTCACTCTGTGGCCATGGAGGTTGGACATCAACACAGACGAGATAGTGACAGTTAGTGACAACTTTCCAGGACTGGTCTCTCACTCTTGTCCAAGCCTGAGGCTGTGGCACCCTATAAAATTGGTAGGTTTCTCTCATGCTCTCCTCCTACCTCTGTTTTGAAGGCTGGCTGTTCCCTGATGTCTGTGGTTTCTGTCCCTGGCTCTATGCTCTCATCCTCCCCTAAGACCTTCTGGTTGAAGACTCGGGTGAATGACTTGCGTATGTCACTGCCGCCACCACCTCCTCCAAGCATCTGCCTTGTGGATTCCCCCTCTGATCTATGCCTTGACGCAGGCAGGCACATGCTTCCCCCTCATGCCCACCCTTATACAGCCCATCTCTTAGGTCATGCCCCAGCTGGGCATCCCGTCTGAGTGAGGCAGGGGACAGCAGACCAAACACAAGGTACGACGATCAGAGGGTTACAAGAGTGCTGTTGAAGGAAGTGACTTTGATTTGACGTCAGCTGTGAGGAGGATGATAAAGGTAACTGAAGTAGTAGCTGTGATGTGGAAGACCATTTTGTGAGGCTGTTGACGACAGTGGTGAAGGTGTTGATCAACAGCGTTGATGAGGGTGAAATTGAGGACGATGTTGATGTCGTGACGGTAATGGTGAGATGGCAATGTTGATGTTGGTGTTGATGAAATCGACGATGAGAAAGGTGTCAATGACCTCAGGGTACTGGTGATAACGATAGGAATGATGATGGTGATGACAGTGTCAGTGGGATGGTGGTGGTGGTGTTGGCATTGACGAGATGGGTGGCGTTGACGATGCTGTTGTCATGGCAATGATGGAGATGATGACAGTAGGGGTGGTGATGGAGGTACAGATATTGTTAGAGTGGAGGTGATATGCCATTGTTGCTGCTGATGACAGTCGTTGTGGCGCTGGTGTACTGGTGTTGAAAGCAGTGTCAGTGGTGACATGACGATGACCCACTGGGTTTCATTCTGCCAGACACAGCGATTAGACCTCACTCTAGGCTAGCAGGAGGCCTCAGTCCTGCCCTTCCCCTATTTCACCACATTGGCCTCTCTCCACATCTCTTTTCCTGGCCCCTCCATGCTCCTTCCATCCTCTGAGGACCTTCCAGCCGGGAAGAGCCCTGCCGCCCCAGAGGGACCAGGGCAGGGGTTGTGGCCACAGCAGCAGCCGTGGCAGCTTTTCCTCCAGATGTTTCCAGGGCAGCAGCCAGCCCTTGTTCTGGCAGCCCTGAGCGCACTGCAGTAATTACATTATTTGTGGCTTCAATTTTGAATCCATTTTCTGGTCATTTTACAGTAACTCAATGGTTCACAGTCATTGCGGGAGTCCACAGCCTGAATGTCTTCCCCCCACCCCCCTTTCCATGGCAATCGTAGTTATAGCAAAAATTATCCCAATCAATTTGTGTCTTAAAAGGAATTGAGCAGCCCGGAGAATAAGTGAAGGCAGAGGAGCCTGGGGAGCGCTGGGTCGATTCCAGGCCCGCTCCGGCCAGGCTTGGAAGAGAACACAGGCACGCTCTGGGCGGCTGGCGCGGGCGCTGCCTGGCAGTCACTCATCTTTTAATTTTCCACAAAACATTTAAAGATAAAGACAATAAGTGAAAGTCCCTTTTAATAGGGAAAGGCCTCCTGGGCCTCATGCGGAGGGAGGGACTAACGCAACTGGAGCTGGCGGGGGCGGGCAGTGCCAGGCTCTGTGCCTCTGAGCCCCTCACCCACATGGCCCGAGGTGGCTGGTCCCAGCTGGTGGGGAAGGGAGCGGCGACAAGAACTTCCATCTGGGGAAAATGAATTCCACTGGATTAGTTAGAATTAGGCCCAAGTCCACCCCCTGGAAGAGTCCTAAAGACACTCCTGAGGAATGCTGTTTAAAAACCCAAAGATCAAAAGAAAAAAATAACATGAGAAAAGAAACATGAGGCTTCCCCAAGGGATGGAGGGTACCCTATAGGGAGTGCGACCCAACGGCAGAAACGCCCCCGGGGTCAGACGGTGGCACTTCCCACCAGCAGAGGGATGTTATCTGCCTTGTGCATGTCATCAGAGGGACACTGAGGATGCAGAAAGGTGCCACTTCATTTTTTTAAATTGAGACATAACACAATGTAATAAAGTGCATTCATCTTAGGTGCATGCCTTTTATGAATTTTTACCTATAACTGCACTCATGTATCCCAGGCACTCACGTATCATGTACTACCTTGGTCAAGATGTAGAACATTTCCAACACCTAAGAAGGTTCCCTCTTGCCCCTTCCCAGGCAATATCTGCAGCACACTACTCCCTCCCCTGGGGGCACCCACTTTTCTCTCACTCAACACTACGTCTGCGAGGTGCCTCCAGAATGTTGTGTGGAGCAAGTTTGTTCTTTTTTATTTTTGATTAAAATTCTATTGTATAATTACACGCCAATCCATCCATTCTCCTGTTGATGGCCCCTTAAGTTATTTCCAACTTGTGGTTATTATCACTAAAATGGCTAGAAACGTTCTTGTAGGCACAAGCTTTAGTGGATACTGTCAAACAATGCTCCCGAGGAGTTGAAGCTTTCACTCCCACCAGCCCTACAGAGAAAAAATAAACCTCAACCGCTACTCCCCACTGTCAATTTGAGATCATAGCACTAGCTACGAAAGATAAGCAACAGAGCTTCTAGAAGAAAACATGGGAGAGTATCTTCATGACCTTAGGATAGACAAAGACTGTTTAAACAACACAAAAGACCTTAATCATAATGGAAAAATATTGAAAAATTAGACTTCTTTAAATTAAGAACTTTGCTCTTCAAAAGAAACTACTAAGAGAATATAAAGGCAAGCCCAGGTGCAATGGATATATGATATATGTATCATATATTATATATGTATATATCATATATTATATATGTATATATCATATATTATATATGTGTGTGTGTATATATAATCTCCAACAAAGGACTCTTATCAAGAATATATAAAGGACTCCTAAAAATCAACAAGAAAGTGACTAGCAACTCAATTTTAAAAAGTGGTTGAAAGGCTCAAAAACGTCCTCCAAGAAAGAGAATATTCAAATGGCCTACTAGCAGAAGACATGTGTTCCCTGTCTCTAATCATCAGGGAGATACAAAATAAAACCACGATGAGATACTCATTACATAAGCCACTAGAACAACATAAACCAATAGAACAGCCAAATGTAAAAATAAAACTGACTTTCCCAAGTGTTAGAGAAGACGCAGTGCACCTGCAGCTCTCCGGCACTGCGGGAGGGAGTGCAAACTGGCACAGCAATGCTGGAAAACTGGCTGGACTTAGGCACGTCCTATGACCCCCGCACGTCCACTCCTGAGTATACACCCGACACAAGTGAGTGTGTATGTGCACCAAGAGCTATCTACATGAATGTTCATAGCAGCACCGCATATAATAGCTCCAAGCAGAAGCAACTGAAAGGTGCAACAAAAGTAAAATGGATTTTAAAAAAACTGTGGCATGTTTGTATTAATATAGTGGAACACTATACATCAGTGAAGAGCAATGGGCTGCTACTATATTCAACAGCATAGGTGACTCTCACGGCTGTACTGTAGAGCAAAAGAAGCAAGGCTCAGAAAGGTAGACACTGGATGATTCTATTCATGTAAAGTTCAAAAACAGGCAAACCAGCGTGGGGCACCAGCAGTCAGGATAACGGTGACCTTCAGTGGGTAACAACTAGGGGCACGAGGGAGGCTTCCCAAGGGTTGCACTGTCTGTATTTCAATTTGGGTGGTCGCTGCGTTTTTCCTGAGCCAGCTTGAGTAGGCGTCTGTTTCTTATAACCCAACACTCCTTGGCCAAGCAAGGGTCCACTCTCCCTTTCCTGCACTCTCTCCTGCAACTCCCAGTCCTGCATCTGTTGTTTCAGACACTAGATATAAGCTCCATGGTGGCAGGGACTGGCCACCTCGCCTTGCCCACCTCGGGATCCACGGCACCCAGCACACCATGGGTGCTCAACAGAGGATTTTCAACTACATAAATTGGCCTCCTTCTAATAACTTGCATTTTCCACTCCACTTTCTGCCTTACCCCATCCCTTACTCTTTGCCACCATCTTTCAAAGCTCAACTCAAAGTTCTCCTCCTCCAGGAAGCCCTCCTGCTTGTGCCACAGCACACATGTGGCTCTCTCCCATTTTCCAGCTATTCTAGCCATTAGCCCTATGGCCCAGCTTTCTACCCCTTGAGTGTGACTTGTGAAGGGCAGGGCCTGTCTCCCACTGGGAATTCACTCATTCCTTCATTTGTGTATCCAACCAAACCACCAATACTGATTTGGTGCCTCCTGTGTGCCAGGCCCGTGTTAGGTTCTACAGTGGAGCAGTGAAAAGGTAATAGGCTTGCAGTCTAGTGGAAGAAATGGACAACAATCACACACACACACATACACACACACACACACACATCACACAGAGGTCAAGGTTGTGAAGAAAAGTCCAGAGTGTTATGAGATGGAAGCAAGGAGACCTGACCTCGTCTGGGGGCTCAGGGTGGGCATCCCTGAGGACAGAAGCCTGAGAGCAGAAGGATGAGTTGGCTCAGCAAAGGCAGGAGAGGGGTGGGCTGGGGAAAGGGAATTACATGCAGAGGGAACAGTGTGCGCACAAGCTATGAGGTGGGAGCAAGCACAGCACCCTGAGGATGACAGGTATGGCCAGAACCCAGAGGCTGAGGAGCAAATGGCACAGATGTGGCTGGAAGGTCAGGCTGCAGCTAGACGGGCCAGGCCTCCCAGGGCTCTGAGGATGATTTGTGGGAAGAACACACCATCCAAGGTTGTAAGCAAGCAAGTCATGTGATCTGGTGGCAGTGGTGGTGCTGTGGCTCTGGTCACTTGGAAGCCCAGGGCAGGACCTCCAGGAGCTGGGGGTTTCTGTCTTGGTCCTGTTCACCAATGACCTGGCTGCTGCACATAGGGTGGGACTATTAGCCCCTGGAGGAAATGCCTCTGGGAAGGCTCTAAACTCTGCCCTGGGCTCCCTTCCTGGCTGGCGAAGGTCCCTGTGCTGAATTGCAAGTGCAGCACCAAGGAGTCATTATACTATTTTAGTAATTTCTAGAAAAAATGGACAGAAACCCAACCTTGCCCTTTGGGGGTGGTTGTACGCATGTGGGCATCTGTGTTCTGACTCCAGGCGTTTGTTCTGTGTCCTGACCTTTTTACTGAGCAGTTTTGGTTGAGTTCAGTCATTTTGTAGTTGGACAAGGCCAGGTAGAGAGTGTCAGCATGGACACTCAGCAGGAAGGTGGACACTCCACTGCACAGTGTCGGCCGCAGGGCATGCTGGAATGAGACCAGGAGGACACGGGCAGGGAGGAGGGCATGCCAGCGCCGGGAGAGGGGTCATGGGTGAAGGACCACTCTTTGGGGCTAAACCAGAGTGGGGTGCCTCTCATCTGTCTGCAGGTTGGCTCTGACATTCAGGGGAGCACCGTCAAAAATGTCAGTAGTGACTATGCTCAGTATCAGGGACCCTCTGACCTTCGGCACACAAGGCTAGGAGGGCGGGACACAGGAGTTGGCCCCTGACCTGATGGTTCAGCACGTGGTGGGCAAGGCAGCCAAGGGCAATAAGAATAAAGTCCTATATGGCATTTACTACGTGCCAGACTCTATGCTAAGCACTTTAAAGAGAGGCATCCATTTTGTAGATGAGGAAACTGAGGCACAGGGTATTTTGTCCAAGGTCACACAACTAATATCGGAGTTGCTAGAATGCAAGTCCAGGCAGTCCGGCTCCAAGCCCATGCTGTGCTGTCTTTCTGTGCTAAGATGTTTATCCACAATGGGGCTTTGGAGAACAGAGCCAACAGGAGGCAACACCTGGGCAGGTCTGCACCCGGGGGCCCACGAGATCAAGGGTCCTGGCCTGGCAGAAAGGTGTTCCTGATTAGATCCTGGGAACCCCTTAGAAAGACAAGGGGTGTTGGTCTCCTGTGGATGGGTCTCAGTCTTCCCAAGAAGCACAGATGACACTGTCCCCTAAGCTCAGCTGATGGGGGGCTGGGCAATCATGCTCAGGTTTGCATACCCCATTCTCATATCATTTATTCACTTAATCATTTCATTGAGCATTTACTACACACCAGTCTTTTAGGTGCCAGAGGGGTATATCAATTGACAACAGAGAGCCTTCCTTGCAGTGGTGTTGGAGAAAGGGGGAAAGGCATTAAACACTCATGATACTTAACTACAAATTATGATAGGGGCTTTTAAGGAGAAAAGCAAGGGGCTACGATAGCATATTATGGGAAGGATGACCTAGTCTCTTTGGGAATGAGACTTCTAGACCTGAGATTTTTTTTTTTCAATAAAACTCTAACTTAAGAGATCTATTTACTTTATTTGGTGATACCTAATACAGTTTTGGAATTATTAAAAAAAAAAAACTTGAGATTTTTAAACAGAGTTGCATGGAACTCTAGGGTTCTATGGAAGTTATTTCCAGAGTTATGCAAGCCTTTAAATCGAATTTGAAAAAAAAAAAATATATATATATGCACACACATCCTATATATTTTTTTAAAAAAAAAACAGTAACAAAAAGAAAAGCACATTTGTGTAGTCAAGTATGCTATATACCATATTGGAAACTGCTAGCTCATTCAGGTATCGATAAGTTACCTTGTTTTGTTTTTTAGTGAGGACCTTAGAATAAATTTCTCCAGTTCTTTCTGTGTAGTCATTGGAGTTTATAGTAAATGCATTTACTATTTGGGAAGGATGTGGTACAATTTTTGTTTTTATTTTATTTATAAAAATTCAGGTGTCGGAAAACTTTAATTGGATTTATTACAACTTATTTTTATGAATTATGATTTTCTTATGATTATGCAGCCAAAACAAAATATAGAAACATACTGAATACTGGGGCCAATATCAGACTTCAAGGGTCATCCATAGCCTCTGGGGTCAAGTCGTTGTAGCCACTGAAACAGCTCTGTTCTTTCCATGAAGTCTTTTTATGGCAAGTAAATGTTGCATATTTGAACTTATAAATCATCTGTTTTATATGTATTTTAAATATTGACATTCTGGGTCAGATTTCAATGAAAGTAAACCCAAGTGTGAAAATGCCTGCTTTGGTTCAGGGTCATTGGAGACCTGGGCTGCCCCCCTACTGCTTCCTGTCCAGCCCAATCTTAGACTCCCCCCGCCCCCCCACCTTGCCCTCTCATTCCCTCACAGCCTCTGACAGGGCCTGGGAATTCTTGATAGAAAACCCACCCCTCCCTGGGGATGGCACAGCCTGAGCTGAACGGGGACTGAGGCAGGTCCCCAAACCAGGTGGGAAAGGCTGCAAGACAGAGCTCTGGCCCGTGCCCAGGGCCTTGGACCGCAGCCCTCCCCCTCCCCAGGCCAGGAAGGAAACAGAGCCAGGAGCTGCACACTCACCCTTCTTGGTGGCCTCGAAGCTGTCGTGGAAGTGAATCCTCTGGATGTCATAGGTCAATGTTGTGTTGGGCAGCAGAGTCCTGTTCCTGTTGATGATGTTGGCAGAAAATCGAAAGGCGTGCTCCTCGGCATTCATGACCTGGGCGTTGGGGCCATCCGCGTACTCAAAGATCCCCCCTGTGAGAGACGGTGGGTGAGATTGTGTGCGGTGGGGAGGAGGCCGGGGCTCTAGCAAGCGCGCTCGGCTCAGAAGGTTTTATGGACAAGGTCCCCCCTGCCCCCGAAATACTCAATAATACCCTAGATAATTGCCCGACACAGAAACTGTGCTGGAGCATAAGAAATATGAAAATCCTCCCAGTTCATTTCACTCAACCAGCAAATTCCCGATAACAGAGCCTGACAGGGCCGAAATAAGATTACCAACTTATTAATATTGCTGTGAAAATCCTCAATAGAGTTCTGGCAAGTAGAATCTACCCGAATATTACAAGGATAACGTACCATGACCACGCAGAATTTTATTCCAGGAATCTAAGACTGTCAATATAGAGAAATCTATGAATATCATTCCACCCCATCAATAGTTCAAAAGAGGAAAAAAAAAAAAAGCCACATGATCAAATCACAAAATGCAAGAAGGCATTTGATAAAATTCAATATCTACTGCTGTTAAGAAAGAGTGCTTAATAAAATAGCACTAGAAGAGACACTTCCTTGAAGCATCTTTAGCACAAATCAGCCTTTAATATCATACTAATGATGAAACACCAGAGGCATTCTCATTAAAGAATTTAAAAAAGGCCTGCATGAGGGTTTATATCATACCATTAACCAATCAAACAAAAAAGAAAAAGAAGTTAGAGGCACAACTTTTGGAAAGACATAAATTCTTATTTGCAAATGATATAGATGCCTCCCCCTCAAAAACTCTTAACCCCTAAACATGAAAACAGTAAGAGCTAGTAGGAGAGTTAAGTTAAATGACCAGCTAGCACAAATTAACAGTGTTTCTTTATATCAGTGACATTCAGTAAGAAAACTTAATGGCAAATGAATTTCCTTTACAATATCAGCAAAAATATTAAATAGCTAATAATAAACCAAGGAAGAAGAGTGCAATTCCAGTTTTAAAACAATGACAAAAACAAAAGCACCTTAAGTGAGAGATATAAACATAAACTCAAATGAGGAGGCATGATGTGTTCCTGAATAGTAAGGTTCAAGGATAGACGTGTCCGTTTTTCCAAATTATTTTTTCAGTTTAACACAATTTAAATCAGAGTCATGGAAGGATTTTTCTTTTACTTGACTAAATGACTCCAAAATGTATCTGGAAAACCAAATATAAGATAATGATCAAAACATGTTTTAAAAACAATTATGAGAGGTGACTTGTACTGCCAGTTTTTAAAATATATCATGAAGCCAAATAATTAATTCCATGTTGTAATTGCATCGGCAAACACAAATAGATCACTGGAACAAGATAAAAAGCCCCCAGAAGGAGACTCAAGTAGAGATAAGTATTTAAAACATGATAGAGATGGCTATTTCTAATCAGTAAGTAAAGAATGAATTATTCATTAATTGTACTGTGACAATTATTCAATTATTTGGGAGAAATTTAAGTTAGAACCCAATCTTAATCTGTACATAAAATAAATTCCAGATGAATTAAATATTAGTAGATAAAGAATAAAAGGAGGAGAGAAAATACTATAGAAGTACCAAAGAAGAAAATATAGGTGAATATTATACAATATTGGTTTGAAGGAGGCCTTTCTAAGCATTTCAATAAAGTCAGAAACCACAGAAGAAAAATTAACTCCACAGAAATAACATAAAACGTCTATACATCAAAAGTACCATACACAAAATTAAATTGCAAACACAAACTTGGAAAAAATATTTGTAACGTATATAGCAGTATAAAGTATGACATTTTGATTTTATAAAAAGCACTTAGTACTCAACAAAAAAGACAAATATTCCAATAGAAAAATATACCAAGTACAAGTATGGATGTTTCACAAAAGAAAAGAAAATAATACAAATGAGCTATTAACACTGAAGAAATGTGCAACTCCCTAGTAATTAAATAAACTCAATTTAAACCAATAGTGGAGACATCATTTTTTGCTCATCAATGGGTAAAGATATAAAATAAAGTAAAACGCCAGCTTTGGTGAGGGTGTTTGGAAATAGACACCTGCTTAAGCGTTGGCGGAAGGGGAAACCAGTACACTGAGCCTTTCTTCATGGCCGCTAGAAATTTATAAAAAGCCCTAAATAAAAACGTGCATGTCTTTGATGCAATACTTTGATTTCTAGGAAGTGACTCTGACAGCAACCATGGGCACATGGATAACATATGGGGAAGGAGATCTAGAGATATTCAACCAGAGAAATAGTAAATAAACTGAAGCATATATCCATATAATAGCAAAAATTTAATGACGGGAAATATCCATGATATATTTTTAAGTGAACATTGAAGGTTTCTGCAGGAGATACAGTAAGACCCCACCTTAGAAGAGGAAGAAGAGTCCAGACGTTTTGTCGGTGGTGAAAATAATAAAAAAAAAAAAAGAGGAGGAAGAAGAGGAGGAATTTATGTCATTAACAAAAGAATAGAAGGAGGCCGGGCGTGGTGGCTCACGCCTGTAATCCTAGCACTCTGGGAGGCCGAGGTGGGCGGATCGTTTGAGCTCAGGAGTTCGAGACCAGCCTGAGCAAGAGCGAGACCCCATCTCTACTTAGAATAGAAAGAAATTATATGGACAGCTAAAAATATATATAGAAAAAATTAGCCGGGCATGGTGGTGCATGCCTGTAGTCCCAGCTACTCGGGAGGCTGAGACAGGAGGATCACTTAAGCTCAGGAGTTTGAGGTTGTTGTGAGCTAGGCTGACGCCAGGGCACTCACTCTAGCCTGGGCAACAGAGTGAGACTCTGTCTCAAAAACAAAACAAAACAAAAAAAAAAACAATAGAAGGAAACTGCGTATTTTGTTCTTAATGCTTTTCTATATTTTATAAATAAACCTTTATTCTTTTCTTAATGCTTAATGCTTTTCTATATTTTACAAATAAATCTTTATTCTTTTTAAAAATCAACTTTATTGAGGTACTAGTTTCATCCTACAAAATTCACCTGTTTTAAGTGTACAATGATTTTTAGTAAATTCACTGAGTTGTGTGACAATCACCACAGTCTAGTTTTAGAACCCTCTTGTCACCCAATAAGATCCTTCATGTCCATTTACAGTCAATCACAGTTTTCACTCCCACCCTCAGGCAACCGCTAATTTACTTTCTGTCTCTAGAGATTTGTCTTTTCTGCACAACTCACATAAATGGAATCATGCAACATGTGGCCTTCTGCGTCTGGCTTCTTGCCTTTAGCATAGCGTTTTTAAGGCGTATCCATATCGTAGCATGTGTCAGCACTTTATTCCTCTTTAATGCTAAGCAATATTACTCTGTATGGATGCACCACATTTTATTTGTCCATCCATCAGTAGATGGGTATTGGGATTGTTTTAATTGTTTTGAAAATTAAGAAAATATATAGTGGTTTGCAGTTTCTGGACCGATACCTAAGAAGCTTGGAAGTTGCCCCTCGGTCCTAACAACCAGTGACAAGCCGAACAATCTGAAAAATCAACAACTCTTCTCAGATCTGTGAACGACGTGAGGTCACAGGGCAAAGCACTGCCCCCTAAATTGGAGATAGGTGAATAGAATTACAACTTACTGGAGCAGAAACCTCCGTGGCAACCAGGGTGGGGGTAGGAAAACCTAAAGCATCATTGACAAGTTGCTGGATGCTCATCTGGACAAGTCCAAGAGACAAAAACCCCAGGGAGACCCATTCATCAGGCCCGCAGGACTTCTGTGAGTTTTACTTCCAGAACTCAACCAGGTCCTCCCAGCGAATACTGGAAAAACAGCCCCACGTGCTGCGGGAGGCGAAAAGGACCCACTTTGACCTATGCTGGAGCACTCCATTCCTAACCACGTTTGTCCTCAGGTGAAACAAGTTACCCAGGGCCTAACCTGCTGAGGTTTCATCAGAGCCTGACTGAGCTGGTGGAAGAGAAATGCCCCCAGTTCAGCCCACTCTAGCCATCTGTCCCACCTGGGTGGGGGGCAGTGAGAAGCACTTGTGACATTCATAGCCCAGGGGCACAGGCTCACTAAAAGACTGACACCTGCCATAGGACTATAGTATGCTTCTGCCTCCCCCTCACCTTACCACACATCACTAAAGGCCTATTTACTGCAGTTCCTTTTACATAATACATCATGTGTGACTATCAAGAAAAAAAGACAGAGTCTATTAAAAGGCAAAACAAACAAACAAACAAACAAAAAACCCCAACACAGTTTGAAGAGACAGAACAAGTATCAGAAACAGACTCAAGGATGGATGTTGAAATTATCACACCAGGAATTCAAAACAACTATGATTAACATGCTAAGGGCGCTAATGGATAAAGTGAACAGAATGTGAGAACAGGTGGGCAAGGTTAGCAAAGAGATGAGAATTCTGAGAGGAAAAAAAAAAAAAAGAAATGCCAGAGGTCAAAAACGCAGTAACAGAAACGAGAATGCCTTTGATGGGCTTATTAGTAGACTGAACACAGCTGAGCAAAGAATCTCTGAGCTTGAGGATATCTCAACAGAAACCTCTAAAACTGAAAAGCAAAGAGAAAAAAAGACTGGAAACCCCTGCCCACAACAGAACATCCAAGCACTGTGGGACAACAACAAAAGGTGTAACTATGCCTAACGGAAATGCCAGAAGGAGAAGAAAGAGAAATACTCAGAAAAAAGATCCGAAACAATATTAACTTTCCCCAAATTACTGTCAGACACTAAAGCACAGAGCTAGGATGCTCAGAGAACACGAAGCAGGATAAATGCTCCGTAGGCGTATCATTTTAAAACAAAGGAGAAACAAAGATTAAGAAAAAAATCCTGACAGAAGCCAGAGGAAAAATACATCTTACAAAGAACAAGCAAAGAACAAAGCAACAAACAGAAAACAGTGAGAAACATGGTAACAGTAACAAATGCAGAGGAGCAAAGATAAGAATGACCTCTGATTTTTCCTCAGAAGCCATGCAAGCAAGAAGACAGTGGAGTGGAATATTCAAAGTGTTGAGAGAAAAGACACGAACCTAGAATTCTGTACCCTGATAAATAATCCTTCAAAAATGAGGAGAAATAAAGACGTTCTCTGACAAACAAAAATTAAGGATATTTGTTGCCAGTAGACCTGCTTTGCAAGAAATGTGAAAAGAAATCCTTTATAGAGAAGGAAAATGGTATAGGTCAGAAACTTGGATCTACGTAAAGAAAGGAATGATGGAGAAAGAATAAGTGAAGGTCAAATAAAAAATTTTATTTCTCTTAATTGATCTAAGTTTGTTCAAAATAATATCAACAATGTATTCATATGTATATATACACATACTTATGTATGCTTATATGTAAACAAAATGAATAACAGCAATGATAAAAGGATGGGAGGGTGAAATTAGGATTATTTTGTTATTATAAGGTATTTGCACTACTTGTAATGAAGTGTAACATTATTTGAAAGTGGACTTGGATCATTTGTAAGTGTATTTAATATATTGCAAACTCTAGGGTAACCACTAAAAAAAGTAAAAAAAAAGAAGTACAACTAATATGCTAAGAAAGAGGAAATGGAATCATAAAATATGCTCAATTAATGGTGGCGGCAGTGGCTCACATCTGTAATCCTAACACTTTGGGTGGCCAAGGTGGGAGGATCCCTTGAGGCCAGCAGTTCAAGAACAGCCTGAGAAACAGAGTGAGACCCTGACTCTATAAAAACTAAAATAAAAAATTAGCTGAGAATGGTGGCACAAGCCTGTAGTTCCAGCTACTCGGGAGGCTGAGGCAAGAGGATTGCTTGAGCCTAGGAGTTTGAGGTTGCTGTGAGCTATGATGATGCCACTGCACTCTAGCCTGGGCAACAGAGTGAGATACTGTCTCAAAAAAGAAAAAAAGTGTTTGATTAAAACCACAAAAGGCAGAAAAAGGGTAGAAGACAAAAAATAGGAGCAAAGAACAAGGGCAACAAATAAAAAACAGTAACAAATATGGCAGATATTAATCCAACTATATCAAATCTCATTTTAAACATCAATGATTTGAATGTATCAATTAAAATACAGAGATTGTCAGAGCAGATCAAAAAATAATTCCCAACTGTGTTTTGTCTATAAGAAACCTACTTTAAATATAAAGACACATATAAGTTAAAACAAAATGAATAAAAGAACAAGTGGGATTTATTCCTGGAATGTAAAGACGGTTCAAAATACAAAAATTGATCAATGTAATAAGACACATTATTAGACAAATTTGGCTTAATAAAAAATTTTTAAAAATTGTGTATCAAAAGACACTATTAATAGAGTAAAAAGGCAATGGATAAAATGTTTGTAAATCATATACCTGATAAACGATTAATATCCAGAATATATAGAGAACCTCTAAAACTCAACAACAAAAAACAACCCAATTCAAAAATGGGTAAGGAATTTCCACAGACTTTTCTCCAAAGAAAGTATACAAATGGCCAATAAACACACAAAAAAAAATGCTTGACATTGCTAATCATTAGAGAAATGCAAATCAAAACTACAATAAGATACCACCTCACACTCATTAGGATAGCCACTATTAAAAAAAAAAAAAAACAGAAAATAAGTATTGGTGAGGATGTGGGAAATTGAAAAAACTGTCTTTGTTTATAGATGACATGATCATCTGTCATGTGTAAAACTCCAAATGAATCAATTATAGCAAGGTGGCAGGATACAAGGTTAATATACAAAAGGCAATCACTTTCCTATGTACTAGCAATGAACAAGTGGAATTTGAAATAAAAACCACAATACTATTTATATTAGCGTTCAAAGAAAAGAAATAATTAGGTTATAAATCTAACAAAATCCGTATAAGAGCTATAATATTTGAGGAAAACTCAAAACTCTAATGAAAGAAATCAATGAAGAACTAAATAAATGGGAGACATTCCATGTTCATGGAGCCAGTATGGTCAAGATGTCAATTTTTCCCAACTTGATTTATAGACACAATGCAATCCCAATCAAAATCCCAGCAAGTTATTTTGTGGCTAATGATAAACTAATTCTAAAGTGTACATAGAGAGTCAATAGACCCAGAATAACTAACACAATATTGAAGGAGAAGAACAAAGTTGGAAGACTAACACAATGTCAAGACTTACTATAAAGCTACAGTCATCACAACAGTTTGGTATTTGCATAAGAATAGGCACATAGATCATTAGACCAGAATAGAGGGCTCAGAAATAGATCCACATAAATAAAGTTAACCGATCTTTGACAAAGGAGCAAAGGCAATACAACAGAGAAAAGATAGGCTTTTCAACAAATGGTGCTGGAACAACTGGACATCCACATTCCAAAAAACAAAACAAAGTATCTAGATACATACCTTATATCCTTCACAAAAATGAACTCGAAATGTATTTATAGACCTAAATGTAAAATGCAAAACTATAAACTTCCAGAAGATAACCTAGGAGAAAATCTAGATTACCCTGGGTTTGGAAACGACTTTTTAGATATAACACCAAAGGCATGATCCATGAAAGAAACAAATTATATGTTGGACTACATTGAAATTAAAATTTTCTGCTCTTCAACAGACACTGTGACAAGAATGAAAAAACAAGACACAGACTGGAACACATCTGATAAAAGACTTATCTAAAATATACAAAGAACTCTTAAAAATCAACAATAAGAAAACAAACAATCTGATTAAAAAATGGGCCAAAGACCTTAACAGCCATCTCACCAAAGAAGATATACAGATGGCAAATGAGCATATGGAAAGATGCTCCACATCTGTCATCAGGGAAATGCAAATTAAAACAACGAGATACCACTACACACCTATGAGAATGGCCAGATTCAGAACACTAACAGCAAATGCTAGTGAGGACGTGGAGCAACAGGAAACCTCAGTCATCGCTGGTAAGAATAAAAAACAGTAGCTTTGCAAGACAATTTTTTAGTTTCTTATAAAAGGAAACCTACTCTTATCATGCAATCTAGCCATTACACTCCTTGGTATTTCCCCAAAGGAGTTGAAAACACATCCACACAAAAACATGCACATGGATGTTTATAGCAGCTTTATTCATCATTGGCCAAATCTGGAAGCAGTAAGATATCCTTCAGTAGGTGAATGGAAACTGGGTACATCCATACAACGGAGTATTAGCACTTTCAAGAAATGAACTATCAAACCATGAAAAGACATGGAGGAAACTTAAATGCATATTATTAACTGAAAGAAGCCAATCCTGAAAGGCTAAAGTTGAAACTTTGTGGTTTCAACTCTTGACATCCTTGAAGAGGCAAAACTATGGAGAAAGTAAGAAGATCAGTGATAGCCATGGGTTGGGGGGAGGGAGGGACGACAAGGTGAAAGGAAGCTCGGAGGATTTTTTAGGGCAGTGAAACTATACTGTGTGATACGACAATGGTGGATACACGTCATTACACATTTGTCAAAACCCACAGAGTGAACAACACCAAGAGCAAACCCTAATGTAAACCATGGACTTTGGGTGATAATGACGTGTCAATGCAGGTTCATTAATTGTAACAAATGTGCCATCCTGGTGGGAGGTGTTGATAATGGGGATGCTATGAATGTGGGGGGGTAGGGGGTAGATGGGAAATCTCTGTACCTGCCGCTCAATTTTGCTGTGAACCTAAAACCACTCCAAAAAATGAAATTTATTAAAAAGAAAAAAAAAAGCAGAAAAAAACAATGTATGTTTT
Organism: Eulemur rufifrons; assembly: GCF_041146395.1. Lineage (NCBI taxonomy): Eukaryota > Metazoa > Chordata > Mammalia > Primates > Lemuridae > Eulemur > Eulemur rufifrons. The sequence continues at coordinate 25,838,783 of NC_090990.1, forward strand.
AAAAGGTGAAAAAATAAATCTGCCCCTTCCCAGAGTACTTGAGCATGCTTACAATTTATAACACATACGTGTGTACGCATGTGAATCTGTGTGGGTGTGCATAAACAGCTAAACACACGCATCAAAGAAGACAAGGAGAATGTATAACAAAGGGAGTGGTTTTCTCTGCGTGGTAGGCCTGTAGGTAAATTTAATTTCCCTCTTTGTGCTTTTCTGTATTTTAAAAAAGTAACAGTGAACATGTGTTACATTTCTAATCGGAAAAGCCATCATGATTGTGTGTGTGTGTTTAAAGGGAAATAAATGATCAAAATACCATATGACCCAGTAATTTCATTTCTAGGAATATAAATTTAGAAAAATTTTAGAGATATATAAACACATTTTTGTATAAGGATTTTTTTACATACTATTGAAAAAACTAGAAACAACTTAATGTCCAAGAGCAAGAGATTACTCAATATATTAAAACCCACCCATATGGCAGGAGAATTTGCAGGTGTTAACAATGAAAGTATAGGATGATATGATACAGTGCCTGGAATTTGCTTCAAAATGTGGGAGAGGGTGATGGGAGGGGGTGTAGAGGGGGCAGGAGAGGGCAGGAGAGGCCATGGGTTGATGGTCGCCGGGGCAAGATGATGGGAACATTGAGGACTGATTCTGCTATTCTCTCCACGTCTGTATGACAGACATTCTTCATAAAAAAATATTTCTTAAAATCATGATATGAATAAGACAAAAATAACAAATCACGGCATTGCAATCAGAAAAGAGACACAATTAATATTACTTGCAGATGCTTATTACTGTTCCCTTAAAAACTCAAGAGAATCAGAGGAAAACCTAGCAGAAAGTAAACAGAGAACTCATCAAAGAGCCAGCATACAAATATAGAAAAACATACAGCCTTTTCACATATCGGCAATAAACATCGAGGAATTATAGGGAAAAAAGAGACCCTATTCACAAAAGCAACAACAACAAAAAAATAAAACACTTTACAATAAATGTGCAATTCCTATATCAAGAAAACTACAAAACTTTACTAGGGGACATAAAAGAAGACTTGAATAAATGGAGAGACATAACTTACTCCTGGAAGGGACGGTTCAGTATTGTAAAGATGTCAGTTCTCCTCAAATTAATTTATAAATTTAATGCAATTCCAATTAAAATCAAAAAGGACATACCAGAAGGACATACACCGAAATGTTAACAGAGGTTCTTTCTAGAGAGTAAAAAGATAATGGATTGCTTTTGCTTGGTGCGGTTTTGTTTTCCAAGTCCTTCTCATTGAGAAAGAGCTTTGGCAATAAGAAAAATAAAAGCTTTAACAAAATGCTCTTAAAGAATACTTAATGGCACAGAGAATTTTCATCCTCTCCCCCCGCCCGAGGCTACAAAATATTAATAATATTACGTTATGATACTTGTTACCAGTGAATATCTGGATAGGAGGGGTTTATGGATAATTTTTATCTTGCTCTTTGTACTTTCTTAATTTTTCCAAATTATTTACAAGAAATATGCAGTATTAATTTAAAATGGGCCAGGCATGGTGACTCACGCCTGTAATCCTAGCACTCTGGGAGGGCTAGGAGGGAGGATTGCTTGAGGTCAGGAGTTCGAGACCAGCCTGAGCAAGAGCAAGACCCTGTCTCTACTAAAAATAGAAAAAATTAGTCAGGTGACCAAAAATAGAAAAAAATTAGCCAAGCATGGTGGCGTGTTGCTGTAGTCCTAGCTATTCAGGAGGCTGAAGCAGGAGGATGGCTTGAGCCCAGGAATTTGAAGTTGCTGTGAGCTAGACTGATGCCACAGCAATCTAGCCTGGGCAACAGAGTGAGACTCTGTCTCAAAAAAATAAAATAAATAAATAAATACATAAATAATCTAAAATGTAAAAATACAAACAAAAAACCAAAGAGAGGCTGGGGGGATACCTGGTTGTCATTACCAATCTGAAGAAAACTACCCTGGCCCATGCCAAATGAGGGTCAAAGCGTGGGACAAAGCCATCTCGACAGGGCTTCACACCTTCTTCCTGGCCTCTCAGACCTTGGCAGGTGGGGAGGAGAGGAGAGAGAGTGGCTGATAGCTCAACAAGGGTGGTGACATGTCGCATCTCAGCCACTGAGACCCAAGCCTAAGGGATGGAGCTTCAGTCATAGTCTACACAATTTAGTTCCATAAACACCCACCGATCTCTGCCCCAAGCCAATGTGACACTGGGCCCTGGGATACCAAGAGAAGTCAGCCCTAGGCCCTGCTCTCTGGGGAGTGCTCAGGCCTGCGGGGCAGCTGACAATAGCCACATTAGCAACTGGCTTCTGTTTGGCGCTCCACTCTTAGACACAAGGGTGAAGACCTCCCCACTTGAGGCCTCGGTGACAGTCATGCCTCAGTCCAAACCCTAGCTTTATCCATCGAAGGAACTTAATCTCTCTCAGACTCAGTTTCACCATCTGCAAAATGGGATACATGCCCAAAGGGTTGACTGTTATGAGGAATAAATAAAACGATGTAAATAAATGCGCGACACCTGATGAGGACTTAGTCCATGGCAGCTATCAAAGGAGGACAGAAACAACGCTATTTAGAAAAACAAAATGAATTCTGAGCTTCCACACTCTAGGGGAGGGCTAACAAACTTTGTAAAGGACCAACTCGTAAATATTTTTGGCTGTGTGGGCCGGTCACTGTTGCAATGACTCAACTCTGCCACCGTCGCATGTAGGCAGCCACAGACAATGTCTACACCAGCGGGTACAGCTGTGTTTCAATAAAAATTTATTCACAAAATCAGGGGATGAACAAAGGTTGATTCATGGGTACAAATACACAGTTTGATAGAAGAAATAAGACCTAGCGTTTGATAGATCAGCAGGGTGACTATAGTTTACAATAATCTATTGTATATTTCAAAACAGCTGGAAGAGAATAATTCAAATGTTTCTGGCATAAAGAAAAGACAAATATTTAAAAGGATGGCTAACCCAATTACTCTGATCTGAGTTTCACAAATGATATCAATGTGTTAAATGATCACATGTACCCTGAAAATATGTACATCTATTATGTATCAATAAAAATAAAATTAAGTTAAAAAACAGGTGGTGAGCTGGATATGGCCCTTAGGCTGCAGTTTGTACCCAGTTCTAGGGGCAGGCAGCCTTTATCTCAGAGCTGGGTGATTCTTGCCGTAAGAAAATCAGCTTAGGGCCTGGATGAACAAGATAAGCCAATGACAGAACTAAACCGTGGTGCAAAGGAAACAAAGATGGGATGCTGAGTTTGTGACGGGGAGGACGTGAGGGGGGAGGCCTAAGAGGAAGGGGATGGACATGAAGTGGGCCCAAAAGGACAGAACCTAGGCCCAAAGGTGGGCGAGGCCAGTAAGAAATGCCCTGTGGATGGAAGGGGCCAGGTCTTTCTATCAGTAATACAGTGATGCCTGGTGTTCGGTCTTCAGGGAGCCTGCACTGCGCTGTGATCGCCCTGTCGTTAGAAAAGCCGGCCACAGGGAACTGACGCCACTCTTGTCCTTTGGGGCAAAGTGAAGGAGGGTGAGCAGCGTCCGGCACAAGGTGACTCGGGGCAGAAAGAGGACAAGGCCGGCAGGAGGCGGGATGAGGGAGGAGACGGAGAAGTCAGCAGAGAAGCCAGGCAGAGCCAGAGGTGGTCAGGAGGAACTGCAAACCCTGGAGCACTCTCAGAAACAGTGTCGGGGAGACGCCGCCCCCTCAGGCCCCAACCGCAGTGCAAGGCTCATTCTACTTGAACATGTTAGGGCAAGGTGACCCCCCCAAAGCCTCAATGTCTCAGGACATCTAGGCAGCAAATATCTGGGTATAGCACAGAGGTTCAGAGAGTGGGTTCCTGGCACAGGCAGACCTGGGTTTGAATCTTGGTTCCACTCACAGGCTGCCCTTTTCTCTAGAGAATTGTTCTCAGGGGTAGGGAACCACCTTGCCCAGGAGGACAGGCTGCTCACCTGGCCCTGGGGGCAGCCTGCAGCCAATGCCTGACTAATACTGGGGCTCAATAGGGCAGTCTCCTTGCCTCAGGGTGGGCATAACCTGTAGTGTGACATGTCCCCACCTTGCATCAGGTAAAGCCCTGTCCCCTGCCCTATTCTGCCTTGCTCCTTCCACTATAGGGTTTCCTGAAGAGCACGATTCCCCTCTGTAAATCCCCCACACCCCACTGCCTGCCCAGGCTCTGCCTCCGGGGTCAGCGCGCTCACCTGCAGTGCTGTCGAGGAGGGGAAGGGGACGCTGAACCTCGTTAACTGATAAACCACCAAGGTTCTCCACTACCCTCTCCCTCCTGGGTCCCCTGTGCCCTCTCCCTGTTGTGCAGGCAGCTTCCATAGAGCTGATGATTTCGGAAGCTCAGGCGTGCTGTGGTCCGGGGTTCGGATCCGAGCTCCGCCCCACGGGAGAGAGGCTGCTCCGCGTCTCGGCTTCTGGAGGGAGCGCCCTGCCCCACCGAGGCTGCTCCCCGTTCAACTGGCTCCTCTCCATTCTCTCCCTTCCCATACATTCCTCATGATCGTTATTTAAAGAGGCTAATAAGTAGGTTGGCACCGTTGATTAATGCATAATCTTAATCATGATTGCATAGTGTAATTGGCATTAATTTGAAGAGCCAGTTCATTATGAAAATAATTGTCAGTGCTTTCTGCTTTAATAAAATGGAGCAGAGACACCAGGGCCGCTAAGGAAAGGGGATAGGGGGTGTGTGTGTGTGTGTGTGTGTGTGTGTGTTATGTGTGTGATGGGTCTTACGAGATGTGAGCAGGGGTGGAGCAGGGTGCAGCTGGGATATTTTCTTCAAACAAAACCTTATGTGGAAGCCCAATGGGTAAAACAAATAACAACAAGAGCAACTGATTGTGTTCCAGGGATGTGGCTGCTGGCTTTCCACTCACTACACGTAACACTCACAAGAACGTCTGCAACTCCATTAGATAGAAACTATTATTGCCCCATTTCACACTGAGGTCCAGGGAGGTTAGGATGTTGTTAAAACTACTGAATGGCAAATTCTCTTCTGCAACCAAAGCCAGTGGTGTGCTGGAGCCAGCTGGTGCCAGCTTTGGGAACCAATCGTTAAATTTTCAGGAATTCTGAAAGCCCCATCCCAACCTCTGGACAAGATGGTCCTAGAGAGTCCCCCAAGCGCAAGTCCCAGGCAGGTGGGCGCAGAGGGCTGCGTCCCTCGCTCAAGGTGCCGACCTCATGACTGTTTAGGGATCTTCTGGAGTCTGTTGAGGTTTTCCTTTCAACAACTTTGTGCTCTTGAATTTGACCCTTGCAAAAACAGCCCAGACAGCCCTGGGTGCAGTGAGTGGGGAGGCGCAGGCAGGGCCTGCGTGCAGGATGCCACCAGCGTCTGTCTGGCAGCTGAGTCCCACAAGACACTCACGTTCTCAGCACCAGGCCCAGGCTCCGTCTGTCTCAGAGCGGCCTGAGTCCGCTCTTTCTTTTCTAGTCTGCTTTTTTCTCTTTCTGAAGTTTCCAAGGTGTCGTAGAGACTAATTGAGAGGCTGATCAGTGAGATTGTTGCTAACAGCCTCTTCCCGGGCCCGCCTCCCTGTCTGTTCTCATCAGTTCTCTCTGCTCCCTGCCAGGGGCCCTGCGGCTTGGCGCAGCCATAGGCTGCAAGATCCAGGCTCTGCTCCCTGCTGCACCTTAGCCAGCCCTTTGGGGGCCCCGGTGGTGCCTCTGAATCTGCTTCTGGGGCTTCTCTGTGCCCTCAGCTCAGCAGGAGGCCGGGGTGGCCACGTTGGCCGGCTGTCTCTGCTGGACACGGTTACAGCGGCTGAGCAGCACCCAGCGGAAGAGGCCCAGGGGCGGGCTTTCCGACATCCTGGGTGAGGAAGGGGAGACAGGAGTATGTGGGTCCCCCTTCTTGAACAAGCAGGTTCAGTCCTTCATGCATTCACTTACTCATTCATTCATTCACTCTACCAGACGTCTATTGGCCACAACCATGAATAAGGCACTAAGCTGGGCACCAGCGGGGTCAGTGAGAGACAAGAGCAGGGGCACAGCTAAAAACACCACCAAGGTGAAAACCCTTCCTGTGACAGCAACGGTCTAAACGCTGGGGACACAGAGGAGAGCTTCCTGTGGCCGTCTTCATGGGGCAGGCAGCCCCTGACCTGCCCAGGGCTGAGCTGGGGGAGGAACACGGCAGCCAGGGGGGCCTGGCTGGGTGGGTTGTCACGGTGATGGGGACTGTGCTCGGGCAGGGGCTGTGGGGACAGAGGGAGGGAGAGGGCCCGGCAGGAGGGGAGCTGCAGGGTTGGCAGGTCAATAGTAAGTTGAGGGGGGAAGTGGGGGTCTGCAGGGGGTGCAGCAAAGATGACCCTAACATTTGAGCAAGGAAGAGACATAGCTAAGCATGTGGGCTCTGCAGCCAGACTGCCAGAGTTTGCACTGACGTCACCACCCTCCAGCTGTGTGACCTTGGGCAAGTCCTCTCGCTGCCCCATGCCTCTGTTTCATCATGTGAAACAGGGACACTAATAGTGCTTCCAACACAGGGGTATTCTGAGGCTTAAATGGCATAAATCACCTAAGGCACACTGCACGCCCTTGCTAAGAGTAAGAGATTGTGAATGGCAGCGGGGCTGGGAGGCCTTCAGCTGGGCATCCAGAGAAGGGGCAGATGTGAGCAGAGGATGTGCACTCCCGTGGGGTCCCAGGGGGACCTGATTGAGTTCCGGGGCCTGGTGGCAGTTGTTTTAATTGATCTGGTGATATGCGGAGCTTTGTCTGCGCAACTCAGGGACATGCAAGTCAAACATTGCAGAATCGACCGTGTCAGGAGGATGGCTGGAGGCTCCTGTGCTGCCCAGAGACCCTGATGAGGGATGGGCTGTCATCGGGCAGCCCGAGCAGGAGCCGGGCTGTGGGCAGAGGGCTGAGCAGGGGCCCAGTGGGCAGCACGTACCCTTGCCGGAGGGGCCAAAGGGACGGAGATCCAGAGCCGCCACACGGGCCTCCCTGAGACACTGGCGGGGCTGTCCCCCCTCCGCGATCAGTCAGCAGAGCAGTTCCGTGGCCCACCCTCGCGCTCACTCCCACCGACAGCAGAAAGGCCAAGCCCCTCGCCTGGCGTTCGAGGCCTTCCCCGTCCAGCCCAACCTCTTTCCAGCCTCAGCTTCTCAGGGCAGGGTGCCGTCCACCCACGCTGTGCTTCTCGCCGTTCTCCTCACTCACGCCTCCCTCTGGGGATCGCCTCTCCTTCCTCCTCTGTTTCGTCCTTCCCACTGCGGCTCACGTGTCTCCCTTCCCAGCCTCGTGCCGCAGACACAGTCCCCATCCCCTCGTGCCACCCCACAGGCCACCTGCAGACACGTCCTCTGCACGCCCTCAGCTTTCTCTGTTGCCACGTGCTCTGGCAAAGGCGCGGGTTTGGCCAGCGCGTGGGACCAGCCACAAGTGCCGGGGCGTGAGCAGCTCAGTGGCAGCCTTAACCAGGGAGGAGGGAGCGGTGGATAAACAAACGCCCTGTTCGGAGCCCCGGTACCCACCGTGCAACCCACCTGCCTGCACACGCCTGCCTGGCTCTCCTTCCTCCACTCTCACCTCCCTGCTCCGTCACGGTGCTGATGCCAGCTCACCTCCCAGATAAACTACTCACACGCCAATCCTTGTCGCAGGACCTGCGTTTGGGGTCCCCGACTAAGGCACCTTTCCTGAGCTCCAAACGCGTCTTCCTCTGTACCTCCACACGGTCCGGTGCCACGTCACGTTGTGGTTAGCCGTGTCCCCCCACCCTTGAGTTAGGCTGTGGTCATCTGGGGGATGGGGACACACCTCTGTCACCCTGGCATCTCCTTCTTTCCCTCAGTGCCTAGCACACGATTGAGCACGGAAAGGATGTCAAGATATGTTTGTTAAATAAATGTATTTGTGTCTGTGTGTCTGTGTGCTTAAAACATAGATGCTGCTTGTTTGAAGAAGTTAACTCTAGTTCAGGACTTTGATATTTAGGTGACAAATGAGAAAACACACAAATATCTTTCAAACCATCTGCAATGATTATGCCAGCCAGGAGGACACCAACCCCTGCCCCTATCCCAGCCCCAGCACTGATCGGCTGTTCTTAGATGGGGAAACTGAGGCTGAGGTGCCCTCAGTGCACACTCTGCCCTGGCATGCATGACAGGGCGCCGAGTGCCTGACATGGGTAGGTGGCTGCAGAGAGGGTCTGGCTCTCCTGGCTGGGGCGTGTCCTGCAGCCGCCCCCGACTGGAGCTCATCTCCACACCTGGGCACCTGCTCCACAGCAGTGCCAGCGTCAGGAAGACAGCCCTGCCCCCCTGGCCCCTCCGTGCCAGCCTGCTGCCCACAGACCTGCCCTGGCAATGCCAGACTAAGGCCACTCCAGAAACGAGCGTGGGCAGAGGTGAGGGTCGGGGAGCAGGCCTGGGAAATCAGCGGAGGAGAAAGGAGCCCGTTCTGCATTATTACTCCCATCCTCATCTGTTTTAAATATCAATTGCTATTCAGGTTAAATACTTATTCAGATGCCTTTTAGCTTAAAAGCAAGCTAATTGATCTCTGGAGATTCTGAATGAACAGTGAAGAAACTGCACTAATTATAGAATCAACTTCCACTCTCGATTTTGTTTTGTCTCTTCTCTGACAATACTACTGGGGTGACAGAAAGGGGCCTGTGGCACAAAAGCACATGTTTTTATTAGGCGACAACAAACATCGCCCCACAGCGCCTCTCCCCACCCCAGCAAGGCCCCTGACCATCCGGGAGGAGGTCTTCCAGGCAGGCCACCGGCAAACCTCTCCCAGATGGGAGCTCTCAAAGGCAGGACTTTAAGATGCTGAAAACATCAGTACAGCCCACCATTGGCCAGAATCCGCTCAAGTGGCCGGAATCCTCAGCCCACCCACCTGCAGGTCCTAGCTTTCTCCCCCAACCCGCCCATCCACCCCCAGCAACACAAATGCTGCCAAAGCTGTTCCCACTACTTCCAGCTCACATATTCTGTCCTCCTCTGGGGTCTCAGCTCCTGACTTTGTACCGGCCACCTGGAATTAGAGGTGTGGCGTGGCTTTGGTCTTGGCACACCTCTGGCCCCCATCCACAGCTCCCCGCTTGCCACAGAGGCAGCTGCGTGGTACCCAGGCAGGTGTGGTCTTTTGTAAGGTGGGAAAACTAGAAGGTGAACAAGATTGAGCAGGTTTCCTTCCTGCAGGACTTCTCTGGGCATTTGCACCACTCACATCACACAGCGAGTCTCCGAGAAGTGGGTAGCAACATTTCCCAAACTTATTTGACAACCGTGGAAACCTTTTCTGGCAGAATATCTCGCTAGAAACATGTTTTGGGAATTGCCATGTTATAGTGATTTGGGGAAAAGTGTTTATGCCCCCTCTGGGGTGGGAGCTACTGGAGGTCCAGGGCTGGATCCTCCACATCTCAGACTGGCCTGCACACCTGCTCCCCAGCCCTGTGCATCTGAGGCGCACAAGAAAGAGTGAAGCAGGTATGAAAGTGAACGTGTTCGATCTACTGAACCCCGTGGGTCCCGTGTGATAGAGTTTGTTTTTTACTGGATTGATTCTGGGGCATCAGCAACTGGTTGTTTTAACACAGCCTTACGGATGTAATTACTCTGCGAGGCTTTCATTTGTGTGTGTGCGTGTGCGTGTGCGTGAACGTGTACACCTGGGCAGGTGTGAGCACACGGGAGGGAAGCGTGGGGAGCCAGACCATCAGCCCGATGCTTTGGTCCTTCTCCCCAAGGCACTGGGTTGAAATAAGAGATTCTGACTTACGATCATTAGCAAGTGAGGCTGCTTGAATCGTCACAAGCTCGGCGCTCACACGAAGGAATTCCGAGTGACCTTGTCCTCCACAAACACCACTGATAAACACGTTCATCCACTCGGCCCTTTATTCACTCAACAAACACTTGGGGAGCACCCACCATGTGTCAGGCACCGGACATACAGCACATAAACAACGGGGAGACCTCTGCCCCTGTAACACCTACTTCCCCAAAGCTCTTAATGCAGCTTGAAATTATCTTAAATATCTATCTGTTGTCTAGTTTACAGCCCACCCCGTCACCATCAGCACTGGAATGTAAGCTCTTTGGATCTACAGAGCTTTTCATCTTTTTCATCACTTTCTCTCCAGTGCCTAGAACAGTGCCTGGCACATGATAGGTGTTAACGAAACATCTCCTGAACTTACATAAGTATGTACGAAACATGCAGGTATAAGCAAGCATGAAACAGTTAAATAGCATAACTCCCAGGAGGTAAGCCGGTGAACAACAGCTTTTAACCAGAGCTGCTGCCTTGGGGAGGTAGACGGGACATCACAAGATGAATGGGATTCAGGGCTTTTAAGCAATGGGGTGAGGGAGATTCTTTATAGGAGTATCCAGGTCAGAAAGCTGAACCCTTCTTGCCAAAAGCCAGGAAGACTCATACATCCCCCTAGTTCACAGCCACTCAGCAACCCCAAGGCAGTTCACAGCAGGGAGGCCGGAAGGTGCATTTGCAGAACTGGAGCAAAGTTGCCATCTCAAAATTTGCATGGACTGTCAGCAGTGATGGAGAACAGTAGCTTGAATTTTTTCAATGCAGGTTTAAAGACGCCGTACTCCTCTAAACTTTGAGCAAATGCAAACACAGAATTTTCTAACCATCTGGTGTAGGTTAGCAGGTAGACCAAAAGCAGTTCTGAGGTCAAAAAAACAATACGAATCACTAACACCTATCGAGACTGTGTTTCAAGCATTTTCAGTTACTATCTCATTGAATCCTCACAACCACCCCAGCAGCTGGATTCCACTATTATTCTCATTTTTCGGAGGAGGGAGCTGGAGCTCAAAGAAATTAGTGATTTGTCCAAAACCCCACAGCTTCTGCAGATCCAAGATTTGGGTTCTGGTTTGACTCAGAAACCTAAAATTGTAAAGACCACACAGCGATGAAATAGAGAATCTGTCCCAGAATCAGGACAGAATCTCTTTCCTGAGCCTCATCTGGGAGAGGGTCTCACCTAGGAAACACTAGTGCCCACAGAGTCCTTAAATCTGTAAGTTATCCATAAATTATTGTTTCTAGCTTTATGTTTATTTAGTAAATGGTGTGTGGTTCTCATTCTGCAGTGTGGCTTCAGTCATTGCCAACCATTATGTTATTAAGTATGAAATGTCCGATTCCCCTGCATACCAAGTCTGACAGTTGGTATCTCTGCTATTTCACTTGGATGCTTCTTGTTTTACGTTTATTGTGAAGGTACATCCTCACTCTTTCAAACGCACATTTTGGCTTGTGATTATCATTCAAAAAAATTTTAGAGCAATTTTTAATAATTCTTTTATTGCCTTAAAAGGTTATAATTCACCAAAAAAGTTCAAGTATTTCCATGTAGAAGGAATTAGTCCATGAGAATAGAGCAGGTGAAATCTTGTTTTCCAGAAGTATAGATTAAGTAAATGCCCCCCTTCCGAAGGGGGCTGTTCACGCCTGGGTGGCTGCCAGCCATCCTGACCAGGAGCAGGGAGCTCCGCACCTGTGGCCCAACGCTCTGCACCTGTGCCCAAACGCATGTGGCCTTTGTTGAGAGGCTGGCGGCCTCCAGGCTGTGGCTAAGGAACACGTCATGTTCTGTCTTGGTAAGGATCTCTGTTTTATGATCTACCTTCAAGTCTTCCATGATATGGAGGACTTTTCTGAAATCAAATACAGCATTTTCTCCCCAAACCTACTCTCTCCCTGGGCTTCCCATCTTAGGAAAGGGCACCAATACCCTTCAGTGGTCTGGGCTGGAAACCATGGTGTCAACATCACTTCCTGCCATCTCCCTCCTCACCACTTGCCCCAGATGACTCTGAGCCTGTCTTTCCCTCTCCCGTCCCCTCCAGCTCACACTTTGCACCATGGCACGAGCCTTGGAATGTCCTCCTGCCCTCCCAGAGGATGGGGCCAAGCTTTCTTTCTGATACTCAGTGTCTTCGTACTTCGGGCCACCACCTACCTTTCTGTCTCATCTTCCACTCGATGTCCCCTCGCAGTGTGCGGTTTAGCCACATCAGACAGGTCTCAGACTAGGCCATGAACTGCCACGTCTTTGTGTCTTTGCTCACGACATTAGGTTTATTATTAATGGTGACAAAGTATTTGATCCCTTTTCATGCATCAGGAATTGTGCCAAATGTTTTATGTGCATCCTTTTGTCTCATCTCTGTAACACCCCTAAGTGCTAGATTCCCACTACATTACAGGTGAAGAAATCAAGGTTCAGACAGAGGCGTAACTTCCCCATAGGTCAAATCTTGCAGCCAGGTGTGTCCAGGTGTGCCTGCCCCCCTGGGCTACACTGGTTGGTCCAATCTTTGGCTTAGCACTTGCCCCATCACTGTTTCCATGTCTGCCCCCAAGCAGACATATGGCCAAGGGACGTGCGGCCCAATGTGCACGGTGCCCAGAGAGCAAGCCGGGGGGATAAATCCCACATTTTTGGCCCTGTGTGACTGAACTCTCTGAGCAGGCTTTCTCTCTTTCATTCATTAACTCAACCACTACTCATTGAACACATATGACAGGCCAAGGACTGTCCCAGGCACTGGGGATATGGCATTGAACAAGCTCCCTGCCTTTGGGGCACCAACCTTGCCTTGATAAAAGCTGCAAGGGACCTGTGAAAGGGGATATGACAGGGAGTGCCTACAGGGGACTGTTTGTACGGCTCTCCCAAGGGAAGTTCAATGCCGCAAACATCCATTGGCACCTTCTCAGCACAGGGAATAGAAAAATGAGTAAGCGTCAGTCGTCCCCTTGGGCTGTTCACAGACCAAAAGGAGAAAGAGTCAAATAAATAATTAACGATCAGGGTGACGAGTGCGCTGTTGTGATAAATGTAGTGTTTGGGGTGAACAAAAATGGCCTGGAAGAATCCCAGAAGGCCTCTCAGAGGAGGTGATATTTCAACTGGGCCTTGAGGAATGAGCAGAAGTTGATGGCACAGGAGGAATAAAAGCGCCTGACATGCAGAGGACACAGCAGGAGCAGCAGGAACAAGTATGCTGATCAGACCGAGGCCTGGCTAAGTCACGCCCTGCCCTGCCATCTCCACTCTCTGGCTTACAACAGACGTGCTGCCTCGAGGAACTGCTGCTCCTTTCTCCGGCGCTGCCGTGCCCGGCTGACAGCTGACACACTGTGATTGCATCTCCACTGCGACTCCCTGCAGCACAGTCTGCCAGCGAGGCCCCGGTCAGGGAGTCTTGCAGGAAAGCTCAGCGCCCGTGGCCCCCAGCCCCTGCCTGCTGCTGCTGCACATCCTCATCTTCAGGAGAGAGGCGCGTGGTGCAGGGGAAAGGAAGACAACACCCCTCCCGGCGGCCCAGCCAGCTCCACCGAGCCGTCAGCAGAAGCACCTGGGCTATAGCTGTGGATGCCGAGTGGATGCTGCTCGGCTCCCAGCTGTCAAAAGCGAAGCATGTGTCCCACTGCAGGCTCCGCTCTGCCGAGGGCAGAGGACCATGGCTGAGAAGAGACGCCATGCAATTAAGGAGCTGCAGCAGACCGACCCCTGAAGCTGGTCTGCCCTGGCTCTGTCAGCACATCTTGCCCTGCCTGGCTCACTTGTCTGATGCCTCAGTTTACCCAGAAGGCCTAGAGTACAGTGGCCTGGAGCCAGATTGTTTTGGTACAGGTCACATTCCAGCTCAGCCACTCACCAGCTGTTACTCCCTCTACACGTCAGTTTTGACATCTGTGAAATGGGAATTTCACCTCCCAGGGCTGCTGGGCAGGTTAGGGGCTAATACACATAAACCTCTCGGCCCAGTGCCTGTCACACACTGGGGGCCTTGCCAGCTCCTCATTCTCCCTCCCTGCCACTCTCTGCCTGGGGCTTGGAATAAGGCCCAATCCTAAATTTTCCACTCCTGGGCTCAACCCCAATTTTTGTCCATATCCGACCCCAAAAGCCACCATCTGCTGTTGGAGTAGATTTGGGGCCCTGGGTCCTGGGTCCATCTGCCCCACACCTGCCCCTCCCACCATACCCGGTGGGGCCTGGCCTCTCTCATCCACCTGCAGTTACCCGAGGTGAGCCTTGACCTCCTCCCCTCGCACAGCTCCTGTGCTCCAGCCCGTCCTTCTCCGAGGAGGCGGAGCCAGACCAGCCCCTCCAGGCCTCTGAGCCCCTCCGGAAGGGAGCCACGCTGCCCCGATGCCATTCCCCACACCCACACCTGGGTTTCGCTCCAGCCAAGGCCCTCGCCTGCCTGCCTGCCTGCCTGCCTGCCTGCCTGCCTGCCTGCCTGCCTGGTAATGGTTGGGGGAGTGAGCTGATGGTCAAAAAGAGGCTCCATTTCTCTCTGGGACCAATTTGTGAGTTTTCGGCAGCAGCTCTCTTGCTCTCTGGTTCTGCCTCGTCCCTGCCTGCCTGCTGCTCCCCCTCATGCACACGGCTGTTAGGATTCTGGGGGAGGCCAGAGAGGTGGGAATCCCCCTCCAACAAGCAGCCAGCAGGGAAAGCAAGTGCCTGTCCAGAGGTGGGAAGGGGCTGGGGCAGGGGCAGCCTCCAAAGGGCCGGGAGGGCCAGAGAGAGGGTGAATCCCGTGGGCAGCCAGGAATGCAGGAACCACCCCCTCTGCTGGCCTTTGCTCTTGCAAACAGACAACAATGCCTAGCAGTTAGGAGCACAGATCGGAGTTGCAGGGAGCAGGGTTTGAAGCACAGCTCTGGCCCTGCCGCTGAGCGGTCACCCAGGCAGATGCTGCCGGGGTTCAGATCCTAGCTCCTCTCCGCTTACATGCTGCATGACCTCAGACACACAAACTCTGCGTGCCTCAATGTCCGTAACCACAGGTCTGTGAGATGATCATAGCCAAATACTACAGAAGCATGATTATGATCGTCTGTGTGACCTTTAACATTGCTTAGCCTCTCTGAGCAATATCTCAATTCACAGGGCTCTGTGAGGATGGAAAGAGATGCCGCACGCACAAGCCTCAGCCGGGAGCCAGGTGCACGGAGAGCTCTTGGTAAATGGCAGCTAGTGTTATTTTTATTACCATATTTCATTGATTCCAAATCACACTTTTTTTTTTCACATTTAACATCCCTGAAATTGAGATGGGTCTTGCAATAGATGATAAGAAAGTACTGTCATAGTTTAATTGGTGGCATTTTTTTCTCTCTTAGGGAAGTACATAAAATTATGTATCTTACAGTTGACGTGCCTTAGATTTTATGAAATCAAAGCCGACCAAGGCAGGAGGAGGAGTTCCCACCGAGAACCTGGCCCTGCTGTGTCCTGAGTGTATGCCACCTGCCCTGGTCCTGTGCCATGACAAATCCCTCTGATCATCAGGGGTCCAGTGGCCCCCTCCCTCCCTCCCACCTCTCTCCTTCCCTTAGGGGTGAGCTCTCAATGTCCTTGGAGATAGGGATGTTGGGAGCCCTAAGAGCGGCATTTGTTTGCTTTTATGCTGCTCCCCGGGGCCCCGTGTGGCCACAGCACCAGGCTGGCGGTAGCAAGAGCTGGTGTCTGGCAGAGTCTGCACTCGGATCCAGTCCTCATCATGCACTGGGGGACACACAGTGGCCTTGCCACCCTCCGGAATCTGCAGCACTGCGGGAAGACAGGACACAGAGCTGGGTGGGCAGATGTCAGTCCCAGAGGTGCAGGTGAGCAGTGGAGAGCACACCCCGAATTCTGGCTGCCTCATGGTTTCAGTGAGAACCCCAGGAAAGCCACGATGTAGGGAAGGTCAGGCTGTGGACTCTGCCCAATGGCTGGCACCCCCCACCCCTCAGCCGAGCAGCATCCTCAAGCCCCTGGAAGTTCTGCCACTGCCTCAGCTGCTTCAGTCCCCTCCCTGTGGACCCCCTCCCTGAGCTCCCCATGACCCAGCAACTAAATGGTTAATGCCTGGCCATACAGGGGGCTTTATCGGCTGCCACCCCTCCCCTCAGACTGGTGATTACGTACACTCAATATCACCCTTGACTCCCCCACGGTAGCTCAGACTACCAGCCTCACTGGGACTGGGCCTGGTGATAGGCAGCCAGGAGGTTATTTATCGAGGAAGGAAACCACTCAATGCCAGGTGCTGTGCTTGGACTTCACACAGGCCTCCTCCCCAAATCCTGCAGACATAGCCAAGAGGTGGATGAGGAAACGGGCTCCGGAGGTGCGGCTGCTCGCCCAGGGGGCAGCTAAGCGGCGCTCAGCGCTCAGATCTGTCTGCTGCAGCTCCGTCTCTCGTGGCCCCTCTACCCCTGAGCCTGTAAGCAGGGGTCCAGCCTCTGCAGCCCCGAGTCCAACAACAAAGCAATGATCAAAGGCACAGGCAGGAGATGGGTAAAGGGAGGCTGCACTGCCCAGCCGAGCAGCAGCCTGGGAGCCCACGCCAGGCCAGGGAGCCGCACCCCCAGCGCTCACCCTTGGTCTACAGCACCATCAAATATGCAGAATCTCATCTTGTTCCTGGGCAGCCGAGGGCTCTGAGTCTCAGGAGGTGACATTGCTCTCCAACAGGTAAGTTGTTCAACAGATGGGCAGTCGAGTGGCAAAGAAATACATTATTAATGTTTCTGGTTAAATTAACTGATTAAAACCACCCCAGGTAAAAATGTACGTATCAGCGCTTTGCCCACAGCAAATGAGGAATTAATGGAATATGGCTGCGTCGTGATAATGAAACACAGACAGGGGCTGTCTGGAAAGGTTCGCTCTCTTTAGAGGCAGTGGCAGGGGGTGGGGGCGGGGGGTGGCCTGATCCATCTGTCAAAGGGACCTGACTGATTGGCATAGGGGCAGGGCGGGGAAGAAAGACCCAAGGGGGCTTCCTCGGGTCTGAACTGGAGACCTGAGAAATCTGAAATCTTTGACCTCTGATTTTCTAGAGGCAAATTTTGCTGGAGGGGGCTCACAGCAGAAGCAGCAGGCCACTGATGAGGGGTGGGGACAGTGCAGACCATGGCATGGGGAAGGTACTGTGAGATGCTGCCCCTGGCTCTGTCCTTGCAGACTTCACACAAGTCAACCTCCCGGCAGGGCCTCAGTTTCCTCATCTACAAACTGGAGAGAATAAAACAGCCTTCAGTGCTCTCTCCCAACTCTTGTTTGTCTCAGTCACGGGCTTCTAGGATAAATCCCAGTGCTTACCATGTCTTTAACCCCAGAGGATAACCCAGTGGGAAGCAGAGCACCATTCACGGTGTCCGCAGACAGCCCCGTCCCTTGCATGGCTTCTGGGAAATCCCTGTTATGACACAGGCCCGAAAGGCACTCCCCTATGTGTCTATGCACATGTATGTACACACGGGCACACATGTGCATTCAAGGACCCCACACACACACGCAAGCCTGCACGCGGACACACAGATCCCAGATCCGCACATGAGCGCACACATGTGCACACACAGCTGAGTGGAAAGTGAAGTCCTGTCATGCACGGGCAGAAGGGTGTCAGGGACATGCAGGCTGAGCACATTCCAGAGACAGTGGTGGGAGTGAGGGCACCGCTGGGGCAGAGGATCAAGGGTCAGTTTTCTCATCACTGCAATAGGTTTTGTGCCAGGGTTTCAGGAGCTCCCAGGGGCTATGACCCAATTCAGGCAAGAATGAGGTTTCACATAAATTAACCAGGTAATCGCATCCCCACCAGGGCTTCCCTTGATCCAGAGACTTGGGGTGGCCGAAGTCCCACAACCCCAGTCCTGGCTGCCCCTGGCGCATCCGGACCAAAGCAGGGGCTGGTGCTGTGCCGCTTTGGCACCCTCTGCCCCGCCTCCCCAAGTGACGCTGTCCCAGGTGCTGATGGCGGAGGGCAGGGAGAGATTGGCTAAGAGAAATTGTTTTCTCCACAGCCCATCTGCTGGCTGTGGGGAGGGGAGGGAGAGCGGGTTGGGTGCCGAGGCCCTATCACACACACACTTGCCGCTGGGTGCCCTGCTGGGGGAGCGGGAGGGGAGGTGCCAGCCAGAAGCTTCCTAATGACTCTCAGCCTGTGAGGAAGCCTGCCAGGGGGTCAGCGCTGGCACCGTGGTTCATTAGCTGTTTACCCTGGGAAAGTTCACACTTGTGGAGGCCGTGCTCGAGCTGTCAGAAACACTACACGGCAGTGCCGGCAGCTCTGCCAACTGTGCTCCCCAGGGCCCAGCAAAGCAAATATTTAGCAGGCGTCTGGCTCTGAGCACACGTGCACACACCTACTCTCAGGGGGCACGACGCGCCAACACATGGATACAAACACCCGCACAGACTCACTCCCCAAACCCACGGAGACGCAGGTGCATATACACCATTGATACTCAGCAGTTAGACACACACAGACACGCACAGGCAAACCCACACTCTCAAGATAATAGAAGAACGTAATCTGTGCTGAGCACCTACTATGTGCCAGGCAGTATTTCTAAGTGGTTAATATGCATTATGTAACCCAACTCTCCTGATAACCCTAAATGACATTCCCATTTTTCAGGTGATAAAAAACAAAGTTCCAGCCGCAAGACTCCACAGCCAGTGCTCTTACCATGCACGTCTCTGACACGTACCTGCCCACCAAAAGGCACATGCACACTCAGATACACAGGCACAGACATGGACACACTAGCACACACAGACCAACTTGAACTCACACAATCACAGAAACATACCCAAGTACACACGTACACACACACTCCATGCATTCCCCTCCCAGCAGAGGTACTCTCTGCTCCAGCATCCCCAGGGTGCACACCCCAGGGAGCCAGTTCATGCCCTCTGAGCCGTTCCCCTGCAAGCTGCCCAGCTTCTGGTCAGGCCACCTGGCTGATGCCGATAACGGCACCAGCAGCCACCAAGAGAAAGTGAGCTTTGATCAGGAGCAAGTCCAGATGGTGGCGGTAAGCCCCAGATGTTGTGTGGAAACAAACAAGCCTGCTGAAATTGAAGACTTGGCTCCAGCCTGGCCTTGCAGAGTGGCTGGCCCTCTCAGGGGTTCTGCTGAGGGCACAGCCATTGTGGCCACCGCCATAGGCCAAGCATGGTGCAAGAGCCTGGCAACAGAAAGGAAGGGCTCGGCTCTGGGGTCCAGACTTCTCCAGAGCCCCGGGCAGCTCAGCGAAGGGCTATCTGGAATGTCTAGGTCCTAGCATGCTTGGGGAGGCAAGAGTGTTCACAGCTGGTGTAGTGGGAGCCTGGTTAGGGAACCCTGAGCATTACCCACTATCTTGGTCCCCAGTGGCTTGGCCCACTTGGGTACCTGGGCCTCGGCTGCCGCCTCCAAGCCCCTCTGAGTGATGACCCTGGGAATCATCACTCACCAAGTCACCACCAGATCTCTATTCACTGGCTTCCAAGGTTGATGCTGTAGATCAACTCCTCACTCATTTCCAAGGTCATTGCTCACTGACTCCCAAGGTCACTGCATAGTGATTTGGGTAGTCATTGGCCAGCGATCTTCAAGACCATTTCCTTGTGACCCCTGAGACCACAGTGACTCCCAGGGCCTTGTTTCTGCTTTAGGAAAGCCCAGCCCTGCCCTCTGCTCTCACTGTTCGTGCTCTGAACAAAGAGGCAAGGCCCCTGTGCAGTGCCAACTTCCTGACAGGGGGTCAGCACCACAGAGCACATGGGAAGGGGCAGGCAGGGGGAAAGGTGACTGGGAAGGTGAAGCCTGAGGCTTTGGGGGAATTTGCTGGTTCACACACAATGTCTGCACTTGAAGTTCCTCCCTCCTTCCCTCTCCCTCCCTTCTTCCCTCCTCCCTTTTTAGCAGGATCTCCCAGGCCTGTTGAAAAGGAATCTGCTACTGTCTCTGGGGCCAGGGCCAGGGCCTCCCTGCCTCTCAGCATCCCCAGATTCTTGTAATCATTCCTGTTTTTTTGATCTCAAGAAAAGATCGTATTAGCCCACCCTCTGATCAGGTAAGTGACTGAGTCTGTGTGGGTTCTCCTGGGGAATTTGCATGAAAAGAGATAACACACTAAAGGAGTGACCCTCTAATGGCAGAATTTCAGACATCATAGAGCTACAAGGAGAAGCTCCTTCCTAGAGCTGAGCAGACACATCGCCCTTCCCCAGGTACTGCCTGAATTGCTAAGCAAGGAAAACACACACAAATAAAGTGTCATGTCCTGACATTTGATAATTTAAATTGAGTATCGAGGAGCATCTGCTTAATTACACACAGAGCTGTGTGTGAACACTAAGAGACAGGCTCCAGGGGAGGCAGAGACCCCCGTTCAAGAGCACTAACAGCCACGGAGCCCAGGGCGCGCAGACAGCGAGATCTGTCTTTCGAGGTTAAATTAGAGCTCACGTTTCCTTTTTGACGCAACCTAATTCTTCCAGTTTTCTCCATCTACCTCCAAAAACGGGGGCCTTAAGTGGAAAAGATGCATTGACTAGCAAATGCAATTCAACAAATATTATGACACGCTGTTCATCACGAGCCCTAAATATTTAACTGTTCGACTTTATGGGCTTTTCATTTTGTTTTATTTTCTTTTTTGCCAGATGCGATGAATTTAGCACTAACAGGCCCCGTGCCGAGGAACTGCCAGTGTCCTAGTTTGCAATACGAACAAAGTGAATTTCGTTCAGGTGTTTGTGACCTCCGTTCATTCAGGCCACACTCCACGTCACCTTATCTTGGCTGTGCCCAGCTGGCTTTCTGGAAAAAAATAAAAGTGAGATAGAAGGAGAAAAGAGGGAAAGGGAGGCAGGAACGAAGAGGGTCAGAAAGCCTCCGCCGGCCAATTCATTCCTGTTTAATCCGTCTCTGCGCTGCAGAAAGCTCCTTTGTGGTGGAGGAGACCAAAGGTCGGTAATAGATTTCAACAGGTTCCGAGAGGCTGTTGACTGCTTGGAGCTGAGTGGGAGAGTGCGAGAGTCCCCCAGAGGCAGGGGGAGAGAGATAATTGGAGCCCTGGAGCCCCGGCTTGCCCTCTGGTTCCTGATTTCACAGATTTAAGAAGAAAAAGAGATGGTCTAGAATTCCGCCTCCGGAATTGTGCGTGAGAGGGAAAGAGAGCGGAGGTGGGGGCACCCAGCCTCGCCTGGCCTTCCCGGAGATGCTGGCACATGGCCACTTGTCCTGCTCAAAGAGAGTGGGCTGGGAGGGAGGTTAGGGAGCCCCCGAGCCAGGCCTGCTGGTTGGGAACTGCCTCTGGAGAGCTGGGAAGGCCGTGGGGTCATCTCTGAGGTTCCTTCAGAGCTCCGTCTCAAAGAAGAGGTAGCCACTCACTTGGGGATGGGGTGAGGGGGGAAGAGGTGAGAGTAGGCCAGGGCCAGGAGGCAGCTCCTGAATTAAAGTTATCAGCTGCTCTCTGCAAAAGCCCTCTGAGTGTGCAAGGTAGCTATCGTATAACAGGAACTCCTACAGCCATGGTTTAGCCCACAGCTACCTCTACCTCAGGGATCCAGGCCCAAGGACCTAAGCAAACTCCATATTATCACTCATACCTCTCACTGTGGCTGCCCAGGTGAACAAAAGAGGGTGTGGCCTGGTACACCAGATGTCTGAACCAGGGGTGGGGAACCTACAGCCTTGGGGCCACATGTGGCCTTCTGGATCCTTGAGTGCGGCCTTTTGACCAAATCCAAATTTTACAAAACAAATCCTTTTAACAAGGGGATTTGCTGTGTGAAGTTTGGATTTGGTCGAGGGGCCACATCTGGGGATCTGGAGACTCTGAACCAAAGTGGCAGTGGCAGGGGGTGGGGGCGGGAGCAATGATGTCCTCAGCTTTGGAGTTGTTCCCTGCCATGCAAAACCTCTGTCCACCAATGCAGGGTTTAGAACGGAGTTCTGCACGGGTGTGTGTAGGTTCGGCCTTGTGATACATCATTCCAACAGCAGGCTGAGCCGGGCCTGGGGACAGAAGGCCATCCGGCCACACCTTTCCTTGCAACTCTCCCTGGCTTCCCACCCCTCAGGAATCCAGCCTAGACTGCAGCTTGGGGGAAAAAAATCACCTGAAATCTCTTCTTAAAACAGCAATAAATATTATCTCATGCAATTTCTTTATGTAATTCAGAAATTTAGAAGCAACTTAGCCGGATGATTCTGGCTCAAGGTCTTGCATGAACTGTAGTCAAGATGTCAGCCAAGGCCACAGGCATCAGAAAGCCTGGCTGTAGCTGGAGGATCCACTACCAAGACTGCCGACCCACGTGGCTGGCACAGCGGTGCTGGCTGCTGGCAGGAGGCCTCAGCTCCTGACCACCCACGGAGTTGCTTAAGTGTCCGCACGACATGACTTCCTAGGAGAGAGCGATGCAGGACAGCAAGGTGGAGGTGGCAATATCCTGTACGACCTAGCATTAGGAGTCATGGCCTACCAGTCCCACCATATTTTAGCAGTCACCCAGGGTGACCCTGATACAATGCAGAACAGGAATAAATAAGGCATGAATACCAGGAGGCAAGGATCACTGTGGGCCTCCCTGGAGGCTGGCTAACCAGTTGGCCTTCTGGTTCAAGCTTCTGGAACCTGGTGATAGGGGTGTGTACCCCCTCCAGACCTGCAGGTGCACACAAACATCTATTCTGAACATCTTAGCCACCACATTTCCCCAGTGGCTACACTCAGTGGCCTTTACACTCTGTTCCCATCGGCTGCCTTCTCTCTTGACCTCCTAAACCTCTGGACCTTGTAGAATCATAAATCCTAAGTGTCAGAGCTGGCAACCACCCAGTCCAAACTCTTATTTCACAGAAGAGAAAATGGAGGCCAACAAAGGCAAAGGAATGTCCCAGGGTCACAGAGAAAGTTAATGATGACCCACGTGATATGGTTTGGCTGTTTGGCCTCTCCAAGTCTCATGTTGAAATTCTATCCCCAGTGTTGGATGTGGGGCCTGGTGGGAGGTGTTTGGCTCATGGGGGCGGATCCCTCATGGACAGCTTGGTGTAGTCCCACGATAATGAGTGAGTTCTCACTTTATTGGTTCATGCGAGAGCTGGTTGTTAAAAGAGCCTGGCATCCCACCTCCTCTCTCTCTTGTTCCTTCTCTCACCACGTGACACGCCTCCTTCCCCTTCCCCTTCCCCCTTGATTGGAAGCTTCCTGAAGCAGATGCTGGTGCCATGCTTCTTGTGCAGCCTGCAGAAACGTGAGCCAAATAAACCTCTTTTCTTTATAAATTACCTAGCCTCAGGCATTTCCTTTACAGCAACGCAAAACGGACTAACACACAACGGCTCGCAGTTACTGTGCTCTGTCTCCATCACACACACACCTGACAAGATGAGAATGTAAGTCCATGTGCCAAAATTCCAGCGGTGCATTCCAGAGCCTGACCTGCCTACAGATCTGACCACAGTGGGCCAAGGGTATGGTGCACTCCAGGCCGGGGATGGTGTGAGTGGAGCCTCTGTGGAGGTGGAGTATGGGGAGAATATTACGGGATGGGGCCCATATAGCTCTACTATAAAAGTGTCATTTCCTTGAGTGACTTTGCCACCACTATCCAAGGGAACAACAGGAACTTGGAGCTTTCTCTGCACCCAAGACCCACCCTTCCCTGCCAGCAAGAGCTCAGCCAACCAGGTGGTGGTAGAACCAGCTATCCCTGTGGGAGGGAAAGCAGAGCGTGCACCCGAGATGCCTGCTGACCCTATGCCTCTGGCATAGCCTGAAGGTGCGCAGCACACTCCTGGGGACCATGTCCTTCTAGGCACAGGGCCTGCCTTTCTGGTCACCGTCACCAAGGCTGAGGGAGCCAGGTTCATCAGGATCTCCTTCACTCAGTCTATTGGGACTCAAAAGTATTTATCATGTTTCCATACTAGCAAGTTCTTTCTCTAGAAAGTAAATTTGCCCAACTATTATGGTAGACCTGAGATGACTCTTAATGAAAGCAGGGTAAACAGGGAAATTCAATAAGGAGCAAGACTGAATAGAAATGGAAACGCCTGCCCGCCCTTCCTGCTGACGTAAGCTCCATCTCGGCCCAGCCTCCCCTGGAGAGAGACACGACAGGGTCCTCATTGTGCCGTGGTCTCAGCTCAAACCTCACCTACTCGAAGAGCCTTCTCTGATCACCGTCTCCAAGGTTTCATGGCCGTGTCACCCTTCATTGTGAATCCTGTTGGTTTCCCTCCTCATACTTCACACACTTGGTAATTACACGCGTATTTATTTACTTGTTTACTGTCTATCTCCCTTAGAAGACTGCAAGGGTCATGAGGATGTGGGCAATGACGGTTTTCTTCCCCACGCTGTACTCAGCGCCCAGCACAAGGCTGGTGTTCGGTAATTGACTGTTCCCGCCTCTGTGGAAGTGTTTTCCTTTGCCATATGCCTGAGAGTGGAGACATCTGGGGGAGAGTCCATCTTCCTAATTTGGCATCAGGACCAGATGAGAGCATCTCCAACCCACCCCACAGAGCAGCGTGCGCGTCCCCTTCTGTCTGGATCTCAGATGCTGCGTCTCAGGCATCTGGCAAGGAGTTCTGTCTGCTCCCCAGCTGGCTGGCTGGCTGGGGCTGCCTTCCTGACCCGTCTCTTGTCAGCCCTCGTTTCTCAGGAGTGGACAGTCCATCGCATCTTTGTTCTGTCTGGTCCTGGCTGGACCTTCGGGAGGACACTGCGAGACATCAGCCCTTCTGCCAGCCCACTCCTCCCCTGCGTTCTGTCCCTCCCCTGAGACAGGACCCAGCTCTGCCTGATGCTGTGACAGCCTGGACCCATCACTGTCTCCCCTTCCTGGGTGAACATGTTCTATGCTTGGGGCTCTCTGGTAGGGCAACACCCCACGTATCTGCTGGCCTCTCAGCTTCTTCCTCCTTCCTTCTCTAGGGCAAGGCTGTGAGTTCCGATGCTATTTCCTGCTGAGTGGCCTTAACTCCAATGTGACCGATCTTAGTTTCTACATGACTTAATCTAATGCCTGTTTTAATTCCTATCATGCTATAGAACTTCCAGGTATAGAGAGCTGGCCCGGGGTTCTGGTTAGTGCTCCATCTCTAGAAACTCAGGGAATGCCATTCCCAAGAATGCAGCACTCATGGTCTGCTCTGGCCCTTGGGGATTCGATGTGTCACTGTCCCCTCTTCCACCTGGGTGGGAGGCATAGGAGACACCTGAGTACTTCCATGGCCTTCCTTGCCTTTCTTCATTCATTGCTACCAGCGACACTTGAAGTTCTGCATCCTTTCTCTTCTGGGGTTAAAAGTCAGAGATCATGGAGGCAACACTCTAAGGGCCTTTTGTTTCCAATGTAAGTAGAGCAACCAAAACGACCAGTTTATAGCCAGTTCTATTAGGCTTCTGTTAAGAAGCTTCTTGGCAAAAATAAGGTTACCATTGTTTTCCAAAGTGCCGCTTTGCATCTGTCCACTCTACCTCCTAAATGAGCTCTATCTTCTTCCATCTGAGCATTTTTGAAGAGGGCAGAGAGGCACTTACACCTGGTCACTGTCACAGGTGTACCTACAGTAAGCTCTTGCCTGGAAACACCCTGAGGCCAGGTACCAGGTCTGTTTGCTCACTGTCGTATCTCTAGCCCAGTGCCTGGCTCATGAATCTATTTGGGATGCACGTACTGGGATAATGTAGGGGGAGAGAGGTCACGGAGAACCTTTTATCATTGCTAATACTAATAAGCAAAACATGCCAAACAATAGATTTAATGCAGACTGATTCTGTTACAATCGCATCCAATATGAAGAAACACATTTACCATTCATTCCACAGTCTGTTACATTGTCTGTTTCTATCTGCACTATCTTTTTTTTTGTGAATAGAGAACAAAGCCTACACTAACACCGTTTGTCACTGAGCAACTGAACTCCTTGCTTTCTAAATAGCCTGGCAGCCCGCGTGGGCCAAGGCAGCTAAGCCCCGCAGCTTCAGTCTTGATTTTGTGACCACCCCCTGCCCCCGCCCCTGCCATTCCCCAGCTCTCTGCCAAGTGGCTGCACTTTGCTCAAGGTGTGAAAACTAAGTTCACCCATGCTACAGCCGAGTCACTCATGAAGGTATTTCCATCAACGTGCTCAGCGCTCCATGTGCTGCCTGAACTGATTGCTGATGGGGAGGGATGTTTTCCTGCTGCCAGACACAAGGTGTGGACCTACTGGAAACCATGTAGTTCCAAACAGTTGGCACCTTCTGAAATAAAGATGTTATCGCTGATTGGTAATCAATTTGATTCCCCCCTCCACATCTGCCCGCCCCCCATTATTTTCCTTATTATCATTTGTTTTCCCAGGTTTTATCTGCCGGCCAGTTAATCCACACACAGATAACTGAGTGACTATATCATAATCAAAGCTACAATATCTCTAGTGGCGTTAGCTGGCTGGAGGCAGCAGTAGTCATTCATGTGTCTTATATCGTTTTTTCCAACATTGCTTCCAAGTTCAGGGGCAGCGGCAAGGTCTAGTAGAAGGCACACAGAGCAGAAATCAGAAGAGATCATGTCCTTTCTCTGTTTCTTTGACTGGTTAGATTAGGTGAGTCCTGGGTATGAGGAGGGGACATCACTGTCCTCTCCTCATACTTCTGCTTTTCACCAGAAGGAGGAACTTTCACCCGATCATCTTGCCATCCACCACCCCCTCTCTGTGCACCCCTGAGATGAGGAGTTGTCAGCTTGCATATTCGGAGTCCACTGGGCCACACTCACAGTGGGCAGGGACACTGTGCCTTTGAGGCTAGAACCTGGGCTACCCTTCTGCTCTCTGTTCCAATGTCTCTGTCTGCGAGTGGGTGGGCAGGTGGGGACAGGTCTGCCCTGAGGGCCTGGCAGTACTGGGTGGCACAGGGCATCGAGGAAGCCAGGCTCTTTCACCCTGCATTTCCCAGGTGAGAATCTGTATCCAGTCTGTACAGCTGCCCCTGACCTCCCCTCCCTGCACCTGCCCTGGGCCACAGGGAGCCTCCCCTTCCTGGCACACAGCCCAGACAGGTGTCCGAGAGGTCTCTCTGCCTGCCCACTCTCCTACTTGCAGACTCCCATGACATCACTTTGTTCCTGGTCACCCAAACACTTTTCTAAATCTCACCTTCTTCTGATTCTAAAACCACAGTTCGTTCTACCCTAGTCACAATGACCTTGTTTCAGTTCCTTGAGCAAGGAGCACTTCCCCAGCTCAGGGGTTCATGCTGCTGTCCCCTCTGATGGCATGAATGCTCTCTCATCCACTCTTCTCAGCTGACTCCCATCCTTCAGGTCTCAACTCAAATGTCATGTCTTCAGATAAGCCTTCCCCGCCACCCAGGCCTTGTTCTCTTCCTTCACAGCTCTCATAACAAATTGCAATTAGGTATGAAAGCTGCAAAGGTGACAGACCTCTCCCAGTGCCACGCTGCTGCAGACTGGCTTGTCGCGGCACTGAGATGCACACACCTGCCAGGCACACTCACTCCCAAATGGAGACACACGTAATGTGGGAAGATGGAGCAAAGGAGTTCAGCACACATTGCCCATAAAAATCATGTTAATGTCTCTTCTTTCCCCAAAGTTCCAACCCCAAGGCAGCTGCCAGTTCTCTACTCTTCCATTTCTTTAGCCTCTCCTGGCGCTCCACCCTGGCGCCCACGCCTCCTTTTCTTCTCCTCCATGTCTGGCACCTTCCCTCCCAGGCCTTGGTTTCCCTGTTGTATTTGGAGAATCTCTCTGTTCTTCCAATCCCTTCCCTCCTGTTGCCCACCAGCCAAACAAGAGGTGTCAAAGGAGCAAGAGAGTATCTCATAACTTGATGTGTATTCTACCATGTACACGTATGTATATTGATTTAGTAACTGTCACCACTACTGTTTGGAAGTTCTGTGACACCCCCACAGCTTCATGGATGTTTTATTCACCGCTGTATATCCAGCACCTAGCAGGGCCTCAATAAATACCAGAAGAATGAAGGAATAGCATGTTTTTCTAAAGCAACTCATTTTTTGTTTCCCTTTGAATGTCTGGTGCCCCTGGATCTCCAATCTTGGCTACCCATGTACCCAATGTGAAGGTCACCACAGATGAGTACACATTCCCTGGCCTATTTAATCTCTTGATACAAGATTGGTATCCAGAATTCCCAGCCATGTTTGGATTATACTCGTCCCATTCAGGCAGGGAGTCCTCTGAATCTGGGATAACTGGAGTCCTCGGGACAGCTCTGTTTCTGGGGACAACAAACTCCCCTTCTCCTCCCCTCCCCTCTCCATCTCCTCGTCCCTGCCCTGCCCCCACACCCAGTAAAGATGAGAATGACTGACACAAGCATTAAAGATATGGAAACTTCCCTCCTGAATGATCTCACTAATGGTAAATTGATGGGATTGAATACATCCAAGTCGGAAATGATCCAAATATATGCTAATGAAGCTGAATATGCATTATTTAGACTAAAACAAACTAACTGCGAGTCAGGAAATAAAGTAGGTGAATTATTAGTTTGGCAACTCAAAGAATCGGAAAACTCAAGCACCGTTCCAGAGGCAGGCAAGCAAACGTGGTTAATGAATTCTAAACCAATTAACCGCAAATTGATGGCGCGCTGGAAGACTCGCCACCCCGACTCCCTCGATTGCTTTCTGAAAATCCAGAAAGAAGATGCTGTTGCCGTGCAGCGTTCTCGTTTCCCTTCCTAAACGTGCTGTCCTGGAAACTCGCGTCTCAGGGAAAAAAGGAAACTACAAACAGATCCCAGAAACAGGGAACGGGGCTATTTTGGCTACAGGGGAGATGAATAATGCAGATAGAAACTTCTCAACTCTTCTTTGTCAGAAAGAATCATCCTCAGATGGAAGAGAGTAAAGCCTCTTTTCCAAAGCCTTGATGGGAGGAAACCAAAGGCGGAGATGGGTGAAGAACATACAAAACTACGCTTTGCTGGTCTAAACTAGACGAATCCCCCTGTCCTGGAGAAATCCCCCCTGAGGGCAGACCAGGAGGTCCTGCGAGAGCTCACCAATGGCTTTTGTGAGCTCAAGGAGTGACTAGGAAGGGTTGGAAGACAAGATATGGAACCGTTTTCCAAAAGTAGAGTCTATAAATCCCAAGGTGGTTGGTGACAATCTAAGAAAAATCTCAGGTTCAATTCTTCAAAGGTTATAGTTTCCAAGATCTTAGGAAAGCAAGGCGTGACCCGTTTGAGCCAGCATCGTTCACCAGGAATTAGGTCTTTGCTGAAAGTGTGTGATGGATGCTGCCCTGATGTCACTACAGAAAGCAGCCCTGCCTCCCCACCTCCCCAACCTTCCCCATTCCCAGACCCCACCTAGCTTTATTTTTCTCCAGAGCAGCGAGCACCATCCAACGTACACATTTACTTGTTTACTTTCTTCTCCTCTCGCTGCAGCGTAAGCTCCATGAGGACAGGGACTCTGTCTATTAAGTCTTCTGCTGGGTATGCCCGGCACCTGGTAAGGGCTCAATAACTATCTTCCAAATGAATGAGCAAACAAACGCCATGTCAGGCTTACACTTCACTTCCTTTCCCGACAGAATATTGGGATGGGAAGGGAGAGAAAATCTGCAAATTCATTGGATGGGGACTTTAGCAGAGCACCTGGCAAAGCATCTCATGACGGTATTGCGGGAAAGATGCAGACTCAGAGCTGGACACAAGAACAGCCGGGGGACAGGCGATCCCCCAGAGTGTACGATCACACCCAGGTGATCACGGGCTCACCAGCGGAGCATAATGGGTGTCCATCCTCTCCACCACTTTTCTTGCTGGCTTGGCTGAAGACTCAGAACACAGAGCTCTTCAGACGGGGGCAAGGGACAAAGCCCTGGCACCGCGGATCAGGGTGGAAGACTCTTGGCGAGCTGCAACAGTGGGCTAACTCTGAAAAGAGGAACTGTCCCATTCTCAGAGCACAGGGTGGGGTGGGACGACACAGCTGAGTGCCACCCCCTCAGGTGTGAATCAGCTTTCTAGGCAGCTAAGGAGATCAGCCACCACATTTGTGGAAGTCGGGAAATCGAGAAGGAAGAATATCTTGCTCCACTCCGCATGCATGGATGGAACTGGACTCAGTTTTGAGGTTCAAAATTTGACGATGAAAGATACAATCAGGCCTTGTGAGCTATTTCTCATTACGGGATGACTATCTCTGACATCACAGACGTTCAGCCTGAGGTTACTGTGATTTCAGTGAAACAGAAATCTTGAAGAAAAATGACCTCAGAGACAAGCCCTGCCCCTCCCCCCAGCCGCATCTCTATCTGATTAGGCTGGGGTGGCGGGCAGGGTGGAGGTGCAGAGCAGAGGTGACAAAGGTCTAGCTCCTGCCCTTGTGGAAATGACAATCCAGTTGAGGAAACAAGTAACACTCAAAGAAAAAAAGAAAAGAAAAGCAACTAGCTCTTCGGAAATAGCTCTTCCAATTGCAATCAATTCCGGTTTATAATGAACAATCAAGCATCACATCAATTTACAATAATACAGGGACCACAATCCCCCTGAACTAACCCAGATGGAGGAAAATGCCCTTACGTAGTCCACCCGAGGGGGCCCCTCAGATAAATGCTGGTCAGGATGCCTTGAGTGGTCCCTGCTGGTCAACTCAGCCCACTGCTCACTTAATCTGCCAGCATGCGAGTTGAGCATTTATACGTTTTTTAAATTTATTCAATAGGCATTCCCTTAAAGATGCACTGGGTGCACAGCCCTGTTCATGTGTTAGGGACAAACCTATAAACAAGGCCTAGTCTATGCCCTTCAGGGGCTCATGGACTGGTGGGAGAGAAAAACCTCCACGATTTCCGTGCAATCTGCAACTGCAGAAAAGACAGCAGAGAGACCAAGGGCAGGGGCTGGGGCTGGAGAGCAGGGGTGGAAAGTGGCTCCAAAGTAGAGCATGACGGCACCACCCCCTGGGTCCTAACCCAGACCAGGCAGAGGGAAAGGACAGGGGAGACAGGACCCCTTCTGGGCCAGGCAGTGGGGGTACTTCTCCATAAAGAGTGTGAGGGCGCTTTCTGCCAAATCCAGCACCTCTGAAATCCGGAGTTGAATCACTGACCACCTAGCAGGAGTTTGCAATGATTACACAGTGAAACCTTGATCTGTGCTGCCAGCGAAGGAATCAATAGTGTCAGGAATTCCGTGGTGCTGTGTCTCTGTTCACTGGAGAAATGTGTTTTCAGCCTTGGATTCACTCTCAAAGTTCTTCCTGCTGAAAGGCCAGGAGATGAAAAGCCCCCCTAAGTCAGTCACAACCTAGAATGACCCTCCCAGCTCACATCATCGCCCAGCAGTGGAGTCCGTGTCACCCCTGGCCCCATCTCCTGTGGGACAGTGACCTGGTCCTCCCACTCCCGGCCTGTGTTCTGAGCGGGAGCTGCCCTCCTCGTACCTGAGCCCGCTGTCTGGCCGCAGTGATTGCTGGGGGGTCAACAGCTGCCCCGACCTCAGCCAACAGTGTCCCTTCCTGGGGGTTTTCAAACGGGAGATGGGAGAGAGAAGACATTTTCTCTCTTGACATAAAACTACAATAAATGAAAACCTGGAGCTCCCAGGGACTGTGAATCTGCCTCCTGGAGAAGCCAACTTGAGAGACTGAAGATGACTCACAGGAAAAAGCAGGGCACGTGAGCCAGAGTGAGATGGGGGGCGGGGTGCGGGTAGAGAGAGAGGGAGGGAGTCTTGTCTGTGCCTCAGTCCTTGGCTCTGGCTGTCCTAGGGCTAAGCCAACACTGCCCTTCCTGCATTTGGCTATAAGAGTCAGTAAATGCCACTCCTGACATGTCACCTACTTGATAGGGGGTTTCCATCCCTGATGGTCAAAGCCTAATGTCCTTCCAATACACGACGACGATGCAAGGAAGTGGAACATGAAAAGCTGATCGTGCACCCCAGAGGGAGCCTGGGGGAAGAAAACTCTCTCAAACAGAGCAATAGAAAAAGACCCCGGCCTTGGCTTTGCACACGTGCAAGCAGAGAACAAACCCTTTCTGCACATAGTAAGAGGGCCACACTGCCACCAGGCTGCACCAGCCCCGCTCAGCCGAGGCAGGACTGGAACTGCTGGAGAAGGAGAAGAGGGGCCTCCTAGAGGGCTGGCTGGGCAGGAGGAGCAATCAGAGCACAGCACAGCATCCGAGGTGGGGCAGGGAAGACGGGCAGATATGAGTACTGGAGCCCAGCGGGGTGAGCTACCCAGGCTGTCCACAACACTTTCTGAGTTCACTGGTAGAAAATTATAAACAGTGTTTAGTCATTGTCAATAATCCTGCCGTCATCTTCATAAAGTTTTAAGTCAGGCCCCCACCCCCTGCCACACACCAACCCCAAACCTCCCTTAATAATTGCAGCTAAGCTGTGTGCCCAGGTCTGCATGTTGCTACCTCTTACAGAATGGGGGTAGAAGGATCCCACGTGAATCCGAGAAGGCAACAAGGAAGCAACAGCACAGACCAGCAAGAGGCTCCCAGAGGAGGCCTGGGCCAACACCTCCCTCCACTAAAGCTGTCCCTGGACCCTAGTGGCACAGCCATCCTGCCGCACCTGGGAGGTATCTGCAAATGAGGGGCCCAGGTGACCTCCCAAGTCCACACCTCATTCATCAAGGGCCTGCTGGTTCTGGGCACTGTGCTGGGAGGTGGGTGCATAGCCATGAATAAGACAGACAAGGCTTCCGTCCTCAAGAGCTTATGTGACAGGTGGGGACACAAGCAATAAGCAAGTAAACAAATAAAGGAACAAGGCAATTACAGAACGTAATAATTACACACGACGCTGCTCGATGCTCAGCGTCTCACGGAGAGGAAACGGAGGCCCAGAGAGGGTGAGGGATGTGCCTAAGCAACGGCCCCAGGGCTTGGAGCCCGGCTCCCCGGCTCCCCACGGCAACACCCGGCTACAGCTCCACCTTCATCCTGAGGTCCTGTTAGCCCCAGGGAGGCCCTGTGGCTCTCTCCAGGTATGTCCAGTGTTCTTTCTGGCAACTCCTGGGAAGATAATCTGTATCTGTCTTTGTTTCTATTGCTTCTGGTACACGGTCAGAGTACTCCTATGTCCCACTTTGCCAGGGACAATCCTAGTTTCCACCTATTGTCTTGGAGTAACTATTAAGAGAACCCACCTTCCTCTACTTGCTGTACTCCAGGTTTGGAAGGCAAATTATACGGCTCCTCCCTTCATGGAGCACCCAAGTCTCTGGATTCCTGGAGCATCCTGATGCCAGAATGAAATATTTAGCACCTTCTCTAGATGTTGTGCAACAGTAGGAGTCCTGCTGCATTCTGCCCCAGAAAACCGTGGGGCTGCCTCCCTGGCACTGCCCAGCATCTGAGGGCCCTGGCAGGGGGTGCAGCATCTATCCACATGCCCCTCCCTGCCTGATCCCACTTCTGATGGCCCAGCTGGGGCTCTGCCCTGCCCATCAGTCCCATCCCCTGCAGAGGATTTCTCCTGGAGACAGAGCTCACACCACTGCATTAGGAGCTCCCGGAGAGCACCAGGCACACCTTCGGCACCAGGGAACACCACCATTTGCTGATTTCAAGAGGAAACACAACACCCTTAGGTGAAATATGTCTCAAAGAGGAGCCTGTGGTTCCTAATTTGACCCAGCCACGCATGGATTTTAAATACCCCCCCCCCGAAGAAAACTTGATGCCATTTTGCCATGTGCAGTGGTCCCTGGCCTTATAGATCCCCTGACCGCCTGAGTTTCTGTCCCCTGAGTGGTTTCTTGGGTCTCAGCTTCCTGGGCTAGAAGCCCTATTCTGCCCCAGAAATGACAGGTGTGGAGCAGGTGCAGGTATCCTACGACAGAATGATTTCAGATCAGGATTGGCACAATGATCCAGTCTCTGGCACCGGGATCTAGGAAGCCTGGTGAGATGAGCCCCGAGCCGGGGCGCAGGCTGCGCCTACCTGTGCACACCCTCCACACCGCGCCAGCCGCCCTCCCCGAAGCGCAGCGCACAGCTGGGCGGCAGCAGGCAGCCTCTTCATGCAAATTAAATAAAACAACCTTTTTATCTGTTGGCTGATTCTCTCTTTTGAAGAAATCAACTACAAATTCATTTTTCGGGAGAAGCAATTATGATGATGGATGGAATGTCAGGGAGAAGGAATCCAACACAAGCCTAGAGCCCCAGGCTGGAGGGGCGGCTTCACGGGACAGGAGAGCGGGCAGGATGCTTCTAGCTCCCATCCTGGCCGGCTCTCTCTGCCCCTCCGTCCCCCCTCCAGTGTGGGGTGTGAGGGGGCTGCATAAAGGGCCCCTTCCACCATGGCTAACAGTCTACTTTGGCTCTGGGAGAGGCAATCAGAAAAGACACATTAAGAGGCGTGACTTGTACCCAATAAACCACGAGCATCTATTGTGCCAGGCACTTTCTAGGCATCACTTCCTTTAATTCTTCACAACTGCCCTGCAAAATAAGGATTATTTTACCCATTTCACAGATGGAGAAACTGAGGTGCATTAACTGACTGGCTCATGACCATGGAGCTAACAGGAGAGCAGAATTAGGACCCTCCCTGCATTCCACTGCAGTATGAACCCTTCTAAGGAAAGTGAGCTCTAGCCCCGGGGGCTCGAGATCAGTTGGCCCACCCCTCCCGACCCTGCCCGTCTCTAGCTTGCAGGGGAAATGGAGGCCAACTCCAGGCCACCAGGCCATCAGTAGAGGAATCCATCCATCTACCCAATAATGATATGCAGGGCCAGGCACTGTTCAAGGATGCAGGGGCTCCACGTTCAGTCAAGGGCTTCTCCATCTAGCCCAGGGGTGGGAGATTTGACGAACAGGAAAATCTCGTGGACCTGACGCAGGCCCCCGCTGGAAGTCCAGCTCCACTGCACTGCCTGCGGTTGCACAGCACTCATTCAATTCTCCATCGAGCGGCCACCAAGGACACTGGAGCTGCCACAGCGGGGGGACTCCATGAGTCCCGTGGTGCCAGCCCAGAGCCAGAAGCCCCTGGCACTCAGGGCAGGGCTGAGCTGATGGCAGCGCCTGCCAGCCTGTCAGTTCTGGGGAAATCCTTCACAGAGATGGGTCTGGGCTTCGGCTTCAAAGGCTCCTCTGGTAAAGACCTGCTAATTGTTTGAAACACATTTTCACTGAAGTGTGAATTCTCTCTCTCCAAACCTCCTGTGAATTCCAGGGGAGCTCAAAGCTGGAAGGAGCCGGGGAGGATGCTCCCTTGCCTGTAGCTGGAGGGGGACTGGGGAGTCAGGGGCCAAACCCCACACCATGGTCCACCTCCCAGCCGCACCTGGGCACTCGCCAGCCCGGGAGAGTCAGGCGATCCAGGGACGGCCCTGGGAGCTGCTAACCCTGGGAGCGGGAGGGACTACTCTCCTGAAAGGGGGCACCATGGGCTGAGGGTTTGGGGCTCATTGCAGACTCTCCCCACCTTCAAGTGATAATAGGTTACAAGACTATCAAAAATAATAGCTAACAATTATTGTTACATAGCTATTAACAATAGCTATGTGGCAGGTGCTATTCTAAGTGCACATTACATATTCCCACTCACCAGAATCCTCACTGCACCCCATAAAATAGGGACAATTACCGTGTCCCTTTTTACAGATAAGGACACTGAGGCATGGGGACCTTAAGTAACTTGCCCAAGGTCACACTCCTCTACCGTAGACACCCTGTGGTCTGTGCTAGGGTGCAGGAGATGGGGGCGGGGGTATAAAACAAAGAAGCAAGTAGCTGCAACTCCTCCTCCCTCCCCCATGCCAGGGCCCTGGCTCAGAGGTCAGGCCAGGCAGGGAAACCGAGAACCATTCAGAGGAAAGAAGGAAGGCATTGAAATCACAGATCTGGGATCAGAAATTTACCAGCCAGGTAGCCAGAGGAAGTAAGGTAGCCCTCGTCTGACTCCACGTCCTCGCCTGTGCAACGGGAATCACGTTACCTACCAGCAAGGCTCCCACGGATCAGGCGCTTGCATGACCCTGAGAGTGAGCGTCTCCTTTAGTTTTGTGCCTCAGGTGCACCATTAGTGTCTCCCTAGTCCTGGCCCTGGAGATAATTATATGTTAAGATCTGGACCAGAAAATTCCTGGCAAGGGTAACAATAAAGGAGCAAACAAACAAAAGAAAATGAACGAACAGTAGCTGAATGAATGATAGCTACCAGTTATTCATTCATTCATTCATCGCCTGCTCTTGCCAGGCCCTGAGAGCACAGCCGTCACCGTCACCGGGGCTCTAGGATGAGCAAGGCGCGTGTGCTGCCCTCACCGCTTAGGTCTAGGGAGGAGCCCTGGGAAGCCAGGGAGGCCCCATCTCTGCCCCCAGCCGACCAACCACAAGCCAGTCTGCCGCAGGCATCAGCCCCGCCCTGCTTTTCCAGGCCCTGCAGGTACCTGCCAGGTATCTGGCTGTAGCTAAAGGCTCAACTCCCAGTCAGAGACCTCAGCCTGGCCTTGAAGGTGTGCCCCTGGCCCTTGGCACCTTCTCACCAGGCTCTCAGCCGGCTCAGGATGTGGCATCTCACTTATGGCATCCGAAGAAACCTGAGAACCGTGTCACACGGGCTTCCACCCAGGATGCACACAGCCTAAACTGGGGGCTCCTCCAAGGGCTGCAACCCACCTTCTAAGTCCCCATCCCGCACAAGGAGGGGAAGTAAAGAAGTGGAGGGAGGAGAGGAGAGAGGAGAACAGCTTTCCCAGGCCTGAGCTGCTAGTAAACAAAACAGCTAGAAGGCACAGGTGGATTCTGAACGTCTGAGAGATTGTTGTGCCCTGGAGACAAATACAGGCGATGGCAAAGGGGCAGCCTTTCTGGAAAGGCCCTCAGGCTGCAGGGGTGCAGGCCTCCCACTGACTTCTGTAGTCCCCTGAGTACTGGAATCTGGAGGTAGGGCCGGAAAGTGAGGGTTGCAGCGGGGAGGGAAGAGGGAGGGGGGAGAAGAAGAGGAAGGAGGAGGAGGAGGAGGAAGAGGAGGGGGAGGGGAGGGAGGAGAGGGAAGAGAGTGTTCTCCGGCTGCAGAGAACTTGCTCCATGACTGAAGCCACAAGAGAGACAAGAACCAGATCAGAAGGGAAGACGAACGGGGCCCCAGAGACATCATGTAAGGCTTCCTGGACCCATTTCTGGCAGCAAGTCTCCCCTTACATTGCACCTCACTCCTCCACTGCACCTTCTTCCCTGCAGCCTCCCAGGGCCGTTGAGGGTAGTGGTTAGGAGCACGGGCTTTGCAGTCAGGGAGATGTGGGTCTAAATCAGTTTTCTTGTCTGTAAAATAGGAGAACAACAGCCTTGACCTCTCGAAGCTGCTCTTATTTTCAGCCAGGAAATTATCTGCAGAGTGCTCAGCCCATGGCTGGCAGAGGGTGCAGGAAGAGGCCAGCAAACGGTGGCTGATGCCATCTTTATATTATGGCCATTAGCAGCGGCTGAGCTGGCCCCGGTGCCCTCTCCAACCTGAAGGGCCAGCTGCCGAGCCGGGGCGGTGAGCAAGGGGTGGCGCAGTGAGGCTGCCCCCGCCACGCTGGCCTGTGGGCAGCAGGTGTGTCCAGGGTCCCACCCCCTGGCTGCCGGCCACGCCGTTCATTAAGCAAATGGCCCACAGTGGCCAATGATCAGTGGAGCACGAGGGCGGATGCCTCTCTCAAGCAGGACTCATCAAAGGCCGGCACCGAGCTAATTTAAAGATCTAAGTGGAACATATTTCTCCTGATGCAGCAGTTTCAATCGACTTGTATTGTTTCCAAATAAACAGTGGAGTCACAGCAATTAGTTTTCTGGACAAAGCACCAGTTTCGGGTAGAAAGGGAAGTAGAGTGGAGAAGGGAGAGTGGGGAGTAGAATGGGACCGGGCAGCTGGAGGGGGCTGAGCCAGTCTCGAGGACCAGGCCCGGGCCCTCTGCCTGGGCAGGGATTGGCTCCCAGGCCTCCGGGTTCCTGCCAGGGAATGGAAAAATCCAAGTGTCAATCACAGACTTTCAGCACTGGCAGAGACTTGCGACATCATTTAGACTGGTCCTCCACGTGACAGACAGGAGGACACCAGAGATGCACAAGAGAATACAGATGGCTCAAAGTTGTCTATCAAGTTAGAGACACAATCTGGGCCTCCTGGCTCAGGTATTGGAAGGTAACCAGCATTCTCCAGCAAGCCGCAGCTTCAAAGGTGCTTTTGGTGTGTGTAACTTCATAGACTCGGCATGCTGTCCCTGAAAGGATGGCACTACTAGTCTTACATCTGAGTTGAGGAAACAGAAGCTCAGAGAGGTTAGGTGACTGGCCCAAGGTCACACAGCTGATGAATGGTGGCTTTGGATGTTCTGCTCTTCCCGCCACCCCACGCTGGACAGGGATGTGTTTTTCATTCCCATGGGTCCCTACAGATTAAGCCCTGCTGTCCTCCAGAGAGACCCCCTTCTGGGGCACCCTGGTTTCCCTAGAGTGACAAACTCTTGGCCCTGGGGAAGTCTCTGCCCAGGGTGAAGAGCCAGGGGACACACATGAGAATGCCTGGCACAAAGTGAGAAGGAAGGCAGAACCAGAAAAGGCAGCCCAAGAAGCGCGGTCAGACTTCTGGGCTGGGTCTGTGGTCAGTGTGAAGCCCAGATGGCTGAAGTTCCTCTGTCAAAGCCATGGTCTGGGCCAGGGGCAGGAGAGAAGTCTGCACCCACAGCCTCCCAGGCAGGCCCTGACACCGGGGGCCTGGGGCTGAGAGAACAGACGGGACACTGGCCCTTGGCCAGAGGGCCCGCAGGCTGTGCGATGCAGACTGGGGTCCTGACCTGGGGGCAACCCAGGGTGCGTGGCTCCGGCAGGCAGCACAGAGGCTGCAAGTGCCCACTGGGCCTTCCTCGGGCAGACTGAGGGCCCAGCACCTCCTGCGGTGGTAGGAAGGATGCCCACAAGGCTGCTGGCAGCCCGTCTGGAGTGGGGACTCCGGACACCAGGGACTGCCCATCCCGCAGAGGGACGCGGCCCATCAGCCTGATCCTAAAACACACATGCCCCACTGCAGGTGGCTCTGACATCCTGAACATCCTCCAGGACAGCCTCACATTTGGTTAATAAGTAACAATTCCACGAACAACAATCATAGCAGTGGCCACCGCTCAGGAACCCCGATTTTGTGCCAGGCCCTGTGCCAGCCCATGAACCTTCCCACTTAACAGATGAGGAATCAGAGGCCCAGGGGTGTCAAACAACTCACCCGCGTCGTGCTGCTCATGAACGGCGGGGCTGGGGTTCAAACCTTGTTTTGTTTGACACAAAATCCAGGGCACTTAACTGCCCTGACATTGTCCCTGCCCAAACAGGCTACCGGACACCCCAGGAAGACCTCGGCAATTTGACTTTTATTATTTCCTCTAGGAACACTGGCTCAGAAGGGTGAGAAAGGACCGAGACGGGGAAAGAGAAACACGTCAAACGGAAGAAGAGGAGAAGCCCAGATACTTGGGATCTGGACTGTGGGGCTTCTCGGACTGCAGGGGGAGGCGCTGGAGGAGGAGGACAGAGGACAGGTGACAGGGGACAGGGGACGTGGGGGAAGAAGAGGAGGCTCATGGGCAGGGGGAAAATAACAGTTTGGGAGGGACGGCCCATCTGCTCCCCAGCCCACCCCTGGGGCTGGTGTTGCCGTTCCTGCTCTCGGTGCCCAACTCACCCTCATACGCCTTTTTGCTTTGTGCCCCTCCCCCCACGCCAAACCAGGCAATGCCACCTGCCTTCCGATGGCATCTGCCCCTCCTCTCCCCCTCCCCCTTCACACCCTGTTCCAGACCCGCCATCTCCAACCTGGGCCACCGCCACCCCCTCCACCCTGGTCTCACAGCTGCCCACGAGCCTTCCTGTGGCTCTCTCACGTCCCTCCTCTGCTCGGAAGCCTTCAGAGTCTGGCCGCAGCCCACAGAATCAAATCCAAATTCTTCGCCCTGGCATTCAAGGCCCTTGGCAGTCCTGCCCTCCCTCCCCTCTGCCTGCCATGTTATTTCCCTTCCTGGCGGCAGGTTTCAGCTCAAATGTCATCTTATCAGAGAAGTCCTCCAAAAGAGTGCACCCCCTCCGGTGAGCTTGTCACCCCCTCTCCTTTATTTTTCCTCAAATCACCACCAGCAGCTGACATCCAATGTACTGCTGTTTTCTATCCTCCTGCCCCCCATGAAGCAGGGACGGTATTACTCAGAGCTGACTCATCAGAGCTCAGAGCCATGCCAGCCCCTCACGGGCACCTGATACTCGTGGAGCAGGTGAATGACTACCCGGGCCCCCCCACAGTGTGCTCTGTGCTGCAGCAATCCTTCACCGCCATCCTGACAGGCCCCACTCACCGTCTGCACTTGTCTTTGCACTTGAGCTGACATGGGACCATCTCCTCCAGGCAGCCCTCCTTCTTACACCTGCCTTGGTCAGCCTCGTGATGGATTGCTTGTGAAGGGCTAGCATTTCATCACCTGGCTGTAGTTTCCTTAAGTAACAGTGAAAGGTCTGTGTCTTATTTACCCTGTTCCCCACTGCAACACCTGGTACCAAACTGGGTCGATACTAGGTACTCAGTAAATATTTCTGGAGCACAGCAAAGAGACAATGCAAACATTTTTCTGAAACTTGCCTACTTACTCCAAGGCACGCTCTGGATTGGCTGAGGCTCTCCTATGTGCCAATGCTGGAGGAAATTCTACTGCGTGCCTGGTCTTGTGCTGGTAGAGCCCCTACTTTGTGCCAGGCTCCATGCTGAGGAAGCACCTACTGTGTGCCGACTTGAGTTGGCTGAAGCCCTCCTGTGTATAGATCTTGTTTAGATGCACTCCTATGATGGAAAGGGCAGCTGTGTGCTGGTTTCCTGTTGAGAATGCACCTACTGTGCACCAGGTCCTGAGCAAGGCACTGGGCGTCACGGTAAGTACAAGGCAGGCCCTGCCTTCGTGCACCTCATGATCAGCCCGGGAAAAGCAGGAAAAGGGAGAGGAAGGGGAAGAAGGAAAGCACAGGAGAGATTAATAATAACTATTTATTCTGGCAAATTATGAGCACATGTAGGGCCATCTGTGCACACAGCTCCGTGCCGGCTCCTCACCAGCAAGGCCCAGCGCAGGAACCCAGCTCGGCTCAGGGGAGCAGCTGGGCCTTCCATCAACCTGTCAGCGCCCAGGGGAAGGAGCGCCCGGCCTCCTTGTCTCCAGCCCTCCGGCCCACCGTCCTCCAGGTGGATGGGCAGGAGCTATTCTAAAAATACAGCCCAGGTTTGGCACAGGTGCTGTGGGGTGCCCCTCCCCCCAGCCAGAGCTGAGCTGGCCGCTCCCCCAGCTGGAAGGAGCTTAGGGATCAGGACACAGAGGGCAGCTCCTGGGGATAGTCTGAACAGGAGTCAAGGTCACTGCTGGTGGGA
Source organism: Eulemur rufifrons (assembly GCF_041146395.1). Lineage (NCBI taxonomy): Eukaryota > Metazoa > Chordata > Mammalia > Primates > Lemuridae > Eulemur > Eulemur rufifrons. Next base: position 25,880,076 of record NC_090990.1, read on the forward strand.
AGGGGGGCACCATCTGGCCTGTGGGCAAGTGGAAAGAGGCCCAAGGGGTGAGAGCGGGACCCAGAGAAAGGCCATTCTGTCTGCCCAGCCCAGCAGGAAGGAGCGCACCCCAGGCCCTGCCTGGCTCCACTGGGCCCTGGCCCCAGACTGCTGTGACTTTCCTCAACTTAGCCTTGACTGTAACTCCAGTCTGATCTCTGACCCCGGCTGGACACTGAACCCCAGTTTTCATGGTGGCCTCCAGTCCCTTCATAGAAGCTGCTGGAGAACCATCACTCTCTGTCTCTCTCAATTGTGAAACACACAGGCGGGCAGGGCCCTCTCTGAGAAAGGAAGCCCCATGGGTCACACAGGGCTTCCAATCCCAATGGCCCGGGAAAGAAAGTGAAAGAACATGTAAAGGGCAATAATAACAGCTAGCATTTATTGTACTCTTATTGTATACAGGTACCATTTCAAATATTTTGCACATATTAGTTCCTTTATTCCTTGTTACAATCCCATTTTATAGATGAGAAATAGAGAGGCATAGAGTAGTCAATCAACCTTCCCAAAGACACACAGCTGGCAAGTATCAGAGCCAGGATTCGAATCCAGGCCACCCGGCCCTAGAGTGCCTGTGTGTGCCCATCATACTGGAGTTGCTCTAAATGTGTGCCAGATCTTGCTTTGGCGCACACGTGCACACACACACACACACACACGCACACACATACACGCACACGTGCTCACACACAATCTCATTTTTCTTTCTCGGAACAGCGCTATGAAATGACTTTTATTAGCCCAGTCCTAGAAGTGTGGAAGTTGGAACTCTGAAAGGAGAAGCGGCTTGCCAAAGATAGCACAGCTGAGACACGATCAAATTGGCATTCAAACTCATTTTTAAATATAATCATCCCTGCTTACAAAATGCATGTCCACTGAATAACAGAGAGGAATTAACACTTATAATTATGTCATCCAGAGAAAGCAGCATTAGTATTTTGGTACAGGTCCGGCCAGTCTTTTCTCCATTTATAAAGTGATATTTTTCTAATAAAACGTGAATGCTCCATCATTTACTTGACAAATCCTAACAGATTGGCAGTCAGGTCGTGGCGAGTGTTGAAGCCCATATTTCCACACTCCCAGATAAATCAGATTTCAGGAAGGCAAAGCTAGAACGGCCTTTGGACAACCTGTTTCTGGGCTTGGCTAAGCCCGTCTCTGGCTGTGTGGCCGGTGAGCCACGCTGAGCAGAGGCCCTGGGTACTGAGGTGGTGGCCCAGCTGGTACCCCCACCCTGCTGCACAGTTTGCTTTGTTTAAGAGATGTGTCTGTTTATTCTTAGGGACTGTCTCTAGGAAAACTTGAAGTTTCCCCTACAGCGGAGCAGAACTGTGGCTTTGGGGTCGGGGGCGGGGGGCGGGGGCAGCGGTCACGATTTGTAGGACTGAACTCATGATCACATGTTCGCCTACCAATCACACATCCTCCTGAGAGGCTGGGGGCCTGTGAAGTTACAGTGAGGGGGAGTGGAGGGTCTGGGTGGGGCATGACGGAGCCTCTGCTGCAGGCTGGGGTCAGAGGTCTTTCTAAATGTTAGCCAAGTGCAGAACAAATGCACTCATATCCAAAGAGAACACTTCCCAGAGCAGGTCACAGGAAAGAAGGCCCACAGCAGGCACCTGGGAGCAAGCGGCTTTGCAAGGAGCTAGCTGGGGTGGGAGGCCAAGCTGCTCCATGTCACCTGCACTCCTGCTGCAGAAGTCACAGCTGGGAAGCTGGACACGGGAGCCCTTTGAGGGTCAGTGCATGTGAGCAGAGGCTGGGACGGGTGACTCCAAGGCCAGCGGCACCCTCTGAAGGGAAGGCCCAACACAACCCTGGATTCAGGGTGAAGACAAGTGACCATGCTCAAGGACACACACCAGAAAGGAATATAGCAAATACTCGGGGTCCTTGGGCTGGGAACAAGGACACATGGCAGAAGGGACAGCAGACACCCTGGGGTCTTTTGTTTCTCCTTCCTTCTCCTTTGTCTTTCCTCTGCACATTGGGGGTGGCCACGTGACTGCTGGGGGGGCCAAGTGGCCAGAGCCCAAGGCCCCCTCTCCACGGCAGTGTGGCTTCTGTCCTACTTACGTCGCACCACCAATGCCAGTCTCGCGCAGATTAATGAGGCCACGGCTGAGGCCCTGCATCAGGGGACTGGCCTTGTTTCTAGGTGACCAGGTACTTGAGCCTAAATTAACTTTGACTACCCTTTGTGCTCTCCCCCTTGGGCAGGGCAGCTGGAGAAAGAAGGGGGAGAAGGAAGAGAAGGTAAGGAAGAGGAGGAAAGAGGAGGAGGAGGAGGATGGGATGAAATAAAGTGGGAGAGAAGGGGGAGGAGAGGAGGAAGACGAGGAGGAGGAGGGGTGAGGAGGCAGAAACAGGGAGGTGCAGGGAGGGAGCACAGGGCAGGAGGGGGAGGCCGCTCGCCCCCCCAGGCCTCTGTCAGGCGGGTCCCCTCTTGAGGAGGAGCAAGGGGCATGAACGTTCCGCCAATCAGCCACTTCAGCCCACAGACCCGTGGAGCAGGGCCAGCGCCCCGCTTCACAGAGGCAGAAACAGGGCCAGGGAGGGAAAGCGATAGTTCCAAAGCCAAAGGCACGGGAAGGCTGGAACCCAGGCCTCCCACTCGCTGTCCAGTGCTCTCTCTGCTGTACTGCATGGGCCCACTCGTCCCTCAAGCCTCCCTCCGGGGCGTCTCCTTGGGGCTCCCGCGACCTTCCTCAGCGCTTCCCCCGAATCCTCTGTGGTCTTCTCCCTGCCGGCTTGAGACGGCTCCCAGGCAGCAGCTCCGACGAGTCACCTCCGTGCCCCAGTGCCTGGCACGGGGCCCCTGCACAGCATGGGCACTGAATGAATGAAAGAATGGATGAGATCGGACTGTCCAGTCGGTCCAAGCTGGACCTCTTGTCAGCTCTGTGACCACGGGTGCGTCTTCATTTCTCCGGATCTCGGTTTTCTCATCTCTAAAACGGATGCCTTGCAGGGTTAGGAAGTAAGTTGCATAATGCCACCCTTTATTTACATGTGTACTAAGCACCTACTGGGTGCCAGCAGGCTCTAACAGGCACCAGGTAACCAGCGGGAAGCAAACTGGTTGGCCCTTGCCCTCAGGGAGTGCACGGTTTGGTGGGGCAAACAGACAGTTAAAAAGTAGGTGCATGAAGGAGTGATATTCAATTGTGGTAAGTGCCAGGAAGGAAAACGCCACGAAGGGATACAGAGAATTGTGGTGTAGGGGGTCTAATCTATACACGGCGGTCAGAGGAGTCTTCTTCAGGGTGGGAGCACTCAAAGCCAAGGCCTGAGGGATGAGAAGGGGCCTGGCCAGGTGACGTGAGGAAAAGCACATGCAACTCTGTGCAAGGCAGATGACAGGCAGGATCGGCATCACCATCAAGGTGTCCACTCTGTGTCCTCTGAAGGGGCTCTGCAGGCTGACACGGGACTGCTTGGAGCAGGAGGAGGAGGGGGAGGAGGAAGAGACTGCACCTGTGTGCCCTCCACTGACCCACGGATCTGACACACATCACTGAGGTCCCAGTCTGTGCAGACACCACGCCTCACTGCCAGCACCGAGGGCAACATTGGACAGCCCTCCCCACGCCCCTGCCTCACAGCACTGAGTCAGGAGGAGGTACCCTGGGGCCCTGGCAAGTGCTGAGGGTACTGAGTTAGCAGAGCGGGTGGCAGGAGGACCTGGCCTGGCACAGCCGGGGAAAGGGGAGCAAGGTGAGACGGGGCCTCCTTGAGGGTGTGCAGTGGAGCCGAGATCCGCAGGGTGAGGAGGAGTCAGGGGCAAAGTGGGGGGCACAGGGCTCGTCCTAGGAGCAGTGGGGAGCTATTGATGGCTTTAGCAGGGGAACGCCATGACCCAATCCTCAGATCCCATGAGTGGCGCAGACTGAGGGGCAGGGGCCAGGGCGGAGGCAAGGAGAACAGCTTAGGTGATGGTTACAATGGCCCGGGGAGGCTGGTGGCCGAGAGGGTGGAGAGCAGAGGGCTGGCTTAGGCATGCTTCAGAGGTGAATCTGCACGACCGGGGAGGGGAAGAGGGAAGATGGACCGAAGGAGTCAGCAGTGACCCTGCAGGTTCCCAGCTCATGGAACTGGTGCCATCGCTGGGGGCTGGGTGGGTACCTTTGAGACATCCAAGTGGAGACACAGGGCAAGTGGTGGGAGTTGTGAGTGTGGGGCTGAGAGGAGACGCTCACGTGGGCTTCACTGGCTTAACAACAGCCAAAGTGTGGCCCTGGAGGAGCTCCTGGGGTGGGGGGCGGGGTGGGGTGAGGGGAAGTACAAAGGGAAACCCTGAGAGTTAATTAATGGCTTGAATGAGGAAGGCTGCACTTGGAGCCACAGCTAGGCGCCTGCCCCCAGGGTGTGCCTCTGCATTCAGACTGCCCTGGGCCAGCTTCCCCTGTGCCCGCTGCTGGACCAAGCCCTGGCCTGGGGAAACCTCCAGTCCTGAGAGAAAGGGGACCTCCCAGGAGTGTGAGGTCAGGGAGGACACAGGGCACACTTTCATCTGGGGAACAAGAAGAGGGGCTGTGCAAGGGACTGTCAAAGACAGGGCGGGGGCTTCTCCAAGCGAGATGGAGGGGCTGTTCCTGCTGGAAGTCCTCGCTCCTTGCTGAGCTCACCAGTCTCTGTAGCACGCCCTATACCCCAGCTCTGAGCTGCACTAGCCTAAGACATCTTGGAATGCCGGCCTGTGCTTACTGTCCCAGAGCCCAGCACACAGCATCAGGACCAAAGGACTTGCTCGATAAAGGGTGATGGAGGAAGCCACGTGCAAATCAGAGAGGCTGGAGAGCTTGTCCGAGGGAGCAGTGAAAGAGCAGCCTAGAGCAGGCCCTTGACCTTGAAGGCCAACAGAAGGCACGTTGCCTACTGGGTGAGCACTGGTGTGTGGGTCTCCAGGACATTTGAGGATGCAGAGAGGGGCTGAGGCTGGCAGCAGGAAAACAGGTAGGAGGACAGGTACCTGAGGCCTCACCTGATTACTGTCAGGAGGCAGGGGAAAGTGTGCACACACATACATGCACTTACACACAGGTCCACACACACACACACCCCTGCGGAGAGGCACATGTGCATACCCCTGCACACACACGAGGACCCACACATGCACAGACAGGTCACAGATACACTAGGTACAGACACCCAAGTTCAGGCCACACAAAGGCGTCCTTCAGCACACAAGCATAAGTACACAATGGACAAGTGCCTGCTGGTGTGGGCGGAGGGACACGTGCTTATGTATATCTATGTGTGCACACACACACGGGCCCATAAGAGCCCTGGGTAAGGGCCTATTTCTTCAAGCCCAAGCCAGCTCTGCAGTGGCCGGCGGTGCTGCAGGCAGTGATGGGCTAGTGGTCGGCAGCGGCCTCACCCACAGCCCTCGGCAGAGTGAGGGGCTGCCCCAGAAGGGGCCTCTAGTGCACCGATTCACTGAGGCTCAGGTGAACACACCACGTGCCAGCAGCTGCTTCCCCTTCTAAAATAGCAGCCGTCGATAAGTGACAGCCCACCTGGCTAATGGCAGGCCTGGCATGGCTGTCGTCAACCCTGCCAGCAGGACAGGAAGGCGCAGGTGTGGGACGTGGGGGCTGGGCCTGACCTGACACCGCCCCGACTGTGCTTCCCCATCCACACCCTGAGAAGCACACACGTGCACATGTGTACATGGTGGGCGTGCACACAAACACGTGGAAGCTGATACACAGGCATGAGCACACACACGGCACCCGACACACAGAGGAACACATGCACTGGGTCACAGGCCCTCACTAGGAGGTACCACACATCACCCAAACACAGAGCCACAGACACATGGCATTCACACACACCCCACACAGACAGCCCCCAGAGCACATGCATGCATAGATAAGCTGTCCAGCTACATACAAACACAGGGCACATGCACATACATTCACACACAAGCATATCTGGACAACTGCAGCCAAGCATACAGCAGTCACATAAGCTACGCCAAGCACACACATACGTGGGCACAACAGCAGAAGGCTCATAACACCCTGGCACAAGTTGTATGGACACAGATGCATCAGATACGCCAAGGTGTTTAGGACAAGGCACACATGCACAAACACACTTGCACGCACACAAGCAGTCATGCACGCATCCAGAATGCCCGCAGACTCGTTGGCTCATAGCCTCAGCCCTGGCAGTTAGGGTCCCCTCCTCCTTCCTCCTGGCCAGCAGGGCCGGAGTCTGGTGTCTGGCTGGCCATCCATGAGGGCAGACAGGGCCTGCAGCCAAGGCTTCCTGACCAAGGCTCAGTGTCCAGACTGGATCTCAGAACTGGTAGGTGACAGTGTCGAGAACAGAAGTCCCAGTGACACCGCCTCCCCCAGGCCTCCAGGCTCCCCAAGCACCATGGAGGGCCTCAGTGGGGCAGGAGTCCTGAGCCGCGGAGCCCTCGGCCTGGGGGACGTAGGCGACGGGGCTCTGACACCAGCCCTTTCCAACACCAGCCTCTTCCCTTCTCAGACCGTGCTGGCCAGTGGCTTGGAGCCAAGGAAGCAGCACGGGGCACAGGCCCCTGGAAGAGCTGGGGCAAGGGGCAAGCATGATTGGTGGCAAGAGGCGGACACCTTGGCTGGGGACTGAGCCCAGCTGCTGCGTAAGCAGAAGCCCAGCAGAGGAAAGTTACTTAGGAAGATTAAATGAGTCAGTGTAGCGTCTCACCAGCAGCCATTTAAATGACTCAAAGCCTCGAATGCAAAACTGCCACAATTTACCAAGACGGCAGCATTCTGCACGCACACCAGAGACAGGGAGAAACCCGCTACCTCCTTCCACGCAGGCCTGTGGGTGAGCAGACTTCTCGGCGCCCAGGAAAAGTGCTGCCCGGGGCCACGTCCCCACCCACGCCATTCCTCTGACCATCACACTGCGGCGGAGCTGAATCCTTGCAAGGCTTTCGAGGACCTAAGAGGGGCCGAGCCCGAGCCCAGCATCTTTGGGAAGGTGTGGGGGGCACACAGGAAACATTTACAGGTGAAACGAGGCAAAGCTGGCCGGGAACAGATGACACGAGACCGGCCACGAGCCACCCACTGACTCTGGAGAATGAACACGTGAGGGCTTGCTGTTCTAGTCTCTACTTTGGGAGATTTTGCCAATTTTCTGCAATAAAAGTTTTTTAAAAAGTTTGGCCCCTCTCTTTTAGAGACAACGCTCATTCATCATTGATTCACTTATGCACTTGTTCACTCCATCGACGTTCTCTGAGGCCCTGTCCTCACCGTGGGGAGCTGTCCTGTGAGTGGACAGCACGGCCTCATCTGTGTCACTCTGGGTGACACCCAGCACCCCTGGGCACCAGAAGCAAAACCCCCTCTGCTGGAGCAGGTCACAGAGCCGCAGTCCTCCGCGGATGCCCACGCGGCTGGTACAGAAACCGAGCTCCGACACACAGGCCCCAGAGTAAGGCTGGGCTGAGTCCCGAACCCTCGTCAGACTGACTGGGGGCCTGTGCTCTTACCAGTAGAGAGAGAGGACATGTGCACACTGCAGGGAACTTTCCACAGGGGGAGTGGGAGGGTGATTCTGAGACGCTCTCATGAGTCTACGTGCCCCGTGAGTTTACCTGCTCTGTGAGCCTACCTGTCCCTTGAGTCTACTTGTCCCATGAGTCTACCTGCTCTGAGTCTGCATGTCCCATAGTCTATATGCTCCACGAATCTACCCACTCCGTGAGTCCATCTGCTCCATGAGTCTATGTGCTTCACGAGTCCCCACGTCCCATGAGTCTACCTGCTCTGCGAATCTACCTGCTCCTTGAATCTGCATACCCCATGAATTTACCCACTCCACGAGTCCATCTCCTCCATGAATCTGTGTGCTCCATGAGTCTGTGCGGTCCGTGAGCCTACATGTTCCATGAGTCTACCTGCTCTGTGAGTCCAGATGCCTCACGAGTCTGTGTGCTCCAAGACTCTACACGCTCCATGAGTCTGCCTGTTCCATGTCTGTAGCTCAAGTGCTTAACACAGTACTTGGCACCGCAGATGCTTGATAAACATCACTGAGTGAATGGAAGCGACAGGCAGGTGAGGGTACTGCCCCCTGGAGGAGGCGGGGGACCCTGAGAATAAAGTGGGGTGTGTGAAGGAGCCTGGGCTGGCTTAGCAGTGGCCTCCAGGGCACTGGGTCCACTCCTGGACTGAGCCCTTGCTCCTCTGGCCCACTTCAGAGCCTCGGAGAAACAGGGGGGCAGAGCAGGGCCCCACGTCTGGCTCCTTAGGGGTCGCTCCCCTCACCTCCTGGCAACCCTCTGGGCACAGAACTGCCCCTCTGGCCCTGCCTGGCCAGCCCTGTTGCCTGATAAGCCAGCCCATGATTCCCTTGTCCGTGATGACCAACCGTGCCGGGGACTAAGCTCCCCAAGGGACCTCATAGCCTAGAGCTGGCTGGGGAGCTGGGGCCGGGGCAGAGTACAGTCTCCCATAGAGGAAAGGTGCTGATTTGGTCTTTACCAGGGAACCACGGTGCACATGTCACCCCTGTCACAGCTTTGCGGTGGGTCAGTGGTCACTCCAGGTCTGGAGCCAGACACACAGAGATAACCTGCTCTCAGCTCTCCTATCCCAGGGATACTGGCTCTCTACCGTCCTTTCCATGTTCTGCTGGTTTTTGCAGACATTTCGCTGGACACCGTGTCCCCTATACGCACAGGTGGGCCCTGTGTAACACGTGTGCTCATCTGTGCACACACGCACATCCTCATTCAGCTACCTGTCCCCAGGTGCCCACCATCCCTCCCTGCACAGACCTGCCTGGCTCAGGCCCTACACGGGGGTAAAGGTGCACACAGAAGCAAGCAGGAAAGGGGCCTTGGCCTGGATTCCGAAGTCTGAAATAGCCCACCACAAATTATCTTTGTTCTGACAGGCTGATTAGCATAATTATCCCATCAGAGGAAAAAAAAAGTAGGAGAGAGAGGACAAGGACAGTGGCAGACAGAGAGACAGCCAGGGGCAGAGACAAAGACAGCAGCAGGCACGGAGAGAGGCTGCTCTCAAGAAGGCAGCAGCCCAGAGAGAGCAGGGATGTCCACCGGCCCCGAGCAGAGCCCCGGGGAGCCCCTTCCCTCTGACAGGCCACGCTCAACGTGTGCCTCAGGCCCGTCCATGAGACAGGAGGTCTGGACAAAGTGATCTCCAAGGTCTTGCCGGCTCCAACACTAACGCTTTGAGGTGGCAGAGCCAGGATATCCTCAACAAAATCATTTTGCCGAAGGATGCAAAGACCCTTGAAGGAAGGTTGTCCTGCTTTAAGGCAAGTCACGTCTTCTTATTCCCCACCCCGCTTGTCAAGAGCCCAGGATCTGTGCGCCCCTGCTCTGTGCCAGGCACTGTGCTGGCGCTGGGGACTCAGCAGGACCCAGGACAGCCAGTGATCCGTGTTCTCGGGGAGCCACGGCCTGGGGGAGGGGGTGAGAAGCCCAGCGAGGTGACCTGTACACGGTGATAACTGGTCCTACTGCAGAGTCCAGGGTGCCCCAGGTGAAGGACACCTGACCCAGACTTGTTGCAGGGAAGACATGGACAAACCCAGGACAGGAGACCCAAGGGGGATTGAGTGAGGAGCAGTTGCTGGCCCCAACAATCCCAGACACTGTGATGCTCAGCTGCTGTCCCCTGGCCACCCGGTACCTGCTTCTGAACAAGTTCACACATATCAGCTTCTCCTCCACAACCAGAGGGAAAGATCCTTGCAAACAGGCACTCTCCACTTCCCCTGTATCTGCCACAGTCCTGGGCACACAGAAGGCTCAATGCATCCTGCGTGGAAGCCTGTCTATTCCCAGAAATGGGCCACGATGGAGGGTGGCCTCTGGCCTCTGTTGCTCCCTCCTGCCCTTTTTTCTCCTCCCGAGGATCCAGGCTCTCTCCCGGCTACATGGCCCCAGCAGGTCAGCCCTAGTCCCCACCCCACTTTTCAGGAAAGAACTGAAGTGATGCTCTGAACTCTGGGGAAAGGGCAGGGAAGGGAAAGAAGGCCAAGGGACTTGAGCTGGTTGGTCTAGGGCACCTGGGGAGTCTTGAGCCGGAGCCCTGGGCTCATCTACAGTGGAGGCTGGTTACACCGGAGGCAGCAGGAGGCTGGAGAAGGGGCCAGTGGAAGGGGGGCGGGGAAGAAGTGCACAGAAGGTCAGAGAGAGGGACCCAACCAGGTGGAGAAAGTCCAGTACAAACGGATAACAAAGGAAGGACGGAAAGAACAAAAGCTAGAGGGATGGATGAATGAAAAAGATTAGGAGACAGCTAGCCCAAAATGACCCGGGCTGGGTGGAGGAGGAGAGGGCAACAGAAAGGACAGAAAGGGTGGTGGGGACAGAGCCAGGGAGCTTAAGGAGCAGAAAGGAACCTGGAAGTGGGGAGAGTAGGAAGGAGCGAGTCCAGGCCAAGCCAACCCTGGGGTCAGGGCTGCAGGCAGGGAGGCCTGGGGTGTCGGCTGCGTGCCCAGTGTCCTCTCCCCATCTGCCTGTCCACGGGAACTAATCCTCGGTCTTCCACTCCATCAGGCTGGCAGGGCTCTCTCCCTTGCCTCCTGCCCACTTGGCTCCATAAGTGTGTCTGGGGGAGGCGGGTGGCAGCGACAGGCGACGGAGAAAACAGCTCCGGGAATAAACAACCCCCCTGCTCAATTTCCTGAGACCAGGACACTCAGGACACCAGGTAGAATGTGAAAGTCACAGCACCATGCTTCCCGACAGCTTCCTGAATGCCTGGAAGGAGGCCTGGGAGTTGCATTAATAACCACGATGTGGGGAAAGCTTTCTGTGTGGCAGGCACTACACTAAGCTCCTACGCACTATCTCACTGAGTCCTCACAACACCTCTGAGCTGCACACCGTTACTCACTCCCTTTGAACATCTGAGGCTCAGAGAGGTTCAAGAACTCACCTAAAGTTGCACAGCTGGGAAGTGGTGAAGCCGGGATTTGAACCCCTGCTTTTAACTTCTACTCCTTGTCATCTATAAAGAAGAATGAGATGGTGCTGGTTTCTCTGGGGGAGCTCCCTACCTCCAAAGGCCCAGAGTCCTCCAGGAAACAACCCCCAGTGAGATGGCCCCCACATCCTGCATGCTCCCCAGATTGGTACAATCCTAGAAGCATCTCTGAATTGAATGGCTGTTGTGGACAGGGCCTGCCAAAGCATGCAATGCTTGCAACTGAGTCCCAGATTGTATCTGTCAGCCCATCGTCTCCAGGGACAAGGAAGAGTAAAGAGCCAGTATTTAGAGCCAGAAGCCTTCTCCTCCCAAGGAGGAGCAAAGACTGGGAGGTGGGCTGGGGGCTCTTTGCACCACCCTGGCCATGGAGGCCCCATGAGACAAAGCCTGCTGCGGCAGGAGGTGCTGATGAGCCATGGGCCCAGCCTGGGCAAGAAGAGAGCCATGCATCAATCTGGGGACACCAGGCCTGCCACAGATGGAGCAGGTGTGTTGGGCTGCTGTACTTCAGTCCCCTGGATGGCACTGGAGTCCTCCCTGTGGAGGGTGACCATGAGCCCCCGCCTGGCAGCCTCATCTACTGCAGCTGACAGGCACCCCAAGGGCAGGAAGTCAGACCACAGGGCTCTACGTGACCCAGGGGTGCCCTCTGCAGTTACCCCCTCTACTCCTTACATATACGGGACCCACAGCCAAGTCCAGACCACTTAAAACTCAAAGCCCCACATCTCTGCCCTTCTGATACAACCAGCATGGACCAAGGCTCCCCTCGTGCCAGGCTCTGGCCCAGACACCTTCTCACACTTCACCTGGCATAGTTTTCACAGTGGCCCTGCAAGGGACAGCTCCTGATGTCTACTGATGGATGAGGAAATTGAGGCTCAGCAGGGTGACTTGCCCATAGCAGAGCCTGGTTTCAAGACCATTCATGTCCTTCCCACCATCCACACCCTCCACAGCTACCCCCCATTATGTGACCAGCACAGTCATCACCAATAGCATCAAACTCAAGCCTCAAGTGCCACTTTAAAAGAGTGGGCATTCAGACAAAAGTCCCCCATAGCTGCCATGTACCGCCATCACGGCCTAAGCCCATTAGCTGAGTCAGTTTCCTAGGGATGGCTTTGAAATGCTATTAATTCTCCCAATTGTAAGACAATGCCTATTGATCCCATGATGGTGTATCAGGCAGGAGAGCAGCATGAGTGAGAGCTACAGCCAAGGGCCCAGCACCATGGAGGGGAAAGTGTGCAGGACTAGAGAAAGGAGGCTCAAGTCAGCCCAGAGCTGCCCTCACTCAGAGTATGACCTTGGGCAAGTCCCTTAACCATCCTAGACTTCCATTTCCTTGCCTGTCAAATGAAAGAGTTGAATTATATGGTCCTGAAGGTCCCTGTAGGCTGAACCTTCTAGGAGACCATGATTCGTGATTCAATTAAAGTTTACCAGCCTGCCTATTGAAAATGTAATGACTCTTCCAAGTTGACCAAGGCAGGCAAAAAAGATTATAAATGTAATTTCGCTGAAATGGAAAAAGATGAGAAAAAGCAAGCAATAGCATCTTAACACGGGCCACGCTCACCAGCATGCAGTGAGTCACTGCCTTCGCGTGGGGAGAAAAAGGAATGAAATTGGATTCTCTGGAGACCACGCTGGGCATCTTCCCAGAGCCTTGGAGAGGGCTGGCCATAGCTAGGGGCCAGATAGAACTCTCAGAGTTAATTCAAAATGGGGGGAGAGTGGGAGGGAGGTCCCAGGGGAACACGATTTAAGCCTACCTGAAAGAGGAATTTGGGACAACTGCAGTCAGTTCTTCTCTGTTGACCCAAAGGCCTCCAGACCTGCTGGGATGTGGCTCTGAGGGCCTCTGAGATGGTTTAGATTCAGTCCCAATGGAAATTTTGGTCCCAGGGAGGTTAAAGGTCCTCTGTGGAACCTCAATTCCCTAAGAAACATCGCAAAGAGGGTAATTTAAGCAAAAATACTATTTGTTTCCCAATTTACAAGCAATTACACATGATTTACAGCCCAGCCTGCCTCTTGCACAAGCAGCTCCGTAATTTACAAGACCATAAAGTCGGGGGCTCCCATGCTCCCGCCACCATAAATCTGGCCCGGATGGTGACTTGGGGCAGAAATGATTAATCTGCCCTTCCAGGGATAAGCCTGCACAGTGCTATATTAGCCAGGGAAGCATCCTGCTGAGACAGCACTTCTCAGCCCCACCTGTGACACCTGTTTTGCTCGGGAAGAGAAATATGGCCCATGGTCCCAAGAGATGAGGCTATGGGACATGGCGGCCTGTGAGGGGTGCGAGCCAAGGGTGCAGGTCCAGCCACTGGTGCACGGATGTGCACCTTATCTGCTGTCCTGAGGGATCACCCCAATCCCCTCTCCACAGGCCCAGCTCTGTATCAGCTGAGGCAGCTTGTGGCAGATTTGTGATGTCTCAAGCAGGAGATAGGACAAGATAAGCTATGAGACAAGTGTCAGACAGGCCATGGTTTGGCCTGGACTTTGGCTAAAGACTTTGCCAAACCAACAGGGGCCTTGGAAGTTCATCAGAACAGGCCAGCTTGGACTGGGTCAGTCTGGATCAGAGACTCTTTAACGGGAAAGATGTAATGCTGGGAGGTCAGCACCAGGGACAGCTCCCAGCAAGGCTCTGCTTGGCTAAGGCTGACGAGGACAGTAATGACCATAGGTTTTTAACTTCCCACAATTCAAGTTAGCCCAGCCTGGGAAGTGAAGGTGAGAAAAATCTCTAGCTTGAAAGGCCAGGACTGGGAAGGCAGATCTTAATCTTTTGGGGGAGACTTAGTCCTCATCCATGCAAGAGGCTCCTTCCCTCCCTCACAAAGCTGGGTGTCTCTGGACATCCTGGGATGACTCTGGACATGGCAGCTTGTTTCTGAGATCGTTCTCATCAGAACCTTCTTCCAGGGTACAGATCCTCCCCCCTCCCCCCTCCCCACCGCCCCTTGGCATCCTCACCTTTGTGGGGATTCTGATCTCCAGGCTTGGGCCCTGAGAAGGAAAGAATAACAGATCCCGGCAAGGTCAGCCTCTCATTCATTCATTCAACAAATGTGTATTAAGACCCACTGTTTTCCAGACAACCTGCTTATTTCTGGGGATACAATGGTTAAAAAAAAGATATGTGGAATCCTTGCCCTCTTAAGAGGTGAGAAGGACAAATAAGTTCATGATAATAATCACTTATATTTGTTGGATTCTTACTAAGTACAGGTCTTGTGGTGAGCCCCTCTATAGACAGCATATCATTTAATCTTCTAAGAAATGCTATGAAGCAGGCGATATTATTATCTGATCACACAGCCAGCAAGAGGCGGGGCTAGGATTTGAACCTGGGCATCCCGACTGCAGGGCCTGCCCTCTTGACTGCTAGAGAAGGGCAGTGTAGTTTGATCAGAGCTGCGATAGAGTGCAAGAGCCCGTGGATGCAGAGAAGGGCCTTTCTGCTCCTCCATTCTCTTCCCAAGCTCTGGTCCTCCTGTCTCCACTGAGAGCTGAGGCCACGGGCTGTGTGCTCAGTTCTCTGTCCTTCACCTGGGTCCCACAAAGCCCTGAGAAGTGCTTCTCACTCTGCTGCTGTCCTCTGGCCTGGCTGGGATTTCTGCTCCCCTCCATGGCCATCAGGGCTCGACTACTCTCTGCTTAGAGTCACTCCACGACAGGACTCAGGGCCCCTTGGAAAGTATTAGAAACGAGGAAGCAGAGAGTCATAGGGCACCTGTGGCTAGCAGGGCCACACCTGGGAAGGAGGCAGGTGACAGACAGGAGGTCAAGAGGAGGCAGGATGGAAAACCAGGTGGGAAATCCAGTTCGCCAGACACAGTGGTATGGACAAAGGGAGGGGTCCTTAGGCAGTGCTTCTAGAAGGTACACGATGAGAGGTGAAGGCCAGAGGGTTAAGAAGATCCCTCGAGCACCGAATGTACTGAGTTAGACACCCAGCTTTGCCACTTACAGGCAGGTTACTTAAACTCTCTAAGATTCAGTTTCTTCGTCTATAAAATCAGGCCAATAATAGCAAAAATAGATCCCTGTGAGAATTAATCGAGATAATAGATCTAGGATACATGGTAAGCACTCAATAAATGATAATAATAATATGAAAATAATGACTTGGACTTTGTCCACTGAGCCTGTCCTAAAGGACCTGGTGCCAGGCACGTGGGCACAGAGGCCCAGACTCAGTGCCAGGCCCCTGGTGCGTTCTCCATCAGGCCCTGCGTCCCACTGGGAAGCTGAGCTGGCACAGGGCTGGGATTCTGGGATGGCAGCAGACCCCCCACACCCGCCCCAGCTGCCCCATCTGTATCTGTCTCTTGCAGGTAGGAAAATCCCTGGACACGCCCACTGTGGGCCACGGGACACTACTGTTCACTCATCCCCAGTTTCACCTGTGCGCCCTCCCCCTCACTCTCTCTCTCTGTCTCTTTCTGCTCTGTCTCCTGCTCATGCTCTCTCTCTAGCTTTATTTCTGTCCCCTCTCTTCCTGTCTCTGCCCCTCCCCCACCATCACCACCACTGTCCTGCAGGGCAGGATAACTGGTGCCCATTGGGAGTGACACACGTTCCCACAGGCAGGTCAGAAGCACTTTGTTAAGGAGGTTGATTGAGCATCCTTCCCCCAGGTATTGGGTACTGCTATGCCCCCAAGAGCAGGGAATATTTTAGCCTGTGTCCAGGCAAGCTTTGGGCAGCTCAGAAGATACCTTCACCTGCCCTTTTAAGGCCCATGACTTGTAGCTTCCTCCCTCACACACATGCAGACACCCTGCCAGTCCACCAGCATGGGGACATGGGGACATGGTCACAGCAGCTGACTCCTCCTTATAGCCTGGAGCCTCTGACCCCACCCCAATGGGCCCTTGCCGAGACATTCAGGATGGTAACTGGGCAGCAGTGCAGCCTCCATGTCCCCACCAGTAGGTGTTGGGAACAGATATGCCTGTCGGGACAGCACTGACACCCCCCACCTGGGCAGCACTCTCTGCTGTTGTTTGACAGTCGGCAATTTGAGCAAACAGAATGACTCATCTGGAGACAAAGCCAAGGCAGAGCCTCCCCAGCCCTCTTCCGGGGAGAAAAACCAATTCCGGGCCTCACCAAAGTGCCTACTCCCTGCTCTCTCTGCGCCCGTGCAGAAGCCAGACTAATGGGACTGACTGCAAATGCCACCCTCCCTTCCCCCTACTCACTTTTGCTCTCGAGACACAGCAACCTGTCTAGAAAACCAAGCAGGCATCCTCCGGCTCATCCCCTTAATCAGCCCCAGAAGTTTCCTCACCACGAGCCTCCCTAGGGGCTGAGCAGGTCCCCACCAATGGCAGGAGCCAGTCAAGACAGCCAGGGAGGTGGGGGAGGAACAAACCAAACAACTCAGGGACCCTCAGAAGCCGGCGGAGGGTCTGTGTTGAGTCACCGTCACTCTGTCCTGTGACAGCAGTGGCCGGGGTAACAAGGAGATTGGGATCCCTGTTCAAGTCTGCCACCGGGAACAGTGCTAGATTTCTTTGGTTTTGTTTTGTTTTTAGAACTGAGCTTTGATCTTGACAAATTAACCCCCTTCCTCCCATACACAACACACACACACACATACGCAATCACTGATAGATTCACTTATTCTATATTTTCATTTAGCCCATATAGTAAATGGAATTTAGTATATCATTCATTCAACATTTGTTGGCACCAATCACGTGCCAGGCCTGTTGCTAGGCCTTGGAACTGCACAAATGAAAACCCTCACGATGGATTAAATACTACAGTGGAGACATGTGTAAGGTACTCTAGCAGCATATGGTGGGGAAAGATTCCATATTTTCCAAGGGTACTAGAAAGGGCTTCATTGCAGAGGGGACGCTGGCATAAGTACTAGCAGGATAAGTGGAATTCACCAAAGGGAGACACGGAGCTCACCGTGTACAATGAAGTCTTGGGTCCTGGTTGTAACACACATCTATCCTCTCAAACCCATCTGGGTGTGGCACACCCAGAAATCCCAGAGCTTCCCATGGAGCCCCATGAATATGTGGACAAACGGAGCTCCATTGTGTGAGCTGAGAACAATTCAGCTAAGAGAAATTGTGATCGTATCAAAAATAACACTATGAAGCACCGTTAAGATGTTCATGTTGGCAGGGGGAAATATATATCAGAGCCTTCTCCTCGATGGCAGTGTGAAGGGTGAGGCTGACAGTTAAGGCGAGGATGCTTGATGTCAGCAGGAATATCTGAAAACTGAACAGTCACTGGTCTTGTCAGCTGCTACCACATCCTAGGGACCAGTGTTAGCGGGCACCAAAGGTTTAATAAAAATACACAGGGGTGGAAACGACTGAGAAAATCTTATCAACCAGCTACACAGTTTCTGCAGTTTGATTAGAGCTGGAGAGGGTCTCTCTGCTCCTGAAACCCCTAATCTGACCTAGGAGGTCATTCCCGTGGCATCCATGGACGGAGAACGGGGCCACCTCACCATGCCAGGCCTCCCTGCCCTCAGGAAAATCCTTAAACACCTGACTATGGTAGTAGAGTTCCCCATATGCTGACCCAAACTACATTTCTAGCCTTTCTCTCATTCCAATCCTGCCTAATCTAGCTGGGCCATTGCACCCACCATTCACCCACATGCTCCACTCTTTTGCTCATCATTGTAAGCTTAATTCCTGGCACATAAATTGTACTGAATAAGTATTTTATAGGATAGATAAGAGGGTGACCAGATACATGCATGGCCCGCCAGGTGAGTGAATTCCTACCACTATGCCGTTCTTTCTGCCTGGAACCCCTACCCAAATCCAGCTTATTTTAGAAAACTGGCTCCTAAAATTTCTCCTCCAGGGTCCCTCCGCCCCCAGCCCACTCCTTTGCACTGTGATTACTTGTTTCTCTTAATTCCTGGTAATGGGTCAGCCATGCTCACTGGGAAAAGAATCACACCTTGATTCCACAGATGGCCCTGCAATGTCTCTTATATTCCTCTTGGTTTTGCAACTGGCTGTTCATGATTTTGTTCTCCAAGTAGCCTACGACTACCACGGGAAGAAAGACCTTATGTGTTGTTCCAAGACAGCCCTGGACCACTGGGCAAGTCCCGGTGGAAACTCACTAGGCGGTGATGTCCTCGTAACAAGCCCTCCTTGGGGAGCCAGGCTGAGCCACAAGAAGCCACTAGCCAGGCAAAGCATAATTGGCCTAACCCTAGCTCTGCCGCTGTGTGACCTTGGCTCACCACTTCTTTCTGGACCTCCAGGACACACTCAGTCTGTCTCTTCTGCAGCCCTTCCTTTGGAGAGCCCCCTACACCAGAGTGCCGGGTGGGGGGCAGGGGGGGGTGGCGTGAGTCACAAAGCACGTCCTCCGAGCCCTAGGGACGGGCAAGTGCCCCAGCTGGCAAGTCAGCACGGTTGCCCTCCTTGTCACAGAGATGGACTCCAGATGGACACGTGACCAAGTCCAGACCAGTCTGGAGGGGTTCACGCTAGAGCTAGCAGGGGCAGCACCTTGCTCACACAAACAGAAGGAAGCCTATGCGGTAGAACAGAATGAGACCACATCTAGGCCTCACAGAAGCAGGTCAAGGGATGGCATGGCCTGATCCCCCAGGTCTAGCCGTGTCTGAAGCCAGTCTACCCCTAGGTTGCCCAGTTCGGAGGGCCTGCTCATTCCCCTTTTACTTAAGATACTTCGAGGTGGCCTCCTAAAATCAAGAGTCCAGGGTCTAAGTGCCCCCCACCCCCATGAGGGGGATGGGAGATGAGCAGGTTGCTCTGCTTCCAGAGGAGTGGGAGGGGGGCAGTTTATGCCCCGATGTGAGAAGCCTCCTAGGGGCTCTCGGAGGCTCCTAGAACCTTGCACCAATCCCAGGAAGGCTCCTGGGTGACCTTCAGCAGCTCTGACCCTCAGTGCTTGAGGACTTCCAGGTGGGCAGCAGAGTGAAGGGGACTGCTGCCTGCCATCCCCTCTCTAGCACAGCCACCAGCACACACGTGCCCCCACCTGTCATCCTCCTTTCCTTCTGCTCTTCTTGCAGCCGCATTATGCAAACGGGCCGGCTGGGCCGTAGTCACAGAGCCCTGGAGACGCCCTTCTGGAGGGAGTGGGGGAACGTCTCCAGCTTACCTTCCGCAAAGTGCTTCTGCGGCGGAACCACTCCCCAGGGCCAGGCACCATCTGTTGTTAGAAATCCCCTTTGCTAATTATTAAACTTCTCTGAACGGAAATGAATCACTGAGCCAGGCAGGAGGGGGCTTGGGGAGGCGCTGGCAATTTACTTAGCGGCAGTAATCATCCCAGCCCGGCCACACGCGGAGGCTCCTGATCCATCTTTGGCGTGGGCTACGCCACGTGCCCGGCATCCCAACGAGGCCATCATATCTGAAGGAGAATCCACAGGCTCTGGGAACTGCCTGTCAGGACTTCAGTGGGCTGGAGCCACCCTGGAGCCCCCGAGGACCCCACTCCGCCTAGGCCCCAAGAGCCAGCCAAGGCTGGAAGTGGACAGATCCTGTTGGAATGGCCCAGTCTGTCCCGACTTTGGCATCTTGGAGGTAAAGTAACAGGCCCATCGCACCCCCACCAGCTCCGGGATGAGAAAGTGCACTGAGGATGAGGTCTCCCCTAATGACACTGCAGGGAGGATGGGAGGGGTGGGAGCAGGCTCTTGAGAAATGGGAGGTGGGTCCCATCCTAACGAAAGCCCCACCACCTTCAAGGCTGCCACCGTTATTCCCCCTGTCCCCCAGGGAGGCTGGGCCACGTTACATTCAGGGAGCAAGATGAGTGTAGGGTACTGGGAAAGAAAATCCCTGTACCTTGAGCACTTGCTATGGTCCCAAGCACTTTGCTGTGTCCGGGGTGAAGTTTTCTCATGGAATCTGCCCAACAGCCACGCAGGACAGGCATTATTGCTTCCAATTTACAGACTAGGAAGCTGAGGCTCAGAGAGAAAAATGCCTTGCCCAGGTCCTTCAGCTAGCTGGAATAGAGGCAGGTCCCAGTTCCATGTGACCCTTTTCTCTCGACTACACTGGGGGCTTAAGGATGGGCTGGAACGTGTGTCCAAGAGAGGATTTGCTGACGCTGAGGGAAACCACATGGGTGTCTGGCCTTCCCAGCCAGGCAGCTGGGTCTCCACCATCATCACCATCAACTCTGAGCATGTCCCAGTTGCCCATTGGCCCTGGGAGTGCCAAGTCCCCTGGGAAGAAAGTCAGGTATCAGCAACCCCTGCCAGTCTGGTATCTGCCCCAGGACAACAGGAGGAAGGGACCTCTCCAGACAGTCACCTCATACATTCACCCTCCCTTGTTTGGACGTCACAGAGGCTCCCAGGGCCTGGCATGGCCTGTCCCCTGCCCTCTTCCCCAGAGTCATCTCTCCACCCCTCCTCCTGGCTTTAGCAGTGCTGGCTTTCTCTTGGGTCTGGGGACATGCTCGCCATGTCTGCACACCAAGCCTTTGCTTGAGCTGTTCCTTCTACCAAGAACACCCTTCTCACACTCTGCCTGGCTGGCTCTGCCTCCTTCTTTGGGTGTCAGCTTAGACATCACTTCTGTAGGGGCCAACCCTCCCAAAGTGGAGGGTTGAGGTGTGACAAATGTCTGTGGATGATGCAGCAGATGTTCATGAGGCTGCCTGCCACGTCCTCTCCGGGCTCAGCTGATTTCAGCACAGCTGTCGTGGATAGTTCCCTGTTCACGGCTCACTTCAAGCACAGGCCATGGCGTCTCTACTTTCTTGAATTTTGGGACGGTCGCTCAGCCCCCAGGAGCAACCAGGAAGTGTGGGGAGAAATAAAGCAATGGGTGTTGGGACTTGCAGATACGAGCCAGCTGCCCTGTCCTCCAGCGAGGATACCTCTAGGTGTGTTCTATGTCGTTCTCCAGACCGTCGTGGGATTGAGCTCCGACTGCCCACAGCGAAAGCCAGCTCAGGATGTCACTGGCTTCGCCCCTTCCCTGTCTCACTTGCTCCACCCCTTCCCTCCTGCTTCCTCCCAAATCAACGACCTGCGCTCAACTCTTCACCTTAGGTTCTGTTTCAGGACAGGTGACCACAGAAAACTATTTTTTTCTTTAATTGTTATGTATATACATTAAAATATGTTAACATATGTATATTTCAAATATAAATAGTACACATAATAGCCCAAAAGTGGAAATAACCCAAATGTCCATTCCTGATAAATGGATAAACAAGGTAGTATAAACATAGGTGGAATATTATTCAGCCTTCCAAAGGAATGCAATTCTGATACATGCTACAACGTGGAATTAACCTATAAGATATGCTAAGTGAAATAAGCAAGACATGAAAAGATAAAACTCTTATTATTCCACCTACACGAGGTACCTGGAATAGGCACATTCATAGAGACAGAAAGTAGAACACAGGCCAGCAGGGGCTGGGCAGAGCGGTAACGGGAATTATTATTTAATGGGTTCCGAGTTTCTGTTTGGGATGATGAAAAAGCTGTGGAAATGGGGAGTGATGACAGTGGCATGACACTGTGAGCGTACCTAATGCCACTGAATCGTACACTTAATAACGGTTAAAATGGTCAATTTTATGTTATGTATATTTTACCACAATAAAACACTTAAAGCATTTTTAAAATATATAAATAGCACATTAAGACTCACGATTTCACAGATAATAGTGGTTAGGACAAGGCTAAGAAAACCAGTAAGCCTATTTAAAGTTCATTTAAAGAAAAACAATGAGAAGTAAACAATAGCACAATCGGCATGCTGACACGGCAAGAACTGTGCAGGTGGAATTGAAAGGATCCCGGTGGGGGAAGCCCTGCCCCAGAAACGAAACTCCTGCCGCTGCGTGCGCCTCGGGCACCCCCCACCTTCTCCTTTCTATACCACTCGTTACACCTGTAAACACTCACTTCCTCGCTGCTTCCCCACTTGGCCCACGGGTCACATGAGAGCAGTGGTCCGTCTGCCCCGTTCCTTTCTGTACTCGGCAGGTAGCAGGTGGGAAGTGCTCAATACATACATGCTCAACTGGATGAAATGGAATTAGAAGTTAGCAGGAAGGTCACCTGGAAGAGGGGAGTCTCCAAAAGTGAGCAAGATTTCCTCTGGCAGCAAAGAGGCCGAAGAGCATCTCAAGCAGGGCCCTGAGGAGGGAAGTCCGTGGTGTGTTCCGGGAGCTGCAAGTTGGCCTGGGAGGCTGGGTGTGGAGGGTAGTCACAGAGAAAGCTGCGAGTGAGAGGAGCCCTCAGATGCTCACCTGCAGCATTTGGGTGAGTCCTTGCAAGCAGGGAGGGCTCTCTGCCCCCTCCCTTTAGACAGGGTCTTAAGTCTTAGCTACGTCCCCCGCCCCAGGACAGGAGGTCCTGCCTAGGGATGGTCTTCAGGTCATCTCTGACACCTCATGTTGTACGCAACTTATTCTAACAATGTGCGTTTTTCCAGGGAAAGGGTCCACAGTTTTCATCAGGACCGAAAGGACTTTGCAGTCCCTCAAAGAGTAAGACGTGCCTAGCTCTGAGGAAAAAACCACTTGGGCAGGGTCCCACTCAAAGTGCCCTGTCCCCTGGGCCCTGGACCTTGGCGGGCGATGGTGCAGGGCCCACCCAGCAAGCTCAGCCACTACCCAGCCTCACAACCTCCTGCCCTGAGGATTGGGACGCAGGAGGTATGAACTCAGCTTTATCTCAAGGTAGGCTGCTGGTTGAAGGGACGCTAGGTACTGATCCTGGCCCTTCCCCATTGTCCTTGGCTCTCCCAGTTCCTCTGTCCTTCCTGAGACTCTGAGTCATCACCTGGGGCTGAGCCCAAATAGCCTTTCACCCACTTCCTCTCCACAGCAGCCCAGTCCCAAAGCCCCAGGACACTCAGGTGACCTCCCTGTGACCCCCACTGCAGGGGTCAGCGTGGGCTGACCAATCCCCTCCCTGGTCACCCACACATCTGAACCGCATCCCAGAAGGGCCTCTGGCCACAGGACAGATGAGCATCACTCATCTATGTCCAGACCCCAGCATCTGGCATGGAATGGCCAAGCAGGGGCTAAAGAGCCCAAGAGTGTGTGACCAGCAGCACTCGTGGGCAGTGCTCACTTTGGTCTCTCCCTCCAAAGGCTGGCTGTGGGTCCCCTCCATCCCCCTCAGGAAGCCAGGCCACATGTGGAGTCAATTCCCACACGGGCCATTTGCCAGCTCTGTGCAAATTGCTTCCTCAGGAAGCCTCCATTTCTTTAGCTCTGAAACGGGGTTAATAATCCTTTCCTCACTGAGTCCTTATATGGTGACAAATAAAATCATGCCTGCTGCTCCCAAACCAGGTTGGAGCATCTTAAAAATTTGAGACCCTTCTATCTCCCTCTTGGAAATATGTAAAATTCATTATTATACTATAGGTTCTGAAAAGTTCTGCATAAAAGAAACCCAGAGCTGGACCATGAAACCTTCTGATCCGAGAGCATCCCCACCGTCTGTGCACAGCTGGCTGAGAAGCCGAGCTGTTTGTACGTAAAAACAGTTCAGGGCCTGGCGGGCAATAGATGCACAATTAACAGGCTCTGTCTTCCCCAAAACACTTCCTCCTTTAAGAGCCAGATATGTAGAAAATGTAGAAAATTAAGGTAATAAAGCCATCCCCTGTGAAGCTTCCTGTGACAGCTCTGAAGGCTCTGTTCAAGGAGGGGCTGCAGAGACGGAGGGCCCAAGGCACAGCTTCCTGGGACCAGCTGCTGATGCCGAGGAGGCCACCCTGCGCTGCTGAAGGGGGCGGGTGAATCCTGCCAGATTTGAATGTTTCCTAATTCCCCTGAGGGTTTCTCTCCTGACAGCCAAGACCCACCCACCCATTAGCAGGACTTGGTGGCCAGAGCAGTGAGAAGAGGAAATCAGCGAAAAGGAAACAAGCCAATAAACAGAGTCCACCCACCGCCAGAGCCCCCAGAGCCCCAGGTAGAGCCACGTCTGGGGGCGGGCCCTGCAGGGCAGGACCTCCCCTGCGTGGCCACAGGCACCCAATGGGGCTGTTCTCACAGCTCCCAGGCCCCTCTCTGCACACACACACACCCCCATCGTGTCTGCTGATGATGGCAGCGTTCCCTACTACAGCATAAACGAATGCATTATGTCTTTGTTATGCTAATGTCATAGCACGACGCAATTTAAATAGCACTTCCAGAAAAATTAAGTATGTTCATTGACACAGTGAAATGTTTTCACCCTCGATGTAACCTTCACAGATTCTGTACAAAATCCATCAGTCAGTGAGCTATTCATTTGCGAATGCTTAGCAATTATTATGCTAATGCATCACAATGCATTACAGCAAATTCTCTGTAAGTGGCAGGAAGTGCAGCTGCCTGGCACACACCACACCCACATCATGGGGCACCTATCGATGCACCAAGCCATCACTGCAACTTGAGTCCAACCACATTTCAAGCCCTGCCTTCAAGGAGCAGACTTCCTGAGGCTCATGTACTCAGCTAGAAAGCAAACATCAACACATCTTAGGTCTCTCAGTGGGAGGGTGTATCAGTTAGACATGGCTGCATAACAAAATACCCCAAAACTCAGTGGCTTAAAGCAATAAGCATTTTCTATTGCTCAGGAGTCTACAGATACACTAGGTGGATCTACTGACTTGGGTCAACAAGGCAGACCTAGGCTGGACTCACCAGTTTATCTGTGATCTGTGGGGACTAACTGGTCTAGGATAGCCTCATTTATAATTGATAGTTGGCTGGCTATCAACTAGGACAGTGAGGGTGGCTTGGCCACTCATCTCTCTTCATCCAATGGGCATACCAGCCTTGTTCACTGTGACGGTGGCAGGATTCCAAGACAGAGTAAAAACATGCGAGGAACTTGACGTCTAGGCTTAGAATTAACACAATGTCCCTTCTATCACATTCTATTGGCTTAAGTCAGTCACATGGTCAGCCAGATTTGAGAGGTGGAGAAAGAGACACCATCTGTTGGTGGGAAATTTGTCACATTGCGCAGACAGTGGATACAGGGAGGAATGAAGAATCACAGCCATTTGCTCTCAGCCTACTACAGAGATGCCTGAACTACACGTGCGGAAGACTAAGAGAAGCAGGCGCTGACCATGCTCAGTCGCCACCTTGCGATGTTGGAGCAGTACAGTCCGGGTCAGGGATGGATGACTTGCTACTAGTTATGGTGACTTCTATAAACTACATTGCTCCTCTAAGTGTGATATCCTCCAATTTAATGGACCGTCTGCTGAGACAGAAGAGGATTCCAGATCCACCAGCCCCGCTACAACATGTGCTCTGGCTGCGGGGTTGGCCTGCAAGGAACCATTCACACTCCTTTGGTGGGACCAATGGCCTAGACTAGGGAACCAACAGGCTGGAATTAGGCCTTCTCTATGGCTGGGGATTGGTGTCCAGTTCTGGTCCACCCAGAGCTCAAAGGCTGGCTTTGGCCCCCAGCGCCACCCACTGAGCAGTCAGACCTGGAAGGCTGGTGCAGGAATGCTCTGAACGTGTGTGGCTGCCCCGTTCACAGCCTCTGCTGCTTGCAGGCCATGTTTTGTATCACAGCCCCTTGGACACAGATGGTCGGATGAGGGGGCAAGCACTTGACCCAAAGACAAACAACCTATGGCCTGGCTCATAAAGCAGCATCGATCCAATCAGAGCTCTTCCCTTGGGAATCCGAACTGAGAAACATGGAAAAGGCTTGCTGGTCAGTGGTTGCAGGAGCCGCGGCTGAACCATCCTGAGGTGCCATGAGGTCAGAGAGGGCACGATGGCCACTGCAGAGGACGTAGAGGGAGGGGGGACGAGGCTGGCTCAAGTTTCACAGAGCTGAAACCATATTGGCCCTGAGATGGGGGAGGGGAAGGGGGGGAGAGAGGGAGGGAGAGAGGGTGGGAGGGAGAGACACTACTCTCCGGAGCCCCCGGATTCCAGAAGGCTTTCCAGTTGCAGTTCCAATCCCTGTGCCTCTTGAGAGTAAGCCCTCTCGAGTGGCAACTTAACAAACCCGACGACGATACTCCACGCGCTCACGTGTTCTGCGTGTTGTTGCCAGCTTTCTAGTAGAGCTCGCCTGCAGAGTCAGGCTTTACTGCGGCAGAACCAGCGGAACCAAACCATGGCCCCCCAACCTGTTCTCCACACAGTGGTCAGAGGGATATTTTTAAAACACACATCTGATCAGGCCATAAAGCTGCCTAAAGCCCTTGGATGCTTCCCACTGCTCTTCAGATAAACCCCAAATCCTGCCAAAGCCCAGGGAGCTTTGTGTGGTCTGGCCTCTGCCCGGCCCTCCGGTCACGCCCCACCCCCCACGCTGCCCCTGGCCTGCCAGCAGCTCTGTTGCACGCGGGCACCCAGCCCTGGTGGCGTAAAGGTACCACGCTGCTCCCTACTCAGGTCTTTGCCTCGGCTGCTTCCTCTGCCTGGGGCACTCTCCCTCCTCCTTCTGTGGTGCCAACTGCCTCCCTGCCTATCGGGATTCCAGTGTGTGTGGTCTGGACACTGGACATGCCTGGATGGCCTCACACCCGAACCCTTCCCACCCAGCCTCAGGGACAGCCTCACCCAGATCGGCAGGTGCCTGGGTTACTGCAAGCCTGGTGGTCAGCCCTGCCCACTCCCAGAGTCCTGCAAGGTCTGGCTTCCCTCAGTGGGATCTTCCCCCCAAGAGAGCGTAACCATAGCAACAAAGAAGAGGGGTCAGTTTAGGCTCCACAGTGGCAGAGAACCCCTTCCTGGGGACGATGATGGAGTATGTCCACTCAGCAGATGAAGAACCACAAAATCCCAGCCAGGGGAAACCACGGAAGGACTTTCCCTCTTTACAGATGAGGAAACGAAAGCTCCCGCCATCCGTCCATCCCACCTCCCCCTTCCTGGCCCATTGGCTTGGCAAGAGAACAAGGAGCTGGTGGCCATAGCCAAAGACAATGACGACCATAGCTGAAATTTACTGAGTGCTGACTAGATGCGAGGTGCTGTGCTAAGGGTCCTACATGGGTATTTCATTTCACCCTTACAACACATTAAACAGATGAGGAAACTGAGGCTCAGGGAGGTTTTTAAGTGTCTCACACTCACTAAATGAGTCCTGTTCCAGAGCTAATGCGTGTTCTGCTGCCCTGAGCGGCCTCAGTCAACTCTGGTTTTCCGGGACTTCTCCGTGGAAGCAAGTGGCTGGACTGTGGATGAGCAGAGAGGGGCCTGCAGGTGCTCACCTGCCCTCGCCAGGGTTGAGCGGGGCCCCGGGAGGGAGAGTGGGTCTCGCATCACCATGCCCCCCTGGCTGGCTGCCTAGTGACCAGGGAGGTGGGACGGCGAGGCAGCCAGCCAAGGTCAGGAGTGATGGAGGGACAGGGAACAGGAACCACCATGTGAGCTCTATTCAGACGACAGCCACACAATGCGGTGGGGACCATTGCTCCCATTTCACAGTTGAGAAAAATGAGTATTGGAGAGACGAGTTTGCCCAACAGCACACAGCTTGTAAGTGGCCAAGCCAGGGCGTGCAGCCAGGCCTGCGAGGGGCCTGCTTGCCGCCTGGTCCGTTATACTTCCCAGAATGCAGCCAGATACTCCTCCAGGAGGGCTGGGGGTGGGAGGCGAGCCTGCCTCGTCCTTCCTCCTTCCCGGGAGGGTAGACGGGCTGCCTGTGGCATTCGAGTGGTAAATGGTTTTGAGCACCTGCTACATGCCAGGCCCTGTTCTAGGCGCTGAGAATATGCTGTTGAACAAGGTCCCTCCTGGAGCCTGGAGTTTAGCTGAGGGAGTCGGACTGTAACCGAATAAAGGCAGAATGCGGCGTCAGGTAGCAAAGGCTGCCCCGCCGAGCTGCAAGGGAGCAGCCTGCCGTGCCGAGTCGCTCTGGGAGTAGACTGCAAAGGACCGTGAGCAAACAAGCAAAAGCAGAGCGTGAAGGAGGCGCTGCAGGTGGGAAGGAGCCCTCTCCAGGGCCCTGACCCTGCTCCCGAGTCCTCCCCACTCCCTCCAGCTCCTGAATCCCACTCTTAATGAAGCCACCACCTCAACGCGCTCAGCAAGACAGGTCCGCGCATCCCAAACAGCGTGTCTCCTACACACGCTCGGGGAACGTGCCAGTTGTCTCAGCTGAACCGGGTGGGGCAGGAGGAGTGGGTGGGCGGTGCTGGGGAGAGGGGAGCTCCTGGGACAAGATGCAGATGCTCAGGGCACCAGGCCAGCAGCCGGGAGCACCGTGGCTATGGTCCTCAGGCTGAGGTCTCACGTGTGGCTATGGCTCCCATAGCTTCCAGAGGTGGTGGCCTGGCTCGGGCCACCATCCAGAGGGGTGAGGAGGATACGAGTTCTTGAAAAAGACCACTTGGTCCACAGCTGAAAGCCTCGGGTCCTTGCTGCTCGGTGCGGTGTGTGGCCTGCAGCAACTGCACCAGTGGGGGCTTGCTGGGAATGCAGAGTCTCGGGCCCGAAAGAGTCAGATGTATGCATGGACGATTCATGGATTCAAACTGAGAACTGGCTTAGATCACTTATTTCAGGGAAACATCTCACGGATCTGCAGGGAAGCAGGCAGTGCCCACCCCCAGGCCAGGCCCAGCCTCCTAAGAGACAGCCACTGACCTCCCTAGAAGGTCACTGGTCAGGGAGGCTGCAGGGGCAGCCCTGGGAGGAGGTCTTTAAGCAGTGAGGAGGGAGTGGGGAGAAAAGATGGGGGAGTCAGGAACAGAGCTCAGCCCCGGGAGAGGGAAGCGGGTGAGCAGGAAGTGAGGAGGTGGGGAAGGGGGGCTGCTGCCAGCCGGGCTGAAGGCTGTTGGCCAACAAGTAGGGCAAGGAGCCGACAGCAGCTCTCAGAGGGCCGCTGACACCTCCCCAGAGCTCCGTCATCTCCACGGACAATTAAAACCTGGCTGTCTCGAGTGAGCCCTGGCAGCCCAGCCCACCTGCTGCTGCAGCAACTCTGGCTCCAGCCCTCTCCCAGCCGCACACGCCCGCTTGCTAACGCCGTATACAACCGCGCATTCCCTGCAATACTTATGCCACACATCGGTGTGCAACCATGCATGTGCACACCCGAGCAGTGTGCGTGTTCTCCCCCACACATCCTCCAAGGGCTGCCTGTGCTCTCGGGATGTCTGCCTCTCTTGGACATGGTGCACACACAAACACACAAGCACACCCTTCCCCGCACATCAGGCATACACACGCTGAAACATGTACACAGGAGCTCATACGCACACACACTCTGGGATGTATGCACCCACATACCCACATCTACTCTGCCTGGCACACACGCTCCCACATGCATGGGACGCCCGCATGCACATGTGACACACACGCCACACACATGCTCACCCCTCCCGACACTGGGGGTAGGGGGTGTAATTCCAGGGAACGCTCACTGAGAGCTCCTGTGTGCCAGGCACTGTCCTAGGCACCCTCCAGGTCTTTACTCCTCCCTGCACCCCTCGGAGGTAGAGGCCATGATCATTCTCATGTCACAGATATGGAGGCACAGAGAGGTCAAGGCATTTGCTCAAGGTCACGAAGCTAATGAGCAGCAGAGCTGGGCCTCGAATCCCAGCTCTTGACCACTATTCCACACCGCTTCATCCCATGACGCTCACGGCCAGGAGCCTTCAAAACTGAGGTCCTCCCTGAGCCCCCAGTTTAAATTAGGTTCCTGTGATATATGGTCCTGGAGCCCCTCTGGGCTTTTCCTTGATGTTAATTACCACAGTTAATGACATATTTATGGGACTTTTAATTTTTACTCATTCATTCTACAAATGCGTATTGGGCATCCACGAGGAGCCAGGCCCTGTCCTGGGTGCTGAGGCCTGTGCTAGTCTCTGTCTCTCCCACTGCTGTCCCCCGTGGGGCAGGGATTCCGTCCACATTGCCCAGCAGGAAGCCTTTGACACAGAGCTGCACTCAATAAGCATCCGAAGGGCCAATTAATGACTGCACGAATGACACGGACTGCGCGGCAACAACACACTCCTGCATCTGCACACACGTGCACCCGGGTGAAGAGCCCTGGGTTCCAAGCTTCACACACTTGTGATGCCACACTCAGCTTAAGCACCCACGTGTCACAACTCACCCCCACATCTTCACACAGGCACTGTCACACATGCACACACACATGCTCACACGCAATTCATATCTAGACATAACTGCACACCTACACACCTGCACACTTGCTCTAATGGTCACACCACATTCACATGTGCACACCTGCCCATCCACACACACACACACACACACACACACAATCTCTCCCACCATGTTCACACCCACCCACTCCCACCCTGGTGGGGGCAGGGGTGTGAGTCAGGAGCTCCAACCAGAGCCAGGGGCCACGTAAGGAGGAAAGCTGCCACTCAGCACACCTGGCCCCAGAAAGTGACCCTCTCAGGCAGCCAGGGATCCTGCCCCAAATCCCCAAATGGCAACTTCCTGTTTGGACGTATGAGCCCTGGGAACCATGAAGACTGTGTCAGGGTGGACAGTGAGGTGCTCTGGGGGTATCAAATGCCTCTGGGTCTAGCAGGGAAAGGTGGGGTGTCAGACAGAAGAGTAGGGGGTGGCTACAAACCCTTGGGGCTTGGCAGCCAGGGAGAAGGGAGAGGAAGGTAGTGAATTACTGCTGGGGACTGTCCCAACCCTTCTCTTCCATGGCCCTTCCTCTGGCCAGGATCATCTGGCCATGTGGGCTGTGCGGAGCCCAGGCCAGGAGGGTCACGGTGAGCAAGGGCAAGGCTGGGGTCAGGCAGGACATCCTGGACCTCAGGAACATCGCAGGCAGGGCCTGGCACATGGAGAATGGGCAGCTGAGGGGGACGTGGGACCAGGTTTAACCAGATGGAGAAAGGTCCCAGCCCAAGCTGGGTGGCATGAAGCCCGGGCAGGGATCAGCACGTGGTTATAGGCTCCATGCAGAAAGATCACGTTGGGTGCCGACACCCACGGGATTGTCCCCATGGTGGGTGTCCAGGAGTGTTGGGTGGTGGGGTAGCCCCTAGTTCTGGAGCCCATGGGGCAGGCCAGAGGGGACAAAAAGGAGAGGCTTGGCGAGGAACAAACATGAGACCCTGGGTAGCAGTGTGCAGGCCCTTTCTCTTTAGAGTCAGGAGGTGCTTGCCCTGCCTTGCCCCTGCCAGCTCCAAAGCAGAGCAGGTGGTCCCGCCTATCCCTAATAAATCTGGTGTTTCCCTGTGGCTGGAGCACCCTCCCCACCAGCCCTCATGTCCGACTACCTCCCGGTGCTGCCAGCACCTGGGGACACGGGCCTCAAGGCATGATCTTCATGGAGCCTGCCTTGACGTCTGGAACCAGGCAGCCAGAGCAGACAGTGTGAATTTCATGCCCACAAGCACTGCACAGGATCCCACACACCGAAATGCAAGGGCAGACGTGGGCACACACTCGGGCACACGTGCTTCGGTGCCTTGTCCCTGCTGGGCAAAAGGCGGTCCATCACTGTGGTGCCCTGGGTGGGTTTTAGGTGTGGCAGGGGGGTGACTTTTCCCACTGGGGCACTGAGGGGCAGAGGAAAGGCCTTAGATCCTGGCCTTCCTTCCACACAGCAACTGCTAAGTGGCAGAGGTGGCTTTTCAGAGGTCATGCCCTAAGCTCCCTGCTGCTGTCATTAACCCTCAGAGGCACCCAAGCTTCCTGCCACCTCCCAGACCTCCTGCCACGAAGCCGTGTATGGGGCCCCTCCCCCCACTGTGCTGTGTCACACTGAGGCCCTTCTCTGTCTGACATCCCACAAAGTAGGATCCAGCAATGAAGGGTGGGTGTCTCCGCCCAGCTGATTTCCCGTCCCCTCCTCACAGTGGCCTTTGTAAAGAGTGTGGGGGCAGGAATGGTGGAGAGACGATGAAGTCTCCCTGGACCACAGCTCCCCCCAGCCATTCCGCACTCAGTCCAAGAGAAAGGGATGCCCCCTCAGCCTAGAGGAGCCCTCACCCTTTCCCAGGGGCCCAGACTCACTGTTTCTTTCTCTCAGAGCTCCAGGGAGAATCCAAGGAACTGGTTGCCCAAGACAGTCACTGGAGAAAGCTGCTGTTTCCTAGTTCTGAGGCTCCAGTAGAGTACAGAATACCATGTTTCTTTAACAGCCATCCAACAATCCACCCATCAACTCACCCACCAGTCCATCCATCCATCCACCCATCCACCCACTCACTTACCCACCAGTCCATCCATCAGTCTGTCTGTCCATCCATCCATCCATCAGTCCATCCATCCACCCACCCACTCACCCACAAGTCCATCCATTGGTCTGTCTGTCTATCCATCCATCCATCCATCCATCTGTCCATCCACCCACTCACCCATCAGTCCATCCATCAGTCTGTCCATCCATCCATCTATCCATCAGTCCATCCATCCATCCACCCACTCACCCACCAGTCCACCCATTGGTCTGTCCATCCATCCATCCATCCATCCATCCATCCATCCATCTACTCACTCACCCACCAGTCCATCCATCCATCCATCAATTCAAATAATGTGCTCTGAGTTCATGCTGTGTCAGGCCCTGGGGCTCTAGGGACAAAGAAGAAGAACAGAAACAGTCCCTGCCCTCGAGGAGCTCTCAGCCTGGTCTGAGAGGAGATGAGCAGACACACAAATGACAAGACAATGTGATAAGTGCAGTTACCAGGCTATGAACAAAGAGCTGTGGAAGCACACGGGCCAAAGGCTGGAGGAGCTGGAGAGAGCTTGGCAGAGGAGGTGACATTTAAGTGGAGTCTTAAAGAATGAGTGGCAGTCTTCCAGCCAGAGACATTGGGGAGAGCTCATTCTGACATACCTTAGAGGTGTCTTGTGACAGTTTTAGCTCCACAACTAATAACTTTGGGGTTCAAATTAAATCCTCTCCAGCGATTGAGCTCAAATCTGATGCAGTCATGTTACACCTTGATCTAGGAATTGGAGCCTCACGGAAAATAGGCACCCTGCCCTCCCAAGGATACAACCTCCCCCTAGAAATCCCAGCACATTCATTCAGGGTGCTATGCTGCAGCTCTGGCTGGTTGGGCACTCCCTTTCCCCTCTTACAGATGTTCTGATCAAGGTTGAACTATCAAGAGCAGAGCCCAAAGCAATGGATGTACCATGTCCAAAGTCAAGCCGGGGGTTGAGGAGGCAGAGTTCAAGGCCACAGCTCTCAGTCCATCAGATGGGTGGCACTGTGGTTCAACTCCATGTCTGCCCAACAGAGCTTCCCCTGGCAGCAGACCCTGAGAGCAGGATTTGAGTTCAAGTAGTTTACTCGGGAGTTGCTCCAGGAGGCATTGGGGAAGGAGGAAAGGGAAGGAGGCCGAAGGGTGTGTTGCCAAGCAGATTATCACCAAGGGCACCTTGGTCTCAAACCCACAGAGTTGGGGGTACTGGGACACATATAGATACACCCCAGGATTATCCTGCCAGAGGAGCATAGAAGCTGGGGTGTAAACCTCCAATTACCATCTGTTATTGGCGGACGGCAGCTTGTAAGGGTCCGCCAGCACCTCCAGCCTGGAGAAAGTTCCTACAGAGGCTCAGGTGCTTGCAGCAAAGCCCCGCCGGCACAGCTGGAACAGTGAGTGCACAGGGCTGCGGGCGCTGCCTCTGATGGCAGCAGGGAGGGCGTGGCCGTGAGGGACATGCTATCTCCTGGGACGGGGGAGTCTTGAGTTTGAGGCTCACCTCTGAACAGTGATCAGGGACAACCCAAGCAGATACAGGACACTGAATGACAAGTGCCTGCCCTAACAGAACTCAGGCATGGTACGAAAGGCACCAGCACGGAGGGTCCAAGAGCTTTAATGCAAATGAAAACCCAAGCCTGGACCCCATCCTTCCAGAATCCTAGCTCCGCCTGGCCTCACGGCATCACTGGATCACTGGGAAGCCCTCGAAGATGGGGACCGTGGCAGTAGGAGCAATGCTGTGGTTGGCAGAGTTGCCATCCCACCTATGAGACCGCAGGAAGGAGCACCCAAGCCTGCCCAGAGACCCAGATGGCAGGGTGGGAGGAAGCCGTGGCTGTCGGCCAGACGGGCAGCAACCGGAGCACCCCTTCCGTGGGAGGATTTCAGATGTACCCAGAGTTCCTGAGAGTGAGAGTAACTTTACTCCTGAGTGTTGCAAAGTGAAACTCGACAAAGTGCCGAGTCACAGAAAACGCCAAGATTCTTCACACATAGAATAATGAGGCAATAAAACTCAACTATAAAGTTAAATAATTTACCATAAATATCTAAAGCTCTCAAATTATTCTCTGCATTAACTGCCTATGTTTAAAATGATCTTTGCATTCACTATGTCACAGATGGCAAAAGCAGACAAGAGAGTCCTTGACAACTCTAACTGCAATTAGCCCTTCCCAGCTGCGGTGATTTAAAGGCCTTTTCAGTTAAGCTGAATGAAACACCCGCGCTTTATAAATAAAGGCTTTACCAGGGCTGACAATGAAGTATTTGAAACGTACAGGCCTGAGCTGGTGGGGAGGGGGCGGCGGGGAGAGGACTGTCACTACATCCCAAAACGGAGCCTTACACACCCCTCAACCCACCTCCCCCCCAGCCCCACTCACGTGATGCTCAGACACACACCCCCGTCCACAAACGCAGGCCCACGCCCTCGTCCCCTCCCCACAGACACGCCCTCACCCCCTCCAAGTTCCTGCACACATCTTCGCAGTCCTACCGCCAAGCACATGCGCCCTCTCCCTGCACACACACGCACAGGTGTCTCCTGCACACACCCCCATGCACACGTGTCCTCCATGCCTTCCCCTCTTTGTGCAAACACACACACACACACACACGCACACGCACACATGCACTGAGGCGGTTGTGTATCTCCGAGAAAGGTGCCCAGGTTCAGAAGCAATTTTTCAGCGAGTAAAGGCCAAATGAGGTCGGTTGTCTCGGGCAGAGACCTGAGTGCCAGCCTTTGTGGCCAGGCCCAGGAGTCCTCTGCTGCGGCTGGCAGAGGAGGAGGAGTTCTCTCCGTGCTGGGGAGGAGCTGCCCTTCAGCAACACACGAGCACCTTGGAGACGAGAGTTAGGAGGCAGCTGCGGCAGCGCACAAAGGAGGTCAAGGTTACCCTGATTGCCGCCGAGCACTCCTCCCCGGGGCCTGGTTGGTTAATTGCTTGGAGTCTGGTGTGGCAGAGGGAGCTGTCGGCAAAATGGCCCCCCTGAATCACATGCTCAGATCTTTGGGACCCTCCTGGGAGTCCCAGGCTGGGCCCCACTGCTTCCCCGCCCAGCCTCGCCCACGGCACAGTGGACGCAGGCCAGGTCTCAGCTGGCTCAGAAAAGCTGGGGCCCACAGCATCCACTTCCTGCATGTCCTGCGGACACCAGGACTTGTCCCAACCACGGTCTCAGCCTGAATAGCCCTAAGTCACAGCCTCTCCCCCCCTGGCACCCATAGCACAGTAACCACACCCCCATTTTCCTGAGCAGTTACTCACTCCTGGCACCGTGCTAAGCTCCTCCCAGACATTATGCCTCTTGTGCCCACTAAAATCCTATGAAGCAGATACTATTATTCTCATGCTCAGTTCTCAGATAGGGTTGCTGAAGCACAGGGAGGCTGAGTAACTTGTCGAAGGGAGAAAGGTCGGGGTCCCAAGCCAGGCGGTGCAGCTTCAGAGTGCACAGCCTCAGCCACTGCGCTGTACAGGGCTCTCCTACTTCGTGCCCGAGAAGCAGCCCTGTCCTGACCACAGCCCTCCCCAAACCCAGCCCTGCCTGGCTGAGCCCCGAGCCCCTGCCCAGTCCTCCCAGCCATCTCCCTTAGGCTTGGGATCCCATTTCTGAAATATGAGCCAGCCCCGACGGTCACGACGTCCCATCCCCCTGACTGTGCACCCCCTGCGCACATCCTGCTGTATCCGCTGGGCTAGGCTTTCCCTGCACAGACACATCTACCACCCCTGGGCCGCCATCTGGGTCCCCCATCACGAGATCCCGCTTCCCTTCCAGCTTGGAAGGGCCAGTACCCTTGCAGCGGGGCCAGCAATGTTCCCTGGGGCCAGGAGCGCTCCAGGAGGAGCTGGCTCCAGACACTCTCTGAGGCTGTTGGGAGGACCAGCCAGAAGTTCCGGAGAAGCATCTGGACTCCTGAAGAGCTCCACCCCAGACAAGCTCTCGTTAATTTGCTGTTTATAATATCTCAGTTCCAGGGAGCTGCCTGGGCTGGGACCCAACTTGCAAAGGAGGAAAACAAAACTCATTCTATCTCTGGTAGCAAATGAAGACATTTACAGGATCTTGAGCTCCAGTAAAGGGATGAGAGGGGGAAGTACGGACACAGTCACAAGGAACTGGTCTGAGGTCTGGAGCAGTTGGGCAGCTGCAAACCACTGAGCCCAGGGCCCTGGGAGTGGTGGCAGCCAGAATTCCAGGGAGTGGGGAGGGTGGCCCTGGGAGGGGATTGCTAGGATCAGATGAGAAGGAAAGTGGCTTCGCTGCAGACCTGAGCCCAAGCCTTGCTATGGCCACGAGCCCCCTGGGAAAAGGCAATGCTTCTGCCCCCACAGCCAGTGTGGGTGTGGAGACCAGGTCCCAGGCCCTGCCCCACCTGTCCATCCTGCCATGTCCCCCACGTGCACCTTCCTTGGTGAGGGACGGAGGCTGTAGATTACCCTGAGCTGCTTGAGGAAAGCACATGGGCCCCAGATCCACATCACCACTTCCTCGCTGTGTGACCTGAGGTGAGACCCTTTACCTCTCTGAGCCTGTCTTCTCATCAGTAAACTAGGAATACTAATCCTCACCTCAGCCAGGATCCAGCGCGCTCATGCCCGGGAGGCACCTAGCACAGTGTGGGGACATTGTACATCGTGCAGGCTTCATAAATGCGCTTCCCTTTACTCTTTCTTCCCCCTTTTCCGGACTCCCCTTCACAGGAGTCCTAGACAATCACAGGTCAGAGCCTGAAGGGGCCACGGGAACATCTTCTTTAACTCCTGCATTTTACAGGCCAGAGAGAGGCAGTGAACAGCGGGTCCATGACAGAGGCTGGACTCACAGCAGGTCCAGCTTCCCCGAGCACCCAGCTGCCCCACAGGCTCACCTGCACGGAGGCTGCTGCCTAGCCTCCTGTCAACAGCCTTCACCTTACAGCTGAGGAGCCAGGCTCTGGCGGGGGAGGCAACATGCCCAGCACTGGCCTCACCACCGGCAACGGAGAGGCCCGAGTGCCAACCTAGGTCTTGCTGGCTCCGCAAGGAGCTCTCCCCGGGGTCCCTGCGGGCTGCAGCCTTGCCTCGGGTTATTCATCTCTCCCGGTGTCTGCTAGGGCTCAGTCAAGCCCCAGGAAACAAAAGGGTGACCATAATAGCCAGAGTCCTCAGCTAGGTGGCAGGGAGGGCCCAGGGCCAGTGGCAGGCTCTGCACAGAGATGCCCTGATTCCGGCACGGTCCGGGAGGCTTGCCTTGGTGTGGCCAGCCCTCAGCTGCTCCCAGCAGGTGAAAGGGCCTGGATGGGGCCTGGGAATCTGGGCAGGCCATGCCTTGTGGGAAAAGGGGCCCGGCGGAGCGGTTCCCAGGAGAAAGCCCAACCCCTGCTCTGTGATGGAGACGGGACCCCTCCATTGTTTGCTTCTCCTTGTGCCCAAGTTTGCTGATATCTATAATAAGGTGGACCCTGGGCACAGAAGTGAACAAGATGCCATCTTCTGCCCTTCCCGAGTTTGAGAAAGGAAGGGAGACTGACTTCGAGGACAAGAGCGCTCTGGGGAGAAAGGGCGTGAGGCTGGCTGTGCAAGAACCAGGCCCCAGGAGTTCAGGGAGAGGCTGGAGAGGGAGGTGTGGGTGGGACGGCAGAGGGTCTCAAATGCCCCCGTCAGGAAATCAGACCTTACCCTGAGAGCAACGGGGAGCCATGGAAGGACTGGAAGCAGGAGAGGCCCACGAGGAAATGTTCACATTACAAAAGTCAAATTCTGGCGGCTGAAAGGCAGAGGGCAGGTTGGGTGGGCCCCTACGAAAGACTGAGTCGTGTGGAGGAAGGTGGTGGTGGCGGGAAGGCAAGGGGGAGGCACACCCAAGTACGCAGAGGTGGAGAGGAGAAGGCGGGTTCCCCATCACTAGCCCCACTTTACAGATGAGAAAGCTGAGGCACAAAGAGGCCAAGTGATTTCCCAAGGCCACAGAGAGAGCCAGGATTGTGGCCGGGCAGTCTGATCCCAGGGCCTGACCTCTTGCCACTAGCTGCCTTGCAGCCCTGGGGTTAAATGCTAAGTCGGTGCTGGACATGTGAGTCCACGGTGTCCCTGGGACATCCAGGTGGGCTAACTGGGAGAACATGGAAGTTCCAGACACATCAGCATGGAAATGGCTGATTAAGCCTTGGGATGGGAGTCGTGGGGGCGAGAGGAGGGAGACGGTCAATGGACCAGCCATTGAGGAAGGGCTGGGAGGGTGACCAAGCAAGCAAATCTAGGGTGCCATTGGCGGAGGGGGCATGGGAGGGCGGAGGGGGCATGGGAAAACACCAGGACCTGGTGCGAGGAGCACTCCAGCTGGGCTCGGCAGGCTGGGCTTGTGACTCTCCACCTCGCCTCTTGTTGGATTTACACACCTGAGCCAATCTCTTAACTCTCTGAGCACTGGTGCCCATCTTCAAGGGGGACACTAGTAATATTCAGTCCATAAGGCACGTGGGAGGATCAAACTCGACAACGTCCAACAGGACCTCCAACAGATACTAACACGCGTCCTCCCAGTATGGTGATGTGAGGTGAGTCTGGGCCAGGTGTGTGCAGATGACAAGCTGGAGACAGACAGGGGCTGTGGCAGGTGATGTGCCCCCAGATTACTCCGCTACAGCTGGAAGCGCTGCTTGGAACAGCCCTTAGTACCTGTTTTGGGGATTATCTCAGCTGAAGAAATGTGCCTCACCCAAGGTCATGCCTCCTTCAGGGCTGGGGGGCACGTATAAAATAACTGATCAACACAGGCGGATAGAGCCTGGCCCTCTTGTCCCGGCAAAACCCAACTCAGAAGGGCCATCAGCTCCAGTGCTCCTCACAGGGTCAGCAGGGGCCTTTGTTGTGACTGTGCTGCGGCCCAGTCTCTCTCTGCTGAGTCCTGTTCCCACCCCTCCCTCCCGCTGGGGTGGATCCCACGCACAGTCCTAACGAACCCGCTGCCCAGAGATCGCCAAGCCCCCACTTGCAATGCCACTAAGACCAAGTGACCCCACCTGCCCATGGGTGGGCGGAGCGGGCCATTATCTAGTTCTCCCAACAGGTGGCTGCGCTGACCTTTCTGAGGATTCTGCAAATCGTTGAGCTGTGTGGTCAACACAAATCACAGTTATCCCCTTTTCCCTTCTCCACTCAGTGACCTGGAGCAAGTCAGCTCACCTCTCTGAGCCTGGGTCCCTCCATCTGTCAACTGGGGATCATAACCCCGACCTCACACAATTGTGTGAAACTAGGAAAGGCCTCTAAAGAGCTTCACGACTGCCTGTGATGCCACACGGGCTCTGCCTTCTATTTGACCATTAAATTTTCTCATTTCTAGTGTCTCAAATAATTTACAAACATCAGGTTTCAAGTTATTTTAAGCTGAGCAACCTTAAGTGAGTTACTTAACCTCTCTGTTCCTCAGTTTTAGTACCTAGGAAGTAGCATCAGTCTCATAGATTGTTGTGAGGATGACTGAGTTAATCCAGGGAACATTCAGAGCAGTGTCTTACACGTGGTGATCCTCCATAAATGTTGGCTGTTACCTTCAGAACACCCCTTTTGTCAGCTGGAACCAAGAACTGAATGCAATACCCCTGGCTGTGGTCTCTTCCACGCAGAACCATGTGGCACCAGCTCCCCTGTGTTAGATCCTTTATTTCTAATTATGCAGCCCGGAATTTTTGGAGAGTGATTCTTTTCATCTGCCACACTGCACTGAGCATCATTCTAAACTTCCTGGCCAAAAAAAAAAAAAAAAAAAAATTAAAAATAAACAAACAAAAAAACACCGTAAACCCTTTCACACATACTTCCATGCTATGTGTTTGCTTCTGGCTCACGCTGGAGCCTGAATGCACATGCACGGCACCACCTTGCTTTCTGCTGCAGTTCTCCTTGTTCGATTTGGTTCAGCCCGGCGGAAGCCCTTCACAAACAGGAGAGCAGAGCGAACTCACCAATGAGACGGACACACGCTGCCGTGACCTTTGCAGGCCGGCGGGGACTGAGTGAGCTGCGGAAGCCCGGAGCTTCACACATGCCCGCCAGAGCGAGGGAGTGGTTTGGGGAAAACCACAGAGCCATCAAGATCCTTGCAAATGTTGCTGCTGTCACCCAGTGTAATTGCAATTTCCCACAATTTGACATTACACATGAATTTAATATGCATACTTGTACCTGCCACACCATCAATAATAATTATTGTCGTTCACGGTGGTCATGTTCAATCCACCGCATCTGCCAAAGGGACAGCCCTTGGGCACTTTTGTTTTTTGTCTTGGGATCCCCCAACCTCTTTCTCCCTGAGCGTCAAATGACTGAGCTTCAGATCCCACGGTTGGGATGGCCAGGGCCCGTGACAATGGCCTCATCCACGGCCCCACCAGATCCCTTCTCGTGGGAATCTGACCTAGGAAATGCTGAGCATGAGCGACCAGCAGTGGAAGCTGAAAGGCCATTAGTTTAGAGAGGGTGGAGCGGCCTTGCAGGCACCCTGTGCAAGTGACAGGCACAAGGTACCGGGAATAGTGTGTGAGCGGAAGCTCCAGGACAGAGGAGAGGGTGAGAAGGAAATGGGCAGGAAAGCAGGGGAAACTGAGTCCTGACTATGGGCATCCTGTCGCTGAGGGCCTCGGGGATGTTTGGACCCCCAAACCAACCTTCAGCTTCCCGAGCCCTGATTCCTGCACACTTTTACTGGGTCCTACACACGTACACTGGCAGGAAACCCTCATGACTGATATAATGAGAGGGCGTCCTGTGCTTGTGAGCTGAGGGCAGAGCCCTGTGGCACTCCGGCCAAAACTCCTCCCCGTGTGGGCAGAACTGTTAATGAGCCAGCACCCTCGGAATGCCATTGCTGGGCCAGTGACTAATTCACCTAAGTGTCCTTCTTGATATCTGCATTTCTTGTGCACCAGGAGAGCTTGAGAGGTTATCCCAACTCCTGGATGAACTCAGGCAGATTGCATGCCCCTGACCTAAAGTT
The DNA here is from genome assembly GCF_041146395.1 of Eulemur rufifrons. Lineage (NCBI taxonomy): Eukaryota > Metazoa > Chordata > Mammalia > Primates > Lemuridae > Eulemur > Eulemur rufifrons. The sequence goes on from NC_090990.1 coordinate 25,921,303, forward strand.
TAACAATCCTGCCCAACAAAGAAAGTCTAGCCTGGCAGAACTTGTCCTCGAACCAAACATAGTGTGTGACACATGGCAGGTCTTCAATCAAGCTTTGTTTCTGTTTATGGGGGACCCGTGTTGGGTCTACATGCTCACAAACCTTGATCTCAAGCGAGTCCCCTGATCTGCAGTTTCTGGAAACCAATGCCCCTTTTGAAATCTTCCATTCTCAGTCTTTGAGGAATGTCCCATCCTCTGTTCTCCAGAGGTCACTGGCGGTAGGTCAATAATCTCAGCTCAAAGTTCTCTCTGTGCCCAGGCACGGGGGCTCCCAGCCCGGGACTGTTTCTCTTCCTAAGGTCTAGGCTGTCCCCTTCACTCCCCTCAATGGTAAAGCCAAACAGAAGTGCAGTGTCTCTCTGAATCCCTTGCCACCCATCAACATGAAACCCTTTTCTTGTTCTTGGTAGAAATGGAAAAGACTGTTTGCCCCCCTCTGGCCTTCCTCTCTCTCCCTTCCTCTTCCATGCGCAGCCCCCTCAGGGGCGTTGCCCTCCACACTCTGAAAGGTCTGTTGAAGGGAAGGGAGCTCCCATTTATCGGACACAGCCACACACCCATCACTGTGTTCATGCATCCCACGGAAAACTCGTTCAAGTCTCACAGCCTCCTTTCTAGAAAAGAGACCCAAGGCCACACAGCAAGTGGCCAAACTATAACTTGAACCCAGGTCAAGCAGCAGCTCAAACCTGCCTCCACCACTGACCATGTGTGAGCCTTTGGGCAGGTGCATGATCTGTGCCCTCTGTTTTCTCATCTGAACAATGGGTGACCGGTACCCGCTACCTCACAGGGCTGCTGTGAGCATTATTTGAGCCATTAGATATAGGACGCTTAGGACTGCATCTGGAACACAGTAAGTGCTCACTACGCAGCCATGGTATGACTTATGGTTATTCTCTCTGAGCATTTTCTACATACTGCCCCAAAGTCTCAGCATTCAAACCTCCCAGGGAATGAGGAGTCCCAGGAATCACATCACTTCTCATGTGCCTTCATGGCCAACCTTCCTTTCTTTTCCGTCCTTGGAATACGCCCACTACAAATCCAGTCTCTCCTGAGAGCTCCCTGCGAAACCACGCAGCTCCCTCAGGAAACATTCCACCCCCTTCTATTTCCTTCGGTCAATTTGCAGCTACACTGCCAGAAACCAGGGCCTGCAGTTTTCCCGGTTCTCTGAGAGCCTGTCGCAGGCCACAGAACCGTGCTCAGGTGTCCCCTGAGCTTCCGTGTGTCACTTGCTCAAGTTCGGGCCGCAGGCTCCCTGGACATCACAGACACAGCTGACAAGGCAGATTCCTCCCAGGCTCACATCATGCCCCTGCACCAGCTGCCTTCTTTGTGGCCAGAATTAGGTCCCAGGCAGCTCCTCCGATCACGTTCACTCTGTGCTGGGAGCTGGACTGTCACCAGGCAAGTCAAGAACGGAGCAAAGGCTCTGTGCCAGGCCAAGGATACTCCTCGCTAATGGCGGCTGGCGGTCTGAGCTGTCCCGTGGCGGCCACCTCCTGCCTCTGTGTCAGCCTGCAGTCAGCACCACTTCCTCCGTGGTCGGGCCAAGGCCAGAGAGAGGCTTCGCGGATCGGAATCCACAGTGCCCGGTGGAGAAGGTCTCTGAGAGCAGAGTGGGAAGGGACAGGCTGGGCGGATCCCACCTCTGCATCTGCCTGCGGTGTCACTGCAAGCGAGTCTCTCTGAGCCTCAGTTTCTCCACTCATCAAATGAAGTTAATAACACCCAGCCCACAGGACCGGGCTGACGTGAGATGGTGCGCATTGGACACACGGCTTATCGATAACAATTCATTTCATGGCAGCTGCTCTTAACACTCAGGGACCACGTGGAGGGATGGGCAATGGCCAGCCCTTCCCCACTGTCCCTGTCTGCTTGAGACTAAGGGACCTGGGCCTTCAGTGCTAACACCGGGCAAACCAGGACAAGGCGGTCACCAGACCTTCAGCTTCCACCCGGAGGACAGGGCCACTCAAAGGGACTTGGCTGAGAAGAGGACGGGAGAAGAGGTGAAGACCAAGAAGATGTGAAAAAGAGTTGGTTCATCATGGAGAAGTGTGTGTCTGTGGCCTCCCAGGCAGGCCCTCCTGTCGGCTCCCCCACCGGGCACATTCCTGGGGTCCTGGGGCACCCTGTTCCTAGTGGGGAACAAAGGTGTCCCTGTCTGTAGCTCCCATTCTGTTAGAACTTGATCAGGTGTGGGGAGTGAGAATTAGCTGCCGGCGGCTGCCCAGCTGTCCCCTGGCTCTGGGCATCTGGGGTGTTGGGCGGTGCCTCCCTCTAGGACAGTGGTTCTCAATAGAGGAGTATCCCCCCACACCCTAGGGACATTTGAAAATGTCTAGAGACGTCTTTGGTTGTCACAATCTGTGGGGGTGGGGTGCTACTGGCATCTCGTGGGAAGAGGCCAGGGGTGCTGCTAAACACCCTACAATGACAGCTCAGTGACCCACTCCAAAGAATCACCTGGCCCAACGGCTGCCGAGGCTGAGAACCCTGGCTCTAGGGGAGCCTGAAGAGGCAGGTCCGGGTGAGGAACTGGGAAGGAAGCCAAGGGTTCAAGGAGCCCGTCCCCGTGTCTCTCGGTCACTGAGCCTGGCCTCCAGGGGCCGCCCCAGGAGGGAAGCAGATGTCTCTGCCCCCCAGCCCAAACCCCCAGTGGACAGAGGCAGGCCCTGGCAGGGAGGGTGGGTGAGGGCAGGGACGGGTACGCCTGGCGTGAGGCTGGCAAGGAGCAAGCTTTATGGCTTGTTCTGTTCAGAGTTTTAATTAAGCGTCTCAAATAAGGATTTAATTGGGCTGTAGCAAGCCAGACTATTGTATGCGAGAGAAACACCTGGGGATTATTAGAAAACATTTTTAAGGCAGTAAAGCTGCAGCAAACACGCGCAGTTGTTAAATCAGGAGATACAGTTCCAGAGCTCGACACCACACACACGCACACGCACACGCACACGCACACGCACACGCACATGGGGAGCAGGCCCCCCTCCCCTGTCACCGGGCAGGAGGGTCAGTGAGGTCTGGAGAGATGGACGCAGGGGGCTCAGGAGACAGCCACAGCGGGAGCAGTAGAGGTGCCCCCAGGCAGAGGGACTCTGCCCAAAGCTGGTGCCACCTCTGGCCTCTAAGGCTGCTTCTGGGGAAACGGGAGTGGCCGGGACCACCGTGGGAGGGGCCGGGGTGACCATGCTCAGCCTGAGGGGCGCCATGATGTTCAGGCCTAGTCTGGGTCCTGAGAGGGGCCGGGAATGGTCAGGCTTAAGCTGGGTGGTACCAAGGGTGGTCAAGCCTTGCCCTGATCCTGGAAGGGACCAAAGGGGACCAGGCCCAGCCTGGGAGGGGCCAGAGGTGACCAGGCCCACGCTATTGGCCATGTCTCCCTCGACTAGAATGTACACCCTATTAATCCAGGGACCAGGGTCTGCTTTGCTCCCTGCTGTGACTTCCGAGCACAGAACAATGCCTGGCACACAGGTAGGCACAGCAGGATGAATGAATGAATGAATGAATGGGAGGGGGCAGTGGTGTCCAGGCTCATCTTATAGGGGCAAAGCTGGCCACACCGCTCCCTCAAGCCCAGGTCTCTGACTGGAGGACACAAAGGACACCAGCAAGACAGGTGGCCACTAACCTGATCCGTATCTGGGGACGGACGGCTCTGGCCGACAGGCTGCTGCCTCCCGCTGGTAGAGAGGCCTGGAAGACCATCAGTGGCTCCTCCAACCAGGTGAAACAGGAAACTTCCCCGCCCCATCCTACTGCTGGACTCCCAGGCACCCAGTCTCACTTCCGTCAGGGCCTGACCACAGGGCCTTGTAACTCAACGTTGCCCCCATGCTGGGACTGCTGCCTCCACCAGGACCAGCCCCATGTCTGGCTTATTCCATGTCTCCAGCATCGGACAAGGGCCCAGACACAGAAGATACTGAATCAATGTCTGCTGGAGAGATTGACCAGTGAACAGGTGACTGGCACGCGTGCGACAGCAGCACCTTCTTCCCCGCAGCTCTCCTCTACTGGACTCCCCACCACGTGCCGAGCACTGTTTCACTTGCTTCATCTCACTTAACCCTCCCGATGACTTTGTGGCTTGGGATTATCATCTCCATTTTATAGAAGAGGAACCTGAAGTTCAGAGAAGCCCCCTTCACCTCACTCTGCTGCTCCTCCCACAGCCCCCTAGTGTGGAAGGGAGCCCCTCTCCCAGCCTGTGAATGACAGCTCGGATTTCAGTTCCAGGCAGGCAGGGGGAGCCGGGCAAGCCTCTCGGAACCACCGAAGGGCCCCTCCAAGTGGACCAAGCCTAGAGGGATTCCGAGGCACCTGCTGTGGTGCTCAGACAGCATCTGGCTGGGTTTGCAGCTCCCCTAAGAGCCCTTCCTACCCCCACTCTGCCCTACTCTGGGGAACTTCAGAAATGGGGTGTGTGTGTGCCGGGGTTGGGGAGGGAGGGGGCAGGGATGTGGGTTCCCCAGGGACCAGACCTGGGAGGGCGGCTCAAGAGGACTGAGGGGGCATGAGGTACACAGCAGAAGGGTCAGGCGCCCAAGGCTGGGGGCTCCAGTGCATAGAGCCGGGGGTGGGAGTGGGGTGAGTCGGTCACACATGGAGGGACAACCCAGGAGTCAGGGAGGCAGGTTCGGGAGCACAGACTTGGGAGGTTGGGGAGGAGCAGGGAGCTGCAGGGGCAGGTGGAGGAGCAAACAGCTCCTCCCCCAACCAGATGCTGCTTTCTCAGAGGGCAGGAAACCGAGTCAGGAGCCAGGTGAGCACCAGGGCAGGTCAAGAGTGCAGGACTCCACATCCCATCTTCCAGGCTGCTTTCTGAAAAGGTCCTTTCTGGAAAGCACCCTGAGGCCCTAACTCCATCTCCCCTACTCCCCACCCACAGAGGCCCGAGGCAGCTGGACAGGGGCCTTAAGGTGACCACTGAATCTGTCCCAGCCCAGCCCAGATCTTTCAGCCCCTCCCCTAGGAGTATCGGCCCATCCCCAGTCCAGAGCAGGGTCCTCTGGCTGGGAGCCTGGGGCAGCACACTCGGCCACACAGACAGAAGGCACTGCAGGGCAGGCCCAATTACAGTCCCCCTCATGTGGGTGACACGTCCCAGCTTCAAAGCACCGTTCCAGGTCTGTGCCCAAATAGCCTTCCTTCTCACTGGGCCCACGGCGCCCCTGCCTCACCTCCTTTCCTCGTCCCTGTTTACTTTGTCTCCCTAGAACTGAGTATGGTCAAGCATACTCTGTATTTTACTTTAATTATCATGCTGATGACCAGTGTCCCCAAAGAATGGAGGCTCCCTGGGGGCCAGGAGTTCTGCTATTTTGCTTTCTGTTCACTCCTCAGCGCTTAGAAAGTGCTGGCACACTGCACTTAAGAAATACGAATGGATGACTTTCAGAAATCCAGTGTCTCGTTTGATCTTTCAGCCCTCCTGTGGTTGAGGTTGACAAGACAGGTGTTACGTTTATTACCTCTATCACATACACAAGTGAGTAATTACAGTGATAACAGCCAACTTTTACTGAGCACTTACTATGTGCCAGATCCTGGGAAAATGTTTTACACACATAATCTAATTAATTTAATCTTCCATATCAACCCTATGAGGTAAGTGCTATTAACCCAATCTGACAGGTGAATGAAATTCAGAGAGGTTAAGTAACTTGCCTAAGGTCACACAGCCATGTGCCAGTTACCATGCTGAGTGCTTTATGTGAACTGTTATATCATTCAATGCCTAAAAGTATTTTATAAGGCAATAACGCTATTTTATAGAAAGAGAAACTGGAAACAGTGGCAGGGATCCAAATTCTTTTCTCAGGTCTGAATGCCCACGGGAGTCTTCCATCTCTGAGATCCACATTCAATGAACACCCACTGACAAATACCAAAGCCTTGCCCTGAGTACCTGATTTCACTTCATCCTCTGCCAGGAAGGTGGGCAGTGTTACCTGGCTACAGAAGTTAGGGAGTGAAACGCATAAGGCTGCAGTAGTTCCTACTTCAGTTCCTGTCAATAACTATCCAAGGATATTCCTGGGACTACCAACCAGTAATTCTCATTCATAACTAAAAGAATAACACTCACACACTGCTGGTGGGACTGCAAACTAGTACAACTTCTATGGAAAGCAGTACGGAGATACCTCAAAGAGCCAAAAGTTAAACTACCGTTTGATCCAGCAATCCCACTACTGTGTATTTACCCAAAGGAAAAAAAGACATTCTATAAAACAGACATCTGCACTAGAATGTTTACAGCAGCACAATTCACAATTGCAAAGATGTGGAAACAACCCAAGTGCCCATCAATACCTGAATGGATTAGTAAGATGTAGTATGTGTATACCATGAAGTACTACTCAGCCACAAAAAAAAAAAAAAAAAAAAGGTGAACTAATACCTCTTGTATGAACCTGGATGGAACTGGAGACTGTTCTTGTAAGTGAAGTATCACAAGAATGGAAAAACAAACACCACATGTACTTACCATTAAATTGGAACTAATCAATCAACAGTTACGTGCACATATGGAAATAACATTCATTGGAAATCCAGCAGGTGGAAGAGGGAGGAGGAGATGGGTAAATTCACACCTAACGGGTACAATGCATTCTATCTGGGTGATGGGCACACTTATAACTCTGACTCCAACAGTACAAAAGCAATTTATGTAACTGAAACATTTGTACCTCTGTAATATTATGAAATAAAATAAATAAAGAATCAAACACCTTTAGATGCTGTGAATGTATGTCCCATGCCCCCCACCCCCTTGCCCATAGCACTCCGAAAGATGAGCCCCCATGGGCCAATGGCTCCGTTTTATTGTCACAAACCCGAATGGCCATGATGGACAAGTGGTCCTTCATCTGCCTATTGTCAGAAAGAATTGTCTCAGATCAATTGTTCCAAAGCAAAAATCAATTGCATTTGGCAGTTGTCCTCTCAAATTTAACGAGTTTATATTCAATAACTCCATATGGCAGGAAACTTAACTTAGTTACTTGGAGGACGTTCTGCACCCAATTACCCTGGCAGGAAGCCATGTTGCTCCAACCCTAGGCCTCGGGGGCATTACGGAACTTCTCCCTGCTCACGGTGGGGGCCTGGAGTGTTTGATAAGAAAACCTTCCCGGCCAGAATCATCACACCAGGCACAGAGCTGGCCATTTGCTCATTTGTGGGAAGAGACAGAGCACTGGTTTTTATTTTAAAAAATTAAATTAGATAAAAAAAAAAAAAAAACATGGACGCTCCTTGTCAAAGTGAGAAGACAAGATCCTTGAGAGGTTCCTCAAATTGTTTTACTTTGGATTTCTCCAGGGGAAAAACCTGAGATAAAGATTCCAGTGCAAGTATTAATAGTTTATTTGGGAGGGGAGCTGAGGACACACTGGCTGGGGGAAGGAAGGGAGCGCAGAACGTAACAGGTGTGTCACCAAGCAGATCATCACTCTGGACAACTGGCACTCAATCCTGCCACCGGAGACCTCGGAGAAAGTGTGGAACCTGCCTCAGAGTCCTTACAACTGGGAGAAGAGGACACGCTGGGTAGTAAAAGACTAGGTCCTCTTCCCTCATTGCAGGAGGCATTAACACTGCCCCTCCCAGCAGGATGCTCCCGAAGCCAGAGAAATGCTCTCAGAGAGCAGCGGGCATTCTCCGTAAGCAGCTGCCGCTTGTACAGGTATCCGAGGGGGGGTGTTCCCAGCCTAAGGACTGCACAAGACAATCCACTGGTTCGAGGAAGAAGATATTAACTTTTACCTATGTGGATTTGAATCTCATCCCTTTTAATTACGTATTTTGGGTATCATTTACAAGGTACACAGTAGATGAACCCAGTTATAATAAATTAAATCAATCGGGGTGCATACAAACCTTATTACTAATGGGTACATAGTCAAAGAAGCCCAGTGATTACTGCTCCAGATTAAATGGGAGCTTCCTCCACCCAACCAGCAGGATGCCGGGTCTTGCCAGTCACTGTTTCCATCCACTGCCCAACATGAGTCAAAAAATCTGATGAGAAGGCCAGGCGTGGTGGCTCTGGAATCCTAACACTTTGGGAGACTGAGGTGGGAGAATCACTTGAGGCCAAGAGTTCGAGACCAACCTGGGCAACAGAGCAAGACCCTATCTTTACAAAAAAAAACAGAAAAATTAGCAGGGTGTGGTGGCATGCACCTGCAGTCCCAGCTACTCAGGAGGGTGAAGCAGGAGGATCGCTTGAGCCCAGGTGTTTGAGGTTGCAGTGAGCTATGATGATGCCACTGCACTCTAGCCCAGCAGACAGAACGAGACCCAGTCTCAAGGAAAAAAAAAAAAAAACTGATGAAGAGAAAGGGCATTTTGCATTTTGGAGAACTGGTAGAAAAGCAGGCCAGCCACCTCTTTCCCAGAGTCTAGGATTTATCCCTGAAGCAAGCTGTGCACTTGAACCACATTCCTCAGCTCTTTGCATAGTTTCACTCCCTAAACTGTGTTTTGTCATTATGTCTGACATGAGGAACACACAACACCAGACGCAGTCCATGAAACCTGCTAGCCATTTGTCAGAAGGCGGTTGCATTTCTCACGTCTTCCACATAAAGCCCCAGATGAAAAATTTGTTTTTAAATGAAGGGTTAATAAAAGCTTTATTTTGTCCCAGAGATACTAGGGTGATTTTTCCACATAGGAGAGGTGAAACTTACGTAACTAGTAGTAATTCCCTTTTCCCTTTGGTCACCAGGGAGCAGAGAGCCAAATATCTGGCACAGTTATAACAAATGTGTGGACATCATGACTTAAATATTTTAATAGCATTTTAGTTTTCCTCCTAAGAAACATTTTATTTCTAATTTATATTTTTCCTGGCACTGAATTATTTTGAGTAAGCTAACTACCTTATTAAACATAATTCTTGTTAACAACTTCAAATTATTTTTGTGGAACGAGATGGAACAGTTACCAATTCATTAATTACAAATTAAGCCCAGCCAATGGCCCAAACTGCACTTGCAGACACAAATGCGACACGTTAACAACGCTCTCCCAGGTCGGTGCCAGGATACTTCAGCTGCTGAGTCTGCCTCGGACGTCAGAGGGGACCTTTGCTCAAACTCCATGGAGCAGCCTCAAAAGGCGAAGATGTCCGAGCTTCAGGATCTGGAGGGTGGCGAGGGTGGCGGGGGTGTGAGGTCTGGCCTAGTAGCTCCCAGCTCCCCCACCTTCCTGCCCCGCCCCCAGCCCAAAGGGCACTGCCACTCACTTTGTTTTCATTCCTACCTTTAAACCAGCTCCTGGGCGTTCTGAGAAACCGGCTATAAACCTGTATCTCTCCCCTAAAAGCATCTTAACTCTTTTTAACTTGTCCTGAAATTTTTCCTTTGGGTCCCAAGACCCAATGTACCCAAGTACCTCTTGGGTGGGTACCAAAGAGCCAGGCTGTTCCTCCTCTCTGCTTCCTCCGTATTTACGAATTCTCAGTCCAGCCCCGTGGGCTGCCACCCTTCCCAGCCGATGTGGCATCTCCCATCTCCCTCGCCACCCCTCCTCACCCTGCGCTCCCCACTGACCCACTGCAGGAGGAGGGGGGAGGAGGGAGGGAGCCAGGACTGGAGCTGCCCCCTGTCAGGACCCCCAAAGCCAGCCTGAGGGAGTGGGAGGAAGATGAAATACTGGAGGCGGCACTTGGCCCAGTCTCTGCCTTCCTGCCCTCCCCCCAACCCTTGGACACACACACCCAGAAACCATCGGGGCGTCACGGCCGAAGGAAGCCACTCTCCAGAAAAAGAAACCCACACATCAGAAGGCAGAGGGAAATGCAACAGGGCAGAAAGTCACATGCTCCTGGTTCGATCTAATCCCTGCTCCACAGCCCCCCTCCAAGGGGGCTCAGACAAGCCACAGCACCTTCTCAGAGCCTCCATGTCCTTATCTCTAAAGCAGAGATAATAATACCAGCCTATCTCACGGGGGGGGGGGGGGGGGTGGTGCATCAAATGGAAAACTGTGCACAAAAGGGCTTTGAAAAGGATAAAGACTCACACAAAGAGGTAGCGAATTGCTACTGCAATTGTTCCCTTCAAGAGCTGAGTGACCCCAGAAGAATCAGGGAGAAACTGAGCTTTAGGATGTGGAGGGGGCAGGGGCCTGGGGTCTGACCAAGGGGCCCCCAGCCCCCACTTCTCGCCCCTCACCCAAATGGAATCGCCACTCACTTGGTTTTCCTTTGTGCCCTCGTTTCAGTCTTCCGAGAAGGGGTCCCCAGGGCCCATGGGGGAGGGCACCTGGTTGCTCCCTGAACTTCATGCCTGGAGTCCCTTGGTCATGGCTGAATTCGGTGTGTGTCCTCTAAAGCCCTCCAATGGAGGAGACGGCACATGTGTGACATAGGAATGGTGACAACAATGGGAACAGCCATTATCTGCAGTGGCTGCAGCCCACATTTACAAAACACTGTGGGTAACTTGAGCTTCCTCACCATCCCCCTTGAGACCACTGGGTTCCCACCTGCAGGTCCAGCTGAGGCAGGAGGGACTTGACCAGTCCAGCCCTGGACAGCAGGGACTGGGCCCACCATCAAGGGCCCCTGTTGGCCAGCTGGAGCCCTGACCTAGGACCCTGGGGGTGGTACAGGGTTCCTGCCTTGTTTCCTGGGCACGGGTGTCCATCTCAGACACCTGCCTAACAGCCTCTTCCCTCTAAGGACAGTTTCTCTGATGACAGAACCCCCAGTTCTAACCCATTTTACCTGCTGCCTGGGACTTCGAAGCTTATCTACTCCTAGGATTCCCCCTCTGGGCTCTGTCACTTTCTGGCCACTCCCCTACCCCATGCTATGCCTCCCTGGTGGCCCTGCTTGCCTGGGTCCCCACCTGATGCCAGCTGCCAGTCCCTCTGGACATCACAATCTGTCCTGAAAGGACCAGGCCCCATCCCTTCCCTGTGGCTGCATCTCTGGCCCACCCTCCGCCCCACTAGGGCTGGCCCTGCCCTCCTGGGCAGCTCGAGTTCCATCCTACCGGACCAACGCTTCCCACATCCACTAGCAGCCAGAGAGGGACGCTGAGAGGTGTCAGGAGGCCAAGGGGGTCGAGGCACGCTCACCACTCTCAAGGGGTGTGCAGCCAAGTGTAAAAGCAGATGCGGCCCCTAGAAGGTCAGAGGACAAGGAGGCACCGGGTGTGTAACAACAGAGAGTGCTGAAGTTAGCAGGAGGGATCGCCAGGGCTGGGCCTTAAAGTGTGGAACGCAGGTGCACAGGGGCCGCAGGACAAAGACGATGGTGGGGAATGTGCAGACTATAGCATCGTTCATTCATTTGCTTAGCCATTCATTCATTCAGCAAATATATACTGAGCACCTACAATGTTCTCATTACCCTCCAAGGCACTGGGCAATGTGGGGTGAAGAAAACAGACAAAATCCCCCGTCCCCGTGGAGTTCACCCGCAAGCAGGTTTAGGGCTGCCAGCGAGGACAGAGAGGCAGTGGGGGCCAGAGCAGGGAAGGCTCGAATGCTGGACTGAGAAGATTGGGCTTTATCTCACAGGCACTAGGGAGCCCTTGAGGGTTTCAGAGTGAGGGTGAGGTGCCCTGCAGAGACATACCACAAATTGTCAGAATCACCAGCATGAAAGGTGATGACAGCCAGCTTCAGGGAGGACACTGTAGCAAGGGAAAGAAGAGCGTGCATTTGGGTCAACAGGAGTGTGACGGGGACTCAAGAGGGCGAGGCTGGGGGAGCCTCCTCTCACAGAAGGCTGTCTGCATCCTCGGGGTCAGTGGCCTTCTCTCCTGAACGCACAGCTGTCAGAGCCACGTATGAATGCCAGACCGTGGAGGGCACACTCCAGTGGTGTTGGCTGGGACAGGGGCTTCTCCCCCTGCCCTCCGGCCTCAGCCCTCTCACTCCCACAGTGACCTTAATAATGCAACGAGGAAGGAATTCAAAGGCCTGGCCTAAATATAGCCAGCCAGGCCACGTGCAGCAAGCTCCCCCGAATTTACTTAAGAGCAGAGGTTGCCATGTTCCGCTGGGGACTGCACTTTGTTTCAAATTCACGCCAGCCAGCCTGAGCCTGATGGGCCCTCAGAGCTTTCTTTAAACACAGAGAAAACATTAAATGATTTTCTGCAAAAGCCTCAGCATGAGAGGAGGACGCAGCTAACAGGAGGTTCGAGTCGGTACCCCACAGGACTCAGGTGAACTTATTTGTTAAAAATGTAAATCCCTCTGGACAAAGGGCAGGCTCCGTGCAAGCCGGGCACGTGGGCGAGACATCAGAGCGGAGCTGCTCTGAGTCACCGAGTCACCGGCGGGGGCTGTGCGGTGAGGGAGGTGGGGACAGTCGAGCCAGGCGCAAGACGAACAGGTGGCAGCTGTGGAACGGATGCCGGGGGGGCTGCAGCCGGGCTGCGCTGCGCACCTTAGGAGGTGGTACAATTGCTGTCTTTCCAGGGGAGAAAACCGAGGCCTGGGAGGGCTCAGTGAACTTTCCCCAGGCCAAGGAGCGAGCCGGTGGTGCAGCCAGGACTCGAACACAGGTCCACCTGTCACCAGAGCTGCTTCTCATGACCAAGACCCTGGTCCGCGGCACCCGCCCTGCAGGCCTGCAGCCCACCTCTTCACTCAGGTGTGCAGGGCTCAGAGACGGGAATGGAGGCGGGTAGTCCCGGGGGACAGGCCCCCAGGCCTGCCTTCCGGAGGCCATTCCCAGGAGGAGAGCTGCCTGGGAGGCAGCCGGCAGAGGCTGTGGTCCAGACAAAACAAGAGCAGCCACTGCACAGAGCGCCACTACGTGTGCACATGAGCTGATATTTTTCATATCGTAACCCACTTAGGCCTCACGACGAGGTGGGTGCTACTGCCACGCCCATTTCACAGCCAAGGAAACTGAGGCATAGAGCAGATAGGCAACTTACCCGAGGTCAGGCAGCCAGTAAGTAGCAGAGCTGGGAGTCAAACCAGATGGCTGTCACCAGACTCTTTGCTTCTAACCACCGAGTTCAGGTGCCGGGGAGAGGGAGAGCGGGGAAGAGTCCATTCCTTCTGGGGGCAGCTCGTAAAACCTTCTGGGGGAGGCGGGATTTGACTTTGACGGATGTTCGGAAGGGCACTCCAGAGAGACAGGACTGAATGAACAAAGGCCAGGAGGCCTGCGTGCACGGATGGGGACAGGGTATCAATCTCCCTGGGAAGTTCCAGATGGGGCCACAAGAACGGTCCCCGCACCATGTGCCTGTTATGCACCAGGCCCTGGGCTGAGCCCTTTCGAAGCATTTTCTCAGCGCCATCAGCCCGTGGGATCGGTTCAACAATTACTTCTCCGCCTCACCGTTGGAGAATGGCGATCCCACGAAAGAGGTGGAGTGACTCGTCCAAGGACAGCTGGACACCGTGGGAACCAGGGTTATGAGGAGAGCAGCGACAGGACACAGCTCTGGTCTGGCCCTCCTTGTGTGGCAAACCAAACCAGACAGGCGGCGGCGGCGGGAGGTGGCAGTGGGCTTTGGGCAGGAAGGACCCTGGAGCTGGGGAGCCCCCAGCCTGGGCTCCTTAGAGCTCTGCTTCCTGCACGGACCAGGAGCCGCAGAACCGTGAGTCACTGCCGTGAAGGTTACTGTGCCCAGCTCGAGCCCGCCCGCCCGGGAGAAACACCCTGTGTCTTATGTCTACCTTTTATTCTCTGCCACACACGAATGTCCCCTCCCAGCACCTGGAGGGGGGCGGTGCCTGGGGGAGGAGCAGCTTTACCTGCCACTGTCAAGAGGACTAACAGAGGCTGGAGTAGTGGAAGCGCCAGGCTTGGGGGTCAGAGAGCTCCGGGTGCAATTCCTGGCTCCACCCTTGCCGAGCCGGCTTCCCCGGTCAAGTTTCTCCATCTGTCTGGGCCTCAGCATCTCATCTGTAAAATGGGAGCAAGAAGCCCCACTCCACTGGGTTCGTGTGGGGACTGAAATGACTGTATGAAGAAGCCACCCAGGACGGTGCCATCGCACAGAGCAGATGGTGACTGAAAAACACCATGTGGGGAGAGGGGCATCTACTGTAAACTTCTTTCAACTCTTCTGTGTGTTCAAAATTTTCATCATTAAATATTGGGGAAAAAGCAAACACTATATTTTCCAGACAAAGCGATTCATGTTGATGCATCTTTCTGGTTGCTCCAGAAGGAGGATGGGCAGGTCACCGCTGGGCTGGCGTCCCATCTCCCTGGGGAGCTCCATGTGCTCCCCACCCACACCCCCAGAGAGGGTCGGCCCAGCTCGCTTGGTTTGGTCTGAGCTCTGCCACCTCCAGCGAGATGAGGTCAGAAAATTCTGACGCTGATTCTGAGAAATGTCAGAGAGACGGATGGTAGCCCACACCTTGCCCTGGGTTAGGAGAGAATGAAGCCATTATCATAGAATTAGAACAATGGATTAATTCCAGCCCATCTCCCAAGGAAGAGGCAGTTGTGGTATCGTTAAGGCCACGGGCTCTGAAGCCAGATTGTGTGGGGCCAAATCTAATCTCCACCATTCATTTGCTGTGTGACCCTCGGCAAGTGACTTACTCCTCTGAGCCTCAAATTCCTCATCTGTAAAGTGGGGATGTATTAATAATAGTTATGTCAACCTCACATTGTCGTCATGAGAATTAACTAATTAGTGCATGTAAAATGCCTGGCAGATGGTGAGCACTCAAGAAATGTGAAGCTATTTTCTTTTATTTGGTTAAGGAAGAAAATTTCCAAGGACTTTATTTCAGACCGCCTGAGAGAGAATGAGCTGAGAATTATGGTATGAAGTAGGACTTGGGATTTTGCTCTTCCGATGAGCTCAAGAAAGAGGGGAAACTGAGGCCTGGGCAAGCTCAGTGACTCACAGAGGGAGGCAGGTCGAGGCTGGGCCAGAGCCTGGGTCCCCTCACTCCTCCAGCCCCAGATGCTCGGCGGAGCCGGACTGTGGCAGTCTGGCCAGGCAGGACCCCCCGGGGGCTTGCCGAAGCTGAGTCTGCATGCAAATCACCTTGGAGGAAAAATACTTTTTCATTTTTGTCCTTTTCATTTAAAAAAGGAATCTACAGAACTGGGCTGAGATGGCAGCATGTGTCTACAGCTGGAGGGGTGTGTGTGTGGTGTGTGTGTGTGTGTGTGTGGTCCATTCGTGCCGAGCCCATGTTACCAGAGTTCGGGGAAATGTCAGACTCTTGGAGAAGGAGATTTTAATTAGGTTAGAGTTGCCTCCAAAAAGTACTAAAATTAAATATGAATCCATAATGCATGGCATCATAGCTAATGGTATGCAAATGGCGCTGGGCTGGGCCGGGCTGAGGACGAACTTGGGCAATTGTGGTAATTAGGAAAAATGGCCCCTGGCCTGCAGCCACCGTCCTAAGGATGCAGTGGGTGGGGGGCAGCAGGGAGCAGACCGGGTGGCCAATGCCCTGCTCATGGGGAGAACATGCGGCAAGTACTAGGCCTGCTGAGCAGGGGAAGCCACCCCCACTGACACCCACACCCGGGGGGGGGGGGGGCAGTCCTCAGAGGCCAGCATGCTATGTTTACCTGCTTCATTGGGGGTGGCTGGGTTTCCCAGCAGCATGGGGCCGTGTGACCTTGGACAAGTCACCCAAGCTGGGCCTCTCTTTGCTCAGCTGCAAATTAAGAAAAATAAACCTTACCCTTCGATCTCCCAGAGTTGCCTGAGGGTCAGAATGAGTTGTCAACATGTTAAGAGCTGTAGAAAAGGATGTTTATTCTTTTTATTTCAATGTTTATTCTTGAGAAAAATAAACAAGGGGTAACGTTTTCTGAGTACCTTCTATGCACCAGACATTTCATCCCACTTAATCCTTCCTACAGCCCTAGGGAAACCAAGGCAGTTGGGAAGTGGTGGATCCAGGATTCAAACCCAGCAAGTCTGACTCGGGAACCTACTCTCTTAACAGCTATGCTACGATGGGTTAAAGACGCCCCTGGAGTGAAGAGGGTGCTATTCATAACTACACAGGGCGACACAACAAGGACCATCCAGACAATCAGCGCAGTCACCAGCACCTGGAGACATCTGATCTGACTGCCTGGGTGCTGTCAGGGGAGGCACTGTCCCTTCCCAGGCGTCTGAACTACATCTATTCTGTGGTCCAGTATCTCCCAGCGCTTTCGAACTCCAAAACGCCACAATTGCACCAGGCAGTTCAGCACTAGGGAGAAATGCCCAGGGCTGGAGTCCGACCCGCCACGTTCAAATCTCCGCTCTGAGATCCTGGGCAATCTGCTTGACCTCAAGTTTTCTCATCTGTAAAATGGGGACACTAACAGTTCTTGTTTCGCAGCTTTGCTGTGACAATTAAATGAGATGATGATGATGTTCACTTCTGTGCCCTAAGCTCTATGCATCAGACACGTTTCTGAGCACTTTACACGTATTAGTTCGTTTCATCCTCACCAGCGAAAAGCAGCCAACGTGGTACTTACTGTGTACCAGTACCTGATGCTTCCCGTGGTCACTCACCTAACTGATTCTACATCTCTACAGGGTGAACACTTGTTCAGTCCCATTTCATAGCTGGAGACACTGACGCACACAGAAGCTAAGAACTTGCCGGCGGTTAGGAGTCGGGATTTGAACCCAGGCAGTGCTTCATCCCAGGCACATGATGCACATACGCTCAGCACGGCGCCTGCTTTTTATAAACACGCAATAAAGGCTACTGTTATGTCTGAGCGGGCAGAAGTTAACTTCCAACACCTGCCCTTAGGTTAAGGCTTCATTAAGGTTACACAAGGAAAGCTCCCAGCACAGAGTAGGCGCTCAAAAAATGCACCGTGAGTGAATGAAAGAATGAATTTAAGGGAAGACCGTGGCCTGTTCTGACTCCCGGCTCTCGCAAGCAGGGGGGCCGGTGCTGTAACTGGCGGTCATTTCTCCCAGCGGGGCTGCTCATGACAGATTTCACAGACCTCGGGAAAATGCCCAGCAAGTGTGGCGCCCGCCGGTGGATCCCAGGTGCCCCGGAAAGCAAACCTTTCTTTGGGGCCTTGGCAGATGGATGAACTCTCCCCCCACTCAGCCCCCACGCCCTGGGCCAGACAAACCCCTGCCTGTGGCCCCAGAGATCTCCAGTCCCCTCCAGGCAGGGACCAGCTCAGGCAGCAGCCCCTGGGAGTGACACGCAGAAGAGAAAAATGGGACAGGAAAAGGGACCAAGGTTTTTGAGATGGAAAAAGTGTAAGAGCCCTTCCTTTGTGTGGGAATGAGTGCCAGGGGGCCATTGTCTATTGAGTTTTCATCAAAGTAATTTATTGATCAATACAGCTAACATGGCTAGTTCAGCGATTTTGTAAAAAATAACCGTGTGCTGGATGCGAGGCGCACTTTGCGGGATGGCGGCGGGCCGGGCCAGGCGGGATCGCCTTTATTTTATGGCCTTCTGGGAACTGGGCCCTGGCAGCTACATCTCCGTGGCTTTATCTTCATGACACCAAAACATTTGGCTGGAGAGGAAAAAAGATGGGCCAATCTTCCAGATGTTTTGTCTACTTGGCAGCAGATATCAAGATGTTCCCTGTGCAAGGTCACAACCGTGAACCTGAAACACCACGAGGCCGGGAAGACGGCGATGCGTTCAGAAACACACTGGCTCAGAGTCGGGAGGCCAAGGGGAAGGGAGTTTCACATTTATGAAGCACCTGCTGTTTACTGGGCCCCAAGCTCAGCACTTTGACACCACATTTCTGCATGTTTTCCAATGAGGAAAATGAGGCTGGTGTTGTGTTCCCCAAGGTCCCCGAGCAACTAAAGGTAAGAGAATGATTCATATCCACATCTGGCTTCACGGCTTTCCTGACGCCACTTTTACTGGTTTGACTTGGAATAGTTGACAAGTTTGACTCGTTTGATTGGACCTTGCCGAGCCTCAGTTTCTTCACGTGCAAACCGGGGATCCTCAGTCCTGCCCCACCTACTGTTGGGAGGATCAAACAAGACACCATGTGAACACCCCTGGCAAATCAAAGAGAATTCTGCCCGTGCAGATAGCGGTTTCTCTTCCCAGCATCCCCCGAAGCGCTTAGCTTTAAATAATTCACCAGTGGATTGAACCACATGGCCAGGTGTCCCGTCCTCCAAACATGTGGGTGCTCGGATGAGTGTGTGTACCCTTCCCCCAGATATGTGGGCCACTTGTAGGTACAGACCCTGGCACACACACTTCATAGAAGGGGCCAACGGGAAACTTTGTCACTGAACTCCCCCAACCCTGTCCCCAGAATGATCAGGCTCCTTGAGGTCTCCACAGCTCGCTCACCTGGGTGCTGGGCTTGGCCAGGAGGCATGAATCTCCCTGGCAGAGAAAGTCCCTCCCGTGCAGAGAGCTCTGTCCTGCAGTGGGTGGTGCAACGCTGCCTCCCCGCTGCTGGGATCACGCACACCCGAGGCAGGCTTTGGTGAGGCCCCCAGCCGGGAGGGGCGTCCCTCACCAAGAGCAGCCCCACGGAAGGATGCAGAGGAGGGAGAAGGAGGCTGAGACCCGAAGCCCGAAAGGGCCAGAGAAGTCAACAGTCCTCAGTGTGAGGCCGGCCTGTGCCTCAGACCCGCACCTGGGCCAGCTCCTGAGGGCCTGAGACAAAGTCAGAGCAGGGCTTTGGAAAACCACCTCCACAGCCTCGTCTTATGCCATGCCCCTCCCCTGTACACCCCAAACCCTAGGCACGTGGCCTCTGTCTGTTCTTTGACCGTGCCAAGCTCCTCATGCACGCTGTTCCCTCTGCCTGGAACGCCCCTGCGTCCTTCACAACGCAGGTTTCGCCCATTACGCAGGCCTCAGCCTAAGGGCCACTTCCCCAGAGAGGCTCCTCCTGCTGCTAAACAAGCGTGGCCTTCTCTGATCGTCTTCATGCATAGCATTTGCTGTGATTCATAACTGTGTACTTACTTGTTTACGTATTTGGTGTTTGTCGCCCTGAGTAGACAAGGTCCCAAGACCATGGAAATCTCATCTCTTTGATCATCACTCTATACCTGGCACATAGTAGGTGCTCAACCAACACTTACTGAAGAAAAGCAAGAAGGGAGGAGGGGAGGAAGGGGAGGGGAAAGGAACCAGGCAAAATGAACTGCAAACCAGCTTCTGAGCACCAGCAAGGACAGGTGTATTCCATCTACAGACCGGCTTTTCTGGCGGGTTCTGGGATATCTCTTCACATCTGAATGGAGTGAGGGGGTCTTCCCATGTGTATCCCATTTAGATCACCTGTTTCTTCCATGGAAACTCTACCAGGTAATTCATGGAGCCCCACTCTGTGCCAGGTGGGCATGACCTTAAGCATTTTATAGATGGTACTTGTTCCATAGAAGATAAACCACACCCAGTGGCCTCTCTGATGGGAAGCTAGAGACAAGCAAGGAGGCCGAAGCACAGGTGGGGATCAGAGAAAAGTGGTCCTAAGTGGGGCTCTAGGACATTTGAACCTGCCACTTTGACTGTGAGGATGCTTTGACCCCACCGGGCATATGAGAGCTTGACCATCCCAATTCCAGAACACAGTCCCTGTTCGTTCTCTTTCTCTCTCTGTCTCCTTTTCTCTGAGTGTCTCTGTCTCAATTACTGGCTCCCATTCCTGCCTCACTCTTCATCTCTCAACTAGAATTCTTCTCCATTGGTTCATTCAGGGGTTAAAACAGTAGGGTTCAAATAGCAGAGTCTAAACATCCTGTTGCATCTTAGCATCGAGAGATGCTGAAACCCAGGAAACTCCTGCTCAGATTCTATCAGGACTCTAGGTTCAAAAAATCAGAAAGAAATTACTATTTAAGAAATCATTTAGATGTTCTCTAATTACTTCGTGATGTCCTAGAGTGAAATGGCTAAGGGCCAGGGCTCTGAAGCCTGACCTCTGGGTTGGAATCTCGGCTCTGTCACCTACTGGCTGCGTGACCCTGGCAGGTCCTTGAATCTCTGAAGGCCACAATTTTTTCATCTCTAAAATGGCAGTAACTACTATCTCATCAGGTCACTGTGAGGATTAAACGAACGAATTCACGAAAGTGCTTAGAATGCTACCTGGCATAGTGAATGCCCAGTAAATACTGGCTATATTTTTTTTAACTGGTTTAAGTCAAGTTCTTTTTTTTTTAGGCTTGTTTGTTTTTAGTGCTAGCGTGTTTCCTGGGTTTGGGCAATGAGGAAAGGTAGTTCTGTCCACCTTGGGTGGGAGAAAAAGAAGAAGCCATATCTCGCTGGGGACTGTGCGCTAAAGCAACAACCCCAAGGGACCACAGGGAACCTGGGCTCTTCTCTTCTCAAACCCTGGAGGGTCCGAGGTCTGCGCCAACAAGGGGGCCTGTGCCTCCTGCTGGTCTGTGTTGGAAAGTCACTTCCAGCTGGAACAGGAAGCCGTGAGCCTGTAAGAGGCCACATATTCCATGGTCCTCTCCCCTCTTTCTAAGCACCTGTGAGGTGCACACACCAGGTCTGCTGCCCCGTGGGTGGGCTGATGAGCCCAGCATGCCCTACCAGGGGTTGGGAAGAACAAAGGCCCCTCAGACAGACTGTCGCAGAGGCCGAGTCTCCACTCTGATCTCTATGGCCACTGTCATTTCCAGGGAGTTGAGACCTTTCGGTTCCCTCAGTGGGGCAGGGTCTGAGCTCAGCCCAGGGAGTGGGCCCTGAACTGTACACCCAGGAGGCCTCTGCCACCCTCCCGGGTGGTGTCATTCACTCCACATCCCTGCTGCAACATCCAGCACCGTCAGTCAAGAGCACTCTCTCCCCAGAAAAGAACCTGTTTCCAGGCCCAGAAAGGCCAGGTGTCTAGAATCCCAAACTGGAACCGTTGTTGAGCCTCAGGACCCCAGAGTTTGGATTTGGGGGATAATTCATATATCCAAAGCATATCCTTCCTCGCAGGCAGGAAAGCAAAGCCAGCCCCAAATGCCAAGAAAGTAAGAGCCCCTATTTGGTCCAGAATTTAATCTACTTGCACAGAAAGCTGGAGGTTCTGCAAAGAAAACATCTCTCAAATTAATCTGAAGCTTCTCATTGCCACCTGGCTCCAAGGGGCCGGTGGAATAATGAAATCTCGCGATCTGGGCAAGGTGGGATTTACAGACACTCTTCTAGGCTGGAGAGCCAGGACTTCATTCGTTGCTAAATCTCCCTTCGGCAGCCACCTCCCGACAACGTCCACAGGCAACTCGTGGCACCAGAGAGCCCATACTCTTGCCACAGGGGCCCCCAGGCCCACAGCCTAGCCAAGGGCAGAGTGTCCAGCACCCTATGCCTGCCTGGGGTGGCGGGAGTCACCGCACCCCTCTTCTCCCCATTCTTCCCCCATCCCGTCCCAGCAGAGGGTGGCAGCTTTGCGAGCCCCCCGCCCGCATTGCAGTCCGGAAGGGGAGGGAGAAAGAGCGCGTGTCCCTGTGCTTTATTATCCAGGCCCAATTAGTTGCTGGGACTGTGTTGGAGCGATGGGCCTGAGGCCACTGCGAGGACTGCAGAGAACGAACAAGGACAGAGGTTGTTAAAATGCTCCTGCTGAGCTCCGACACCCGCACCATGTCCTCGCACCTCAAAGACATGGTAATGTGCAGGGGACTAGCAGCAGCTTCCCTGCCTGGCACATGCTAACCGAACTCTGGGTAACGCTGCCCTGGAGATGCACAGCAGAGGCTCACAGCCAGCCAGGCGCCAAAAGAAAGAAGACCCAGGAGCTTCCTAAATGTGCCACGGTCCACCTTGGGAGTGGAAGTTCCCCGCCTGGCTCCATCCCACCTGCGACTCCGGAATTCGAGTTGACTTGTCAGGCACTCATTAACTGCCTACTGCGTAGGGGCAGCTGCTGGGAATACACAGGGGATTACGCCAGAGTCAAATCTTGGTGACACCCGTCACTTACTGCCACCTACCTGCACCTCACTACGGGTCAGATTCCTTATCTGGAAAGTGGGGATAATTACACTCACCTTAGGGTGAGTGCGAGGGTTCAATGTGATTGGGAAAGTGCTCGATAAACAATAGCTGTCATCATCCTGAGAAACAGGAATGAGACAAGATCTCTGCCTTTGAGAAGCTCCTTGTCCACGCAGGAAGCCAGTGACTAAATGCCTGCAGGAGCCAACAGGAAACAAAGTAAAACAGGATGGGTGACAGAAAAAATTTTGAAAACATGGGCCTTCTTAGTCTGTCATCTGTTTACTCCTGATAATAAAATCATAGGTACACAAGACATTTTACTAATACTTTTCCCTCTTTGCTGAAAGAAAAGCAGCAAGAGCAGACAATGAATGGCCCTTTCGGATGGGGATGACTATAAGGAGAGGTGGGGACCGTGGCATACGAGAATGTGGGAAGAGAAGCTGGAAACCCAAAATTTTATATAAAACATCCCGATTTTTGAATATTGGCTAACTAGACTTAAAAAACTAATTCAACTTAAAATGAAATTGATAGGGATGGGGAGGGGATAGCTAGAAATAGAGTTCAGAAAGAAAATTCCTTGAATTCCAAGCAAAGGGGGTTGTCTTCAAGAGAGGGAGCCATCAAAAGGTGTTTTTTCTTTATAATAAAAAGAATTTTTTAAAAACTTAAAAAGAAGTGGAGGAGCATTCCTCACAACCCCCACACTGAGCTTGACCTTCACGGCGTTTGCATAACCAGGAGCAGACACAGTCCTGGCCTTTGCAGGGAACCCGGAAAGTCTGGATTTTTACAGCATCCCTAGCTGAACGGTTGGGCATGCCTAGAATTTCACAGTGAAAGGAATCCAGGGCCCCTCTGTCACATCCCTGCCCAACCTGTGCTTGAATATCTCCCATAACAGGACGCTCACTCCTCCCCAAGGCATATTACTGGCCCATCGTCCAATGGCTCCAGTTCTACTGGGGCCTCTAAGACCAGATTTGCTCCTGTGTCTACACTGCAGCCCTTAGAGACTTAGAGATGGAGGCTCGTGTCTTCATGCCTCCGAGTCCTGGTCTTTGAGCACCCTCTCTGGCACTTAATCTCCACACCTGTGTGATGGGGACAGCACGTACTGCACCTCATTCCTCTCCAGGTGAGAGGAGACTAACAAGAAGAAAGAATTAGCATTTTGGCTGGAAGAATCCCTGCCCTACCTCCCCATGACTCTCAGATACAGGCTCTGGGAGCAAAGTAGCTCACAGAAAAAAGCCACCTTTTGCCCAGTGATTCCGGCTCAAAGCCTGTCTGCCCTCCCCGGCCTCAGGGAGAGATGGATGCCTGCGCTGACGGAGCACTCCAATGTATTAGGTAGATAAAGGAATTGATTATTCTATAAATCATTGTCTCCATGAACAAAACCCCAAGTTTTTAGAAAAGAAAATATTATAAATCTGTCCCAGCCCTGGCGAGTGAAAGTGTAGCCATTTCGATTTAATTGTCTGAGAGCTTCTTTGCTGTGGCCCCAGAAAGAAAAGGCCCTGAAGCTACTGACTTCCAAACCAGATGTTCCCTCCCACTGCTCACCCCCCCACCCCCACCCCCGGAATGGCCATGTCATGTCAGGGATGAAACGGATTTACACTGCAGCAGGAAGAATCTGAGTTAGCCAGAAAGAAGAACTTTCTCAGCAAAGGAGAAAGAATCGTATCACTTGGAGGCTTAAAAATTGGATAATAACCCCTCTTCCCCTACCTTTCCCCTCCCCACTGACACATGCATCCATCCGCCTACCAAAGTTAAGGTTTAGTTCTCCTAAAGACAGAGAACTGGCCAAAATGAACCCCAGGGGGGCTTGAGGATGAATGTGAAAGCTCAGGGGAGAAAGAACACTCTCAGAACAACATAAGTGATGAAATGATTCCGAAGTGGCAAGGGCAGGAAGGAGGGCAGGAGTGAAGGGTGAAGGGAGAGAAGTGGCTTCCTGCCAACTCTACTGTGTGACTTTCAGTTTATCTCTTTGCCTCTCTGAGCTCCTCATGATTCCTACCCAGGACACAGAAGAGAGAGGAAGATCCAAGTGCCCGGCTCTGGTCCGAACTGTACATACCTGTATGTTCAAAGAACCGTGGCTATCACTGAAGGTCACCTACTCAGACCTACCATAAGGACATTCAGATTCCACCAAGCGCGGGAATACTGCTCCACCCGCTTGCCCCAAAGCCCCCGCAAATCCCCTGCCCTGTGTACTCTGCAGTACACAGAGTGGGTGCTCCATAAACGTTTGGTGAATCAATGAGTCAGCCCAGAATCCATGTGAAAAAGACAGGAAATAAACACGAAATTACAAACAGCATAAAAATAACCACATTTCCAAAGCAGATTTTTCTGATTCTGCGAATTCAAGCAGGAGCAGCAAAAAAGCCCCAGATCTCTTCATACTGAGACATCTTAAAGCCAGGGCCCGTGAAGGAGCCCTAACTTTGTAGACCCCCACTTCCTCTCTGACCATTCCAGATCTTTCTATCTGCTGTGTGACTTCAAGATGCCATCTTACCGCCTAAATCCTTGGGGCCCATTTACCTAAACCTCACTCCCAGTTCAGAGGCAAATGCCAATTCCTCTGGCTCTGGCATTCTAAAACTCTTCACCTACTCTGGCCCTTTGGCTTCTCGTCCAGGTGTTCCTGGACAGCTCTCATTACCCCTGTAAGGGACAAAACCTTCCCCTTTCTCCGAGACATGCTAAGGTCACCCCTGGCATGACTTTTCTGTCTGGGAGAGGCCTTTGTCAAATCCCACCCCCAACACAAGGCTTCTTAGACACATCCAGGTGGTGGAGCACCTGCAACGGCTGGGGTTGTTTGGGGAATGCCACAGAGCTGTGACACATTTAATTCCCATCACCTGAATGAGGAGTAATTTTATTTACTAGCAGAAAATACAGCTCTATTATAGGTATGCAAGGCTCCACAACTCAGGAAATAATAACACACAAAATACTTTTTAAGAAATCACATTTAGCAAGATAAAAATACATAACACAAGCCTACTTACCAAATGCAATGTGAAAGATGACGCTGACAAGCTCAGCAAAGATGCTTGGTATCAGGTGTGATATTTGACAATGGGATGTTCACTCGTTTTGTCATCTGCTGCTGCTCCCTAGCAGACAAGCCGTACAAGGCACCAAAGGTTTAAGAACAATTTATGTGTTAGGAAAAAAAAAAAAAAAAAGGAGAAAATTCTATCCATTAACTTCATTTTCTTTTACTGTGTGTTACTCTGTTTGAACGACCACAAATAACCATTCTTACCAGCCTACTGTGTGCCTACTAAACACCTCCGTCCAGTTTGTGAATACCAGCGTCCTACAGGAATAGCATTTGAAAAAAGAATGCCTGTTTAGCAAGACCTTACAGTAACCACGTCACCCCTGCTAGAAGAGTCAGCATGCAGATGGCGCCTTGCCTTACCCCAGGGCCTGGCTGCTGTCCGTGGTGCTGAACATAGAGGTTGAGGTGACCCTTAATCTCCCTGCTCTTGTCACACCACACATGGTGTATCCATTATCTATGAGTTTTTCTAAACACATAGAAATTAGATCTATATTTCTCCTTCAATGTGGAAAATGTTTCATAGGTTTGTTTTTCCACATTGGAAAAATCTAGGCTCTTTAGCTCTCTTAAGATTGCAAATCTAAAGCTTCAAATTTGTGAACGTGTGTGTATGTGTGTCTCTGTGTGTGTGTGTGTAATAGGAATGTAGATTGGGTTTTCTTAATAGACTGAGGGTCAGAGGACCCATGCATTTGTCTGGTTTTCCCAGGGCTCACCAAAAACATGGCACAAGTCATTTCCCTTTTCCTGTCCTCAGCATCCTGATCGGTGACAGAAAAGAATGGATACAGGCAATACTCTTGTAGCCCCAGCATTTGTGGAGCCTCCACTTGTGTTCTGGTTTTTCCACGGACTCAGAGACCATCAAACAGGATGACCTTGCCTGGCTTCCTCTAGCACTAAAAGACTTTCCGGATCCAGAGGGAAAACACAAGGCTCTGCTTCTCTTGCAAGAAGGCAAGGATTCAATCTCTCTGTTCAACACTTTCCCAGCCCTCAGTCCCCATGGACCAGCCATAATTCAGCTAAACCTGAGAGTTCACCCATATTTTATTTACTGATTCAATGTTACGAGACAAGTAAAATAGACGGCTGTCACCTCTATTAAACTGGGTAGGAAAAATGGTCATGTAGGCAACAGGCTCTTCCTGCTCATCATGTGTCATCTGTTTCCCCAGGGAAGAAAGCAAGCAAGGGAGAGAGCCCAGCCTTGGGGGAGAGCCAGGTCCTGTTGCCTTTGGGAGGGGGAGCTCAGGGCTGCACTGCAAACCTGTCCCATCCTCACTTTCAGCTACAATATACAGCCAGTCAGGAAGCAAGATGATCACTTAAGTCCTCAGTTTCTCTACCAATCCAAAGGAAAGTCACCATACTCACTCCTCAGGCTTGGGATCAAGAGTGGCTGCTGAGCCCCAATTTTGGAAGCCTGTGCTAAAGAAGCAAACTCCATTTGGTCATCTCATGCAAGTGCACCAACACACATGCACACACACTCCCGAGAACCAGTGTGGACGGTGCCTATATTTCCAGGGTCACATGGCCCAGGCTCACTGTCTATGCAGCCTGAATCTCCAAATGAACTGTCAACACCTCTGCTTTACACAAAGCTGTCCTGTAGACCAGGCATCTACACATCTAGCAGGATCCAACGGTGTAGTGAAGACAGGAAAAGGGGAGCCTGGCAGCGGCACGGTGGCTGACAACTGTCCTGAGCGCTCAGCCTATTAAGGATGGCACAGCAGAAGGTCCCTTCCTTGGTTCAGCTGCCGGAGAGCACAGGAGATGCCGAGGGGCAAGTGGGAAGGAGTGAGGGGTGAGGTCAGGAAAGGCAGGAAGATCGTGGTCTCTTCCTCAGTCTCTCTGTGAAGTAGACAGCTTGTGTCTCTCTCAAGAGAATTGTCATGATATGAATCAGACAATGATGTAAAGTCCAATCCTAGGCTTGGAAAAGAAGGGCCCACTCCCCCAAATACTCCAGCTCTGCCCAATAGACCATGTAGAAGAAGCTGCCGAATTGGTGTGTCAGGAGAACACCACACACATCATTAGCACCTTGACTTCACAAAAAAATCTAACGTCTTTCATGAAATCCTCATTGACAAAATGGAAAGTGTTAGACTGCATACCAGGGCAGTGAGGTGGACTTACATTCAAATGACTATATTCATCAATGCATTCATTAATTCCACAAATATTTATTAATCATCTACTATGCTAGATGCACTAGATAAAGGGATGCACGAGCCAGCTGTGGTCCATGCTGGTCCAGTACTTATCTCTAAAGTGACGGAGACTCACAATGCAGCAGGTGCTATACCGGGGTGCTGTGGGGACTCACGGGAGGGGGCGCAGGTTGAGAAAGGCTTCCTGGAGGAAAAGACATGTTCACTGAGACCTGAGTGTGAGGAGAAGTTGGCTAGGAAGGAAAGCAGAGCAGAGGCCCAGGGTATGAGAGAAGCACAGTGCCTCCTGGGGACTGAGACGTCCCACACAGGGGAGCAGAGAGCACCAGGCAAGGAAGGACAGCACAGGAGCCAGCGACGCCACCATGTAGATCATAAAGGGCCTGTGGGCGTAAGGAAGCCCGTGGGATTCTGAAGCTGGCTACAGTGTAGGGCAGTGGGTCCATGACCACTTGGAGAAAGCCAACAGACTCTGACATCGGTCATTTCCTGCCTGATGGGTTTACAGAAGGCCTAGCTGAAGGGAGGGAAGACATGTGTACCCCAGGCTCCAGATGGCATGAAGGATGCTAGAAAACAGAATGGGAGCCCCAAAAGCTTCCCTGTTCAGAAAACAATGGTTCCCAGCCCGAACCATACTATAGACTCATAACCACTTAACCTCTCTACCATGCACCCCAGGAGGGCAGCAGGGAGGAAGAAGAGGGTGTCATCTGTGCCTCCCTTCCAAGGAGGGAGCAGTGGGAATAAGCTTTGGAGGGCCAGAAACAATGCGAGAGAATAACCACCCGAAGGTGCAACGACAGAATTTACTGGGGATAAATGACAGCTTCTGCCTTTAGGCTCAAAAGATCAACTGCCAAAGGGAGGATGAGAGAAGTTATAGATCAGTGGCGATGCCTGTGGAAAAGCCCTTGTGATCTCCTGAGACCACCAGCTCAGTATAAATCAACACAGTGAAATGGCTGCTAAAAGGGCTGAAATTATCTGGGGTCATTTAACCAGACACTGAAGCTGAGATCTGAGGAGGTGACACTCTTACTGGTTTCAACAAATAAGCAGTACTGTGGTCAGCTCGCAACACCGTGCCGGAGGAATCAGGCCCCTTTAGTCGGAAGAAATGCCTTTACGTTTCTGCAGAGATACAGTGTGGGAACAAATCCGCACCAGCATCAGTGGCCGGGGTGACCACAATAGTAAGAGCAACAGATGACATTTATTGAGTGCTTAGCATGGCTGTGTTCTAAGCATCTTACATGCATTAACTCATTTAATTCTTACAAAAACCCTGT
The DNA here is from genome assembly GCF_041146395.1 of Eulemur rufifrons. Taxonomy (NCBI): domain Eukaryota; kingdom Metazoa; phylum Chordata; class Mammalia; order Primates; family Lemuridae; genus Eulemur; species Eulemur rufifrons. The sequence continues at coordinate 25,949,832 of NC_090990.1, forward strand.
GAGGCAGGTAGTGTTGTCGTCATCATCATCATCATCATCATTATTTTGAGAGATTGAATAGTTTGCCCAAGATTATGCAGGTGGGAAGAGATGAAGGCAGCCCTCAAACGCAGGCCACTGGATTCCTGAATCTATGGACTTATCCACAAAACTAGATTGCTAAAATGTATTGAGAGCTTCCTTTGCACCAGGCATGTTAATTCTCACAATTATCCCATGAGGTGAAATCTGTTATTATCTGCATCTTACAGGTGAGGAATTCTAACGTTTCCTTAATGTTAGAAAAAGTAAGTGACTTACCCAAAGTCACACAGCCACAAGGGAAGGAATGAGAGTTTCAACTTAGACAGATGGATTTCAGAACCTACATTCTCAACATCCTGGTTATACTGCCTGCCTGAACTACAGGGAGACACATTTCAGCTTTTTTAGGGGAATATTTGCAATAAAGATCAGAGTGGGCCAAAACACAATAAAGAGTGGATGGGGCCTAAAAGTAGGCTGCTGCCTATCACAGGTGACAATCAATCAGAGACTGGATATCCACCTGCACGTAGTGAGGTCCTCCACCCACCCGGAACAGTGGTTCTCAAAGTGTGGCCCTCAGACAAGCAATTTCAGCGTTAACTGGGAACCTGTTCAACAGGCAAATTCTGAAGCCTCACCCCAGCCCCACTGAAGCAGAGGCTCTGGGGAGAGGGCCCAGCAATCTGCATTTTAATGAGTGATGCAGGTGACTCTGGTGCCCAGTAATGTTTCAGAACCAGAGGCCTAGAATGCCCCCTGGGGTACTTTCCAGTCTGGATTTGTGCTCCTTCACCATAGACAGAAAATGTGATTCCTGAAGCCCTGGGAAGTCCTTGGCTCCCCGCTCCTGCTTTTCCGCCCAATTGGGCAGCTTTTGGAATAGCATATTTCAGTTCCGCAAAGCAGATGCGGGAAAGCTTTGCAGAAGTCTCCCCCATGCCCATATTTAAAGAGCTCATCCCTGCAGTTGTTCCAAGAACTCTATAAAGCCCCTTCCGTCAGCAGCCTGTCTGCATCAGTCCCTTTAATAGCGCAAGACTTAATTGTCTCCTATGGATCGGAACCCTCTTCACAAAAACCAGAATCTTCACTCCTTCTTGCTCCTTTTTTCCCCTCTGCTATCCTTAACCACCATTCAGCATGGCACCAAAAGATTTGGAGTCAAAGCCACCACTCCCCCCGGATCTCACTCCATCTCATTATCTCCCATATGTATGATCACCATGGGGACTCTCTCCTCCCTGGCTTTTGCCCGTGGCCTCATTACCAGTTGCCTCCCAGTAGAGCCGGCCGAGTCCATCCCCTAGGGCTCAGCCTCCAGCCACAGATCCTCCCTGGTCTCCACTGGCCTGCCCAGGAAGCAACTGGATTCCCCATCCAAGAAGGGCTGATCAGGATTCCCCGAACCAACCCCTCAAGAACATCCCATAACCAGGGTCTTCCCAGCTCTGAACACACGCAAAATGCATTTCAATTCAAATGCTGCAAATGCAGGAAAGAACCGGAGCCCCATGGCTGCAGGTGTATGACAAATAATGGGCCAGAAGGAGTCTGGAGCTGACATCAGGGCATCCTAGAAAGGGCACCTCTTTGCTCCCTGGCTCGGTGGGTAATTGGCACAGGTGGCCCCACTCATTCCACTGGGGGGCAAGTGGGTCGTGTGCTCAACAGACAAACGCCGCATGCTGCGCTGCCCGGAGTACTGAGCAGTGGGGTTAGCACAAAGCAGAGGGCACATGAGAAGCAGACGGCCTCGGAGCTCAGAGTCTGATGGTGGAGGCATGGCCTTCACCTTTGGGCAGCCCTCCTTTTTTCTCCTAACATTTACTAAGTGCCAGGCACTGTGCAAAGAGCTTCATCGATAGCTCCTTTAATCCTCACAACAACCCTGTGCAGACAATACTATAAGGTTCTACCATACGAAATTTCTGTAGGTCAAAAACAGCTGAACATGGATCAATAGAACATTAACACTTCTATCTCATAGATGAGGAAGTAGAGGTTCACAGGTGGGGTGACTTTCCCAAGGTCACACAGCAAGTACATGTTAGACTCACACTCAAACACAGATCCACCACTTTTCATCAAACCCAAGACGCACCACAAAATTTTTGTAGTGAAAGAAAGAAAAATCCCGCAAGTAAACTTGGACATGACACGTGAGGCACATACCGATTTCAGAGATACGAAAATGTGGGGTGGAGGGAGTCCATCTTAGAATCAGTGAAATATATTATTTGACTCAAAAAAAAATCCATTGTGCATCTTGGCAGTGACAGGGAAGAGATGGCCTTCGACACCCTTGGGCAGGTCCTTGTCTAATGGGGGAGGCATGACACATGCTGTTAGAGAAAGCCTAGACACGCCCCAGCATAACCACAGCCAAGGTCAATGCCATTAATAAACAGGGTAAAAAGATCAAGGGAAGCGAAGAGAGGGACCTGGGAAACTGAGCTGTGAGGAGAAGGAAGTGCCAGACTTGGAGCGGGAGGCAGTGTGGACCTTGGTGGTAATTCCAGAGGAAATAAAACACAGGAAGGCAGGCAGAGGGCTCTGGGCCATGGCTGCTCTAAAACGTGGCCAAAGGGAGAGAAAAGCAAAATCGGAACGATCAGTTTTCCTCAATCCAGTCCCCTGGCCCTCAATCCCGTCTCACCTCTCCAAATCACACCCAAATAAGATCTGTCTCCAGAGCACAGAGAGAAGCAGAAGGGAACGACGACTCCAACAGCAAAGGGCCAGGATCCAAGGAGGCAGTCACTCTCACGGCCAGCTATGCAGGCACAGGGTCCCCATCTGAGACCCTGCACGAAGTCTACTCCCTGGAGGCCTCACTGGCCTCACCTTAGTCCCAGCCCTGTGCACAGACTTCTCGATCAAAAGAAATGCCCATTGCTGGACAGCATGTATGCTTTTGTGAAAGGACATCACAGCTATTTAACCCTATGGACAGTATCATCTCCATTTTACAGATGGGAAAATGGAGGCCCTGGAAAATAACATGACCCCTCTGACCATGCCCATCCCAAATCTTTCAGCTCGGCAGTGACTGAGCAATGCAGCTTCCCCCACTTCCAGAGTAGTTCTGTGCCTGGCAGCCACCATTATCCCAGGCTCCCCTTGCCCCCTGCGAGAACGAACATGGTGGACAGAGAAGGGTAGGTTTGGGTTTGGCATGGGAAAGACGCAGGCTCTTGCATCCAGGTCCACCACTCCCAACCCACGGTGTCTGTGAGTCAGCAACACATATTCCAGGGCCCAGTGGCAACAGGCCTCACCCTCGAATATTGCCCACCGGATTCAATTCCTGACAAGGCAGACTCCATTTAGAAGGTTAGGATGTGACTCTTGCTTAAAATAAAATGACCATAAAATTAGCCTGGGAGGGATGTTGGAGAGGACAGGGGATGGGACTGAGGAGGGAAAGGGGAGGGGAGGCAGGGAAGAGCAAAGAGAGCTACTTCTCCAAGCACCTTCCCTTGCCAGGTCTCCGGGTGATGCAGGTCGGGGCAGGAGGAGACACAGACACAGACCCTTGGGTTTACTCAGGGCTTTGGCAAGGTCTTTGCGGACAGCCTGGTGGCTCCCACTGGGATGTGTAGACTGGAGACCCCAGAGCAAAGGGATTCCTGTGGGTGAACTGACCTCACCCAAGGGCGAATCCATATTTTATATGGGGGCTGGATTAAAGCCTCAGGCAGAGCCCAGAAGCCAGGATGAGGCAGGATGCAGTAAATGGAGGGGTGTGTGTCCCCTGGAGGAAGCAAATCGGCCACATGCTTCATCAGCAAGGCCAGTCTGACACTGAGACTGGCACTGGTGGGCTTGGCTGTGGCAGAGCCCATTCAGCCATCCTCCCACAGCAGGACAATGCAGTCCGACCCACACAGACCATGATCTGCAACCAGAACCACAGGGGCGGGGACACTGTGTGCAACCCCTTTAAAAACTGCTGCTTTCCATCTCCAGACTGCACAGCCAGCCAAAAGCACAAGACCTGGAAGCAGGCTGACTGCAGTTCCTATCCTGCCTCTACTGCTCACTGGCTGTGTGGTCTCGGGCCAGTGACTTCACCAAGCTTGGTTTCCTCATCCAGAAAATGGGATAATGCCTGCAGGGTTGCAAAGGCTACATAAGATGAAGAGAAAAACCCAACAGCTAGATTAATTGAGCACTTACTATGCACCCACACTATTAGCCATTGTTTGAGAAGCTCTTGGCACAGTGCCTAGCCCTAGTAAGTGCACCATCAATTAGGGCCATTGTATTGTTGTTGCTGTTGTTCTATTGTTTTGATTTTGCTCCAGACCCCAGAGGCCCCCCCGCCCCCCCGCCCCCAGACAGGAGACACTGCGGCCATCTCAGCACAGGCACACTGCCCTCTGGTGCTGCTGCTGGGGAATCAGCACCTGGCGGAAGGGTGACTCCAGAAATCAAGCCCATGGCCAGGGTGTCAGCCCCATTTCCACTGGGCCCTCGGTGCATCCATCCATCCATCCATCCATCCAAAGCTGCAGCCCCCCACCCCACACCAGCCTCAGAGGACAAGCCAGAGCCTCCCCTGCTCCTGGAGCGTCAGTCCTCTCTGTGGCCAGGCAGGGCCTGGGGAGCCCCGGCTCCTCTCCGCACTGCACTGCGGAGTGAAGCACCGGTTCTCTCAGTTTGCTCTGGGGGTCCTGAGCGAGCGAGGCCCGGCTGCAGCTGCGGGAGGAAGGGGCAGGGGCAGCTGACTGTGACCGGGTGGAGGAGGCTCAGCCTCAGAGGATGAAAAACAGTCCCAGTCGCTGAGCATACACCCGCCTCCCCCAAAAGAGCACCCCCTGCAGCCCTGCAGCCTCTGCTGCACATGGCCTCGTACCGCCCCCAAGGGGAGGGTGAGTTCCACCGCCCCCAAAGGAGGGGCTCTGTTTCCTGGGGCCGGGACACAGCGTGCCTGTGGGAACGCGGGGACTCAGGGAGGCTCAAAGGCTCCACAAAGGATCCTAAAAGCAGCCAAGCAGCCTTGCTTTCCTGGAGGAGTGGGGGATAAAGAGCCGCCCCACAAAGTCCTTTCAAAATAGCACAGTGGGCTGGACTTCTGAAGTCAACTGTGGTGCCGGCCCACAGGGGGATTGCAGGTGACCTTGGAAGAGCCTAGTCTGGCCAGGGTGCCTGGCTCACCTTGCAGAAACCACCTCTAAAAACCCCAGGTCATCCTGACGTTAAAAGACTGTTTAGCGCAATGCAAGGCAGGCATCAGGAAGAAATTAAACTCCAGCTCGACAAGGAGGAAAGCCCAGGCTGACAGAAGCAGCTGGGCTGAAAAGTGGAAGCAGAAATTCCTCAAGTTAATGCTTTCTAAGGCCCCTCGGGCCACTCCCAGGTCTTGTCTGAAGCTATTTACTTCCAGGGGGGAAAACCCTATTGATCTTCATTCAGCTGCTGTCTGCTCCGACAAGGCAGCGATGTTTCAGCGCATCACCAGTCACTGCAAGAAATCTCTCATTGTTTTACACGCAGCAGCTCCCAAACTCAACGTCCTCAACGTTCAGGACAATTGGGGTGAACTGATCAGAGGAGCTGCAGAAGGGGGCTGGTCTGGGAACTCCAGGGGAGGGGCCTCACTGCCCTGGGATGGGCTGCTGTCACCTGCTGGGGCCCTGTACATTCAGAAAACTCAGGACCTCGCTGCTCTGTTCTGCTCTGTCTGTAGATGCTCAGAAAGCGCAGAGCTGGGCCAACCCTTCCCTCCCACCCTCCGTACACAAACACACACACACACACACACACACACACGCGTGCGCGCGCGCACACCCCTGCTTTATGTCTCTGCAGTCATTTGGCTTCGAACCTCCCCACTGGCTGGCTGCAGACTGCCACCATCCACTCAAGCTCCTCATCACACAGAAGAGCTGGCGAGGCTTCCCCAGCTGCGCCACCACTGTCTGGTTCCCTTTTCAAATTCCAGGCTGGCCCTCAATCCTACATATGTCTGTAACGTGAGGGAAGAACTAACCATGAAACCTGCAACGGCACTAATAGTTCCCACCATCCAGCACTAAAGGGAACTTTCAAACCACCTTAATCCCAACTATTAAGGCCAACTCAATAGTGTACAGATGGAGAAACTGAGGCTTGGAGTCAAAGAGAGAGTGTGATTTGATCCAGGTGGCCCAGTAAACTAGTGACAGAAAGAGCAGAAAACCCAGACCTCCCGGCTCCAAGCACAGCACCCCTTCCACTTCAGCTTCTAGGTCATGTAACCTGGAAATCCAGGTCCCCATAGGAGGTTACAGAAGCCCACTTGACTGAGAGAAGAACCCACACATTAAACTGCTTTCTGTGAGTTAAGACCAGGATCCGTGCAAACAATAATAACGATGATAATAATAATAAAATGCAGAACAATATGCCTTGAAAACCTTCAATGAGCAACACTTGATAATCACAGGCAGAATACATCTTCCACATATTCATATAAAATAATCAATGATCATTTTTTCCTGCAGACTACAATCCAATTACTCTCTCTCCCTCACTCTCTCCCTCACTCTCCTTTGTTACTTGCAAACCATCCAAGCAATCAATGCCTTGACCTCTCCCTCTGATAGACACAATTACAAAAAGACAGAGCAATGCAATTCATCTATTCAAGATGGATTGTTTGAACACTCTGTCACACTGCTGAGCTATCCATCTCCTTGTCTAAGAGGAAATTTCAGCCCCCAAAAGAGGCACAAAGAGAGAGGGCGGGTACAGTGCTCCCGGGCCCAGAGAGCCCCTCGCACACCTGCAGGAAAACCCTCTCCGGGCTGGTGCTCAGTGATGCCTGGCTGTTGGAGAAGGATTCGGCTCCAAGCTCGGCTGACTGAGGCACCAGTCTGGGAACCAGAAACACCCAGCACACTCCAGAGCCCAATTTCCAGGGCCCCAATTCCTGCAGCCCCAGCCAGAGCCCTGAGATCCCGGGAAGTGGGAGTGGGGGGCAGGTGGGAAAAGGGAGATGGCATTGGGCCCAGCCAAGGCAGTGGGTTTGGGTTTCAGCATGACATTTCTCAGCCTCTCTCTCTCTTTCCCTCCCCTCCACCCTGCCATGTCCACTGTACTTCCCTGGCTCCAGCTAGGGTTCCAGGGACGGAAGGACAGAAAGTCAGCTCCCCAGGAGGCTCTAGAGAAGCCCAGAGGCCTCAGAGCCTTCCCATCCTCCACCCAAGCTGGCACCGCTCCGGCGGTCACGTTTGGCACCAGCACAGCACCCCAGGCCATGGGCTGGAAATCAAATGGGGCAGGGCTCTTGGATATGAATGGCCTGGGCCGACACGCTAATTAATCCTGGGGCTTAATACGAAGAAGATTAGAAGAGAGGAGGGCTCTGCCATCCTTTAATTGCATTATTACACGCTGAACCCAAGAAAGGGTGGGCAGGCTTGGGGATGTGCTTTTCCTCCAGGCTGGGAGGAACTAGCCCAATTCGATCCCACAGTAAGAGGGGGCAGGTAAGGATACATCATCCTGTGCCTTTTCAGTTCATCTCTCTGGGGCTGCCCTCCCCTGCTCCTGTCTTTCCGGGCCTCCAAAGACTTCTATCCCTGAGGCTGGGCTGGGAGCACACCCGTCCCATCCCTGTGGAGGAAGGACCAAGGTAGAGGCACCTACAATTCATGCGAGGAGCACATAGCACCCAATGAGTCCCCCCTTTTTCCTCTCAAGGGCACCCTACCACTCAGGCCCCCAAGAAGCAGAGGGAAAGAGAGAAGGAATAAAGGAAGTGCCTGCCCCTGGAAGGGTACCAAGCTGGGTGCTGGGGCAGGCAGAGACACGGAGATAGAAGGCATTTTCAGCTTGCCAGGGAGCAGACTGGACTGCAAAGGGTTAAGCCTGACCGTGAGGGCTGTCCCCAGAGTCCCTCCCGTGCCCTGCCTGTGCCAGGCCTCCTCTGCCTCCCAAATCGGCCTGCCAGGGTCCTGAGCATGGACTGAGAGACCTGAGAGTGTGGGCAGAGCTGAGGACTGTGCTCTGCCCCATCCAGATATGAGTTCGAGAGGGTCCGGCTCGCGGGAGAGAGCTGGGGAGGAGACAGACCCTCTGGGGTTTCTGATCTCCTCCTAGGAAAATCTCAAATCTGGAAACCAAGCCCGACACGGCTTCCCGGCACCCTTTCACGGCGTTGGCAGCCCAAGGTCCGCCCTGGAGAAGAGCCGCAGAGGAGGAAGGTGGCCCTGGCTCGGCAGAGTTCTGCTCGCCTTGTGCCAGACGCCGGTGGTGGGGCCTCGTGAACCCAGGCGGCCCAGGTCTCTCCGGCCTGGCGGCGGGCGCAGGGCTCGCCGTGATGGAGGCTCCGGCGTAGCCCAGCCGGGCCCAGCCCTGCCGGTCGCCGGCCTGGGACGCGCAGCGCCCCGGCACAGCCCAGAGCGCTGCCCGCAGGGTGCTTTGGGCGGCCACAACAAAGTTAAAGCCCGGAGTAAGAGTCTCCGGCGAGAAGAGACGCGGAGAAGCCCCAGCCTCAAAATGCCGCGCGCAGCCCTGCCAGCCGCCGCCAGCTGCGGAGGGATTCCGGCTAACTTTCCAAACCACTCGCAGCCCTCGGCCGCCTCCTCTGCTGCGCTGGGCGGCCTCCTCGCTCCCTTCCCCCACCCGCGCTGCCCTGGGCGCAGAGGCCCGGGCCCCGAGGGACCCGCTGGAGCGAGCGTGGCGGGGATGGCCCCTCCCTGCCCCACGCCACGGGGCTGAATGGGGGCCACCGAGGCCGAGGGAGGCCACCGGAGAGGAGACCGGTTGCCCTCGTCACGCGAATATGTGCCCTGCGCCCCCGCCGCGGCCGCTGGAGCTGTGCCCGAGGTGGGGGCGAGGGGCCCGAGGGGAGCGAGAAGGGGAAAAAAGAGAAGTTGGCGCCTTCCCCAGGGTTCCCACTCGGCGGAGAAGCCGGATCCCAGAACTCGGTCTGCTGCCGGTCATGCTGGCAGTCGCCGCGAAATGCGCCCGCGACTCGGGCTGGGACTGGAACCCTTCGCCACACTCCGCCAGGTCTGACCTCCCAGGAGCGCGCTAAGGGCCCCTCGCCCGCTGCGGCCCGGCTGCCTCCTCCCCAATAAGTAAGGCCCTTGACCCCGGCTTTGGAACTTTGTCCTCACCGGGACAAGCCTCCAGGTGGTTACCGGCTCGGCAGCCCGGAGAGAGGTTGGAAAAATCTCCCGGGATCGCGTTCAGAGGTCCCCCATTCCCGCCCCCGCCCAGGCACACGGAGACCCCCGGCTCCAGGGAGCCCTTACCGATCCGGATGACGTGGGGCATCCCGCGCGAGTCCGGGATCCAGAAGGCGCACACGAGGAGCCCGGCCCAGTATTCCCAAACCAGACTCCGGAGGCGCCGCCAGGGAGCGGTCATCGTTGGGCGCCGCCGAGCGTGCCCAGGGCGCGGCCGTGGCGGGCTCCCTGGGGCGGCAGCTCTAGGCGCGGGCGCGCAGCAGCCCCTGAGGCGCCGCCTGGCCCAGCCGCCCGGCTCCCGAGCGCCGCTGCGAGTGGGGGGCGCCCCGCGGCGCCGCGCACATCTTACTGGGGGGCCGCCCCGCTGGCGCCCGCCCCGCCTGGCTGCCGCCCACGGGCCGCCCGCGAGTGAGGCTCCTGGGCTCCGCCCGGGCTCTGCTCGGACTCAGCTCCGGCTCCGGCTCGCGTCGGCTCGGCTCCCGCGCGGGCTCCCACCTGCCCCGGCTGCCGGGCGCTGGCGGGCGGGCTGCACGCGTCTCCGGCCGCTCCTCCTCCAGCCGCCGCCGATGCTATCGCCCGGGCTCGCACAAAGCCCCGGAGTGGAGTTGCACGCGCGCACACACTCCCTCCCAGCCCCCTCCCCCGCGCCCTGCCTCCCGCCTTCCGCGCCGCCCGCCGCCCGCGCTCCCTCCGCGCACTCCCCGGCGCACACACACTTCACACTCACACCCGCCGAGGCGCACACTCGCGCTCTCACACCTGCGCGGGGGGCGGGGAAGGGGACCCTAGACTCGCTTTGGGGGGCCTCCCGGAGAACGAGGACTCTCCTCGCTTCCCAGACGTCCCCATCCGCCCTGCCGCCCCCAGTCCCTTCAACTGCGAGGGCACCGAGCCCGGGAGCCAGGCGTGGAGCGCGAGAGCTGGCACCGCGAGCTGGGAGACGGCGGCAGCCCAGCGGCCCGACCAGCTGGAGGAGGCGCGCCCGCCGGGAGCAGCGAGACCCGGAGCCCGCCGTCTGCGGAGCCTCGCCTTCCAGCTCCCACGCGGCGGGCGCTGGCTGGACGGCAGCGGCGGGAGACTGACCCGGGGCCCGATTTCCCTCCCCAACCGCATCGCTCCTGGCAGCAGAGTTGGGGCTGGGGATGGGGGAAGACAGAATTCAAAGAGAACTATCTACGCTGGGCCAGGGCAGCTGCAGGGGCTGGTAGGGGTGGGAGAGCCCAGGCCAGGCCCCCTGCTGTGGAAGGCAGGGCTTGACCGCTCCCGCAACTCCCGGGGCTTCGAGGAAGACCGCTAACGCCTTAGATGAGAGGGGCGTGTGCGCCGGCCCCGCTCACTCTCGGCCCTCTACCCCAGCCGTGCAGGAGGGATTGCTGCCCCCTCCCTATTGCTCCTGGGAGAGCATAAAAAGAAACTGTAAATTTCCGTGGGGCGGAGCAGGACCCGTGGGGGAGCAAGCTGAAAGGGTTAAAGAAACGTTGTTTATTAGCAATAATAAATTTTTTTTCAAGTGGCGCTGGGTGTCGAGGGAAGGGAAGGGAAGGGCTGTGGAGCGAGGCTGGAGCAGGAGGCTGCGGATTACGCAGTTAGGCGAGTTTAATGACCTTTTTGACAGAGACAAAGCGGTACCGATACAGTAGATAAATAAACGGATCTGTCACCGGGCAGCGGCTAGGCTGTGTGTGAATTTATTTTTCTCATTTAAATAATTTGATCTATTCCATCATTTCCAATCTCTCGCATTTGCCAGCTGTCTGGTAAGAGCATGGCCCCCAACATCTGAGGAGCAAATCTTTAATTTTCTTACAAATATACTATGAGTCGAGCTCTAAGCCGCCTGTTAATTTCCCTCTTTTCTTTCCCTCCCTTCCTGGGCTCAGGGGACCGTGGCATTGTGTGGGGATATGAATATGGCAGTGTGGCCAATCCCGCCAGTGAGGGAGGGGACTCCACATAGTGCCTGAAGTGGAGGAGGAGAGGCTCCCCGAGCTCCCTGCGAAAGAACAGAGAGAGGTGTGCCCACCCTGAGGACATCCTCGAAAATCCAGCAAATGGAGGTTACCGGTGTCGGTCTTTGCCAAACTTGGGCCTCCCTCTCCCTGGAGCAGGAGCGGCTGGTTTCCCAAGCAGCCACTGGAAAATGTCGCCCCGGGGACCAGAGGGAAGGACAGGCAGACCAGAACCAGAGAAGCAGCAGCTGCCACCTCTTGATAGAGGGTACCGTCCCCAGTGGGCAGCAGCCAGAGGGGAGTGCGGGAGAGGGGAGCAGAGGGCCACGCCCTCCAGGATACAGCTGGGGAAGCCTCCTCATTGAAGGCTCGAACCCCCTCCCCATGGCCTGCCTATCAGCCTCCGCAGCTGGTTTCCTTGCCCCTAAAAACCAAAAGGCCTGGCTGTTCCCTACGGAAGAAAATTGTTCTCCTGGTGGAGATGGAAGGGGACCTGAACTGGAAGCAAAGGACGTGGGCTTAAAAAGGCATCGCCAACAGTGTCCAAGGCTGCTTTAGGGATGGGGCGAGGAGGGGAGAGCCTGGGTGCTAATTCTGTATGGGCTGTCCTGCAAGCTTGGCAGGGAAACGGAAGAAGCAGAAAGGTACAGGTGTGGCTCGCAGGAATGAGCAGATCTGAGGCCAGTGGGAGGGAGGGAAGAAGGATGGGGAGCAGGAAGAGGAGGAGCAGCCTCCAAAACAGCTAGCACGAGAGCGGCACTAGAGAAGTGAATGGATGAAGGCACGTGGGAATCTGTCGCCCCAAGAGGATGGCAGTGTGGCCCTGTCACCTGCGAGCCCCTCAGCACCCCCAGGGAAGCAGAGCAAGCCGGGCTTGCTCCTGCTGCATCCCAGAGTGGGCGGGAGTTACCCAGCGTGCTGCGGATGGAGGCTTTTTTCTGCTGCCACGTAAGGCTGTGGTGGGAAACAGCCTCCCAGCTGCACAGGCTGTGGGCTCAGTCCCTGGTCTTGGATGCCCAGCTGCAACCCTGGGGTCAGAGAGAAGCTGCAGTCCCCAACCCAGGACTGGGCCTTATTCTTGACCTATCTGCAAGCCATTTTGTGACACAGAGGTTTTCCCAAACTGACAGCAGCCTGTTCCCTCCCAGCCAGAGGGAGCGGGGATGCATTGCAACAACAACAGCAATGATAATAATGACCACTAGTATGTATTTATTATGTGTTTTCTATGTTCCAGACAACATACTCACTACCTTACACGCATCACTTCATCTAATCCTCTCCACAACCCACTATGATAGCATCTCTGCTATTTTTCCATTTTACAGATGAAGATTCTGAGCCCCAGAGGGGTTAAGAGGTCCAAAGTCACACAGCTAGTATGTGATCTTTCCTTCTTCCCTGCTTTTTCCTCCCTCCCTCCCTCCCTTCCTTCCTTCCTATCTTCCTCCCTTCCTTTCTCCCTCCCTCCCTCTAGAATTTATTGGGCATCACTGTTTGCCACGCACTGTGGATGAGGATCCAAGGTGCATATACAGGCTCATCAGCCCCCTGAGCTTGCAGGCTTACCCCTTATCCTATAGCCCCTGGGCTGAGCAGGGTACAGGCTCTAGGGAAAGATCCTCATCACCTCTGCAGAGCCCCCCTGGGGCCCCAAGCTGCTTGTAGGAAGGCTGAGAGTAGAACAGGGTTTGGGCACTTTACCAGAACAAACTGGGGAGCTCAGTCTCCCTAACTCATGAAGAGAAACCTGCAGCCCTCTCTCCCTGGCAGCATCTTGCACCTCCCCAGGCTGCCCTGCCGCCAGTAGGCACCAGGTCTGGCACTATCTCAAACCGTATCTCTGGGGATTGAGAGCCGCCAATCCCAGCTTTTCAGATTGTTGGTAAACAAGTCTACCCACCAGCCAGGCCTCGGCTCCCTGCTCCCCCACGAGGCAGCCAGCGCCGGATTTATGAGGCCTCCAAACCTCATTCAGACTAATGCAGCTTTTCATTCCCAAATAAAAGGGGCTGCTGTCTGAAAGGACAAGTGCTCCCGCATTTCATTAACATCCCTGAAAATGGCTGAGCTGGCCCAAGTTGCTGCCAGGGAGATTCATGTCTCCCACCGGCTCACAGGTGGGGAGTGAGAGTAGACTCCCAGGAAGAAATCAGAGACTGCCAGCCCCCTCCCTGGCCCCTCCCTGGCTTCTAGTGGTGGTGGGGGGTGGCAGTGGTGGCCGATCGGGCTCGTTTGGACGAGTCCCGTGTGTGCGTATTTTGTTTAGACTGATCCACTCTAGCTCTCAATCCCCCCACAATCACGTTGAGTGATGAGGCCCTGGGCTCGAGTTACCGAGATTCATGATCTCTGCTTCCCTGGGAAACCACGAGCAAACGCATGCGGTGGCTGAGTGCAGATTCCTAGGACGTGAGTGCCCTCTGCTGAAGCCTGCCTACCTTCATCTCCCTTCCGGCTGGCTGCCCGCGGGCAGGCTGCTTGGGCAGGCTGCTGGCAGTGGCTGGATGCTAAAGCCCTGGGGCGCTGGCCACTCCCCTAAGTGACCTACCACCAGCCTGCTTGTGGCCTCTCTACAAACCTGAGCTTGGAATGCCTTGGTAAGAATGGGGGAGGGGGCCCGGACTGGAAGGAGGCAGCTTCCAGCCCTTGCCTGATCTTTGCCTACTGCCTGAGCAGGGAGGGGAGGGAAGAAGCCTCCCCCGGTGCCCACACTGCACAGCGTTATCTCAACACAAAGTGCACGCTCACCACAAAGGCAAAGTCCCAGCCTTTGCAGGACACTGCGACCTGCCTCTTGGCTCAGGCACGGGGACCCTTCCATCAGCCTGGGGCTTTGTCCCTCACACCGGTCCCAAGAAGAGAGAAGCTCAGCCAGGCTGCCACCTGAGCAAGCAGCAAGCCCAGCGAAGGTTGCATCACCTTAGATTTTTGTCAACAGTCAAGCAAGTTCATTCCCACTGAAGTCAATTCCTGTGTTTATTGTCAGCTTAACCCGCTGCTGCAAGTTATTTCTCAGCAGTGAGGGATACAGGTAGACAAGCCACTAGAGATATGTTATTCCACTGACATCTGCATTTCTATAGTTTGGGTGCAGTTCTGGTGGAGGTGAAGGAAACATGGCAATCCTGTAGGTATCTGCACAGAAGCAAACAGCTGCTGATGGGCTGAAAGCCACGGGGGCCCTGCGGCCACTCAGGGAGGGGAGTGGGGAGAACTGTCACAGGGAACCAGTACCACCTGGCCTACCAGGTCACCAGCAACCAGTTTCCTTTCTGCAGCCCCAGGGGTGGGGACCAGAGTCACTTGCTCACTCACTCAGCCATTCATTCAGTCCCATTCATTCCTTCGTTTGTTCCTAAGATCATCCATTCATTTTTATCCACTCATTCACCCACTCATTGATTCATTTACTCCATCATTCCCTAATTAATCTGCACTCCATTCACCGGCTCACCATTCAGTCATTCCCTAATTAATTCACCCAATCACTCAGTGACCCATGTAGCCATTCACTTATTCATCTATTAATTTTGCTTATTTGCTCACTTTTTCTCACTCATTCATTCACTCCCATTCAGCTGCTTACTTGTTATTCGTTCATCCATTCATTCATTTTGTTGTCTCTTCTTTTATTCAATCATTCGGTTGCTCACTTATTCATTTGCTTATTCAATCCTTTGCCCAATCACCATTCGCTCATTCACTCACACATTCATCCACGTGCACTCTCATTTGCTGGGCCACGCACCGCCTCCCCACCAAACCAGCAAAGACACCTGCCAGCTCCTCCTAGCCTCAGTCACTTTTCGGGCTGAGCCTCAGACACCATCGGTCTCTGTTACAACCCAGGACACCTCACCAATGTGCTGAGCTCCCCAGCCAGCCTCCCAGAGCCCCAGCTTTCATATCCTCCACTGTATCACAAACTTCAGCAAACTTCAGGATTCATCTAACGTCCCTGACCCTGGAGATGGTCTAGGCATTTGCCCTACTAGCGAAGACCAAGGCCCAGAAAGACCCAGGGCCCACATCTGGTGACGGATATGACATCAGAGCCGTCACGAGGTGCCTCTGCACTGAGCCAGGAGCCATCCTGCCTTTCACTTACATCATCTCTTTTTGCCCTTGGAACAACCCAGGGATGCAGGGATGAAGAAATGGGAGTCAAAGGATTTGCCAGGAAGGGCAGAAGCAGGGCTGTATCATTACTTGGTGTGATGGGGAGAGAACGGATAAATGAGGGAGTGAGGGAGTGAATGCACGAAGGGATCAATGAGGGCACATGAAAGAATAAATGAATGAACGAGTGAATGAATGAATGACTTGTGTCCAGAACGTAAGTGGCAAAACTGAGCTTCTAACCCAAGTTTCTGGACTCCCAACCCAGCACTCTCTGCACTGCTTACCAACTGCTGCCCTCTACCACACCCTGACCTTGCAGGGTGGAGCAAGGGGGACGGTGCAAAACTAGAGCATGAGTCAGCCAACAATAGATTTTTGTAGAGAAGTGCCTCCCTCGGGGCCGCAGCCAGCCAATTCTCAGCTGCACCTGTCCCCCCACGGGCAGGAGGCTGCCATCATCGAGAGAGAGAGAGAGAGAGAGAGAGAGAGAGAAAGGGAGAGAGAGTCTTGAAAATCCAATCACTGAGTGATAAGAAAATAAACCAGTGAACTTCTCCAAGTTTGCCAGACTTCCCTGCCCGAGGCCAGCTTAATTAAAGTTGATGTAGAATTTTAAAGTGGGAAAATAATTAGGGCAAGTGGTAGAAAAGAGAGAGGAAGGAAAACATTGTTTTGTTTTGTGTTTTGCTCCCTCTTAATTATGCCACAGACTGTCTCTCCCGTGGATCCCATCCCAAGTCTGCCCTACGCCAAGATTCCAGCAGGTGGTACACTGTGAGACTGGTGCAGACACACCTGTGCCTCTCTGGCACACAGGTATGGCGCTTCTCTGCCCGCAAGACAGGCGAGGCGGCAGACAGCCAGGCTGAGAGTGGAGAGGAGCACGTGCCCCAGACATGCAGGAGGAGGAGCCGGGGGAGAGGGAGACAGCAGGCTGTGGGAAGAGATGCTGCCTCCCTGCCCAAGGTCCAGACAGGAGTGGGCACTGGGTCCCCCCTGCCCCAACGATGCTAGACATGGGCCCTGGTCGGGACAGTCCTATCCCCTACCTCGAAAGACGGCAGATCCTGATGATACAGCCTCTGTCCCCCCTTGCTCCAGGGAGACAAGATTTTCCAGCAACCACCAAATGTTGGAGGAAGGACTTGTTGTTTGTGCCCAGAATGGGCTGGGAGTGGCCAAAATTCCAACTGCAGCAGGTGCTGAGAATCAAGCTCGCCCCACACCCAAGCACCTATGTGTCCAGATGTGCCTTTGCTTTACTGCTGTTCTTCCTCCTTGCAAGAGGGCAGAAAGACTCAGCCCCAGCCTCATGGAACTGATTAGAGGCAGAGGCAGCCTGGGCAGGGGAGAGCTACAGGCTCCTTCGGGATGGAGAAGGGGGAAATTCCTCCCAATTTCACTGAAGGGAGCTGGGCGGGAGTGGGTTCCTGTCCCTGGTGCTAAGCTGTTACACACACAAACTCATGGGTACAGACACACGCCCATACTTCTGCATACGAGTGCACGCACACACGCACACAAACTATTAATATAACATCCACCTTGGCCTGATGAAAGCAGGAATTCTGGAGCCAGACAGCCTGGCTTCACATCAGCCCTGTCTCTTACCAGCAGAGTATCTCTGCGCAATATACCTAACTTTCCGTGCCTCTGTTTCCTGTCTGTAAAGTGGGGATGTTAATAGTTTCTGCCCTGCAAGGCTGTTGCAAAGATTAAACAAGTTAATGCGTTTGATGTGCTTAGACTGTGCCTGGCACACTGTAAGGGCATGTTGCACTGGGAGGGGAGGGCTCAGAAAGACTGGGCCATGTCGGGCTGTCCCTCCACCTCCCCCTCCCCCCACCACATGGCACGCGACCACGGAAGCTGTGGGGTTGCTGAATCGAGGGTCTTTGTGTTCATCCAGCAGTCTGGCTGGTTGCCTGGGGGAAGGAAACCCCTAGGGCTTGCACCCTAAACCTGCTGCCAGGTTTTGACATTTCTCCAGGATCCTTCCCAGTCCCATCATGCCCTCACCCCTACCCACCTGGGTTTCCTCTTGATCCTGCCCTTGGTGATATCCTTGACTTCTCCCTGCATCTCAGTGCAGTATCAACCCATCCCCAGAGAAGCTGCCCAGCCTCTGACCTGAGGGAACACTTCAGGAGAACCCATTTAGAAAGAGAAGAACACCCCCCACACCCCCCCACCACCCAGAGCTGGGAGCCTTCGGGAGCCTCAGCTGCTGCCAAAGGCTGCTGTGTCTCCCAGGGGCAGAAGGAACGCAGAGGCGTGGCAGAGGGGTGGGCGGGAGCCTTGGCCCGGGGAGGGAGCAGGCTTGGCTGGAGGAGCCAGCCCAGCTCTGTTATCTCTGAGGCGGCAGGGACCGGAGTTCTGCCAATCAGTTAATCCCAGGCTCCTGCCCTCCACCTGGCTTTGGTTGGGTTGAGTAAACGGGCTGCGGACAGGTGCCAGTGGCCAAAGCCTCGTTTTCTGATTTGGCTTCGTTTCGTTCTATTGGCTCAGCCAGCCGAGTCTCTCTGCCCTCACACATGCACACGCATCCCTTCCAAACACACAATGCTCACAGACACCCGGAAAAGCTGACCAGCTTGAGGACAGGTGAGAGCCAGGGCCTGGGGACACAGAGCAAGCTTCCAATGTGAATTCTTCAGGGACATGACCCACTGGCCCTCCCTGACAAAAGGACAGGAGGCCCTCTACGCTTCGGGTCAGGGGCCATTGACAGGGGCCATTTCCAGGGGTCACTGCCCCAGGAAAGAGAGGGGCACAACGAGCAGCTGGGATGGGGCCACTGCTGGCTTTTTACTCAACTCCTCTCCCGGGGACCCCCTGGGGGAGCCAACGCCCCAGCTCGATGGTTATTACCTTGCTGATTCTAGCTTCTGTGGCCAGAGCCAGGACAGAGGGCAGGGTGTGAACAGGAGCTCCAGAGCCCATGGTGGGGTGTTCGGGGCTGGGCCGGCATCTGCACACATACCATTGAGTAACACGTAGAACACTTTTCAGATAACACAGGGGAAAACACTTTCACACCAATCACACTTCAAGCTGGTTCTAAATCCTGCCCAGCTGCATCCCTCATTTACTCTTTTTTCCCCCCAAACATTACTGGTGATCCACCGTCTCAGGGATACCAGGAGAGGTTCAGTGACACAGAAGGGCCACGGGGTCACAGGAGGGGTCCAGGGGATAGGTAAATGGGAGAGACCAAAGGACATGGGTGGTGACAGAGGGAAGGCACGTAGAGATCACCGGGATGCAGAAAAGGACAAAGGGGATATGTGCAGGGTTTGAGGGGACAGGTGAGAACTAGAGAACCCACACAGGGGACAAAGGGGCACACCAGGGGTCACAGCCAAGTAGGAGTTCTTAGGACCCAGACGAGAGCTGGAGGAAGACAGGTAGGGGTCGTGGAGACCCAGAGAAAAACTGAGGGGACAAATTTGAGGACTTGGGGGACACAAGAAGAATCTCCCCTGTAAGCAACTTGCAGCCTTGAAGGGGAGAAAAAACATGAATGAAGGCTGGTGGTAGGCAGAGGAGGAGGAGGAGGAGATGAAGAAGCATCTTATGAGGCGTAGCTGCTGAAGCAACCAGGAGTTGAAGGCCAAGGCATTTGCAAGGCCACATTCCTGGGGCCCCACCTGGGTTCTGAAGCACCATCCACACGCCACACAGGAAGCTGGGGCAGTGCATCCCCAGTGTGTGCTTGGGACCACCTACTCTGTGCCCAGTTCTGTGGGTGAGTTTGCTATCATGAGCGTGGGCTTGTTCCCACAAGAGTGGGCTTGTTATTAATGGAAAAGCATGTTTGGGTCCCTCTTGCTTTCTCGAACTCTCTTGCCCTTCTACCTTCCATCATGGGATGACACAGCACAAAGGCCCTTGCCAGATGTGGGCCCTCGGCCTGATCTTAGACTTGCCAGCTCCCAGACCTGGAAGAAATAAATCTCTGTTCTTTATAAATTGCCAAGTCTCAGGTGTTCTGTTGTAACAGCACAACATAGACTAAGACAGGGACACACTGTATCTCAGCCAATGTTGGAAGGACCTTTCCAAAATGCAAAATGCAAAGGGAAGGTGCCATTCTTCTGCTCAAAACCCTCCAAGGGCTCCTGGGCAGGCGTCTCAGGGTTGGGGGTGATAAGAAGTCAATGATGGTCATAGGCACCGGGTGCTTGATACACGCCAGGCAGCGTTCTAGGCACTGTACACTTGTTAATTCTTTGAATGCACGCCATTTCCCTTCTAGGTACTGTTATTATTTCCACTTGGCTGATGAGGAAACGGAGACACAGCTAGTAAGCGGTGGGACCAGGTTTGGGATCCCGGTTGCCCAGCTCCCATTCTCCTACCCTCTAGACCATGGGCTATGCATCATCTTCCTCTCTAATGCTACCTCCATGGCCTGCCCACCCTCCCCACCTGTCTCCACCCCTCTCCACTTCAAACCAAATGGGCCATCTTCTCTTTCATGCCTTCAGGCCTTTGCACAAGCCTTTCCTTGTACTTAGCTCTTCCAGCACCCTTTTCTCCATTGGGAATTTCTGTTTATGCTTCAAAACCCAACTTCAGTGTCAGCTCCTTTGTGACCCTTTCTACAACTCCCCAAGAAAAGGTTCGCTCTTCCAGTCCCTGTGCTTTCCCTGGACTTGGTGCACGTCTCCGTTTAGGAGAGGATCTCTGAATGCTGCACTTAGTCTTGTCCCAGCCTGTCTTCCCACCTTGACTGTGAGTGCCTCTGGGTCAGGGTCAGTGTCTGCTTAATGTCCACACCCCTCCCCACGGTGCCTGCAATACATAACAGGCTTCCCGGATTGCAAGGGTCCAGCCAGGAGCGGGGGCAGGGGGTGTCTCGCCATCTGATTCCAGCCCCCCGCCCAGGGAGGGTCTTCTCTCCAGTGCAACAGGCCCTCGCCTCACAGGGCCACAGCTGCCATTTTTAAACCTGCAGAGGACAACATGTCTCCAACTGCAGAGGCGACACTGGCTTATTCTCCTCCGCTTCCTGAGCCCTACCACATGGTCTGTCACAGAGTGGGCACTCAGGGAACGCTCGCATGAATGAGGGCGTGGGTGAGGGGGTGAATGAGGCCCCATTCTCTGGGCTCCCTGACAAGGACTCTGTCTGGCTCATGTCCTCTTTCCACTTAAAGACGCCTGGATCTTTCCTAACTCCACTTATGCAGGAGGTTAATTCAAGTGCTTTCCAGCTTAGCAAGCAATAAACAATTTGGTGTTGCAGTGAGTTATTCTGCATGTCATATTTATGGATTGGAGTGGGGGAGGGGTTGGGGGCGTTATTAAGTTCAGTGTTACAGGGAATGTTGCATGCCCTTTCTTAATTACTTTCCTCTCTTTAATTAGATGCTGTAAGGTGGGGTGGGGGTGCTCCAGGGAGGGGGCCTGACAGTCACTGCAGAGAATAAAGGTATCGGTGGCATCTTGCCATCTGATAGGACATCAGCCCTCCGTGGGAATTGGGAGAAGGTGGAGGAGGGGGCTGCCCCCTCTCTAGAAGGAACTCTGAGTCCTGAGGGCATCCTTCCTCATAGTCCTTCTCTCTAGGGTCCCTGTCTTCTCACCTGATTCTCTCTTTCCACCTGCTAGGAGGAGTTCCAGCCTCCCGCCTGCTGTGCACGCCCTCTCCTTGCTGACTCCACCCAAAGGTCACAGGATGACCTGCTGTCTGCAACGCACATGCCCTATTTGCAGTGGTGCAACATGGGGACCACCCTGGGGACCTCTTCCTCAGCCTAGCAGGTGACAAGCTCTAGGGTGAGTCTTCCTCCTCAGTAGAGGGAGGAATATTACATTTCCATCCCCAAGTCCCCTGTTTGGGGGCATCCAAAGCAAGTAACACAGGTGAGCACAGTGTCAGGCGCTTCCCCTTGACCTCATTTGACCTCTTGGTGACTCTGGAAGGCACTGCTTGTGATCCGTGGTGAGCGACTGGCCAGAGCTGCACAGCTAGAAAGCAATATCCTTGAATCTTTGATCCCCTCAAATCTTTCCCCGGCCCTACTGCAGCTTAAATAGAGTTTCTGCAAACTGAGAGCATGAGCTGCCGCTTCCCAGAATGGACTAGAAGCCACAGGGGCAGCCAACACAGCTGCTCTGGCTGCATCAGGCATCTGAGGGTGGGGAGGGTTCCTCCAGGACCCGGCTGATGGGGACCCGGCGGGGCCCACCATCCCTCACACACGCCGGCTTCCCGTGCCAAGTCTCTTCCTCTTCTCCCCACTGCCTGTGGGGAGACGAGCTCCAAACCCAGCCCATCTGCTGCACATTCCTGAGACTCCCGAGATGATCCAATTCCGCACACCAGATGGGAAATAGCATGTACATTTCGGATGGTGATTAGTGTTTTTGTTTTTTTCCCCAAACGCTCGCGTTAATGGAGCTCCTTCCTGAAAGTAAATTGGAAAGACTTCAGTTTGATGGAGTCTAGTCGACCTCCACCTCCCCCCACCCAAATGCAAACATGGCTTTTCCGGGCGCTGTGTGCAGGGACCTCGCCCCACCTCTGCCCCTCTGCCCCTCTGCCCCTCTGCCCCTCTGCCCCTCTGCCCAGGCCCACCATCTGCACTGACCAGGGCTTCATGCTCCACAGTGCAAAGCAGGGCAGAGAACAGGCTTTCCAGACTGCAAAAAGACTCTTCATTAAGCCTGGTAATTTCCAAGGCAAATAACTCCAGGTGAGGGGTCCCTCAGCTATGGGAACAGAGGGCCAGCCAGGCCTCCTTGAAAACACCACTACACCCCCATGAACTGTGACTGAGAAAAGGAGTTAGGATTTGATAAATCTGAACTTTTCTCAGGGTTTATGACTTAGGAGAAAGTTCATACACAGTGCCAAATTCTTAAAGGCTAGAACTTGTATCTTGCTATGTATCTGAGCCAATGCATAGCGCATAGCAGGTGTCAACAGATGCTTGCTGAATGAGTGAGAGAATGAATAACAAGGTAGATAAAAGTATTTCTGTGCATGCAGTTACATACAGTACTCATTTTCCAGGATATTTGTTAATTCACACACACACACTACTACTACTACTTCTCCCCAAATCAAGGAACTGAAATTAAGAAAATACATATTTTATATAATACACATGCATATGTATAAAATATATATAAAACATATTTATATAACATACATATTACATAAAAGACTCTTGGCAGTACGTTCACATGTTGTCTCGCTCAGCTTTCATAACTCTGGGAAAACCGTGGTTGGTTCCGACAGGTCCCATAACGTGGTCAGGGACTCACATGTAGCGAGAATCAGAGGGAAGATTGGGGTCCAGGTGTGGCTCACTCCAAAGGCCCAGGAACCCAGCGAAAGGTTTGGAATGGGAAGGAGATGATCAGATTGCGCTTTTAAAAATGGCTCCGCTGTCCCTGAATCGGGTGGACGGGGGCCGGAGAGCCTGGGGGCTGGGAGACCAGCTAGGGACGGCCTGGTGAGTAGAACAAGCTTATGGTGACAAGGGCCTGGCCTCAGATGGCGGTGGTGGAAACAGAAAAGGTGATATTTCACAGGAAGTAGCCACAGGACTCTAGCAGATGAGATGTGACAAACGCAATCCCAGGCATAGGTAGGTCTGGAGGAAGAATTTGGGACCACTGGGCTGAGATGTACACAGATCTCCCACTGGAAATAAGGCTTTAGCTCTTAGAAAGAGGACAGAGGTTGGAAATACAGATTTGGGAGTTTCATCGCCATGGGGGAAGAAGGACGCTATGGAGAAGAATGAGATCCCTACGAGAGTGTAGGCTCAGGGGAGGCAAAGCCAAGAACAGACCCTGGAAGCCCAGTTACCCAGGGAGGGAAACGAGTCAGGACGAGGGCAGGGCTGAGAATGCACACACACATGCACATGGGCCTATGCGTGTATGAAACACTCGTGTGCATGCACACATATGTGTTGTCACACACGTCAACATGCTCACATCTGTACATGCATATGCACACACATACAAGCACGCATACACACATATGTACATACATACAGTATGTGTGCGCCCACACTGATGGGTCCTCGGGGCAGGGTCTGTCACAAAATGTGGTGAGAAAGACTTGCAGATCAAGGGAAGGAAAGAGGAGGCTCCTGGCTCCTTGCCCCTGGGCTGAGCAGAGAAAGGGGAGTATGAGGGGGGCGGAGCTTCACCCCAAGGGTGGCTCCCAGCAAGCTCATGTTCAGCACCCTGACGGGTTCTTCTCCAGGGCCCTGCCCGCTTCTGCCCTGTGGCCTCCTCCAGCTCTGGGACAAGGGGCTCAGCAGATGTCTTCATCACCCTGCTGTGTCTCCTAGCACCTATCTCTCCTGGAACGCACAAGTCTCCGTGTGCCCATGGCTGGGATATTTCGGTACGGAGGTGACAGACTGGTGAGCTGGGCACCCCTCCACCCCTGCTGCAGGTGGCTGGAGCTGTGTCTGTGCTTGGGGTAATGAGGAGAGGGTTGCGATTTGAAACGGGCATTCTGCTGCCTCAGTCTTCCCAGGGCAGCCTGCACCTGGCGGCTTCACCTTCCACGTGCCCAGGTCCTCGAGCCACAGGAAAATCAGCCTCCTGACCGCCCAGTCCTCTTCCCAGAAAGCCCATTCGAGCCTTCTCATTGGTCTCTGACTTGGGGACAAATGGAGTAAGCGTCCCTCAGCCAAGGCCCTGGCAAGCTGACGGGGGAAGCATCAGCAAGACACAGGGCGGTTGGGTGCAGGGAGGTTTGCTGGGGGGCAGGTTCCTCTCCTTTTGAAGAGACGGGGGCCTGGGCTGAGGGGCCAGAGTGCTCAAACCCCTCTTGCTGACTCTTGCCTCAGCCCTCAAGGCAACGAGTCCGGGAGGCCAAGGTGGACGTCAGAAAGTCTCAGCTTGGTCTCCTCGGGCACTGCCAAGGCTGGCTAGGGGTGCTTCTTCCAGACTCTGTCAGTTCCACTCTTTTTCATAAGGAAGAGAAAGTTTCTGGAGTTACTGGACTGAATTTTCATGGCAAGAATATCTAGACTTCTCTCTGCTCTCTCAGACAATCTCAATCTTTACCCTAGAGTTTAACATGAACTAAAAGGCTTAAAAAATCTCAGTGAGTCTGTCTGTCTGTACGTGTGTAACCCGCCATTCTTACAATACTCCTGTGCAGGAGGGGGAAAAAGAGTGAGCTTCCATTTTGCAGATGAGGAAGCTGAGGCTCTGAGAAGGTCATGAGTTTGGTAAGTAGCAGAGTGACAGTACCAGCTTGTGTTTTGGCCAGAATCTGACAGACCTGGTTTAAATCCTGGCTTTGCCTCTTAGTCGTATCATGTCAAGCAAGTTGCTTGATCACCGTTTCCTAATCTGTAGAATGGGCTCGTAACACCTGCTTGAGCATTTGTCGTGCGAGCTTGAGGAGATAAGGCACATGGTGCACCTGGTACAGCATCAGGGGTACAGTAACACTCAGCACATCTTAGCTCTCCGCTGGGGCACACCCCAGGTCTCTTCACCTTGAGACAGTGACCTTCCTCTGTAGCTCTCTGGTGCCCTATGATACAGCTGCCCCCAGACAGCTCCCCAAGGATGCTTACCTGGGTTTGGAGGTGCCCTTCCTGCCACCCTTCCCCAGGCATTTGGTTGGAATCCAGCCCAATGCGCGCCTGCGTGTGCAAGCATGTGCAGCCATGTGCGCCCCGCCCAGCAGTCTGGGCTACTGTCACTCTAAGTTCTGCGGGTTCATTTCGCTAATGGGAAATCACAGAGTGGCCCGGGAAGGGAGCGGCAAAGCCGTGCTGAGTATCCAAGCCAGAGCTGCAGTGCCTTGCCATTAGAGATAATGCCAGGATCGTGAATACCAGATGAGTGCACTGCACCGACCAGCCACTTAGGCTAACGCAGGCTGTCCCTCTTTTCATTGGGAGAGCAATTTCCCACCCCACCGGGGAGGCTGGGAAAAGGCCCCTTTCCTCTTGACCCATCTCTCTCCACCACCGGCCCCCCAGGGTTCTCTTTGGGGTCACTGATAGCCATCTAGGCCTTCTGGGAGAGGGTTTAAAAGGAGAATCCACAGGCATTTCACAGGGCTGTTTTCCTGGTGCTGCAGGCCTGTTCCAGCTCCCTTCCTCCACGCCGGCTCCTGCCTAACTACAGGGAGGGGCTGGGGGCTGGGGGCTGCCTGCAAACTGAGTTCTGGCTTCTGAGCAGCCTGGCTGCCCTGGTCTCACCTCTGCTTCCCCATGCAGGAGCCACAGCTCTGGGAGATACTGAGTCAGGGGCTTCTAGCCAGGCTGAGCAGGCAGAGAGACCCCAGGCTGGGGTGGAGGAGGAGATGAAAAGCTAAGGAGAGCCTGCAGCTGGGTTCTGGAAGACTCCATGATGGCCACCATGGAGCCCAGCTCGATTCTGGAAATAAAGAATGTTTTTGGAGCAGTAGATGTTAAGGGACAGGCTGGGAAGAAAAGCTGCATGATCCACAGCCCTGTCCAGAGGACATCAACCAGCAGGACCAAGCCCCCTTACCCAGAGACCTTCTCTCTGAGTGTCAGGAAGAGCCTCCACACAAGGGGCTTGCTGTCTCAGCATCTCTGCATCAACCCCTGGACTTAAATTTTTTATCCCTGGTCATTAAAATGCAAATAACCCCAAGAATGGAATTCACTCAAGTCTCAGGCACTCCCAAATGGGTCGGATCATTTCCTGAAATCAGGACGGTTTGGGGTGAGAAAGACAAGAGCACAAGGTTCTGCTCAGTGGAAAGAAGCACAGGTGCAGAGACTCAGGAAAGGGTGGGGCCCATCTGGGATCCTGTGACTCTGTCAGGTTCCTGGTGGCAATGCCCTGAGCTGAAGACCTGGGTTTTGATTCAGAGATGTGATGCCTCCCAGACACCCACAGAACACTGACGTCTGGATGTAGGTCCCCTTCTAACTGCCTTTGAACTCACACCTGTACAGGGCTGCCTCTATAGAAAGGCTTTACTTTCCCTCTTAACCTCTCCGTCCATCCATCCATCCATCTATACCTTCACCCATTCATGGGTGTATATTGAGCACCTACCATGTGGGAGGCACTCGAGCAGGAGCTGGAAACTCGAGGGTGAATCAAGCCAATCCACGTGGCTCCTGGCCTCATGGAGACTGCAGTCTGGCAAGGAAGTTAGGCTTGACTGTCAGGGACCTGAATCGAACACAGCACTTGGGTGACCTGGCAGGGCCAATGACAATGGACGGTCTTTTCCAAGGGACAGGAGAGGGCAGAGGAGGAGGACACTCTGCCTTTGCCCAGGTTGTTTCTCCCTTCTGGTCCACCCTCACCGTCAAGCCACACCTATCAAGACCCCCTGTCAGCTGCAGGAAATTTCCTCAGCAGCTCATCTGATGGGTTGAGCCAACTAGCGTCTAGACCACTGGAGATTGTCAAGTTCAACCTCCACCATATGCTCAGGGCGAGTGCTACCCAGAGAGGGAGAGAGTCAAGGTCACGCAGAATGTCCATGACAGACCTCACATCATGTGGCTGTGCTTTGCCTTCCCATGCACCCTGACCCTGCCAGAGTCTGTTATAAACACCATCGTCTTCGTCACTGGCTCACCCTCAGCCACAGCCCAGTCCTGGGCAGATGGGATGTACCCAGGAAACAATCAGAAATATTCACTAGTAACAAAATATTGACAATCATAATCATAATAAACAGCTACTATTCACTGAGCACCTGCCATGGGCCAGGTCTAGGTTACAAGTTCCACACAAATTCTTTTAAGTAACACTTCCTTAAATGTGTCTGTGCGGTAGGTCCTATGATGTCCTCATTTTATAGATGCAGCATAGAGAGATTACCTGACTCATAGCTATTTCCCACTAATTATTATTCATGTTAATACTAATACTAATTAATGTTTATTAATCACTTACTACATGCTCGGCATATGGATTACTGTTTCACGTGGATTGTCTTGCAATTCTATCAGGTAGAAACTATTACCATTCCTGACACAGGAAGGAAACAGGCGGGGAGAACTAAGGCTACTCATCCAGAATCACGCAGCGTGCAAATGGTAGAGACTAGATGGGGACTGAGATTTATCTGATTCCCAAAGCCCCGGCTTGACATTCTTATCCTAGGTTTCATAAGTCCTCCCTAAAATTACATGCAAAATTTGGGGTATCTGAGCACCTTTCTAGAGAGGAAGCAGAGCCTTCACTCGGTTTTTCGAAGAGATCCACAACCCAAAAGGGGTTGAGGTCTCCAGTGCTCAGCCACCCGGCACGGGGCTAGTCCTGTGGGTTCCAGCAGTGAAGGGGCCAGATGCCAAGTATCTTGGAGGAATGTTCCCCGCAAGGGAATTAATTGCCAAGGTCAAGCTCAGGCTCAGGCCTGTCTCTGGGCATTTAATACTCAGAGGTGCTCTGAAGCTTTTTCATCTACTCAGTTCAGATGTGGGTGTCATGAAGACAGCTGTCCCTCCGCATTCTTGATGGCAGCAAGGGGCACTCGGATTTTCTGAACTCCTGCAAGTCCTATTCCAGACTCTCGGCCTCTCGAAACTGCCAAAGCCAGGGGGATAGATGATTTAATCAATAGGAACTTATGCTGTGGCTAATGGGTCCGAAAACTCAAGAAGCCAGGCTTCTGCATCCGAGTATTCATAACTTTTCCAATCCAGCGACTCAATTGATCGGCAAATTCCGTTTACTTCTGAGCGATCACTGGTGAGTGAGTAGGAACCAGCCCCTCCGCAATACCGCCCCCCTCAGTAATAGCTCATGATTGCCCGATCGGGGGGCCTGCAGCGGGAGGACTCCACGAGATAACTGATTGTTCATAATTGTCAACCAAACTGCATCCATGGTATTGAGCTTAAAAAATGGACCAGAAGAAGCATCTCTTATTGATCCCTCTGGGTTACAACAAGATGCGACTGCTCCTCAGAACTGGAGACTGGGTTTGCATTGATTTTTATTCTTTTTCTCCTTTGAATAACCTACAGTGGAATTTGAAAGCAGTTTTTTAACCTGAAATTTCTCAAGGTCTTGCTTGTCTGGAGGTCGTGGGAGCGGGGCTGTCAAAGATGGCTCCTGTTTCGAGACGCGTCTACGCGGGCGGAGGGACTGGCTTCCTTGCTGGAAGGTGGCAAAGGTGGTCCCCCCCGCCCCCGACCTTCACAAGGGCCCCTCCGTCCTCCTGTGTCTCTGGCATGAGGCCTCTCTGTCGTGTGTAAGACCCCACCAGCCCCAGGTTGAGAGGACCGGAGGGCCGGTAAGCAGCCAGCCACATAATCGGTGCTCAGTATCTGTCAGCTAAATGTCCAGTCACAGCGGGAAAGCAGCCAGCTCTCCACCAGCTCTCCAAGCATTGCCACACTTCCCATGTTTGATGACACAAAGACTCGGCCTTTGCCACATCTGGAAACATGATAGCCGTGAAATCTAACAAGCACTCACGTTTTAATAATATGATTTTATTTGATTCTCACGAGAGCAATAAGTGTTACTGTTTCTTCCATTTTACAGATGAGGAAACTGAGGCACAGAGAGGTGAAGTAACATGTTCAAGGCCACACATTCACCGGCAGAGCCAGGAGCCACGCTTGCAGGCATGGGATGTCGAAGCTGAGGTCGCTACCCGATACTGTCTCCCATGCAGAAAGGCAGATGAGCTCCCCAGAGCAGGAAGGTTTGCGACCAGGGTTCAGCACACACTTGGGGAGCAGCCTACCATGTGCTGCGTGGGGTGCTGGGTGCTCTCTCCCCTGTTAGCCTGTGCGGCCCTCATGCTTGCCTGGCAAAGCTGGTACCATCACCTCCATTCTCCTAGTGGGAAAATGGGAGCTCAGAAAGGAGACAGAATTCACCCAGAGTCACACAGTCAGTAAGTGGACACAGGTCAGCTGTGATTTGAGCCCAGGCCAGTATGTCCCCAAAGACCCGTGCTTTCCTCACTAGCCACGAGCAGCAGCTTCCAGAATAAAAAAAAAAAAGCATAGCAATGACATTAAAAATCCATCTCTAAGACTTACCATTTACAGCCCACCTTTGGTCCCTTTTCTCACTGGAGGGGGATTATTGCTCTCACCTTCCAGGTAAGGAAACTGACATATGCCAGAAAGTTAAAATCGCTTTTCTTGGTTCTCCGTAAAGCCATTCCTGGGACCATTAGATTCCAGGAAACTTTTTCTGCCGACAGGGGGGCTGTGGATCTGGATGGGAGGTGCCAACTGGCAGGCAGTGGCAGCAACCCCAGCTCCAGAACAGGCAGCGAAATGCCCTGTTGACAGATCTCCACCCAGCATCAGATGGGGGGTGTCTTCCCAGACCCTGGGGAAGGGCTTGGAGTTTGTTTCAGAAGCCTTTGCTCAGCCTCAGGCTAACGAGGACACAGTCTGGCAGGACAACAGTAAGGAGCGGGGCAGAGCCCTCTCAGCAGGCCGGTGCTTAATGAAATCGCTGGCAGGCTGGGAGGCGAGGGGCCAGCCTGCCCTCTAGCTCCATCTTAGCAGCTACGGAGCCCCTCTGCCCTCCGCCTGCTGGGTGGGCCCAGACAGCAGCTGTCTCTTTAACAAACACCTCAGCCATTACCCTCCAAAGCCTGGAAACCACAGGAGAAGGCCTGGAGCTCAGGGGCAGTGCTTGGGGACATTGCACCTCCTGGGCTGCCTGCAGGACGGAGCTGGCCCCATAGGTGACTTGAAGCTTCCAGCAACATTCCTCCTACCAGGTGGTCCTACCAGGAAAGACAGTACTTCCTTAGGTCTGACCAAAATCTCTCCTGCTTTCTTTTAGCTTCTTTTTTAAATATAACATTTATTAATTTACATTTTTTGTTTGCTTTGGTTTGGTTTTGACACATGCTTTATTTTAAAACCACTTTCTTGATCTTCACAGATACGAGGATGCTGATTTTCCCTTGTTTTTGACAGACAGAACCTAGAAACAAACTAAAGGTACCAATTCCAGGAGATTGGTTAGAAAGAACACGGAACATCTAGAGGACCCATTTTTAAACTTTAGCAGGCATCCGAATCACTCAGGGGACTTGCTAAAACACAGATCCCCAGGGTTCCATCCACAGCATTTCTGATGCACTAAGTCTGGGGTGCGGCCTCCAAATTTGCATTTCCAACAAGTTCCCAGGCGATGCTGGAGCTACTGATGTTTGAGAATCACTAGTATAAACCGCAGAATACTATGCAGACGTTAAAAATAGTATTGTAGAAGAATAGAGATTGATTTGAGAAAATGTACATGATGTGCCGAGAAGTAAAAAGGACAGGCTGAAAACAGTCTGGGGGATGCAGTTGGTGCAAGTGCAATTTACGCATGAATGCAAATGTATGCACAGAAAAGAGGACCATGAGGATGTGACCCAAAAAGGAAGTGGAAGGCAGCCGTGATCCGCGTGGGCTCAGGGTCAGATCCCTAAGCCCAGATTTGGGTTTGGATTCCAGCGGGGCTATTTCTCACCTCATTCAAATGACATGGAATGAACTGTATAGCTGCTCCAAGCTTCACTTTCCTAATCTGTAGAATGGGAAGAAAAATAGAACTACCTTGCAAGGTTGTTGTGAAAACAAAATAAGATCAAGTATGAAAAGCCACAGTGCCATGGCTGCTATATTTTGTAATTTCAGCTCAAATACACAATATCTACTATACGTTCATGCTAGTAACAGCGAGACTGTGTGGAGTGTGGGTTGGCTTAGGTCAGTTTTTACATTTGTCTTTTCCTGTGTTTTCAAGTTTCCAGGTTGAGCATATGTTACTTTTATAATTAAGGAAAAAAAACGATAAATATTACATTATACTAATTACCTCCCCAATTCCCCAAGTTCTTTTGTTCAGATTTCTTCTGACATAGACAGCACTTAAAAAACAACACTAAATCTTTGAAATTGAAAAAAAGTTTTAAAGGCAGATTCAAAGTGGGGGATCTTTGAGAAAACTAAAATGCCCCAAGCCCCGTCCTTCCCAGTCCGCACGTCTGTGGGCCTTTGATGCTAATCCTGGCAGCAGCCGGTCTCCCAGGCGCCCTTGAAGGCTCCGCCCGGAAGGCTCCAGGGTGACTGGATTCCACAGGGGAGGCGTCAGAAGCCGGTGCCAGGGTCACTGCACAAGGAACAAGGGTCTTCTTTCTTTAACTCAAGCTCCAAAGCTGAGGTCGTTGTTCAGAGGGAGGGAGACACCAGGATAGAGCCCCAGGACACCCCGTCTTTGCATTGCCCTCATGGGAGGCACCAGCCGACAACCCAATACTGCCCGGCACGTGGCAGAAGAGGTGGGAACTGGGTCTCTAGACTGTGGCGGCTGGTGGGGAAGCCTGGTAATGCCCAGCCCCAGGTGCCTCCCCGACTCCTGGTTTGACACCAGCCCTGGCCCTCCAGTCCCTAAACTCTCAGCTCTGCTTCGGGCTCCCCATGTGGGTCCCCCTCCCACCTTCACAATACTGATAATGGAATAATAGCAGCTTTGTAGCTGTGTTCACTGCCACATGCCCGAGCTCTGCTAAGATCATCCCAGGCATTGTCTCATTCAATCTCACAGTAGTCCCTCGAGGGAAAAATTCTCTCTTTTGTGTAGATGCAGAAGTCGAGGCAGAGAGGTCGTGTACCTGAGGCCTGAGGCCCACCTAGCCGGGAATCGACAGCGTGGGAGTGGGACCCACCCGGGTCTGCTTGAATCCAGTGCGACCCACCCATGGTTCGGTGATGTTCTTCATCACTGCCTCGGCCGGTGACACCAGGCCGCTGGGCTCCTTGGTTACGAACACGTCTCCTGCTCTGTGTGGCCTCTGGCTTCAGGGTCTCGACTCTACTTCCCAACCTCCCTGACGCGTCTGTGGGGGCTCGTGTGGTCTGGGCCTGCCTTTCCCTCCACACTCCTCTCCTGCCACGCTTTTCCCAGCTGCTCCTGCTCTGGTCATGCTGCTTTCCATTCCTCAACTCCAGTCTGCCCTGCGGCCGTAGGGCCTTTGCACGTGCTGTTTTCTCTGCTTGTCATACTCAATCTCCCTTTTGTGCAATTAACTGAGATTCAGATCTCAGCTCAAATGCCATGTCCTCAGGGAAGTCTCCCCTGGTCTCACTCAAATGCCGCTGCGGGTGACTTCACAGCAGCCTATGGCTGTCCTGCAGAGCGCTGCCAGTGTTCCTTTTAAATAGAGTCACACGTTCCTTTGTTCAACATCCTCCTGACGGGCCATCAGCCCAGGAGGGTGGGAGCCACAGCCTCACTCACTATCACAGCCCTGCTCCCAGCTCAGCGCCTGGCAAACAGAAGGTACTCGGTAACGCTTTCCCGAATGAATGAATGAATGAAAGAGGGAATGAATGCACTTCCTTCCATCTCTCCCCTCCTCTGAGCTGTCTTCAGGCCTGCCCCCACTCCCAGTCCCCACGTTACCCTCCCTATCCTGTGGTCTTTGTCCTCCCTGTCTCACCAACTGTCTCAAGGCTCTTCGTGTGGTCTCTCAGGGCTCTGCCCCTCTCTGTATCTCTAGGGCCTCTGTCTTGTAGGACGGAGGTGCACCTTGTTTAATGGCCCCAGGGCAGGGGGACATACTACCCAGTCTGGGCTGGGGACAAGCCAAGAGGAAGATGGCACTTTTTAATTACTGCCTCACCCTACTGAGTTCAGATTCCCTCTCCCTGAAGGTAGGGTGATCACTGCTCAGAGCCCCAGGTGTCCCCAGGGCCCACACAGACCCTAAATGCCAACCTTGGGAACTGGGGTTTGGTGGGGCCATGGCTTAAAGGAAGCTCTGAGCTGGGGAGATGGGTAATAGCTCTGCGTGGAGGCCCAGGCCAGAGACCATCATGGAGAATGGGGAAGTCTCATGGCTCCCAAACTTCCTGGCCCCCCATATGGTCTTCTGACACTTACCCAAATGCTTTCATTGACCATGTGGCAAACGTCTTTGTGTTTGAAGAAACTGCAGGGAGTTGTGGGAAATAGAACCGTCGTTTGGCAGTGCATCAGGGAAATCTTGCTCCTTTCTTTAGTTTCATGTTGTGAGTATTTTTTTTCTGATGAAAACTGCATGTGGTTTCTAGGCAAAAACAGGCCGGATGGGCTGGAGTGAGAACTTGTCAGTGGAGCCTTTGTAGAGAAATTTGACAGCTACTTCTGTTTGGGGAAGCCCGGGGACCTTAGAGGCCAGGACAGGCAAGAGTCTTGGGGACCGCTCTGGGAAGTGCTTTGGCAATGACATCATTAAGTGTTGGGACAACACCCCGCTGTGGTCCTTCTCAGGTAAAGCTACCCAATAAAAATGCAGCGTGAGCCACAAATGCAAGCCTCATAGTAATTTTAAATTTTCTACATTTCTTACATTTTTTAAAGCAAAAGAAATGGACGAAATAGGTAAAATTGATGTTATCCCTTGATTTTATTTAACCCAGTATACTTGAAATAGTATCATTCAGACATGTAATC
The DNA here is from genome assembly GCF_041146395.1 of Eulemur rufifrons. Taxonomy (NCBI): domain Eukaryota; kingdom Metazoa; phylum Chordata; class Mammalia; order Primates; family Lemuridae; genus Eulemur; species Eulemur rufifrons. The sequence goes on from NC_090990.1 coordinate 25,983,520, forward strand.
AATGTAAAAAGTATGAGTGAGATATTTTACATTCTGTTTTTCATACTGAATCATTGGGATGAAGTGTGTGTTTTATACATAGTGCGTGTCTCTATGTGGACTGGCCACATGTCAAGTGCTCCGTCGGCACATGTGGCTGGTGACGACCTTAGCGGACAACAAAGTCTCAGACTTCAAGGGTCGTGGAGCTTCTTTAACAATGAGCCTTGTCTCTGGAATTGGACAGAGGTACCTCTCTGGCTCCTCCTTCAATTCCAACTGATTTCCAAATGCCTGAGTGCCCAGGTGATTGCGTCCTGTCCCTTTAAATCATACCTGTGTACTGAACTTGGCCTAGTACAGCCCACTGACAGCTCACAGGCCCCCTGAAAGCTAATAGGCCTTGAAAAGTGAGCCTGTCTGATGCAGAACTCCTGTTTTTCTACCCCCACCCGTCACCCCCACCTCTGCCCCCGACCTAGCCCGACTCCAGCTCTCCCCAGCTCAGCGTATGGCCCCACTCTCACCCAGGGTCATCGCTTTATCTCATCCCCACCTCCAAACTTCCGTGAACACCTAGCCTTTACCACGGACGTGTAGCTCGAGGCAGTTTGTTTTGCTCATTTTCACCCTGGTCACCCCGGGCCTAGCCAGCATCTCCCTCCTGCACTACTGCAATAGTCTCCCTGCTGGCCTCCCGCGGTCCTTCTCCATACAAAGTCACCATCATCTAAAAATATAAACCCAAAACATCTCTCCTCTGCTGAAAGCCCTCCATGCACATAGAATAAATTCCAAACTGCTTATGACAAAGCCATATGTGGCCCTGCCTTTCTCACTCTGCACCCTCATCTTCCACTCCCTGCCTCTCATTCCCTTCCAGCCACACTGGGCCCTTTCTCTTCCTGGAACACTCCATGTTTGTTCCAGCCTCTGGGTCTTTGCACTTGCTGTTCCCCCTGCCGGCCATGCTCTTCTCCTGTCTCCTTCCATGGCTGGCTCCTTCTCATCCTTCATATCTCAATGCAAACGGTACTTCCTCAGGGGTCCTCTCTGCGTATCCTTTCCAAACTATCCCTCACCCTTTCCCCGGTCATGATGGCACCACCCTATTTCATATCCTTCAAACCATTTATGACTGCCTGGAATATTTTTGTTTATTACTGGTTGACTTGCATTTCTTTGTTTCTCCACATGCAAATGGAAGCTCCCTGAGGGCAGGGACCCTCTCTGCCTTTTCGGTGCCTGCCACACCGTGTAGCTGCTCACCAAGTAATTGCTAAATGAATGGATGAACTTGAGTTTGAATCCCATCTTCACCACTTAATTACTGTGTAGCCACGACCGAGTGATTTAACCTCTTGGAGCCTCAGTTTCTTCACCTATAAAATGGAGAAATGATAGTAATAATGGCTGTATTAGTCACCTTTTGCTGCAGTAACAACGCAATATCTCGTGGCTTGCGATAACAAACATGTCTTTCTTGCTTTCGTTACATGAGGGCTGCAGCTCACTTGCACTTGGCTGGACTTGGCTGGACTTGATGTGGCTTTTTCCCCAGGTCTTAGGCTGAAGAAATAATCATTATGTAGGATGGGCCATTCTTCTGGTGGAGGCTGGAGGAAAAGAGAGAGAGCACAAGATGCTCTTAAAAGCCTCTTCTGGGAAGTAGAACACAGGCCCACACACCTGTGTTCCATTGGCGGAAGCAAGTCACACGGCCAAGCTCAAAGTCAATGGGGAGAGATTGTATAATCCTCTTGCAAAGACAGGGAGTGAAGAGTTGGTGACAATAATCCAATCTACCGGGATAGCTACCGTTTATATATTGTTCACCATGTGAAAGGCACTGTTCTGAGCATTGAGGTGGACGCTATTATCACTGTCATACAGATGAGGAAACAGGCACACAGGTTGAGTACCATGGCCAAGGTCAAAGCCAGTGCGTAGCTCATCATCATTGTCCTGGCTTTGCATCACTGCCTGACTCTGGTTGGCAGCAATCACTAGGTCACCGAGGTTAACATGCCTGAGCCCCAGAGAACATTCTGTCTGGTCTGCCCGTGCTAAGTATTCAAGTAGTGATTCTTTCTAGGAAGTTTCCTCCTTCATGTCAAGAAGGATTTTTTCTAAATCCCCCTACCCTGGCCCGGTTCACATGATGTCAGACACTCACCAGGAGCTAGCACAGGCATGACAAGTGCAGGTGTCTGACGATCCTCTGGGTACATCCGTGTTCCTGCAGGGTTCCTCATACCCCCATGAGAGAGGCAGAGGTGGCCCTCACTGCGGCACTCCCAGGCAATGTTCAGCCACCGCTCATCTGTCCCCAAAGCCTATGTTTTCCACTGACCCGAAACATCCCCTTCCTTTAGGGAGAGAAGAGATAATAATACTGAGCAAGTGCCTGATGCACAAATCCTCAAATTCTCCAAACAACCCTTCAAGCCAGTTACATCCCATTTTACAGATGAGAAAACTGAGGCCCAGAGGAGTGAAGCAACTTGCTCGAGGGCACAAGCCAAGAAACGACAAAGCCTGGAATCAAACCCAGATAAGACGGTCCACATCCCCAAAGCCGGTGCTCTTTCTGCGGATGGTAAAGCTGTTACCATTACCAGGAATAAACACGATTGCCCTTTACTAGTGAGGTGCTCCGTGGAGACTTGTTCCACATAATTTCACATTTATCTGACTCAACTCCAATGTCAGTGCACATACTGTGCCCTTGGGCACAGACGCAGGATGAGTTCATTTATTGGTCTCTCACTCGCTTATTCCCCTATTCACTAATTCCTCCACCCATCCACTCACTGGCTTATTTATCCATTATTCTGCAAGTCCTGACTGGAGATGCTTCACCCTCTGGGTTGTGCTATGGAAATCCTCGTTTCCTGGGGAGGGGACCTGGGTGAAATCCAAATTGAGGGCTTGGCAAAAACAAGTTCATCTGAGGTGCACATTAGCATCCAAAGGGGGAGGTAGGAGGCTGACCCCTGGTGGGATGAGGGAAGGCAGCTTCAGAAGGGCAGGCGTGATGGCGGTGGGAGAGAGTGGTCCAGTCCCCAAGCTATGGCGCTATCAGGAAGGAGACACGGTGGGGAACAGGGCAGGGGACACTCCCTCCATAGAGCCAGGGAAATTGGCGGCCAGCTGCTCTGAGTACCCTTAGACCTTGGCACAGGGAGTGAGATGGGTGGCTTCCTCCTCAGGGGGACTCAGGAAGCAAGAGGGACCCTAACTACGCTTCAGCCACCAGCCACTGAGTGATGGAAACTATCATTAGCCCTCGCCCCTGGTTGGCAGCCTAAGGGCCCCTCGTCGCTGTCTGGTTGGCCCGTCTTCACCGGGGTTTAACGTAGGCACCCAGAATGGACTAGAATAGGGTGGAGGCTACATCTGCATCCATCTAAATACCCAGATAAAGCATCTAAGAACACAATGTTAACATATCAACCAGATGTGCGTCTGCACAAAGCCCACCATCTGTGGGTTTGGAAACATCTGTGTGGCCCACCAAACCTTTCCCTCTTGTCCAGATGCTGGGTGTCGCAGAGCCCCAGCCAGAAGCAGAGAGTGAGGGGAGGAAGGAACAGAAGGGCGAGGGGAGGGAGGAAGGTGGTGTTTGCCAAATGATTAAAAAATTAAAGGGATTTTTATGCAGAGAAAATATTTAGCTTGGCATTGTCTTCTCAACCGAACGTTAGCTTCCAAGAGAAAACACTGGTGTTGGCAGCAAATGTTTGCGGAATGGAAACAATCGGCTCCTTCCCAGCAGCCGTGGAAAGTGCCTTTGTTTGGGCCATGGTACCTGAGCCAAAAACAGCGTCTTCAGAAGCTGCCCCCAATTTCTGAGAGGCCCTGCAGGAAGCGGGGGACTCTTGTGAAGTCCCCATGGCACCTGCTAGTCTTGCAGGTGCTGGGCAGAGTGGCTGCATCCCTCCCTGGGCCTGGGGGTGGGCGGCTGGGAGGAGGCAGGTGAGAGGTGGGAGCGAGGAGGGAGGGAAAGCGAGGAGAGAAGGCTGCAGTTGCAGCTCTGTGGAAAGTGCTTGAACACAGAGGCTGGCGGAAGAGCAGAATGGGATCCCACAACAATGGTGCCCTCAGAGTGGCAGTGACCTCCCAGACACTTGTCCCCAAACCTGGCTCTACCTCAGGAGCACCTGGAGGAGCCTTTTGATAATGACAGTAGAGAAGGGACAGTCACGGCTTTGGATGCACTGTCTTGCAGGACCCTGGTCTACAGACACGATGCGCTCAGAGTCCTCATTTCACAGGAGACAGACGCCCAGAGACAGTGAGTGCTCTGCCCCAAATCACAGACCTTAGGAAACAGGGTTAGAAACCAGAGGCGCAAACAAGACCCGCTGACTCAGACTCTCTGGTGGGGAGCCTGGGAGTCTGGCGCTGGATGCAGCCCGTCCCTGGCCCAGCACCAACATTGGCACCCCCGTGGGTGCAGCACCCTGGGGATTCCTCCCCGCAACCCGGTCCCCACTCCACGGGAGACTTCATCGCAGGGTTCCATGATTTTAGAAAACACTCTGAAGGCCACCGGCTAGACCAAACCATGTGAGAGAGAGGGCAGGGAGGTGCCAGGAGGCCCCTGGGGAAGGGGGCTCTGTCTTCACCCACAAGCCAAGTCTCTGCACACATCTTGCTCCCTCCCTGCGGCCCCGGAGCAGGAGCAGGGAGGGTGGTGTCAGCACAAGTGCCCTCAGCCCTGCCCCTGCCGCTGCCCTGGACACCCCTGCCGTCAATGCCCACCCTGGGGTAGGAAAACAGAGGGATGGGCTCGCTGACTCTCAGAGCCCCCCTGAAAATGTACCTGTAGCTATGGTTCACGTTTTCTTAGGTCCTCCTCTTTGGTCATACACCAGCTTCATGTATCCGACCAGCCAGCTGACACCCTCGTTCTTCGTGTACTCACTCATCTGTTCATTCATTCATTCATTCGTTTATGTAACACAGAGTGTGGGCCAGGCCCTGTAGTGGGCACTGAGGAGCCAAGATGCCCAGGATGTGACCCCTGCCCTCCTGCTGGCCTGGGTGGGCACAGTCACTAAAGGGAGCTTGAGTATTCTGGAACCACAGGCAGAGGCGACTCTACCATCTGTCTCCAGCCCAAGGCTCTGCCCTGACTCCCGATTTTTCCCTCTGACTTCCCACTGATCATCTGCCTGGACATCAACCTAACGTGTCCAAAACAGAAGTCCTGCTCTTCCCAGACCTGTGCCACCCACAGCTTTGCCATCTCAGCGTCTGACAACAAAAGCCTTGGTGCCGTCGTTGACTCCTGCCTCCTACTCCACTCATCAATCTGGCAGCCCTGCCGGCTCTACCTCCAGTGTGCACCCAGAGTCTGAGCTCTGCTCACACCTCAGCTGCCCCCGGCCTGGTCCAGGCTGCCATCAATTCCTCTGGGTGTCACCGTAGCCTCCTCCACAGGCACCTGTTGGTGCCACAGCCAGAATGATCCTGTGACATCAGATAAGATCATCCTCTGCCAGAAACTCTCGGGGACACCTGTCTCACTAAGTCAAAGCCAAGACCCTCACAAGGTGCCCCTCTGACATCGCCTCGTCCCCCTCCTCTCCCTGAGTCCCTCCGCCTTGGCACCCCCTGCTGTTCTTTGGACCCACGACGGGCTGCTCCCCCTCAGGCCTTGGCACTGGCTGTTCCCTCCCCCAGTGTCCTCCTGGCTCACTCTCCCTTCCTCTAGCCCCTTACTCAATGCCAAATTCTCAACAAGGCCTCGCTGGCCTCTGCTTACGGGGCAGCCGTCCTCACCCTGACCCCGAGTCCCCCTCCTCTTTTCACTCCACGACACTCATCGCCACTACGTACTGAGCTGGATGTTTCCATGTTTGTCTGGTTTATTGCCCGTCTCGCCATCCTCCCTCTGCCCCACCAAGGATGTAAGCTCCTCAGGGCAAGGACGTCTGCTCCTCTTGTCCACTGCCATGTCCTTGGTGTCAGAACTGTACCTGGCAGGAGGAGCTGTTGAGCTGGCTGGGATGGGGGCGAGGGAAGGTGGGTGGGGGCTACTCCACGGTTTCCGAGACTGTGAATCTCTCACAGAAAGTGCCCCCACCCGTCATGGGCAGAAGGTGCAGAGAGGGGGTCAGGAAGGAGCAAAGAGCTGGCAGAGGCCGAAGACCCAAACCAGACCCGGAGACCACCCGTTTCTTCAACCACTTGATGCTGGGTGTCCCCGTGCTGGGCCTGGGGACGCAGCAACAGGTCAGTCAGCCCCCTTGTGCCACAGCCCTGCTTTCTGAGTGCCCACCGCAGGGTGAGCTCAGGAAGGGGCCGGGGAAGACACGTTGAGGAAGGTGACGGGAGGACGGGGGCAGGGTGGGACTTGGGCGCACTGAGGATGGGGTGAGCTGGGGCAAGGCCTTACGAGGGACCGCCAAAGGGGCCCCAAGCTGATTTTTGTACCCCAGAGCACAGAACTATTTTAGTTATCAACTTTTGCTCATAATACACTCTGTTTATTAGGACCCTGTGTTATTATTTTTTTTTTAATTTTGTTTCAGTAATATAACAAACAACCATGAACCCACTCTCAACCCACAAGTTGGAACGTGACAAGTAACTTGCATCTACCTATGTGCTTTTTCCTAATCTTGTTACCCTGCCCTCCCCTGCAGAGAATTCCTCCTCTGAGTTTGTGGTTTCCCCTCCCTCCCTCCCTTCCCTCCCTCCCTCTCTTCAACAGGTGAACACGTGCGTCCATGCCTAAACAATTATTTTTTAGTCTGTCTTCTTTTTGATCTTTATAAACAAGGCATCAAGTAGCGTGTTGCCTTCTGAGACTTGCTTTTTCACTCTGCTGTGTTGCTAGGATTTATCCACCTTATTGTGTGTAACTGCAGTTCATTCATTTTTCATTGCTCTGTATCATTCTATTGTGTGAGTTTTACCACAGTTTATTTAGCCATTCTTCCAGCATTGGGCATTTGGGCTGTTTCCAGACTGCAGTGTTTTTATGTTTACTTTTATGAACACTGCTGCTCGGAGGCCTCGGATATGCGTCTCCCGGGGCGCAGGTGCGAGGCTTTCTGTGCATATATACTTAGCAGTGGAACTGCTAGGGCACAGGGTATTTGACTTGTTCAATTTTACAAGACAATGTCAAACTGTGTTTCAGGGCAGTTGTGCCGACTCGTCCTCGTAGCAATGTTTGACATCGTGTCTGTCTACATCCTCTTCCACACGTGGTATGACTGCGTTTCTTTATTTTTACCAATCGAATGAGCATAAATGGGAGCATGTTGGGGTCTTTCCCCAAAGTTTTTGTAATTTTTTTCTATGTTCACAGTCCTGCCACCAACCTGGGGGTGGAGGGTCCGAGTTAGTGTTTCCAAAATCTAGACAAGAACTGCCAAACTCAGCCCGGAATCCTTGACCCGGGGGCACACGACCCATGGGTCTGCCTTGAAAAGCCTGCTCCACTCTGGCTCTGTGGGGAGGCCTTTCTCTCTCTCCTCCTCTCCTCTGCTGCAGTCCTTCTCCCCAGGCCACTGTCACACCTTCCTCAATCCAAATCAACATTTTCATGCAAACGGGCTGAAGCCTATTCCAGAGACAGGGAGAGGAGGCTCCCCGAACACAGGCCTTCTAAATAGCATCATTTCTTTGGTGTTTACCATGTTTTTTCCTCCATTTCTGCCCATCTTCCCTTGGCCCCTTCTACCCACTTTCTCTCCTGGCTCCTGGCCCCGCAGGACCAGGGCTCCCGCGGTGGGACAGAGACCAGGAGCCACATCCATGCCAGGGGCGTGAGTGAGTGCCTCCCACCTGCCCTGAACCTCAGTTGGCTTCTGTTTTCTCCTCCTTCCCTGCCCAGGTGTGGAGCCCCCCCTTCCCCTCTCAGGTCGCCTCACCCCCTGTCTGACCCTGCGCCAGGCCCACCAAACGCACGCACGCCCTGTGCCCTGACTTCATTTTGCTGCTGCCACCCAAGGGGAGGCTTTGGTCCTGCCTCGTCCTCTTCCCTCCCCCCAGGCCTCTCCTCCGTGCCATCTTCAGCTCACACACGGTCTCGCTCAGCTGGTCAGAGCGCAAAAGGCCTCCATCACTGTCTGCAGAGGTAGCTGGCGCCCGCCACAGGCACAGGTACTTCTGCTGGGTTGGCACTGATGGCTCATTAGTCAGGCTGCCACCGACCTCTCCAAGTTCATTTCCCACTTCCACCTTTGGCTTCTCTCCATGTCCCCACCTCCCTGTCAAATCAAAGATGCTTCCTCCAAGTTTTCTTGATCAAGAGGAAATAAGAGCACTTGAACTTGAGGCTCCAAGTTCACTATTCAGATTCAGGACTCTGCTCTTTGTCCGGACATTTAAATTCCAACCTAATTGCTCTCCTAAACTCTCCCACGGATGCCAAGAATTGGCACCTAGCAGGTGCCCAGTAAATATTTATTTATTTATTTATTTTATTTTTTTTTTTTTGAGACAGAGTCTCACTTTGTTGCCCGGGCTAGAGTGAGTGCCGTGGCGTCAGTCTAGCTCACAGCAACCTCAAACTCCTGGGCTTAAGCGATCCTACTGCCTCAGCCTCCCGAGTAGCTGGGACTACAGGCATGCGCCACCATGCCCGGCTAATTTTTTGTATATATATATATTTTAGTTGTCCATATAATTTCTTCCTATTTTTAGTAGAGACGGGGTCTCACTCTTGCTCAGGCTAGTCTCGAACTCCTGACCTCGAGCGATCCACCCGCCTCGGCCTCCCAGAGTGCTAGGATTACAGGCGTGAGCCACCGCGCCCGGCCAGTAAATATTTATTGAATGAATGAATGAGCTGTTTTCTTTGCTTTTCCTGGAAACGCTGTCCCTAAGGAGTTTCTCCTAGGCAGCTCCATATGTTATGTTCACTCCTTGCCCCTTTCTCTCAAATCGACCAGCATCAGATCCTCCAGCTGTCTCCGTAGGTTGCTTGCTCATATTTTCTCACTCTCTCCTTTCAAAGAGTTTTCTCCCAGTGCGTCCTGATTGCCCCAGGACCACAGAGCTCTGGGTTACATCCCCCCCACCCCCACCCCCGCTCAGCCCTCCGGGAGGCAGGAGTGCTCAGTGGCTGAGAGCAGGGGCTTTGCTGCCGGGTAGCCAGGCCGTGTGAGAAAGACCCAGCCCGTGTGACTCCAGTGAAGCGTTTGCGTTCCCCTTCCCTGACATGCCTTCCTCCCGCTCCATCACCCTGCCTCTAAGCCGAGCGTAATTGCTCAATCTAATTTAATAGACGTGCTGAATGGCTGCGAGTGGAGTGAACTCTGCTCAGCCTCCCCAGGGGCAGGCGTGATGGGCATGTTTTGAGCCTCCTGCTCACTGTGTGGGCCCCCAGCAGCCCGCAGGGAGGCGGCGGCACAGGGGCTGCAGCAGCGGCCCCTGCGGGGGTCAGAACTGCCCCGCTGGAGCCTCAGCCCACTTTGGCCAGGGAGTGGGGACGGACCAGTCCCTGGCAGGTTGCCCCTATCCTGGGATTTGGCAGGGATGGCACAGGTCCCTCTTGTCCCCTGACAAGTCCTTTGGGTTTAGACCCAGCCTGGTCAATCTTCCCTCCAGGTCTCCTAGCACTCCAGAGCCCCTCCAACTTCTGCGCATCTCTGAGGACTCCAAGGCCCCCCACCCTCAGGAAATCTCCCTGCCCCTCCTCCTACCTCACTCCCACTCCCGGGGCTTCAGGGCTGCTTCAGACCTGAGATTCCGATTATTACCCCAGCAGACCTCTCAGCTGCCCAGGGTGCCCAAGGCCTCCAGGCTGGTGGCTGAACCCGCTGTGGAGGTCCAGGGTCTGCCCCTAGATTCCTGCCAATTCGCGGAGACTTTGGTTTTCACAGCTCACCCTGCCCCTCCCCCACTTCCTGCTGAGCTCCAATTCCACCTTGTGTCTCTTGCTTGCTTCTTCCTCTGGCATCGAGCCCCGTGGCTTTTGTTGTCCACGTTGTTTCCCCTAAGTGTGACCAGCCCAGGCACTGCTTGCACAGCCGACTGTGTTGAAGTCGGGAGGTGGGGGTGGAAGGCATTACCTCTTGCCCAGCACGAGGCACACATTGCAAATCTGCTCTTAGCAGTCCCATGGGTGCTCTTTCCCGGGGCCCCAGGGTCCCCCTATGTGGCTAGGTCCTTTCTCACTCATCCCTTATCCCCTCCCTACTCCTGGGTCCTGGTTTTCCCTCTCCTAGCTGCCCCTGAAATTCCAAATTTTTCCACTTGGTTTTGAAAAGCAAGTGGAAAGCACTTTGAAAAGCACTTCTTTATTTCCTTTTTACCTTTCACTTTCTAGCTTATTCTGGCCATGTCCTGGGTGGGGAGGGCTGCAGTGGCTTTACCTTCTACGCCCCAAAGCACTTTCCTAAACAAAGGCAATTTTTCTCCCAAGAGGAATTCTGTATCTGGCTTTTAAAATAGGTTGTCTTTTTAAAATCTCCATGGCCTTATGTTTTTTGTGTGTGTGCTTTGTCATCCATTCAGCAACCGACAAGCTCTTACTGAACACCTAGGGACGTGGGGATGGCCAGGACATGGTCTCTGTCCTCAAGGAGTTACAAATGGGGCAGGAGAATACAGTCACAGAGACACGCTTTACCAGGGACACGAGCTGATTTACCAGGGACACGAGTAAGGAACTACAGAATCACAGAGGAAGAAACAGCTCATGCTGCCTGGGTGGCCCAGGGTGGGTTCCGTGGTAGAGGCTGGGTCTGGGTAAGTCAGAGGGAACGTGTTGAGCAGACAAGTGAGGGAAGCAGGGAAAGCAGCACAGGCAAAGGCGTGGGTGCCTTTGCAGAACTTGAACAACTCCTCCTCCTCCTCCTCCTCCTCCTCCTCCTCCTCCTCCTCCTCCTCCTTGACCGTGGTGCCGGAGGAGGTTGGGGTGGGGAAGGCTGATAACAAGGTTGGGGAGGGCAGTGAGAGGCCTCAGATCTTGGAGGGGCCTCAAAGGAGGGCCACTATCTCATTTGTCTTCCAAATTGCCCAGGGAGGTGGGAGCCAAGGTATCTTTAGGCCCATTTTACAGATGACAAAACAGAAGCTCAGAAACATTAAGCAACTCTCTGTCTGGGCAGCTCAGACTTAGCTCACATTGTTCGCAAGCAGTTTGATATTTTTAAGGTTTATTTAACTTTAGCCAAATCTCTCGCACTCCTTGGCCAGGCCGAATGTCCCTAGAGAGCAGGGTCCCCAGAGCCTGCCTTGCTCACCCAGCAGTGTACAGGGCTATCCGGGCCTTCAACAATCCCTCGTCAACTGGAAACAGTGCCTCCAGGCCTGGGAAAGCTTTAGCTTTAGCTGGTTTTGTGGCCAGCGGGGCACTTGTCTAATCTCCAAAGAAAGGCATAGGAAAATGGATTACAGAGCAAAGCCCTCTCTGCAGCGTGAGATCAACACCTACCCAGGGCCCAGGGGAGAAGCCACCACTGGGAACAGGCTTAACAACAACAAGGACTCTAACTAGGACCCAATCTCCCTCTGCTTGTCCTCACCCTCTAGAATCCTTTCAAAGCTGCGCAGAAATGGAGGAGGCCACGGATTATGCCCCCAAATGTTGGGAGAATTGAATGAGGGATTAGCTACTTAACGGCCATTGACTTTAATGATCCGGGGCTCAGGAATCACGGAGCTTTCCGCAGCTCTGGAGCACATGCTGGCCGTTTCCTTGCATGGATCATGTGTGCATGTGTGTGCATGCGTGTGCAGAGGGTGGGTGTGTGCAGAACTGTGTAGATACAGTGCGCACTGTAGACTCATCTAGAGTCTGCGTGTATATAGAAACTTGTGTGTGTGTGTCTCTTTGTGCAGCTGGATGTGGGTGCCGGGTGCCTCAGTGTACTTCCCTGTTTATTTGTATCTGTCTTTGCTAAGTCCACATTCATGCACGTCGCTCTGGGTACGGCTGCACACTGCGCTGCCTGTGTACATACGAGCTCGTCCGCACACGTATGTGTGCTTCAGTGTGTGTGTGAGCACTGCATGCCTTTGTCTATGTATGTGTGGTCTGTGTGCTGGCTGTGCATGCTGCTCTGTGTGTGGCTTTCTCTGTCCGCGCATGTGTTCTGTGTTCATATGAACGTGGATTTTGTCTTTTGGTTCCGCAAATGGGTCGAGCTCTTTGCTCCCCAAGCCCTCTGCATGTGTGCTTCCCATGCCTGACACCTCCTGCCCCTGCTAGTCACCTCCTCATCCAACTTTACTCCTCATCCAAGTGCCTGGTCCCTGTTTTTCTCAGTGCCCTTTTATTTTCCTTTAATGCATTTATTTCCATTTGTTGTTACACCTTTATTTGTATGTTAACTTGTCAATTATTATTATATTATTTCCCAGCCACCCCCCCCAGACAGCAAGCTCCATGACTTAGGGACTGTGTCTCTTTATAACCCTGCTGTTCTCTGTGCTTTGCACAGTGTCTGGTATGTAGTAGGTTTTCAACAGGTGTTTAGTGACCAGGTGAAGTTATGCTTTCTGTGTGTGGGGGGGGTGTGTGTGTGTGTGTGTGCTTGCCACATACCTCTGAGGAGGCAAACATGGCTGTCTGGATGCCCACACCTGTCTGGGTGTGCAATTTTGTGTGCATGTATGTGTAGTAGGAACCTGTACACGTATGTGCATGTATGACTGCATGTGTTAAAAATGATAGGACTTTTATTTTCCAGCTCATCCTGCTTCAGCTGGGATCTGTCAGGTCCTGAATGGAATCCAGGGAAGGAAAATGGGGGGAATTCCCAGAACGGCCTGGAAATGGGAGGCCTCCCAGAGGCAAGCGGAGCGAACACCCACAAAGGGCTGCACCTGCAGCGCCAGTGAGGAAGGGGAGATAGTGGGGCCTTGCGCACGGACTGTGGAGAGCGTCCTCGGGGTGACCGCAGGGCTGGGCAGACGCAGGTGTGGGCCCTTGAGAACGGACCAGGGAGGCCCCCAGCGATGGCGCTGCCCGGGCTGAGCTGGACACCGTTACTCCTCACAAATGTGCCTTTAGCAAACTTTGCTGAGACCTTGCTGGGCCGTGTCCTGAGTGGGGCACTGGGATGGGGCCACAACAAGGACTTCTCTTATGCTGACACTGCCACCCAGGCTTCCCGAGCCTGGTTTACCTGGCTGCCCTCCCGCTGGACTCTGAGTGCCAAGAAGACAGTGGCCAGGTCTGTCTCATCCACCATTGTGTCCTCAGTGCCTAGAGCTGCTTGGTGAGTGTCCACTAAATGGTTAAATGAGAATGAATGAATGCCAGTCCCTTCCCATCTATACAGAGAAGGAACAACTTCCATTCATCCACTGCCTTAAGACTTTCTGGGAGCTTCGCCACCCCCTCCCCCAGGTGTGCCAGCGTGAGGCCCCTGAGTCTCACCACGTACAGGAGGGAGAGAGTGTAAAAGCAAAACAAAATTAGGAAAAAAGGTAGCTAATGGACTTCAGGAACAGAATGCTGTAAAAGCAAACACGGTCAAAAGGCAGCGTAAAGACTAAATAAGTCTGCTAATAAGACGTACTTAGGAAGCAAAAACAGCTAACAGGGTTTAGAGAGCTGCTAACAGCCCAGCCAGAGCACCAGTGGAATCCTTCCAGCTGAAACTGAAGCGGCTGCAGAGGCCCCCACCCAGCCTGCCCCCGTCTAAGGAAGGTAGGACCACAGCAGGGGGGCTGCCCAGGGCGCTCTGCCACGTGGAGCTGCAGCTTCCTTCCCTGCAAAATGCAAATCAAAACCCTCAGCCCCACCTCTTACTCCACCTGCTGATGATGGAGACGCAATGGCAAGAGCCCGGCAGGTGTCAGGCGCCCAGTCCGCACCAGCATCCTCTTTACTTATAGACCCACTCTCTACTGCAAAGTGACTTGTTCCGTGTGTTCTCGTGGCTTGGAGCCGAGACCCAGGTTAACATCATTAGCTACTGCTTATTGATTTATTGAGTATGTATGTGCTTCACTGAATCCACAGAACAAATCTATTATTAGTCCCATTTAATAGATGAGGAAACCGAGGCTCAGAGGGCTTAAGTAGGCTTAGCTCTAGGTCACACAAGCAAGTGAATAAAAAAAGCCAGTTTTGAGGACCTATTCCAGAGCCTGAGTCTCTAACATGTGTGCTTTAGAGCAAAATTACTTAGCGATGCCACTTCTCCCTGAGCCCCAAGTTCCAATTCTGTAAAACTTAAAGGAGTTATATTAGACGGGGCATTTTCAGAGTTTTTTTTAGTGGCTCCACACCTTTATTCAAACTGAAGGTCAGTGTTGAGATAAACAGAAAGGGAGCTGCTCTGGTTGACAGAGATCATCTCCCCCACCCATCTGCTGCCCCCAAGGCAGCCCCGGGGCCCCTCTGGGAACAGATTTTGAAAAAGGCTGCAGTAGCTGCTCCCTACAGCCTCTGCCAGCTCTGAGGTCCGGGGATTCCACTCAGGTAACACCTGTAGCTTGGCTGGAGGGTGGAGAGATTAGGGAGAGTGCAGAGGAGGTGAAACCACTATCACCCCCACCCCCATTTATAAAGGTGGACATCAACTAACACCACTGAGATAATGCAAAAAGGCTACTCTGGAGGGCCTTGCAGGGCCCCTGGGCACATGGCAGCTCCAAGCTGGGGCGTGGCCCTGCAGGCTGGGGATGGAGCCCAGCTTCCCGTCCCCTGAGTCAGGGGCTCACCGGCCTCTCTCGGGCGTGACCGGCAGCCCAGGCCTGGTTGGAGAGCCTTTGTTTGGAGTCCTGATTTATGCAGCTTCTCGCTGCAAACTATGCATTAAGTTGCCAGCGAAGATTCAAAATTGTAAAATAATTGTGGTGGTGAAATTATTCACAAATCCATCCAGGCCCAGCGCGTCGGGAAGGCAGTCAGATTTACACTGAGCACATGGTGACATAACTCAGGCTAAACAGATAAGCTTGTTACGTTCCTGACAGAAGCAATTCCCCAGAGACTACTGGGGAATGCAAGGCCAATTACACACCCAGCCTGAGGAAGGGAAGGCACGTCACCACGGAGGGTGACATGCGGTGACAAGGGGGGCAGGTCACGCCTGAAGGGAAGTGCCTTCGTGATACCCGGGCAAGCACAGGATGCCAGGGGCTGGGGGGCATCCTGGTTCTCAGACAAGGAGGCCACCTGGGTAGCCATCCCGTGCCCAGGAGCGGACCAGGCTTGGGTCTAGCTGTGAAGCTGGGCGGTGAATCAGCTGGCCAGCCTGTTAACCAAGCTACACTGGGCTCATAGAGGGGATGACAGTGCCCTTCAAGTGATAAAATAGACTCTGCCCCGCCGGTTGGCTGCATTCACTTTGGTAGGACCAGGTGCCAGGTGTCGGGTGTGCCAGGATGGTTTTGTCTGTATCTCTTCACTTGAATACTTGGTTTTTTGTTTTGTTTTGGTTTGGTTTGGTTGGTTTTTTGGCCAGTTTAGTTGCTTTATATGGCACCTTACCAAGGAGACAGGTGTTTTGTATATTCACCACAATAGTTTTCTCACTCTTATCAAATAAAGCTGGTCATGACAATAGCTAACATTTTCTGAATGCCGTGCTAAGAATTTTGTAAACATTATTTCAATAATGAAGGCCTTGAAGTGTTCGGGAAGAATCCATGGGGCGAGGGGGTCCCAGAGCCTGTGGGCTGAGAGGGAGAAGGGCCAGAAGCCAGAAACGGCCTCTTACACCTGGACGGGACACGTGGCTCCAGATGCCTGTTTTATCAGAAGATTCAGGAAAAAGTATCACTATTTTCATGTGCAAATAAACATGACAATATTAGGGAGTAGAATACAAAATACACGTACATTTTTAAGATTGAAAGGTGGGCTTTCAAAAGAACTGCCTGACTTTGAGCTCTGCTTCCTTCTAGTAGGGGTTCCTAAGCGGAAAGCTTAGGCTAGAACTGTCTTGCTGAGAAGGCTGGGACAGAGAGCAGCGGGGGTCTCAGGTAGCTGCCCCCGGCCTCTCTGGCTCTGGGCAAGTGACCCCCACTTCAGGCCCTGCCCCACCACTAAACTGCAGACCAGAATCTCCAGTAGTCAAACTTCTCTTACTCTCTCACTTGTTCGCTTTGTCTCAAATCTACCATCTCAATTTCACATATCTAACTCAGTCTGTTGGTCAACTCTTAAGTGCCAGGGGCCAACAATGCAGAAACACACAGGCCCGGTCCCTGCCTTGGAGATGTTCTTACCTAACGTAGGAGACAGACATCCAGCCGGCAAGTTACACCCCCAATAGAGGGGTGGTCAGATCGTGGTGGGGGCATGAGGAAGGGGTGACGAACTCTGTTGGAGGAGTTAGGACATAGCGGAGGTGTCATTGGCTCTGGGGTGAAAGGGATGAACTGAAGTTTCCCAGGGTGAGGGAGAGGTGACGGGCATCCTAGGCAGGATGCAGCAGGAGGAGCCACCCTGCGGGGCTGTGGGTAGCATGGCTGGAGCACGTGTTTTAGAGGGCATGTTAGGTCATGCACACTTTCGTTCACTCCTTTTATGTCATTGATATTTATTACGTGCCTGCTTTATATCTGTCCCCTGGAGTAACTGGGTGCCAGGGGTACAATGGTGGGACTGACAGCCTCAGTACCTGCATCAGGGGACCCTGTGTTCTAGGTGGGTGACCTTTTACACCCCCACAGCGGGGCCACACGGAGGAATTACCGCTAGAATTCAAACATGATTGCCACTCAAACTTCCCTGACTAGAAGGGAGCATGTTGCAAAGCCAGGCAGTCTCTCTAAAATCTTGTGTGTTCCTCTTAAAAATGCATGCATATTTTGTTGTCTGCTCCCTAGTATTGCCACGTTTGTTTGCATGTGACGATAACATTTTTCTCTGCCTCTTCTAATAAAATAGGCATGTGGGAGCCAGGCATCATGTTTGCCTGGGCTTCAAATCCCCCTCGGTACGTCTCAACACATCTGTGGACAGCTCAGCAGGAGGTGAAGGAGATTCCTGGAAGGTCTTGCCAGGCCGTGTCCCTCCTCGGAATGATCTCCTTGTCCCAGCTCCTCGGAGGGGTGGCGCCAGACCACGCGCGAGCTGCCCTGTCCCTTCCACACAGGGAGGGTGCCATCAGCCCCACCTTGACTGTGGCTCCTGTTCGTGGAGAGATTTTACATCAAGTGCTTTTCATTCAGAATTGGAAGCTTTAATATGTTTTACAGGAAGCCCTTTTATGTGCCAATAAAAAACGAGCGATTATAGCAGACGATGAAAAGCAGCTAGCGCCTCGGAGACACTGTGTGTTTAGAAAGAGCAGACACATTTCCCACGAGAATGACAAGATCGGGTCCTTTCTCGTTCGTTGTGGAACCAGGCGGAGAAGAGCTCTTGTTAGACAGATGCAAGGCTTTCCACAACCACTGTACACACACGTGTGTGTCTGTGTGTGGCGGGGGAGGGGAGGCAAGAGAGGAAGAGAGAGGGAGAGAGGGAGAGAGAAGCAGGGAGAGAGAGGGAGGGAGAGGGAGGGAGAGAGAAAGATGAACAACCCTTCTCTGGCTCCGCTAGTTTAATACCTTCCTTTCTTCTCTGTGGAAGAAGAGATGGACCTAAGCCAAGGGCAGTAAGCCGTGACCACTAAGGGCAATTAACTTGGCATTTTAATTGCTATTCCTTCTCCAGTTACCAAAACCCTTACCATTTCTAGAATCAGCAAAAGCCAGAGTCAAAGACACTTGAAAGGCCATCCCCTCCTCCACCCAGGGAGTGCAGACGGGAATCTCTCAGGTTCCTAAGGAGGCAGGCTGGGCGGCTTCCACTTTCCCTGGGAAAGCGTGATGGGGTGACTCCCCTTCTGCCCGTCCTGAGAACGGGAGGCGAGGACACAAGATGGTGTCCCGAGGTTGGCTTGTGAATCCAGGGTCATGGTACACGCGGAGCTGCAGTCTTCAGGCCCTGGTGATGAGCCCAGCCACAGCCAGGAACCGCAGGGTCAGAGGGGACCCTGCTGTCCAGGGGTCACCATCCTAGATTGGGGAGCCCTAATCCAACAGTAGGTGTCCTTGTAAGGGACAGAAAAGGAAAATACACAGAGACGCAGCGAGCGGAGGGCCACGTGAAGATGGGGCAGAGATGGGGTCGTCGAGCTGCAAGCCAGGAGCACCAAAGACTGCTGGCCGCAGCCGGAGGCGAGGAGAGAAGCAGAGAACGCTGGCTTCTTCCACAGAGCTTCCAGAAGGAACCATCCCTGCCGACACCTTGATTTTGGAGTTCTGGTCCCAGAACTGGGAGAGCACACATTTCTGTTGTTGTAGGCCACCTGGTTGGAGCTCATTTGTTACGGCAGCCCCAGGAAACGGACACAGTTCCCCAGACAGAAAGGTCTCAAGGCCAAAAGGCACCATCGGCCCAGGAAGCAGGGCAGGGAGCTCGGGGCGTGGCCCTGGCGCAGGGTCACCTTTCAGGGTCTGGGGCCAAGCTTTCAGCATCTCGTCCTCAGATGACTCCCCGCTAACAAACAAGAGCCTTTTCTTCCCCAAATCCCAGAACTCTCCACACTTGGCAAGAGCAACGTCTCCGGACCAGCTAACAAGGCTGCTGGGTGGTTAGGTTAAGGCAGCGCAAGCAACCGACTGTGTGGGACGAAAGGGAGGAAAGAGAGAGAAAAAGAAGCACAACTGAAGCTTTATTAATTGTCCAAGCTACTTAGCAGTGGGAGTTGAAAAGAAAGTAGTTAGCTGCCGAAGGAAGAAATGGAAAACTCTGGTCTCTCATTAATCTCGCTGCCCTCCGTGTCAAACGCCCATTGTCGGGGCGGGCACAAAGGCTGCCACAGTTCGGGCAGAAACGCTGCGGCCGAGCAAAGGGGACGCGCGGCCCGGGAGAGAACGGTTCGATAGGGAAAGTGTTTTCTCCGCAGCCAGAGGTGCCCATTTCCAGTCCTTTTCAATTTGTACACTTTTTCTCCAATGACTCCTCGAGGGTAATTACAGTTCTTTTCACAAATGAAGTATGGAAGATACGAAGGAGAGGCGAGGCTGTCGATAGTTCTGCGGGAACGTGGGGCCGTCTCCGCGAGACGCAGAAAGCATCGATCCTCCCTCCCGAGGACCGGGGACCAGGGAGCATGAATGGGAGGCGCCCGGGAGGGGGCTGGGAGGACCCCACCTTCGCCCCCCAGGGCCCTGGGTGCGGGAGGAGAGGAGGTGCTGAGCCCCAGGAAGGGCTCAGAATAGAAGAGGTTGGGTCCCTCCCATCCCCAGCAAGTGTTTAAAGACCCAAGGGCTCATTTTTTTTTTTTTTTTTTATATTTTCATCCTTGGATGATAGATCCAGGGGCCCCAGCCAAAGGCAGTGTGAGGAGCTGTGGGTGGCCCAGGATCCAGCGTCTCCACCAGTGACTTCAGGATGGGCAAATGTCACTTGCTTGCAGACAGGTGCACAGCACACAGCTGCAAGAGGCTGTGGCGTCGCGGTGGAGGGTCTGGGATCAAACAGACATCCTCAGGCTGGACCAAGAGGCTGAGGTTTGTAAGATGAAATGTCGTAAGTATAAATGTGCAATTTTGCCGATTTTGCCCATTTTGTCCCAAACCCACCTGTGGGCTTAGAGCAGCCCCTGCCGCGCAGCTGTCAGGCTGTGAGTAACAGTGAGCTGGGTGTCCATCAGCGCTCTGCCTGGGTGCCGACGACAGCCGGCGCGTGCCCCAGCGTTCTTCGGGCCAGGCAGGACACTCACAGCAGTGTCCACGGCATCCTCCCAGTGGCCCTGAGAGGTCCGTACTGTTATTACCCCTGGTTTGCAGAGGAAGAAACGAGTGCCGAGAGCAGTGAAGCACCTTTTCCAAGGTCCGTAACCAGAGAGCAGTAGCAGCAGCATCTGAAACACACGCTGGCCGCAAGGCCCTGCTCTTAAACGCTGCGCCAAGCTGCCAAACAGACTATTCTAACACGGCTGCCTCAGCAGAACAAGGAGGGGACCATCTGCTCTGTGGCTTGGGCCACACACGGTGGGACGGATGCTCAGGCCTGGGCACCACGCTTCCAGAAGGACATGGACAGTTGAGGACGTGAAGGGTGAAGGAACCAGCATCTGCAGCGTCCCCCCTGACTGTACCTTGGGACCCTCTCTCCCACTGTGCCTGGCTCTTGACCTTCAGGAGACCTCTGGCCTCTGAACTCTCCTCTGGGGCTCAATCCATGGGCCCCTCCAAGCACCCCAGCACTGCCCCCTTCTCATCAGCATCCTCAGCCCCCTGTCTCCTTTTTCTATTCCACCCAGCAAAAATGCCAAGTCTGGTTTAATCCAACTGTTCTTTTTTCCTGCCTGGACACTGGGTTTCTGAGGGAAGCAGGATCGGACAGTGTTGTACTGTAGCTGGTTCGTGGTCCCCACCTTGGGCTGGACCCTCAGCTCTTCCAGCAATGACCTTCCACATATCAGCCTGGTCCACAGTCCCCCCACTGCCTTTCTCAGGCCTGTCCCTTCTCAGCAAGCCCCCTCCCCACCCACCCACCTTACTCAGCGTGTGGTCTTACCTCCACTGGAGACAAAAAGGCCAATTTGTGGGGGTGGGAGGCACTCTGTCAACCGATTGCCCAATCTTTTTTTTAAACAGCTTTTTACAGACTGTAATTTACATGCCATAAAATTAGATCATCTGGAGTGCACAACTCAATGATTTTTAGTGTATTGACAAGTTGTGCAACCATCACCACATTCAACCTTCAAACATTTCTACCACCTCAAAAAGCAGTCTCTCTGCATTCCTACCCACAGCCCTGGGCAGCTACAAATCTGCTTTCTGCCTCTATAGATTTGCCTTTTCTGGACATTTCAGATAAGTGGAATCATGCAATATGTAGTCTTTGTGCCTGACTCCTGTTAGCCAGTACAATCCTTTTGAAGTTCATCCATGTTGCAGCATGTATCAGTAATGGTTCCTTTTCATTGCAGAGTAGAGTCCCATTGTATGGATATAACACATTTTGTTTATCTGTTAGTCAGTTGATGAACATGTGGGTTGCTTCCACTTTTTGGCTGGTATGAATAACACGGCCATGCACACTTGTGTGCAAGTCTTCATGGGGACATAGGCTTTCATTTTTCTTGGGTGGATACATAGGATTTTACTCCAATCTTCCAGGCTGGTCTGCGTCCTTCCCTCCTCCTCCTCCAGGGTCAATGACTGAGGGGTCTCTCCCCCAGTTAGGAGAGTTCTTCATCCGTGCTCTGCATTCATCCTTCCCTGTTACCCTGGGGGCCTTGCTCTATCAGACATCCCTTCTCTCTGTCTCTGTCTCTGTCTCTCTCTCATCACCAGCATTTTCCTTCATAAAATGGGGGTAATATTAAAATCCACCTCATAGTGTTTTGTGAGGATTAAATGAGTAATACCTGTTAGGGTGGATGGAGTTTAAGGTGGCCTCATGATCCTGTTCAGGCCCTTGTGTGGTCCCCTCCCCTTGAGTGGGTGGAGCCTGTGACTTGCTTCTAACAGAATATGGCAAAGGTGACAGATGTCACGCCCATGATTATGTCACGTTCCATAAGACTCCATCTCAGCAGACTGGAGAGAGAGACTCTCCCTGCTGGCTTGATGAAGGGAGGGGCTGTGTTGGAGAAGCACAGCTGGCAGGGAACACTGGCATGCTCTGGGGACTGCAGGTGGCCTCTGGAGCCTGGGGGAATCTCTTGCCACCAGCCAGCAAGAAGCCGAAGCCCTCAGGGCTACAACCTCAAGGATGTGAATTCTGCCAACGATCTGAGTGAGCTTAGAAGTGAATTCTTCCTCAGTCAAAGGTCCAGATGAGAATGCATTGATGTTGATGCCTTGATTATAGACTGAGACCCTAAGCAGAGGACCCAGGTCAGCCATGTCAGGACTGACAGAAACTATATGGTAATATGTGTGTGTTGGTTTTTTATGAGTTTGTTTTATCTTTTTAAAGAGACAAGGTCTCACTATGTTGCCCAGGCTGGCCTTTAACTCCCAGGCTCCAGTGATCCTCCTGCCTCAGCCTCCTGAGTAGCTGGGACTACAGATGTATGTCATTTTAAGCCACTAAATTTGTGGTCACTTATCACACAGAAATAGCACAGGAATACACATTCAAAGAGCTTAGAAGAGAGCCTGGCGCAGCCAGCAGCCTACGAGTGTCGGCTGGTTTTAGTGGTAGTAGCACATCATCTCCTTCCCCTAGATTATAACCAAGCAAAGCCCATCTCAAAAAATTGACAGAAACAATCACACCGTCTTTATTGTCCAACCGTGGCAAATTTCTTCCAAGGGTTTCTGTATTTACTTCTTGCCTTTCCGTTCACTCCCATTTTGCTGCAATTTAACTCCTCTGGCCCCTCTAGTCCATGGGAGCTGTTCTCCTTAAGGTCCCAATCATCCCCTGGCTGCCACATCTGATGGATGGCTTGGGGCCTTCCTGTACTTGACTCCTCTGTAGCCTTTGATGTCGGTGACTGAAGTGGCTCCGAGCTTTGCCCAAAGGGGATGCTCACGGAATCTAAGCCTCTTTGGGGAGGACCCAGGAGGGAGCAGACCCTGACAGGCTGGCTCCTGGCGACTTTCCTTCGTTCCTTCATCCATTCACACAGTGGCGCACCTTCTGGGTACGGCAGAGGCGGCACTAAAGCACCCCATGCTATAGGCACAGCCCCTGCTCTCAATGGAGATTGCATTCCAGGCATGGGGGAGATCAAAATAAGGCAACTAATAAACAGACAATACTATTGCAGAGAGTGGTAAGTATTATGATGACAAGAAGGCAGAATGAAGGCAAAGAAAATGCGGCACAGAGGGGCTACATTAGACTGGGTGGGCAGAGTGGGCTTCTCTAGACAGGTGGCATTTGAGTCGGGGTCCAAATGGAAACAGGAGCTAGCCATGGGAAGACCTGGGGGGGATGGATTCTCGCTAATGCAAAGGCTGTCAGGTGGGAAAAGTCTTGGGGTGTCCCAGGAACAGAAGGAAGGCCAGCATGGCCGGAGCAGAGTTGAGCAAGCAGGCAAGTGGCAGGAGACAAGGTCAGAGACATCAACTGGGCCAGATCCCACAGGGCCCTGTAGACTGTCTGGGGCAGGGCGGGGGGAGTCTGAATTTTATTCCAAGGGCAACAGTGGATCAGTAGAGGTTTAAAGCAGGGAAGTCATTGATCTGATTTTCGTTTTATGAAGATCACTCTGGTTGCTGCATGGAGAATAGATTATTTTGCAAGGGCAAAAGCAGGGAGACTAGTGGGACGGCTATCACAGTGGTGTGAGGGAGAAATCAGGATGGTTTTGACTAGAGATGTAGGTCAGGTTTCCCAGGAGACAGACTCTAGAATTCAGTGATTTGCATGCAGGTAATTTATTGGGGAGTGCACTCAGGAATAGCACCTGTGGGGGAGTGAGGACACCAGGATTGGGCAGAGGGAGAAATTAAACTGTGATGAAGTTGCAACAGAGCTCTCAGCCCACCCAAGGGAAGCCCCAGAGCTGGAAGAGCCCCTCAAAGCTGTCCTGAACCGAGGCAAGAAGGCCAGGTTTTCATACCCTAGAATTAACCAGACACTGGGTGTCAGGTGCAAGCCTGGGAAGGGGGCACAGCCTCAGGTGAGGGGGTTCCCTTCAGCTGAGGGGAATTCCTAGAGAAAGACCCAGCAGCTGGGGATTGTGTGTCTGGGCACACCACAGCATCCACTGCAGGTGGTGCCATAGAAATGCACTGAATGAGCATCAGAATGTAATTCCTAGGTAGGACT
The DNA here is from genome assembly GCF_041146395.1 of Eulemur rufifrons. Lineage (NCBI taxonomy): Eukaryota > Metazoa > Chordata > Mammalia > Primates > Lemuridae > Eulemur > Eulemur rufifrons. The sequence continues at coordinate 26,007,167 of NC_090990.1, forward strand.
GATGAGACTCACAGTTAGCCTGGTTATAGGAGAGAAAAACAGGAGAGGAATCAAAGACGACTCCAGGAGATCTGGCTTGAGCACAAGGTTGAATGGTGGTGCCATTTCCCGAGATGGGACAGCCCCAGGAAGGAACGGCTTTTTGTCAGGGAATTAAGAGTTCTGCTTTGGCCATGTGCTCTTCAGGAGGCCTATAGACAGCCACGGGGCTCTGTCAACCATGCAGCGCAGCCGGTGAGGCTGGGGCTCAGGAGAAGGTCAAGGCTGAAGACACAAATGGGGGAGCTGCCGGTCCTCCAACCTGCAGAAGATGAGGAGCCTGCAAAAGACACTGAAGAGGGCCCAGGAAGGGGCAGGGAATCAAAGAGAGAGGGTGTTGCAGAAGCCAAGCGAGGGGCTGTTATAAGGCAGAGGGTGCCGTCATCAGGGTGCGTGCCAGTGACATGCAGCAGGTGGATTTAGCAAGATGGAGGTGGTGGGAAATCCCGCCAGGAGCAGTTTGGGTGGAGCGCTGGGAGGGAAGCCTGGGTAGAAAAGGTCAAAGGGTAATGCGAGGTGGAGAAGTGATTATGGTGGCTGTAGACGGTTATTTAATTGGAAATGTCTTGCTGTGCATGGCAGGGAAACGAGACAGCATCTGCAGGTAGGTGTCTGGTCGATGGAGGAGTTTTGAGAAGATGGTTATTCCAGAGCATGCGCATCTGCAGATGAGGATGTTCTAGTGGGGGGGGGGGGGAGACGGAAGGTGCAAAGCAGGCTGGGGTGAACGCCAGGGTGTTAATGAAGGGCTTGCACCTGGTGGGCACACGAGACCTTCATCCACCATAACCAGACATGATAGGTTAGCAGATTTGGTGGGGGAAGATGAGGAGGTTTCGTTTGCCATGTAGGAAGGATCTGATGAGCAGCCCAAGCTGTGACTTCTTAGTCTCCACTGGGGAAGGCTGGCTCAGGACCTGGCATCTACCCAGGCACTGGGGCACTTGGCAAAGGAGGCCACCCAAACAAAGGGACTAGAGACCACCTCAGCCTGCCGCCTCCATCCACCTTGCCCTTGAGGTGGTCTTGCCATTCGGACCTGAAAACCCAAAGTTGTATGGCTGGAGCCCTCTGTACCTGTCCTGAGGAATCTGTCCTCAAGTTTGCTGAGACTGAGGGCCCAGGTTTTCTCTCTTCTAGATGGCTCCGGGACGGGCACTGCCCATCTTTCCTCTGGGGACTCTCACTTCCTTCTCCAACTGGCTTCTGATCCACACATCCTTATTTTAGATTTTCTAGACACACCAGATAGGCTACAGCCCAGTAGTCCTGGCCCCAAAGCTATTTTTCATTGTGAGATGACCTAGCATCTCTCTGCTCTGATCCATTGATTCGAATGGCCTCTCGGAGGGTTATCGATTTCCCTCATTTCCAAGTTCTCCGGGCGACTCTCGTAAAGAATTAGCTGCTCTTCCATTCTCCATCATTCTCCTTTCCCCAAGTGTCCCTCTTCTCTCATTTTCCTCTGCACTTTCAGACCATGCCTTCTCCTCTCCCCCGAGGTCTTCCCTCCCCTGTGGCATGAGCACTGCGGTGCCACCTCCGTGTCTCTTTTATTCTGACTCAACGCACACTTCCTGGGGTGCCCTTGGCTGTCGCAGAGTTCACTAACAACCTGATGAATTCCAAAGCACTGTCTCCCACCTACAGCCCTGCCCTGAGCTACAGACTGGTGGATGGATCCACTATCTGCATTTAATCCCTGCCCTACATCAATGGTCACCTCCTAGATGAAACCCTTCCTGACCGTCCCGCTTCCTTTAACATTCTATTCCCTGTACATATTTCAAGCTTAACATTGCACAATACTAATTTTCAGTAGACTTAATTTTTTTTTCAGAGAAATTTTAGGTTCACTGCTAAATTGGGCAGAAAGCCTAGATAGTTTCCACATGCCCCTGGGCCCCATACAGCCACAGCCTCCCACATTATCAACATCCCCTACCAGAGCCGTGCATTTGTTACAGCTGATGAACCAACATTGACACATCATTATCGCCCAGAGTCCGTGGTTTACATTGGGAATCACTCTTGGTGTTGGACGTTCTATGGATTTTGACAAATGTACAATGACACGTATCCACCATTATAGTATCATACAGAGGAGTTTCCCTGCCCTAAAAATCCTCTGTGCTTTGCCTGTTCATCCCTCCTTCTCCCCTCCTTCCTGGCAACCAGTGATCTTTTTACTGTCTCCATAGTTTTTCCTTTTCTGGGATGTCACATAGTTGGAATCATACACTGTGTAGCCTTTTTAGATTGGCTCCTTTCAATTAGTAATATGCATTTAAGGTTCCTCCATGCCTTTTCACGCTTGATAGCTCATTGCTCTTTAGCACTGAATAACATTCAATTGTATGGATGCACCATAGTTTGTTTATCCATTCATCTACTGAAGGACATTTTGCAATACTAATTTTTCACACTTGTCAAGAGCAGGGTGACCAAATCTTCTTAACCTCAGCACCTAGCAGAGTGCCTAGTACATAGTTGATCCTCAATAAAGTCTTGTTAAATGGATGAACGAATAAACTAAGAAGTGAACGAATAGTATACCACTGATATCTGCAATTCCTTGTGTTGAAAGCTAAATGTAATCTTTCCTTCTAATCCCTCCTGCCATCATCTCCCAAATGATCCACATACTCTTCTTAGATTTTCTGTCTTGTAGACTATCACCTGCAACAAAAATCTGAAGCTACCCTGGGTTCTTCTTTCTCCTTCACCTCCCAGATCCAACTACTCCCCATGTCCTATTGATTTTACCCTTGAGTGTCTTCCAAGTGTCCACCACAGAAGCTCACATCTTATTCATTTCTCACCTGGATTATTTTAACAGCCCCCCTGCCCCTGCCTCATTCTCACTCCCGCCAGGGCACTCTTCACACTAGCCACCTGAGTGGTCTAAAATGTCCCATCTCCTACTTAAAATTCTGCAATGAGCCCCCATGCCTGTGGGATTACAATGGAACGCCTTATGAAGACATTTCAAAGCTACTCATGAGCAGCCTCTGAGACGGCGTATGCAAAGCTCTCAGCACAGTGCCTGAAACAAGAAAAGCACAATAAATGTTCATATAATTACCATTATTACTAAATAGCCTGGAGACGAGAAGAGTTTGTAAGGACATGAGAATTATCATCCAGTATGTGGTGACTGGGCATATGAAATATGCATCAGACCCTTCTGTCTTGTCCCAGGAGACATGATTGGATCGATGGGTGGAGGCTGCAGAGAGGCGAGTTTCATTTCCATTGAAAGGAGACACGTCTAACAGACAGAGGCACCAAAAAATCAGAAGGTAGGGAGCACCCGCTTTGGTGAGGGATGCACTCAGGAGCGGAGGTATTTTTGAATTCTGGCTGAGTCATTCACTGGTCTCCCAAAGACCAGAGAGTTTCAAAGAGGACTCAAGCATCAGGGGTCGGGGCAGGGGTATGGACCACATGACCTTACGGGCACCTCCCAACCTATGGATTCTGTGAGATGGTGGTGACAGCCCTGCCCAGTGCCAGCTCTAAAGTGCCAGCCACTAAGCCCCGATTCCCACCTCCTTCCTGTCCCCTCCACTCCCACTGCCAGCACTCCTTGTCTCCAGCCTGGGCTGTTTTGACAGCCCACTGATGGCTCTTGGACCCTGTCCCCTCCTCCCTGTCCAATCCATTCTCCACCGCGCATACAAAGTAATAATGTTACGTCAACAGTTGAGGCCCTTCCATTTTTCTCCCCCAAAACCTTCGAGACCCCTGTTTCCACCCCATTGCCTCCATCATGAACACTAAGCGTCTAAGTCAGTTGTTCCTGGCTGCACAAACCTGGGATCAGATTAACTCAGGTTTGCATCTTAACTCTGCCACTTACTATCTGACCGACCTTGGACAAATCACTTGTCCTTTTTGTACCTTAGTTTCCTCATCCGTGAATTGGGGATGATCACGCTGGCCTTGAAGTATAGCCGTGAGGATGAAAGCAGGATGCTGGGCCCGCTACAGCTTCAGGACACCACGGTTCTGTGCACACTCCCAGTGTCTTCTCCCACCCACCTGCCCCTCTGCAGCCCACTGTCTGCCCCCTCGTCCAGCACACACATGTCATCGAATGTCTGCCAGGGCCATCCTCCCGGTTTGGGTTACTCCTCACCAGATTTGGCAACTTTTAAAACCCTGTTCATCCTTCCAGGGGCAGCTCCACCCCCACTTCCATGAGCCTTTTCCCTGTAGTTCTCCATCAGAACAAAGCACTCCCCATCCAGTTTGTTCTGTGTCTGGTTCTCGGATCATAAGCCCCTTGAGGACAGGAACCTTGTCTGGCTCACTGATGTCCCTCACTGGAGGTAAACGGATGGGCCTAAGGAAATGTAAAAATGGCTGTAAATGGAGGATCTGCAGTAAATGTCAGTTCCAGAATTAGAAGGATGGGAAAGAAGCCAACCAAACCCACGTCCCCACCCCCCCTGCCCCCCCGGCATTCATTCTGCTCTCGCTGAAGCCGGGGCTGGTGGTCTGTGGAGGGGCCAGGCGGCCGCACAGGGAGGCTGTGGCTCCATCTCTAGTCTTCCACCTCCAGAACGTCCCCAGGGAGCCCCTTTCTCTGAACCTTCAACTCCAAAGGTCCTTCTCATGAAAAAATTCCCGGACAGGAAAGAGAGACCACCACCGCCCTTCTCTGGTCAGACCCTCCTGCACCGTAGAGGGAGGCTCCACGTGGCCGCCTCGGCCTCTCTCTCTGGGGCAGCCCAGCCTGCTGTGCCCGGGTCCCAGGGCAGGGGGCGGCCCAGGCAGTGCCTTGGCCAAGGGCTGGAGCTGGGATTCCCTGTCGGCTGCTGGGAAGATCCAGGACAGAAATACAGACCACCAAGGGGCAGCTACGAAGGGAAAGGCGAGGAGGACGGCCAGAGTGTCTAGCCCAGCTGAGCCTGCGTCCATCCAAGAGGCTGGCGTCCAGCACGCAGAGCCTGGTTCCGCTCAAGTAGCCAAGAAGGCCAACAGTGACCAGACTACGGAGAGTTCCGGAGTCCATGGACCAGCCACACACACACACACACACACACACCCCCAGTGAGGAGCTTGGTCCTCTCTCTAGAGTGAGGGTTGTAGCCCCACAATCCAGTTGCCCATTCTAGGCAATCGCCAGGCCTCCGGGGACCCTGAGGTCTGGGCTGAAGCAGGAGGGAAGCAGGAAGGAAGCCGGCTGTGGACCCAGGCTGTTGTTTATTCATAACCGGCCTGGGCGGGGGTGGGGGGGATCTGAAGCTCTTGCTGCCCCCCCTCCCACTTCCATTTTAATGAAACCAAGACACCCCATGGCCCCCGCCCCCAAACCTTCCTCAGGTAAGAGTGAAATCGATTTTCCTTTTTAACTCGAAAGCAAGATAAACACATGGCACCCTTAGGGGCGGAGGGGAAGCACTTAAAATAGCACATCTCTGGGAGCAGGCTGCTGCACGCAGAGTTTGTCACACACGAGGGCTGAATGCAAATCGCAGAGGCGGCAGCTGGGCCCCACCCGCCCCCAGGGAACAGGTGAGAGGCAGCACCTTCGCCCCTGCATTCCCCGCCTCCCGAGGAGCCTGCAGGAGCATCCGCAGGCCGCCCGGTTCTCACAGACTCTGACCTGGAAATTTCTATCCGACCGTCCTCACCTGTGCTCGCAGCCGTGCAGAGACGGGGCGCTTATCACCCCTCGAGGTAGCCCCCCGCAGCTCTCCTGTTAGAGACTCTCCCCTTACTGACCCAACATGGGACCCCCGCGGAGGGAGGTCTGTCCCGAGTCCTGTGTCCCTCCCACTCACCAGCTCCCTGGGCCCCCCGGACCCCACCACCACAGGGCTCTGCAGGGGTTGGAAAACCAAGGTCATGCCCCCTCCACAGTGTCCTCTTCTTGTCTGAGCCACAGGACCCTCAGCCATTCCTTGGAGGACCCTGTCCCCACACAGAGACGTCCTCTGCACCCCTCATTCATCTCGGCTGGAGTTGGAGAAAAGCTTCAAGTCTCCAGAGAGGAAGAAGAGGAGGAGGAGGGAACGGCTTGGGGCAGGAGGGGAACTGACGCCGACTGAACGCGGACTCCATGCCAGGTGGTGTGTTCAGAGTTTGTTTCCACTTCTCCTTCACTCCTCCCAGCAACCCTGTGATGTAGGGACTATGACACCCCCATCCCGTTTACAGGTGGGGAGACTGGATCGCGGGCATTTCAGCAGTTCGCCCAGGAGCACAAAAGCTGGGAGTTGCTCTAATCACTCACTACCTTCTGCCAAGGAGTAATCATCTTCATTTTTCTGATTTGTGGTTTGGATTATCACAGCCTCTGCATAAAAGGTGGCCGCCTTACACATGGCTAAGGTAGAGCAACAGGCAGAAAGGACAAGGTGTAGGGGCTGGACTTTCCGGGACCAAGGCCGGCCAGACGGCAGCTCGGGTTTCACAGGGGAGGGAGGTGCCCCCTGCCAGGCACGTGGATGCAGGGCTTGCATGAGGACGTGGTCTCTGATGGCAGAGCTGGGCTCTGGTCTCGGGTCTGCCCCTAATCAGCTGTGGGGAGTTACGCAGGGGTCCCCTATATCCAGTCTCAGAGTCTGGAATGTGATGGGGGCTGTGGCCATTGGGGGCATGGCAGGAACCCTCCAGGTTGGGGGTGACACAGATGTAGGGAAATATGCTCGTGTCCCATCTTGCCTTTCTCAGGGGTAACTCGTTTCTCCAAAAGTGTGCTGAGGACAGAGTGGGGTGGCCAAGGCGCAGCAAGTGCCCAATGAGTCAGTGTGTCAGCGGTCACTGTGCCAACACTGCCCGAGACCGACTGTGTGCCTGGCCTTGCGTCGGAGCCAGCCTCGCCACTGCTCCTGCCCCAGGGAGTCCAGGCCTGGCCGGGGAGGCTGACTGGTAGTGCAGGTAAACCATGGCCGTGGGAGTGAGAGGACTAACTCAGCCTGGGGGAGTCATGGCAAACACCCCAGAAGAGATGGCACTCACGTCCTCAGAGGGAGCCGGAGTGGGCCAGGAGGGAGCCGAGGAGAGGTAGAAAGATGGCATGACAACGTGACGGGCCTGAGAGCAGGCACAGCAGAGCCAGGCCCACCCTTCCCAACCGTGTGGCTGGAGCACAGGTGTGTGCCAGAGGGACCCATTGGTGCAGAGACAGAGTCCAAGACACCAGCCGGCAAGTCAGCAGCAGCAGTCGCTGGGTCTCAGGGCACTGGGGCCAGCCAGGGATCCCAGTGGGGAAAGCAGAACACAGGGTTGGTGGCCCCGCTCGCTGAGGAGAGAGAGGCTGGTGGGTGGTGAGGATGGAGAGGTAAGGACTGGACGGGTGGGGGGGGGGGGGTTTTGAGGTGCCTGTCGGGCACATTGGAGGACCCATCCTGTCCGAAAGTGGATGGTGGGCGTGGCCCTGAGCAGAGGTCTGGGGTACACCGTGACAACATGCCCTGCGGACTGCCACTGCTAACTCCTCACTCCCTCCCTGTGATACATCATATACCCTTGTCACACATCCGTGACTTGTGCCACGTGACTCTTGCAGTGTCTGCCTGTGCAGTAGGTAGGGCTTATCCCTGCTCTCCTCCCCTTGGTTGGCCTTGGGCTGTGCCATGTGACTTGCTTCAATCAGCAGCAAACGTACGGAAGTAACAGTCTGCCAGTTCTAAAAGAAGCCTCTGTGAGGTGCTGCCTGCTTCCCCTCACTCCTGCTGGGCGTCCACCCTCCCTGTGAGCCAAGCCTGCCCAGAGGCTTGGAATGAAGGGAAATGGGGTGGACCGAAGCCTACCCCGCAGCCAGGGTCCAGCCTAGGCCAGTTGAGGCCAACCAAGATCAGTCAAGTCCCAGCCAATCTACAGACTCTGAAATGTGAAACACATATCTGTTGTTGCAGGATGTTGAGATTTTGGGATTGTTTGTTATGCAGCATTATTGCAGCAGAAACTGACCAATGCACTGGGCATGGAGGACGTGGCCCAGGGAGAGCAGACAGAATGAGGTGGGGAGAGAGTCTCTCATATTCAGGACAGCAGCATTAAAAGGGGGAAGGAACCCAGGTGGGAGGGAGACCAAAGCATAGCCCTGCGAGGGAGGCATGAAGCGGGAAAACACCCAGGGGTGTTTTCGACCCACCCTTGGGCCATGGGAGTGAGCTGCTGGGCTGCACACTGCCACACTGGCCCGGGGCTTCTCAGGCTGTGACACTTGAGGAGGTGCAGTTAGGAAGGGATCCGAATGGTGGGACATGTTTGAGCTTATGCTCTGCCCCGAGAGGGGCCCTTTGCCCGAGGAAGACTCCCTCCGAACATCATGCCTGGAAGCTTGGGAGAGGCAGAATGGCATCTAGAAAGAGGAGCCGGCAGTGCGGGCCCGCCTTTCTGCGGTGCCTGCGGCAGGCAAGTGGCCAAGGCCCCACTGTGAGTGTCGGGGCCTGCCAGGGAGACGTCTGCCACGTCTTACCGGGCCCCCTCAGAAAGAAACCCCAGGACAGCCGGGTCCACAGGATGGCCATTCCTTTCTGTGGGGGCAGTTGGGGCCACCAGTCCTCGGCCAGCCTGTCTCAAGGCTGCTCTCTGGAGTCCGAGGCTGCTGGAGCCCTCCTGGAGCGACTTGGTCTCCAGATAAGCCCGAGACGCCCACCCTGCAGCAGTAATGTCCATGGCTGGGCACCGGGGGCTGCCCTCTGAGCACGGTCCCGCCTGGGGAGCGTGCAGAATGATGCCTCTTTTGCATGTAAAAGGCCTCTTTGTTCATGCGGTAGAATATTATGCAGCCATTTAACACGAAGCTGTCGATCTATATTTATTGACATGCAAAGATGTCCACAACATATTGTCGAGAGAAAAAAATCATTTACACAACAGCGTGTGGAATCTGTTCCTGTTCATTTAAAACCATGCACATATGTGTTTACAATCAGACAGGGGTGTCTGGAGAACGTTCACCAAAATAGCACCAGTGGTTATTCCTGGGGGATAGGATTTGGGGTGATTTCTTATTTTCTTCTTGTTTCCTTTCTGTGCCTGAACCTTTATAATAATGAACATGTATTATACTTTCCAAAAAATTATCGTAATATACTTTTCAGAAAACCCCGCTATGCTATTTAGTCAATTTTATAATATGGGGCATGGGCTGAAAGAGTGTCTGTTGCCTTCTCTGCCTCCCTCTCCTCTCCTCCCTCTCTCCCCCATCCCTTCTCTGGGTCTCCTCTGAATCCTCAGGCGGGGCCCTCCCCATCGAGACGGCTTTGGAGTAATGTCAGCTCCGCAGAAAACGGGCATGGGAATCTCTACCCCGGAGGCTGTTTGAGAAATAAGTATTAATAAGATAAATCACGTGGAGGCACCTAAAGGCCACCTCGCACGCGCTTGGTGTTGACTGAATGTTGTGGTTGGTGGCAACGGCACCACGGGAACAGAAGGACCAGGAGCCCCAAGCCTTGGGAACGTGGCGTCTCCCGGGCAGGAGGGGAAAATGCCTTTCAGCGTCTGCCTGGCTCACAGCCTTGGGAACTTTTCGTTCATGTGCAAGTATCCTGTTTGCCTGTCTCTCCAGGGGTTGGCAAACGACACCCCCTGGGCCACATCCAAAAACACTGGCTGCCTGTTTCTGTGCTGCTGTCGGGCTAAGAATGGTTTTCATGTTTTTTAAAGGTTGAAGAATATGTGGCAGAGACCATGTGTGGCCCTTATCTATCAAGTGGCCTTTTACAGAAAAGTTCCCTGACCCCTTCTCTGCCTTGTAGTGGATTAGGAGTAGGTATAGGAGACACTGGTGGCCCTTTGACTGCTGCAGGAGTGACAGGTAAGGAAAGGAGGACACGACACAACTGAGAAGCACAGGGCTGTCTTTCTGCACCGTACGGTGGGTGCCAACTCTCATGACGCTGAGGCTCTGGCAGAGACATTAATGTCACTGGCAGAGACATTGTCTTCAGGATCCTCCGGTTGGGGAGACGGGGAGGATTTCCACCCTACAGCGTAAAACGGAGTTTGGGGGTTGAAGGGAAGAGCTCTGATTATGCAGAAACTTTATCCTGTGAGTTGGACACTATTACCATCCCTGCTTTGGGAGGAACACACAGGGCCTTAGGGAGAGGCAATTAGGCCAAGGTCGTGGTCATCCTAGTGGCGAGTGGAAAGCAGGGATTTGGGCCCAGGCAGCATGACCGTAGGTACTGTGTCCTGAAATTTTGCCTGCAGGGTTATTCCTGGGCAGGGCAGGGTCTGCTAGATGTGGGTCCCCACATTCCTCCTAGAATGTCAATGATTCACCTATGTCAAGTGGACTCTGGGGGCCACGGTGCCACCCACCCAATGGTTCAACCCTGACTGTAAGGCCCGGCCTCTGCAGAGAGATCAGAGGCCCTTTGTGGCAAGAGGGCCCATGTTCTGGTCTCTGGCCAGGAGGGCTGGGCACCGTGTTGCATCATTTTCTTCCATCCTCACAACCACCCACAAGAGTGGCACAATGACCCCATTCTGCAGGAGGGAAATTGAGGCTCAAGGAGTTACACAAGGTCATGCAGTTTGTAAACATTAGGTTCTGGACTTGAAACCAGTTCTCGCTAATTCCAAAGCCCTTGCCTTCGATGCTTCACAATGCTGCCTGTTCCCGGGGGGGTGGGTAGGGGCACCTCCTTTTTGTCTCTCTCTGGGGGCACCCCCTTCTGCACTCGGAAGCACATCAGCAAGCTAGCTGCCTGCCCAGCTCCCACCAGCTCTGTCCCACAGAACCTGAGCCAGTCAAGTGTAGCAGGATTGGGTCTGCCGAGGCAGACTAATGAAGCAATTTAAAAACAATTGTTTGGAACACACAGACATCTGGGTAATAATAGACTACAAGACAACTGACCAGTGAATTTTCTCAGGGCCACTGATGGAGCAAGATCTACCTCGGCACATGCAGATGGCAAGAGACTCACGGGAGGGTCCCACAGGTGTCTCTGGGAGGGTTCGAGACAGATTCACTGCACGTGGTCAGCCCATCCACTCCTCTGGCGTGGCCCGGCTGGGCTCTGGATGTCTGCGTCTGAGGGATGCTCCTCAGGTAAACACAGGTACATTTTCAGCTTGACATTATCATGCAGGACGTGGAACCCGTGGATACAGAGGGCTGACTGTACATGCGTCCAGATAGCCCCGTACACGCACACGCAGACGCCTACACACACACAGGTCCACGCACACACACACCAGCGTGCCCACTTGGACAAGGGCTCATCAGAGACAGCAGTGAGAATTAAACCCTGTCTTATCCTGCTTCCATCTCCAAAAGACTCTCTCTTGCTGCCAGTGGAGAGGTGGAATGTGAGGTGTTTCCCCAAAACTTCTTTTATAGTCTTCACGCCCTAGCCTCTGGCCCCAAAGCAGCAAGGTTTTTCTAGAGCCTTCTCTGAGCAGCTCTGACAGAGGCCTCCAGGGTTGATTCAAATCACAGCTTCCTCGGGAAGGAGGAACAGGCTGTCACCTTGTGACTTGGGAGCAAGAACAAAGGGAGCTGCAGAAGAGGCGTGGGTGCGCAGGGCGGGGCTGCTCCACCGGAGGGGGCATCCGAAGGGCATGGGCCCGGGGTCTTCACATTCTGTGCCCTGGGCAGTTCCCCCAGGTGACAGGTGTCCAAGGCTCAGTTGGGTGGCCTGGGCTGGACCCTCCTCAGGCAGATCCTACATCCACCTCCCTCTGGGGGTGGGATGCCGTGAGCTCTGGCCAGACGTTACACGCCTTTTGGACATTAGCAGCTACGTGTGAACCTGGGTCCTGAAAGGTGATCTAGCTCAATGGGGTGGGGGTGGGATGGTAGTCAGGCTCTTAAACCAAACTACCTGGATTCTCATCCTGTCACCACCATTCCTAGCTGTGACTAGTTACTCCAAGTAACTTAGCTTCTCTGTGCCTCAGTTTATACATCTATAGAATGGAGACTGTAATACCACCAGCTTTGTGGGGGTCTTATGAGGATGAAATGAGATCATTACTATGAAGGTCCCTAACTGTGTGCCTGGCGTAGAAGCTGAAATAAATGGCCCTTGCTATTACTACCACTCTGGACGATTAGCTACTAAGGGCTGGGGCTATCCCCAGCTTTGCTAATTGTGTACACTTGCGGCCCCAGGCCGGACACGTAGTGTGCAGTCAATAAAAGTATTGAACGGATGAACTAATGAATGAGGATATAGAAGACAAAATGAAAGTATGAATGAAGGTCTCCAAAGTCTTTAGGAGCATGGATCAGGGTCACACAAGACAGATGAGATGGCAGTCGGTGGACGTCACACGTGGTGATCGTGGCTAACAGCGCCTGTCTACAGCCCCGTCCGTGGACATGGCCCCTGTGGCTTCCCAAGCACATTCACATCCGTGGGTGGTTAAATCCTCACCCCCGTCCCCATTTTAGAGATGGGGAATCTGAGGCTGGCAGAGGATGAGTCAGCTCTTTTGACTTCAAATCCCAGGAGCTCTCCATGACTCCCCAGCTTCTCCCAGAGTGAGAAGGACTTTGGAGATCTTGTTCCAACTTCTTTCTCGTGGGAAGATGAACTTCAGAGGGAAAATGACCGTCTCAAGGTCACGTAGTGAGGGGGACCCTGTGTCTACTGAACACGAGCTCAGGGCATCCCCTCAGGTCCCCTGGACATCCTGTGAGATATGCTGATCTAATCCACGTGCCTGCAAGCTGAGAACACACATGGTGAGGGGGGAATTTCAGTATAACTATGATATATCAGTAAAAAATAAGAAAACACAATAAATAAATAAATAAATAAGCCTTATCAAGAACAACAACAACAAAAAGAAGAGGCTGGGCATGGGTGGTGGCTCATGCCTGTAATCCTAACCCTTTGGGAGGCTGAGGTGGGAGGATCACTTGAGGCCTCTCAGCAAAACAGGTGAATCATATTGGATGAATAGGCAGCAAGGAATAGTCTTCCCGGAGGCTCCTGGGCTTCTGTTTGGATCTGCTTGCCTGGAGTTCGAGACCAACCTGGGCAACACACCAAGACCCTGCCCCACCCCCCAAAAAAAGAAAAATTAGCCGGGCGTGGTGACACACACCTATAGACCCAGCTACTAGGGAAGCTGAGGCAGGAGGATCACTTGAGCCCAGGAGTTTGAGGTTGCAGTGAGCTGTGATGACGCTACTGCATTCCAGCCTGGGTAACACAGTGAGACGCTATCTCAAAAAAAAAAAAAAAAAAAAAAAGAGTGAATTCCAGTCCTCAAGTTTCTTCTTTTTTTTATTTCAGAATATTATGGGGGCACAAAAGTTTTGATTACATGATTTGTTTTTGTGCAGTTTGACACAAAGTTATAAGTATGTCCATCAAGTTTCAAACATGGGAAGAAATTAGCCTGTGTACGTGTGAGATCAAAATATTTGGGTGAAAAGGAATTATCCAGCCACCCAATCAAGGAGCATGTATTGAGCTCCCAGGCGAGCCCATGTTCCATGCTAATCGCTAGGGTCACAGAGACAGATACGACGCAAACCCTACCTTCCAAGGGGCCGCAGTCGAGAAGTACACAGATGTGTGAACAGAAGTTCGCAGAGCAGGGCAGTGCTTGTCATGATAGAAGATGCTAAGCGAACAGAGAATAGGAGGCCTCTGACCTGGCTGGAGTGACCAGGCAAGCAGAGTCTATTCAACCCATTCATCTGTTTTGCTGAGAGGCTCGGCCTGTCCACTGGAGCCTGAGCTTGGACTGAGCGACCCAGCCCTGCTCCCACACTTGCATCCTCTCTCCCCAAACAAAGGTCTAAAAGCAAACAGACCTCCCAGTTCTCCTTCTTTCCCCTTCAGGGTCTTGCTCTCCACCAACAAATACATACGCCCCAGCTACCTTGCAAAGGATTCCTTCGGGGACTTGGCCTGAGAGCAGTTCTGCTAAACAAAATTTCTTCCATGTCTGTAAATTTCCAGTGATGACGTAGGGCCTCTTGTAACGAGGTGTCCCAGGCAGCCGCTTGGCTGGTTCCCTCCTTAATCTGGTGCAGCAGGGAAGTCGCCCTGAAGGAGACGACACCTGAGTTGAGTCTCGAAGGAAGGATAGGTGTATGCAGGGTGCCGGACAGAAAGGAAGCTCCGGGCCAACCCGGAAGTGCGTGTGCAAAGGTGTAGCGGTAAGATAAGGCCTGACCTGCTCAAGAATCAGCAAGCGGTTCCCCATGGCTGCCATGGAAAGAGAGGCCAAGTAGCCAGGGAGGCCAGCAGACCCAAGGCTGGGGAGGGGGCTCAGGCTGGCTGTTGGCCGTTGGATCATGGAGGACAAGAGAAGGGGGCTAAGTTCTTTGGGGTTCGGGGGAAGAGAAGCAGGACAGCTACAGGCCTGGAGAGGGAAGCAGGGGCAGGGTCCTGGCATGAGCACAACCTCGCCCATGTGCATCTAACGATTTGTGTTGGGAGATGAGATCGAAGGGGTTTGACTGATCAGATACAATTAAGCATCGTGTTTATGACGGATGATCCCGTCGTGACGGGAGAAGGTGACGATGCAGACGACACCTGCAGGGCACTGTCGTGGAGAAGGTCCAAGGGGATGAGGTCCAGCGGGCAAGTGCGGGATTGGCCTTGCACAGGGGCCTGGTGCTTGGGAGGGGACAGTCCACCGTGACGGCACACATGCAGAGAGGTCTGTAGAGGTGGTAGCGGGAGTTTGTGAAGTTCACTTCTGATTGCTTCTGTTTTCTCAGGGAAATACAGAGCAAGGTCGTCAGCTGACCATGAGGAGCACGGGCTGGAGACGATATCTCCCCGAGGGGCAGCCTGTGTGCTGGACCTCTCAGCGTCTTTCCTGACTTACTGGGGGTGAGAAGGAGGGATACAGGCACTTCTGCCCTGAGCTGTCTGTCCCTCCCACACCTGCCCAGGACCCCAGAGGGCCCAGAGAGCAAGCACTCCACTAGCAGCCCTGACCATCCAGCACTTTTCCTGACAGGGTTGTGCAGAAACAGGCCCCGAGGGTGCAGAGCACCCTGCCCCGTCTGGCCCTCCCCAGCCATTCCGCCAATCCCAGCTCTAGCAGCTGGGGGTGGGGGGGGCCGCAGGGGTAGAACGGGGGGCCAGAGTCAAGTGGGAATCCCCTGCAGGTGTCTTCCAGAGGCAGTGCCTGCAGCCAGCCCTGCTCACAGCCAGCGACAAGTCTTATACCCAGAGACACTTTGGTATTACTGCTAAACTGTGTGATTGCACGTGTCAGACCCCTCGGAGGGAGGCAGAAAGGCTTCCTGTGCCTTCGGATGCTTGCATGGTGGAAAAGGAGACGCAGCTGTCAGCTCGGGCCTCTTTCTACCTCCCTGACTCCAGCTTCTGCTTGCAACAGCAGTGGGATGGGACAACGTGAGGACAAACCTCCAACCTCAGCAAGAACAGCTTATGTTTAGGGAGCCGGGCTGTGCGTCAGTTACTCTACACCCATTAACTCATTGAATCCTCAAAACAGCCATGAGTGGGTTCTAACATCATCCCCACTTTACAAAGGATGGCCCCGAGCCTTGGAGAAATTAAGTAACTTGCTCAAGGTCACCCAGCTGGGAAATGGCAGACATAGATATTAAAGCTGGGTCCATTTATTGAGAAAGCCTGTACCTTAGACACCTGCCAGTCTGCTCCCTGCTGAGCCGGTTCCTTTATTTATAAGCCTCCTGCACCTGCCCGGGACCCCAGAGGGCCCAGAGAGGACTCCACTAGCAGCCCACGCCTCCTGCAGTCCTTCTCAGCACTTTTCCTAATAGCGTTTTCCAGAAATGAATCACCAAGGCTCAGAGTGCCCAGCCCTGTCCAGCTCTCCCTACAAGCCAATCTTGCCAGGGTCAGACTGCCTAGGTTCACATCCTGACCCAGCCATGTACTACCTTAGTGACCTTGGACATGGTACACAAACTTTCCTAAGTCTCTATTTCCCCATCTGTAAACTAGTGCTGCAATAGTTCCTCTCTCCCAGGGTTGCTGCAGTGGCCCTTGCCATACTGAGCCTGATCCTCCTCTCCCAACATGCCCCAGAATGTGGCATCCAAACCCCAGGCTGGGACAGGGCCAGAGCAGGCCATCATTCTGGACCCCAGACCTCTTCTGATACAGCCTCCCAGCTACATGTAAAGCTGTGGTCCCCTCTGCCTCCTGGGTCTTTTCAACATAAATACCAACAGGCTAACTGAGCTTGGCCTTAAAGAAAGTAAGCTGGCCCGAGCTGGGAAAGAAGGAGACGCAAAACTCCTTGCCAGAGGCCCGTGTGGCAGCATGCACCTGTTCCCATTATCCAGGAGCCATCAGATAGGTGTTCCATGTAGATGAGGTCGATTGTAAATGCAAATTAGAAGTGGGCTGGAGATTGACTGGGAGGAAGCAAAACAGTGGGTGAAGGCCTGGAGGTGGGAAGCAAGTGATGAGCAGGAGAGAAGGCAGAGTCAGGAAGGAGCCAGAAGCCAGGCCTGAGCTCTGACTGCTGGAGACAGGTTGGGAGAAGCCCCCCTGCTGGTTCAGGAAAACCTCTGCAAGGGTGAGAACCAGAAGAGTCCTGGAGGCCAGGTGCGGTGGCTCACGCCTCTAATTCTAGCAATTTGGGAGGCTGAGGTGGGAGGATCACTTGAGGTCAGGAGTTCGAGACTAGCCTGTGCAAGAGTGAGACCCTGTCTCTACTAAAAATAGAAAAATTAGCCGGGTGTGGTGGCATGTGCCTATAGTCCCAGCTACTAGGGAGGCTGAGGCAGAAGGATTGCTTGAGCCCAGGAGTTTGAGGTTGCTGTGAGCTAGGCTGACACCACGGCACTCTACTCAGGGCAATGGAGTGAGACTCTGTCTCAAAAAAAAAAAGAAAAGAAAATAGAAGAGTCCTAGAGAATCTTGCCAAGTTGGGGTGAGCTTTTAGAACCACAATGGGGACTGCACAGTCAGAGGAGACCTGCAAAGACCACAGGGACCTAATGGGCACTGAACACAGTTCATTTAATCCACATACAACCTCGTGAGGTCAATGCTATTATGCCCCTTGTACATGAGAGACAGTAAGGCCACTTGGCTCTGTGCCTGGTAAGTAAGTCCCAAGAAACCATTTGCCAGGACTTCTTGCAAACTTGCAATGATGGAGAGCTCAGGACCATAATTACAAAGCTCGACAGCTGGTGTGTGGCAACACCAGGTTCACGCAGATGGATGAAGCTGACTCCACGGCCCTCGGTGCACAGGACATGGGAATCTCCCGAGGGGCCTCCCTGCCTCCCAGGACCAGGCTTCCTGCCAGGTGCTCCAAACATCATGGCTTCCCTCATGCCTGCTGCCCAGGGAGACTTAGAAAATCAGGTGCTGTAGGTTCAGGGGCAGGTGTCCGTGGTCTGCC
The DNA here is from genome assembly GCF_041146395.1 of Eulemur rufifrons. Classification (NCBI taxonomy): domain Eukaryota; kingdom Metazoa; phylum Chordata; class Mammalia; order Primates; family Lemuridae; genus Eulemur; species Eulemur rufifrons. The sequence goes on from NC_090990.1 coordinate 26,024,519, forward strand.
CCACCAAGAGGTCTCACCCTGGGGAAGAAAGAGCCTGTTACTCTGGGGCCACTTGTGGTTGGAGAAGGGGCTGGGCTGGGCTGAAGTGAGACACCGAGACATAGAGGGGGAGAGAGAGAGACAGAGAGAGAGAGCACGCTGAATCCAGCAGGCTCCCCTGAGTGGACTGTCCTACAGGGCCCAAGAGGACATCAGTTCTTCCCTCCACCTGAGACAGAAAAAAGCTAGAGATCCCCTGATTACAGGGACCCTGACTCTCAGCTGGAGGCAAACCGTGGCGATTGCTCTAGAGGGCTTGGGACCAGGGATCTGGAACCCAGCGGATGACACATTCACCAGTGCTCAATAGTGTCTGCCAATCAAGTGTAGCACTCTTTCTTGATAAGGCTGGACAGTGATTTTAGACACCACCACACACCCCAAGGGCCTTGGACCCTCAGTGGATGTGGAGGGCTTGGAAGACCAGTCTGAACTTGACCTTGGAGGTCAAGGACAAATCTCTAACAGAGCCCTAAAACCACTTTCACAACTCTGGCTCAGGAACCACTTAGGTCATTTAAGCATTTGCAACCAGCCTTCCTGTCTTTCTTGTGGCACTGGTCACAAGTGGCCAGTGTTTGAGCCCAGAGCCCACAGAGGACAGGACACAGCAGAGACCACATCTGTGCATCTTGTCTCTGTGGGCTTAGGGCTCAGCCTACACAGCTGCAATCAAAACTCAGGTAACTGAATGACCAAGGCCACAGGGTTGGCTCCACTCAGCGTCCAGCCTCCTGTCTTCCTGGAACAATCTAATCAAGGACTCAGGACATTTCTAACTGATTAAGAGAGCAGCCTGGAATCAGGGTTTCTGTTTTAGCAGCTACACTGCCAACGAGGTGCTGCTACAAACAACTGCAATTATTCTGGAACACTCTGAGCAAGCGTCATTTGGGCTTCTGCTGGCCTAACAAGAGCTCTTGTTTTATCCTTGTTAGCCCTTCCACGCTTGGCCATTAGGATGAATTAGGGCAGCAGGAGAGACAATCATCTGCTAAGAGTGTCCTTAGAGCCTGAGCCTGCACGATTAGCCGAAACGTCTCAGTATCATTTACGGGACAGCAGGTCCCCATGGCAATGCAGTCGGGATATGATTGCTGACTTTAAATAATGAGGAGCTACAGATCCGTGTGCAGACCCAAAGTGGTGATCCTGCCTGGGAAACAGCCATTGAGAATGTAGGGGAGACTGAAAAAGATAAATCCTTGACTATGGCCAGCTGTGTACCCAGAGACTGGCCTGAAAGGGCAGGGGTCAGCAATGAGCACCTGAAACATACTTCTCCACTCTGGCCGGTGTTGGGAGCTCCAGCCTACATTCCCTCCTTTTAGAGCAGGGATGGCACACTCGATCATCCCCCATACTCTGCCCATGGCAGACATCACTAATCAATCATGGTGCTCTTTATTGCTGGATGTAGATTCAAACTGCCTCAATCCAGAGCTCCAGCCAGCCACTACCAATTGCATGTGAGATAAAACTTAGTCATCGGTCCTGCTTTATAAACTCCTTTTCTGATTAAGTTGGGTCAAAATGGGAATTGTTGACCTTCCCACTACTGGCCATCAGGGACCATCCTGGCATTTACTTTACCTCTCATGTGCCAGTGCAGGGCACTGAAGAGGGCATTTATGGTTCCAAGCAGTGTTTGGTGGTGGAAGTCTGGGAGTGCCTGACCCATGTGTGAGGCCTTATCTAGCACTGACTGGATAAAGTGCATTATATGTCCTGTCTTCCCAGCACCCCACCTGTGTTCTGGGAGAAGCTGCCCTTCTCTGGTATAACAGCTCCTCTTCTCTCTCCAACAATGTGGTTTCAGTGAGTGCTGCCAACCATAGAACCTACCCTATGGCTTCATTGACCAGTTCATTGACCACATTAACTCTGGCATCAAATAGATCCTGGTTCAAATTCCAGCCCTATAATTTTCTACCCATGAGACCCTGGGGCTGAGGTTGGTTTCTCCACCTATAAAATGGTGGTGATTTTAATCTGTACCATGGGGTTGTTATGAAGATCATGTATGTAAAGTGCATAGTACTGGGCGGATAGCAAGTGCTGGATAGAGGGTTGTGATTATTATTCTTACAGCTTGGGTTTCTCTGCAAGCCAGCCCAGGCTTCACACTGGCTATGAAAAGTCAAACAAAAGAGCACCCATGGCATAAAAATGGGGACCTTGATGATCTAGAAGGTGAATTGAACAAGATGAAATAAAACAGGAGTAAATGCAAAGTGCTAGTCTGAGGTAAAGAAAATTTGAACAAAGACAGGGAAGCTGAGACACAGGGTTTGGTTGTGGATTTGTAGGGTTTAGATAACTGATCAACTTACCACTGGTGTAATGTGTTACCAAAAAGCAACTGTAGTCTTTAGCTGTATTAATAGATATAGCATATGTAGAAAGAGGGAGGTGACAGTACTGTTCTACTCGGTGTTGATCAGCCTACATCTACAAAGTTGAATTTAACTCTGGAAAATCTTACCATGAGAGGATACAGATATACTAGCTTGAGTTCAGAGGAGCCAAGCCTGATGGGGAGAGGACTAGGATAATAGCTAACTTTTATGGCTCTTTTATTATATGCCAGAAGCCACTCCAAATCCAATCTTAACTCTTTCCCCAGCAGAATAAACTTGAACTTGTTGAAGTGGCAATGGGCTATGTAGCGTTGGACTCAGTCCTAATGATATGGCCATGACAAGGGTGGCAAATGTGTGGCATTCACGCCACCACTTTCCCTGCCTATCCCATGGCAGACATCACTACTTGATTACAGAACTTATCTCACTGATCCCAAATGTGTTTTCCAAACCACCCTCTTCAACCAACATTGCACTCAATCAAAGATGAGTCCTACAGGCCAGTCCATAACCCCATGGACAGGATGGGATGTGAATTATGACCACTTTAATTATGAAGAGTTGGAACCTCTTTCAAAATTGACCAAAAGACATGAGAGGGAGGCTGGCAGGGCCTCCTGGAGGCAGACACAGCCCAGCCACTTGTCCTTGGCCCTGAAGGTACAGAAGGTTGCTATTATTATTATTTATTTATCTATTTTTTTTTTTTTTTTGAAACAGTCTTGCTCTGTTGCCCTGGGTAGAATGCAGTGGCATCATCATAGCTCACAGCAACCTCAAACTCCTGGGCTCAAGTGATTCTTCTGCCTCAGCCTCCCAAGTAGCTGGGGCTACAAGTGCACACCACCATGCCCACCTAATTTTTTCTATTTTTAGTAGAGACAGGGTCTCGCCTTGCTCAGGCTGATCTCGAATTTCTGACCTCAAGAGATCCTCTCACCTCGGCCTCCCAGAGTGCTAGGACTACAGGGGTGAGCCACCGCACCCGCCAGAAACTTGGTGTTACTAATGCACCCAGAGTGGATCAAGCTCTGTGAGAAAGACACTGCTGTATGTTCACCAAATCCCATTTCGCTTTCCTCTTCCTGGGCGCACAGGAAGACTACACTTCCCAGCCTCTCTTGCAGTTCAGTTGGGGCCATAACTGGGTTCCAGCCAAAGGGTAATGAGCAGAATTGATAGACATCACTTCTAGGCCAGACCATAAAACCCCTGGGGCAGTGACTTGTCCATGCCCTTTCTTCCTGTCATCAGTGCCCCTGGAGGCCATGTATGGAGGATGGCAGCGTGGTAAGGCAAAAGGAGCCTGGATCCCTGCATTATCACCAGGAGGAAAGCTCCAAGCATTTCTACCCAATTCACATCAGAGTATGACACTAGTGAAAACTACCCCTTGTTGTGTTAAGCCACCAAGATGTCAGAGCACACTTACTAATGCAGCGGAGCCCAGCCTTGCCTGACTCCATCAGGTCCCCACACACCTGGTGTTGCTCCAGTGTGGCTGGAACCACCCGCATTGCAATCACCCCAGAAGCCTGCAGACCTGCACATTCTTGGCTCGACCTCGGAGGAGCGGGAAGATGTTGAGGAGGGCCAGGGAGGGCCCAGGAATTTACAATTTTGGCAAGTAGTCTAGTGATTGTTATTCTCCCTGAAGTTTCAGAACGACTCACTGCTCAGTGACACTCACAGGAGCCAATTTATCACTTTACGGTGAGAAATAGGACTGTCAAGCCAAGCAGAACACTGGGGTCAGCTGGCCAGTTCTATCTTTCCCCACGGACACATGTAAATGGGAAGAAACTGAATTTCCACCTGAAGACCACCTGGGGCCCTGGACTTGGCTCCAGAGTTGAGAAAGGGGATCTTAAAGGGTCCCAGGATGAGCCATGGTGGCCGAGACACCCCCTGCCAACCATCACTGCACACTCATTCTGGGATGTCCTGCACAGACCCAATAGGGTACCTTCTTCCCCAGGCCATGCCGGAAGCATCCGGATCCCTGCTCCTGGAGCCCTTCTCTTATACTCTAAAGGCTGCCGCTTCTCCCTTCCCAGCCACTCGTCAGGCAGGGCCCGCATAATGAGCTAGGGCGTGCCCTTGAGGCCACTCCTGGAGGCGTCACACAGTGCTTGGGCATCTCCTTACCGTTCATCCCCAGCATAGGGTTGGGAGGGGGCGGGAGGCACATACCTGCACCTGCTGTATGTGTTGGCTCTCACCTGCCCCCTTTAAGATGTGGGTGCACCTTCTCCCCCGGTCTGCTGACCACATGCACTCCAGGGCACAAGATGGATTTGAATCTCAGCTCTGCCACTTACTGTGTGGGCTAACTGGGGCAAACCAGTTTCCTTGCCTGTCAGACAGGAATAAAACAATAACCACCTTTCACAGTTGTTGTGATGTTTGCATGAGATCCATATTTTTGACAGCCCCAAGCCTTATCCCACATATAGGCTGCTCAGTAAGATGTCGATTGCACTGGGTGAAGTACTACGTGAGCGATGTCTGTGCATAGCTAGGTATGTTTGCAGGAGGAGGGGTAGAGGGGACGGAGAGTGTGTCAGGCTGTCGTGCCCTGGGACCTAGTGATTCCCATCCAAGTGCACACCTTGGAGAAACACTTGCCATGAGCACCAGGAGACCCAGGCAGGGATGTCCACAGCCATGGCGGCCATAAAACCCCAGCCGGATGGACAGGGTGCATGACAGCCACACTGCGGAGCACCACACTGCAGCCACACAAACAACTGGGAGGAATCCTGGAAAAGTTGAAAAATAAATACTTTATGTGCTTATTTATGGAAAACCACTGGCTTTATGGTTTTAAAGAAAACAAGGGAATGACAAATCCAAAGTTCAGAGCCAATCGTGATGGGGAGCAGGGAGTTATTATTAGGGGGGAGTACCCCAGAGTTTCAGTGGTTTGGGAATATTCTAGTTTTTAGGTTGGGTGGCAACATTGGTGTTTGTTTTATTATCTTCTTAATGTATATATTATGTGTATTATATATGTAGCTGTTACATAAATAAGATGAAATGAACAGAAGAAAATAAACCAATACCTTATTCTCATACACTGTTAGCCATGCAATTTCACATAATAGTAACAAGAACGAATCTCCATCCTGTCTGTCCACTGAGCCCTCATCACGTGATGATAGATGATGTCTACTGTCATCACACCCATCACAGCAGATATCCATAGGACCTCTGGGACCAAGTCCTGCTCTGAACACTCTACATGTATTAACATATTTAACCTCCATGAAAACCTTATGAGGTAAGGTACTATTACTGTATCATTTTGCAGATGGGGAAACTGAGTCCAAGAGGTTACTTTGCTCAAGGACATGGACCTACTAAGTGGCAGAGCCAGCATTCAAATCCAGCCTGGCCTGCTCTCGAGCCTGCATTCCTAACCCCTGGGTGCCACGGCCTCTCAGGAGCCTGCAGCTTGCTTTGACTCCCTTATTTCATCCTCACACTGGCCCTCTCAGGAATAGGTTATTAGCCCATCTTCCAGATAAGGAAACTGAGACTTAGACATAGTTACGTGCCTGTTCTACGTGGCCCTCTGCCTCCAGCAGGTGGGAAACACATTCATATACCACTTCCCTGGCCAGGCCGTGGCAGGTCCAGCTACCTGAGCAGGACACGTGCTCAGGTCCTTGTCTAGTTAGGTGCCACTAATCAGTCCACCAGAGTTGGCGCACATCTTGAAACCTGTTCGTTCCCCTCGGTGCTGAGTGACCTCTGCTCCTGCAGGTCCTCAGAGCTGCTCCCAGCACTACTGCCTGAAAAGAGCTCTGCCTACCGCCCTCCACGTCTCCTCCGCTACAAACAGCACTGCTGGCCTTGAGGGGCTGGTCCTCCCGCTGTCCAATGCTCCACTCCTCTAACAAATCGAAACTGGCCTTGCCTCAGTTTCCCCAAATGTGAACTGGACAAAAGGCCTCATGATCGACCCCAAGCCTTAAAGAACAACAGCTATAATCTGCGTTTTCTGCTCCCCTTGGAGGAAGAAGCTAGTTAAAGATCAGGCCCACCTGGAGCCCTGTTTCTGGAAACTCAAGACTTGGGGGCCCCGCCAGCCTCTCCCCCAGGAGCCCCACATTCCACTCCCAGCAGCTCGTGCTAGCAGCACATTGCAATAGATATTAATTGCTACATTAAATTCTATGATATTGCTTAAGAGAATGTTCATTTAATTTCTCTGCAACTGTGGTCAACCTGATCTTTAATCGAAACTGACAGGTGCAATTTAAATCAGGTAGCAAACTTCCCTCTCTTTAAAGGAGCCAAGAATGGCATGAATATTAAATGGGTCAGGACAGTTGGCAACACTAATACAGCTTAAATCGGAACAAGCCTCAGCTACAGCTTTTAATTATTCATGCTCTCCTGGTAAGTCAGGCCCTGACAGCAGTGTCACCGGGAGTTCAGGAAACTTCCTCAACGTGACATGAAAGACAAAGGGGGGAAGGGGTGGGGCCAGTGTGGCCCAGGGTCCCTGGTCAGGCCCTAGTTGTCTGAGGGCAATCAGGCTTGGAGAACATGCTCGAGGGCTGTCCTTATAGCCTTTAGCATCACTTAAATGCTGTGTACTAATTTGGGAAGGGACAGAAACAGAAATACAAAGTGGCACATGCAGAGAGAGATATGGGGTTTGGGGCATAGACCAAGCTCAGAGATGAGGATGGTCTTACAGAGAGAGGGAGAGAGAGAGAGAGAGAGAGAGAGGTAGAGGAAGAGAAGAAGAGAGGAAGAGAGGGAGAGAGGGGGAGAAAAAGAGAGGAAGAGAGAGAGAAAGGGAGAGAGAGAGAGAGAGATGGAAACTTAGCCAGAAAAGAGACACATGGAGGCAGAGCCCGAGGTTGCATCAGAGGCATGGAAAGACAGAGCTTGGACCCACAGGACAGACAGGGAGGGGACAGCTCGGAGCCTGGGGTCTGTCTAGGAGCACAGGAAGTCCAAGGGGCAGGGGAGCAGGTAGGTGCCAGGTGGGGCACACACACCAGGAGAAAACAGAAGCTACTGCGTGTGTCCAGAGACAGTTGCCTGGGGACGGGGGGCAGAGCTGGCCCTACAGGAACCAGCTCCTGGAACCATGCGGCCTCCGCTCAGCACTTCTTGGGCTGAGCCAGGTCCATAAATCACTCAGGGATGGGGAAAAACCAAGTGCAGCCTTGGAAACAGCATCCGGCCCGGGGATGGCGGGAGGGGCTGTGAGGGGCCTGGGGTGGGTTGACAGAGAAGCAGACAGGACCAATCACAGACAGCCAGGCAAGAGGCAGAGACCTGGGATGAGTCGAGAAAGACAGATGGAAGAGGCAGGAGGAAAGACCGCGAGAGATGCTGCCGGAGAGGGAGGCACAACACGTGGGAGCGGTGCACGCCCAGAGATGGACAGAGACACCCAGGGAGAGTCACAGGAGGCGAAGATTCAGAAAGAAAAAATTTCCTTTCCTCACTGACCTTTGAAACGTTGTTTGCTGGGAACTTGCTGTTCTTAAGAATAACACGCCTTCCTACGCACAACGCACTTGCAGTCTGCAAGGCACCTTCCCATCCATTATGTTCCCTCCTCCTTAGCCCTCCCCAGACTCCCCAGCTGTAGAGGAGTATTCTAGAATGTTCATCCCCTAAAAGCACTGCCCGGTACTGAGACAGGCCACTTGATTAACCCAAATCGTCAGGTAACAAGCATTTATCTAAATTCTCTCTCCTTGGCCCTATTTTCAGCCTCTCCCCTCTCTTGAATTGCGCACATGGTGAGGTGCAAAGAGCACTGAAGGAGAAGCCACTTCCACCATTGGAGCCTCAGTTTCCCCCTCTGCCCAGTGGAATGTGGCAACCCGGAAGAATCTGGTGCAGCCCCGCTGAGTTAACCCGAGCTCTGTGCACATGAGAGAAATTGTCATGACCCACAGTGAAAGGACACCTCATTTGCATGTGCTCTGTGCGGCTTGGGGTAATGTCCCTGGACTGAAGTGTCTGCTCCAAACCTCATCCTCCCACAAAGTCAGCGCGGGCAGGCGGGGTTCCCTTCTGTTTTCAAAAATAAGAAATCTGTCCCCTGCTCCTGCTCCCAAAGCCTCTGGGGCTGCCCCAGGCATTGCTCCTTGGTGTGGCTGAAATTTGCATCCAGTCTCCTGGGCTCGCTGATCTCTGACCGGAGGGGAAGGTAAATGGAAAGGCAGCCGGGCTTCCTGGCGTGTTTGCCCTCTGCAGCGCTTAACATTTACACACGCAGCGGGGAGGTGGCAGCCTTAGAGCCGGGCATACCAGGCAAGGGGGAGAGCTAGTCTGTGGCTGGGCCGGGTCAGAGGATGTACGGGGGTGTGCAGGTGGGCAAACATCCCTGCCACCTCCCAGGACCGGCAACAAGCCCTGGGGAGCCTGGGGAGGTGGGCAGGGGCCCTGGTGAGGACTGTGTGCCTGGGCCCTTCCACCCACAGGGCCAGCCCTGGTGCAGGACGAGTGGGCACAGTGCCAAATGAAAATTCGGGGACTCTTAGTCAAAAATTATTAAGAATCTCAAGGACTTCACGATGGTGACAGCAGAGCACTAAACCAAGCCTGGGGACCTTGTGAGCGTGGAGCCCTGCATGACTGTGCAGGTTATAGGCCCGTGAAGCTGGCAACAGGCAAGGGGCCATGACAGATGAGTTTACAGAGGCCGGGGAGGTGCCTCAGGGGGATGGCGCAGGGACTAGGAATGCAGTGTGCTCTAGTGGACAAGAGCTGGACATAAAATCAAGGGGATCCTAACCGCTGGGCCCTGTCAGTTGGCCCCTCTGAGCCTCGGTCAGGGCCACAGCTTATTGGCCTGGTTAACTGATATACAAAAGGCAGTAACAGTACTTGGCACACAGTAAATGATGATTATTGTCCTTTTTGTTTTAATTACTAACAACTCTGAACAAGATAAAACACACACAGCCCCTCCCCAGCCCCCCTTCGGAGAGGTCAGTGATGTAGTGACCGGGCCACATGGCCACCAGACGACTCCACGGTAGAAAAGTCATCCATCTGCCGGGGGATTTTTCTAGAGTTTGAATTACATTAGACCTCAGCCAACATGAGGGATGATGTAAGACACTAGCCAGAAGGACTCCACACTGCAGGACAGAAGACAGAGCCCACGCGGGCCATTCAGTGTTCACTTGTTTAGCAAATACTAAGTGAGCACCAGACACTGCTTGAGACACGACTGAGAAGCAGCCCCCGGCCCCCTGCAATGGAACTCACAGTCTGGTCTTCACCACAGCAAAGCCCAAACCTTGCTTTAATAAAGTAACAGTAATGATTGCAACCGTGTGACGTTTTGCTACGTGCCACACGATGCAAAGTGCTTGATTTGCATTCTTATCTTTATCCTCACAGCACTCCAGAGAGGTAGCTACTCTTGACTAACCACACGTGACAAATGGAGAAATTGAGGCTGAGAGAGGTTATGTCACTTGGCCGAGGTCACATGACTAAGTGGCATTCATTCATTGAACACCTACATGTCCAGCACTCCCTCTGTGTGGGCTCTGTGCCTAAGCACAGAAACCATGGCTGGCCAGACAGACTTGCTTTCATTGGAGGGGGAAGATAGACAACGAACAGGAAGAGAATAAACAAAACAAGACCATTACAGCTTTAGGTAAAGCACAAAATGGGGAAGCATGCTAAAGTAAAGAATAGCAAGAGGTCTATTTTGAATGGGACCTAGATGGTGCCTAGCACATAGTAGGCACACAATAAATATTTGCTGACTGACTAAATGAAAAAGGAGGTCACGTGGTATCATTTTTGCTGACACCTGACAAATGACAAAGAGCTACTCAAGCAAGGAGCAGCCACTCCAGGTAGAGTGAACAGCAGATGCAAAGGCCCCGTGGTGGGAAGAGCTTGGCATGATGGAGGAACTGAAGGGAGGCCAGTGCGGCTGGGCACAGAAAGTGAGGTAGGGAGCAGCATGTGGTGAGGTCTAGAGAGGCAGGCAGGGGTCAGAGCCCTGGAGGCCACCAGGCAGAGAGAAGCCAATGAGGGAGAACAGCACGGTGATACAAGTTGTTTGCCAGCTCCTCCCATTGGTAGGCAGAATCTATTGCCCTTCCCCTCAAATCTGGCCCTTGATCTATTTTGACGAAAAGAATGTAGCAGAAGTGATGCTGTAATTTCCACAGCTGGGCCCTCAGAGATTGGCAGCTTCCACATTCCCCACTTTGAATGCCTGCTATTGACACCCAGCTGCCCAGCTGCAAGAAGCCCACAGCTAATGGAGAGATGTATGGAGAACTGAGGATTTCTAGGCAACAATGCCAGCTGAGCTTCCAACTGCCAGTGAGGTTGAACCTCAGATGACCCCCACCCAGTGAACACCACATGGAGCAGAAGAACCATCCAGCTGAGCCCTGTCAACCCATGGACCCTTGAAAGATAAATGGCTGTTGTTTAAAGCCACTAAGTTTTGGGGTGGTTTGTTACACAGCAATAGGTAACTGAAATAGCAAGAACAGACTGAAGGAGGCAAAAGCAGATGCAGAGACAGGCTTCAAACACAGGACTCAGTAACTTGAAGACCCTTCCCCTATCCACCTTGCTACGTAACACCAAAGTCTCTCTGATTGCTGGTGCCTTGGTTTGACTCACCTGCCTGCCAGTCTCAGAGCCCATTCTCCTGCCAGCTCTGACTCTGGTCAGCCATCTCCTGGTCCTGATCTTTCCCTGGGATTTGGAGGCTAAAGACCCTTCCCTTGCTCACTTTATGGCTTTCAGGTAAGTCACTTCACTTCTCTGTGCCCTGCGCAGCTGAGGCCTACTAGGCCAGAGGGCACATGAGGATTCCTGTCCAGCTTGCCTCCACTGCCCTGCATGCCTCTTTGGTCCTGGCCCCAGAGTCAGTGCTGGCCTTCGGGGAGAGCTTCCTCCCTCCCACCAGACCTAGGGAGCAGGCCGCCGCCCCGCTACCTCTCCCCTGCACTCAGACGTGACTCACTGACCTTTACGAGCCTGAGACTTGATGGGCCTGGTGTTTTATTAACCTAATAAAAAGGCAGCCGATTCAGGGGCTTAACATTTCTGGAGAGAGGAAGGCTCTGTCCCCCGGGCATCGGGAGGAAGAAATACTGTCTTGGGCTGAGCTCCCCAGCACCGTTCTCTGGGACTTCGTACAGGGAGGCAAAGAGCAATTCATTGTATTCCCCATCAAACAGCAGCAGCAAGCCACAAAGCTTAATTTAATTTTGTAATCAGTGGAAGCGCAGGCAGAGGAAGACTGCTCACTGTTTTTTCCACTTTGCTTTTTAATAGGATATCTGACAGCACACATAATACAGTGGCTTTATGCAGTAAAGGACGTGCATGCACATGCACACACACACACGCATGGCAAGGCAGCTGCAGGGGAGTGGAAAGAATCTGGGATTTGGAGGCTAAAGACGCTCTCCCTTGCTCACTTTATGGCTTTCAGGTGAGTCACTTCACTTCTCTGTGCCTCTTTAGCTATCAAGGGTATTTTCGGATTTAGTGAAAATAGTAGCTAATATTTATTGTGGGCTTAATACAAGTGCCAGCGAATGTGCAAAGTGTCTCATTGAATCTTCATAACAAGCCTACAAGGTAGTTACTGTTATTATGTCATTGGTAGAGGAGATATCGAAGGCACAGAATGGTTAGGTAACTTGCCCAAGGACACACAGCTAGTAAGTGGCAGAGCTGCATATCAAGAGGGCTTGTAGTTGCAAGCAGCAGAGGCTGTTTAAGCAGAAGAGATGGTCATTGAGAGGGTGGTGAGTGGCCAGAGAACCCAGCTTGAGGCTGAGCTTCCAAAACCACAGCACAGAACAGGCCTGGTGAGGAAGCCTCCTCCACCGGGAACTTGCCTTTTGTGCAGCTGCTCTCAGCTCCAGCACTGATGCAACTTATGCCCCAGGAATTCCACCTCGTACCCCTGCCAGAGCCAGCAGGCTCCACTGCCCTGCTCAATAGCAGAATGCATTCCATGGGCACCTCCTTCTAGAGAGAGTCCTGACAGGTGGGCGGCCTGGCCTGGCTGGTGGAGCCCAAGTCATCTCCAGCAGCCTGGCTGGAAAGGGGGCTGGGACAGCGAGAGTTCTGGGTTCTCTCTTGGGAACACAGAATGCATGGGCCCAAAAGATTTCCAAACCTATGAGGATGTCAGAGGTGCTTACAGCCAAAAGCAAAGCCAATGCCCTATCCCCACTGGGATTCACACCAGGCAGTCTGACCTAGAGCCTGCTTGCCTGGATCAGGTGAGATGATGGTGTGGAAGAGCTCTGTCCAATACAAAGGCCTTTTGGGGGCTGGGGGTGCTTTACCCCCCCAATGTGGGGGGAGCTGAGAAACTCAAGTGAGCCGTCAATAAGTGACCCGAGTCTTACCAAATGGAGTGATTTGCATTCAGATTGCCATCAAATCCAGTAAGACTGGGCTCAGTTGGTTCACAGTTAGTGATAACATGGACAGGACTAGGAGGGAAACACTTTTAGCACCAGCCACGAAGATGTCTGTGTCCTAAAAGCCTTGTCCCTTGGGGGCCCCACCCCTGGCCTGCCACCAATCACACTGAACTACTCACCACCTCCTGTTCTTTCTCACCTCATTGTTTTGCCACCTGATTTTCTCCTGCCCAGAAACACCTCTCCTTTCTCTCGTGCATTTTCAAAATAAAAATAAGAATAGTATATGTGTATACATATACATGCATTTTAATATATATGCTTTCTATACATACGTATATACTTTTAAATTTTTTCCTATGGTCTGCTCTAAATGTTTTACATATGGGAGCTCATCTAATCCTTGTGACAATCTTATCACCATTTTAAAGGTAAGGAAATCCAGAAACAGAGAGGTTGAGTAACTTGCTTGATGATGCACAGCCAATAAATGGAAGTGCTGGGCTTTGAGGCTAGTCGCCCTGGCTCCAGAAGCCATGCTTGCCACCACCATGCTACACAGCCATTCAAACATCACCTCCTCTGGAAGACTTTCCAAAAGGGATTCATGCGAAGTCCAACCTTCCTACCTCTGGGATCCCATAGAGCCCAGCCTCCCCTGCTGTTCCAGTGGGATCATGTGCTTTCAATGATCCGCTTGCAGGCTCTGCCTCCCCACTAGACTATGGGGAGTCTGAGTGTGTGTCATCTGCCACTTCCTCTTTGAGTCCCCAGTGCCTCACCCAGCCTGATGCAGAGATATTCGATGCTTGATGAATGAATGAATGAGTTTGTTGAGTAAATACACAGCGTGAAAACAAATTGTGGCAAGAAGGCTGAAATTATTGAGGGGAAACATTGTTTCAAGATGCTCTTGTTTCCTAACCCCCCTGACATCTGGACACTCACTCTTTGGAGTGGGAGGAGTCTGCAGAAGTATTTGCCAGGTGACATTGCTGGCCTGGCTGCATGGAGCAGGTGCCCGTAACAGCAATCACGTGGTGATTCTTTCAAACTGTTAGGTAATTGGGAACTTTTCATTAATTAAGCCCAGTGACCCTCCTTATTGATTAGGAAGGAAGGAAAAAAGGAGCGAAGAAATATTAGCCTTTTTAAAGAGCTCACTTTGATATGTTTCTTTTTTTTAAAGCAGTGTTTTCCCAAATACCATCTATGGACCAGTGGCATCGGAACAACTGTGGAGTTTTGTTTTAACTGCAGATTCGTGAGCTCCTTGCCATGGAAGTTTGGTTTAGTTGGACTAAGGCGGGGCCGGGCACCTGCCTTCGCAGGTGATCCCTGGGGAGTTCCCCTGCGCAGCTAGGGTTGGGAACCAGTGCTTTCGATCACATTTTCCACCAGAATGCTGTGAGGAGAGCACCCTCAGTCCCTCTACAGGGGACACTGGAGAAGTTAGATGCTTTCCCAAGGTTAGCAACTCGTAGGTAGCAGTCCTGGGGCTGCAGCTGAGGTCTGCTTGATGAGAGAGACAGAGGGAGATCTTTAAGAGAGTGGAATGCCAGTATGAAAGAAGCAAGAAAAAAGACTGGAAAAACAAGAGATGGCACCTCCTCTCCTCCTTCCCCAGCTGTGTGTCTGCTGCCTCCCCTGCGTCAGGCTCCCAGCCCCCAGCTCCCATGTCTGCTCTTGTCCTTGGCAGATGACCTGCCCCAGCTGTGCTCTGAGTTCGGGAGCCTGCTCTCCTGCTGTCTGACACCTGGCTGGCAGCCTGCCCCCAACCCTAGCTTCAGTTTTCACCCTCCCCCCCATATCACCTGACTCATAGCAGCATATATACGGCAGAGTCTAAGACTGCCCAGAGCCTCGCCCCCTAGCCCAGAGAGCCCCCCTGTTCAGAGTGAGCAGAGCGATTTACCAGGGCAGAAGGGGCATACGGTACAAAATGTAAAACTAACAAGTGTTCACAAAGTGCCTACTATGACTCTCCCAGAGAGAGACAGAAGAGAAGGTTCCTGCCCTGGGAATTACTGTCTTGCTGAGAATTTAAGGCACTCTCAGAAAAACAGAGAAAAACCCTCGTGATCCAAGACAGTGTCCTGTGACTCAAAGGAACACTCAGACTGTGGGAAGGTCACAGCTGGGACCATCCCTACAAGCAGAGGAGCCATGGAAGCTGGAGGAGGTTCCATCTGGAATGTCTGCGACTTCAGTGGTTGCCGTGTGGGGTGGCAGCTGGGGGGTCCCAAACCAGGAAAGCAGGCTGAGTAACAAGAACGGTTCATACTCACAGCACCTACGGGGGCCAGGCACTACCCTAGGCTCCTTCCATGTGTCACCTTCTCATTTAATCCTCACCTCAATCCTACGACAGAGACACCTATGAGGCAGGCCATTTGACATAAGAGGAAACCTAGGAGCACAGAGGGAAGGAACTGTCCAAGGTTGCACAGCTAAAGCAGCCAACCTGGGACTTGAACTTGGCCCATCTGGCTGCAGTATCTGTGTGCCTGACCACATGCTATGTTTACTCTCCAAGGGGAAAGGCCCAAGAGGTAGGGTAGTCCAGCATGGGTTTGGAACGGGTTCAGGTTCCACTGTGGCTGCTACCTGAAGGGTGACCAGGAGGGACAGGACCTGAGGCTGACCCTCCAGCTCAGGCCTGAGCAGAGCCGGCCTTGGGTGCTGACGTCGGGTTGAGAGTGTGGATTCTTCTGCAGACGGGAGGGAGCTATTGGGGGTTTCTGAGCCAGGCTGTGGGGTCATCCTATACTTGAGGGAGAGAATCTGACCTGAGGGTGCTCGGTACGGACAAAGATGCAGGACATTTCTGCAAAGCAGGGGCTGGGGTAAGGGCCTGCAGCCAGGGGCTGGGAGGGATGTAAAAAACAAAAACAAAAACAGAGAGGAGGGGGCACTCCTGGAACAGCCCCATCCACCCTGCCCCTGGGCTACAGGGCGCACTCCCTGCCGCTGGCCAGCAGTGTGGCTCTGGGCAACCGGCTGTGCCCCTCCGGCCATCTGTAGAAGGAAAGGAGACTGCAGGGATCACATGAGGCCAGGGTTGTCACGACTGAGCCTGGCAAACCATAACTCACTGTCCAAATAGGAGATGTCACTTCCGTTCCCGATGTCATTTCCTCCCCCTTCACCTGTCCGGTTGCTGATCTCCCTTCCATCTGTTTTGAACCTCCCTGTGGGCTTTTCCCGGAATTTTTGTAGCAGGTGACCTTGCGTCTTTCTTGGATGTAGGCAGGATCATAAATAATAGAGAAATGAACGAATGCACTCTCAACCCGTGCCTTTGCATTTCTGCCTGGCCTCTGCCTCTGGCCGCAGGCCCATGTGTATCCTCAGCTGCAGCCGCTGCCCACTCCCCTGCTTTGGTCCGGTGGCCAGCCCAGACCCCAGACCCCTTCGTGGAGTGCTAGCTAGTGCCACAAGGAGTCCCAGAGGCTCTCAGCCACTCCCTGCTGCCTGGCATGTCTGTGTCTGCCCCACACATCCCGCCTTCCCAGATGAGAGCCCACAAGAGACACTGGAGGGAGGACCCTGGGGTGCAGGGTCACTAATAGCCCTCCCTGGGAGGCCCTGGGGGACCCGAGGAGGCCAGGCTCAGCCCAGGTGTGGGCTTGGAGGCCTGAAAGGCAAAACACGAGCCAGTGGCCAAAGCAAGGGAGCCAGAAAAGTGTTTTACTGCGTTTTTCAACACAGACACTCAGGGGCAGATATTTCAGAGGGCAGCGGGAGATACAGATTGGAGGTTGGGAAAGATTTTCAGCTGGAGGTGCAGGCTTACGGCTCATCTCCGCAGAGGTAGAATGCTTCTGCTATTCTGGTCTCTGCTGACTTGACTACTGTTGGAAGTGAGCTGTTGCTAAACATACATTGTGATACAAATAATCTTAACTATGTCACATAGTACATTCATTCATTGACAAGCACTAACCGAGTGCCTGCTGTGTGCCAGGCACTGTGCTAGGCACCAGGGCTGCAGGGGTGAATAAAACAGATGCAGTCACCACCCCCTGGCACGTACAGTCTGGGGGTGGGTGCAATTATGCAAATACTGGCTGCACGACTGTTTTAGAGACCCACGAGGAGAGGAAGGATATGGTGCTCTATCTGAGGGACCTAACCTGGTCTGGGGCAAAGGAAGGCTTCCCTGATGAAGTTGGCCCGGTGAGGAAGGAGGGGAAAGCAGGCCAGCAGAGGGAACGGCACCTGCGAGGCCCTCAGGCGGGGAGGCACACGAGGAGAGCAGCAATGGCCCCGGGCTCCCGTGGCTGCCGGGCACTGCCAGGGAGAGGGCCGAGACGAGAGCTGAGCGGTGCTCTGGGTCACATCATGCAGGATCTTACAGGCCACGAGGAAGATTCTAGATTTCATGGCAGAAGCACTGGGGAGCCGTTGAGGGGTCTTGACAAGGGGCGACACAGTCAGATCTGTGCCTTAGCGACCCCGCTGGAGAATGGAGAAGAAACTTGGGGGAGGGGATGGGAGGAGACCTGAGGACAGACACACCTTGGTCTGATCCCTGATCCAGATAAATTTGTGTTTGATTCACTCAACAAACATGCCCCCTACGCCTGCCCTGTGCCTCCTACTCTCCCTTCACTTGTCTGTTTCAGGGAAAGGCAGCACGTCTGTCCAGTGGCCCAAACCAGAAGAGCGGAGTCCCCATGACTCGATCCCCTCTCTCACCCCACCTTCCATCTACCTCCACCCCTTCTACCCTCTCTCCACCCTCTGCCCTCACTCCAGGCAGGCCCCCTTCTCTTCCTTCTCGGCCCCCGAGGGGTCTCCCTGTCCTCAGGCTGCCCCACTCCGATCCACCCCCACACCAGGGGGACTCAAGGACATCCCTCACACACCCCTTGTCCTCGTGCCCTAAGGAGGTCACAAGGTGCATCATCATTGCCTACCCCCAGGGTCTTGTCTCCCGCTCCCCTCTGCCCTCCTGTCCTACCCCACGCCCACCGCCACTCCTCTGTGATGCTGAACCAGCGCTGAGCTCTTCCAACCAATGTGCTCTTCCTCGCCTCCCAGCCTTCGCACATGCTGTTCCCTCTGCCTGGGGTGCTGTTTCCACTCCCCCTTCTCTGGCCAGATCCTCATATTTCAGGTCTCTGCTAATGCCACTCATTCATTCCTTCATTAATTTGACACATAGTCATTGACCGTTAAAATGTGCAAAGCACTGTGATGGGCACTGGGGTCCAGTGTGAACATATGGACACTCTCTGCCCTCACTGAGCGTCCAGCCTGACCCTGGGCTTAGAGCTGGATAGCTGCCACAGGCTTCCATGGCTCCCATCTCTCTGCAGGATGGAAATTATAGTTCATTGGCACTGTGAGTCATCTCCCCTTCTGGTCTGCAAGTCCCACAGGACAGGGCTCAAAGTACAGTACTTGGCACATAGTAGGTCTTCATGTGCTGCATATACAGAGCTGAATAAGATGCAGTCCCTTCCCTGTATGGTTAGAGAACCAACCACACCTATGCAGCTGGGCCATGGAGATCGTTGCTGCCAGCATCACAGACCCCAGGTGTGGCCTTTTCTGCCCAGACTCATCACCCAGGACACTGCACCATCTTTGCATCCCAGCAGCCCCCAAGCCCACCACCCACTGATGCAGAGCCAAAGTCCCAGGAGACCCACTTCCCTCCCAGGCTAGCGGGGGACACTGCCACCCTGGAAGCCCTACCTTTCTATGCAAAATGTTAATTAGGAAAAAGTGCCGATTAGCACAAATGTTCATCCACCTAAACTTGCATTCCATCGCCAGCAGCTGGGACAGGTGACACACAGCCCTCCTGCCTGGCCCTCACCCACCTCCTTTCCCCTCATACCCTGTGGAACTTGGGGGAGGGAACCGTTCAGTGCCCACTGTCGAAAGAGAACAGAAGAGAAAATGTGCCCTTCCAGGGAGAGGAGACATGTGTTCATTTGCCAAACACGAGACCGCCTTTATTCCTGTTCCAGCCCCACACTGTGTCCGTCGCATCACGGGACACGGGTGTGCTGTGCCAGAGATGGACTCCATGACTTTTTGATGTCTGCTTATGAAGTGTCACGCCTGCTCCCTGCCCCTGCGCCTCTGCTTCTCATGGCTGGGGCCGCTTGGAAACTGCTTAGCCATTCCCCCATCAAGTCCTGTCCCCAGTCCTGCCCTAGGCGGAGGTTCCAGGAGACCCAGTAGAGCCCACTGGGCTCTCATGGACAAGCTCAAACTCCCTAAGCCTCAGTTTCTGCTTCTGCAAACAGAAATGAGATTCCCCACCGGGTGGGGTCTGCCAGGCACTCAATGGGAGCAGGTTTGGACAGGTTCAGGACACATCAGTGAGCGTCTGCGTCCTTCCTGTGCCCTTCACCTGCCCCTGCTCGTGCTGGGTTCTGCCCCTGCAAGTTCAGGCCCACCCAGATACCAACCCTGTCTTCAGAAGGAAGAGTGGCAGGATTATGCCTCATCCTGGGACTCCTGCGGGCAGCCCTAAGTCTCTTCCCATGCCAGCCTGGCCCAGCCTGGCAGCCCAAAGCTGGTCCCTGGAGCCTTCACAGTCCCTAAGCCAGAAGCCTCCCATCACCCCCCCCCCCAATGGCCTGCCCCTGGGCCAGAGCCCCCACTGCCCCACACAGGTGGCCCCAGCCTGCCTTCCACCCCACCACTGGCCAGTCAACTCTGCTGGGCATCTGCCTTGCCGCCCAGCCTTACACCTGCCTAAAGCTTCCCACTGTGGTCCCTGGTGGGGTCTTAGTTCCTGCCAGGCTCCTACGGCTGTCCTCTGTCCCCTTACCCTGGGTTCTGTCTCTGGAAAGGAGAGCTGCCTGGAGGGTGGGGGAATAGCAGAGTACGCAGCTTATGAATCAGTGACT
Source organism: Eulemur rufifrons (assembly GCF_041146395.1). Classification (NCBI taxonomy): domain Eukaryota; kingdom Metazoa; phylum Chordata; class Mammalia; order Primates; family Lemuridae; genus Eulemur; species Eulemur rufifrons. The sequence goes on from NC_090990.1 coordinate 26,044,211, forward strand.
CGAATTCCAAGTCTAGCTCCACCCTTAGTAACCATGTGGCCTCGAGCAGGTCATTTCATTTCCATGCTTTACAGGGTTGACAGGGTAATTAAATATGATAATACACATATGGTGCTTGTCCCAGCGCCTCGTACATAGTGCCTCAATGGTAGCTAACACGTCTGTGTTCTAAGCGTTTTGCACGTTAACTCATTTAATTCATAACCACCCTATGAAATAGGTGCAGATATACTCCCGTTTTACAGACAGTGAAACCAGGCACAGAGAGGTTACATAATTTGCCCAAAGCTACACAGCTAGCAAGCCGCAAAGCCGCATATTTAGACCAAGGGAGGTGGCTTGAGCGTCTGTGCTCGGAACCACCACACGGCATCTGTCCTGACGGAGGGAGCTGCTGTTTCCACTTTGGTTATTGCTTTTATGGTCAGATGTCCTAACACCGGGGCTGTGTGCCAGGCCTCTACATTGCGCTGCCTCCTGGAGTCCCTCACTGGCTCACCCACCCCTCGCACCCCAGCCCACCCCGCGGGTCAGGACCCTGCGGCTGAGGCCTGCACATCTGCACGCGAGGGAGAGCCGTGCCTGCCCTCCGTTCCTCCCTGTGCCTGCGAGTGCAGATGCGGGAGCAACAGGGAGTGAGCCAGAGAGGCCGACGGAGAAAAAGTCAGAGACAAAGAGTTGTCGCTGCCAAGTCCCTTTCATCTGAGAGAGAGAGAGAGAGAGAGAGAGAGAAGCTCCATGGTGGGCGGGAGAGGGTCCATGTGAGCACGTGTGTGAGAAGAAGTGTGAATTTCAGAAGGTGAGTAGGAGACAGGCGCCTCCTTGGGTGAGAGCGTGTGCGTGTGTGTGTGTGTGTGTGTGCGCGCGCGCGCCTGCATGACTGAGCACGGAACTCTGAGTGTGCATCTGCAAGCACATTGGACCATCAGCTGTGATCGTCCCACCCCAGGACAAATGGCATAAACAAGGCTGAGCTTCAAACAGGCCTTCTGATGACTTTGGTGGCAGGGAGGACAGGAGGAGGTGGGGAGGGAGGGCGGGAGGATGCTGGAAGGAGAAGAAAAGGCAGCGAGCTCACACGCTGGGGGAGCCGGCAAGTTGGATGCCGTCCACCACCAAACCCTCCTGAAAGCCGTCCCATCCAGCAGAGTAACGATCACAGAGCAAGAGCCAGGGCCTGTCCCAGGGGCGCAGGGCTCCGCTCACAGGCACTGATATTTTATTGATTATATAACAGCCTGGAGGCGATTGCAGTTGGGGCCGTGAAAAAGCAATTTTCCTCCCCTTCTTCCGTGTTCCTGCCGGCGCTCCCCACTGAGCTGAGCCAGCTCTGCAAGGGCAGCCAGGGTGTGCTCAGGTCACTCTGCCAGTACAGCAGGAGTCCCTGTGCTCTGTGACCCTCCTCAGATTCACCGGGCTCTGGGTCCTACTCTGGAGGCACATTATTGGAGGGACAGACACACGGCTTAGGCCAAGAGAGAATGACAGGGGCCAGGTCAGCCCTCTCCTCCCTGCCTGGCCCAAGCCATGAAGCTGGACATGGTTCCCGCTGGCCTTTCAGTTTGGGACAGGAATGGGGAGGGCAAGTCTGGGCACACCAGGAACGGAAGGCCAGGGCCATGAGGGCAGGGGACTCACGTCTGACTCTGAAGCCAACATAAGCCACTGTCATGTCTTGGGGGCGGTGGTTATTTAACTCGGCCTTCACTTTCCTCACTCATAAAATGGGCATGATCTCTCTTGGGACAATTGGGAGGCATCACTTATCCATCCCCCGGCACAGTGGTGCATTAGAAGTGAAGGAAACACTTCAAGTTCAGCCGAGGCTTGCCAAGAAGTAGACACGTATTGGCTCCCGATTCCACTTTAATGAGCACCGGAGTTGAGGAAGGTGAGGAGGAGGGGCCGGCGCCTGGCACATGACAGGTGCTCCGTGAGTATCTGTGGAGCAACCTGCTGAGAAAACTGAGCCGCACACAGGTTCTAGAGGGAGCAGAGCATGGCCAAGGGCACAGGCCTGGGAAGGGCACAGGCCACACAGGGTCATGAAAGGCCAGGAACCGGGGCAGATTCGCACAGAGATATCCTTTAAAAGGACTCGTGAAGCGAGTGGGAGTTTGCTGGATGCAGGGGAGGGAGTGGACACAGAATTCCAGGCGGGAGAAAGCGTGCCCTTGACACAGGCATCAGGGATGATCTGCTAGCACAACCAGCAAGAACAAGCCCTGTGGACTGTCCATCATGTGTCAGACGTTGTTCTAAGTGCTGTTCACAAATCCACTCATTTTTACCCTTTGGGTGTATAATCCCACTTGCCCCATTTTACAGATGAGGAAACTGAGACACAGAGAGTAGAGATCACTGGACTCTGAGCACGCAGAGCTGAAAAGGCATGGCCTATTCAGCTAGGTCTCTGGCCGGGCTGGTGCTGTGGCCAGTGGGGAGAGATTGGTTTTACCTCTGAATCAAACGCGTGGGTGGTTCCTGCAGGGGGTGGATGGTAGGAGTCAGAGCTGGAGGCAGCTTCGAGGGGCGTCTTTTTTTTGCAACATCTTTTCTAAAATTTATTTTTAAATTGACACATAATAACTGTACATATTTATGGGGCACATAGTGATGTGTCAATACATATAATGTATAGTGATCAAATCAGGGTAATTAGTGTATTCATTATCTCAAACATTTATCATTTCTTTGTGTTGGGGACATTCAATATCCTCCTTCTAGCTATTTGAAAATATGTAGCATTGTTAACTATAGTCATCCCACAGGGCCATGCAACACTAGAACTTATTCCTCCTATCTACCTCGCAATTTTGTATCCTTTAACAAGTCTCTCCCCTCTTCCCAGCCTCTAGTAACTTCTGTTCTGCTTTTTACTTCCATAAGATCAACATTTTTTAAGCTTCCACATATGACTGGAACATGCAGTGTTTAACCTTCTGTTTCTGGATCATCTTACTTAATATAATGTCCTCCAGTTCCATCCATGTTGCCGCAAATAGCAGGGTTTCATTCTTTTTTATGGCTGAGTAGTATTCCATTGTGCATATGTACCACATTTTGTTTATCCATTCATCTGTTGTTGGACACTGGGGTTGATTCTGTATCTTGACTATTGCAAACAGTGCTGTGATAAACATGGGGGTGCAGATATCTCTTCCTTATACTGATTTCCTACTTTTCAACAGAAATCTCAGGCTTTGAAAGCATTTGCATGTCAATAATACATTCCTCCAAGGCACTTTCACTCCCATTAATGCAGCACCAGTTCCAGGAGCACAAGTTATAATGCCCATTGCAAAGATGAGGACACTGAGGCTCTGGGAGCTCCAGTGGGTGTCACATAACTGACATCTGGCAGAGACCAGACTCAAACCCATGTCCCCTCTCTCCAAATTCTCTGGTCTACATGAGCTATCTCTCTAACCTCAGCTAAGCCCTCTTGCAGGTACTGACTTTCTGATGCATCAAACACATGGTAAATTCTCAATAAATACATATAGAATGAATGAATGAATGAGTAAATAAATGAATGAAGCTGAATCATGGGGTTTTAGTCCCCTCTGGCTCTAGAGGGCACTTAGGTCATATTGCAAAAAGGAAAACAGACAAAAGCCCTTTCACTTTTTCTCCATCAATGCAAGGATTGGAGACAGGGTAGTCAGGGTCATGAGAGGTGGGGGCAGAGAAGAAAGCAGGGGTCCCCTTCCTGGTGACTGGACTCAGGGCCCTGTGTCAGGTTAGATCTATCACCTCCTCTAACTCCCCTAGCCCTGCTCTGTCGCCTGGGCTAGCATGCAGTGGCATCATGACAGCTTACTGCAACCTCAAACACCTGGGCGTAGAGTAAAGCCAGCCCAGACTGTGGGAAGGACCAAGGAGAGCTGCTCCGATAAAGTACTGGGCAGCTCTGAAGATGGGTCCTCGGAATAAGGCAAATCTATTAGGGAGTGAACGCACAAATCAGAGGTTTGGGGCAATCTCACTCCTCCAGGCTGCTGTTCTGGAGGAAGCCAGTGCTGACTCGGAAACCCATCCCTTCTCTGATATCATATGAAGGAAATATGGAAGTGCTTTTTCCAAAGTATTTTTAAAATAAGATTATATATATATATATACACACACACACACACACACATACACACACACACACACACACACACAGAGTGAATATGACAGATGGATAGGGTATTCAGTGGAGTATTTTTAATCCTGGAGTCAGGATTATGTAATGATGGGAAGAGAAAAGCTAAGGCAGGTGGTGAGTCATCTGGAGTGAAGAGGGGAAGCAAGTTGCACCCAAACCCCTCTTCCTGCTCTGCCAGCATCTGCAGGTGCCAAGACGCACAGGACCCCAGCAAAGGGGCCAGAGAGGTGGGCCCCAGGGGTGGCAGAGTCCCACAGGGCCGGCTGGCCCAGTGGATTGAGCTGGGAGTTCGCAGGTTTAGCAAGGGTGGTGGAGAGAAAGGTAAGGCCCAGCCAGGAGCAGTAGCAAAGGGTGAGTCTTGGAATCACTCGTCAATTTCCAGGAAATTGGAAAAGGCCTTGGAGACATTTTCAAGTGAGTATTTGGCTCTGCGCTGCAGGCTCCGAGTTATCTTTGTCTTCCTGCAATTTGCTGAAATGGGAGGCTATGAAGGCTCCCACCAGCAAGTGCAGCCGTGGTGGAGACATGCTCTGCAGGGCCACTCGGAGGCTGACCACACAATGGCTGTTCTCCAGGCCTGTGGAGCATGTGCCGTAGACAACAGGCCTGTGTGAAGACAAGAAGCTTTAGGATGGGACATGAGGAGGCACATCTTGACTGATGGGTGATGGGGAGGGCTGGGGGTCTCTGCCTACAAAGAGCTCCCGGAAGATAACACCTACCATCCGCCCTGGGGGATTTGCAAGATTACCTGCCAAAGGCAAGGGGCTGGACCATATGGCCAACTGAAGCTCCTGTCCCGCTCTGGAATCCTTTAACTCTAGATGTGTTACTATTCACAGTACGCACAGCTGTCAGAGTTGCGAAAGAAGAGCTCTGGCATATACCCTCTGCTTTCCATTTCTTTGGTGGTTTTTTGTTTGTTTGTTTGTTTTTAAGACAGGGTCTTGCTCTGTCACCTGGGCCAGAGTGTAGTGGCATCATGACAGCTAACTGCAACCTCAAACACCTGGGCTTAAACAATACTCCTGCCTCAGCCTCCTGAGTAGCTGGGACTACAGGTGTGTGCTACCACACCTTGCTAATTTTTTTATTTTTTGTAGAGACGGGGTCTCGCTCTTGTTCATGATGGTCTCAAACTCCTGGCCTCAAGCGATCCTACCGCCTCGGCTTCCCAAAATGCTAGGATTGCAGGCATGAGCCACAGTACCCGGCCGGCTTTCCATTTCTAATAGTTATAGTCTATTGAGTGTTTACCGTGGTCCAGGCATTGTGCTTTTCATGTATTATCATGTTGAATCCACTAACCACCATACAAGATAAAGGCTACTGTTCCCATTTTGCGGATGTGAAAACTGAGGCATAAGATCAGTGGCCCAAATTGGATTTTAATCCAGTCTGTGTACTCCAGATCTTGCACTCTTGATCTCGACAGTATGGACCCTCAGATCCCAGTTTTATTCCTCCAGGGATGACCCTTACTCAGGGCTTGGATCCCCACGGTATGTCTGGCGGAAGCCGAGTAAGGCAGTCATCAGTCAGGAGAGACAGCTGCTAGTGCCAGGACCAACTTCATCAGTCTCTCATGCAGGGTGAGCAGGGCAAGAACCTGCTGAGCAAGTGGCCCCCACACCTCAACTCGGCCGGGGAAGGCTGGGGACAGTCTGCTGCCCAGAGCAGCTGTTCCACGCTCTTGACTGGTCAAAGCGGCTGGGCCAGGAGAAAAGGGGCTGATTCAACATGGAGGTAGCCTTTGGGATCATCAACCAGAGGGCTGATGCTATTTGCTTCCAGACAAGCTCATCCTCTCTTTTTGTTGTCTCTGTTGGAGAATCCCGGAGATGGGCCCAGCAGCTGGCCGGGCAGGAGTGGCCTGGTTTCTGCCCTCGGTCAGGCCACATCAGCTCCATCTTCTGCTGCTAAAAGGAGAGAGAGGTGGAGACCATGAGGGAGATGCCAGGTCAGACAGAGACAGAGACGTGGGAAAGAGTCTAGAGTTAGAGAGAAGCAGAGATCGTGACAGAGAGACAAAAAGGCCAGACAGACAAGATGGAGGCTGTGAGAGAGCCGTGAGAGGCGTGGAGATCTAGACAGGCAAACAAGGATGAGAGCAGGGACCCCACAAGACACAGAGCCCAGCCAGCTGGCAAGTGCTGATCGAGCCCCTCTGCGTGCCAGGCACTGTTCTAGGCACTGAGGACGCAGCGGTGAGTAAGACAACTGCTCTGCTTCCTAGAGCTTCTGTCTAGCAGGGTAATCGGCTGGGCTAGGAGAGACAGACACTTACATGTAATCTCCCCAGACACGGTGACTTCAGACAACAATAAAACAATAAGCCAAGGTGAGGTGGCAGGGAAATTGAGGACAAGGGAGACAGAGAAAGAGACAGGAAAGAGACAGAAATGTCACAGGGACCATTAGCAGACCAAGGAGTGGGGGAAGGAGGGAGGGAGGGAGGGAAGGAGAAGAGAAAGAGGAGAGAGAGAGAGAGAGAGAGAGAGACCGTAAGAGAAGTGACACCAGAGAAGCCAGGAGCTGCAGAGGCCACGAGAGAGATGCCAACAGTTACGCATCCTAAGAAGCCAAGACAGAGTGAGAGAACAGAGCCAGAGACCAAAGAAAGAGAGAGGCCTAAAGCCGGGGAGGGTGATGATGGGAACAAAATGAGGAAGGCACAAGCAGAGGAAGTCAGAAACCTAGAGTCAGGAAGGCAGAAAGGCTGGACAGCAACCCAGAGACACACAGAGACAGAAACAGTAGGAAACAGACAAAGAGACTATCACCATCACTTATGATGGCATTGGATTTTCCAGGCTTCCTCTAGATTCATGAACTTCAACCTTTTCATTGCTGCGGGTTACGTTCATTATCCTCCTTGACGGAGCCCAAGGTTTGGAAGATATTTGTCTACCAAACAATCTGCATTTCATAAGTAATAATTAATTCACTGCCCCATTTTTTATTCATCAAAGACGTCTATAACTGGCAATCAGAGCTTCAGATCAGCGGGAGAGAGCTCCTGTTGCCACACTGAGCTGCTGCACTTCCAGCCAAAAGCAAAGAAATCTGCCATTTGAGTCATCAGCCTTGCTCAGGCTCATCACAGGTAAGAGCATCATTCGTGTTAAGTTGTGGGAGCTGTTGACAATAGTTCAAAGGACACGCTCAGCCCTGCTGCCTTCACAGACCCCTGGGGTCCAAGGGCCCAGTTTTCAGATGACAGTCCCAGGAAGTCCCTTCATCCCGCCAGCACTGGGCTGCACTACCTGACCCGCGGTCCTGGGCCAGGTGGGCTCCGTCCTTGGGAGCGTGTCGCCAGAAATGGATACACATCATCTCTTCAAGTAGCCAGTTTAAAAACCAACTACAGCTATTAAAATAACAGTATAAAAGCTTCAGCTTAGCCCTCTCGCTGCTGTCCTAGTTCTCACCTTCCTCCACTGTCACAGCGAGTATGTTCTTTTCTTCTGACCTCCTGTAACAGGGCTCATTACTCTTTTGGTTCTTCTCGAGCAATTCGCTGAAAGTCTTCCATTGTCTTCCAGATTGCCCGAGCCAATGGCTTTTCCAAACTCAAATCTGTCTATCATTTAACGTCGTGGACACTGCCCCCAACTCAGTTCTCAGATGCTACACTCAGGTCCAAAAGACTTAAGTGTGAAGGTAGGTTTATCTGTGTACCCGGAAGGGCAATCTCCGGACTCCCAGAACCATAGCCCAGCCTGCGGCCAACCACTCATCCCTCGGTCTTTGTCCCTTGGTTGTCCCTGTCAAGTTTAAGCCCTAACATAACCTGTGGGGGTTGGCATTTCTTATTGTGTCCCCCTGGCCATGGCCCCAGCTCTGAACCTGGGGGAAGAACTGGGTTTGAGGTCTATTTGTAACCCCTTCCTGGGCTCTGACCCTGAGTGGGGTTGGTCTTGGTTTGGTTTCTTGCTGCCTCCCATCACAGTGTTCTTTCGGGTTCTCCTGCAGCTCTTCCTGCAGCTTCACTGCCTCCCCTGCTGGCTCGTCTTCCTCCCCAGTGTCCTCAGTGGTGGGCATTCGCCGGGGCATCATCCCCTACTCTCAGCGACGGCCCTCCTCTCAATGCGCTCTGCTGCACTTGTGCATTGCTCATCCCGTCCCCCACCCTGAACCGTGTATGCCTCATCCTCCACTTCTGCCTATTCAGCTCCACCATCCTCTAAGGCTCCCTTTCTTCCCTATCCCTTGCTGCAGGGAGTCAACTGGATAACATGTAGGAGCTCAGGGGTCCCCCAAGGCATGCAGGCATAAGGAAAGCTTGATAAATCTAAATCCCAGGGGATCCCAAGAAAACAAGCACAGAGTGTCTCTTGTAGGCAAGCAGAGAGCCAGGAAAAAAAGACCAAACTAGAATGATCAGAAGCCAGAGAGACATTGGGACCAACCAGGAATGTGAACAGAGGTAGAACAAAGTAAGATACTCTTTTACCTTCGTGGCCAGGGCTGGGGCTCCAGAAACTTGGGGTTTTGGCCACCGCTACAGGAGTGGGCACCATGTGAGTTAAAGGCACCGGGTCAGTGCAGATAATTCCTAACTGCTACAAGAGGCTTCCCACCTCCCTGTCATCATGTACAATAGCAATCAATTTCTCTCTCTCTCACACACAATATCTCTCCTCCCTCCTGTTCTCACAAAGCACTTCATCTTATCACCATTCATATATCATGTATAGTTGCCATTTGTGCATATGTATTTTTCCTCTATTGAGAGCATGAAATTTCACAAATATTGGTGACATTAATTCCTCAATTGTATATTAAAATTGGGAGAAAATTCTATTTGAAAAAGAAGACTTCAATAAATGCACGCAGTGCCTAGGGATAGATTTATTCCCTTCTTACTTTCAATACTGTCTATAATTAATTTCTACTTAGAAATAGTGTTCATTCATTTGTTAACATTTACTGAGTGTCTATTATATGCCAGGCATCATGCTAAGAGCTTGGGTATCACAAAAACCAAGATACAGTCCAACAGTCCCTCCCCTCTAGGAGCCTGTGGTGAAAACAGGGAGATGGGTGAGTAAACAGCTGCCAGGCAGGTGAGAGGTGCTGCCACAGAGATGTGTGTTGAGTGTTTGGGGAGTATGTACTAAGGGAATAGGGCAATTGGCCAAGACTTTGAAAGAGGCAGTGGTCAGGGAAGGCAGGGCTAGTACCTTAGTGGATTCTGAAGGACACGTGGCAGTTGGAAGAGCATTGGAGAGGGAAGGTGAATTTCCAGTCAGAATAATTAACCTAGAAAAAAAGGGAGAGCATGACACACAAATGAGTGGAATGACAGTTTGTTCAGAATGTCTAATAATAGGGTGCATGGTGGGGAGGGGAGGGGAGAGGTGAGAGAGGGGGCTGGCTGGTGAGGGCAAGTGAAGTGAGATCATGAAGGGCCTTGTATTCAATGCTAGCGAGCTTGTGTCCCTATGCTATGTTAGCTACCCCCACCCCTTTGCAGAGAGTTAAGCAAGGAATGGCATGACTGGATTTTGGGTGTAATAGGACGCTTCTGGCCAATGTAGAGACAAGGTAGGAAGACATTGCAATAGTTCAGGTGAGACGTGATAAAGGCTTGAATGAAGGCATTTGGGATGGAGAAACTGGACAAATTAAAACGATTTTAGGTAGAAAGTGTCTACAGCCTTCAAAGACTGTCTGGGTTGCAAATTTGCTTTGGCCGTATCCTGTGTCAGCAGCCTTCCTGGGTCGGACTTGCTCTTGCCCTGGGCTCAGGCTCTCAGAGCTAATGAGCAGCCGTAGACTCACCTCCGTGTGCTGGCCTGTGCCAGCGGCTCACGGACTGACCAACCTCTATAGTCAAACACGCTGAGACTGATTTTTGCTTGCTCTTGATTTTATTAAAATTGAGTGTCACTCATGTCTTCTAGCTTTGCCAGCTAGCAGACCAAATTTCATAGTCCAAAAATAACCCCCAAAACCAAAAAACCAAACAAACCTCTGCAACTAACCTTTGCAACTAACTTCAGGTTCACAATCCATCCCGCCCTCTTTCAATACTCATTATTGCCTTTTTTTCCCTCTTCTCGTTGCTCCAAAGAGCATTGCTGACAAATGTGGCTGTTTAACCTTAATTCCATCCTTTGACTATTTTTGCCCAATCAGGATCAAAGTTTACCTTGGTTGCTAATGGGAACCATGCTATTAGTTATCTATTCACCCATCTTTGAAGCTCACCACCAGTGTGAAAGTTATTTTGCTTTAAATTCAAAGGGGGAGCTCATTAACTCTATTATGCTGGAAGAAGCAGTTCTAATGCAAACTACTCCTTAAAAGAACTTTTTCCTCTCTTGAATATTATAGAAATATTTTGTAGAGTAGAATTAATTTTTAAAGAAAATTACATAGTGTTTTTCTCATAAGCACAAATAGATTGAGGGGAGAGAAGGGGAGGGATAGAGAGGAGAGGAAGAAAGAGATGGGGAGGGAGGAAGGGAGGGGGAGAGGCTGCTTGAGCACAGGGAAAGACAGAGATAAATAGAGAAAGAGTATGACAGAGACAGAGATAAAGTGGTCACAGATTACTTCCTGTTGGAGTTGCTCTTTGCTGTTTGCTATCATTTTGGAGATAGTCCACGGAACAGATCATCAAAGCCACTTTTTTACACTTAGTAAAATATACCAAGACTCTATGACAACTACAGATTAAGGAAGTGGCACCAGCACCAACTGTTGATTCCGTAGTTTCACACTCCTAATTTCAGTGCTCACCAGGGCCACCACGACTTAAAACTTTCACTTTCTGCCCAACGGATGATATGTCTTGCAGCCATTAACCAGGATCATAACTCAGTTAGGGCTGACATGCCTTCTACTTCCCCTGCCCCTGACCTATGGCTTGTTCTAGTTCTCTTTCCTGCCCAGCTCCAGAAATTCTAAAGTTTTTGAACCTCCCACTGATGAAGACCATGTTGATCCGGTAGCATAAATGAGTTCCATGGAGGAATGGGGTGGGGCAGGGGAACCCCAGCTCTCACAATTTTCCAGAGAAACAGCCACGTGCTTGTGTGCAACACTGAACTGATTCAGCACTATTGACAGCGACAACAAGCCAAGCAAGCTCCGAGTCCCACCCTCATCCTCTCCCCCAAAAACCATTCAGATCTGCCTTTACTAGAGAGTAGAGGAAATTAAACACTTAGTGCTGATGGTGGATTGTGGAGGAAAGGGTTGGTAGGACATTCTATAGAGTCAAAATGTATTGGGAAGTTTGTCTTGTATGTCTGATAGCGTTGACTCTGCACTTTTACCAAGCTTAGGGTGCCTGCTCTGGGCCAAGCCTGGTTCATCGAGCTAGTAGGAATAGATACAAGACTCTGATCCACACCTACATGGCTCCAAGACCCATGCTCTTGTACACAACCTGGAGGTTCTATGTCTGAGCCCTTAGCACGAAGGAGTCAGTGTCACCACTACAGTGGGTTCCCCATTGCGGAAATGGCTCAGATTCTGACCTTGTCTGCTCATATATTCTGTATGCTCTATGCCAACCCTGAAAAATTATTTCAGAGGGGAAAAAGACTAAACAAAAAGAATTAAAAAGAAGCAATTCATTTTAGAAGGAAAGAAAACACACCCCGATAGCACAACCATTTTTCACTTCTGCATATTATCTTTTAGCCCTTGTTGACACACTGACATGTTTTCCATCATTACAATCAAAGCAATTGTAGTATTTGCATTGTATTTTCACTTAGTGTCTTATCATAACCTTTCCCTAAGTTGCTATACAGTCTCTGTAATGATCACTTTTAATGTCTGTATAATGTTCTAACAAATGGATACATCACGATTTACTAAACAACCCCCTAATTGTTGAACATTTGGGTTATTTCCAGTTTTTTATTCCATAGCTTGTGCTATCATGAGCATTTTTATGTGAACGCTACATGGGGTGATTGAAAAAGCATGAGCTTGGGAGTCAGACAGAAGAGAGTTAAACTCTGCTCTGCAATTTACCTCTGATATGTTGACTGAATTCTCAGAGGCTTCATCTTGGCAGAGGGGCAGGAGGCAGGGGGAGTGGACGGTACCAGGACAGAGCCGTAAGTGTCGTTGGGCAGAAGCGGGCAACCCACAGGGAGGGACGCAAACGGCAGGTGGGAGCTACTGGTTATAAACCACCGTGACTGTTCGACTTTGCCTCCTCGAGCCCAGAGCTCGGCAAAAGCAGTTCACCCAGAGGAAGGCACACAGAGCAGATGTTTCTGCTTTGGCAAATATTCTGAACCCAGGGCCTCGGCTTGGCCATATATTCTGAAGATCAGCTGCCAGAAATCTCCTTCGAGGAGGTCTGATGAGAGTAGGAGGCAAACAAACACCTCTTCCCCATTTCTCTGGGCTCAGCACCCTGAGCTTAAAGCCCTAGACCCACCTCTCTGTGCCCAGACAACTTTCTCTGAGCTCTTTCTTCCTTCCTGCAAGCCCAAGACACAGCCTGCTCCCCCCAGCACATCTATGAACCCTGATCACAGCTCCCAGCCAGGACTCAGTCCTCCCAGCTCCTTCTGCCTCTTCCTTCCAAGGACGAGCCCCTAGACTCCTCTATTATAATCTCACCTACTGCCCCATGAGAGTAGAGAAGCCTGAGAATTACCAGATTTCTGGAATTTTTCATGGTTTTAGTCATTGTCCTTGCTTCTGTCATCCTGATGGGATACCCCTGGGGTTTCAGATGATCTCCCCGGGCTCTCCTTGACTCTCCAGGGTGAACCTTCCTGCCCAGTTTGAGGAAGCATCTAGAGAAGGCCAAGAAGTAGATCAGCACCAGTTGGCCATTCAAGTGTTTCAAACTCCAGCGAGAAATTCTGTTCTCAGGGGATCTCCAGACTGAGCAACTCCTTCCTTAGTGTGGCCCATTTTCCACACCTACATAGCAAACAGGGGTTCTCCCCTTCCACTTGCCTCCAAATCTCCATGGTCACCCCCACTTGGGGGAGGGGGGAGAGCAAGCAGTGGAGAGGGAATGGGAGCCTGGGGCCCCCTCGGCCACCCTCGAGGCACCACCCCACCCCACCCTACCCCACTCTCCTCCCTGCAATTCCCGGCCCCTGGCTGAATTGTAGGCTGAGCGCTCAGCCCCAGGGAGCAGCGGTGCCTTGGCAGGGGAAAGTTGCTGACCACCTCCTTCTTGGCTGTCAGGGCTAATCAACATCAGGCCAGTTAGTGGGGAACACAAAACCTATTTAAAAGCTACATTTACCACTTGGCTGGTTCCATTACATTGTGCAATATCCAGGTGTCACGCTTTTCCTCCAAGTGTCTGTCTCAATGCTTCCTTGAGCTGCCGGGGTTAGGAAGTCACTGCCAAGAGCTACCCAAGGAGGACCCCCCAAGGGGTCTTCTCTGCAGGCTGCAGCGGTGAGAGGTTCCCCAGCCCACTGAGCCGCCTGAGGAGGAAGGTTCTGGGGCTGGGCAAAACAGTGGGCACTACAGGCACCTGGTCTCCATTCTCTCTCGATGCTCCCTGCTGTGGGGGCTATGGTGCCACCTATTGGCTGTGGAGCCGACTCCATGACCCACCCACATTGGAGAATCCAGGTACCAGTGGGCATGAGCGGTTGGGTTGAGACCTCAGTCTCCCCAGCTCTCGAGTAGAGTGCAAATGAGCAGGGTGACAAGCCTGGGCTTCCTGACGTGGCCACATTCTATTCCTGCCCCTGAATCTCCCACTGAGGGTCTAACTGGGGGACGAAGAAAAGCTGGGGCTTCCGTTTGAATAGGGCCTGGAGCTCTCTCTTTCCGAGCTGTCCACTGCCCCACAGCTCTGCCACCCATGTGCCCCCACCACCCGCTCCCCTGCCAAGCAGCATTCAAGCATCCTTTAAGCCAAAAATATCTTCGCTCGCTTGCCCCTGGCCAGCCGTGTGCAGAGCCTAATCTCTGGGCACAGAACCCTTACGCTAAAGGGAAAATTCTAAGACTTTGAAGGAAATCTGTACTGAGATCGCCAAAGGTGACTCTCTTTTTATGCATCCAGTAAATATTTGATGAGTCCCTACTAGGCTCTGCCCTTGGCCTAAGGAAGCAGGGTGAGCAGAGCACGTGGTTTAGAGGTAGACACAGGCGAAAACCAGGTAACCACAGAAATACCTATTGACACAGTGTGGCATGTGCCATGAAGGAAAAGCACAGGGGTTCCTCAAAGCAAGTAACAGGGGTCTTGACCTGGGCTAGGGGTCAGGGAAGTCTTCGAGGAAGCCCCTTGAGGGGACTGTCTGTGTCCACCCTTTTTCCTTGTGCCTTGCAGTGTCTGGCACACAGAAGCCTCTTGCTTATGGAGTGACTAAGGAAGGCTTCTTGTCACATCTCTGTCAGTCTCCATCACCTACTTCATCCTTTCAGCCACAATCATCCCCCCTCTGTAGCCAGCCTCAAATCTGATTTTCCCCAAACGATGTCAGCCTTGTAGCAGAACCGGGCCTGGCTGCCCCGCCTGCTCCCGCGTCAGTGGAGCGGGCACCCTTCCCATGAGCCTGCGAAGGAAGCTGCTGCTCCAGGATGAGCAAAGGATCCGCCTCCCTCCGACTCTGTCACTTCTAGGCACTCTCCTCTCAGCACGCATGTCCCGCTGACGTCCCTGCACAGGGGGCCTGGTGAACATGCCGGCTCGGGGTGGAAAGGGAGGCTCTGGCTGTGCAGGCCTCCTCTGGGCTGGGTGCTGGTGAGCCTGGACTTCCCAGTGGCCCACAGGTCCTCCAGGGAACAGAGCAGCCACCTCCCGTCCTTGCATAAAGCAAGCCTGCTTATGCTGGGGAAGTGAGGGCTGCTCGTACCATAGCCTTAGATCAGGTGGCTCTTGAAGGCACAAGAGCCAATCCTGAGAGGGCATCTTGTGCCCACACATCCAGTCACACTCAGTGGCATCTGCAGGGGCTGCCCACACCACCTGCTCCACGGGCATCTCTCCATCTTGCACGTGGCTGGGTCACAGGATAAACAGAAGGCCTAGCTTCTGCCTCTGCAGCCTGATGGGGCTGCCAGAGCTCCATCCATACAGTCACACATCTGCAGTCAGGGTGGGCAAGCACAAAACCCACAGCACCATGCGTCAGGAGATGCAGGGCCAGGTCTAGGCAGCCTTAACTCACTGTGTGAGTTTAGAAGTGGCCTCCCTTCTCTGAGGCTCATTTCTCATGAAGTGGCGGGGCTAAATCAGCGGGCCTTGAAAAGGTTTTCCTAGGGTCCTAATGTCCCTTCAAGGCAAAAGGAAGGCTGGTGGGCAGGGATCTGAGCTCTGCCCAACCCGACTTCCACCAAACCAGCACCAATTTGATCTGCTTTGTATATAAAGCTTCTGCAGAAAATTTTCACTGCAGGAAAAAAGTTCGTTGCTAAGAGCAAGTTGGAAAACCACTGGAGTGATAGTCCCAAAGGACCCTTCTGGCTCTGACATTTCATGATTTATGAGTAAATAAAATAATGTACATGAAAGGGGCTCGGAACACGGTAGGGGTGCAATAAACGGAGTCCGTCATTACTGCTGTGATCTGCGTGTGTCACGAGCGCCCTGACAAATGCTCAGCTGAAATCCAGATGGGGGCCTACACCGTTTTCTGATATTCAAGTCTAGGAACCCCACTTGGAGAGGCTCGGTAATTCTGTAAGTGGATAACTGCAGAAAGGAAAAGAAGGAGGGAGGGCAGGAACACAGAGGAAGGAGGCGGCATAAATGCCAGAGTTGGGGCCTAGGAGCCCTCGGGTGCTCAGGTTCCAGGAGAAGAGGGGTGTAGACCCCAGGCTGCCAACTCCATCATTTGGGCCTGCACATTGGTTGCCATGGAGATGGGGAACAGGAGCCCAGGGCACTGGCCTCTCCAGCAGAGGCAGTATCTGCTCCTCTTGGTTTTATTCCGCTTAAGACGGTGTGGAGGTGGGGACCTGGCACTGCTCTCGCCCTGTGTGCCCAATGCCACCTCACTGGCCTCTGCTCACCCCTAGGGCTTCCCTGGGCAGCCAAAGGCCAGGTAGCAGCGCACGGTGGGAATCAGGCAGAATTCCACAGAGCAGGCGGCCGAGGGAGGCTGGTGCGGAGGTGGGGTGGGATCCTGGGAGCAGCGAGTGACAGGATCAGAGTTAGAAGAGGTGAGTCTGACAAGCTGCGGAGGGTGGAGCAGAGGGAACAGGCCGCAGGCCAGGCTGGAGGCTGCAGGAGTCATTCAGGTGAGGGATCCGTAGGCCTGGCTAGGCCAGCAGGGAAATGGCCTGGAAGAATGAGCCCTGGAGTTTCCAGGGGACAGCAGAAACTGGATTTGTCACTTGGAGCTAAAACCTGGGAACCTCAGGGCGTAAAGGAATCTTCAAGATCTCCTAGTCCAGCTTTTCCCAAAATGCTCTACCTAGAAAACTGGCCCCATAAGAGGCTGTACTGGAGAAATGCCCAAGGTCAAGTCTGTTTGTAAATGGCTGTGCCCTGAGCTGGGGTCTCACAATGTACATCAGCATAACAAAGGCTCCCAGAGGTCCTGCTGGGAAGAAGTTTTTATCTTAATGCTTGTTTGACTCAACTTTTATTTTCTCTTAAGTCCTGCTGTAAAGAAACTTATTTTAACTTTGTTTGACACAACTTTGTATTTTAACTCTGACCATGGAGCTGCCCTGCCCCTGAACACCTTTTTATACCTTCTGGAACATTAGGAAATTACCGACATCCTGTTATCATCAAATCTGCGCAGAGCACAATGGTGGCAGACGAGTCCAGAGGCTGAGCTGCCCCAGAGATAATCATGTCTATGACTCATGAGTCCCACCTCTGCGGATCGGGCCAAAGAAATGAGAGCTTAATGTGGAATATCGCATGATTTACAAGAGTGAAAATCATAAAGTATCTGAAGGTTCGACAATAGGAAATGGCTGCGTAAACTGTGATTCCTTGATGGAACTTTTTGCAACATGATTATGAATATAATGTAGTGACACAGGAAATCATTTAAGATTGAATAAAGCATAAAGAACTGTGCCCCTGTAGTTTTTAAAAAATGTATGTATGGGAAAAATAAAGATAAGGAAACACAGAGCAGTTTGTTTTTTGGTTTTTGGGGGTTTTTTTCCCCAAGAGAAACAATTTTCTCCAAATGGTGAGTATAAGTTCTAGTCACAGAAATGAACAGTCCCTTCGAAATAGGTGGCAACTGGTTTGTACATCAGGCTTCTGTGAGTCTGGGTTGTTTGAGTTGGTTTCCTGCAACTTATTCCCTGCAGGCATCTTGAGTATCAGAATCTGTAGGGCTGAGCTCTGGTATCCTTGTTAATTATGGCCCCTAATGAGATCTATTCAGAATAGCCACATCTTTCCCTCTCACCCTCATGTCATGTTCTCAACTTCAACAGGGCAAACAGGGCTTGGGAGACGGAATAACTGGAGCACATAGAGGGGGAATTTGACTCAGAATCGGCCGGCTGGGAGATTTCTACGTTGTTCCTTGGCCTTGACCTTGGCTGTGTATTGAACTCACCTGAAAAGCTTTAAAAATACTGATACGGGGGTCTTGGCCTCAGAGATTCTGATTTAATGGGTCTGGGGTGTGGGGTACCGGAGTTTTTAAAAGCCCAGGTGATTCCAACATGCGGCCGGGGCTGAGGACGCTGGTGTGAGCCGGGTGACCTGAGGCTGAGGTTGGAGTGGAGGGCTCCCCACTTCCCAGGGGCTCTACCTGAGGTCAGCACTACACGCTGTGGGGCACGAAGGCCACCTGGGGTCAAATAGCCTGGGAGGCCTCCCAGACGGGGAGCAGGTAGGTCAGGCCTCGTGGGATGACTCAGGGTTCCCTCAGAGGGGCTCACAGGTCACGCAGGTGGCAGGTCCCCAGCGAGCGAGGCCTGGGCTCCCCGCCATTCCTTGCTTGGGAGAAAGCACGCTGCCCCTTCGGGCTCCAGAGCCTGTGCTTTTCAAATGAAGACGTTGTCGCTCTCCAAGTGGACGGTTTGTAGGGCTAAACGACTTAATATTTTTGGAGAAGGAGGAACAAAACCACAGCAAGGCACCGTTGTTTTCCCCGCTGTAATTGATGGGGCTCAGTCTTGTCTGCCGTTAAAGCACAAGCGGCAGCTATTTTTCTTTTTTTAACCAAACACTGCTGAATGTGAAACATCGATTTTTTTTAAACCGAGTTTCAAACTGAGAAATGTCTTGATCCCAGAAGTCAATCACCTGGAGCGTCATGGCAACTTCCAAGGGCGCCACGGTAGGGCCGACAGGGGCTCCAAGGGGGCTGATTTCCCACACTGAGCAGCCCCTGCCCGCCTCCCCCCAGGCCACGGCACCAGGCCAAGCAAGACGCCTGGTGCCTGCCCCTCCCCCAGCCAGCAGTGACTGCCTCCAGGAGAAGGACCTCCCAGTTCTTTTTCAGAAGGGCCTGTCGGGCCATTCCCTGCCTTGTGCCCCTCTCCCAGCCTCTCTTCTGGGATGGTCCAAGGAGCCCTTCCCTGCCCCCCCCATGCCACACCCATACCCCAAGTCCATCCTGTCGCGGGCAGGAAGGACACTCAGAGCCTCTGCCCCACTGGGTCACTGGTTCCTCACTGTACCTCTAGCGAGTCCTTCCTGCCCGTGCTGCTCACCTGCTGTATCAAATCAGTTCCTTTTCACTCTGTTGACCGTTCTGTTTGCTGTGCACAGCTTTTTAGTTGGATATAATCCCATTTGTTTATTTTTTCTTTTGTTGCCTGTGCTTTTGAGGTCTTCTTCATAAAATCTTTTCCCAGACCAATGTCTTAAAGTATTTCCCCTATGTTTTCTTCTAGTAGTTTTATAGTCTCAGGTCTTATATCTAGGTCCTTGAACCATTTTGAGTTGGTTTTTATATAGGGTGAGATGTGGGAGTCTAGTTTCATCCTTCTGAGCATGGATATCCAGTTTTCCCAGCACCATTTATTGAAGAGACTGTGCTTTCCCCAATGCATATTCTTGGTGTCTTAGTCAAAAATCAGTTGTCCATAGATACGTTAATTCTGGGTTCTCTGTTCTGGTCTATTGGTCTATATTTCTGGTTTTATCCCAGTACCATGCTGCTTTGGTTCTTATAACTTTATAGTATATTTTGAAGTCAGGTAACGTTATATCACCAGCTTTGTTGTTTTTGCTCAGGATGGCTTTGACTATTCAGGGTCTTTGTGGTGCCATACACATTTTAGGAGAAAATACTTGCAAACTATTCATCTGACAGGGGATTAATATCCAGAGTATACAAGGAACTCAAACATCTCAACAGCAAAAAACAAACAAACAAACAAACATAAAAACCCAACAAACAATCTAGTTAAAAAATAGGCCAATGACCTGAACAGACATTTCCCAAAAGAAGACATACAAATGACCAAGAAATATATGAAAAAATGCTCAACATCTCTAGTCATCAGGGAAATGCAAATCAAAACTACAAAAAGGTGTCATCTCACCCCAGTTAGGATGGCTATCATCAGAAACACAAAAAATAACAAATGCTGGCAAGGAAGTGGAGAAAAGGGAACCCTTATACACTGTTGGTGGGAATGTAAATTAGTACAGCCACTATGGAGAACAGTATGGAGGTTACTCAGAAAACTACAGATAGAACTACCATATGACCCAGCAATCCCACTGCTGGGCATTTACCCAAAGGAAAGGGAAAGAGATATCTGCACTCCATGTTTACTACAGCACAGGTCACTATAGCCAAGACATGGAACCAACCCAAGTGCCCAACAACAAATGAATGGACAAAGAAAATGTGGTATGCGTGCACAACAGAATACTGTTCAGCCATGAAAAAGGATGAAATCTTGCTATTTGCAGCAACACGGATGGAACTGGAGGACATTATGTTAAGTAAAATAAGCCAAGAACAGAAGAGTAAACACTGCATGTTCTCACTCATATGTGAAAATGAACAAAAAGTTGATCTCATAGAAACAAAAAGTAGAACAGAGGTTACTAGAGGCTGGGAAGGGGAGAAGGCAGAGGGGATAGGGGGAGATTTGTAAAAGGATACAAAATCACAGCTAGATGGGAGGAATAACTTCTAGTGTTGCACAGCACTGTGGGATGACTATAGTTAACAATAATACATATTTTCAAAAAGCTAGAAGGAGGATATTGAATGCTCCCAACACAAAGAAATGATAAATGTTTGAGATGATGGATATGCTAATTATCCTGATCAGGTCACTATACTTTGTATGTATCAAAACATCAATATACACAATTATGATGTATCAATTTTTTAATTAAAATAAAATAATAATTCATTGCCTGCAAGTAAAGTCCAAACTCTTCAGTGTGCCTTGCAGGGCCTTCCAGAGCCCAGCCTGACCTCTTCTCTAGCCGCCTCAGGCTTTACCCCCTCCTCTCTAGCTCCAGCCCCACGGATTCCTGTTTCTTTCCCAAAGAAGTGTGTTCCCTCTGGCCATGTCCTTCCACGTGCCATGCTCTCTGCCTGGAACACTCTCCTCCCTTCCCTTCCCACCTCCTTGGAGAACTCAACTCCTCCTTCAGGTCTCAGTTAAAACATTGCTTCCTCCAGGAAGCCTTCCCTGACTTCCCACTCTGTCGGGTCCCCCTGCCATGTTCTCCGTGGCACCTTTTACTTGCTTTTGCACACCTGTCATTGCATGTCATTATAGTGACTCTTCGAGCCTGTCTTCTCTGCTGAACTAGAAGCTACATGAGGGCAGGAGCTGTGTCTCTTGCTCATTGCCATCTCTCCGACTGGCACGTAGCAGGGGCTCAATTCATTTGTTCTGAATGAATGAAGGAGTGAAGAAATGCCTGGCTGTGGTTCCAAGACGGCTTCTGGCCTAGTGTGTGGCACAGTCCTCCTCACTTCCCACCGTCCGACCTCAGTTCCTCTGATTAGACCAGGAGCCTGCCGGCCCCAAGTCCCGCCATTCCCAACTGGGGCTCTGGAACCTACCAAGCCCTTCCTACCCCCTCTCCTGGGGCAGAGGGGACACCTGGTCCCCAGAGGGCCAGTCTCTGGGTGAAAGTGCACTGGTTTGGCCACAGCCAAGGTGCCGACGCTCCCTGCCTTGCGCTTTTGAAGGCCGGACACCCGGGTCCCAGGGCTCTGGCTGCGCCACCCCACCCTCTAAGTTACAGCAGCAAAGAGCGAAGCGCTTCATAGTTATCTCATTTAAACCACACCACAGCCCTTCGAAGTGGGTATTACTATTGTTACACCCATTTTATAGGTGAGGAAAATGAGGAACAGGGGTTAAGCGACTTGCTCAATGTCACAGAGCAAGCAGTGGCTGTGCTGGAATTTGAACGTGGGCAGATGACTCCAGAGCCTTTGCTTCACTGATATTCCCTGGACTAAGCTCAAATTTGCTACACAGCGTTGAGACTCAGGGCCTTTGATGGTGGGACCACCCCTTCTGGGTCCACCTTTCCCAGCCCCCACCTCCCCTGGCATTCCCTGGCTCTGTGGAAGAGGCCCTGGCAAGTGTCTGGCCCAAGGCTGGGGATACTTCACCCGCCCCAGCAAGGCCTGCCCCGCCATCCCCACCTCCCGGCTGCTGTCCCTTCTCCCAGCTCTGAGCAGGCAGGGAGGACAGGACGGCTGCTCCCGTCACTGCCTGGCCGATCCCTCAGTGGCAGTCACAGCACCCCTCAGTCTTCCCCTCTCTGGGCTAAGCCACCGCGTCCCTCAGATGTCACCTACTCTCAGCACAAGCAGTGTCCCCTTGGACTGCAGAGGCACAAACAGTCCTAGTGTCACAGGGAAAACTAGGCAGAGAAATTACATTTCCTCCGAGACCATTGTGAAGAAATGTGTTGCCACTTTTGTTTTGGATTGCTTTCGCCCAAAACTCCATCTCTGCTGAAAAGTTGAAGGCAGCTGGTGCAGGGAAACAACAGACTATGAGAAAGGATACTGGGTCCCAATCCCAGCTTTGTCACCAACCTGTGATAATTTCCAAACTCCTTAAGATGGGGGACAAGCTCCTGCACCATCGGGGCCTGGGCACTTCTCCCACCTCCCCGTGGGTGGCTGTTCTCCTGAAGGCTCCGCTCCAGCCACAGTGGGCTTCGTCCTGTTCCTCCGAGGCCCAGGCCAGGGTCTCTCTCTCCTACCTCCGGCCCCCATCGATGTCATTCCCTTAGCCTGGAGCTGTCATTTTCCTCCCTCTTTACCCAGAAAACCCTTACCCATCCTTCAGCCTAAACATCGCCTCCTCCAAGAATTATCCTGTTGTTATCTTCCCTGGATGAGGTCAAGTTGCTAATGCTCCTGTGTCACCGTGGATGTTTCCTAGTGGAGTATGTACTGCAATTTAATGTCCTTTCCCTGCTCAATCATCTAACACTCTACAGTGTAAGCTGCAGGAGGGCACACTTATCTGTCTCACTCACCATTGTTTCTCTAGCGTGTGCCTGACATACAGTAGGTGTCTTAAAGGCATCTCCTGTGTCAGTGAACGAGAAACGAATCAGTCAGGATTCTCAGCTGCGAGCTACAGAAACCAGCCACGCCTGGTTTGGGGAGAAGAGCAATGTGTTAGAGGGCGACTGAGTAACTCACAGAATCACAGCCAGCTCTGCAGCACCGGGCTTGGGACCACACAGCAGAAAGGTGGTCCGAGCCACATGGCTGGACTTGCTTGGAGAGGATGCCCTTCCGTGAGAGCAAGTTGAGACGGCAGCTGAGACCACCACCATTTTTGGCCACTGAGCTTTGGCCCCTCCTGCATCAGCATCCCCCACTCCTGCTTCTTTGTGTTGTTAGCTCTTGACCGAGAGACTGGGGCTGGTGGCCTGGTTGGCAGGGCCTGGGTCACGTGCCCACACCTGAGCTGCCAGGGAGCCTGGGAACAGGACCACCCAGCGTTTGCATTTTCTCCAGTGCAAGTTGGGCTCTGTTTCCCATGGAGAGTCATAGATTGGGGAACTCCTAGGAATAGGGTGCACGTGCTGGGGAGTTAGAGAGAATGGGAAACACCTGTCACAGTGATGGAATGAATGAGCCAATAAGCCAAAGGCCTTAGGCAATTTCCCTCCCTTTTCCCTGCCTCAGTTTCCTCATCTGCAAAAGGAAAACATGTTAGTCTCCCAGTTCCCCTCTGGCATAAACCCTCTACGCTTCTGGTTTTGAGTTGTTTATCCACCCAAAACACAGGGCTCAGCCTGATCCAGACAGAGGTGGATCTCCCAGAAGTTCTCCTATCAGTCAGGATGGCCTGGGCTGTGCCACAGTAACAAGTTAATCCCCAAAACTCAGGGACTTAACACACCGGACGAGATTTTGCTATAATTAGAAGGGGCTTTGCAACCTAGGAACGGGAAGGCTTTTTCACCCACTGCTCTTGGTACTTTGTTTTGTGTCGTAAGGAAACAGCGTTGCCTTGAACTCCACTGAAGGAACATCACGGCAGAAAGGCTAAAGAAGAAACTAGCTGGTGCACCAAAGAAGTCAGAGGCAGGTCGCTGCAAGAGGAGCAGTTCACCACACTGATGATAATCCAATCATTTATTCATCCATGCATTCCAAGGCGTACTTTTTGAGCACCCAGTAAGTGCCAGGTACTGTGCTAGACCCTAGGTGTATGATTGTAAATGGATGAAAAGGTCTGTGCCCTCTTTGAGTCCATATTCTAGAGGAGAAGAAAGAAAAGAAATGAGAAAATAAGTAATTAAGCAAAATGCCTTCAGATAGTGTGATTGGTGCTGTAAAGACATTAATCAGAGTGGTGCAGTAGCGTGACAAGTGTGTGAGTGAGGGGTATTGTAGCTGCGAAGCCCCTGAGTGACAGTTAAGCTGAAATCTGAATGACAAGAAGGGGGAAAAGCAAGTCGGTGGAGGGAACAGCCAGACGGAGGCTGAAGTAGGAACAGGCGTAGCTGGAGAGCTACAGGAGCCCAGGTCAGAGAAGCAGATGGTCTTCAAGCCACAGCGAGGAATCTGCATTTGATTCTACATACAATGGTTTGCAGGGAGGGTGAAGTGACTCTCTTTAAGCAAGAGAGTGACATGATCTGATTTGATTTTTCGTTCTTTTCAAAAGATCACTTTGGTTGCTGTGTGGATTGTAGGATTGTCAGGGGAGCAAAGTAATAACAGAGCAAATACAATACCTAGTTCAGGAGGAAGGAAAGCGCCAGCAGAGAGCCTTGGCTTTAGTCACGATTGCAGATGGTAGATACTGAAGGAACCATGGAGAGAGTCTCATGGCTGGGACAGGGAAAATGTTTGTCTATGAATTCCTGGAGGAGAGTCCTCAAAGATCCTTGCATTGGTCAAAATGGGGTAGACTACACCACGGCAACGAATTCAACCCTAAGCCCAGCCCGGCGCGGTGGCTCATACCTGTATTCCTAGTACGCTGGGAGGCCGAGGCAGAAGGATTGCTTGAGCTCAGGAATTTGAGACCAGCCTCAGCAAGAGTGAGACCTGGTCTCTACTAAAAATAGAAACAATTAGCTGGGCATGGTGGTGCACACCTGTAGTCCCAGCTACTCAGGAGGCTGAGACAGGAGGATTGCTTGAGCCCAGGAGTCTGAGGTTTGCTGTGAGCTAGGCTAACGCCACTGCACTCTAGCCCCAGCAACAGAAAGAGACTCTGTCTAAATAAATAAATAAATAAACCCTAAGCCCCAGTGGCTTAAGAAACAAAGATTTAATTCTTGCTCACGCTGCATGTTCACTATGAGTTGACCTCGGGTCTCTGCTCCTCACAGTCACGCAGGGACCCAGGCTGACAGAGCTCCACCCTCGATGGCCTTGACCTCTTGGTCACTTAGGCAGGGGAAGAGCATGCTTGGAGACCTCACACATTCTCCTCCGAGCTTCATCACCTCTTCTCACACCCCATAGGCCAGACCAGCCACACGTCTCCACGTAGCTGCCAAAAAGCCAGAAAGGGTGGTCTGCTGTGTGCTCGGGAGGGAAGGAGGACTGGACATGTCTGCCAGGGCCTGAAATCAGAAGTGATGGGAGACCAAGGGTTGCCCAAAGAAGCAGAGCTGCTTTTTTGCTGGAATATACAATGTGACTTGGGAGCAAAACACACTCGTTTTAGGGTGAATGCGGATCTGTCTGGGGCACACGAGGAGGAGTTTATATTCCCACCCAGTAGTAGAGGGTCTTTCAGAACAGTGCCCCCAAATGCCAGGAAAGTGGGGCTTACCTCCAGCCTGCCTTCTCTTGGCTTCCGTTTTCCTGCCTCTTTCTGAGGTCCATGGAGGTACATGTACAAACTGGAGAGTTTTGTAAGCCATCCTACATTACTGTATGATCTTTCTATTTGACATTTGTTATGCATATGTAGTTTTGCTTTCTCTGATAGCATCATTTTTAATAATAATCATAGCTACACTTTTATAACCACCTTCCAAGTATTTAACCTATCATAGCTAATTTTATTTATTTATTTATTTATTTATGACAGAGTCTTGCTGTGTTGGCCCAGGTAGAGTGCAGTGGCATCATCATAGCTCACAGCAACCTCAAACTCCCGGGCTCAAGCAATCCTCCTGCCTCAGCCTTCCAAGTAGCTGAGATTACAGATGTGCACCACAACACCCAGCTAATTTTTTTATTTTTAGTAGAGACAGGATCTCGCTCTTGCTCAGGCTGGTCTTGAACTTCTGAGCTTAAGCAATCCTCCTGCCTTGGCCTCCAGAATGCTAGGTTTACAAGCATGAGCCACTGCACCTGGCTTTGTCGTAGCTAATTTAATCCTCACCATAATCCTATAAGGTAAATATTATCATCATTTTTCATATGGGGAAACTGAGGCACAGAGTGATTAAATAACGTTCATAAAGCGTTACAGCTAAAAGTGGAAGAGCTGGGATCCAAACCAGGTGCCCCTGCTCTCACGCTCCAGACTATTTTGCTGTTGACGTGGAGTGTGCCCCATGCGGCTGGGCTGAGATCCACGCCGGCTGTGAACAGCAGCTGTCCCCAGGAGGGGCTAGAAGAGAACAGCAGATCCTCTGAGGCCGCGTTCCTGAACTAGTGACTTGTGACTTCATAGGAGGATGAGCCTTCCCCAAACACGCACAGGTAGAAACCGGCCAGAACACAATGTGTAAACAGCAGCCTCTGAGTGCGTGAGAACAGCCAGTGATGGACTAAGCCGAGAGAACCAAAGCAGTTTGGAAGCTTCTTATCCCTTCTCACTTTTTCTGCTTCATATTGGTTTGGCTTATTTTGTTTTCAACAAATATTTTTGAACATCTTCTACGAAGACGACACTCTGCTGAGGCTATAAAGGAAAAGATAGAGAGGGACTTAGGAGTGAAAACCAAGCAAGATCTCTTCCCTCAAGTCAGGGAAACCCCAAAGGATCACGTGACAAGTTCAGTCGTTTGAGCATTTGAAGAGACGAGACGGTAGTGCCTGCCGTGCCACACGAGGTCATGTGATTAATTGCTAAACAGGTGTCCAAGACAAGAGAAGCAGTTGGAGGACTAGGGAGCAAGCAGGAAGGAGGCGTCACTGAGCCAGATGAGCAAGGAAGACTCCAGCAGGGAGAGGAACATGAACTGGATTTGGAAGGAGGTGGCAAGGGCCGACCTAAGCTGCCGCTGGAGATGGCTGCCCCGGGGCACCGAGGCCAGGAGGCTGTGTCCGCTGTGCCCCCGGTGGGAGGCGACTGGACAAACGGGGACGTTCACACAGGCGGGGCAAGCACCCCGCAGCAGATCCTGCCTTCAGGGAAGCTCCCACCCTGGGCTTCTCAGAACAGCAAGTTTAGAAAGAAGACTTAGGAGCAGGCAGGAGACAGGAAAGCTAGATGGCAGGTGGGTCTGTGGGGCCACAGGCTTGTTAACCTTCCCTGCTGCTCGCAGGGAGGCCGGGCTGCGGTCCTCGGCTGCCTGAGCATCTGCGGAAGCCCCTGGAGGAATTCCCCAGGGGGCTGTGAGCAATTGTATTTAACTCTCCATTACCTACAGCCTTGGGACTGCTACCTTCTACTCTTTAAAAATTTGCTTCCATCACACACACATACACAGACACACACACACACACACACACACACGCCAGACAAGCCAACAACAAAAAACCTACACATTTCCCTATTGCGTGAGTCAGAACCCACAACCTGTAACTGATTTTGAGGAGAAAATACATACATCAAGCGTTACTAGATCACTCATAGAATTGAAGAGAGGGCCAGAGACCTGGTCCTCTCTGCTGCCAAGAATAACACCCGAGTCCTGGGACTGTCCCACTTGTGGATATGTCCCGGGCACAGGCACTGAAGCTTGCTTTGTGGACCTAGAGCATGGAATCCCACCCCAGGACCTCTGTCACTGCTGCCTCTGAAAGCTCGATGTCCTCCACCACCCTCCACCCCATTGCCACCCGCGGGCTCGGCTCCCCCGGGGTGCTTTCTTTCTCTGCTGTTGTCTCCTGACCTGAAGACTCTCAAAGATGCAGCTGATTGGAGGATCCCAGGTCACATGGCTACCTGGTAGCTGCAAGGGCGGCTGGGAAAGCGAGTTCTGACTTCTATCTTGGGAGGGTGGAATTCAGAATGGGGGTACCTACCAGGGTAGCCATACATCCTGGTGTCTTAGGACAGGCTCGGGTTTTGCCTGTTGTGCCAGTATCATGATTAATAGTACCCTTTTACTCTTGAAAGTGTTTTGGTTTAGATCATAAATTATATAGACACCCTAATAATTCTCAATAATAATTTTTGGATTCGATCATCATGAGTGCCCAGCTTTCCCTCTTTTTCCTGTCTTCTGCTCCTCCCACCCCTTCCAAGAAGCATGTACTGGATTTGCCAAAACCCTTCTCTTCCTGCAGAGCAAAAGCAGGGCCATTCTGTGTGTGCTCGGGGAAAGCCCACAGCAGGAGTTACACCAGGGCGTCACCTCTTCCTGCTAGAAGAGGAAGAACTTACCTATGTGCGGTGAACGATCCAAATGGAAATTCAAAGAGGCAAAGAAAGAGATGCATGTGAAGGACCAGCTGGCCAGTTTAGATGGAGATCCAGGTTGGAGCCAGCTCATGCAGCTTGAGCTGAAAAGACTTGAATGTCAAGAAAAAGACTTTGGACTCTATCTTTGGGAAATAGACACATGGAAGGTCTCTGAACAGGGGAAGAACCTGACCTAGGCCAGTGTATGTGGAAGAGCAGGGGCCAATCAGACCTGAGTTAGGAATAGAATGGAAAATTACTTAACCTCTGTGGACCTGAGATTTCTCATCTATATGACGGAAAAACTGAATGCCTCCTCTTGAGGTTGTTGTAGAATGAATTAAAAGGTAAATTTCTTGGCCGGGCGTGGTGGCTCACGCCTGTAATCCTAGCACTCTGGGAGGCCGAGGCGGGAGGATCGCTCGAGGTCAGGAGTTCGAGACCAGCCTGAGCAAGAGCGAGACCCGTCTCTACTAAAAATAGAAAGAAATTTTATGGAAAGAAAAAAACTAAAAATATATACAGAAAAAATTAGCCGGGCATAGTGGCTCATGCCTGTAGTCCCAGCGACTCGGGAGGCTGAGGCAGGAGGATCACTTGAGCCCAGGAGTTTGAGGTTGCTGTGAGTCAGGCTGATGCCATGGCACTCTAGCTTGGGCAACAGAGTGAGACTCTGTCTCAAACAAAAAAAAAAAAAGGCAAAGTTCTTGGCACGGTATACAAACCCACAGCACATACTTGATACACAGCAATTGCATTAGCTAATGTCAAGACAGTATTTTGGGAGCATCATAGAGCAAATGTGTGCAGACAACAGGGAAAGGGGACAGGCTGGAGGCAGGGAGGCCAGTGAAGAGGCCTATGTAGTTATCTTTATTTGTACTTTTTATTTCTTAGTGTAGATTCAAAGTACTGTCTAGTACCCTTTCATTTCAGCCTGCAGGACTCCCATTAATATTTCTTGTAGGGAAAATCTGTTACCAACAATTCAGTTTTTGTTTATCTGGGAATGTAATATCTCCTTTTGCTTTTAAAGTATGATTTTACTGGAATGTCTTGGTTAACCTTATTTTTCTTTCAGCATCTTGAATATGTCATCCCACTGACTCCAGCCTCCTTTATTTCTGAGAAGGTTTCAGCTCTTAATCTTTTTGAGGATCTCTTGTATGAGATATCAGCTCTTAATCTTTTTGAGTAATTTTTCTCTTGCTACTTTCAGTATTCTCTTTTTGTATTTGACTTTTTAGCATTTAACTATGATGTATCTAAGTGTAGAACTCTTAGAGTTTATTCTACTTGGAATTTATTCAGCTTCTTGAACATACATATTAATGTTTTTTCATCAAATTTGGTAAGTTTTAAGCCATTAATTCTTCAAATATTCTTTTTGTCTCTTTCTCTCTCTTCTCTCCTTCTGAGACTCCCATTATGCCTATGTTAATATGTTTGATGGTGCCCCATTGATCTCTGAGGTTCTGCTCATTTTTAAAAAATTATTTTTCTTTCTGTTCCTTACACAAAATAATCTTGATTGACTTATTGTCAAGTTTGCTTGTCCTTTCTTCTAGCAGTTCAAATCTGCTGTTGAGATTATCTAGGAAAATTTTCAGTTCAGTTATTATACTTTTCAACTCCAGGATTTCTATTTGGTTCTTTTTAAATACACAGTCTCTATTTCTTTAATGATATTTTCTATTTGGTGAGACTTTGTTCTCATGCTTAAATTCTTTGGGTAGGTTGTTTTTTAGTTCTTTGAATATTTTATCATAGCTAAAGTCTTTCATCTAGTAAGCCCAACATCTTGGCTTTTTTCTTTTCTTTTTTCTTTTTCTTTTTTTTTTTGGAGACAGAGTTTACTCTGTCACAGTGACATCATCAAGCTCACTACAACCTGAAACTCTTGGGCTGAAGTGATCCTCCTGCTTCAGCCTCCCAAGTAGCTGGGACTATAGGCATGCACCACCACACCCCTAATTTTTCCATTTTTTTATAGAGAGGAGTCTGGCTCTTGCTCAGGCTGGTCTTGAACTCTTGACCTCAAGAGATCCTCCCATCTTGGCCTCCCAGAGTGCTATGATTACAGGCATGAGCCACGACACCTGGCCATCTTGGCTTTTTTAGGGACAATGTCTAATGACTGCTTCCCCACCCCCCCACCCCATGTATGAGCCATACTTTCCATTTCTTTGCATGTCTCATAATTTTTTGTTGAAAATGAAATAATTAATATAAAGTGGCAACTCTGAAAATCAGATTTCCCCCTGCCCTGGGTTTGTTGTTTTTTGTTATTGTCGTTGCTGTTTATTTAGTGACTTTCCTGAACCAATTATGTAAAGTTCAGGAATGTCACTAAATAAGCTTGTGGGAAGCTATTGAGGTCTCTGCTCTGTTAGGTTAGTGTTTAATGATTGAACAGAGATTTCCTCAAATGACCTCAACCAATACCAATAAGTCTCCCATCCTTTGCTGAGGGGGATCTGTGTGTGGTTGGGGAACACCTTGAGGGCTCTTACAATTTGTAACTGGCTGAGCCTTCATTTCCTGCTTGTGTAGAATTCCAAGGTCATCTAGAGGTAAGAGATTAGGGCCTTCTCAGGTCTTTCCTACACACGTGCACAGTCCTATACATGTGGGTGTCTTTTTAGATCCCCCGGAATATGTCAGAGCTTGTGAAAACCCCCTTTAGATATCTCATTCACCAGATTTAAGTGTTTTGGCCAGCCTCTTGTCTGCCCTAGTGGAGATCAACACCTCAGGTAGCTGTGATGTTAAACAATTGCCTGTGATTGCTTTTGACAAATGATCTTCCAAGTGTCTCAATGAACGAGCTTCTAGTCAGGTCAAATAGAGACAATCCCTGTGACTGGGGCCTTTCCAGAGAGTTTCCAGACACGTCCAGTAGTGTCGATTCTTTTCAGATGGAGCTTTTGGGGGAGCTCCACACCTGTTCTTCCCCAGCCAGCGATTGTAGACTATTGGTTTTCATGCTGGGATCGTGAGGCTGCTGGTTTTCAAGGCTATCACAGAACTGGGGACAGAGGCATGTAAATAGGACAAGTTAAAATGCCACAGAGCTCACTGTCCTTGCTGAAACCAAGCTATTTGTCTTGAATAAATATTCTTTGGATTGTTGTGAGCCTTTGATTAATTTCCAGAGTTCTGAAAATGTTGATTTTGACCATTTTGCCAGTGTCCTCATTACTTTGGTGAAGGAGTAGATTTTTGGAGGCTCTTACTCTGCGATTCTGAAAGTGCTTCCCTCCCGTGCAGGGTTTTAACTGGGGTCTAACATGGTCAGATCTTCCTTTTGTTAGGATCTGTCTGGCCACAGTGTTTGGGAAGAGAGTGAGGGGATAAACGGGCAGCAAGAAGACAGTTAAGAGAACAGTGCTGGGGAGAAGTGGTGGTTGCCAGACCCAGGCCTGCAAAAGAGTGGATCGGTCCAGGAGACTTACATAAGGTGCTTTTCAAAACTGAATTCTTTCCCCATCCACTCAGTCAACCAGGAACTGATTGACTGAAGCCGGTCCAGAGGGAGCGAGCCCAGACACGATGCAGGGAAGAGCAGAGGCTGCTTCCTTATCCAGGGAAGCCCGCGGAAAATTTGTGAGAGAGGAGATGCAGGATCCCTGATGCAGAGCGAAGTAGGCTTAGGAGGGGCAATGAGGACCGTCATGAGGGGTTGAGGGCCTGGGTGTCCCCTGGCCTCTGCCTCAGGACAGCCGGGGTGCTGACCAGAGCTTTGCCTTTTGGGGTCCTCCAGGAGCACAGATTCTGCTCTGCTCCAGCCTCATCCACCCATCTCAAGAGGCTGCCCCTGCATGCATTGTGCTCCGGCAGAGCCCAGGAGAGGGGCCGGGTGCCGGGTGAAGTGGGCTGCTTTCTCCTTCCTGCCTTTCTCTCCCAAGCAATTCTCTGAACAAGGTTTTGTAAGTCCCATATGTTCCAGCCTTTGTTCAGATTTAATCCTCCCTATTTATCCCCCCTCTGGTACCTGTTTATTATGTTCTACTTCTCCTTGGAAGCTGGGGCTCAGCGGATCTGCCACATCTGATATTATCTGCGTTTGGGCAAACACAATCGTGCCCATGACTTGTCATCCAGCTCCCGTGTGAAAGGGCCAGAGAAGGAGAAGAATTAAAATCAGCACCACCAAGAACCGCAAGCCCAGAGAGATTTAAAAATAAAAATGAAAGCTGCTTTGGGCCCTGTTCCGAGGCACTTGCAAAACCCTTCACGGAGACACAATGGCACCAGGTGCACCCACTCTCAGTGCCCCGTCCCTGGAAAACACGTGGCTGTGGCTCCTGACTCCTGCCTTGACGAGGGGACCATGACCCCTGCCAGAGCTGGGGGCCAGTGACTCAGAGCTTCTCCTGCTCAGACTCAAAACCTTACAGCCTTGGGTCCCTGGCAGGTCCCTGAGGCCAGTGAGGAGCAACCAGTCACAGTGAGACAGGCATAGGGGAGGTGAGGACACAGGCCTCCTGGTTCCCCCTCAAGACCTCTTCTTCCCCCTACGCTGTAGGTGCAGGGGCTGCAGAGTGGAAGCTGAGAGCCACAGCAACATCAGAGAAGAAAGAAACTAAAGGAAGGCAGAGATTTCACTCCATACTGCTGCTACGAGACAGATCTATGGAGACCAACCGACCTGACCACACTGTCTCTAATCGGGACCTCTGAGGATACCCCTGGGCCTGGAGCCACCAGGGCTTGCCAGCCCCACCTTTGGGTCAAAGACAGACAGGAGTTGAGGGCAGATGGGGTCTGGTTTTTCACTAGATTCTAAGTCCAAGTTACCCATAAACCACAGGTTGGGGCAAAAGCCTTGGAGCCAAGTCACTGTCAAATCCCGCCCCACTTGGGGGAGGTGTAACCCACATACCTTCTCTCCTGAATCACAGTCCTCCTCTCACCCCCCAACCCCCAGTCCCCACCTTGGCCTTGGACAGAGTGAAATGGGATTTCGAATGGACTTAGGGCCAATTCCATGACAAGACGTGTATCAGTTCCATAAACCACTGTACTCTAGCTCCCTTAAGCCTCCTATCAATTCTCCAAGGTAGGTATGGACATCTCTGTGGTGGAGACAAGTTCACCGAGACTATGAGAGGTTACACACGTTGCCCAAGATCACACAGCTAAGAACTGACAGTTCCAAATTTGAGTCCTGGTCTGCTGGGTCCAAAGCCGAAACACCCCTGGGAATCTCGAATACCCCACCCCTCCCGCCAGCTGGTCCTCTGGACTGTCCGTCATACCCACCCAGGACAGACGAGCCCTGCGCCCACACTGCCAGGAGGAGGGGGTGGGGGGACACGGGTGCCACAGCACTCTGCCTCTATCCCTGCGGTCACTATAAATGGCTTGTTTTATAGCCGTGGCTGCGGCAGCAGCTTTGGGCGCCTTTGCCTTGCAGGATTGACATCAATCCTCATTCAAATCAAACTCCTTCTGAAACATGCTCCAGTGGAGTGGAATTTTCTGCTAAATAAGGTGTTATTAACCCAGCTCCCAGCTCCTTGGGCCCGGGCTGAGCTCAGCAGCACCGGCAGCCGCTCCACGCTGATGAACCCACTTAAATACCGATTAATAGGCATTGCGGCACTGGCCCCGGCAGACCCCGTGACCCCGGCTCCTCCAGGCTCCTCACGCTGCGGCTGGAAACCCAGTCACATCTCCTCTGACTCTCATCCCAGCCCAGTCACCGCATTGGATGCTTTATGATCTGAGGATGAGGAGAGAGAAGTGGGGGGTAAGATGGGGGAAATTGTATTTCTTTTCTGCAGCTTCGTTCTTGGCAGGCTTCAGTTCCCAGCGCTTCTCAGGGTGGGGAAGACAGAGGACAAGCCCCTTTGGGAAGGAAGGGAAGCAGCTCTGCCCTCCACCACCGCCCCCAACCTCACACATGGGTCATGGGGAGGCTCCCACAGTGACGGTGACACGAGGAGTCATCTGAACTTTAGGGTAGGATTGGATCCCCACAAAAGGCCATTCTAGTTCCAGTGCAGCGCGAAACAGGCGCTGATACCTCAAATCCAGTCGTTCCAGCCACATACAAGTTCAGTTTATGTAATTCTCAGAGTTTAAGCTTTTACAGCTGAAAGAGCCCTAGAGAGTCCCAGATCCAAGCTCATTTTACAGCTGAGGAAACTCAGCACCAGAGAGGGACAAGGTCATGCCCAAGGTCACACAGCTAGTAAGCAGCAAAGCCAAGACTCATACCCAGATCTCGCAACTCCCTGCGCAATGGTCTTTCTGTTATTCTATTTCGCTGCCTTCCAAGAATACAAGAGCATCACTGAGGGCCAGAAAGTAATAACCACACGTACGTGATTCTCCAGTCTGCATATTGCAATGGACATCAAATTGTTCTTAAGTGATATGTTATTAAATAAGATCAGAGAATATAAAAATGGATTTCGAACTATAATAAATAAAATATATACCTCACTTATTCATCTGTCTTTTAGACAAATGCTTACGGGGCATCTGCCAGGCACCAGGCACTGTGCTGGGTGTGGATTCTACAGGGCTGAGTGTGTGGGAGCTGGTCCCTCCCCTCAGTAAGCTTATGGTCTGGTGGGCAGGAGGAGGAACAAAACAGTCACATGCACACACACACACGCACACACTTGCAAATGGTGCTATGCAGACCAGTGCTATGAAGGAAAAGACCAGGAGTCCAGTTTCTTTCTCATCCTTCAGGTCTCCCCGTGGCTATCACCTCCTAAGAGAAGCCTCCCTTGACCCTCCAAACATAACTTTCTTTACTTGAATCATGTGGCATGAATTCTGTTTCTTGCCAGGTGCTGAATGATATAGTCACTTTCCCCAGACACAAGGCCCAATGGCCCAGCTGTGGTGGGTTGTCCTTAAGCCTGTCTGCTGTCCCCAGATCCAAGGTCCTCTATAAGGCCTTAGGCCTGAATATCTATGAGATGAAGCCTCCCCTGCCCCATCTCTGGCACCTCGTCCAGCACATCACCCTCAGGACTGGCATTTGCTGCCCTGTCACTTCCCAGCCTTGTCTTTTTCCTAGTGAGAGGCTTTGCCTGGTCCACAACCTGCACTCTGGCCTCTGCTCATGTTGTCAAGGCCAGAGCCAGCCTCATGGCCTGGCCTCCACGTTGGCCTTGGTTCAGACACATGCCCTGTGGTGCCCTGTCCACACCCTCTGATAGTCCCACCCATGTACCTCCAGTGAGTGCCCCGGGGTATTGCAAAGAAGCCATTCCCTGTGGTTGTCTTGGGTTCCTGCCCTTCCAAAGGGTTCTGGGCCATGCTCAGGGACCAGAAGAGCCTGGGACCCAGGGTGCATCAGCCTGAGGTCTTTAGCTAAAGCTAGGACCCACATCGCTCCCTGACTCACCCACTTAGCAGAGAGTCTCTGAGCAGCTCCTCAATGCCAAGCCCAGCCCTGCACAGCACACTGGCGTCCTGAGCCCATCCAACCAGACCCCTGCCCTCAGAAAGCTCACAGTCCAGGGCAGAAAGGCCTGTAAACAGATCATTACCACGCAGAGCGACAAGCTCCCTAAGGTGCAATGGGAGCAGGCCAACGGGGACTAAATCTGGCCTGGAAAGTTCAGAGAAATCTTCCTGGGGGAGGTGATGTCTCTGCTGACTCTCAAAGACCTAGTGGGCAAGAGCAGTTGGACAAGAGTGGGCACAGTGGGAGGCAGCACACGAGAAGCTTCAGGAGTGGTTAGGAAGTGGAGACCTACAGGACATGGGGACGTGTCAACCCTTGAGGGCAGGGCAGGGGCTGATCAAGGTGGCTCCCAGGCTCCCACTTGGACATTTAGGTGGGGGTGGGGGAGGGGCAGCCTCTGAGCCCAGAAACACAGAAGGAGGCGCAGACATAGGGGTAGAACATGGGTCAATGAGGATGAATTCAGTTTGGAAGAGCCTTGGAAATGTCCACTTGGAAGCGTCCAGTGGCTGGAGGGACTTGGGACACAGAGAGAGAGTTGGGAGTCAAGACCTACTATGAAAGTCAAGGGGGTGAGTAGGACACACTGCTGAGCGAGGTAGGTAGGGAGGCCAAGCCCAGAGCTGGTGGATGCCAACATTTGAGGAAGAAGGTTCTGGAAAGAAGAATGAGACGGAGTGGTAAGAGAAGTGGGAGGAAACCCAGGAGAGCGTGGGGTGTGGAAACCAAGGGAAGAACGTCTCAAGGAGGGCGGTCAGCACGGAAGGGTAACCCAGGCGAACAGCTTGTTCAGTATCAAATCACGGTGGGCCCCGCGGCCTGGATTGGGTCCTGCCTTCTCCACTTGCTCCGTGGATGACCCCAAACAAGGCAGGTGGCCTCCGAGCCTCAGTTTCCACTATGTAAACAGGAAACAACGACAGTGCCTACCACCTAGGGTGGGTCCTGGGAACCACGTGACCACGTCGTAAAGCACCTTGCACAGTGCACGACACACTCAAAGCGATCAATAAACCGTAGCTGCACCTCTGAGTGTTAATTCCACTAGCGAGCACTTGTGAGCACTTGCGAAACGATCCTTCCAGTGGAGATGCTGAACCAAGAGGGGGTCTAGTCTCAGAGAGAAAATGACATCAATCACTGAATTCCAAGGGAGCAAGTGCCGAGTGGCATGGAAAAAAGCCAGAGGGCGGCTGCAAGCATGCTAAGGAAGCAAGATCCTCGTTGCCGCCAAGGCTTGTGTTGGAGGAAGCTTGCCATGGAGGAGGGAGCCGCGAGCCAAGCCTGGGAGGCTAAGCCAGGAAGAGGGAAGAGCCTGAGCAAAGGCCCAGCGGGAGGAATCTGCACCTTCCGGAGAGACTCTCAGGGCTCCCTGCTGCCCTCTGGTGCCAAGCTCAAGGGTAAATGGCCCCGCGTCTGGGCGGCAAATCCAGGACAGCCCAGCCCTGTGCTCCACGTCACAAACTCTGCGACATGATCATTAGGTGATTATATTTTTAAGGCCCAAATTGTTTTATTTGTTTCCCTGCCAGCTTTCATGAGGCCATCAGTCATTCCCCACACAGATAACATTTCTTATGTACATTGACAGAATAAATTACATGGTTCTCATCCGGCAAATCAACATTACAGGGGAACATTATCTTTTGCAAAACGCTGCCTGGGTGCATCATAAATCCTAACCAGGTTTATTACATCTGTCTTGTCAGAGATTCATTTTATTGAGAAGTGGGTTTTTTTTCCAGATTAATAATCACATTAATAGATGAGATTCTTTTTAGAGGCCGACACTCTGCTCCGGCCATGCCGTCCCCTGCACCCCGCCCCTGCAGCCTTGCTGTGCACCCCTGGGAGAAACTCTTCGCCTTGTTGCTTTCGCGAATGCTGCACGTGGGTCGTGTGTCTCAGCCACTCTGCTCCCTTAGCCTAGAACAGCCCTCCGTCAGCTGTCCACGCCTGGTCCCTCAGCTCCTTCAGGGTTTTGCCCAAAGGTCATATTCTCAGTGAAGTTTTCCTGATGTTTTATGCAAAATTGCAACCTCCACACCACACCTACTCTCCCCAGCTCCCCCGCCTTCTTTTTGTCTGTATATTTCCCTCCATCTGGCTGATTTGTTTATTGTCTCTTGACAACCCCTGCCCCCCAAGAGAAGTAAGCTCCGAAAGGGTCCAGAGTTTTTGTCTGTTTTATTAGTTGCTGTATCTGTAATACCTAGAGTACGTCCTGGCACATAGTAGGCATTCAATATATAATTGTTGTATAAAAGTTTAATGAATTTTAACATTGTTCTACCACTTGTAAGCTATGGTTCTTTGGACAAGGTATTTAATTGCTCTAATACTGTTGCTGCGTATGTAACAAGAGAGTAACAATATTACTTTCCTCCATAGGTGTTGAATGACTGAAAAACAAAGCAAAGCTGAAAAGAAAAACTGTAACATGCCTGACTCAGAGTCCAGCACAGAGCCTCGCACGCAGAGGTTCTGGGAGATGTGCTCCTTCCTTCTGAAGGAGGATCACCAAAGCCAAATATACCTGCATCATGACAGCAAGACCAAGACTGCATCCACCAGACTCTGGTGCAGACCATAGTGAGGAACTCAGCTGCACGACCTACTAACAATGTGACTTAGGAGTGTTCCTTTATCTCCATGCACCTCAGTTTGCTCATCTGTAAAATGGGCGCTAAAAACTGACTGCATAGAGTTGTTTAAGGTTATTGAATGAGGGAAAGCTCAAAAAGATGGTTGGCATAGGACCTGGCCCACACGACTTGGTAAATGGGAGTGATGACGAGGATGGTGA
The DNA here is from genome assembly GCF_041146395.1 of Eulemur rufifrons. Lineage (NCBI taxonomy): Eukaryota > Metazoa > Chordata > Mammalia > Primates > Lemuridae > Eulemur > Eulemur rufifrons. Next base: position 26,082,494 of record NC_090990.1, read on the forward strand.
TGACAATCCTGGGGGAGACTGCCTGGGAAGGAGGTGCTGGTCCAGACAAGGAATCCTCTGGTCCTTGGCCTTTTGGCATGAAGTAGGTTCTGGAAGAGTCAGGCCTGAGCAGATTAATGTGCAAAGTCTCCCTCTGTATTTTTTTTTTTTTTCTTTTTAACATGGAAATCTGTCCTAGCACCTGTCATTACCCACTTCATCAGTCTCAAACTGTCTGCTAATTGCACTCCCCTGCAGCCCCTCCCTCCCTGCCTCTTCAACAAGCTCAATAACACCGTCGCCTCCCTCTCTGCAGCGCCCTGGGGACTCACAAACAAAATGTAGTGAGCAAAACCCCAACTGCCTTCTCTGGGCTCCCTTTCCCCTCCTGACTTCTCCGATCCTCTGCTACACCCCCACCCCGGGAGAAGGGCCGCAGGAGAGCCAAGGGTAGAACAGGGATAAGGGAAGCAGAGATGCAATAAGATTTCATGGTTTACTCTGGCTCTTCGGTCTGCAAGACTCTAGCTTCTAACTAGAGGTTGTGATCCTTGAGAAAGGAGAACGCAGGAGGTGAGTTTGATATTCACCCCAGCTGTCTGCCAGGGGGCACTTTCCAAACCTCAGCACGGGGAGTGGAGCCAGAGAGAGAGCAGAGGTCTTGCTGGATGAAGGAATCAGACACTGGAGTTTGAGGCAGCTGGGATGTGGGGGGCAGGTTATGGGAGAGTTGGCAGATGCTCAGAGAAGGAGCACCAGGAGTCTACACAGTCTTTGGCTCGATTCTGAGCTGCGCCTGCACAGGGTGAGCCTTTGTGCTGCCTGGCAGAGAAGAGCTCCCGGCATGCTGTAAGCCAAACCGCCTTGTTGGAGATCATGCAGTGTTGAGAGATGGTGGAGTTATGACCACCCAGAGTGGAGCGATCTTGCTGAACATGCTGGGCATTCAGCAGTCTCCAAAAAGGCCATGCCTTAAGGAGTACTCTACACCCACTCTGTCAAAGCCTAAAATCCATCCCTTACAGAACCAAGCTGACTCATCCGCAAATTAACTGCCTTTTGTTTTGCCAGAACAAAAACACAACACTCTTTAAAAGAAGACAATAAAAATCCATATCTCAGTTATACAGCATCCATAATGTCCAGCATACAATTTTTCCAATGCTAAAAATGCAAAGCCAGAAAATATAACCTATAACCAGGAGAAAATTTTATCAGTAGAAACAGGTGACACAGGTGTTGAAATTATCAGTAAAGGACTGTAAAACATTCACTATAAAGCTGTTTAAGGATTTAAAGGCGAATATGTATGTAATGAGTGAATCAATGGGGAACCTCAACAGAAAAATGGAAACAATAAAGGGAATTGAATAGAAATTATAAAACTTAAAAAATGCAACCCCTGGAATGAAATATTAACTAGATGAGCTTAACAATAGACTGGAAACTAAAAAGAAAAGAACAGTGAATTTGAAAACATAGCTTGACACCATGAAAACTGAAGTACACAGAGAAAAAAGAACAGAACCTCAATGACCCATGGGATGATACCAAGGATTGTCATATAAATGGAATTGAAGTCCAAAAAAGAGAAGAGACAGATTAGGGCAGAAAAAAAATTTTTGAAAAAATAATGACTGTCAAGAGAATGAGAAGACAAGCCACAGACTTGTCTTCTTGGAAAAAAATATTTGCAAAACACCACACCTGATAAAGGACTATTATCCAAAATATACAATGAACTCTTAAAACTTAACAAGAAAACAAGCAGTCCAAACTAAAATGAGAAAAATATCTAAACAGACACCTTACCAAAACTGATATGCAGATGGAAAATATGCATATGAAAAGATGCTCAACATCTTACATCTTTAGGGAACTGTGAATTAAAACAACAATGAAATACCACTACACACCTATTATAATCAACAAAATCTAAAACACTGACAGCACCAAATGCTGGCAAGGATGTGAAACAACAGTAATTTGCATCCTTTGTTGGTTGAAATCCAAAAAGGTACAGCCACTTTGATAGACAGTTAGGTAGGTTTTTTTCCCAAAACAAAACATACTGTTACCATACAATCCAGCAATCATGCTTCTTAGTATTTACCCAAATGAGTAGAAAACGTATGTCCACCCAAAAACCTGCACAGGAATGTTTATAGCAACTTTTCCGTAATTGCCTTAACTTGGAAGTAAACAAGATGTCCTTCTGTAGGTGAATGGATAAACATACCCTAGCACCATCCATACAATAGAATATTATTCAGCACTAGAAAGAAATGAGCTATCAAGCCTTTAAAAGCATATTGCTAAGTGAAAAGAAAGTCAATCTGAAAATGCTGCATAGTGTATGATTCTAGCTATATAACATTGTAGAAAAGGCAAAATTATGGAGACAGTAAAAAGATTTCTGGTTATCAGAAATTCAGGGAGAAATAGGAGGGTTGAATAGGCAGAGCACAGAGGATTTTTAGAGCAGGAAAATTATTCCTTATAATACTGTAATGGAGTCATACATGTCATTATACATTTGTCAGTTCATAGACTGTATACAGCTGAGAGTGAAGCCCAATGTAAACTATGGACTTCGGTTGATAATGATGTGTCAGTGTCAGTTCGTTGGTTGTAAAAAAGGTACTACACTGACGTGGGATGCTGGTGGGGGAGGCTGTGTGTAGGAGGAAGGGGTATACGGGAACTCTGTACTTTCCACTCAATTTTGCTGTGAACCTAAAACTTCTCTAAAAAATAAAGCTTATTGGTTTCTCAAAAGAATGAAAATGTTTCAAATGTGATGAAAATGTCAACCCACAAATCCAAGAAGCTCAGCAAACCCCAAGCAATAAACATACACACACACACACACACACACACACACACACACAGCCCTCTGCCCCTACCACCACCAATAAGGCACATAATAAAATTTTTAAAAAACAAAGATAGAAAATTCTAAAAGCAGCCAGGAAAAAAAGATGCATACAGGTAGAGAAATGAAGATAAAAAGGTAAAATGATCACTGATTTACCATTAAATACAATGCAAGTCAGAAGGCAATGGAGACCTTAAAGTGCTAAAAGAAAAATAATCTCTTGCTCCAGAAGTCTATATACAGAAAGCATTCAAAGGTGAAGGGACATTTCATATGACAAAAGAGTCAATTAATCAAGAAGACAGAATAATCCTAAATATGTGTGTATATAATAGCAAAGCTTCAAAATAGATGAAGAAAAAATAGAGAAATTTTGAAATAAACAAAAGCTGAGATAATTCATCACCAGCAGATATCAACTGCAAGGAATGTTAAAGGAAGTCCTTCAGGCTAAAGAAGATGGGTACCGGATGGAAGCTAAGATCCTCATCAAGGAATAAAGAGAAAAGGTAATACATGTGGGTAGATGTAAAAGACTTTTATCTTAATGTTTAAATTCTTTAAAAGAAAAAAATGACTCTTTAAAGCATAAATAATAACATTGCGTTTTGGGAGTTAACATTGTAAAAATAAAATAAATGTCAAAAATGGAACAAGGGAGGGAAGAAATGGGAGTATACTTTTGTAAGATTCTTACATTGTACATGAAGTGGAATAATATTAATTTAAGGTAGACTTTGATAATTTAAAAATGCATATTGCAACTCCTGGAGCAACCATTTGAAAAGAGATGGAGACAAAAAGCTAGTAGGTGAGATAAAAATAGGATATTAAAAATTCTCATGAATTCACAGAAGGCAAAAAAGGAGAGAAGAAAAGAACAAATAACAAAAGATAGAAATAGATATCAAATAGTAAAATGGTACTTTTCAACCCAACCAAATCAATAATTACATTAAATGTAAATGGGCTAAACACTCTAATTAAAAGGCAGAAATTGTCTCTTTAAAAAAAGTAATACTCAACTATATCTTGTTTATAAGATACACACTTTAAATATAAACACACAGAAGTTAAAAGTAAAAGGAATAAAAAAAAGATATTCTACCAAAACACTAATTAAAAGAAAGCTGAAGTGTATATATTAATATCAGACAAAGTAGATTCAACACAAGGACAACTACTAGAAGTAAGAAGGGACATTTCATATGACAAAAGAGTCAATTAATCAAGAAGACAGAATAATCCTAAATGTGTGTGTATCTAATAACAGAGCTTCAAAACAGATGAAGAAAAAACTGATAGAACAAAGATCTGTGTATTTCACAATATGTAAATTATGTCTCAATAAAAATTCAAGTATGTATTTGTAGAATTTTCTTTTAAAAGACAGGCTCTCTGGCACAGGTTCAAGGTCAAGGCCTAACCAGCAGCCAAAAAATCTTGACACAGAGTCTCAGAAGATTGGGCCAGAGCTCTCAAATCCCTTCTGCATGAAGCCAGGGAGGAGCTGGGTCAGGACAGATCCAGTAGTCACAGGAGAGAGGTAAGTAGAGCAAGGAGCCAGACAGCACTCACCAGACTAGTGTGTTAATACATGAGAAGAAACAAGAAAGAGACAATCTGATTTCCTATCCCAACACTTTTGTTTTCTTCATAACAGTACTATGATCTGGGATCATTGCATGTATCTATGTGTTCTCGGTTTGGTGTCTGTCTCACCCTGGGTCTGTAAATCCCATGAGGGCAGAGACTTTGTCTGCCTGTTTCATCTTACCCTAAGCCTTGGACACAGTGGCTAACATGTAGGACAGCCCTTGGTAATTGGTCATCGGATAAATGAATGAGGAAATGATAGAAACGAAGGGGAGGAGGGAGGGAGGGAAAGAAACAAAAAAGAGAGAGAAACAGGAAAGATTTCTACTGTCCCTACCAGGGATTTCCCACTTTCCCTAACGGGGCTAAGGCAATGTCATAAAGAAAAGGGCTAATAACCAGAATCTACAAAGAACTCAAGCAAATCAGCAAGAAAAAAACAATCCCGTTAAAAAGTGGGCAAAAGACATGAATAGAAGCTTTTCAAAGGAAGGCAGACAAATGGCCAAAAAACATATGAATAAAATGCTTAATGTCACTAATCATCAGAGAAATGCAAATTAAAGCCACTTTACCCTTGTTAGAATGGCTTTTATTAAAAAGTCCAAAAGCAATAGATGCTGGAGTGGACGCAGAGAGAAAGGAATACTTATACACTGTTGGTGGGACTGCAAATTAGTACAACCTGTATGGAAAACAGTATGGACAGTCTCCTCAAAGACATAAAAGTAGACCTACCATTTGATCCAGCAATCCTGCTACTGGGTATTTGCCCAAAGGAAAAGCAGTCTTTCTATCAAAAAGACATCTGCACTCAAATGTTTATTGCAGCACAATTCACAATATCAAAGATGTGGAATCAACCCAAGTGCCCATCAGTTCATGAGTAGATTAATAAAATGTGGTATATGTACACCATGGAGTACTACTCAGCCACAAAAAGGATGAATTAATGCCATTTGGTTGGAATTAGAAACCGTTCTCCTAAGTGGAGTATCTCAAGATTGGAAAAACAAACACTACATGTGCTCACTATTAAATTGGAACTAACTGATGAGCACACATGTGCACAGAAGGAAGCAAAACTCAGTGGAAATCAAGCAAGATGGAGGGGGAGGAGGGGTGGAGCAAAAACCTACCTAATGGGTACAGTGAACATTATCTGGGTGATAGACACACCTATAGCCCTGACTCAAGTATTACAAAAGTGATCCATGTAACCAAAAAAAATTGTACCCCCTTAATATTTTGAAATAAAAAAAAAAAAAACTACCTGGTAATGATTCTGAGCAGAAGACCCAACTAGGTCGTACTCGATTCCTGCCCTCTGGAACTATGAGGTGGTAAGTGCCAGGCTCTTCCAAACAACCAGTTCTCGGGGGAACTGACAGAGCCAGACTCACTTACTATCGCTGGGAGGGCAGCAAGCCATTCACGAGGGACCCACCCTCACCACCCAAACACCTCCCACCAGGCCCCACGTTCAGGGGATCAGACTTGAACATGGGACTTGGAGGGGCCAAACCTCCAAACCATATCACACTCTGACCCACAATCCACGAAGGAACAAACCAACCTGGGGAGAAAATCCACAGCTTCTGCGGCAGTTTACACAGAACAGTTAGGACTTGGTCAGAGGCCACTGACTTCTCTGTTTTTTCACCCCTGCTTCCAACAACTTAAGACCAACTGGAGGCCGGGCGCGGTGGCTCACGCCTGTAATCCTAGCACTCTGGGAGGCCGAGGTGGGCGGATCCTTTGAGCTCAGGAGTTCGAGACCAGCCTGAGCAAGACCGAGACCCCATCTCTACTAAAAATAGAAAGAAATTATATGGACAGCTAAAAATATATATAGAAAAAATTAGCCGGGCATGGTGGTGCATGCCTGTAGTCCCAACTACTCGGGAGGCTGAGACAGGAGGATCCCTTGAGCTCAGGAGTTTGAGGTTGCTGTGAGCTGATGCCACGGCACTCACTCTAGCCTGGGCAACAAAGTGAGACTCTGTCTCAAAAAAAAAAAAAAAAAAAAAAAAAAAAAAAAAAAAAAAAGACCAACTGGAGAAATCCAGTTGTGCTCCCCAAACCAATCACATATGACTTCCCCCTTCTAGCTAGCTCACCTCCAGCTTCTCCTGCCAACAATCTCCAATCAGAACACACCTAAAGCCTTTCTCTTTTTTTTTTCTGTAAAGTTTTCCCACTCCCCTGCTTGACTTTGCCTCTCTGCCAAATGCAAGTCATGGTGGCTGCTATGGAAAGCTTTGAATAAATCGCCTCTGTTTGTTCTCAAGTAAAGAAAAGGAAAAGAAAAAAAAAAAAAAAAGAATAGGAGCTCAAAATACAAATCCTGTTGTTTACAAACAAAAGCCAAAACCAAAACCCTAAGGTCTCTTTTTCCGTTCTGAAGTTTCCCTGTAACCCCTGCAACCCCTCACTAGGCTGCCCTACTCCTGCTTCTGCCCTGCCACCCGAGCCCCTGACCTCTCCATCAGCCCAACGGCGGGGCAGCGAGCCCCTAAGGACCATGAGATCCCAGCCCGAATCTTCTGCTGCTTCCCCCCGGGACATCCTCTCTCTGGACTTCAGTGTGTCCTGCACTAACTAAATCAGACCTTTGTCTGCCACAGCACCCTTCTCTGTTCTAAGGAGGAATCCACAGTCACTGATCAAAGACGCTTCCCTTAATTTGCTGCCTCCACCCCCACCCATCTCCACAATGGGCCATTTCCCAGACAATAGCCATCATCACCACCTTTGTGCAGGCCCAGGCATCCTGAAATTGAGCCTCCAATCTCCTCGCAGACATGCACAGGAAATGGAAAATCCATGCTAGTCCCTGCTGGCACACTGGCAGTTGATTCCAAAGCACACGGGGTGCCTGCTCCCCAGGGCCCAGAGGGGACAGATGACCTGGGACAGCCTGGGCAGGGAGAGAGCTAACTCACATGGTCAATCCTTGGGGGTAGGATTAGCGTCTTCCTCTACCCACCCACCCACTGCAGCGCAGTACAGGGCAGGGCCCATCTGCTGGGGTCACCCCTGGAGGACCCCGGGACCCAGAGTCCTAGAGTCTTGTTTGCAGGAGGATCCCCTGATTTCCTGGCAGAGCAAGGATTCGGGGTACTAGAATTCTGAGAAGGACGCCCTACCTAGGAAGAAGCCCTTAAAGGCACAAAGGCATCCTGAGATAGGAGACATCCGTCCTTTCTGTTTCCCAAAGGGCAGCCTACAGATGCTTCTGACTCATGCGTCTGAATAACGTCACTTCTGCTTCAATCTCTCCCAGAACAGGGGCCCCACAGCTGCGTTGAACATAATCTTAAATATTTTAAGATGGACAAGGAAAGTAGGGTATGGACTGGGTACTAGACAATACAAAGGACTTATTGTTAATTTGTCAGGTGTGCTAATGTCACTGTGGTTGTGTAAGAAAACATCCCTATTTTTTAGAGATGTACTCTGCAAGAGTGTAATGACACAATATCTGGAATTTGTTTTAAAATGCTTTAAGTACGGGGAGAAAAAAGAAGGGAAAACATTCATAAGGCAGAATCCAGGCCCAACAAAATGAGATGCTGTGATCGATTAATGCTGTCTGCCATGGGGAGGGGAGAGGCAGCCGGGGTCGGGGTGGAGGGAGTGACAGGACACCAGCTATACTTCCCCATCCTGGACTGTACCTTGTCTGCCAGACAGATGTCTACTTTGCCTTTCAAACCTACTTCAAAGCATATTTCAGTTATTGTTGATTAACTAGGAGTTAATGTGTTCTTAAACAATTGGGTCTTATTCATTTATCCTGTTTCTGCTCTAGGACAAGCCAAAACTGAGAACTATCAGGACCTTAGCCTAACAATTGCTATTAATAATTGAATTTTATATGAAAAGATTGATTTTATATTTTAGACTCAAATAAACAATTTCCCCTTTCCTTACTTTTGTGGAGGAGAAAGGAAAACTTCCCCTTTGCCCCCTGAAGTTTTGCTGAAAGATCAACTCACAGTATGGCAGATTCATAAGAGAAAGAGATTAGAAATTTATTTGCCGTGCACACAGGGAGACTCACAGAGTGATCAGCCAATATCCTAAATAGAACATAAGAAATTCTGTTTAGGGGCAATAAATGGTTACTAGGGACGATGAATTGGTACTTGGGAGAATGAATGGATGGGGGAAACAGACTGACTTATAAATGATTCTCTTTGGAAATTAAATTAACCCGAGAGGTAGGTATTATCTTTAAAATGAGTTGGGCCAGGTCTGGTTATATTCTTCACCCTCTTTCCGGCCATACATTGGGATAACAGGGAGGGGAAGAAAAGACAATTGTCCTTCTTGATGGGTCTTCTGGTTTTATGCAGATGGAGGGAAAGCCCCCTCCAAGGCCCGTTGATCTCTAGGGGCCTTTAATTCAAAATTCTCTTTATACCAAGGAGTCATATTTTGGAGAGAAACTTCCCGAGCTCCTTCACTTTTAAGCAGGAAGTGATATTAATAGCTGCCGTTTATTGGATGTCTACCATGTGCCAGGCACCGTGCCGAACGTTGCTCATACATCACGTCATTAATCATCACCATTAATCAACCCCATCAAGCTGAGGCTGTATGATCCTCGTATTTCAGATCTGAGCTGGCATCATTTGCACAAGGTCACAGAGAGGGTAAGCAGCTGAGTTAGGATCTGACCTCAAGCTCTCTGATACCAAAGGCATCAAACATTATACTCTCCCACCTCTCGGTGAACACCTGGACAAGGAACTTACCCATTTTTTGGCCAGAGGGAGAAGCTGAGAGTTTGTAGACTGTAGGACCAGAGAGAAAATAGAAGAGACCAAGTTCCAAAGAACAGCTGCTTGAGAGCTGGTAACCCGGGGGGGGGGGGGGGGGGGGGTAAGAAACGCTGCTCTAGGAGAGAGAGAGAGAGAGAGAGAGAGAGAGAGGAAACACCGCCTGCAAGGGGCTTCCCCAGCCCACAGAGAGGGGCGGCTTCCTAGGCAGCTCAGAGCAGCTGTGCAAAAGCCACCAGGCAGGGGCTCCTGCTGTGGGGGTTCCAGGTGGCTGGGGCCACTTCCTTGAAAACTTAGCCCACTTGTGTCCAGAATTCTGTTTGTCAGATAACAAAGCATGAAAACTGGAGAATCCAATCAGTGAAGCTTGGAAATATAAGTTTGGAGCCATTAATATAATTCTCATTGGGTGTAATCCTTAGTTTGGGAGTTTTCTCGTTTCACCATGATAATCTGAATCAAAATTTTTGTGTGAGTTTGGTTATTTCTGTGGGATTTAAATTTTTATCAGTGACTGAATATTTTACCTGATGTGCTCTGGCAGGGGTGTGCTCTCAATGCAAAATGCAAAGTTCCAGTGTAGGCACTGAATGTACGGCTCATGCAAAGAATCTAGTATTCCAATTGAAGTGAAATTTATTTAGATATAAGAAAGTGTTGCTATTTTATAATTCTCTGTGTTTTCTGAGTCTGCTTTTTTTTTTTTTTTTTTTACCTCTTTGAAAAAAGACTCCAAAATTTCCCCAGGAATTTATGAGAATTATTTGTAATAATTTGAGGTGGAGGTTAGTGAATGTAATGTGAATAAGGAGTTGGAAGCTAAAACAGGGCTGGAATTTTGGACAAAATATCGGGAATGAGGCATGAGCTCATTGGAATAGTCCATTTTGATCTGTCTTGGGGAATGTGTCCAATTGCAACGCTGTGTTTAGTGTAGTTAGCTGGCATTTGTTTTATTTAGTTGTGATGTTTGATATCCTTCATTGGCTATGTCTCCACATTAAGGGTTTGGGAAAATACTAAACTGCAATGACAAATGGCTAAGACATTAGAGTTAGTATCAGAACTTTACTCACTGTCCTAAAAAAGCCCTCCATGACTCCAAGTTCCACAGCCTTCCAAAACCACCCTTCTCCTTAAAATCTGGGTAGCGGTAATCCAAGTCCCCAAACGGTTTAACTGGAAGAAAGTCTGGCCCTTGATCATGTTTCCTGCCCCAGAGATGTCCCTGAGGGATGGACGTGTCTGTGTCCCACAAAGTAGCCCTGGTTGTCCCTTACAAGTCAAGCAGTGCCCGGCTTCTGCTCAACATCTTCCTTTGTTCCTGTGCTACATTTCTCTGAATTATTTCTGCTCTCTTAAAAGTCCTGCCCTAAATTCCCCCAGAGCACAGCTAAGCACAGACAGTAACACTGAACACAGTTTCACAAGGTGGGGAGCAACGAGGCATCACAGCCCTCTTGGAGCTCCTGCCTGATACTCGCTTCGGGGTCTGGCTCCTCCTCACTGGGCATTCCTTTGCCTCTGTCTTCCCCGCACCAGTTTAGATCCTCGTCCCCACCTCCGTTGCTCCAGGGGCCAAGAAGAAGGAAAGGATAGGATTGCTGCCCCCTGGAGAAGACGTACAGTTTTGAAACCCAAATCCTGTTAAACTTTTTGTTTTAAATTAGAATGTAATTGGTTCTCAAGTAAGATACAAATCTGCCCTTGGTGAAACAGGAAGTCATCAGTTTTCACAACAGCACCTTTTCCTGACACTTCTAAGCCTCATTACTGGGGTCCACCTTTGCGGTTTGGAGGTCAGCTCTAGACTCAGCAGCTGGGAAGGACATGTGGCGCCTAAGCCGCATTCCTTCTTTGTGGTCTGTCCTTTCATACCTGTCTCCCCAAGGGACATCCTATACCTTGGATGGTGGACATCCTATATTTGTGCTCCTGTGCCCCAGAAATGGCTCTTTACACAACACGTTCCCGCTGGGTCCAGGGAGGAATGAACGGTTTTGGATCAGGCTGGTGAAGTGAACTAGAGAAAAGGCCTTTGAGTGTTGCTGGAGGCAGCATTTGTGGTCTAAGGGGAAGAAAGGAGAAACACCATCGGCAGTGACACCATCTGTGACAAAAGGAGGGACAGTGCAATGCAGTTTGGCCCACACGGCAAGCAGAGAGCCAGGGCAGAACTCCTGACAGCGCCCCGAAGCCAGCATCTTTTTTAACTTGTCTTTGTGTTATTGCATTGTGTTTTTGTCACAAGGGGCCTTGGCCTTGGTGTTTCTGGCAAAAGTTTGAGTTTTCCCTTTTGAAAACATTTCAAATTCTTTGCCCTGATATGTCTTAATTTATACTTCTCAAACTAGGGCACATTTTTCCCATTCCCCAGGGAAACGGAGCAGCCTGCTAGAGGGTACATGAGGCCCCAGAACGCCACGCGCAGTTGTGGCATGTGGATTTAACTAAAACAGTGGCTTGGGGGCAGGCATGGGTGCCACTTTGGAGTTTTGCGCTCTCACATGCATTTGTCACAAGCAAAGGCAGCAGCCTCCTGCTTTTCCATTTCATCGAAATTCATTTCTTTTCATGAAAGCTTAGAGTGTGTTTGTTTTTTTAATTTTTAATCAAAATAGTGTTTGAACATCGTTTTAAAATCAAATGCTACAAAAATCTTCTCATGAAAACCCATAATGCCTTGTCCTATCCCACCCATCCCCCAGCCTGGTCCCCTAGAGGTAATGATTTATAATTCTTTATAATTTTTCTACTAGCTACTTCCATATTTCTAAATAATATATTTAAACTGTTATTTATTGATCCATAAATTTGACCGTCTCTATTGATTTTGAATTATGATGGATGTGGGGTTGGCTCTTTGATTCCCACTATCTGCACTGCATCACACGGCAGTTTCACTGTTTTCAGTTAAATAATTTATGTTGTAAAATACACATTGGCTGTTTCATAGCCTCCTGACCTCCATTCCCTTTCCTCTTGAGACTGTAACTTGACTCCCATTTGGAATGGGAATCTACCCATCCCCCTATGCAGCTGACCCCATTTCTAGCAAAAGGGTGGGACCTGATTGGCTGAACCCCACCCTCAGGCTATAGTGATTGGTTCAAGAAAAGGCAGATAACTCAATATTGACCAATGAGAGGTTCGCCAGAGGAAACTGAGATAGCATTTCCCTGTTCTTCTGCAGAACTAGAGAAATATTCTTTCTCTGATAGACATGAATGAGGAAAAATACAGTCCCCGAGCTGCTGGAAGCCACCTTGAAAACATAAGGAAAGCCAGTCTTACTTGGAATATATACTGCAGAAAGCCAAGAGGAGAGATGGAAATAAAAAACTTTTAGAGAGCCCGTGAATCAAACCTCCTCTGGAGCTTAAACTACCTTCAAGGTGGACAATTATGTGAGTGAAATACTGTAATTTCCTTTATGGTTTAAACTACTTTGAGTTTTCAGTTACTTGCAAAAGAAAGATTCCTCACCAATATAAGGGTTTACATTATTATGATACACAGCAAATTATTATGATTTCACTGCAGAGTTAAGTAGTGTATGATTACATTTCATTTCATCTACAGTCTTCTGGTGGCTCTTAAAAAGTAATTATTATTTTCACTTGCAAAATTTTCCATATGCATATCCTTAATTCTTTCCACACACTCATCTCCAACCTCTTCCTTCGCTCAGGACTGGTGACTTCCAAGTTGTCAACCTGGGCCTTCTCTTCATTGCTCTCCTGAGTTGAATCCATCTATTCCTTGATCCCATGACTTCCCCTTTTTTGGGTTACTCAGGATTTACTGGAACATTTTCTCAATGCTTTCCACGAAAGAGTGTCAAATTGTCTACGAATGGATGAAGGTGTCTTAATTTTGCCCTCATACTGGACTGATAGCTTGGCAGGGTATAAAATTCCCAGTTGAAAATTATATTCTGTAAGATTTTTGATGCTATTGTTCAATTGTCTTCTGGTATCCAATTTGCTACTGAGAAGTATGATGTCATTCTGATTCTGTTCTTTTGTGTATGACCTTATGTGGCTCTTTGGAAGCTTTTAGGGGGCCTCCTAATCCTAGAATCTAAATTCTCTCAATGATATGCCTTGATGTAGGTCTTTTTTCTTTTGTTGTGACAAGTCCCCTGTGGGCCTTTTTAATAAAGAGGCTGGTGTCCTTAATTTTGGAAAAAAAATTCTTAATTCTTTCCTCTGTTTCCTACCTTCTGTTTCCTGTCATCTTTCTTTCTTCTCTTCTCTTTTCGTTATCTTCTCTCTAGAATCTCAGTAAGATGTGGGATTCCTAGGGCTAATTCTCTATGTCTCTCCTCACTGTTCTTATATTTTTCAACTCTTTATCCTATTGTTCTGCTTCATATCATATTTCCTTCACTTTGTCTTCCATCCATTTTAAAATTTAGCGATCATTTTTATTTCTACAAGCTCATTATGGTATCTTGTTCTTATTTTATAGATATGATACCACCTCATAGCTCTCTGAGAATATTTATTAGAATTGGATTGGTAGTTATTTTGGAAGTTTGCTTCTTTTTCCCTGTATTATCTCTGTTTCCTCCAGATTCCTTTTTTTTTTTTTTTTCAGTTTTTCTTCTTATTTTGGCTTCTTTCTTTCAAAATAAATATTTTCCTCAATTGTTAGTGACCTTTCATTGTCCATCTGAGTTTAAGAACTGGCCTAAACCTTAGAGGCCTGAACCAGGTTTGTGTAAGATGGACTTCTGTTAGGGTGGTGAGGAAGGAGGGTAGCCAGCTCATTGGTGGATGCCCAAAACATCAAAGTGTATCACAAAGCTATCGTAATCAAACAGCATAGAACTGGCATAAAAACAGACACATAGACCAAGGGAATAGGATAGGGAGCCCATAACCACACCCACACTTCTACAGTCAGTTGATTTTTGACAAAGGTTTCAAGAACACACAGTGAGGAGAGGACAGTCTCTTTAATAAATGGTGCTGGGAAAGCTGGGTATCCACATGCAGAAGAATAAAAGTGGACTCACCTCATCCCTTGTACAAGAATCAACTCAAAATGAATTAAATATAAGATCTGAAATTGTAAAACGACTGGAAGAAAACATAGGGGAAAAGCTCCATGACATTGGTCTGGGGATAGCTTGGATATGGCCCCAAAAACACAGATGACAAAAGCAAAAATAGGCAAATGGGATCACATCAAACTCAAAAGCTTCTGCACAGCAAAAGAAACAATTAAGAGAATGAAGAGACAACCCACAGACTGGGAGAAAATAGTTTCACAACATACATTGGATAAGGGGCTAATATCCAAACTATACAAGGAACTTGAACTACATGATAACAAAAAAAACAACAACAACACAAATAAGCTGATTTAAAAATGTGCAAAAGATTTGGACAGACATTTCACAAAAGAAGAGATACAAATGCCCAACAGATGCATGAAAAAACGCTTATCATCTCTAATCATTAGAAAAACATAAATTGAAACCACAATGAGATATCATTGCATAATTGTTAGAATGGCTATTATCAAACAGACAAATGACAAGTGTTGGCAAAGATGTGGAGAAAAGGGAACCCTTGTGGGTGGGAATGTAAATTAGTAAACCCGTTACAGAAAACACTATAGAAATTCCTCAAAAAATTAAACTATAATTACCATGTGGTCCAGTAATCCCACTTCTGGGTATATATCCAAAGGAATTGAAATCAGTATGTCAGAGAGATATGTGCGCTCCCATGTTCATTGAAGCAATAGCCAAGATATGGAAACAACCAAAGTGCCCATCAATGAATGAAGGATTTTTTTAAATGTGATATATATACACACAATGGAATACTATTCAGCTTTTTAAAAGCAGGGAATTCTGTCATTTGTGACAACACAGATGATCCTAGAAGACATGTTAAGTGAAATAAGCCAGGCAAAAAAGATAAATACTGCGTGATCTCACTTATATGTGGAAACTAAGAAAGTCAAACTCATAGAAGTAGAGAGTAGAATGTTGGTTACCAAGGATTGGGGGTGAGAGGGGGCGGACAGGGAAAGGAGAAATGTCAGGAGGCAGGAGAAATAGGTCCTGGTGAGCTACTGCACAGCAGGGTAACTATAGTTAATAATAATGTACTGTATATTTCAAAATAGCTAAAAGAGTGGATTTTAAATGTTCTCACCCAAAAGAAACAATAAGTATTTGAGGTGATGGATATGTTGATTAGCCTGATGCAACCATTCCATAATCTATACACGTATTAAAACATCACATTGTACCCCTTAAATATATATAATTATTATTTCTCAACTAAAAATAAAACTTAAAAAAATCAAGGTGTGAAGGTCTTTGCTCTGGGGCAATTCAGTTTCTCCAGAGAGGAACCTTCTGCTCCCCCACCTGGTTAGGGGCATGGGTTGGTCTGCACACCGAGCAGGGTTGGGGAGGCTCATGTGTCATTGTTTCATCGCTAGACCTTCAGTTAATTTTACTGTCTTTATCCCCGTGCCCCACGTCATCTCCAAACTTCTCGGCCTCAAGTTCTCCAGAGAATAAACTTATAGTTTCCCTCTTGGGCTGGAGGGGACGAGAAGGTCTGTCTTCTGGCATTGGGTGCACAGCATGGGGAGTAGGGTTTGGGAAGGGGGCCCAACTATTCCACGCAGAGTCTTCCAACAAATCCCCCACTTTGCAGCTCTGCCTCACCCATAGTCTGCTCAGCAACCAGAACTCCGCCTCCTCAGCCTTTCCAGAATTCTGCGGGATGGATCAGCTCACTTATCTACATCCTGCTCTGCACAGACTGGATACTGGAGCCTTTTGTGTCATGGTTAATCAGTTGCCATTTCTCCTCCATTTGTGTCTCCTAAAGATTGTCGAAATCTCTCCTCTAGGGATGCCCCCACTCTCATTTTTCTTTGGTTCTGTGAGTGCATGACTATGTTTTTCATTTATTGTCACTTTATTAGGTTTTTTGAAATGAAAAGAATAGGAGATAAATGTGTGTGGTCAATTCATTATCTTTAACTAGAGTGTTCCAAAAACTTTTTTTGTAGAAGACAGTGATTGAAAAATAAGTTATTTTGTGTTTCCAGAGACCCAGTTGTATTAATAATAGAGTTAGAATTAGGGCCAGTGATCAGAGAATGTGCCAAGACTGCAGGAAGCACAATGACAGAGACATCATCATCCCATGGCTAGCCCAGGCCACTATACTAAAAAAAAAAAACTATAATGTAGAATTTGTTCAGAGGTCACAGAAAAATGCAGATCTAAATTTTTGAAAGCAAATTTATCATCTTTTCTTTTAACTTTTCACATGTAAAGGTTTACTGTATAAATCATTCAACTTCCTAACAAAAATATACCCTATTAAATATTTTATTTACAAATGTGAAAATATTCTTATTTCAACATCTGACCACAATGAATTGCCAGTAACCCCCAAATTCAGCATCTTATGGCTTTGGCTTCATTCTTTTTAAGTCACCTCATAATGCAATCATTTAAAAATTACACATTCAAATGAGATCATGGATCAGTGGTTAAAAACAGGAAGTCTGGAGCATAAGTTTAAAATTGGTAGAAACATGCCAGCTGCTTAATGAGGAAAACTCAGAAGAACTCAAAAGCATCGAGGTTGTGTTAGCATTGACTGAGTCACTGACGTTCCCCACAAAGATTTGAGAATGAACAAGATGCTACCATGATGTAGTAGCAATTGAGAGAAAAGTGCAGGATGGCTTAAATCTTCTTTAAAATATGAGTTTCATTGTTTTGGACTACAGCTGAGTCTAAAATTTAACATTTCCATTTCAGAAAAACCTGGGGCAATAGCTGTGTAAAACCATCATTCTTGAAGTGACATTTGAAATTCAATGTACAATCTATAGGCCAGTCGCGGTGGCTCATACCTGTAATCCTAGCACTCTGGGAGGCTGAGGTGGGATGATTGCCTGAGGCCAGGAGTTCGAGACCAACCTAAGCAAGAGTGACACACCATCTCTGCTAAAAACAGAAAAATTAGGTGGGCATCGTGGCACGTGCCTGGAGTCCCAGCTACTCGGCAGGCTGGGGCAAGAGGATTGCTTGAGCCCAAGTTCGAGGTTGCAGTGAGTTGTGTGTGAATGCACCACTGCACTCTACTCAGGGTGACAGAGCAAGATTCTGTCTCAAAAAAAAAAAAAAATACAATCTATTAAGAGAGCTAAGTTGCAAAGTAGTGGCAATACCAAAACCAATAGTGACAATACCAAAAACCAAATGCCATTGAAACTAGATTTCTCTTACATTACCGGTGAGAATGCAAAATGGCACAGCCACTCTGGAAATACTCTGGCAGTTTCTTAAAACACTAACATATAGTTACCATTGCTGTAACAGTCACACTCCTGGGCATTTATCTCAGAGAAATGGAATTTATGTCCATACAAAAACCTGCACCTGATTGTTCAGAGCAGGTTTATTTGTAATAGCCAGAACCTGGTCGCAACCAAGATGACACACAATCAGTGAATGTTTAAACACACAGCAGTGCATCTGTACCATGGAATACGATTCAGCAGCAAAAAGGAACAGACAGTCAACAACCAGGGTGGATCGCAATGGCATTACACTGGGTAAAAGAAGCCAATCTCAAAAGGTCTCATGCTGTGTAATTCTGTTCATACAAAATTCTCAAAATGGCAAAATTACAGAGATAGAGAACGGAGTAGTGGTTGCCAGCGGTTAGGGAGGCGTAGAGGCGTAGGCGGGAAGGTGGACGTGACGATGAAGGGGTAGCACAAGGGATCTTTGTGTTGATGGAGCAGTTCTGCTTCACGGTTGTGGTTGTGGTTATACGAATCAATACATGTGGTAAAACTGCAGACAACTAAATATGTACTTTTAGTTCTATGCGATAGATAAGTGACTACACTAAAAAAGAAGAAAGAGCTCAAATAAACAACCTGGATTTATACCTCAAGGAACTAGAAAAAGAAGAATGAACTAAGCCCCAAGTTAACATAATGGAGGAAATAATAAAGATTGGAGCAGAAATAAATCAAATAGAGAATAAAAACACAATGGAAACAAATCATTATAGAGGCTGAGGGAAAAAAAGAAACAAATCAACAAAACTAAGAGTTGTTTTTTTTTAAAAAGGTAAACAAAATTGACAGACCTTTAGCTAGATTAACTAAGAAAAAAAGAAGGAAGACACAAATAAATGACATCACAAAGGAAAGAGGAGACACTACAATGAATGTCTCAGAAATTTAAAAAGATCATATGAAACTATTATGAACATTTATAAGCCAACAAATTGAATCACCTAGAAGAAATGGATAAATTTCTAGAAATACAACCTATAAATACTGAATTAAGAAGAAACAAAAGGCCTAGAAAGACCAGTAACAAATAAGGAGATTGAATTCGCAAACAAAATCTTTGCAATAAAGAAAAACCCTCACTGTATGAGGCCAGCACCACCCTGATATCAAATCCAGACAAAGACACCACAAGAAAAGAAAACCACAGGCTGATATCCCTGAGGAACGTAGATGCAAAATCCTCAGTAAGATCCTAGAAAACCAAATTCAATAGCACACTAAACAGATTATAGACCTTAACCAAGTGGGATTTATCCCAGGGATGCAAGGATGATTCAATATACACAAATCTATAAATTTGATACACCACATTAACAGAATAAATGATCAAAACCATATGATCATCTCAATAGATACAAAAAAATTTGACAAAATTCAACATCTATTCATGACTTTTAAAAAAAGCTCTCTCATCCATGTAACAAAAACACTTGTACCCCCTTAATATTTTGCAATTAAATAAAAAAAATTAAAAAATTAAAAAATACTTTCAACAAATTAGGTATATAAAAATATATGTCAACATAATAAAGTCTATATACAACAAGTCCACAGCTAACATCACACTCAACAGTGAAAAGTTGAAAGCTTTTCCTCTAAGATCAGGAATAAGACAAGGATGCCCACTCTCACCACTTATATTCAACATTGTACTAGAAGTTTTACCCAGAGCAATTAGTCAAGAAAAAGAAATACAAGGCATCCATACAGGAAAGGAAGACGTAAAATTGTCTCTGTTTGCTGATACTGTTAGAACTGATAAACAAATTCAGTAAAGTTGCACTTAACAAAATCAACACACAAGAATCAATAGCATTTCTGCATACTAACAACAAACTGTCCAAAAAAGAAATTAAGAAAATAATCCCATTTACAATAGCAGCCAAAAACTAAAATACATAGGAGAAAATTTAACCAAGGAGATAAAAGACCATACACTGAAAGCTATAAAACATTGATGAAAGAAATACAACTTGATACAAATAAATGGAAAGATATCCTAGGTCCATAGATTGGAAGAAGAAATATTGTTAAAATGTCCATGTTGCCCAAAGTGATCTACAGATTCAATGCAATTTCTATCAAAATTCCAGCAGTCATTTTATTAAAAAATAGAAAAAAATCTAAAATTCATATGGATAAGAAAAGACCCCAAATAGCCAAAGCAATATTGAGCACAAAGAACAAAACTGGAGGCGTGAGACTACCTGATTTCAAAATATATTAAAAAACTATTGTAATCAAAACAGCATGGTCCTGACATAAAAACAGACACATTGGCCAATAGAACAGGATAGAAAGCACAGAAGTGCACCTCAGTATTTACTGTCAATTGATTTTTGACAAAGGTGCCAAGAACACACAATAAGGAAATGATAGTCTTTTCAATAAATGGTGCTGGGAAAACTGGATATCCATATGTAGAAGAATAAAATAGGACTTTTTTGTCATGCCATATACAAAAATCAACTCAAAATGTATTAAAGACTTAAACATAAGACCTGTAACCATAAAGGTACTAGAAAAAAACATAAGGGAAAAGTTTTATGACATTGGTCTGGACAATGATTTCTTAGAGAGGACTCTAAAAGCACAGGTGACAATAGCAAAAATAGACTAATGGGATTGCATCAAACTAAAAAGCTTCTGCGTAGCAAAATTTAAGAACAAACAAACAAAAAAAAAAAAAACAATAGAGCAACGAGGCAACCCACAGATTGGGAGAAAATATTTGCAAACCGTACATCTGATAAGGGCCTAATATACAAAATACAAGGAATTCAAACAACTCAGTAGTAAGAAAACAAATAACCTGATTAAAAAATGGACAAATCATCTGAATCGACATTTCTCAAGAGAAGAGATACAAATGACCAACTGATATATTGAAAAAATACTCAACATCACTAATCATCAGGAAAATGCAAATTAAAACCACAATAAGATATCACTTCATCTCTGTTAGAATGGCTATTATCAAAAGGATGAACAATAACAAGTATTGGTCAGGATGTGAAGAAAATGGAACCCTTGCATGCTGTTGGTGGGAATGTAAATTAGTACAGCCATTTTGGAAAATAGTATAAAGGTTCTTCAAAAAACTAAAAATAGAATTACTATATGATCCGGCAATCCCACTTCTGGGTATATATCCAAAGAAATCAAAACCAGTATGTTGAAAGAAATGTGCACTCCCATGTTTATTGCAGCACTAGTCACAATAGTCAAGATATGGAAGCAACATAAGTGTCCATCAACAGATGAATGGACAAGAAAATATGGCATATATACATGATGGAGTACTATACAGCCTTTAAAAAGAAGGAAATTCTGTCATTCACAACATCATGGACAGAACTGCAGGGCATTACACTAAATGAAATAAGTCAGGCACAGAAAGACAAATACTGTGTGATCTCACTTATAGGTGAGAGCTCATAAAAACAGAGAGTAAAAAGGTGGTTACCAGAGGCTGGAAGGATGGGACGGTTGGGAAAAGAGAAGATGTCAACTGAATGGTACAAAGCTTCATTTAGACTGGAGGAATAAGCTTTAGTGATCTATTGCACTGCGTAGGGATCACAGTTAATAAATTGTAATGTGTTTCATATTTCAAAATTGCAAAAAGAGTAGACATCTAACGTTCTCACCAGAAAAAAATTAAAAGTTGGTGAGGTGATAAATGTTAATTAGCTTGATTGACTCTTTCTAGAATGTTTACATACATCAAAACATCACATTGTACCCCCTAAATACACAAAAACTATGTCAATTAAAGATAAATTTAAAATTTTAAAGAAAGGAACTTGAGGAAAAGTATGAAGTTTGGACACATGCTACAACATCAATGAACCTTGAGGGCATTATGCTAAGTGACATAAGCTGATCACAAAATTACAAATACTGCACAATTCCACTCATTTGCAATACCTGTAGCAGTCAAATTCAGAGAGACAGAAAGTAGAATGGTGGTTGCTGGGGTTGGGGGGAGAGACGAATGGGTAGTTATTGTTTAGTGAGTGTGGTGTTTCAGCCAGTGATGATGAAAACGTTTTAGGGATGGGTGGTGGCGATAGCTGCACAACACTGTGAACGCACTTAATGCCACTAAACTGTACACTTAGATATGGTCAAAATGGTAAATTTTGTGCTATGTATATTTTAGCACAATTTTTTTATGTTTTTATATTTTAGCACAAAAATCACCTTGGAAGGAAAAGCCCATGTTAAGGGAGAGGAGATGAGGAACGGAGCTGTAGATATGGCTGAATGTTTTTGGGCAAAAGGAAGCCGCCAAGCTAGAAAAGGTGCTCTTAGAGACTGAACCAGAAAACGATGCATTTTAATGTGTTTGCAAAGGCATATTTGAACAACCAGTCGGGAGAATGAGGTTAAGTGGGTTCTTTACCTTATGGTCACATGACTGAACAGATGCTGATTTTTAGGGCATTTTATTGGTCTGTGTTCACTATGTTTATAATGATGATGCCTGTAAGACATTAAATGCAAATTTCTTGATGGTAAAATAACTGGTTAAGGAAATTTCAACGAGATAATATGAGTTCCAGGGAGAACCACGGTATCACTTGGAGAAGGGAACAGATGGAGCTAAAACTCCGACAGGCGCAACTGCAGGAGTGGCAGTGGCTGGCCTCGGGCACAACCCGGATGCAGCAGCGTCACCCCTCCCTTACCTGAGGACGCTTCGCCTCCAAGTGTCTGCCTCTTGATTTTTTTCAGTGTTCTCCACGGGGGAACTAAAATGGGTAAATTTTGTAATGAAGTGTGTTTTGAATCCTTACCCTGTGGAAAGTGCCTTAAAAAAACTTGTTCTACCTCACTAACATACACTGTTTTTGCAGGGAGAACTGCTAGCCAGTGTTTTTGAGCCATCAAAACTAAGTATGAAAACATCAATGAACTTAATGAATTTGTTGTTCACCTTAAAGATGAAGTGACTCAAAACCAGCTTATTTAGCAAGTTTCTTTTTTCAAGGTTGAACACACTCAATCACAATCTGTAAGGCCAAACAGTTGAGATACATTATTAATAATGACACCAAGGCCTGGTATTAATTATGGGGGTGTCCAAGACTTCAGGCAAACCGGCTCTTCAAAATTTGCTGACATTGCCTTAAGACAAAATAGGCAAAGTGCCCCAACATCTACAAAAAGCTTGATCTTTTTGTTGTTGTTTTTGTTCTTTCTTTCATTGTCTTAGTAAATCAGCCTGGACTTCTGCTCAGAGAGAGAGAGTAGATGTACTTTTCCCTATTCTTCCTGCTAAGTATAGCTAAAAACCTGAGACATCATTTATAAAACAAACATCAGACTCTGAAAAGCGGAGAGAAGAAGAAAGATGGGCTAGGGACTTCAGGACCCAAGGAATGACATAGCAGTTAGCTCTCTGCATTTCCTCTTTGCCTCATATGCCCCACTGGGTAGTGGAGAAGCCAGCAACCTGGAAATGTCAATGCACAGAGACTAACTAACTAACTAGCTAACTAAATATATAAGCTCTAAAGACAACTTGCTCTCTCTAGACAAAGGACCAAGAAAGGGATAGTTTAGCAAGACAGAAAATGTCTAGAAAATAAGTGCTACACTCCAAATATCACAGAAAAACTGTGGCCCCTCTGCTACCCCACCAGCAAAGACTGAGTGGGAAGCCTGCATGTCCACTTTCTACAGACTGCATGGAGGTGCCCTGTCCCCACTAGGATAGTGTCAGAAAAGGTCAAGTAGAGATCTGGGACTTTCATCTCCACCAAGAGATAATGAGGCTTCCCTGTGTGGTGTCAGTGCAGATAATGTGGGGAACCTAGTGGGGCCAAGTGCTCCTCCCCCTTTCCACTGAGGTGGTGTCAGAGGAGGCCTAGTGGAGAGTCAGGATTTTCACCACTGCCCAACAGGTAATGAGGTCACTCCACTCCCATCACCCCTGCCATGTTAGTGGAGGGCATATGAAGAGAAGAAATTAGGCATTTCTGCCTCTTCCCTGAGATGATGTTAGATGTGAGAATTATCTGATAAGGATTTTAAAGCAAGCATCATAGAAATGATTCAACAAGCAATTATAAACACATTTGAAACAAATTCTGTAAAATATTCAACAAAACAGAAGATATAAAGAAGAACTAAGTGGAAATTTTAGAACTAAAAAATATAATAAACAAAATTTTAAAACCCAAAGGATTAGATCAATAATACAAAGAAGACAGATAAAAGAGCCAGTGAACTTGCAGAACAATTGAAATTATCAGATTTGAGCAAGACAACAGTCTTTTCAACAAAAGATGTTGGAGTAATTGGATATCCATAGGCTAAAACAGAGAACCTTGACCTAAACCTAACATCTCATATAAAAATTAACTCAAATGTATCCTACACTTAAATGTAAATCAGAAAAATACAAAAAACTTTTAGAAGAAACAGGAGAAATCCCCTGGACCTAGGGCTTGGTGAAGAACTCTTAAATATGACACCAAAAGCACAATCTAGAAAAGAAAAAAATTACTAAATTGGACTTCATCAAAATTATAAAATTTGCCCTGAAAATGACCAGGCTCAGAGGAATAAAAAGACAAGCTACACTCTGGGAGAAAATATTTTCAAACCATATATCTAGAATATATTAGGTTGTTAAGTATGAAATGTCTGGTTTCCTTAAGTACTAAGTTTGACAGTTGATATCTCTAACATTTCACTTTGACACTTCTTGCTTTATTTTTATTGTGAAGTTGTATCCTCATTCTTTCAAATGCATGGCTTGTCTTGTGATTACCTTTCAATATTTTTTAGAGCAATTTTTGTGAAACTGTGGGTAAGTAAAAAATTCATGTTATTTTCTAATACGAGTTCTGTCGTGGAACCAATGCAGCGCAGACAGCTCGAAATATCAACGAAGTGTTTAGGAAGGATGTGGCTAATGAATGCACAGAATGTTGATAGTTTGAGAAGTTCTGTTCTGGTGATCTTAATCTTTTTTTTTTTTTTTTTTTTTGAGACAGAGTCTCACTCTGTTGCCCAGGCTAGAGTGAGTGCCGTGGCTTCAGCCTAGCTCACAGCAACCTCAAACTCCTGGGCTCAAGCGATCCTCCTGCCTCAGCCTCCCGAGTAGCTGGGACTACAGGCATGCACCACCATGCCCGGCTAATTTTTTGTATATATATATTTTAGTTGTCCATATAATTTCTTTCTATTT
The DNA here is from genome assembly GCF_041146395.1 of Eulemur rufifrons. NCBI lineage: Eukaryota > Metazoa > Chordata > Mammalia > Primates > Lemuridae > Eulemur > Eulemur rufifrons. The sequence goes on from NC_090990.1 coordinate 26,107,305, forward strand.
TTAGTAGAGACGGGGTCTCACTCTTGCTCAGGCTGGTCTCGAACTCCTGACCTCTAGCGATCCACCCGCCTCGGCCTCCCAGAGTGCTAGGATTACAGGCGTGAGCCACCGCGCCCGGCCGTGATCTTAATCTTGAAAATGAGCCACGTGGGTGACCTGAGACCAAGGTGGATAATGATGAGCTGAAAACTGTAGTGGAAGCGAATCCATCTCAACCTATGCGTGAATTAGCAGCAAGGTTTGACGTTACTATTCCAACAATACTGGACCAGTTGAAACAAATTAGCAAGGTAAAGAAGCTGGATAGATGGGTTCCGCTTGAATTAAACAAGCATCAGAAGAGAAATCGTCTTGAAGCTTGCCCTTCTTTGTTGTCACAACAAAAAGGCAAAACATTTATACATCGTATTGTTATGTGTGATGAAAAATGTATTCTTTTTGAAAATCACAAGCATTCGGCACAATGGCTGGATAAAGATGAAGTGCTGAAACACAGTCCAAAACTGAATATTCATCAAAAAAAAAGCTAATGGTGTCTGTTTGGTGGTCCAGCACTGGTATTATCCAATATAGCTTCATGAAACCTGGTCAATGGATTACAGTGGATGTCTACTGTTACCAATTGATCGAAATGAAGAGGATGTTTGTGATTAAGCAGCTGAGATTGGTCAATAGAGACAGGCCAATCCTCTTGCAAGACAATACTCGACCACATGTCACACAAACAACACTGCTCAATCTACAGAGGCTGGACTTGGAAACTCTCTGTCATCCACCGTATTCACCAGGCCTTGCACCAGCAGACTACCACTCCTTCCAGGCTTTGGACCACTTCTTGCAAGGAAAAACATTCAATCCTCAACAAGCTGTAGAAAACACCTTTCACAATTTCATCACCACTCATTCTCCAGGCTTCTCTACTGCTGGCTTAAACAAGCACTATTAAGATGGCAAAACTGTGTCGATAGTTTAGGCACATACTTTAATTGTGCTGCTTCTTGTTTGAGATACAACAAACTAAACTTTTGATTCAAAATCAGACATTTCATATTTAATGACCTAATACAAAGAACTCTAAAACCTCAATAGCATATCACCTCATACCCATTGGGATAGCTACTATAGAAAAAAAAAAAAAAAAAAAACAGAAAAAACAAGTGTTGGTGAGAATGTGGAGAAATTGGAACTCTGTGTACTGTTAGTAGTAATGTAAAATGGTGCCGCCGCTATGGAAAATAGTATAGCAGGCCTTCAAAAAATTAAAAATAGAATTACCATATGTTCCAGCAATTCCACTTCTGGGTATATATCCAAAAAAAATAAAAGCAGAATCTTGAACAGATATTTGTAAGTCCATGTTCTGGACAGCATATTCACAATAGCCAAGAGGTGGGAGGAACCTAGTGTCCATTAATGGATGGATGGATAAACAAAACATAGTATATGCACACAAGGAATATTATTTGGCCTTAAAAAGAAAGGAAGTTCTGACACATGCTACAACATGGATGAACCTTAAGGACACTACCCTAAATGAAATAATCCATTCACAAAAAGACAAATACTATATGATTCCACTCATATGAGGTATCTAGACTGGTCAAATTCATAGAAACAGAAGGTACATTGGTGGTTGTTGGGGATGAGGGTGGGGAAAATGGGGAGTTGATTAATGGGTATGGAGTTTCAGTTTTGCAAGATGAAAAATTCTGGAGATTGGTCGTACAATGTGAATATACTTAACACTGCTAAGCTATACTCTTAAAAATGGTTAAGATGGTAAACTTTATGTTATGTGTCATTTATCACAATTTTTAAAAAACTCAGCAGTATAAAAAACAAACAAACCAAGCAGAAAATAGACAAAAAACATGAGAAAACACCTCACCCAAGAGAATATAAGATAGCAAGCATATGAACTTCAACATCACTAGCCATTGGAGAATGCAAATTAAAACCACAGCGAGACATCGATACACACCAGTCAGGACAGCAAAAATTAAAAATACCAAATGCTGAAGAAGATACAGAGAAATCAGATTTTTCATACATTGCTGTGGGAAAGTAAAACAGTTCAGCACTCTGAAAAATAGTTTGGAAAATTATTTAAAAACTAAACATACACTTACCATACAATTCAGCATTCATACTCCTAGACATTTATCCCAGAGAAATGAAGCATATCCACACAAAAACTCGTGCACAATTGTTCATAGCCCAGAACTGGAAACAACTAAAATGTTCTGCAATCAATGAATGGTGAAAGAAACTCGTACATCCACACCTTCAAACACCATGCAGCAATGAAGAGGAGTGAATTATTAATGCACACTGCAGCTTGGATGGATCTCAAGGACATTATGTGAGTGGAAAAAAAAAGCCAATCTCAAAAGTTTCAGAATGTATGCTTCCATTTATACAGTATTCTGGAAACGACAAAATCGTAAAAATGGAGAATGGATTAGTGGTTGCCAGGGGTTGGGGATGATCACAATGGGGTCGGGGAAGTAACTATTTTTAATATAAAGTGGTAGCACAAGAGAGGTCTTTCTGATGATAGACTAGTTCTGTATCTTGATTAGGATAGTGGCCACAAAGCCTATACATGTGATTTTTAAAAATTACGTAGAACTGTACATACACTTTCTATCAATGGCTACATCTTGGTTTTGATACTGTGCTATAGTTACATAAATGCAACCAATGGGAGAAACCGGGTGAAAGGTCCCCTAGACCTCTTCCATCTTTGCAACTTCCTACAAATCTATAACAATTTCAAAATAAAAAGGGTTTTAGAAAAAGCAAATGAGACTGATAGTGGATCTGAGACCTTTTCAAACTGCCGTATGCATCTAGTAAATTGGCCTCTTTGCAAGGTACACCTGTGGATCACACATGGTTTGCTTGCCTGGTAACCAGAAAATCTTGCCCATGCCACCTCTTTGGCAGACTTCCGGGCATCTTTCCTCAGTGCTTATGCTGACATAGCTCATAAAGCAATAAAAAAAATACAAACTGTTGTCATTTGTGTCCCTGTTTTGTTGCAAGTGTGAGGGCACATTGCAAGACCAAAGCAGAGAAAATAAATTGCCTCAATCTTTAAACTGATGGGCAGTGTTGATTCAATATATATGATATCTATTGGTGACAAAGCCATCATGCCACTAGTATTAATACAATTGTGGTCTGTTGCCTATATTCCTAATGAAAGGAAATGCTAAATTTCTGCTCTACATTATTTAAAACAGATACATATTTTTCGCAGCCAAGTTCACAGGGTCCCTGAATTCTTACCCCAGGTTAAGAACACCTGCTCTGAGTCTTCCAGCTGCATTTCTCAACTATTGATGTGTTCCCATTTTCATTTTTGTTTAATTCAAAATATTTTCTTATTTCCATTGTGATTACCTCTTTGACCCGAGGGTTATTTAGTAGAATATTGCTTTACATCTCCTTCCAATCCACAGTGTATTCTTTGCAAATGTGTTTTAGAGGCGACATTCTACTGATCTTAGAGATAATGGGAGCTCCCCTAGAAAAGGTGACTTGGAAGGTCATTTGAGCCATGGCTAGAACAGCCAGGATGAAGTGTTAATGTGTACGTTTTATTGTTTTAAGATTTATCATTTTTTAAATGAGCAGTAACACAGGCTCTAGCTTGAAAGACGCAGTGGCTGCCTAGCAGGGAACCTGGGGCTTGAGGAAATAGTCAGGTCAGGAGAGAGTGTGTGGCTGGGCTTTGTCCTGGGCTCTCTCAAGGTGGGAGGAGACCCTGGGGGCTACCAAGGAGCAGGACTGGAAACTTCTAGCTGAACAGGAGTTGTGGCAAATCCTAGTCAAGCTGCCCCACATCAAAATCAAAAAGATACCTCTGGGGGGAGGTGGGATGAAAGAGGGTGGGAATTGGGCAGAGAAGACGGATGCTCACACCAAAACAGTCTGCAAGGGTTTGGGCACTAACTGTCAACACACCAGCCTGGGTTGGGTTTCATCCCAAATTTGGAAATTCAGGTGTCTTAGTCAAGCTCCAGTTGGGTTGTGCCAGATAGGTACGAGTTGGAAATTAAAGAGAAGTGTTCAGTGGGGTTTATTTCCATTGCCTAACTCACTGTGTGACCTTAACTATACACTTAAAATTCTTGCCCTCGATTTCCCCGTACATGCTGAGAGGAAGTTGAAATAGAGCTGTCTGAGGATGCTTCTTGTTCTAAAACATCAGTGATGCTGTGAGTTGCTAGTTGCTCAGCCTCTGTTTGCTCCTATGTGCACGGGACACAGTAATGCCTGTCCATTCCCAGGGTCAGCATGACCAGAGATAATAGTGAGTAGGGAAAAGTGTGTCACAAAGTGATGTGACCTATGCTTTCCAACCCACCTGGGTCTGAGATTGAAGAACAAGCTCATGGTAGCAGTTACAAGTTGGCGTTTCTCTGGCTCTGCCTCCGCCCACACTAGGAGAACACCAACCTCCCACCTCACACTCCAACCTTAAGTCCTCCCAAAACCCTCCAGGAGCTCCCAAGGGAATTTCCTGTATACTCAGGCCACTGTATGGCCTCTGCTACTTTAAGACTCATTGAAATGATGCCCCCTTTATGGCCAACTCCCAACACAACAGAGGTGCCATCCTAAGGCAATAGTGCTGCCCTCCAGGCTTCCGGAGTCTGCTGTGGGGTTGCCAGCGTGCAGGGGACTGGTGCTGCATGCAGCAGGCGCGCTGTCTCCCCTCTCCAGGGCCAGGAATACAGGGAGGCAGATGACGGACAGAGGGTGCAAAATGGAAAGAGGCGCTCACTCTCAGGGTCGTGCAGGCGCCAACCCTGCACTTGGACAAATCTGAAAGTGAATGCCTTCTTAAATTCTACTGCCCAGGCCACTTGCTTTGTCATTCTAGTCCTGGCCCTGCCAATCACAGGCAGAAATGTTGGCCCATGTGGCCAATGCCCTGAATGCTCAGCATTCACACAGAGACGGTGGATGTAGTGAGTAACGTTCTGGAAACCTGAAATTCAGCAATTGCCTCACTCTTGCTCTTGCACAGAGGTAAGTCCCAGAAGCCATGGGTGTAACGCCTGACTCTGCCCCAAGCCTAGCTGATTGCATCAGGGGAGACACCTGACCAAGCAGAACCAACCGGATCTGTCTTGCAGGAATCTGGGAGAGGATTGCCAAAGCCAGTTGGTCTCTGCACGTGGCTAGAACTGTGCACGTCAACCCTGGGTCTGTGAGATACAAGGAAGCAGAGGAAGGGGACGTGTAGGGATTTGAGAAAGAAGCAGAAAGGGAAAATGAGGGCATTCCTGATTCTCAGCTCTCTGGGGCCTTGGCTTCCAGGAGACACCCTGTGTCTTAACAACACAATTCCTTTTCTACTTACACTGGTGGTCGTCTGTTACTTGCAGCCTAAGAAAGCAGAGAGATTGAGGGTTTCTCTCTGTTATCGCAGCCTCCTTGCGCTGGCACTCAAAGCAGGTCCAGGGTTGTGCCAGAGACGCCTCTAAAACACCCCTATGAGCTCACATCTCCCCTCCCAACTGGCCCATTGCCTTCAACTGGTTTTACTGTCTTCTCTTTCTTCTCTTAGGGTGAGTTTTCTAGAAGTCTCTTGGGACTTTATGTAAGTAGATCCCGAATCATTTGTGTTTCTAATTGCATTCCTCGGGTGGATCTGAATCCCAGAGTGGGGACCATGGCGTGGGAACCAGCTGGGGCCCAGCTACCTACCATGCCTTCCAGGTTTAACGTTTTCTCTGAGTGGCCTCACCCATTAGGATTCCAGTGCAGTGTCTCACCCCCTTATGAAATTACTCACTTAAACAGATGGCCATCTGCCCAGTGGCATGTAGGGAGAACTCCAACAGGCCTGCAACCCACTCTGAGGGGACTGCCTGGCAAGACACCAAGCACCGCCCACCACTCATTTAGACCAAGGCGAGCCTGAGCCCAGGCTCCTCCCAACCCAGGCTGGATGTGGAAAAAATAAAGAGATCACAGGAAGGGGAGGGAACGGGAGGAGTGGCTTTTGCCTCTCTAGTACCTTGACTGCCCCCATCCCCCTCACACCCACCCCAGGTCAGTAGCCCTTTTCTGTGGGGGTTGAGAGAGATGGGGAGAGAGGACCCATTACCCAAGTATTTCAATTATTAATATCTACCATGGCTAATAAATCATGCCAAAATTTAGAAGCTCTAGACAGTAGCCATCTCACTGAGGGGTGATTTGGAGGATTGAGTGGGCTCAGCTGGGTGGTTCTTCTGCTTCAGGCAACGTCAGCTGGGTATGCAGTCATGTGGGGACTTGGCTGGGCTAGAACATCCCAGATGGCTCATTCACATGTCTCATGCTTGATGGGGGTGGCAGAAAGCCTGGAATTCTTTCTCCCTTTTCTTAGAGTCACAGTTTTTCTCCTCCATGTGGTCTTTTCATGTGGCCTCTCCAACACCATAGCCCAACCTCTTACTTGGCAACTCAGGACTCTAAAAAGCACAAAAGAAGAACCTTCAGACTTTCCTAAGCCTTAGACTCAGTGTTATTCTCTGCATTCTCTTCGTGAAATTGAGTCACAGGCCATTCCAGACTGCACATGGGAGGGTATCATACAAAGGCATGAACACCAGGAGGCAGGGCTTGTTAGAGACATTTTTGGAGACTAGCTACCGTACCATGATTTGACCTTGGAAGGTTACAGATCATCTATTAATAAATAGACAGGACTTGCACTGGTACTCGAATGTGGATGCCATGCTATTACACACAGAGAGCCACACAGTCAGGACACATAAATGCTGAGATAATCACCTTTACACACAGAAAAACATGTGCACATATATATCCTCACCTTCACCCATGCACTCATGCACACACACACACATATACACACACTCTGACATCCTACATTCTGTGCACTTTTATCCAACCTCTCAATTGTGTCAATTGTGGCCCTTGAATTAAGACAGGGATGACAAGGTATGTGATCAGTTTGCAGGTAGAAGAGCAAACACATTTTGCAAAAGACTCAAGAATCAGAAGTTTTTCTGGGTTGGATGGCCAATGAGAAGATGAACTCCAGTCAGGATGGATAGAGCGGCCATATAATTTATCTATAAAATGAGTCACATTTAAGAGTAAAAAGGACACCAACTGAAAATGGCAGGTTGAAACATGGTCACCCTAGATAGGTGTAAAGCCCTGAATATGGATTTCAAATATCAATTCCACAAGGACAGGGAGGCCGAGTGTAACAACACCCACACCTGTGACATCCATTCAGGTACATGTTCTGGTTGAGATCCTCAATATTTATTTTAAAAATTTATGTAAAAATCTACTCTGCCAGCTGTTCAAACATATAAATATTTGAGAAAATCTACACAGCAGGTTCTCTCCAGAGAACACAACCTTGAACCCTCTGCTGCCCCTTCTTTATCGAAAACTTTACTGAGAGAAATGACATACATGGTGGGATGCCCAAGGATGAATAATCCATCCATTCTCTTAGCTAGTCTACCTCAGTGCAGTCCAGCAGAAAGCAGGATATTAACTTTCACTGTTTGCTCCAGCCCACTTTTCTACCCTCTGTGTCTCTTACCCCTGAATTCCTTTTTAAGTTGTGCTTTGGTGCTAGGTCATTGGGATTTTCTCTTTAGCTTGCATTGGGCCATTATAAGAAATAGCTATATGAGACCTGCCACTGCACCGAATGGAGTGGTATGGCCTGGAAGTGGTCTACCATGATGGCTTACTTATGAAGACCAATGGGAGAAATTTCCAGATCTCAGTATCTCACTATCAGAAAAAGGCTGAGATGATCCTAAACAATTGGTTTGCTTAAAACTTACAGGTACTGTAAAATTTTTAACATTTTGGCTTCTCCTTTTTGCTTTGGCTGCCGGGAAGCTCAGAGCTAAATTTTCAGCCCACCTCTAGCAACCATCCTGGACCACAGTGTCTATGTAATTCTGGGTATTTCAGGGTATGTAGGTCACTTTGCCCCAGGAGTCATGAGCATTCTAATAGATGTCACAGTATTCATTCCAGCCATCATGATTAATCTGATCCAGTCATGGAAAGTACATTCTCCTTGTCCATGATTGGGTTGGGAGCAGGAAAGGGACCCAAATCTGCTCAATAAGAATTATTGAAGGAAAGTCCACTTAGAGCATCTGGGGAAAGTTTCCTTGCTCCTAAGAAGAGGTGGTCTTTGTTCTTCTTTTGGGCATCATGATGTCTGCATATAATCCCTAGAATTGCTGCCAGCCTAAAAATAAAAGAAAAAAATGATGACAGAGCAGAGCAGAAGGAACCTGTGTCCCTGGGCCATTCCCCTGGAATTCCTGTGCTATACTCTGAATGTTTGTCCCCCTCTGAAACTCGTGTTTAAAGTTGATCCCCAGTGCAACAGTATGGAGAGGTGGAGCCTTTGGGAGGTGACTGGGTCCTGAGAGCTCTGCTGTCATGAATGGATTAATCCATTCATGGGTTAATGAACTAATAGGTTAATAGGTTAATGGGTTACCATGGGAGTGGGTTTATGGGAGTTATCATGAGTAGGCTACCATGGAAGTTTTCACGAGAGTGGGTCTATCACATAAGCCAGATTGGCTCTTTCTGGTGAACCCCCTCATCATGTGATGCCCTGCACTTCCTTGGGACTCTGCAGAGAGTCCCCACCAGCAAGAAGGCCCTCACCAGATGCAGCTGCCCAATCTTGGACTTCCCAGCCTCCAGAACCATTAGCCAAAATAAACTTATTTTCTTTATAAATTACTATGTCTCAGGTATTCAGTTATACCAACAGAAAATGGACTAAGACATCCTGTTATGTAAGATAATAAAGATAATAAATCGGTCAATTGTTTAATACTTATAGCTAAAATCAGCCTAACTGACACATGTTGGTTTTATTATTTATCCATCTCATTTTATCTTCAAACTTGGCCTCTCAACTAATTTTCTATTATTCTACATTTTAAATATTTTTGCAAGAAACTGAAAGTATGTTGAATGAGAATAAAAGAAAAAAATATATACACAAATAGGCATATCGATTAACAGCAATGGACCTGGGTGTCCCATAGATGTGAGTCAATGATTTGACCCAACTGCTGAAAGAGTTAGTACAGCCAGCAGCTGCCCAAATGGAGCTGTAGTTTATCGCTCACTTATTGAACACCCACTGTTTGCCAGGTCTGTTCTAGACATTGAGGCCACATCTGTGAATAAACTAGATAAGTTCTCCCCTTTGGATAGTAAACATGTAACAAGAAACAAGATAATTTCAAATAGTGAAAGGTGCAATGAAAAAGAGCAGGTAAAGGAGAGAGAAAGCTGGGGTAATGAGGTTATTTAAATAGGGCAGTCAAGGAAGCACCTTGTGAGGACAATAAGATGTTTGAACTGAAACATGAAAAAAAGAAGTAAGAAGCTATTAGACTTTCTGGATAAAAGACATTCCATGTGATGGGAACAGCAAGTGCAAATGCCCTAAGGTGAGAACTAGTTTGATATGTGGTAACAGAGTTTTTCAAATGATGGGTCCACTGAAACCTAGGGCCTTGGGGACTGGCCTGGAGCCTGCATCCAGCCTGGACCTGTGGTGGGCCTGCAGCCTGGATCTGTGGATGCTAGACCGGTACCTGGATGCCGGCCCTGTCCTGGAGCCTGGGACCATGACACTCTGGCGGGCCTGAAGACTGGGTCCATGGGGGCCAGCCCAAACCCAGAGTCTACTGAAGCAGGCCTGGCCCCTGGGGCTGCTGGAGCGTGGGGCTGCAGGGGCTGGCCAGGCATTGGGTCAGCCTATGTCCATGGGGCTGGCCTGGTGCCTGGGGCTGCAGAGGCCAACCTGGAACTGGGGTCCACAGGTACAGACCTGGTGCTGGTGGGGCGGGGCGCCTAGAGGAAGGATTTGCAGGTAAGAGCAGCATTTTTTAAATGAAATAAAATAGAACAGAATAGATTAAAATACCAGGGTACATTGTGCCCAGTCAAGATTAATATATTGTTTTGTGACACTTTTGTTTGAGTTGTATATAGTAGTTAACTGGGTAGAATATAAAATGAATTTCTTACTGTGAATTGTAGTTAAAAAAGAAAAAGAAACTCGCTGTGCAAAAACAGAGGAAAGCCAGTGTCTGGAACATGGTAAGCTACAGGGAGAATCACGGAACTGAGAGTTCTGCAGGAGGAAAAGATCTAGTCCAAGACGAGTGGCCAGAGCAGAAGGAGGAGAGGGGACGTGGGCGACAGTGGAATCGTGGGAGCTACAGAAGAGGGGCTTGGTGCAGCAGAGGCCACCGAAAGGCGTGACTCGGGGGCAAGACAGCCAAGAACTGGACGAAAGGGATCCCATGGTGATGGGACCAAAGCCTGAGTGGACAGTGTTAGGAAGAGAGTGGAAGGTAAAGAATTGGAGTCAGCAGCTAAAGACACTCTGAGGTTTTATCACACAAAGGAACACAATTAATGGGTGACAGCTGGAAGAGGCGCGGTGCCACTTGGGAGAGAGTGACTGACACCCCCCACCCCACCCCAGCTCAGTCCTGGTCAGGACGCCTCCAGATCACTCTTCTTTCAGTTCCAGGCCCTACATCCCATAAGGACAGAAGACACTGGGGAGAATTGTCATAACAACTCTGTCTCCAAACCATGTCATCTCCCCAAGGACATAGGATGGGTGAATTTTAGAGGAATAGGAGAAAAGATAATGTTGGAAGAGTAAGTTGCTTTTGCTTAAGAGCCAGATAGGAGTTCAGGATCATGACACTCCGGCCGGATGACCTTGGGCAAGTTGCATGTCGTCTCTGAGACATGTGTCTTCTCTGTATTGCTGGGACAATAATAGACACTTTGCAAGAAGCGATAGCATAGAGATAGGGCTTCTATGTGTGTGTGCACAGTGCCAAGTACACGGTCACCATGCACACCCCTTGCCCGGGTCATACCAGTGCCCTTATGGGGCCGTGGACATCAGGGGCAAGTGTACAGCACACGAGACACCCCAGAGCCCAGAGGGGGAGTGAGCAGGCAACACAGCTTGTCCACCCACCCCCACAAAGAAGGAAGCCTTCACTTCTTAACCGGGCCAGGCAGGTAGCTGAAGGTCACGGCCTTCCCCTGGACACACACCCACACTGACTGCAGGATCAAACCCACTCCTCTGCCTGGCACCCGAGCTCTTCCCAGGCGGGTGGGGGCACAGCCTGGCAACATTGTATCATGACTAAGAGCAGCTCTGAGTCATCCACCATGTCTTCCCAGCTGTGTAAAGTCTGATCTCCAGAGTCCCCGTCCCTACAAGGCAGGGATAATCATCTCGGGGTGGGGGTGGGGTGAGGAGCAAATGAGACACGTGGATAAGATGCTTGGTGCAGAGCCAGGGAGCCAGGTACGTAGTAAGTTCTTAATAAACATATTTGAATGTTCTGCTCCTTCATTCATTCCCTCCGTTTACCCTCGGCTCCTCCTAAACCAGCCTCTCACCCTCACCCAAGCCCGCAGGGGCTCCTGGAAATGCCACGCTTCCTTCCTGCCTGGCTCTCTCTGGCGGGGTTGTCCCTCCTCCCACTGTTCTGTCCACAAACTCCTACCCATCCTTCCCTGACTCCCCGGGCAAATCAGTCTGTCTGTCTAGGTTGCTCTCCAAACACATTGCTTATCCCTCCACTACAGGGCATTTGGACATAGCGTTTTAAGTAGTCATACATTACACCACCACCCCCCAAAACTAGATTCTTTGAGGGCAAGAACTGTATCTTACTTATCTCTGTACCGTCAGTGCCTCACACAAGGGAGGTGTTCAGAAGATGCACGGTGAAGGCATCAGTGCAATCACACGACTGGGGGTGGACACACGAACAGACGGGTGGGCAGGGAGCAGCATTCCTGTCCACTGCAGCCCAGGCCTCCACCTGGCCCCCTGGAATATCTCAGGCTGGCACAAAACCCAGGCGACCACTCACGTGAACAGTGACATAGCACAGCTCACCTGCGCTGGCGAGAAACGGTGGACTCGGAAAGCTGGGGTGCAGAATTTTAAGCATCCCTCGAGGCCAGAAAAAACCACCCAGGAAGAGCCAGGCTTCTCACAAACCTGCAAGAAGCCTCAATGGGAGAAAATGATTTAATTATCAGAGTGTCACCAAACAAATCGTACGCCTCATTTTTGGGTACTTAATGCTTATGGTAATTAACATTACGAAGATTTTTCTTCTCTCTTCTGTTTATATTTAGTTTAGCCATTCACAATAGAGCTAAAATTATTTCAACTAATTTTGGGCGCTCTCCCTGCGTTGCCCCTGCATTTCTTCCCCAGCTCCGCTACCCAAACGCAAGCTTTAACTTCAGAGACAGCCAAATGCAGGACAAATTGGAATCAATGCTGCCTTTGTCTTCGCTAATAAGTGGCTGCCACGCAGAGGAGTGTGGAACTGCTAATTGGCTGATCTCAACAGGGAAGAGACAATGGTGGCGAGAATGCCGGGGGATTAATTATAGGGCCGCCTTCTGTGAGCCCGGCTTCCGCTGCTCCTGGCTTGCCCTGCAACAAGGGTGGCCTTCTCCACCCATCTTTCGAATCAACAAACTTTCCAGCTGGGGTTCTCCTGCGCTGGGGATGCAGACCCCACACGCAGCACACACAGAGGCGAGGGAGAGGAAGGCAGAGCAGTGGGCGGGGCCGCTCCCAAGGGGAAGGACCAGAGAGAGTGTGTGTGTGTGTGTGTGTGTGTGTGTGTTGGGGGGAGGAGGGAAACGAGGAGCCACTTCCTGGGATGGGGGAGTCTGAGCCCGACCACCCCTAAACACATAAGGAAACTGAGCCCCAGACAGTGAGGGACGTGACCACGGTAGGTGAGGTTAGCTCCTAAAGGGAGGCCAGAGGCCCTCGCCGAAGCAGCCAAGCTAAGAGTTGAACTCGGCTTTGATTTGAACTCGCACTCTTTGCATGACTCTTGAAAGCTTTCCTTCCCCGTTAGCCTGTGGCCTGTGAAACCTCTTTTCATTGTCTTTAGTGTAAAGGACGTACTTCCTAAAAGTCCTTGATAAAATGCAAATGTATCCATATATCCGCTGAGCGGAGGAGCACATGCATCCCTGGCCCAGATCTGCTGTTTAAATCAGGCACCTGACACCAGGGAGGGAGGTCCTTCAGCGAACGAGACAGGCGGGTTTGGATCAGGGGAAGGGGAAACTGCAGGGCCAGATGGAACTCAGTGGTTGTCTTTTGGATGGGATGGGAAAGCTCAAAGCGGTGGCATCTGGAAGGGAAAAAACCAAAGGGGTTGCACCAAAGGCAAACTGGGCCCGGTCCAATTGTCCCAAATCAAATTTGGTGTTTTCTTCGCAAAAGCTAGTCTCTGCTGGATGCCACATTCTCTGTTGCTACACCAGGAAGCCTGCAATGGCTCCTCGACGCCTTGCTCTCCTCGCACCCACAGCCAGTCCTTCAGCTCTGCCTTCAAAGCCGCCTCTCCCCCATCCCTCCAGCCCCCGTCAGCTTATACATGGTTTGCCGTTCGCCCCATGTCAAAGCAAAATGGCACCAGACACTCAAGACATTTTATTTGGGCTACTGCAGTAGGGGAGAGAGACTTTGTACAGGCCTGAGCTCATCTCCAACTACAGTAGGGCAAACCAGGGATGTACAGCCACCGGCAGGCTGAGGGAGTCAGCGGGTGGGAAGTTTCTAAGGGGAACTTGATTAGGAACAACCAGAGGGGAAGGATTCCTGCTCACCTGGGTTCTGCTGGCCAAGGATGAGGCCAAGTTGAGAAGAGGGCTCAGAGGAGCCTGACTACAGTTTGGTCAGGGAGGGGGTCCCTGTCACCCACCACTGGGCTTTCTGCCTCCAGGCTGACTCCTCTGGTCCATCCTCCATGCACAGTCAGAATTATCTATCCCAAATTCAGTCCTGATTCCATCACTTTCCTGCTCTAAAATCTATACACACACACACACACACACGCACACACGCCATCCTTGGGATAGTCTACGAACACCATTCAATGATAACCACAGAGTTCTGGGAAAACCTGACCCCGAAGGAAGAGAACTTGTCTTAGACCATTTCCTGTGCATAGAGTACCTGAAACTGGGTAATTTATAAAGAAAAGGAATTTATTTCTTTAGTTCTGGAGGCGGAGAAGTCCACAGTTGAGGGGCCACATCTGGTGAGGATTCTGCAGAGCCCCCAGGCAGCACAGGGCAGGGCATGGTGAGGGGCTGAGTGTGCTAGCTCAGGTCTCTCTCCCTTTTCTTATAAAGCCACCAGTCCTGCTCCCTGACAACCCACTGATCCATGAATCCATGAATGGATTAATCCATTCAGGAGGGCTGAGTCCTCATGAGCCAATCAGTGCTTAAAGGTCCCACCTCTCAACACTGCCACTTTGGGATTAAGTTTCAACATGAGTTTTTGAGGGGACGCACATTCAAGCCACAGGAGAACTCTGTGGTGTTCGTTCCTGATTCCATTTGGATCCTGAACCTAGAAGAGCTGAACACACCAGAACAAAACCTTCCCTGGCGATGACTTCACAGCGCTCCAACGAGACGCTTTAGCATTTCCAAAACTCTTTCCTGGGCTTCGTGTCCTTGGTTGTCATGCCCTCCCCAAGTAGCAGGCAGTGTCATTACCGTCTCACGGAGGGAGGATCAGGATGAGAGGGGTGAGCCGATTTGTTCGGGTCACACAGCTAAGAGTGGGCTCGGCCAGCATCCAAACCCAGTCTTTGGGGCAACACAAGGGGTCATTGTCCCTTTCCCCCTCCCTGATGGTGAGCTCTGTAAGGAGAAGTACCATATCCATTCGATTTACCCCTTTGTCCCCACACATGGGAATGAGAAATAAAGACAAAACAATCTTAAGCTTCCAACCAACTGACTGGACCCCCTCTTGGCCAAGGGGACCCCAAAGAAACCTGAAAACTGAGTTCCTGGCCAGGATGGGCTGGGAGGTCAGACACGACCTCCCTCACTAACTGCAACTGGGCTTTCTTTCCCAGGGGTTAAACAGAAACCCGCCCTTTGGAAAGACTTGGATCTCCACTGATTTCAACCAATTTTATGACCGCCCTCCCTTTTTGTGGTTTTGACACAACCGCCAACAAGCATTCCTTCCTGATAAAAGACCACCAACCACAGGGTCGTTCTGGCCAGTCTACGGAGGCTGCACACAGAGGGACTTTGCGTCTTCTGCTTCACCTTTTGAGGGACAGGACCTAACTGTAATACATTTAAACGTCAAGTCTCCTCCCCAGAGTGAACATGAGATGCATGTTGCATACGTGTCAGCCTACTATGCATGCGTGCCCCACCCTTCATGAATATTCACAGCGCCTCCTAAAATCTGCTGAATATGTACACTTGGCTACCCTACTCAGCATAATGCCTGCTCTCTCTGCTGCTCCCTCGAAATGCCTTGCCAGAGGCGACACTTCCCGGCTGCAAGATGGCCAGCCTTCGGGCTGCAGCGCTTTATTAGAAATAAAGCTCTCCTTTCCAAATTTATGAACCTCGTGATTCTTCCGTTGACAGGAACACTCAAAAGAAAAGGCAATGAAATCAGTACCATTTGTTGAGGACTTGCCTTGTGCTGGTACCGTGCTGAGTGGTTAAATGGTCACACTTTGCCTCAATGCTAGAAGCTGCAACACCCTATATAATCCCATTTCACAGATGTAGAAACCGAGGCCCGGAGCAGTTGAGTAACTCACGCAAGGTGGCACAGTTCCTAGAGCAGTAGAGCAGGGATTGTCACCTATGTCTGCCTGGCTGCAAAGCCCAGAATTTCAATCTGTATCTATCCTGCTGCGTAGCTACCATGTGAATAAGTGAGTGAATGAATGAAGGACTTGAGTTCTCGAGCTCCTTCCAGCATGCTGTGCTTTTATCTGAATAACCACCTCCTCGTTTTCCGCCTCAACCTGACCCGGGGGCTCAGCTGAATGTAGACACTTTGCAACCAAAATAGAACTCGCAAATATTAATGCTCATAGCTAATATTCTTTGGTAAAGATAATTTCAATGTTTTAAGATATTAATGTTCGTTTGACTGGTCTCCTCTCTAAGCACTTCTGAGTAAACACATCTATCTTGGGCTGATTGATTCTCGCAATTGCGCTATTATAACCTAAACTAGGACATTCTGAGTCACATATTCAAAAGGAGAAATGGTTCAGGGTATGCATGTGTGAGTGTGTGTTAATATTTTTTTTAAGTTTCCTTTTGTGCTCAACTAGAGAAAAATATTTGAAATTCAAATAATGAGGTATTCATAGTGAGTTTTTTTTTTTTTCCTTATGCCCAGGGTAAAAATAAAATAAAATGCCAGACCTTTTTCTTCCCCATTATGTGGTGCTGACTTTCCCTTCTCATTATGTTTACCTCCAAAATTTGAATGAGAGTAAAATTTGAAGGAATTACCACAATTCTTCAGTACATTTGCAAATCAATTAAGAGGAGCCAAATTATGCTCCTGCTTTTCGCAGGGAGCCAGTCTTCCCCAGCTCACGGAACACTGCAGCCCACAGCTGCCTGGCAAACAAAGAACAGCTGTCACGTCGACAAGGAGGCTTGGCGTTTCAGCACTCACCTCCAGCAGCCGATGCCACCCGCTGAACCAGCCTCTCCCCGGGCAGCTCCACTTACCTGCTGGGAGCTGGGTCTCCCGTGGGGTGTTAATGGTGCCGGAAAAGCACACTGTTTTTGGAATCAGCCAGATCCCTGGCTGTGCAGTCCCCACTCTTGCCACCTCCTTGCTGTGTGGCCTTGAGCAAATCACTTCACCTCTCTGAGCCTCACTTTCGTTGGCTGCCAAGTGGAAACAATAATGCCTCTCGCAAGGCATTGTCCTGAGACTGTGATGAAGTGATCAGTCCAGAAGAATGCCGCCTCCTGCCCCGCCCGCTGTCGGCTCAGCTAGCGAGGGTGGGGGGCTTACCGTCCTTTCTTTCCACCACTGGGGGTCCTCAAGATGCTGGCGTGTCTGGGGAGGGAGGGCTGGAAGCTCTCACTTTACACTGTGGAGCCATCTGCACCCTTGCTCCCCCGTTCTCTGCCCGGAGACTCCTTCAACCTTTGGTTCTGTTGAGTTTGACCACAAGGAGCCCCTGGAGGAGCTCAGAGGGAGGGGGGAGGGGGAGGCCATGTATTTATCACCCACTCCCTCACCCTCCACCATGAGGTAGCCTCATGCTGACTAAGTCCTTCAACTGAAGGTCACAGCCCCCCTCAAAGTGGTGCTCTATCCAAGCCCCTCACCCAGGCCTGGTAACTCTCCCTTTCCTCATCCCTTTGGGCTTAGGGGTGGTAACCGCTCAGCTGTCACCTGCCCCAGAATGCTTCATGCTGCAGGGTCCCTGCCCACACCTTTGAAAACGGTCCCATTACCAAGCTATGCTCCAATTATCCTAACGTGGAAGGCCATCTGTTTCCCGCCGGGACCCTGATGGTATTTGCCTCCCTTTTGTTTTGTTGCCCCAGGATTTACAGGACAGGAAAAGAGGTTCCAGCCAGACCTGGAAGTTAAAGTGTCACCTCCTCCAAGAAGTCCTGCTGGATTGTAGCTATATCATCTCACTTCTTAATTCCCTCTGAACTGTGAGAATTTTACTCTTTACCTTGTATTATGGTCACATATGTCCACATCTCCCCTCTCTTCAATGACACAAAATCACAAGGGCAAGGAAAAACCATGATGCCTCTTTGCAATTTCTATTTCAGCCCAATGGAACTTGCTGTGGTTTTAGCTGAATTTCGTACCCCCGGGCCTTTACTTGAGCCATTCCTGCCCATCCAAAGCACCCCTAACTCCACTTTAAAATGGATAAGCTCACATGCCTGAATCAGCTACAGGTTTGCAACTGCAGATTCAAGTGTGTGAAAAATGCTCAACTTTTTATTTTTCTTTGGCCCAATCTAAACACAACTCCAAGCTGAGGCCGAGGGGCCTATCCGAGGATCAGCTCATCTCTGAGCAGGTGAGAGCGGCTGATTCCACCGGCCCCAGGCTGCCTCCAGCTCTCCCAGGCTGCTGTGCTGTCCTGGATGAGGATGGCCCTGGAGAGCAGGGTTTGGGCTCTGTGATCTGGACACTGAGGTGACTCCCAGGAAGAGGCTAGAACCCACCAGCATAGCATGCAGGAGAGAATGGAGTAATCCCAAGAGATGATGTTATGCAATGCAGCAGCAGAACCCTGATGAGGGGGCAATCATTGAAGTCCAAGTACTAGCACAGGGCCTGGCTGACCAAGTCCATGCCCAGGCCCCAGAGAGAGCCCACTGGGGAGGGGAGAGAGGGTTAGATCAAGAAGGACAGAGTGCCGCAGGCCATTGTGCCTGGAGCCCCCTTTCTCTGGGCCTCCGCTCCCTGTCCATGAATTAGAGGATTCTGAGCAGGCAGCTTCCAGGAATCCTTGTAATGCTAACATTTTGAGATCCTAAAGGATGGGCACAGCACCAGTGTGTGTAAGTGTCACTCCCTCCCATCCCCCACCCAAGCAGCCAGGTGACCTTGAAAGCATCCTCATGCCCCCACGCTCCCAGGGCCCTGCCTGGGATGACAAAGAACACAGCCCAGTTTGCTTTGCTTTAGTGAGCACGAATGTGCCAGATTCTGTGCCAAGGGCTTTGCACATATTCCCCACCAAGGGAGGTGGGCAGCTAAGACGTAATGCCCAGGCGTGGCCCCAGCCTCCTTTCCCAGGGACCCTGGGCCGGGGAGAAAGGAAACAGGAGAGGGCAAGAGGACCAGACCCTCTGGGGGAGGGTGCACAATCTTTCTTTGGTCTCCCTGCCAGCCTCCTGCCGTGGCGTGTTGGGAGCCTGGTCCCCAGGTCCCCGCATGGGCCGGCCCCGCTCCACAGGGATGCCCCAGCCAGGTGTGCAGTGCTGTGCTAAGCAGCCTGCCAGCTCCAACAGATGGCAGAGTGGAATCGCCATCCATCACAGCCGTAAGTGGCCAACTCCCCTCCCGGTGCCCCAGACAAATGGCTCTGCTCCTCCGTCCCTCCCCTGGCCCCTCCGTCTACCACTCTTGCCAGGCAGCCGGGCGGAGTCGTTTACTCAGCGAGTCCTGCGTGGAGAATGTGAGGGGAGGCAGAGCTGAGCGACGCAGGGAGGCACATCCATCATCACTGAGAGCGGCAGCCCGCCCCGCGCAGCGCTGGAGCCGCACGGAGTGTGCCCGCGGCGGGCGCCAGCCCTCGCAGGGTGTGCGTGCATGTGTGTATGTTCGTGCGTGTATGTATGTGTGTGCGTGTGTGTATGTGCATGTGTGTATGTATGTGTGTGTGCACACGCGCCGAGCACCGTCCCGTCTGCCCAGGGGGCCTGGGTGGGCCCTGTCCTCACAAGCAAGGACCTGGTCTTGCGTCTCCCCAGGGGCCTGTCTGCCTCAGCCGTGGCTTCAGCTCCGGGAGCAGGATGCCCGAGCCCAAGGCTCCTGGGATAGGCTGGACTTAGCGGCTATGTCCGTTTATCCGCGTGGCAGGTGGGTCAGACTAAGTGTCCACCAAGCGGCAGGGCATGCGCCAGGCTTCTTGGCTGCCGTGCAGGTCGGAAGGTGGGTCGGCCCACGTAGCAGGCCACACGTGAAGATGTGGCTCAGACTGCCCATCATGCCACGAGTGCACACTTCATGCCCAGCAATTAAAGCCACTGGACTGAGTAGGTGACTTGGAATCTCTGTCCGAGGGCTCTGTGGTGCCCAATCCCAGCTCTGCCCCTCCCAACTGTGGAACCCTGGGTTAGTGATCCAACCTTCTGAAGCCTCAGTTTGTCTCCTTTTCTGAAAAATGGAGAGAAGGATGTCTACCTCCAAGGGCTGCGTGTCCGCCAGGCACTGGGCGGAGGGCTGGAAAGGAGTCACACAAGACGCTGATGAGTCCTGAGCACCTCGGGCCGGTGAGATAAGCGCGCAGCAGGGGGGAGAGTGAGCCGGGGCAGTGGGCAGGGGGAGGGTTGGTAGCCCCTGGGGAGGGGACAGGTAGGAGGTCATGTGGGGGCCAGGTGGGGCAGAGGCGTCAACCTGGGCCATCGAGCCACTGAAAGAACTTGCTGAAGAGTCTCAGACCCCGGCCCTGACCTCCTCACGTGTTCCTGAGTTGCACAAGTGAGGACACAGAAAGCGCCCGGGTCAGTTCTGTGAATGGCTCAAAACAAGAAAAGGTGCTCATTGGTTTGGACGGCACAGCCCAGACTCAGCACTGCTAGACAAGCAGCAAGTGCGTCTCTAAGGAGGGTGAGCCCAGCTTCCTGGCCCTACCTGCAAATACCAGAGACTTGGGCACAAGAGATGAAGGGACCTGAATTGGCAGAGGTCTTTGTGCATGTGAGCCAACAAACTCCTACACATCCTTCAAGGCCCAGATCGTCTCACCTCCTAGGTGGAGCCTTCCCCAGACTTCCCATGACACCTTTTTCCATCCTCATGCCTCTCGCACTGGATGCCATTCCTGATCTCTTTCTCCCCAGGTAGACTGTGCCTCCCTGAGGCTGAGACTCGGTCTGATTCATCTCCCACTCTTGTTGCCAGAGCCTAGCATAATGTCTAATGCAAACAGGGGACAAATGAACGAATGAACTCATCCTTTCACTGTGTTTTCACTGTCCACAAGCTCTGTGTGAGCCAAGAGCGTTTTATGGCTGCTTACAAAAAAGTGACCCTAGCTGCATCAATAGAGGTATTGTGACCAGAGTAATGGAGGAGAGAGTCCCTGTCTGTTCTGTAGTACTCAGAAAGAGTGCCCAGAACGGGAGGCCAGAGTGGATGTAGAGTCTGAAAAATATGTGCTGTGAAAACATTGAAGAAAATAAAGGAGAGGAGCCCCAGAGCTCTCAAGAGCTGTCTGTCTTTTCAGTGGATTGAAGGGTGGTCAGGCGGAACAGCGGAGCCTTGTGCAGCCTCATTCTGGGGCCACTTTGCCTCTCCACCCTCTCCCCCAGCCCACAGCAGCCTGGCTGCCGCACCACGTCCCGGACCGTGGAGATGTCAGACATCCCAACCTGTCCAGGGAAGGCCAGGGCACTAGGCGGCATTTTGGGGCCCAAACTGGTGGCTTCTGGCTCAGAGGGTTATCTAGACCCGCAGGCAGGCAACTCAGCATTGCCGGGTCAACAATAGAATTGGCAAGTGTCCCCTAAACAAATATATCTAAATCCTGAATGTAACTTCACTTCAACTTCATATCCCAAACTTATGTGTTACTTCAGGAAGGAAGTGCTATTTTGCGGTTTCCAGGACAATGCAGTTCATAATTTTTTCACACCTTTCAGAGCAGGTGACAGCTTGCTTACAAAACCTAATTTATTCTCATGCAGGCTTGGAGCCGCACTTTAATACATGCACCAATAACACATCACAATAAGGTTAGAGACAGACACTCCCTCCCTCCGCCCCAAATAGGCATTTTCTGGATCCAGCCATCCAAGAAGAAAACCACGCCAAGTAGACACCTCCAGCGAGGCCTCCCAAAACCCGCAATAAGAGAGCCTTCCCTGTGTAATTTCCTCTTGGACCACGTACCACCACCTCACACCCCTCCCCAACTTAATTGCAGGAAGAATTGTTATGCTAATTAGCATTATTCACAGAGTTAACAGAGCACAGGGTCTAAATTTAGATCCCCTGCTGCAGAGGGCTGTGAATTCATCGGAAACAGGCAAGATGAGGTGGGGAAGGAGAGGTTTCTGGGATGGGGATGCTCAGGGGGGCTGCAGGACAGTGGAGGGGAGAGGGGGGAGGGGAGCAGGGGTGCTCCCCGCCGTCCCATCTGCAGAGCTTCTGGGATCTTTACCTCGAAATGCAAAGCTCATGGCTCCCGCCCGGGAGGACTCTGAGAAGGCAAAGTCCTCCCAAGGGAATGTTGAGCCCGCGTGCCCGTGTGCTGAGTGCCTCCGTGTGCCAGGCAAGACACCCAGGTCACGGGCAGCAGCCCCGTGCGGTGGAGCAGAGGCCTTTGTGTCACACACCCTGGGGTCCAGGCCTGACTCTGACTTGCGTGACCTTGGGACAGTTACGTTGCCTGTCTGGGCCTCAGTGTCTTCGTCTGCAGTGGGGATGGTGGCGTCCTTGCAGGGCTGCTGTGAAGGTTGAATGAGGTGACTTATGTGAGGCACCTGGAGCAGGTCCCGGCCTGAAGGTGCCAATAAGTGACAGCTTGGATGATGGTGAGGGGGGAGGAGGGGAGGGAGGGGGACGACCACCCCCCAACCCCCGCCAGAAGGAGGAGTTATTAGTCTTGTTTTGTGAATAAGGAAACTAAACCCAGAGAGTGACGGAGCCTGCCCAGGGCTAGAAGGGTGCACAGAACCGGCGTTTGTGCCCAACATGTCTGAGTGAAATGGCTGCCTGGGTCGCCCAGTGTGCCTGGGCCATGTAGGAGGAGAAAGGTGCTGGAGGGAACAGCCACTCAGCCTGACTCCCGCCCACCCTCCTGTGACTTCTGTGGCCAAAGTCCAAAGAGTGAAAGTCCAAAGATGGGCCCAACGAAGGCAAGGAAAGGCCAGGCTGGGGGTCCACCTGTCATTTTGGAGGGGAGCAGAGGGGCCTGCCTGGTACACCTGGGCCCTCAGGGACGGGGCCCACCCTCCGCTCTTGTCATACCAGTAGAGCACAGTCTCAGAGGCGTGAACGCTGCCCAGGCTGGAATCCCCAAGCTGTCTGACCTGGGGCTTCAGTTTCCCTACCTGTAAAATGGGGATGACAATGGTGCCTCCCTCCCAGGGCTGTTGTGAAGGTTTGTTGAGTTACTCTTTGTAGCACCCTCAGAGCAGAGCCTGGTGCACCATAGGTGCCGTATTAGTGCTGGTTGTTATGAGATTCTGGAAGGCTGGAGGCCAGCCCTGTTCAGGACCCCTGCCTTGAGATCTCACCTTGAGGTTCCTAAACCAGTTGTCACTGTCAGCGCCCGATGGGGGATCATTGATGAGATGTCTAATTAAGAAACACGGGACGCCCTTACCTCTGAGCAGGGAAAAGTTCTTAGATCTGAAGTTGGAATCCCCCCGCCCCACAGGCCTCCAGCCTCCAGGGATGCCCAGGCCCCAGGTGGCTTCCCACCATTTCCTGGACTCCCAAGGGAGGCCCCGCACCAGGCTGTGTGCCCACAGCATTTGTAGTCTGAGAACAAAGCTAAATCTCAGCCTCACCCCATGCTTAGTTGAAGGACATGTCCTCGCTGTGTAGACCTGTAGTCTCCGAGTCTATTGGGCTTGTGCAAAAGCCCCAAAGTCCCAGCCATCAGAAGACGTGGGTTCAAACCTCTGCTCGGATCCTGCTAGCTATGGGCCTTGAAAAGTCTCTGGGCTTCTTTGAGCTTTAGCATCCTCATCTTTACAGCAAAAAAGAATATTCTTCCAGAGAAGGCTGGTCATGCAGATTAAATAAGATCGTGTGACATTTCTGATTAAGCTGTGATGTGCCGCCCAGACGGGTGGATCACTACTGTCAGCCCTGAGTGAGGTCCCAGGTGCGCAGCTCTGGATGGAGCACCCTGGCAGGCCTGCGTGGGAGTGAGTGCCGGGGCTGCATTCTCGGGCTTCCCCCCCAGCCCCACCCATGGCTCCCTTGATCGGGACTACCCTCCTTCCATCCCATGAATGCTGCAGTTTCCTGGTCTCTATCTTCTCTTTCTTACTCTGCAGGGATCTGACCCACCCACCAGGCCTTTAGTTAGCACCTCCAAGCCAAGCACTTGCTCCAGAGCTCCATCTCTGGTGCAATTCTCTCTCCCAAGCTCCAGACCCGTGTCTCCAACTCTGCCCCAGACATCTGGCCAGGGCATCCCACTGGCATTTCCAACTCAGGGGGACCCAAACAGAACCTCCCATTCCTCACGCCCTTGAATCTGCTCATCCTTCCTGTTCCCCACCTTGTTGAATGATGTCAACATCTCCCAGGAGTTGCAGTCAGAAGCCGGGGATCCTTCCCTGCCTTCACTTACCCCAGGCATCCCATCAGTCATGAAGTCCTCTCAACTCCCCTTGAATCCAGCCACTGCACCCTGGGCCCTGCTCCAGGTGTCCTCATCCTGCTGTCATCTGGCCTCCATGACGTAGCCGTCCTGGGCCCATCTGCCTCTGAGCTGCAGGAGGGCATGGAGGAGGCCAGCACATTCAGAGGGGCACACAGGGTGGATCTTTGACCCATCTGTACAGAGCTCCAACTCCGCACCAGCTCTGGGCCGAGCACCCGCCTGGCTCCCCCTCGCTTACCCTTCACAAGCATCCTCTGGGGTAGGTGCTGTCGTTATGTGGCAGGCAGAAGAACGGCCCCCCCCAAATGTCCACACCCCAATCCCCAAGACTTGGGGTATGTTACCTTACATGGCAAAAGAGACTTTGCCACTGTGATTAAGACAAGGATCCTGAGATGGGGAAGTGACCAGATGACCTGGGTAGGCTCAATGTCATCACAAGGGGTCTTATAAGAGGAAAGCAGAAGGGTCTGCATCAGAGGAGATGTGATGACAGATGAAAAGACGGGAGAACTGTGCTCTGAAGATGGAGGAAGGGGCCCTGCACCAGGGGACGCATGTGGCCTTTAGAAAGGCAGGTGTCCTCCTCTAGAGCCTCCAGAAGGAACACAGCCCAGACGACACCTCAGTTCTAGCCCCTGGAGACTCATTTCAGACTTCTGACCTCCAGAAATGGAAGACAATAAATTGGTGTTGATTTAAGCCGCTAACTTTGTTGCCATTTGTTACGGCAGCACAGGAAACTGATACACAGTATCCCCTTTCACCGCCAGGAAAACTGCCACTCAGAGGGCTTCGGTAACTGCCCGGCATTAAACAGCGGGTTGGTGACAGAACCTGGATTTGAACTCAAGCTTCCTGGTACCAGAGTCCTGAGCTGGGAATCTCATGCAGAAGAGGGTAGAGAAAACCGGGTCCGACTGGGAATCCTGGAAGGGGTTCCAGTCACTGGAGGTGTTCAAGAAGAGGCTGGAGAATTATGTACCGAAGTGTCCTAAAGGACATTGCCGTATCAGTGGTTTTCAAATCACTTAGTAGCAGAATCCTTCTGCCAGAAGAGAGTTTCTCACTCTAATTATTCCCTAATTAATATAATCCAGATCAAAGAGGAGCTTCCCTGTTTGGGCTTCCCTTCTCGTGCACACGTGCCCCGTGGTGCCTCCGTGGCGCCCTGGGGTCCCGAGGAACAGTGTTTGCAAGCACAGGCCTCGGGGCTTTCTGAGGTTCCTCCAGATCTGTGGTCCCAGGAGCCTGAGAGTTTCTCTGGAGACAGGCGACAGGGAACACGTGGTCTCCCTCAGAGCCCCTGGAGCGGGGGCGGGAGCCAGAGAAGGTTTAAGAGCCTGTCAAAGACGCTACTAACGATTTTTAGTTACTTAATTCTCCCAGAGCTTTGACAGGTCCCCATAACTTAGGGTTTATTTGCTTTCTCTTGAATGTCACATATAATTCTTGTCGAAATGTTTATTTGCCTAATGCAACTTTTAGTGCCGGGGTAATTTATTCCCCTATTTGTCAGGCAGGAGGAAGGAAGGCTACTTTTAGCCTCTGGCTTGCCCGCGCGAAGGAGGACAGTGGCCCCCCTTTCGTCTCCTCGACACGACACGGCGGGGTGCCCGCTGCCACACACCTCTTCTCCTTGAGAAAAGCAGGGCCTGCTCCCTCTCCAGGCCTCCCGCCCCTCCCACCCGGCTCAGTTCCATCCAGAAACCGGATTTTTGTTTTCTTCAGAAAGAGCAACCAACGAGGAGGTGAATTGTGTCATCCTATGCCTCCGGGAGAGGCAAAAATCAATTCTCTGGCTGCAATGTCGTTTCCAAATCAAATCAATTCCACGAGTTGTGAGGGAATTCAATTCCACCAACACTAATTGAGCGCCTACTATGTGCCAGGCCCTCCGCTGGGGTGGAGGTTCAGCAGTGGATGGGCCGGCGTTCCTGCCCTCGAGGGGCTGACGGGCTAATCGGGATCCAGGTGTGTAAACCAATAAGGACAGTGCAGTCGGGTTGAGATGGGGAAGCAGAGGGGGCGCGGGGACTGCGGGAGGAGGTGGCACACTGCCCTGGGAGCCAGCAGAGGTGGTGGAGGTGGCAAGGCATGCAGCTTCATATTGTCCTGGGGGATGTGGGAGGCAGGGCATTGAAGGCATAGGGAGCCCCGGGACAAGGAAAGGCAGAGTGGAAGCGCGGGTGTTGTGAGGGGCATCGGGGAGACGGGCTGGAGGGGTGAGGCCAGACCACGCAGGCCTTGGATGCTCTCCAAGGACTTTGATGTCACTTGTAGGCAATGGAGAGCCAATTGGTAGCTTGTGTTAGAAGCTGATCATGGTAGCAACGTGACAGTGAGCTAGGATAAGACGGGAGCCAGGTGTGCTGAGCCACCTCGGGGGTCTTTGCAGTGAACAGGGGGAGATGGTGAGCTGATCCAAGGCAGTGTGGACGGAGTGCGGATGAGGGAGCAGCATGACTGGAGAGCTTTGGCAGCCATTGCATGTGGGGACGTGGCCAGCAATTAGATGTAAGGGTGAGGGCCAGGAAGGGGGTCACAGACGCCATCCCTGGATAGGAAACAAGGACAAAGACCAAGTTGGAGGGCAAGAAGAGGCGAGCCAGGACATGTCAGGTCTGAGGGGCCTGGAGACGCCCAAGAGAAGAGGATGGCCCAGTGGTTGCTGGAAATGAAGGTCTGGGGAGGGGCTGTCTGTGCCTCCCTGGGGACCCTGGGCTGGGCTGGGGCAGCGGGGTTTTCCCCACCCCAAGACGTTTGTTTTTCCCTGGCCTTGAGAGGTGGTGTGACCTCACCACATCCCCCACCACCACTACCAAGCCCTCGCCTGCTCTGGTCAATAGAGCACGGCCCCCAGGGCAGGAGTGGTTCTTCCGAAAACTTCCCTGGGGCTTTGCAGTCCTTTCAGACATGGGGGAGGGGTCACATTAGGGCCCCCCAGGCCTCCAAGGGGACGGGAGAGAAATGGGGACACACAAAGTTATCTTTGGTTCTCAGAAATCTAGAAAGGAGCTGAACTGGAGGGGGGGCTGTGGGCATCCCCTGTGTCTCAGGGACCCCAAAAGCCATCTCAGTTTTCCCAGGAGCCTCCCCCACTGCAGACCCACCTGGCCCAGTGGCCTGGACGGGGGCCAGGGTCAGTGCACAGGAGCCCCAGGGGTAGAAAGAGGGCCACTCGCCAACGGTGGAGCAGGGAGTGCCGGACTCCAGAAACTTCTGAAGAAGCTTGGGCACACTGGAGTCTCACTGGGGTGACCAGCGTGTGGCCGGGGTGTGCACAGGCCATCACATCACTGTCACTTTGCTGACAGGGAGTGCAGCAAAGATGATTATAATGGACCATTCACCATGTGCCCTGCAGGGAAGACTGAGGTTCGTATGGCCCAGTGGTTAGCAGCATGGACTTCAGAATTGGGCTGAGCCTGCGTTCAAATCCTGACTCTGCTACTGGTGTAGGTGACCTTGAGAAAATAGATACTGATATAGAAGATCTTGAGAAAATCATGTAACCACACCGTGCCTTGGGTTCTTACTCTGTAAAATAGAAGTGGTAACAGTAGTGCCCACCTTACATAATTGTTAGGAAAGTTAAATGAGGTAATTACGTGAAGCACTTAACACAGCATCTGGAACTTAATAAGCACTGACTAAGTGGGTGGCTCTTATTTATTTATTCATTTTTTACCATCATCACCATTATAAAAGGAGCTATGAAAGCCAGAATGTGTGACTTCCCTAGCCATGTTCAGGGGAAAACTCCTCCTAAAATCTAGCAGACCATTGTTCCAACGCTGAGAAGGGACATCCCCACTACAAATCAATACACCAGGCACCCAGCAGGCATGAGGCTGCTCCAGGCTTGGCCCCCCCCCCCCCCCCCCGCTGCGGGCACACAAAGGCAGAGCCAAGTGCCACCCCCAAACCATGGTGATCCTACCTGCCCCCTACCAGGGGAATTCCAGTCCCATTGCTGGAACCAGCCCCTGGACCACATCTCTAGCTCATTCTTCTTCAAGTTCAGCCCTAGCCTGGAAGAAAAGGACCCTTTCCCCTCCTAGGGATAATTGCCATCAGTCAGGGTCTGCTCCCGGGCACTCTTCGACAGGAATCAGCTCAGGACCTTGGGGTATCAACAGATTCTCCTTGGGGACTGATGGAGGAGTCCCTCCCCAATGCCCAGGGCTGACGGCCCCTCTCCCCACTTCTGCGTCCACAAGCTCCCATTTCCTGAGCACCTACCAAGAGGCACCCCAGTGCACACAGCGGCCGACTCTCCACATCCACGCCAAGGAACAGAAACTCTCAAATAACAACGAACCCAAAAGTCATTGCTAATCACATTTGCATAATATGATTATTTTTTCAGCAGATTTACCTTCCTAATTACGTTTGTCTCCAGCCAATATTAAAGTGGTTTTGCATTCCCCAAGCACACCGGTGCTGAGCGGGGCTGCTCCAGAGGTGGGCCAGGCTAAGCCATCCCGGAAGCTGAGGTTTTGCCACAAAGGAGATGATTCCCAGCCGAGGAATTAATAAGCCCCAACTATGTTCCTAGTGGGGAAACAAGGTAACAACTGGCATTTGTAGCGGGTTTTACAGCTTGCAAAGGACTTCTTCAAGCAATATCTCATTTGATCATCACAATTACCCTGTCACCCAACATACAGGCACAGAGACTGAGATTACTTGTCCTAGAACATTTAGAAATAAAGCCAGGATTCTATGTTAGACCTCCCAATTCCAAAGCTCTTCAGGGACGGTCTCCCTAAGATCTCTCCTGTTTTTAATTTCATAGCGTCTACCACAGATGTAGACAGCAAAGCAAAGAAAGGCAATGGCCCAATTTGTTCATCTCCCTGTATCCACGCCTTGGGTACTCCCCCTGGCACGCTGACTCTAGGATTGGCCGTGTGACTTGCTTTCACCAACGGAGCAGTATAGGAAACATGTCACAAACAGAAACTTGACAAGTGCTTGCTCCTGAGTGTAGCCTCGGGCCATTCTTGGAGTCCTTCCACTACCACGTGAGCAAGCGCAGGCTGACCTCCGGGAGGATGAGAGTTACATAGGTCAGTCGCCCCATACCCGTGACCAGCGGCTCACCAACTGCCGCACACATGTGAGGGGCCGCTGGAGTCCGTCCAGGCCAACACATTGGTGGCTCAGCTCAGATCAGCCAAGCTGAGCCCAGAACACAGAATTGCTCAGCTGCCACTAAGTGCCAGGAGGGTTTGTTACAGTGCAAAAACTAACTCTGAGTGCTATGGACTGAATGTTTGTGTCCCCACAAATTCTCATGTTGAAACCTAATCCCCACTGTGACAGTATTAGGAGGTGGGGCCTTGGGGAGGGCTCTGCCCTCATGAATAGAATATAAAAGAGACCCAAGAGCGCCCGCCCGCTTCACTTTCCACTGGTGAGGACACAGCAAGAAGACAGCTGTCTATGCACAAGGAAGTGAGCCCTCACCAGACACCGAATCTGCCAGCACCTTGATCTTGGACTTTTCAGCTCCAGAATTGTGAGAAATAAACTTCTGTTGTTTAAAACAGAAAACATCCAGTCTATAGTACTCTACTATAGCAGCCTGGGTGGAGTAAGACATTGATCCGGGTAGCCACGGAGCATCTTGATCCTCACCGTAGGAGAACTATTGGCAGGAAGCGTTTCCATACACAGCCAGGCTCACCCCTTCTCCCAGGCTCTGCTGTCTCTGAGCTTCGATCCAGCCTGGGCAAGTTCTCCATCTCAAAGCCCTACACTTGCTCAGTCATGAAGTTCTGTTCTCAGAACGTATGGAAAGTGTATTTCTTCATTCACCATCTCATATTCCATAAACTCTCTTTCCTAGGAAATCCCAATTACTGCCCCTCCAACTCTCTTTGCCCCTGTAGAGACCCCACAATAAAGTCAGGATTTCCGAGGCAATTGCCCAAGAAAATTAAGCCAGAGCTTGGAAGGCCCAGAGACAAATCTAGACAGTCACTGAGGTCAGCTTTACCTAAGCCCAGGTACGTGGGCTCCAAATCTTCTCACTGGTCTTATGAGGTGGTTCTGCTTGGAGCCAGGACTTGGTCCCTGTGCTGGCCCCAGGGGTGTTCCTGTGATCAGCTCCGTCCTTCCTGGGAGGTGAAGAGCACAGACTGTAGAGTAAGAATGCCCAGGTTTGCATCCCAGCTCTTCTCCTGTGACTTTGGCAAGTTACTATTCCCTCTGTGTTTCAGTTTGCCTCTCTGTAAAATGGGTATAATACTAGTACTCACCCATAGGGCTGCTTTGAGGCGTACATTTACTTATGCAAAACACGTACAATAGAGCATAATAAGAGCATGTAAGCACCAGTTCCCACTGTTCCTGCTGCTGTGTCTCCTGTTATAATTATTACTGTGGTGATTATTCTTGTTTGCCATGTCTCAGAGGAAGGGCCTTGGAGGAGAAAGACCAAGCTCATGCTCTTGGCTTCAAGCCCTCACTGTAAGCTCATGGGGGCCCCTTCGGCCTGCTCAGAGCTCTGCAGGTTCAGGTCCCACAAAATTCCACTATTTTCCCTGCCTTCCTTTTCCTGGACCCAAGCCCAGCATGTGTTCCCTGCAGGTATCTCTTTCTGCCTCATTAGTCCTAAAGTTCTGAGATCCACACTCAAGACAGATTCTCCTTCTGGGGCAGGACAGGCTTCCTTCCCACAGTTCCACCCAGAAATCCTACATCCTTCCTGTTCTCACCATTCACTTGAAGGTCACGGCGAGGCAGCTCAGGGCTGTAAACCCCGACAAGGGGGATCTGCTTTCACATCCTGGGATCTGGTGTCAAATCCTGGCTGTGTCACTCACTAGTTGTGCAGCCTTAGGCAAATCACCTAACCTCCAAGTTAAGTTTCTTCATCTTTAAGATCAGTTATTGATACCTTAAATGTTGTGAAGATTAAATGAGATAATAATGTATACTAGTCAGAGTAATGGTAGCTGCTATAACAAATAATACCCAATATTTTAGTAGCTTGTCACAATAGAGGTATATTTCTCATTCACATAATCGTTGAATGAGATTGTTTCTGTTGGGTTGGTGGCACTTCTTTGCATGGTGATTTGGGGACCCAGACTACTTCCATCTTGTGGCTCTGCCATCCTCTAGGGGCAAAGATTCCTCTGCACCTAGCCAGTAGACAGGAAAGAGAAGTTAGAGAAGACATACCTCATTTTTATCCACCTCCACCTAGGAGGTACCTGCACTATCTCCCCTCACATTCCATGGGTGAGACCAAGCCATGGGCACCACCTAGATGTAAGTGGGTTTAGGAACAGAAATAGTCCCAGACAGGGCAACACTGCCAGTGACAACTCCACAGTGTGGAAGGGGAGCGCAAACCCACATGGGTGGACACCTGGTCATGCCTGCTGCAGACAGAAACGCATTGGGCACACAGGACACACTCAGCAAGTTCTACTGCCGCCAACACCACCCCACTGCTACTATCAGTATTTGATTAGATGTAATAACAACACTCTCACAGAGTGGTGGAAAGCATTCAATAAAGACATGAAAGCATAAATGATACTATTTGTCTCTTCTTCTCCCCACATCTAAGTCCCAGCATCCCCTAGACCAGGCCCTCCCAGGATGACCGCCCTTCTGCATGGAAAGCCAGCCCCCCACCGCCTGCACCCCACCCCAAGGTTGGACGGGGCACTTGTCCTTCTCCAACCACCCTCACCCTCCTAGGAGCCACTAGAGAGAGTTTTCCAGGCCTGGTCAGAACAGAACGCTCTCTGCTCACTTCTCTCTGAGGCTCTAAATGGATTCAAAAAAAGAAAATGGAATTTCATGCACTTCTCCCTTTCCCCCACTACTATTTCTTTTCCAGTATACAAGACATTTCAGGCAGCTGTTTTCCAAGTTCCCCTCCCAGCAGTCCACTCACTCAATTTCTATTAGTTCCCATGTGCTCCACGTTTTTCTGGACTATTTACTGTGGAAGGGGTTTTACTTACAGGAGCAGGTCTCCCAGAAGTGGCTCTTCCTAGGACCAGGTTTCTGAAGTTTAGAGTAGGGCTTCTGGACAGACAGTGAGACAGTTGTCTTGAGCTTATATTTCATCACTTTACAAGAGACAAAAGGACAAAGCCGGGGTTGGAGGCACAGATGCAGACAGAAGGGGTCCTTTGAGAGGAAGGCGGGAGGAGAAAAATGAGGAGAAGGGTAGATGAGGTCAGTCAGGTTTCATCAGACACCAATTCCATTCTACCCTCTTTCTCTAGAATGATGTAGCAGATTTGCATTCTTGTGCTGCCTCTCTAGCTGTATGATTTTCGAGAAATCATTCAACCTCCCTGAACCTCAGTTTCTCCATCTATAAAATGGGCTCCTATGCTCATCTCGCAGGGTTACTGAGAGCATTAAACAAATTGAATATTGCAACACAGCCAGCATGTGCATGACAGTTTAGTAAGGCAGACAATAAATGATTATTTCTTTCGCCTTCCTCCTTCCAAAAGTAATGCAGAAGGTGAAACTTCCTGAGTTTGAGGTGAACTGGAATTTTTCTAATAAAAAAATAATTTCTATTCAAACGCAAAAATAGCATATTGTTAGTACATCTTTAAGTAATAGGACTTTTGGACTGCTGCTGAGGCTGAGTCAGGGCCAGGGGGCAAGAAAGAGTAGCCACAGCAGACGAGTATCTTACTGGATAAACTTCATATTAAGTTGTTGATATTGGATTCTTTTTTACCTACAAAACAGCAATTTTATACAGTTCAGCCTAAATCAAATGATAGTACTAATAATGCTTATATAGTGCTTACTGCACACTAAGCCCTGTTCTAAGCTCATTAAATCCTCACAACTCTGCAGGATAGGTACTGCTATCAATTCATTTTACAGCTAAAGAAACTTCGGCACAGAGAGGTTAAGTACCTTGCCTGAGATTACACAGCTAGGAGGGGCAGAGCTGGGATTTGAACCCAGGTGGTCTGGCTCCAGAGGCCACGACTTAAGCCACTACATTTTCCTGCCTCCTGTATGAATAACTGAGAGGCCTCCTGAGGAGAAGCTCTTGCATCCACTGGGCTCTCAGACAAGCTGGGAGGAGGCTGAAAAGCCTGGCAAGTGCGGGCGGCTGGAGGGAGACCATGGGCTCCCTCCTCGCAGTCCTGAGCCTGCCCTGTCTAGGAAGGGTGGTATTGCTCCCTCTAGAACCACACAGCAGGTACTGGCAGGCACCTGGCCCCTCTCTTTCCTGCGCATTTCATTTTCCTGTCCTCTGTGGCATGACTCTCATAAAACTATTCATTTCTTAATTCTGATGGCAGGAAGGAATTTAATCAAATCGCTTGAATATGACGACAGCCTCCCGCTAAGCCAGCTGCCTCCCGAGGGTCATTGGGAGACAACGCCCTGTTAATATTTAGCTCCAACAGCAAACATTATGGCTTTCAATTTAGAAGATTATGCTTCTGGTTAGTTATGTATCATATGTGGGCGCGCGCGGCTCGCTGGGTGGCTCATCTCATCAGCGCGGGAGCATTTGCCAGGGTTATAAAAAATGCCATTTTCTCTGCGAGCCCTTTCCACTCAGTGATCCAGTGAAGTAACATCGGGATCAAAACCATGTTCTGAAAAATAATTGATCTATTCAGCAGCTCGCAGGCCTGCATTCCAGCCACCCAAAAGAGCCATTTTCGAGGAGGACGCCAGGGGCCCCCATGGGAGTGGGTTGCAGGGAGGGCTCAGACTCCTGTTGGCCAAGTTGTGTGGACCCTGATCCCGGGGAAGGGGGCTTGGAGCTGTCCATGGTGCTGAACCCAGGATTGCCAGGCCGCGCCAATGAACACGGGCTAGCGGGACCAGCTGATTGTCTGGGGGGCTGTGCCTATTCTGGGGTCTCGGATCATTACATTTTCCTCCTTTCCAGAGCTCCCAACCCTATCTCCAGCTCTGGATCCAATTCTCCAAGTGCCTTCTCCCGTGCTGGCCCTCTCCCGCACCCGCCCTCACGCAGAGGAGCTCATTCCTACTAGCCGCTTTGTAGTTCTCTTTCTTTTGCTTTTCTTTCTTTTTTGGCCTCCTCCTAAGGACAGCACAGAGTCTTCGGTGGGTCTGAGAGCCTCCATATTTCCGAAATACAGACCCTTCTCTATTCCCTATGCTGACTCTTCCTCTCCCTCAATTTCTCTCCCTCTCATCAGCAGGTCCCTCCAGCCCTTGCTCCCTGCCCCCTCGTGCCCTCCCCGCCCTCTCTGCAGCCCTTTCCTTCTTCCTGGGCTCCTCCTTTCCTTCCCCACCCCCTCCCTCCTCCTGGCACTCCCCAGTCTGTCTTTCCTGCCCTCCCTCCTCCCTCTTCTCCCCTCTTCCCTGCATAGCACCAACGCTCTCTCTCTCTCCTCTCCCCCTTTCTCCTTCTCTTTCATCTTCTCCTTCATTTTTCTCTGTCTTCCCATCTCTTCTCTCACTTCCCCTCTGTGCTATCTTCCCCTATCAGGGTCTCTCAGAAACCCCTGCTTTGCTCACTCATCTCTCTCTCCTTTCCTGCCCTCCCTGTCCCATCTGTTCCCCTCATGGTCTCTCTCATTCTTTCCATCTCTGTCTCTCTCCATTTCTCTTTCTCTTTTCCTCTCTCCCTATTTTCTCCTTCCTCTCTCTTTCCCTCCCTCACTCTCACTAGCTCCCTCCTTCTCTCCCTGATTCATCTCTTTCACCCTCTCTGTGCCTCCCTCTCTCCCCCTTTTCCTTGGCCACCCTCTCCCTCCACCCCTCCTTCTGTATCTGTCCATTTCTCTGTGTGCCATTTCTCTCCCTTCCCTTTCTCTCCCTCCCCTTTCTCTCCCTCCCTCCCTGCTCCCTTCCCCCCTCTCTCCACCTCTCTTCCCCTCCCGTCCTCTCTTTCCCTGCACACAGCCCCCCTCTCCAGGAGCCCCCAGCTGCCTGGTGAATTCATTTCAGCAGCTATTAGGGATCAGCACCCGCCCTGATACTTGGTGGGGAAGATGAGTTTGAGATAAGATGGGCCGTTTCAATCTCAGCACATCTGTAATTGCATTACCATTAAATTGCACCATTTTCCAAAGGTGAGAGCCCAGGGCCCTTGCGCTGAGAGTCTTCTGTAAATCCACTGCCAAGTCCTGCATGATGTGGAGGCCCCAGGCAGAGGGGAGAGCAAGCCTGGCTTGATTTGACCACCATATTAATCCCCTTTGTCTTCAGGGTCTTGTGTTTTTCATTCTGTTTCAAAGGTAAAAGGACCCAGGAGAATCATTATTTCCAGCCCTCTCATCTCACAGATAAAGAAATGAAAGCTCAAAGAAAGAAAGGGAATTGCCCAAGGTCACACAGGCATGAACCACTGAGTCTGCAGATGTCCCCCATTCTGTAGCCTTCCTGCAATTGAGGACTAAAGCAGGAAAGGTGGGGGAGGGGTAACAAAATCCAGCATTGCCAGGTTCCAGGAGGGGTGACGTTGGTCCAATATCCAAGGATTTTCCGGGTCCAGTGGGAAGGACACAAAAATGGCATGTGAGGCTGAGGATAGCAACATCACAACTTCCTGTGGTCTCTCAGGTTTGGCCAGGGACACAAAGAACAGGATTCAGCCGGGAGGAGAGGACAAAGCTGGCAAAAGCTGGATGGAGAGTGGGCGCCTGAGAGTACCAGACAGATGGGCTGGTATGCAGGGCAGAACTCTACTTCCAGCGAGGACCTGGGGGACACAACCAGGAAATCAACGCTGAAGGCAGCACATAAACCAAGGCAATAAGACAGGGGCTGGCAGTGGCGATTGCAGCACCGGAGTTTACCCAGCCTGCGCCTGCCTGGAGGCTGGTCCAGGAAAGGGTCTTGGATCATTACGGAAGGTGCTAGGTAGGATGGAGCCTGGGAGAATGGAG
This sequence comes from Eulemur rufifrons, assembly GCF_041146395.1. Classification (NCBI taxonomy): domain Eukaryota; kingdom Metazoa; phylum Chordata; class Mammalia; order Primates; family Lemuridae; genus Eulemur; species Eulemur rufifrons. The sequence continues at coordinate 26,143,165 of NC_090990.1, forward strand.
GCCAGGATGGGCTGAAGCCTGGAGGCAGGGGAGGCAGGGCACAGACACCAGTCAGGGTAGATTCAGGCGCACACACTGTGGATTGGACACCAGGGAGGGCTCCAGCCAGAGCTATAAGAGAGGGCAGATGAGCCCAGGGAAGGCTCAGTGTTGGCACAGGGCACCATGCCAAAGAGATCCAGGAGGCCAGAGAGGGCATCACCTGGCACACTGTCCCCTCGGCTCCGCTCTGCCTAATTTGTACTCTGGTTCCTGCTTTGAAAGGAAAATAGATGTAGGATAAAACAAAGCCCAAGCTCGCCTTGCACTAGGAGATCTTCCCCAACGCCCACCTATCGTCAGGCAGACTGAGGAAGGATAGGTTTGGGACTGGAGGGGAAGGCAACATGATGCTCACTCCCCAGCCCCAGCACCAAAGGCAGCAGGAATCTAAACAGGCAGGCTGAGCAGATGCAGGTCCCCAGCACATCAGCCCCAGCCCCAGGGCTGGGAGGCCAGCAAGCAAACAAACAAACAGCCAGCAAATGTGTCCCGGTGCCCCAGGGTCAGCCTGCTGCAGTGGCTACACCTGCTTTGGCAAAGCAGCTACTTTGAAGCTCAGCCTGATGTGGAAAGCACACACAGCACCCGGGGACAAAATAGAGGGGTTTAATGATGTGAAATAGCTCTGTGTGTAATCTGGGTGTGCTACAAGGGCTGCTGAGAGCCTCTAAAAGCTTCCTGGGCTGGCCCGCCTCTGAGGCCAGCCCATTATGTTGTTTGCTGCCTTGTGACCCGAGTGAAGCCAGCCTCAGCTGGCCCCGGCTCCATCCATCCACCCTGCTCCTTTCTCCCAACTCCAGGCACCCATGGGCCCCCCCCCCCCACGGGTCAGCGGGCACAAGGCCGGCTGCCCCAGCAATTCTTAGATAAATCAATTAGGATAAATGAGCTTAGTGATGTATGATGCCCTTGCTCCACTGCGTGCCTTCTGAACTATTAGTTCTCCGGAGAAGATTAATTACGGGAGCGTCATGCTAATGCTCTTTTAATGGAATCTGTTATTTAAGTTTAAGAAGAGCAGGTATCTAATGTATGCGAGTTAGATACCTGCTATGTGCATCCCAAATCAGGGGCAATGGATGGAGCCAACCTCAGGATGGACCTGTTGCAGCAGAAGGAGAGCCAGTAATCACTCTGAACCCTGCAGAAAGTTGCACTGGGTCCTAGAAGGTTTTCCTGGAATTGATTGCATGTATTTGTGAAATTAACCTGCTTGAACAGACATTATTACATTTGTGGAAACACAGTTGGAAAATGGAGAAGCAGCTATTGAAGGGAAGAGGCTGGTTGGCCTTAAGCAAGTTATAGAGTTGAGTATAGACAGAAAGAGCTCATTTGATCTGTAGTCATATTAATAGAGATATAATATCATGAGCAAAGGAGGCGATGGTCTTGTCCTAGACAGTCCAGTTCAATGTAGGAAGTCATATTTCCCAAGTGACAGTGACTAGACGGGGTATGTGGACAGTGACTAGAATGAGAGGTCTGAAAACTGAATCCTATGAAGGCTACAGGTAGCTCCTGGCGAATTCAGGGGGAGATGAGGATGGGGGCCGCAAAGCTAGGGATCATTTATTCTCTAGAGCAGTGGTTCTCAGCCCCGGCTGCTTCTTGGAATCATCTGGGGAAACTTTAGAATACACCAATGCCCAAACCTCCTTCTCAGAAATTTTGATCCAATTGATCTGGGGTGGATTCGGGCATTACATTTTCTAAAGGCCCACTGGATTACTCTAATGTGCAGCCAAAGTTGAGAACCACTGCTTAAAAGGATGTCACAGGTAAAGAGGGATTGTACTTATTTTGTGTGATTACAGAGAACAAAAAATGTATGGGTGAGTGGAGGCTTTTATTCTAATATGCTGGAATCCTGTTGCTGATGGACCAGCAGAGGACTGGGGTGGAATGTGTGGGTGTCAGGGCTTGGACCAACGGCTGGCTTCTCTGTAGAGGGCATCAGCAATTGAGGCACAGTGCTGAGGGATAGGACGAGCAGAGTGACTGACCCAGAGGTGCAAATCATTTGCAGTCAACCTCACATTTGCTTACTGAATCTCTATAAAGGAGAACACAGAGGAGTCGGCCATGTCCCCAGGGCTCCTGCCCACAATGGGAACCCAATGGGGGGTTAGAGGCAGCACAACCTGTGTCTCTGGACAGCAGCAACACTCAGAGCTGGACGGGAGGTCAAGGCAGTCCTGGCTGAGTGCATTCGGAGCCCAGCCAGTAGCCAGGTGCCTAGGAGGGGGCATGGTCCTGCCCCAGAAAAGAAGAGCCTGGCAAGAACTAGGCAGAAGAGCTGGGGCCACATCCTCCTGGACAAAGATTAGGACTGGGTTGCTATTCTGGAAAATCTGAAGCAGAACCAGGCTGAGCACAGTGGCTCATGCCTGTAATCCTGGCAATTTGGGCAGCTGAGGCAGGGGGATAGCTTGAGGCCAGGAGTTCGAGACCAGCCTAAGCAACATAGCAAGACCTCATCTACATAAAAATTTTAAAAATTAGCTGGCTGTGGTGGTGCGTACCTGTAGCCCCAGCTACTCGGGAGGCTGAGGTGGGAGGATCGTTTGAGCCCAGAAATTTGAGGTTACAGTGAGTTGTGATGATGCCACTGCACTCTAGCCTGGGCAACAAAATGAGATCCTGTCTCATTAAAAAAATAAAATACAAAAGAAAAAAGAAAAGAAAAGCATCAGAATCAAAAGGTCCTTGGACCAGGAATGGGGGGGCTGCATTTGGGGGAGCTTCTAGAGGCCAGGCCCTGGGCAGTAGCTTCACACCCATCCTCTGTTTACTCCTAACAGCAGCCCTGCAAGTTATGGGCAGTTACGAACATATTACAGATGAGAAAACTGAGGCTCGGAGAACTTAACAAGATCGTCCCATGGTCCCGGCCAGGGTCTGACTGCAAGTAGTTCCCAAGGTCCTGGGGTAAAGGGACCTGCTGCCTCGTGGGCTGTATGTGCCCAGGACTGGAGCCAGGAGTGCCAGGCACTCCGGTGGAGGGAGAGCTGCACTAACCTCCCACCAGGCCAGGCCTTTGCCCACCCCCTAAGGGAAGAGGCAGAATCTGCGGGGTCTTCAGAGCCCCTGGAAGACACGGGATTCTGTGTGACTTAAAGGCTGGGGCAGGAGTTGTACACTGTGTGGTGCTGGCTTCTCTAATCCAGAGATTCTGAGCAGCCTCACGTCCTCATCTGACGAATGGGAGCAGCAGCCCCTGCGATGGCCCCTGCTGTGGGGTGATGGGGTGTAAGAGGTTTGGAAATATTTCAGTCCCCAAGTAGGGCTTAGGGACTGAAAACCACCTCTCCACTGAGATGACGCATGATCCCCTCCCGAACACACACACACACACACACACACACCCCTACACACACACACACACCTACACACACACAGACACCACATATGCACACACAGGGACACAGACATATGAACATCTTCATTTACACACACCTACAAATGACACTGTGTTTATTTCCTGTTGTCATCCCCGAGCCACTGGTAAAGTCTTGTTGAAATAGTCTGGCCCATTCTCAACTAGGCCACGGTCTTTTCCTGCTCGGGCCAGAATTGCAAATCAGGAATGGGGTGTCCTTTAATACACATAGAAGGCACTTGATAGACATTTGGTGAAGGAAAAAATAAATAAATGGAATAAATGAATGAATGACCTTGCACTGTAATTATGATCTTAATGACTCACATATGTGGGACACTGCACAGTTAACAATGAGCTCTGATACAGTTTATCTCAAATAATCCTGTGTCGGCTATTACTATTCCCACTTTACAGATGAGGCATCTAAAGCTCAGAGAGGTTAAGTCACTTTCCCAAAGACACACAGCTAGTAAGTGGACTAGGAAGTTGTAGAGCAGAGAGCGAGGTGCATTTACCACACCGCCAGAATTGCGTAGGGCCCCAGGTACCCATCTTCTCCCTGCTCTCCCCATCTCTTTCAATCCCATGACCCTGCATTTTTTTCTCCATAGCACTTCTCATTATCTGACTCTCTCACTCGTGTATTTATTTATTTGTTGCAGTCCGTTTCTCCCGCTAGTAAGGAAGCGCTAGGAGGGCAGGGACTCTGCCTCTTGTTCACCCCAGCATGCCTGATGCCCTGCAGAATGTCCAACACACACATGTTCTGCTGGGCAGCTGAGGGATTGCTGGAGGGCTGGAGGTGGGGGGACATTCCTGGTGACACTGCCCGACTCCCCTCCATGTTCTCCTTTGCAAAGGTTCAGTACACAAATGTGAGGTGCGTTGCAAATTATTTCTGCCATCTCTCATACAATGGCGTTAACAGCTGGCTGAGCTACAATACATCAATTGTATAAATTCTGAGGGCATTTTCATGTTTCAGTCTCCTTATGTATTTCTAGTTGACCAAACTTGTTCGAATTACCATGAACTGCAATCCCATCACCTGGCTCACTGGGCAGGAAGGCAGTGGCTTGGGTTTAACTCTTGAAGCGCTGTGGAGGAGAGAGGAGAGGTCTGGGGCTAGCAAGGGGTGGAGAAGGATCTGCTGTTAAAAGTCAATCTGTCACTTTAAGCTGCAGTACTCGTTCCCCACTTTCCATGGGGGCCCCTGTCTGACCACCCTCCATCCAACTTCTGTATCTTGACAGGTCCTTCTCTCTCGGGACTTTAAGGCCATTTCCTGCTACATTTCCCCCACACCCATGGCTGATAGAATCCCTCTTTAAACACAGTCCTAGCTTCAAATTCACAGCCCTGTAGCAGACCCAAGGAAGGAGAGATTTGGACAAAGTTATAATCCAGGGGGAGTCGGGGTGGGGGGAGGGACATTAAAAACTCTTCAGGGCTGGGACAGTGACTTTCTTATCACTCTATCCCTAGGACCTAGTACAGAGGCTAGCACATAGCAAAGACTAAAAAATATTACTTGAATGAATGAATGAGTGACTATAATATTAATACAAAGACCGCACATAGGATTGGGATCAGATAACCGGCTTCAAATCCTGCTTCTACCGTTTTGTGATCTCGGGCCAGTCTCTTCACCACCCTGAGTCATAGTTTCCTCATCTTTAACATGAGCAGAGCATTCAGAGGGGGAGGGTATCACGTGACCCCCTCTCCTCCAATTTTCCAGAGGGAGAGAAAATCTTGTAACTGTCAGCAACGTGATGGAACTGTCAAAAGTACACAAAGGAGCTATGCCAATTGTGAAACAGAAGTCACAGTTCTGTTTATTTTGCAATGATGTAAACTTCGCCAATTTTCTTTCCAGATAGAAAATATAAACCTTTCACAGCTCTATCCAAAAAAATCTGTAAACTTCAAACGTTATAGACCTGCCTGCCTGAGGTAAACGAAACTAAGACAACGCTAGCGGTGTCCTCATGAGATGCTGGCTTTGAGCACGGCGTCAGCAACAGTTACAATAGACAATTTATTAAGCCTACAGCCAGGCGCCATGCTCAGGACTCACACATAGTATCTCATTTAATCTGTACGACTTTCCCACAACATAGGTGTCACTGTATTCTGCCGCGATGCCTGCCACCTTATGTAATCCCCTCCCCATGAACGTGGGCTGGAACTAGTGATTTGCTTCTAACGGAGAGGATATGGCAAAATTGATAGATAGGATGTCACTTCCAAGGGTAGGTTATAAAAGACTGTGACTTCTGTCTTGTATGCATGTGCTCTCTCTCTCTCTCTCTGCCTCCTCATGTACGGACCTGATGAAGCAAGCTGAAGGGAACGGACCCACATGGCAAGGAACTGAGGGCACCCTTCAGGCAATGCCCTCGGGGCACTGAGGCCCTTAGGCTGACAGCCCTCGGGGAGCTAAATCCTGCCCTTCAGGACGTGCGTGAGTTTGGAAGCAGATCCTTCTCCAGTGGAGCCTTCAGATGGGACCACAGCCCGGTGACACCTTGACTGTCGTCTTCTGAGACCCCCCAAGCAGAGGACCCAGTGAAGCCATGTCCAGATTCCCGACCCGTGGAAACTGTGAGATAATCAATGTGTTTTCAGCTACTAAATTTTGGGGATTCTTCTTGTTCAACAATAGATAACTAAATTATTATTCCCTTTTTGGAGTTGAGGAAATCAAGGCTCAGGGACATTACCAAGCTTGCCTGGGTCACACAGTGAGTACGAGAAGGAGCCCAAGTTAGAACCAAAGTTTATCTGACTCCAAAGCCTGTGTTCTCAGCCACCAAGCACCCCGGCCCCTCCCTGGGGCCCGACACTCCGGAAGCGAGCTGGCCTTCCATCACAGGCCGCGAGACCCACCTCCAGCCCCTTACCTACTGTCCACCAGCTCCTGTTCAGCAACTTGGCTTTATTGGATTTTGAGGCTTTGGTCACCTCGTGGCGAGAGCTGGGGGAGGTACATAGAGTCCCATAACTTCTGGAGCCACCTTGGATGGACACGCTGCCCTTCCCCCTTGCTGGGAGAAGGTGGTGGTGTATAAAAACAGTGGCAAAGGAAGTGGTGGGGGAAGGAGGTTGCGGAGGGTGGTGAGAGAGCCAGAGGCCACGTCCTCTGTGAAGCGCCCCCCGCCCCCATTCCCAAGCATCCCCTGGGACCTGCTGAACCCACCCTCCCTAGTCCCACCCTCCCTAGCAGCCCCATAGGGCCCCCGGAGCCACCCCAGGCCCATGGCCACCCCACCCACAACCCTCCCACACGTCTGGACCTCCTTGGCTTGGCCCAAGCTCTTGCCCCAGGGCCCAGCGCAGGCCTGGCCCAGAGCAGCTGGAAGGGGTTGTCCCACGGTAGCGCAGAACCCGGAGCCACAGCCAGCCAGGCTGGGTTCCAACCGTGCGCCACCACACGTGCCCTGTGACCTTGAGCAACCGCTGCAGCCTCAGTCTTCTCCCACCCAAGGACTAACCAGCCCCTGCTTAGCTTCAGAGACCAGACAACATCAGGCACGTTCAGGGCGGCCCAGCCATAGACTGGCCTCAGTTTCCTACCAGACAACGGTAATAGTAATCATAACAAAATTCTAAATCCAGTACCTGGCATGTGGTCAACACTTAACAAATGTTGTCTATTAACACTGTTATCATACTATTATTATTTCCTTATTTTTAAAATTGGGATAGTTCTATATTTCACAGAACTGCCCATTGGCTGTAAAATATGCCATTGTTGCATAGACCACTAAGAAAGAAAAATGCTATCAGTTGTAACCCCATCAATTGTAAACTGTTTCCCATATCTAAGAATAGATCTTAGAACCAATGAAATTCGGAAAGAGCGTCTGCCTCGCAGAGCTGTTACGGGAGGATTGAATGGGATGATACCAACGTACTCAATAAATGTTTGTTGAATGAATGGAAGTTGGATTCCTGCCCAGCACCCAAGACTCCTAATCCAGTGCTCTTCCTTCTCTGCAGCCTCCTTGCCCCAGCCCTCTCCGCACACACTGTACACCCACAAGAGAGCAGGACTTATCTGCAAGGAGGTGGCTTTTGTGAGCCCCCTTGCTGTATGCTCTTGGTCCCAGGACCCCCCAACCCTGCAGAGCTGTTCTTCTTGCAGCCAAGGGAGACCCTGCCCTGACTGCCTGCACTCGCCTCCCCTCACAGCTATAGCCACAGGCAGGTGTCCACCCCGCAGCCCCACGGCCAGCCCACAGCCCCGAGGAGCCACCCACGTCCAATCCTGGCTCATCCCTGCCCTCATTGCCCTCTCTGTGCCTCAGTGGCCTTCCCTGAAGAACGGGCCGATGATTCCTACTTCTTAGAAGCCTGTGAGACAATGTCTATGAAAATCCTTCCTTGCCTAGATACAAGGAGTTTGTCCCACCAGAATGCGGTCCCCTAGACCTCTCGGCTGCCCACTTGACCTCTTTCTGCACCTGAGAAAGTTCACCAACTTGTCTCTTCTAGTCTGGGCCAGTCACTTCCCAAGGCCAAGGCTCCAGAGCCATGAAATGGGGTTGGGTTTCCCCCAAGCCCCCTGAAGCCAGGACTGCACAGGCCCCTCTGGGTGCTCCTTCAGGGCGTTCCTCCTAAAATCTGCCTGTGTCCTTCCAGCAGCAAAAGAGCCCAGGCCCCGGGCTGGGCAAGCCCCAGAGATTAAAGACCTCTGGGTTGGGGGCAGTAGGCATGGGGACAGATAAATGACAGCTCAGCCTCCTGTTTACTTATTCACAAACCTTAGGAGTTTGTCCAATTTTACAAAATATGAGTATGTCCTTCCCCTGCCACCTCCTGCCGTGGTAAGGGGACCTAGCTGCGGGCCACTGAGGCAGAGTGAGCCCAGGCTCCCCATCCCAGCCAGAGATTCTGGCTCACCTAGGACCAGCGAGCAGCAGCTGCCTGAGAACAGCAGTCCCTCCCTTTCTCAGCTATGATGAGCTTCTTATCTCTCTGTGCAAATTAGGAGCACTTCATGGTAATCCAGCCCAGCTCCCAGCCTCAGCAGACTCTCCAAAATAAAAGCGCTGGATCTGAGTCATCGAACATTTAAGTTCCCTCCCGCCCCAGCCCCCAGCAGCAAGGAGGGGGTGATGCTGCCTGTCCTCCCCCTTCCCTGGGCCTCCTGCCCAGCCTGAGCCCCTTCCTGGTGTTGAGATGCCCCAGAGCCATGGCCAGTCTCCCCTCTGGTCACAGGCGAGCCACCCTATTTATGCAGGACTCAGAGGCCAGGCCAGGCCCCGGCCAGGTGCTTGCATGAATAACCTCATTTAAGCCTCATGACAGCCCTGCATGGTAGGAGATTTAGTCCCATTTTTCTGATGAAGGGCAGTGAGCTACAGCACCTTGGCCAAGGTCACGGTGCAGATAAATGGTGGGAGAGAGCAGCAACAACCCCCCATCTAAACCACCGCCACTCTGCACCCTGTGACCCCACCCCCGCCCCACACAGCCCTGGGGAGAGTCAGATATTTGCGACACGGCAGCGGCACATACCCACTCCCAGAATGTGCCCACTCACACACTCACGTGCCCAGGACTCGGATTTTTCCTCAAATGGACCCAAAAGGAATGTGTGACTCAGGCTGCAACTATGGGCCCAGGCTATAAAGCGGAAAATCACTTTGTAACAGAGGCAGCCGTGCCCTCCCAGAGGTGCCCGGGCCGGCAGCCGCCGCCGCAGAGTGGCGCGCCCTGCTCAGGAAGCAGGACCTGCGCAGCCTGCATTGTCTCCAGAGCTCGGTTGCCAACAGGTTCCCGCTTCCGCTTCCCGTTGGCAGCTCCCTCGCAGATGCTGAATTTCCAATGCAGCGAAAAATAAATATTTTAAGGCTCTGTGGCCTGAGTCACCGGAGTTTGGTGGCAGCTAATGCTCTGCAGCTGGCCCTGCCCACGGGCCTACTTAGCATGTAATTAAGATGCAAAATAACATCCCTCAAAAGCTCCCCTCCAGGCTTCTTTGCTTCTCCCTTCAAGGCTCTGGTGGATTAAGAAGATTCTGGAACAGTGGGGAGGCACTTCTCCCGCTACCTTTATTGGCCAGAGTTCCAGACCAGGTTTATGGTCTTGGCTCAGAGCAGGGCCTGGAGTTGGAACTCTAGTCCCCGGTGGCCTCCTCTTCCTGGCTCCCTGCAGCCACCCTGAGCCACAGCACACACAAGCCTGAAAAAGCACATCAGACTGTGTCCCCACAAGTAACTCTTCAGTGATGCCCCACTGGCCTTGGTTTATAATCTAAACCACTGGCAGTGACCTCCAAGCTGGACCACCCGACAGCCCCTCTTGAATCTCTGATCTCCTCTTCTTCCACGCACCCTCTCCAGCCACATGGGCCTTCTGTCAATTCCCCCAACACGCCAAGCTTTCTCCTGCCTCAGGGCCTTTGCACTTGCTGTGTCTCTGCCTCCTGATCTGTCCGTGGCTGGCTCCTATTCAACCTTAAATATCGCCACTTCAAAGAAGACTCCTTGGACCATCTCATCTAATGGGGAGCACTTACTATGTGCCAGGCACAGAACAGGGACCTTATACTAGCCCAGGGGGCAAGAAAACTGAGCATCGAGCTGGTAACCGCCCCGGGCCACACAGCCAGGGTTAGGGTTTGCACATGGGTATTCTGGCATCACAGTGCACACCCTTAACCGCTGTGCTGTGCCGACCACAGTGGCTCCCCCCCACCCCATCTCCCTCCCTGGCTCTTTCCCCTCTATCTTTATTTGGTTTTCTTCTCTGTCCTGCCCATTGAATGTCATCAGTTCATGAAGACAGGAAAGACAGGAGCCTTGTCTGTCTTACTCTCTCCTGTCCCCCAGCACCTCCAGCAGTACCAGGTGGGGTGGGAGCGGGGCGGGGGCGGGGGAGCAGTGCTCATTAAGTATCTGTCGGTTGAATGAATGAATGCATGCAGTGCTCCAGTCCCCTCCGCCTCCTCCCGCCCTTTCTCTGCAGGGCCCACTGCATGGCACATGGTAGGTCTTCGAGGCCTGGGTGCTGAGGAGACTCTTTGGGAAGATGGGCTAGCATTTATACCGGGTTCCCTAACTTAGACCTTCTCCCACTACAGCTGGTTCCAGAAAGGCAAGGGAGACAGAGGGGCAAGCAGTGTGTTTGCAGTTCCTGAACTGCGATGGGTCGTGGGCGACAGGCAGGACAAACATGGAGGGAGTGTGGACCCAGCTAAAGAGAACACACCAACGGGCCAACAGACAAGGCAACTGCAGCGACCTCTGGGAGGGAGAGGAGGGGGCTCCGCTTACGGAGCACAAACTGCGTCCCTTGGGCTTACTGCGGAGCAGCACTGTTGCTTGTTAGATCCACTGTACGACAGGAACTAGCGTGAGGGCAAAGTGCTGGTGTCCTTAGGTGACCACAGGTAAATAGGAGCCAGCAAAGTGAGGCAGCTGCTGAGGAAATTTAGTTCACTCTTAGGCTTTATGAACAGGAGTATGATGAATAGATTAGGGAGATGATGGCCTCACTGCACCTGCTCAGGCCAGACTTCCCTGGAGCGCTGCACGCAGCACCCACCACGCTTAGGGGGCCCTTACCTCCTTATGAGTGTGCGAATGAGATAGCCCCAGACCCGCTGCAGGAGCTGCAGCTGCCCAGCCAGCAGGAGGGAAGTCCAGAGCCCTTGGCCTTTGTTTGCAGGCTCTGAAGGCTACCGGAAGGTAGAGCTCAACCCGAGGGCGAAGGAGGGTTTGAGTTACAGGATTTGAATGGTAAAGGAACCTCCCGCTAAGGGCTGCAACACTCCCGCCGTTAGAGGTGACGAAGCCAGGGCTTGTGGCATTTGTGGGGAGGTGGCAGAGAGGATGCTGGCCAGCAGCACCTATCGCCTGGGAGTTTGTCAGAAACTACAAAATCAGAATCTACATTTGAACAAGATCTTAGGTGAGCAGCTGGGTTAGAGGCTGGGGGAGGAGGCAAGGCCTGTTGGAGGGAACTGGCTGAGCACCCACCCATTCAGGCCTCAGAACCCCTGTGAAGGGGCTCCCAGTCTGACGGGGAGACGGCAGACCCCTAGATAAGCAAGCAGTATGATGAGGAGCCCTGAGTGCCGAGATAGAAGGTGGTGCAAAGAGGGGTCAGTTTTGGGGGAGGGTGAGACAGGGAAACCACCAGAAAAGGCTTTAAGATAAGGCCCAGAGCTGTTCAAGGTCACACACCAAGGGCAGAACAGCAGAACAGGCACAGAGCTCAGGCGCCTGGCTCCCAGCTCACCTGGCTGTGCTGTGTGTGTGTGATCATGTGCGCCTGTGAGTAGTGACGTCAGTGCTCACACTGTGTGTGACTTATGTGTAAATGTGCGACGTCCGTGTGTCTGGGGATGTGTGTGCATGGGAGTGTGGCTGGGGTGCAGCTGTCATGACCAGGCTCGGAGATGGGACCAGGGCGGGAGCCGCTGTGGCTGTCCCCTCCGTCCCGGCCTACCCACGGCAGCCCCGCCATGGGGGACAGCTCTTAAGCAACACCGGCCAGCCTCCAGGCCCCGCTGTCGGTGCAGGACAGCCCCCACGGCCTCTGCCTCGGTCCTCCAGCTCCAGGTCCTGTCCCAGCCCAGCCCATGTGCCTGGCCTCTGACTCGGTTTATCCTAAATACCCTCTCCCCCACCTCACCCCATACTGGCCATCCAGGTTGATCGCCCCTGTGCCTTTCAGGATGAGTTTGGCCCTGGGCTGGGGATTCCAGCTACCTGTGGGAGAGAGCATGTGGGCTAGGTGAGGGGAGTGGGACAGCAGATCTTTCTGTGCCCAGAACATGGACTGTGGATTCCAGAAGGTCCCCTCTACTTCCTACCTTGGGCAAGTCACTCACCCTCCCCAAGTGTCATTGTACTCATCTATAAAGTGGGCCTGTGGCACCAACTCTCAGACATGCTGTGGGGTCAGACGAGAAGGTCATAAGAACAGTAAGAGGCCGTGGACGCTGTGTGGGTCAGCAGCGTCTTCTCCGACGCCACCAGGGTGGAGCCTGGGGTCAGGGTCGGGGAGGAGGGCAAGTGGCGGGGCTGTGCATGGGTGGGAAAGCCCTGGAAGTGCCCCGTGCTGCTGGGGGGCTGGCCCTGCTGGGACCACCAAGCCCCCACGTGGCAGCTGAGCAGGAGTCCAGAGCTGGACCCCACCCCATGGTCCATCTGGGATGCCAGAGCCTCAGCTTCCCGGGGGAGTCAGGGGGCTCAGACCCCAGCCAGCCCCTCGGTGAAGTGTTGGGGCAAGAGCAGGTGACGAGGGAAAGAAATGGGAGGGACAAGTTCAGGGCCCAGAATCCAAATGCCTGTCACAGCGAGGCCCTGTCAGCCTGCCCTTCAGCTGTGGCAGACGGCCCCGGGAGACAGCCCACAGACCAGCGCAGCTGAACCATTGAAATGCCGCTCAGAGACATCAGGTTTGGCTGCCAGCAGGGTCTGCTTCCTGCAGGCCCCCCGAGGACTAAGGGTGAGGATGGGCTGACGGCCCCAACAGCTCAGAAGCTGGCACCTGCGGCCCCCCACGGGTGGGAGGGGGAAGCTCAGGGAGTCAGCTCAGGGGCTCACAAGCCCCAGGATACCTGGCAGAGCCGCCAGGGCCTCTTCTGGCAGACGGGACCCTCACCCAGCCTTCCGGATGGACAGCACGTGCCTCGCAAAGCCTCCAGTACTGAGTGCACGTGAGGGCTCTGGAGACGCATAGCACCCCCCCCACCCCGCCGCCCCCGCAGTCCCTGGTCTTCCCCCAGAGCACGCATCGCAGTTCGTATGTATTTATTTGTGTGATTATGGAAAGTGTTGGCCTGGAAGCCGAACAGCCCAGATCCAAAGCCCTACTACCACTTAGCCGGGTGGCCTCGGGCAAGTTACTTAACGCTTGTAAAATGGGGAGAATGAGGACACCACTGTGGGGCTGTTGTGAGGAGTAACTGAGTTAAGAATTGTCGAGCACTTAAACCAGAGCCTGGCACAAAATAAAATCTGAGTCAACGGTAGCCTTGACCGTTACTGCTGGTGATACAGCTAATATCGCATACCACCTTCGGATGCACACTTGCATGCGTATGACATGTATGTGCACACACACACACATGCACACACAGGACAGCAGGCTCTGTAAGAGCAGGGAGCGGTCTGCTTGGTTCTCCAAGGCAGCCCGCCCAGGCACTCAGCTCAGGGCCTTGCACACAGCACTTCCCAGTAAACTCCCGCTGGCTGAAAGACAGGCCAATATTTGAGTTCAGCAGCTCAGAGTATTCAACTCTACTCTGACCTCATGCCCCGCCTCAAAGCTCTGAGGTCCTGATGAACTTCAGAGGCCAAGGCCTTTCTCGGGTCTGGCCTTAGACTCTAGTTTGGTGACCTCCCAACTCTTCCTTGTTCGGGGTGTGAACTTTGCCTTGTATCCCCCAAGGCCACCCTGAGCTTGCCCCAGTGCCTAAGCACTGCCACGCCCAGGACACCCCAACTGACCCTCACCGCCCCCTACCCTGCCCCCCCACGCCCCAGCCCCTGCTGTGTCTTACAGGGAACAAGGATGAGCCTCAGCACAAAGAACCTGGACGTTCCCTCTTCCTGCCAGGGTGACCTTGGACAACATCAGTTTGACTTCTCTGAGTCTCAGTTTCATGGTCTGTGCAATGGGAGTAATTATCCCTCATCAGCCAGCACAGAGACTAGGAAAAAACAGGCTCTCCAACTATTCCCCTCCCCCCATCCTGCTTCTCTAAATCCCACTGCTCCTGGGCTTAACAGCTTTCTGACCTCAGACCTGGCCCTGCCCCCCCCCACCAAGGCCATGCTCAGGTTGACCCCACACAGGTCAAGGCCATGGTCCACAGCTCTCACACTTACTCCTGCTGCATCTGGCTACAGACCCAGCCTCCTGAGGCCCCTCAAGGATAAAGTCTGTGGCCCCTGCCTCATGCCTCGGCCCAGGCCCCTCACCCACTCTCAGCATCCGGCCGGCTGGCCCACCAGGGTAGGGGCACTGACAGAGGAGCTAGAAGACAGATGGCCTCTGGGGCCCACGGGCGAGGTCCTGACCCCCGCAGATGGGCTGGGGCATGTAGCATGAACACAGGTTGGGTACACTTAAGCTCACGCCACAGACAGCCCTTCCGGCCCGGCCGTGTTCTCAGAACCCCGAGGGGGGCAAGCCCAAGGCCCCTCCCTCCTCTAGGAGCTGCCTCTTCTGAAGCAAGTGGAGCTGCTGCCCCTCAACAATGTGCTGTTGCCACCTGGAGTCCTCCCAGGGCATCTCCAGGCCAGGCCCACCCCCAGCCAGCTCCCACAGTCGGGGGGCGGGGGGTGCCCAGGAGCAGAGGGAGACACAGGACAGGAGAGACGGTCTGTGCTGGGCGCTGATGGGCTGGGGCAGGAGAGAGGGGTTCCAGCCCCAGCTGGGTCAATAGTTTTGTACGTGACCTCAGACAAGCCCCTGCCCTCCTCGGCCTCAGTGTCCCCATTGGTAAAAGGACAAACATCCACACATCTGTGTAGCTACAGATACACACGGGCATTTCTCTGGCTGCGAATCTCTAGGGCTGGGACCTCATGGGAATCACTGCTAATCCTGCCCCCCACCACAGCTGAGAGGTGGTGCTTCCCTGGGTTCGAATCCCAGTCCCCGCCACTCTCTCCCTGCGGGACTCTGAGCCAGGTGCCCGGTCTCTCTTCCTCTATACAGTGGACACAGACAAAACACTGGCACAGTCCCTGGTCACAGTGCCCCCAGTGAGTGCTACCTGTGGCTCACTCTATATTGCCTGCCCAGGAAGGCTGGAGATGGCTTCATTTGGGACCAAATAATCCACAGGTGCTTCTCCTGTGTCCCATTTTACCTGAATGGAATTTGCCACAAGCTGAGTGAGGGGACTCCTATCTCCCTAAATTGGAAGAATTTGGGTCACACAGTGGAAACCGTGGCAACCAGCTCCAAAAGGACCAGGAGGGCAAGGAGGAAGCTGCCACGTCCCTACCACCTCTATCATGGTGGTCTCCTAGACAACAGGATGTGAGGACACCCCAGACCCCTCCCCTCACCCAGAGGCCAGCCTGAGGCCTCTCTCTGCCACCACCAAGGAAGGGGCGCCTGCTGGGTGGGGCTTTACTCCACGGCCCTCCCCCTAGCTCCCCCACCACCCAAGTGGAGGCCAGTAGGGGTCCCCCCACCATGGATACTGGGCTCCACGAGGCTGCAGCTGCACCACAGCCCCTCGAGCCCCTCAAGCCCCAACGCTCCCTCCTAGGATCTGCCACGGGCTCCTTGATTGCTAATTTAGACTTTCCTGCCATCCCACGCAGGGGAATCAGGGGAAATCAAATTACCGAGTTATTCACTCTTTTTGTACAGCTGATGGGCTGATTAGCTGTCAATCAGGGCCTGCATTAACATCTGACACTGTGTGCATAACAATTACCAGTCACATTAAGGAAACCTTTCCCTTTCTCTCTAAAGGGAGGGGTGGGGAAGAGACAGGAGAGAGGAGGAGGCAGAAGAAGGCACGGAAGGGGGAAGGAGGAAATTCAATCAGCATAATTAGCTCAATCAGAGGAGAACATCACTTCACCAGCTGAGCAGAGCCACTGCCACTGCCAAAGGCCCCCGGCTGACCAGCTGCTCCGCAGCCTCTGCCCACTCTGCCCTCCAGCAAGTGCCTGGCCTCTCACTCAGCCACGGCGCCGGCCAAGGCAAGCGGCCCTCCCCCGTCTGTCAACCACTTGGCCCCGCCTTCAGACACCCCTTCCTCCAATCAGGTGGGCCCATTCCTGCCTGCCTCTCTGGGATTGGCTCTGACTGAAGAGGAGGATGTAAGACTCCAAGGACTGAGGCAGAGTTGGGGGTTGGGGGTGGAATGGGAGTGGGGCTGAAGACTGTGGGAGTCTCAGTTTATGATTCTTTTGTGGAAAGGACTTCCTTACACTGAGTCAGGCTCTGACATTTTATGAACTGTCTTGCTGTTCCTCCCGCTCCTTCCCTAGGGCCCGTGCCCTCTGGCCCTCAGCGCCCTTCCGAGTTGTTAGACCTCCAGGCTGGATGGCCTGTTTCTTCACTTGCCCTCTGGGATAGAGTTTGAAGCCCCTTTGCCATCCTGGCACCCACTGCTGGACCGTGTCCAGTGTGTCACTGCCCCTGAAACTTATCAGCACCCTGGTATGTTGTAACAACTTGGCGTTCTTGAGGCCTCAGTTTCCCCATTTGCAAAATAAGAGTGTGTCCAAGGGCCCTCCAAGCAAGTCTTGCAGTGTGAGGAGTCCCCACTCTGGACGCTGTGGCCGCCCCACCAGGAGAGTGATGGTGCTTCCAGCTATTCCCTCAATCTGGATTGGGAGAGCTTGCGGGGAGTCAGCTACGCTCTCCCATTCAGTCTCTCTGGGGCCTCCTGTGACAGAGGCAAAATGAACTCACAACATCCTTGGAAAGAGCCAAGCTCGGCCCTGGCCCACGGGTCGGTTGTCCACAGGTTGTGTTTGCTAAGGTGCATGCAGGGCACCTTGTTGTTTGCTTTTTTGTCACCAAGAACACGTCTCAAGAAGGCTGACCTTGGCCTCCTTAGCACTGCTCTGACCCGATGAGCAAGTCACGGACAGGCCCATGATACACTAGGGACACATGGATGATGATGCCGGGCAGGAGGGCGGGCTGGAGCCCAGCAGCTGTGGGTGGCTTTGGGGAGGTCCAGGCAGAAGGAGGCCTGAGGCTGCCCTGCGGCTGCTTCTACCATGGGGCCGTCCCAAGAGGGTGAGGAGGACACTCAGCCCAGCTCTCTGGGCCTCTGAACTTCTTGACCCCGTGTGTTCGTCTGCTAGGGCGGCCATTACAAAATACCAGGACAGCTTGAACACCAAAATAAAACAACTGAAATTTATTTTCTCACAGGTCTAGAGAATAAACGTCCAAAATCAAGGTATTGGCAGGTGTTGCTTCCTTGAGGCCTCTCTCCCTGGCTCGCAGATGGCCACCTTCTCACCGTGTCCTCACGTGGCCTTTCCTCTGTGCACACACACTCTGGGTGTCTCTCTGTGTGGCCAAATTTCCCCTTAGAATTGGTGCACCAAGGACACCAGTCAGATTGAACCAGGCCCACCCTAATGCCGCATTTTAGCTTAATCGCCTCTTTAAAGGCTATCTCCAAAGACAGTCACATACTGAGAGTTAGGGCTTCAGCATGAATCTGGGGGGCACACTATTCAGCCAAAACACCCAGAGAACTAATAACAATAATGGTTGTTGCTGTTTAATAGCTACCATGTGTATAGCACTGACTTTATTCTAGGCACAGGTGTGAGGACTGTACCGGTATGTACTCACGAAATCCTCCCGGAGCCAAGCTGGTACTATGAGCAGGTATTCTTATTGTCCCAACTCTATAGGTGGGGATATAAGGTACAGGGAGGTAAGTGACCTGCCCACCTAGTAAACAGTATGGTAAACAGCACATTCAAATGCAGGCATCTGCTCCAGAGCCCCTGTCCCAGCAGTTATATTATCTGCCTTTTATGAGTCCCACAGGGGCTAAACGACAGTGCCAGCTGTCCTTCTTTCCTGGCCCCTGACCCAGCAGCCTCCACCATGGGGCCATCTCAGGCAACCTCAAACCCAGCCAGTCTTCAGCCCAGAGAACCCAGACACCACCCCCAGCACTCAGGAGGGTCTCCACACGGGGCAGGGTGGGGGGCGTAGGGAGCGAATCTGGACCTACAGCCACCAACATGCACAGCTGTTGATTACGCGCCAGACCCTGTGCTAAGGGCTTTGCAGACATCATGTCATTTGATCCTCACATCAACTCTATGATCCAGAGTCCAGGACTGTGTCCTTTCAAGCAAGACCTTCCAGAGTGGCCTCAGCTAAGCACACCAGGTCACTTCTGGACCATGATGACGAGCTTCCTTAGGCAATTCTGAAGCCACGAAGTCACTCTCTCATTCAAAAAGTTATTTACTGAGTGCTTACTATATGTCAGGCACTGTTCTGGGTGTCGGGTGTGAGTGGGAAAAACAATAGAAAGGATTTCTGCTCCCATAAATCTTATAATCTGGTGGGCTGAGACAGAAAATGAACGGGTGTGGACATAAAGGACTACGATAGTTACAGATAGTGATAAATACAATAATGAAATAAAACCAGGCGATGGGATGATGGGTTGCAGACACTTTAGATGGAGTGGTCAGGGAAGTCTCCTTGAGGAGGTGACATTTGAACTAAGATCACAATAACAAGAAGGAGCCAATAATGAGGGTGAAGAGCAGGCAAGGCAGAGAGAACAGTAAGTGCAAAGGCCCTGGGGCCTTTTCAAGGGACAGAAGACCAGCCTGGATGCAGTGCAGAGGACAGAGATAATGTTAATGACGTTCACATCACCATCAAGGGTGAGATGACAGTTCCTCCCAATGTCTAATCCAAATCCTTCCAACTGCAATTTAAACCTCATTACCTTGCTATCTTCAGAGCAAACTAAAATCCGAGAATATTTACCGTGCTTCCTCTCCGACAAAGCACCATTCCATCCAGGAAGCAGGAGCCCAGCATTCTTCCAGTTGGCATTTGAAGGGGTGGTGGGGGTTGGGCCGGGAGCCTCTATCAGTTCAGGAAAATCTCTCTTCTGATGTTTTTAGCCGCCTCTCTTTGTAGGCTGTCAGAGCATGACAGAGAACATTTCTCGCCAAAGGTCCCCTTGTGTCGCTGTCTAAACACACTCATAAATCCTTGCCTGAACCCAGAAGCAAGGCCCTGGGTTAAAATAAGAAAGGCAGGAGACCCTGTAGAGAACCCTCCACCCCTCTCCATTCTCTTTTCCTCTCCTTTTCTTTCCAGCCCCCAGCTGTAGAAAGTAGAAGAAACACTTTTCGGGAGTCAGGAGGCTAGATGCTTGTGTCTACAACCCCAGCGACCACGGAGGAGGGGACAGATGAATCAACAAACACGAATGATGTGTGCTATAATAAATAAATGACCTAGGGGCTGGAGAAGCCCGTGGCTGGAGAGGGTGGGGGAAGCTCCATTCATCATTTATTCATTCAACATCTATTATTGAACACATACTCCATGCCAAGTGCTATGCCAGGCACTCGAATCAGTTAGGGTCTGGTTGAAAAAACAGAAAATGCAGCGGCTCATGCCCGTAATCCCAGCACCTTGGGAGGCTGAGGTGGGAGGATGGCTGGGGGCTAGGAGTTCAAGACCAGCTTGGGCTACATAGCAAGACCTCATCTCTACAAAAAATAAAAAATTAGCCAGGCATGATAGTGTGAACCTGTAGTCCCAGCTACTCAAGAGGCTGAGGTGGGAGGAGATCGCTTGAGTCTAGGAGTTTGAGGTTGCAGTGAGCTATGATGATGCCACTGCACTCTAGCCCTGTCTCCAAAAAAGAAAAGAAAAGAAAAAAGAAACACTCTAGGTATTTTACCCAGTGGGAATTTAATGCAGGATATTGGTGATACGAATGAAGAGTTGAGAGGCCAAATTAGCACCATCCAAAACTTAGCAACAGCAGGAGGCCATTAGCACCCCTGGGAATGGAAAGGGCAGTGAGAGGAGATGGCTTTACTACATTCCGGAGCTGGGGGTGCCCTGTAGGGAGCTAGACTACAGGGAAAACTTCCCAGCAGAATCTGGAACCACACAGGGGGCCATTGTCTGGCAGTCGGATGTGTTTGCTGCCAGAAATGCTGCCCCAGGCAGAGCAAAGGATGAGAAATGCCCCAGCTTCTCCCTTCTTTCCATCCTCCAGTCTCTTGCCAGTGTCTCATATTGGCCAAACCCAGCCAAAAAGGCAGCTCACCAAGGAGCTTGGAAAACACAGCCTGCGGGAGTCACTCCTACCCCATACCACCCCGTGATAGAGTGGAGAGGTGTTAAGAGTGGAGGATGGATTTGAAGGCAAACAGCCACAGGAGTGTCACAGTGTTAAAGACTTCACAGGTGGGGACATTTGATATGGGCTTTAAAACATATGTAGGTGTTTTCCAAGCAGGAAAGAGAAGAAGAGTACACAGAAGAGCAGGTTCAAAGGCAGAGAAGTGCAGAGAATGTGGCTTATTCAGCTAACATCAAATATTCTGCCTGGCTGCCAGGAAGGTAAATGAGCCCAACCAACAAGAGATTGGGGACCACTCCAGGGCCTTGAAGGCTGAGCTCAGGGGGTTGGACATCATCCTGGATCTCAGTCACAGGGTGAAATTAGTAAAGAAGAGGGACAGACCGCAGGTTGGGAAGAGGCAGTGAAGAGTCTCTGCAATGGTCTTGGTGGGCAATGATTACATCTGAACTAGGGCTGTTTCCACGGAGACTGGAAGGAGAAGGTACATAGAAGAGGATTTTAGGAGGTAGAGAGGCTTGGTAGTTGATGGCTATGGAAGAGAGAGAGAGAGGGAGCAAAAGGGACAAAATATGATATTTGGGGTGGTGTCTATGAAGATATGGGTTCTAATTCTTCTCCTTCCTCTAGGGCCACCTGTTGGAGAGGCCTCCACCCATCTCTTCACATGCAGCCACCCCTCATGCCATTGATTTAGATTCCCCAGTTTTCAGCTGGACAAAAGGCCCCCTGGAATAAAAACTACATTTCCCTGCATCCCTTGCAGCTACAGGTGGCCATGTGCCTGAGTTCCAGCTAATAAGATGTAAGTGGAAGTGTCCTGTGGTAGCTTTGCGGAGCTTTCCTTAAAGGCAGCTGGCGTGTGTCCTTTGGCCCCCTTCTGTGTCACCCTTCCTCCACCCTGCTACCTGCACAGTAGGTATGATGGAGGGAGATTTGGCTGCTACTTTAGACCAGGGAGCTAGAAGGAGCCTGGGACCCTGAGGACTTGATAGAGTAGATTCAGCACCAGCTTTGCACTATAGGTGAAAGAGAAATAAACATTGACTTGTTTAAGCCACTGTTGTTTTGAGTTTGTTTGTTACAACAAACTTAATCCTAAATGATACAACACTCTATCTTTTTCAGGTAATAATTGAAATATCTTATCTCATTTACTCCTCAACAATCCAATGATGTAAATAGTGTTGATATACCCAATTTATAGATGAGGAGACTGAGGCTTGGCGAGGTTAAGTCACTTGTACAAGGTCACGCAAACAGCAGATGGTGCAAGCAAGATCCAAACTCTGAAAGTTTGACTCCAAATTCGCCTGCATCCTCAGAGGCACCCTCCTTTCCCTTCCCAAATGTTTTTTGTCTTCCCTCCTACTTCTTTCAGCCTGACACATGCTTCTAGCAATACTAATGGCCTCAATAATAAGGATAGCAATAAAAAGAACACTGAGGTTTGTTCTTTTGTAGAATTGAACAACTTCCTATTATTTCTGCCAACAAATTAGTCTTAATTGCACTGTGGCATCATTAGGCGGCATTTGGGAAAATGTAGAAGGTCCCCAACATGTCAAGAATATAATTTGATTGAATCGGGAGCAAGATGGCAGAATAGAAACCTCCAGTGATTGTCCCTCTGCATGAACACAAAATTCAACAACTGTTCACTCAAGCACCTTCAGAAGAATCAAAAATCAGATGAGAGGGCCAGGCACGGTGGCTCATGCCTGTAATCCTAGCACTCCGGGAGGCCGAGGTGGGAGGATCGCTTGAGTTCAGGAGTTTGAGACCAGCCTGAGCAAGAGCAAGACCCCATCTCTACCAAAAATAGAAAAATTAGCCAGATACAGTGGCATCCACCTGTAGTCCCAGCTACTTGGGAGGCTGCAGTAAGAGGATCACTCGAGCCCTGGAATGTGAGGTTGCAGTGAGCTACGATGAGGCCACTGTACTCTATCCTGGGCAACAAAGTGAGACCCTGTCTCAAAAAAAAAAAAAAAATCAGATGAACGATCATACTACCTGGTTTTAACATTACATAAAGAAAGAGGCACAGTAATTCAGGGAATTCTCCCATATCTTACCCAAGTCTACCAAGGTGATACTACCAGGAGTGTGCAAGAGTCACAGCATCACTGGGTTTGGGCCTCCCCCCAGCGCTGATATGGCTGCAGTGACAAAAGACTTAGATCACAACACTCAGTTTCCTTTGAATATCTGGAAAGCCTTCTCAGTAAGGACAGGTTCAAACAAGCCCAGATTGCAAAGATTAAAATAAATACCTAACTCTTCAATGCCCAGACATCAACGAACATCCCAAGCATCAGGAACACACCCAGGAAGACATGACCTCACCAAAAAAACTAAATAAGTTACCAGTGATTGATTTTGGAGTGATGGAGATATGTGACCTTTCAGACAAAGAATTCAAAATGGCTGTCCTAAGGAAGCTCGATGAATTTCAAGACAAGACGGAAAAGGAATTCAGAAGCCTATCAGGGAAATTTAACAAAAAGATTGAAATAATAAAAAAATCAAGCAGAAATTCTAGAGCTTAAGAATTCAACTGACAAACTAAGATATACATCAGAGTCTCTCAACAGCAGAATTGACAAAGCAAAAGAAAGAATTAGTGAGCTTGAAGACAGACTATTTGAAAATACATAGCCAGAAGACAAAAAAGGAAAATAAATAAATAAGAATGAAGCATGCCTACAAGATCTAGAAAATAGCCTCAACAGAGCAAATCTAAGAGTTATTGGCCTTAAGGAGGAGGTAGAGAGATTGGGGTAAGAAAATTTATTCCCCAAAATAATAACAGAGAACTTTCCAAACCTAGAGAAAGATATAAATATTCAGGTACAAGAAGGTCATGGAACACCAAACAGATTTAACTCAAACAAGACCACCTCAAGGCATTTAATAATCAAGTTCCCAAAGGTCACAGATTTTTAAAAAAGTTCCTAAGGGAAGCAAGAAAAAAGAAAAAAATAACTATAAAGGAGGTACAATGTGTCTGGCAGCAAACTTCTAAGTGCAAAACTTACAGGCCAGGAGAGAGTGGCATGACATATTCAAAGTGCTGAAGGAAAAAAACCTTAACCCTAGAATATTATATCCTGCAAAAATATCCTTCAAACATGAAGGAGAAACAAAAACTTTCCCAGACAAAAAGCTGAAGGATTTCACCAACACCAGACCTATCCTACAAGAAATGCTAAAAGAAGTTCTTCAATCTGAAAGAAAAGGACATTAATGAACAATAAGAAATCATCTAAAGGTATACAACTCACTGGTAACAGTAAGGACACAAATACAGAATACCCTATTGCTATAATTGCAATGCCTAAACCACTTACATCTTGAGTAGGAAGACAACAAAAAGTGAAAAAGCAAGGGGAATGCATTTAAAGGTAGAATTTCTGTTAGACTTCTCTTTGCTTGTTTATTTGTTTGTAAGCAGAGTCATCATATGTTTAAAATAATTAGTTATAAAATGGTTTTGCAAGCCTCACAGTAACCTCAAATCAAAAAACCTACAACAAATACACAAAAATGAAAGCAAGAAATTAAAACACACTATCGGACAGCGACGCAAGATGGCAGCCACCACGGGCTCAGGAGTAAAAGTCCCTCACAATTTCCGACTGTTGGAAGAACTCGAAGAAGGACAGAAAGGAGTAGGAGATGGCACCGTTAGCTGGGGTCTAGAAGATGACGAAGACATGACACTTCCAAGATGGACAGGGGTGATAATTGGGCCTCCAAGAATGATTTATGAAAACCGAATATACAGCCTTAAAATAGAATGTGGACCTAAATACCCAGAAGCACCCCCCCTTGTAAGATTTGTAACAAAATGAATGGAGTTAATAGTTCTAATGGAATGGTGGATCCAAGAGCCATATCAGTGCTAGCAAAATGGCAGAATTCATATAGCATCAAAGTTGTCCTAATGATGTCTAAAGAAAATAAGAAACTCCCTCAGCCACCTGAAGGACAATGTTACAGCAATTAATCAAAAAGAAAAACCACAGGCCCTTCCCTTTACCCCCATTCAATTTAAGCAGTCTTCATTTTCCACTGTAGTAAATTTTCTAGAGGTCTTGTAGACCTCAAAGTACTGGAAAAGAAGCCCCCATTCAAAGGCAATTTATCTTAAGATACTGTAAATGATACTAATTTTTTGTCCATTTGAAATATATAAGTTGTGTTATAATAAAAAAAAAACACACTATCAGAGAAAATCACTTTTAACAAAAGAAGACAGGAAGGAAGGAACAAAGAAAGAGAAGACCACAAAACAATCAGAAATCAAATAACATGGCAGTCATAAGTCCTTACCTAACAATAAGAACATTGAATGTGAATGGACTAAACTCTCCAATTGAAAGACATAGAGTGGCTGAATGGATAAAAAAAAACAAGAGCCTACCATATGTTGTCTGCAAGAAACACACTTCACCTGTAAAGACACACATAGATGAAAATAAAGGAATGGGAAAAAAATACTCCATGCAAATGGAAACCAAAAAAGATCAGAAATAGCTATACTTCTATCAGATAAAATAGATTTAAAGACAAAAACTGTAAAAAGAGACAAAGAAGGTCATTGCATAATGACAAAGGGGTCAATTCAGCAAGAGGATATAATAATTCTAAATATATATGCACCCAACACTGGAGCACCCAGATACATAAAGCAAACATTATTAACACTAAAGAGAGAGACAGACCCCAATACAATAATAGTTGGAGATCTCAACACTCCACTTTCAGCACTGGACAGATCGTCCAGACAGAAAGTCAACAATGAAACATTGGATTTAATCTTCACTATAGACCAAATGGACCTAATATATATGTACAGAATGTTTCATCCAACGGCTGCAGAATACACGCTCTTCTCAGCTCAAGGATCATTCTCAAGGATAGATCATCTATTAGGCTACAAATAAGTCTCAAAAATTAAAAAAAAATTGAAATCATACCAAATATTTTCTCTGACCAAAATGGAATAAAACTAGAAATCAATATTAAGAGAAGCATTGGAAACCATGCAAACACATGGAAATTAAACAATATGCTCCTGAATGACTAGTGGGTCAATGAAGAGATTAAGAAGGAAATTAAAAATCTATCAAAATAAATGAAAATGAAAACACAACATATCAAAACCTGTGGGATACAGCAAGAGCAGTAATAAGAGGAGAGTTTATAGCAATAAGTGCCTACATCAAAAAGCAGAAAAGCTTCAAATAAACAACCTAATGATGCATCTCAAAAAAATAGAAAAACAGGAGCAAACCAAACCCAAAAGTAGTAGAAGAAAAAAAATAATAAAGATCAGAGCAAAAATAAATGAAATTGAAACAAAGAAATACAAAAGATCAATGAAATAAAAAGTTGGTTTTTTGAAAAGATAAACAAAATAAACACACCTTTAGCCAGACTAAGATAAAAAGAGAGAAGACCCAAATAAATAAAACCAGAGATGAAAAGGAGACATTACAACTAATACTGCAGAAATCCAAAGACTCATTAGAGACTACTGTGAGGAACTATATGCCAATAAATTGGAAAACCTAGAAGAAATGGAGAAATTCCTAGACACACACAACCTACCAAGATTGAACCAGAAGAAATCCAAAATATGAATAAACCAATAACAAGTATCAAGATAGAAGCAGTAATAAAAAGTCTCCCATCAAAGAAAATCCCAGAACCCAGTGGCTTCACTATTGAATTCCATCAAGCATTCAAAAAAGAACTAACACCAATCCTACTTAAACTATCCCAAAATATGAGGGAGGAGGGAATACTCCCAAACTCATTCTAGGAGGACTGTTTCACCCTGATACCAAAACAAGACAAAGACACAACATAAAAAGAAAACTATAGCCAATAACTGATGAACATAGATGCAAAAATCTTCAACAAAATACTAGCAAACCGAATTCAACAATACATTAAAAAGATTATTATTCATGATCAAGTGTGACTCAACCCAGGGATGCAAGGATGGGTCAACATACACAAATCAATCAATGTGTTACATCATATCAACAGAACAAAGGACAAAAACCATATAATCATTTCAATTGATGCTGGAAAAGCATTTGATAAATATTCAACATCCCTTCATGATAAAAACTCTAAAAAAAACTGGATATAGAAGGAACTTACCTCAACATGATAAAAGCCATATTTGGCAGACCCACAGCTAGTATCATACTGAATGGGGAAAAGCAGAAAGCCTTTCCTCTAAGATCTGGAATAAGACAAGGATGCCCACTGTCACCACTGTTATTCAACATGGTACTGAAAGATCTATCTAGAGCAATCAGACAAGAGAAGGAAAGGAAGAAGTCAAATTATCCCTCTTTGCAAACAATATGATCTTATACCTAGAGAAACCTAAAGACTCCACCCAAAAACTATTAGAACTGACAAACAAATTCAGTAAAGTTGCAGGATACAAAATCAGCATACGAAAATCAGTAGCATCTCTATGCCAACAAGGATATAATCTGAGCAACAAATCATGTGAAAGAGGGTGAAAAAAGCACAATAGATGCTTGTGTTAAAAAAACACAAAACAAAACACTGGGCTGAATTTTATAATCTGTCCTTTTAACTCCTCTCTTTGTAAAAGACAAATTACACCTTGGTGGCTTCTGGGCTCTGCCTCGCTGCACAGTTGCCGAGCTGCCTGTGACACTTCCAGCTGAATTTGCTCCCTGCCATTAGCTGTAGGGAGGGTGTTATTTCACTGAGAGAAAAGAGGGTTATTTGGGTTATATCCCTGCTTGCACTCTTGCCCCTCTCCAGTCTAATCAGCACGAGTGGCCAGATGAGGCTCTAAAAAACCAAGTCAGAGCATGACTCTCCTCTCCTCAAAAGCTGTCAGTAGTCTCCCATCCTACTTAGAATAAAAACCAAGTCTTCAGCATGTCATATAGAAATGTCCCGCCTAACCTGGTCCTTGCCCATCTCTGTAGCCTCATTACCAATGCTCTGCCTGCACTTCCGATGCTCTGGCCACAACACTTCAGGACACACCTGCCTCAGGGCCTTTGCACTTACTGCCCCCCTACATGTAGAACACTCCTCCCCCGGATAGCTATGCAACTGTCTCCCTCACCCCATTCAGCTCTCTGCTGAGAGAAGACATTGCTGCCCACCACAAAATGGCACCCCTTCTTGCCCAGCCTTTTTTCATTGACTTGAACACTACCTGCCATTCCATTATAAATGTATTTGTATATTATTTGATTGTCTTGTTCCCCAAGTAGAACATAAGCCCTGTGAGGGAAGATCTGTATCTTGTTTGTTCATTGTTTGGCCTCTATGCCTAGAACAATGAATGACATGTGGCAGGTTCTCAGTAAATATTTGTTGGAGAAAGGGTGGGAGAGAAAGGGAAGGAAGGAAGGAAGGGAGGGAGGGAGGGAGGGAAGAAAGGCTGGCAAGTACTCAGTGAAGAAGGCATCAAGCAAACAAAATGAAGTTCAGTAACAGGGATTGGAGTTAGACATAGGGAAGTACTTTTTGACAGGGAGCGATGTGAAGTACCAGAGCTGGATGCTGGGGGTGGGAGGCGATTTGCAGTTAGGAAGCGGGTTCCCAGAGTGAGGGGCAGAGTGAAGGAGGACATCCGGCTTTTCCCAGGCAGTGTGGGGAGGGCCAGCCAGATCTGCATTCTGTTTCTCCCTCTCCCTTCCTTTCCGTAGGAGCAACTGGCACAGGAGAAAGCTGGGACTCGTGAGGGATGAGGGAAGAGAAGGAGGCAGTTCTTTTTTCCTCACCTCCCCACAAAGTTACAGAAGAAATCTCGAGTAGTGAATCATCCCTCTTTACAATCAAGCAGTTATTTAAAGTGGAAAAAGGAAAAGAGACACAGAGAAAGGGAGAAAGTGGGAGATGATCGCACGCCAGCTCGCTCCCCAATTCCCGGCAATCAGCCACGGAGATGTGTCTAATCTCACGAAGAGCTGCTTTCCTGATTGAGAGAGCTAATTGCAGGGCTGACACAGCTTCCCGGGAAAGCACTTGCAGACAAAAAATGCCAAGTGCTACCAACAACAACAAAAATACCTCCATGCACACTGGCAACGGCTCGGGGCCCAAGAGGCCTGTGCCGACGGAGACGTCTACCCCACCCAGAAAGAGGAGCGGGTGATCTTCAGGGCAGTCAAAACTGGCAGGAAAGCCCCAGGGGAGGAGTGGGCCAAAGACGTCAACAGCAAGTTCACAGAAGTGGAGGTACCCGTGGCCAATAAACCTAAGAAGAGAGGGTCAACCTCACTTGCAGTCCAAGAAACAATGCTAATTACAGCAACCATGGTACTATTTTTTTTTTTTTTTTTTTTTTTTGGTGGATCAAATTAGAAAAGGTTTTGGGGGGAAGAAATGTTCATATTAGCCTGGGTGCTTAGCACAGCACGGATGAGACCGTGGGCAGATTTCTTTGCTCTCGGGGTTTATCACCAAGACACCTGGAGGATCTTTTTGGCTGCTGTTGGCACAGGGGCTGGTGGAAACAGAAAGCCATAGCTGGGCCTGCTCCGGGTCGCAGCTGAGCTCCAGCCTCCCGCCTTCTGTTTGTCTGTGCCCACTTGGATGTTACCCAGAGAGAGGACCTGAGGGGCTCTCCATCCAACAAGGAGCCCCTCCCCTGGGCTCCAATATACCGTCTCCACCCTCGGGGCACCCTTAGGTCTAACCTTGGGCACTTGTGCCAATTCTAATTCAATGTGGCAGGAGCAGCTAGTTTAGTTCTGCCGAGTCATGCTGGTGCTACGTAAGCAGGAAAGAACAGGTTCTGGAGCCGGCGTCAAAGGCAAGCACAGGGAGGCATCACAGTCTGCCTAATAAAATAGTAACACTCAGTTCTGCCAAGGATGTGGTGAAATTGACTTTCTTATGTGCTGTCGATAAGCGTGGCCATTGATACAAATCCCTGGAGGATAGCTCGACAAGAACGAAATCGTCCATTCCCTTTGCCCTTCTGGGATTCAGGAGAGAGAAGAAATGCTCCAGCTCCTCCCCTTATGCCAGATGTCCCTGCCCAATCCCTTTATAACTCCCTGCTGTCCTTCCAGAGGAGGAATAGCCATGTGACTGATCAGAGTGTGAGGCATTGATCAGTCTGTGCTCCTTAGCAAGTGGTGTCGTGCATTAAAGCTCAGCCTCCCCGTGGGGTGCTCTTGCAGGGGCGGGGGAGGGCTTCCTGCTCACCCTATGCAGCACGGCTAGTGGGCACAGCTAGGGCGCACACCTGAGCATGCGCTTTCAAGATTGAGATCCAAGAAGGAGAAGGGGAGCTGTTGGCCCCACTCGAACCTCAAGCCTGAGCCATGCACCCCAACTCAGCCTGTGCTAGACTTCTGAGTTTGTCACACTGGGTCACACTCGCACGGCTATTGATAAAGTGGAACCTTGATTCCAGTCCCATTCTTCTTCCTTGTGTATCACTTATTTAAAGTCACAAAGGCAGATGATCCATGACTGAGAGGGCTGGATCCCGGCATTTTCGAATTCCTGGCAGTAAAACCTTCGGACGTCATCCAAATTCTACCCTAATTTCTTTTTTTTTTTTTTAATGAAAGATAACCTAAACACAGAAGAGCACGCAAAGCGTATTTGTTTTCACTGTACAGATTGATCGTTTTTTTTTTTTTTTACTTTTCTACATCCATGTAATCACTACCAAGCAAGATCAAGAAAAGAATATTGCCAGCACCGTTGTACAGCCAGGCTGTGTCTTCTTAGTCTGTATCTGCGCCCTGCAGAGGTAACCACTGCTCCGGTTTTAACAAACATGGATTCATTTTACCTGTTCTTGAACTTCCTATCAGTGAGATCATACAGCATATGTTTTTTCTGTCATTTTTCACTCAGCATTATACCTGTGAAATTCATCCATGTGGTTGCATCTACCAATAATGTGTCCTTTTTGTTGCTATATAGTGCTCCATAGTATGAAAACACCACAATTTGTCCACTTACATATTGATGAGTATTTAGATTATTTCTAGCTTGGGGCCATAATAAACAGACTATATTACTATATGAGTATTCTTTTAAGGACACACACACTTCTTTCTCTTGAGTATATACCCAGATGTGAAATTGCTGGGTCGCAGTGTAGGTATCTGTTTAACTTCACTGGAAACCATTTTCCAAAGTGGTTGTGTCATTTTCAACTGCACCAGCGATGTGTGAGAGATCCAGTTGCTCCATATCTTCACCAGCACTTGATACTGTTGGCCTTTTTAATTTTACCCATCTGATGTATAGAGAGATGTCACTGTGGTTTTAATGTCATTTCTATGATAAGTAACGGCATTGGACAGCTTTTCATCATACATACTTATGAACATCTGCGTATCTTGTCTTGTGAAGCACCTCTTCAAATTGTTTGCCCATTTTGTC
This sequence comes from Eulemur rufifrons, assembly GCF_041146395.1. Taxonomy (NCBI): domain Eukaryota; kingdom Metazoa; phylum Chordata; class Mammalia; order Primates; family Lemuridae; genus Eulemur; species Eulemur rufifrons. The sequence goes on from NC_090990.1 coordinate 26,173,845, forward strand.
ATTGAGCATTTTAATTTCTAAAAGAATCAATACTAAGAAAATAGTCAGAGACACAGACAAAACTTGACGCATGAAGATTGGCAGCACGGCTTTGCTTATAGCAAAAAAACTAGAAACAACCTCAACGTTTCGTACAGAGAATTAGTTAAGTAAATTATGATGCAAGAATATATTCAAATACTAGGTAGGCATTAACAAATATGCCTGTGATAAATGTTAATACTGTAAAATGAGAAAATGTTTACAATGTGATGTTTTGATAGCAACTTTTTTAATGTAAGCATTAAAAAAAAAAACTAGAAGGAAAAACACCAAAATATTACTGCTGGGTTATTTCTCAGTAATAAGATTATGGGTGATCATCATTTTCTTCCTCCTGCTTTTCTTTCTTTCCTGAATGTTCTACAATGTGTATATATTACTTTTATAATCAGAGACACTGCAAACATTTTTTTAAAAAAACTGCTGGGACTATGAAGTCTAGCTAAAATTGAGTATTACAAATAAACCACTGTCTGAACAAAAACAGGTCCTTTGACTTTCAGCATCTTCAGGCGCAATTTTCTAAGCCTGAATACCTTCCAAACACTTTCCCGAGAGGAAATTATTTTGTTTACTCTACATGCAAAGGTACCTTTGTGTCTGTGTTCCGATTAGGTCTTCATCGAAGAATGCCAGTGTACTTCTCGGATCTGAAAAGCCCTAAGTGGGCCTTAGTAATGGGGCATTTATTCTCATCTGCGAATGGACATATTTGCAAAGAGCCACAGACTTCACGAGGACAGGGACCACTATTCCTGTCCTGTTCAGTGCTATGTCCCCAGTGCCTGCCGTAGGACCTGGGCTTCATAAATATTTGCTGGATGAGCGAGTGAATGAATTTACCTTATAAAGTACTGATTTTCCCTTACAAACAAAACAGACCTTATATACACAAAGGAGTATTTTCCCCACAAAGACATCCTCTTGGGAGACTATAAATAGCTTTTACGGTAGCGTTCCCATGGCATAAAACATGAGGAATTTCTTTTGTAGCATTGCTTTGAGGAGTCTAGAATATATTCCTCTGAATAATCTCGAGGGTGGCCAATCAGGACGAGTGAAAGGAAACCCTCCGGGAAGGGGCGTGGGAGGCGAGGCGGGACACAAGCACCACCTTTTCTCCAGCACTGAGCAGACCCCAGACCGGGCAGGACCACACATAAAGCCTCATCTGCCTGGAGATAAAGTGAGAGCCGAACGCAGGCCAGCAGCCTCACCCCTGCTAGGCTTCTGCACGTCCCTCCACCAGATTAACCCTCCTACAGCTCATTCCCAGCCTGTCACTTGCCCGCTTCCAAAGCTTTAATGGCTTCCGAGGCCAAGCCCCCCAGCCTGGCTTCTAAGGCCCTGCAGGGCCTGAATCCATGTGTTCTGGCCTCATCTCCCACGGATCCCTTGTACAGAGCCTCCCGAGGGAAGAGGCTGCTGTCCTGAAACTCCTTGTGGGTTCCCACCCATCCCGTAGGCTGGAAACATGACATCGGAAGGCATGGCGGCCCCGAGGCGCGTGTGCGGCCCCCTGGCACTAGAGACAAGGCGGGGAGGAATTGGAACAAAATTCTAATCAAGCTGTGAAGCTCTGGACCGGGGGTTCTCAAGTCTGCCTACACATTACAATCACCCGGGAAGCTGTGACAGTGTGTCCAGCTGGCCACCAAAGATTTATGATTCCCTCCCAGCATTGCTGGAAAGTGGCTTCCCTGCCAAGGATTAGATTTCCCAACTTCTCTTGCATATAGATGGGCCCATTGACTGAGCTCCAGCCAATGGAAAGTGGGTGGAAGTGGTATATCTCACCGTAGGCCTGGCCCGTAAAAACCCTCCCAGGCAATCCTCCACTCTCTCTTTCCCATCTGCCGACTAGATGAGATGTTGGAACCTGGGTGACCTCGGAAGTCACATGTGGACGACGATCAAGCCTCTACCTGCTGGATCCTGAGTGACCGTGTGGAACATAACGAGCCCTGGCAGAGCAGACTTTACCTAAGCAAGAATTCCCTCTCCTAAGCTAGGTTACTGAGATTTAACGGTTTATCTCTTACAGCCACTAAGATTACCCTAATTAATATAGGAGTTTTTGTAAAATGATATGCCTGGGCCCCAACCCCAGAGTCTGACTTAATTGGTCTGGGGTGGAGCCCAGACACTGGTAGGTTTGCAAAGCTCCCCAGGTGATTCCAAGGTCAGGGTTGAAGACCAGATTTTAGGCTCAGAAGTGGTCATAGATCTTCCTACAGTTCATTCAACAAATCATGGAGCCCTACTATGTGCCAGGCCCTCTGCTTCTCCCTGGAAGTTTTGTCCCTAAAGCTGACCGGAGACTCAGCTTTCCTCCCACCCATGTCACAGCCAGGAGTCCTGCTGCCCGGGACATGAAGGCAAGAGGAGATCTCCCTCAGCTGGTGCCTGCCTCGGGGCCTGGCAGGCTTTTTTGATTCCTCAGTGAGCCCCGTCTTTCTCCCCCTCCCCACCGCAAGGCCATGCCTGCCACCAAGACCAGGACATAGAGGACAGAGTGTAGATTTGCCTGTAGTTGGAGAAAGGTTGAAGAGTTTCCTCTGGTGCGACCCCAGAACACACTAATGCCTTCATACAATCTCACCAGACATTGGCAGACCCCTGGGACAGCCAGTCCTAGGGCTGGCAACAGAGACACAGGGATGGTGGAGACATGTCCCCTACCCTCAAAGAGCTCACAATCTAGTTGCAGTGTTGGGGGTGGAGCCCATGTGTATCCGGAGCCATCCCGGGTGTCCCTATCCTAGCGGCAGCACAGTGTGATAGGAAGAGCACTGAACTCGGAGTCAGGAGACCCACACAGTCTAACGCTGCGTCTAGCACTGCCTTTGACCTGGCTGGAGAGAAAGGAACAGGAGAATGGAACAGGTGACAAAGCTGAGGAAGGGGCTGGGACTGGTTTGCACAGAGCCTAGAATACGAGGCTCAGGGCTCGGTTTCCATCCTGCAGGCTTTCAGAAGCCCTTAAAGGGCTTTGAGCAAGAGCGTGACATAGTCAGGTTCATAGTTTGCAAAGGGGGCTCCATGATGGGGAGACGGAGCATTGCAAGGAGAAAGGCACATGGGAGCCCAGTTGGGGGCTGTTAGTCATCCAGGCAGAGGTGATGAGGGCAGTGGCCAGGGATGGAGAGAAGGGAGGGACACCCCAAAGCTCCCCGGGGCTCCTTCCTCTAGAGGCAGCAGGGAGGCTTGGAGAAAGCACTGACTTTGGAGTCCACACCTGCCTCTCCCTCAGCCCCAGGTGCTCTGTCTCCTTGTCTGCGTCTCACCCCTTGGCTCTGTTCAAAGTCCACCTCCTCAGAGAGGCCGTCCCAGGCTGTGGTATCAAAGTGGATGCCTCAGTTTCTCCCCATCGCATCCCCCCTGCCCTGGGATTTGCTTCATGGAAATTTAATTATCTGAATCTTTGTTGTTTATTTGCTTGTTTACATGTTTATTGCGAGCTCCATGAGGACAGTGACCTTGTCTGTCCTTTTTACCATGAATCCCTATCTCTGGGCACAGTTGCTGGCACATAGTAGGTGCTTTCGATAGACTACGTCATCAACTTCAGTTCTTCTTCGTGTGTTCCTGCCTTTGCCACGAGCTCAGCAGCGCCCTCTTGCTGTGGGCGGGTGCATTTCCTGCCTCTCCACTTAAGTGAGACTTCCTCCTGCCAACGGGGTGAGGTGACGTGATGCTCCGCTAGCTCCGGGCCTAGGCCTCAAGGGACTTTGCGTGTTTCCACCTGCTCCCAGCCACCTCTGCCAAGGCCACGGAAAGGACGTGCCCAGGCTAGCCCAGGGGTCTCAGGACGTGGAGGAGGGGCAGCCCGTGCAGAGCCGACGCTGCCAAGCCCAGCCTGCTTCGGTGACCCAGGGAGCTGTGAAAGGAGTGATTGCTGTTGGAAGCCGCTGAGTGTGGGGGTGGCTCATTACGTCACAGCACCTCCTCCACCTGTGACATAGAGGGGCCACCATGGCTGGTGAAAGCACCTCCCGCCAAGGTCTCTGGTTTCTCTCCAGCCGCGGGGGCTCCCACCTTCCCAGTCCCGCCTCTCCACCCTTCCTGAAAATCGGCTGCTCCTCTCACATGCTCGGCCTCAGCTGCGGGGCCCTCGTGAATAACCATAAGGCATCCACTTTCCGGGGCCAAGTTCATGGCTCCTGAGAGCCCCACTTTCAAGATGCCTCTTCGCTGCGTCACCGAGGCCCAGGGGCATGAGCAGCTAAAAGCCCTCCTTGGGTTCTGATGTGCAAATCAGAGAGCCCCAGGTGGCTGCTGGAAGAGCGTGTCCTTGCTATGACTGCCCCAGCCGCCCACAGCCCAGGTGAGCCCGGGGAGGGTGACTGGGCTGGATTTGGAATATTGAGGGAGGAGCTCTTTGAGCAGGGCACGAAACAGGAGTGAGCTGGAATCTGAAATCATGGAATTCTAGGGCTGGAGGAAACCTCAAAGACCACTAGAGACCACCTCTCAGCTAACATTTGGGGAAACTGAGGCACAATGAAATAAAGAGACTTGCCCAAGAGAAATGGCAGAGTTGGGCATGGAAACAGATTTCCCGACTCCCAACCCAGTGCTCATTGCCCAGCCCCTTGCTAGTCACAGGCAGGGGGTGGCAGCGGGTGGCACAGGCAAAGGCTTGGAGACTGAACTTGCTAGTTTGTCCACCACCATGTCTGGCTCACCCCTGGGCAGGGGACACCTACTGTAGACCAGGTTTTGTGCTGTGGCTGCGACAGGGTGGCATCTGTTGCATGTCAGGTTTTGCAGTGGGGGGCTTATGCCAGGATCAGCCCTGGGTGAGTCCCTTTCAGTGCCACCTGGGGCCAGGCCACAGACTGGTTGAGTGCCAGCCATGTGCAGGTTCTGTGCTACCTACTCAAAGGCAGATGGCCCAAGGACTCTGGCCACCTCTGTCTCTCCACTGGCCACTGTGCCCTCCTGCGTGCCTCTCTGTCGCTTCGCAGCCTCTCTCTGCCTCTGAGCCTGTCTGAGTCTCTTCCTCTCTCCCCCAGCCTCCTGGGCACGTGTGTGTCTCTCTCTCGCTCAGTCTTCCGCCTTCTCTGTTTCTCCCCATCTCTGGATGAACCCCCGTTTCTCTCTGGGTTTGTTGCACAGTCCTCTCTCTCTTGCTCACATTCTCATTTTCTTCTCTCCGTGTCTCTGTGACCCTGTGACTCTACTGCCCTCTATGTCTCTGTCCCTCTCTCCCAGTCTGTCTCCCCTGCACCCTCCACCCGAGGTCTCTGTCCAGTGTCCCGCCCCCGCCCACCCCCGTGCTCTGTTCTCTGCCAGCTACAATTCCAAGTGCATCTGCTGAAGTTGTCAAGCTCTTTTTCCATGATGGGGTAACAAGAGGCTGTGTGTTTGCAGCCACTGACTGGAAATACTGAATTCCTTTTCAGCAAAGAAAGACAAGCACCCTCTTGGTTTATAAATATTAATTACAAGCACCCAGTAATGAGAGAACAGGGCGGCTGTTGGCTGTGATCTCTGATTGTTTGACTAATCCTAGAGACAGTTTAAACAAGACAGTTATTGCCTGACAGGAAGAAGAATTAGGTGCTGTGGTCCTTCCAGAAGGATCAGCCAGGAAGTCCAGGAGAGACATGACCTCTCTAGGAGAGTGACCTTGGGCAAAGCCTCCTGCCCTCTCTGGGCCTCAGTTTCCCCTTTTGTACTTTGAGGCCCATCTGGCTCTGACCTGTATGATGTGGACGCCCATGTTGGGAGTGGGTTGGGCAGAGCATTTCAGAGCACCTGCCCAGCAGGGAACGTGGCTCAGAGGAAGCCGTGCACAGAGCCCAGCACAGAGGAAAGGGGCCTGGAGAGTCTAGGGGGGCAGCGTCTGGCTCCTCATCCTTGGGGTGACCCATGGGTCTGTCCTAGTTTGAGTCAACTTCTTCCCTGGGAAAGATCTTGGCTTGAGGCAAGATCTCAAGCAAGAACTGAAGTGTGTTGGTCTCGTGTTGCAAGCCTTCCCACACCTGCTGGGCAGGCCTTCCAGGTACCTCAGTTTTACTTTCTGCAAAATGGGAGTGATGAGGAGGAACTTTGTACAGCTGTTTTGGTGCCAGACTTAAAAGTCGATCCAAATCGAACGTGAGAAGTCCTGGCCTGTCTGTGTCTGCCAGAGGCCATTTCAGCAATGGCCCCATCTCCAAGCTCATGTCTCAATTCAATAGTTATTGACGTTGCTCTGTGCAAAGCAGAGAAGCGATTCCCAGTGCTCAGCCAGGAAGAAGGTTGGTTGGGGGAAGAGGAGCAACGTCTGGAACAGAATGTGCCTCTCAGACGTCCCTGGTCAAGGTCCCCACATAGAGGAAAAGTAGGCTACCGCTTCTAGCATATATTTTCTAAGACCCCCTTACCCCTGGAGAGATCTTTAAATTTGTAAAACACTAAGCCAGTTACCATCTCATAGAAACACGGGCCAGCCTGCAGGAGAGCCAGCGTGAAGCATGCACTTCCCTTTGGTGGAGGAAGAGCCCGAGCTACACGGTGTCCTGGTCTCTCGTCCAACACTATGCCACTAGGATGCAGCCGAGCTGGGGTCAAAGTCTGGTCTGTGATCCCAAAATCCAGCTGCAGCGCCTCACTGGGCCCCAGCGCCATCAGCCCGCAGCTGCTCCCAGCCACCTGCAGCCCAAGCGGGCATCCATCCTCGGAGGCTGGGACCGGCCACACCCCTGCTGTCATCTCCCCTGCTCTCAGCACAGTGGAGCCCAGGCTCGGGCCACGGAAGGTGCTTACAAAATGTTTATTGAGTGAATGAAGAAACGAGGGAGTGTTCCTCAAGGTCCCAGTTGTACCTGGATTCAAACCCTGACTCCAGCATGGGTGTATGAGACCTTGGGCAACTTCCTTAACCTCTCTGTGCCTCAGTTTCCTGGTTTGTTTATTTATTTTTATTATGTGTCAGTTTTCTGACCATAAAATGGGATAACTAGAACCAACGTCATTGTCATACAGTAAGTGCTGTAAAACAATGGATGATTATTATTAACTGCCTCCTGTCGTGCTTCCTTCCAGAGCCTCTGAAGGCGGTGACCCGATGTTACATGAAGTCAAGTGAGGGTGGCACCTTAGGCCGCCCTCTGTCACTACGCTGCGTCTCCAGAGGCTGGGGAGGGCGCCTTGTGCACTGCCCTGGGCCTCCCCCAGAAGCTGACCTGCGGGAAGGCCCAGCAGGCCCATCCTGGGCTGACCCTGCACCAGGGGCATGAAAGCTTAGGGCTCTGCCTTGCCGTGGGCTCTGTGCCTTGCAGCAAGCTCCTGCCACCGTCCCACAGGCCTGGGAGGGGAGAGAGTCGGGTGACCTGCTTAAGAAAACCCAAAGCTCTGAGTGTCCCCGCTGCCCCCGTGTAGGTCCAGGCCCAACTAATACCTCTCCCGAACTGTTTCAACTCCGAGTATAGATGCCACCGCCAGAGCTGGTCCTGGGGGAGCCTCAGACTGGGCTTGCACACAAATCAGAGTGGCCGGCCCAGGTGGCCACAGCGGTGGTGGGAGCAGCAGCTTTGGACAGAAAGAGGCAGAGAGCCTTTTCCCCGACTCTTCCCTGCATTCTGTCTCTTCTGGCCTTCCTGGGCAGCGTGCTGGGGCTCGCAGGTCTTAAGTCTTTAATGGGGTCTGGACCCACCCATGTCCACCCTCCCCAGAACCTCCAGAGGTGGCAAGCTGGCGCCAGGGCTGAGAGTGGGCCCAGGCTCAGGCTGGGCTCCCAGGTCTTCCTGACACTGTCCCCCGGAAGTCTGCAGCATCAGCCAAATCTGTGTGTGTGGCCCCCTCCCTCCGGCCCCCTCCTTCCGGCCCTCCCACAGCCCCCTCCTCCCCACCGAGCCAGACAGAGAACCGTTTCCGCTCACAGCCAACACCCTCACAGCTCCCCCTAAAGATTTCCAAGAAAATCTTCCTACGGATTCAAAAGGAGGCGGTGAGCTCAGCGCCAGTTGTTGAAATTTTCTACCTGAATGAATCATCAGCACGTCCAGTGAACTAACACCCATCCCGGTAGCCAACTCTGTCATCTGGGGCCAGGTCCCTGGGCCTCAGGGTCCTCAGCTGTAAAATGGGGAGAAGAATCCTACCTGCTTTGTAGGGTGAGTGAGGAGCAATGAGAAGATGCACCTAAAGCGTTTAGCCGAGTGCCCGGCACACAGAGAAAGCGAACTGTTCTTGGTGGCTTATGTACATATTTTTATTAACAATTCCAAGCTACATGCCAGACCTGGGAGCCACAGAGACAAACCCAGCCAGCATCTCTGTTCCCAGAGAGTCCACTGTGACATGGGAGAGAAAGACAGGTAAACTAAAATGCCAAGATGGTGGGATACATTTGCATAACAGAAGAAGTGCGAGTTACAGGGACATGGGGGAGGCACAAAAAAGGAAGACTTGGGTTGGGGTTGCGGGGACACATGGACCGATTCTTGCAGACTGAGTCGGAGCTCACCAGTCAGTCGAGGTGGGAAAGGCATCGTAGGTAGATGGAACGATCTATGCAAAGACCCCCAGGCAAGGCCATGGACAGTGACTGGGACCCAGGTTGCCAGAGTCCCCAGCTCTGGCCACGGGGGAGTCCACACTCACCCAGCAGGCGCCGAGGTCGGCGGTGAGGATTTTAGGCAGGAGAGTGTTAGGCTCACACTAGAGTCTTAAGCTGTGTACACATCCAAGTCTGGGGGGTTTATATAACTTTTCCTTTTCTTCTCCAGCATTTATCCAGCCTCGAAATTTTAGAGCAAGCATTTTCCCTTATTTCTATTCAACCTGAAAGCGGCAGTCGCATCCAGCTTGCATGGTATTGAAATGCAGGTGGCCTGTGCAACAGTGTTGCTAAAATTACCAAAACTAACCACACCAGGGAAGGGCCATTATCGGAAACAGATTTTATTACCATGGAAACCAGCAGATAATGCCAAGTCCAGTCATTTTTATTCTCCAAAAAGAGAGAGATGGAGGGAGAAGGAGAGAAACAGAGAAAGCAGCAGGAATGGCAGCGCTATGGAGGAGTGAGAGCGCCGGAGCAGCCAGGAAGAGGGGCGGAGGGCTGGGGAACTGCCTGCGGCTCATGCTGCATGGACCTCGGGTCCACTGTCCACGCACTCAGCCAACACAATGGGACTCGCGCTGCCTGCCACAGGCCGGCAAGGAGCAGCCAGAAATGGCAGAAACGGCTTTGCCATGTGACTTCCACCACGGTCCAAAATGTGTTAAATGGTGCAAATGTCCCAGAAAGAGCTGCCGCAGGCGTGTTTCCAGGCATCCCTGGTGGTCTCTATGGAGATCACTGAGCGTGGGGTCAGAAGACCTGGCTTTGAGTTCGGGTTCTGCCTAGAGTGGCTTATGACCTTGGGCAAGGTCACAGAAATTCTTGGAGCCTCAATTTGTTCACGTGTCCCAAGAGGGACCGCCCGTGGTGGCTGTGAGGGTCTGGCGTGCCTGGGTGCCCAGGCGCTTTGTAACTGTGGAGGGCTGTGGGCACAGCAGGGCCTGCAGGCCCCACGATTCCTACATTGGGGTCTCTATTTTGTTCCCTGATTTGAAGATTTCCTTCCCCCTACTCAGCTGCCTGGCCCTCTGCAACCTGTGGAATGTATCCCCAGCCGCAGGCAGGGCGGGAGCCCCCAGGCAACGTTCTGGGGGCTGAGCAAAGGCGTGGGTGGGGGAGTCAGGACCAGTATGGGCTTGACGGCTGGGCTGAGATGAGGCCTCCATTGGCTCACCCCAGAAGGACGGAAAATCCAAGGACAGACGGGAAGGAGGGGGGTGAGACCGAATTAGGTGAGCCAGGTGACCCTGGGGGCAGGGGACCTGTGAAGAGTCTGGGATCCTGGGGAGGAGCTAGTGGCAGGTTTAGCTGCTGAAGTGTGTGGTCAGGGGGAGAACGGGTGAAAGGAAGCCACAGAATATGCAGAAAGCCTCTAACAACTCACGCCCAGATGCCAATGTCGTCAAGCCCGTGCCACTCTCGGTGTGTGTACACCACCTGGGGGCTCGTCAAAAACACAGTCTCTGCCCCAGACCTCCTGGTGCTTCCTCTGTATGTCCAGGTTGGACAAGCACTGGTCTAAGCCACTTCCCTTCTCCAAGTCTCAGTTTCTTCATCTACAAAATTGTAATAAAATTACCCTCCCACGCCAGGCATGGTGGCTCATGCCTGTAATCCCAGCATTTTGGGAGGCCAAGGAAGGAGGATCATTTGAGACCAGCCTGGGCAACATAGAGAGACCCCATCTCTACAAAAATTTTAAAAATTAGCTGGGGAGTCCCAGCTACTCGGGAGACTAAGGGAGGAGGATCACTTGAGCCCAGGAGTTTGAGGTTGTAGTGAGCTATCATCACAGCATTGCCCTCTAGCCTGGGGAACAGAGCGAGACCCTGTCTCAAAAAATAACAGTAATAATTATAATTCCCTCCCAGCCTCGCAGGGCTGTTGGGAGGATGCAAAAAACAAAAACATTTGAATGAATGAGTCACTTTGAAAAATTAAAAGCACCATATTGAATGTAAGCTATCGTTTTACTATTATGTATTTATTATTATTATATACAGACAGCCCCAGCCTCCCAGGGCAACAAGGCACTCTCATAACAAAATGACTTGATTAGACTGTTCTCTTAAAAACACTGCTCCCCAGCTAGCGTTTTTGCTATCAGCGCGCCTCTTCTTGCAGCTGCATATTAAATCTTCATCCCATCAGCACTTGACTGAATTTGTAGAAACAAAATGGAAGAGGGAACTCAGGCATGAATTAGCAGTTTAAGACGGGAATGAGATTACGATAAAATCCCCACTCTCTCCATCCATCAAAATGTAATAAGAATAGAAACTAATGTGAAAATATCAACATGACCTATTGCTTCGAGCCTGGCACCGCCATCCTTTACGATCGAGCCTTGCAAGATGCAAGCATCTCATTTCACTGTAAGTGTCGCGGTTTAGGCAGGGGACACAAACCGTGTCCAAGACGGCGGCACACTTGGGCAGATTCCTCTTGGGGAGGCAGGAAGGGACCAGATATGATGCGGTTCCCTGACTTTCCAAGTCACGGAGAATGAGAATGAATTAGAGGTGACTTGATCTGAAGGGTGTTTTGGGTGTTTTTTTTTTTTTTTTTTTCACTCTGTGTGTGGATATGGAAGCCCCAGCACCATCAAAGGATCATGGAAAATGCCCACAAAGGACATTTGCTGAGTTCCCAATGTCTCCAGGAGCCTCTGCTCTTTGGTTGCAGCAGCAATGCCAGCCTCAAGAACCAGCCTTAGGCTGTTACTGTTGGCAACCTTGTGCCAGGCTCAGGCAACACAGGATGTAGAACAGGATCCTGGGAGCATGCGGGATACTGCATTGGGCCCTATAGTGGCAGATGAGGGACAGACAGGCTCAGAGAAGCAATGAGACTTGCTCGAGGACACACAGCAAGGAAGGGGTCCGCCAGACTCCCTGGCCAGTGCTCTTCGAATGGCACCACATTGCCAGCGATGTGCCAAGACTGAGCTCGAGCTAGAGGCACACAAAACATGAGCAGCCACCTGTCCTCCGGCAACTCACAGCCTCACTCCCCTCTGAGCTCACTCTCCCTCCAAAGCCCACCTCCACCCTGCTCTGGCCATCCGGCTTCCTCTCACTCCGTAAAAGCACTGAATTTTTTTTTCCCAGTTAAAGACTTTGGACATTCTCTTCCTTCACCCTGGAATGCTTTTCCTCCTACTGTTCACTGGGCCAACTCCTTGTCCTTCAAGTCTCACTTGAAATACCACCTCCTCCAGGAAGTCTTCCCACATATACCTTCTCCCTACACCCTCTCCTCTGCTTCGGGGCCCTTGGTTAACTCACTCTCATATCGGCCTGTGTTGTGCTCCTGCAGCACACTTCTCAGTAGTAGGTAAGTCATTGTTTGTGTTGTTATTTAGCATTCTTCTCCTCCGTGGGATAGCAGGCTATAAAATGTAAAGCTCTGTGGTCACTCTGCCTTGTTTACCGTTGTACACCTGGCACCAAGCACAGCACCTGGCACCTACTCATCCATTATTTAAAAATTTATAGTGAACACTTACTATGTGCCGGGCATTGTCAGCACCCCTGCTTTCATGGAGGCTGCATTCTAGTGGAGGAACATATACCATAAACTCACATGTCAGGTGGTGATGTGTGCAAGAAGAAAGACAAAGCAGGTTGCATTGACATTTGAACAGAGCCTGGAACGAAGTGAGGGGATAAGCTACCCCAGTGCTAAAGGAACAGCATTCCATGCAGCCGGATCACTCACTCAGTTGCCCTGAAGCTGGGATGTGCGTGGCCTGCTCCTGGAGATGGGAGTGAGAGGGCGGTGGAGGAGGTGGGGTCAGAGAAGTGGGGAGCCCAGTGGGGAGGACGTTGGATTCTACTCCATGTGAAAGGGGAAGCCGTTGGAGGGGCGTGAGCAGAGGGGTGACCTGATCTGACTTCATTTCTAGAAGGAAGCATGTACCGTGCAGAGACCAACCGCGGGCCCCAGGGCAGGAGCTGGGAGACCGGCTAAGAGGCTATTGCAACAACAGTCCAGGCAGGAGCTTGTGGAGGCTTGGACCAGGAGAGTAGCAATGGAGGTGGAAGATGAGTACAGGGTCCAGCTATATGCTAAATATGGAGCCAACAGGATTTGCTAAGGGCTGGAATGTAGGGTATGAGAAGAAAGGAGGCGAGGATGGTCCCAAAGATGCTGGCCTGAGCAACTGCAAGAATGGAGTTGCCATGAACCAGTAAATTGCCCTTTATGCTTAAGTCCATTTGAATCAGGGTTTTATCACTTGAAATTTTTTAAAAGTCTTGACTAGTCCAGAGACTAACCAATAGGTCAGAGGAAGCAGGATAAGGAGTAGAGAAAAAGGGACAGATGTGGGAAGCACAGGAAGGCCCCTAGTTGGGTGCCGCAGGAGAATGGGGTCTCGAGATAGAACAGAGGGGTCTGGGAGTGCCACCCCAGGCACTTGGAAGGATGGTGACCTCAATGATGGGCAGCATGGCCTCAAACGAGTTCATGACTTTTCCTCTTTAAACCCTTGAATTTTAGGCACTAGCTGCTGGAAGTGTGGGACTGGAGCTTTGGAGAGAGCTTAGGACTGGAGTTCAATCGGAGTCCCCAGTTGCTGCACACCTTCCATGAGCCAAGCACCAGGCTGTGCTCACATGTGTAGTGTTTCCAACCATCGCAAAGCCCCGTCAGATTAGTATCACTGCCCCCATTTTATAGATGAGGCAACAGAGGCTCAGAGAAGTTATGGGGCTTGCCTAAACCCACACAATTAGAAATAAAGATTTGGGAGCCTCCCAGGAGAAACGAAGCCCTTTGCCTGTAAGTGTCATTATGAACCCCTGGGCTGGGGGTCAAAAGACACTGGCTCCCTGTGTGACCTTGGGAGCCCAACCCCCTCTCTGTGCTCAGCTTCCCCAATCTGGGGAAAGCCAAGATTAGGCTTAATGATCTGTCAGGCTCACTGCAGCCCTCGTACCCCCTGTTCTGTCTTCAGAGGACCAGGGCAGGCAGAAACCATCAATGTGCCACTGGGGTAAGCACCTACTGTGTGCAGCAGCTTGTCCTGGGAAGAGACTGGAGGGAGGAGAGGCCCGGAGCCCACCCTCAGAGGACTCCCAGGATGGCGAGGGTGGGAGCCCAGGGCCGCAGCAGACAGCGCTGCCAGGAGGGACCGGAGCCGAGCCAAGCTCCTGCGCACAAATCGCTCCCGGCATATGCTCCTCATTTCATACATCATTTGCAAGGAGCTGCAGCCATTTTGCAAAGTCTCTTCCTGCTCCAGAAGCATCTGGGCTTTGGCTTCTGCCTTTTCTGCTCCAGCTCCTGCCCTTTACGCTGTCCCCTTCTACTGCCACCAGCAAGCACAGACAATACTTGTCTACAAGTTTGGGAGTAACTTCCCCCTGGATGGGCTTGAGGGTGTCAGGGGTGTGGTGTGCACGGGTGGGTGCAGCGAGTAGCACGAGTGACTGGGAGGCCATCTGAGCCACTAGCAAGGGCCATGGTGGGGGCGGGGGGGTGCACCGTGGGATGTAAGGAGCGGCTGCCAGTCGGGCTTCCACGAGGAACTGCTAGGACACAGTAATGGGGGAAAATGCCCACAGTAGGGTCCCTCGCATAGGGTACACTGCTATTCGGTTTGGTTTCAGGGAGGGTTAGAGAATGTGAGCAATGCACTGTCAGGGCCCTGCCAATGCGGGCAGTGTGCAGAGGGGGCAGGCCTGGGCCTTGGTCATGGTTAGCTCCAGGGCTTAGCACGTAGCAGGTGTTCCATGAATATTTGCTAAGCAAAGGAATGAATGACTGAGTAAATGACACTGGCACCCAGATGCATGAGTGATGGGCTCCTCGCAGCACTGCCCCAGAGCTGCCTAGGACATTGGGAACCACAGGTACGATGGAAATGGGTCATCTGACCTAATCAGAGGAACCAACCCCATCACTCCTTCTCTTTCTCTCTCTCCTCTTTCAGCCTTGGGCTTTGTGGCTAGGAAGAAAAAATTCTCCTCTTCCATGCCAGGACCCTCCCGCTAAGCCTGAGCTTCCCAGAGTGTAGCCTGTCCACTCTCCACTCCCCGCCATCCTTCAAGAGCTGGGCCAGCAGCTTGGAGCTGAGGATGTGGGGGAAATTGGAGCTCTGGCTCCCACCCACCCCCCAGGACAAACCCCTGCCCAGCTACTGTGCCGTGGGGTCTGCTGGGGCCAATGGCAGGCTCCAACCTGGCAGCACCCATACATACCATCTCCCTGTCCCCAGCCCTCTCCAGCCTGAACCCAAGGGAGGACCGAGATGGCCCAGAGCAGCTGGGCTGAACCTAGAGCCTAATGCATATTCTCACCCTTTGTTCTTTCATTCAGTGGAGCTATTGAGGACTGGCTGTGTGCAGGGCACATGCTTAGCCTTGGGGATCCCACGGTGGGCCAAGCTGGCAGGGTCCCTGCCCTGGTGGGGCTGACATTCTAGAGAAGAAAGCCAATACACAATCAACCAGCTGAATAAAGAATATTTGTCGGTGGTGCTAAGTATTAACACCATAAAGACAACACAAAGTGGCACTGGCTTCTCTCAGTTTCTTACTCTGACCCCCATTGCATTCTTGCTCCCCCTCTGATGTGCTCCATGCTCTGGGGGCCGAGCCCTGTGGACTGCGCCCCAGGACTCCCTTGCGGGCGGCTTTTAGTCGGGCTCAGGCAATGACAGGCCCCAGCAGAAAATCAGAGCCCCAGAAGAGAGAGAAGTCCAGGCGTCTCTTCTCCTGCTCCCTCCTTGCTGTGTTGCCCAGGCTCTAGCAGAGACCACGCGGCCACACGCTTCCAGGGCTCTGGCTGCAGCTCCCTCCAGGCTCTGAGAGCGCCTTTCCTCCCAGTGCCCCCTGCCACCGTGGGTGCTGACAGCTTCTCGGGTCGCTAGCCGCTGGACCCCGTAGCCCTGTCCACACCTCTTCAGAGTCCCAGCCGAGCGTGCCTTGCCTTTCCTGCCGGGGCCCTGGCTGATGCACAAGTAGATATGACAGAGTGTGCTAGGAGACGGGGCATGGTCGGGGAAGACAGGCCCAAGCTTGGGTTGTCCGAGGAGCAGAAAGATGGCCAGCGTGGCTGGAAAGCAGTGAGCAGAGGGGATGAAATCAAGGGTGAAATTCAAAATATTTAACAACGGGCTCGGCACAGGCACCGCCCAGTCAGGAGAGAGCCCAGCTGTATGTGACTGTGGCGCCCGCTGAACCAGCATGCTGGGTGGTCAGAGAGGCAGGCAGGCTGTGTCAGTCGGGTCCCCAGGTCCCCGAGCGGGTCAGGCTAGGAGAGTTTAATAAAGGGGCTGGTACCCAGGTATGGACAAGGAAGTCACACAGATGGCACAGAGCTCTGGGACAGTAACAGTCCCAAGCAAGAGGGTGAGGAGAGAGCCGTCACTAGAAGCAGATTGAGTTGTGTAGAGAGGCTGCCTGGAAAAAAGCTGGGACCTTCTCTCGAGGACCACACCATGGTCCCATGAAAAAGCACCAGGAAACCAACACCTAGAGCCAGCTCTCCTCCCTGTCCCCAGTATCCTTCTGGTGACACCCACTAGCCAGCCCCACCCAGGAGCCAGAGAAGTCCTTATGGGTCACCCTCCGGGAGCCTAGAGCAGAGTGAGACGCGTGGAGCCCGAGCCTCCAGGTCACGTGATGCCCTGACAGTCATGGTGAGTGGGAAAACACCGGGATGATAGCGGTAGAATCTCACTGGGATCCTCCACTCCATCCTGCTCATGACAGCCTGGACCGAGCCTCTCCCAGAGGCATGTGGTGAGGGTGGGGGAGGCAGCAGGAGGCTAAGAGCCAAGCTACCCGGGACTAACCAGCTCGGAGAACCCAGGGACCCCGCCTGCCGGAGGCACACCCACTGGGCCCTGTGTCCCACGTGGTTGGTACACAGGTCCACCTGGAATGTGACGGGATTCAGTTTCCCTTCACCAGGTGGGCAGCACTAAGAAATCAGAAAACGCCCAAGCCTTTCCTTGAGGGGCTGCACAGAGTTAAAGAGGAGGGCCTGAAGGGGAGGCAGAAACCCTCCCAGGCCAGGCTTGGCCAGGCTGAGAAAGCAGAGAGGTGTTTTGGAGGCCTGCCCACGAGTTTCCTTCTCCCAGCCTTGCAGAAGAAAGGGAGCAATGCAGGGTGCCCAGACCAGAGGGTAGACGGGAGGATCCCTCACGGGTCCTATGGGTGTTTGGAATTTATGACCCTAAAATTCTACAGGACTGCCAAAAGATCCTGGGGGCTGAATTTCCCATAGCCTGAATGTTGGGGTCATGAAATCCCTAGATTTGGGCTTAGAGGCCCAGGGCTCAAATGCTAGCCTGCGTGTAGCAGGCGCACAGGAACATTGTGTCAAGGCAAGAGAGAAAGCCGATGTCTGGGCTACCTCAGGGCTCCTTGTCTGACCCACACGGGAGCCAGGCCCTGTCTCTGGGCATGTGCCCGGCGTTCTTCTCCACATTATCTTAGCAAGAGTCTGAGCCAGGTGTTATCCCACTTCACGGAAGAAGAAACTGAGGCTGAGAAGCATGAAGTCCCTCAGCCCGGTCCTGCGGCTGGTCAGGAGGGAAGCCCACGTCTGTGCTGGGGAGACCCTGGGCCCTCCACCCCCAGACCTCCCATCTAATGGGGGAGGGAACCAGCCCAAAGTCTGGGGTCCCTCCCAGATGCTGAAGTCTCCAAAACGAGCTCAGACCACTCTGGGCTCCACAACCGCCACCCCATCATCACAGCCAATGTTCCTGTTCCCAGCCTCCCTAGGCAGAGCCTGAGTCCCGCCTGATTCATTCCTTTAATCAGGGATGAAGCAGAGGCGGCAGCTTCCTGAAGAACACTTAGACCCTTGTTAAAATTAAGTCATTGCTTTAATAACCACCGGGCAGCGGCGGCTGTGAGCACGTGGGCCCTCAGCGTGCCCCACGGGCCTTCAGGAGCCGGGCCCTGCCATGGAGCACCGGGTGCTGCCATTCCTCCACCCCATGTCTGATGCCCCTCTCCCTCCCCTCTCCCAGGGCCACGCCAAGGGGGTAGCTGGCCTGGCAGGTGCCCCTCTGACAATTAGCCACGTGGGCAAACCCTGAGTCCTAGGGGCACTTCTAAAAGGTATGCCTGTATGTGTTCCGGCTTCAGCCCCAGAGATGGGTTCTAGCTCAGAGAGGTTACATGATTTGCCCGGAGCCACACAGCCAGCTAGAGGAAGCACAGTGTCTTGAATCCAAGTCTACATAAAGCTTAAACCAACTCAACGTACCCTTCCCACTTCTCCAAATGGCCACAGTGTGTCTTTTGTGGGTCCCGAAAAGTCACCTACTCCTGGGACAGGTGCAATCTCACCTGGGAAGACATAACTGCCATTGTTACTCACTAGCTCTGCAGTTTGAGACAAACAGCCTGGCTTGTCTGTGCCTCAAATTCCTCATCTGTCACATGGGCTACCGCGTCACTGTGAACCTTGAATGAGATAACAACTGTGCAAATGCCTGGCCAACTGTAAAGTGTGGTGCACATTGAGGATACGTGGGCCTTGGGGCAAAGGCAGATTCCAGCAGACATCAGGGCAGGAGTTGGGGAGCAGCAGGGAAGAACGGGGCAGGGGGAGTGGGCTGGGAAGTGACAAATGGGCCCCAGAACATTCCTGGGGAGAGAAGCACGCAGAGACCTATGAGGCGGAAGCCCAGATGCAAAAGAACCAGAGCCAGACTCAGGGAGAAAGGGGCTCTTAGGCTGGACCACACAGGGATGGAGCAGGGGACACCCTGGGGAGCTAATAGAAAGGGACCAGGACAAAGCAAGACGTGGCCAGGATCTGGCAAGCTGTGGCTGGGCTGTGCACTGCAATGGCCACATCTCTTGCCCTCTGAGCCTCGGTTTCCCCTCTGTACAATGGAGGTAATGTGTCTCCTTCAAAGGGTTATTGTGAGGATTGGCAATAATGTATATTAAAGTGCCTGGCATATAGCAGGTGTTCAATAAATGGTTCCCATCGTTATGATAATGATTATGATTATTAGCAAATTCCTTAATATCTCTGAGTCTGTTTTCTAGACTATAAAGTGGAAATAATCAGATCTACATTACAGTGTTCTTGGGGGGCTGGAAAGTCATGGTGTATGTGAGACTGCCAAGCGCAGGCCCTGACACACGGCAGGTGCTTGGCAACCACCAGTCCGTTCTCACCTGCCCCTCTCTGACCCAATGCACAGATATGGACCTACAGATAGGGGAGGTAGGAAGGCAGGCTTTGGTTCCGTCCTAGAGCTCCCAGCTTCCCTTGAAAGGTTGTGAGTTCTCCAACCTGGAGACATCCAAAGAGAAGTTAGATGACATCGTGTTCGTGAAGGAAGGGAGGGAGCTGGACTCAAGCCAAAAGCCCTCCAAGCTTGGAGGATGCACAGTCCTACCACTCTGCAGGTTCTGATGACATTGGACTGCCCAGCCCTGGCCCACAGTACACACAACCTTGGACTTGAAGTCAGAAGGCCGTAAGCTAAATCCCAGCTCAGCTTCTTCCACGTTCTCAGGATCTGCACATCGCAGGTAAACAAGCAGCCATTTTTCCTAAAGACAGGGTGGACGCCGCCCTCTTGAGCCTCCTGCCAGCCAAAGGCCCGTACTCAAACACGTACAGGAACAGTACAGCCCTCCCCTGGAGTTTCCCAACACTAGGAAGAGAGCAGAGCCTCCTACAAAAGCAGGCAGAGGCCTGCCTAGCACACTTGCCGAGGGGCACCCACGGTGTGCTGAAGGCTCCGCACCTACGGCCCCTTCCCCGCTCCCGGGCAGCCCTGGGCCCAGCCCCAGCAGGTGTGTTTGGAGAAGCACATCCCAAGTCTCGCCCCGTACATGTTCCCTGGCTCAATTACAGGCTCAATTTTCTTTTCTGTTTAATCCCCAAATCAATATGTGTTCATACATATTTAATCGGGAGGCTGTTTTTATTAGAGTGGGGATTAGTTTTACATCTTTCTCCCCACTGCTTAGAAGACATCCGCCACTCACAAGAAAGACGAGTAGATTAATGAGGAAAAGATCCAAGTGCAGGCTGGGCCCCGTGGCCCGGCCAGGTCAGAACACAGAGCATCCCTCGGGCTCGCTGTTCTTTCCACGTAGGCCTGGGGTCCTGCTGCCCCCCCAGCTTCCTTTCTCTGGGGCTGAACCCCCCAATTCCTGCCATAGGTCCCTGCCCAGGGATACTCCCCAGGGTCCTTCCAGACCTGTTCTCCAGGAGCCAGAAAAGCAAGGGCCAGCCGCTTGTTAGAGGTCAGAAAGGGGAGGTCACCCTCAGCCATGCCTTCCGGAAATAATAGGTTTCTCCTTCCAACTCCGAGTCACGGCTGAGCAGAATAAATTATCACCCTTTCACAGCGTAATCACTGTCACACTCAGCCCCGGCTGCCATCTGCTTCTTCACCAGAATCCCCACCTAGCCAAGCTGGAAGGAAGGAGGGGACACATGGACAGGTAGGTCACTGTGCTGGCCAGAGAAGGACAAGGGCAAAGCACTGTGGGGCCTGGAGCAAGAGGAGGAGGCCTGGCAAACTCCTCACCACGCCTGTCACAGCAGGCGTCACAGGGCAGGCGTGTGCCAAGCCCCAGCTACACATTATCTCATTTAATCCTCGTCCTGTCTCTGTGAGACAGCTCTGAGTCTCATCCTGCACATTTTTTCGGAGGAGGAGACTGAGGCTGGGTGGGATGATGGCCTTGCCTAAGGCCTCATGGATAGGAATTAGCAGAACGTGGACTTAAGCCAGGACCGCGTGGGTGCAGGGTCTGTACCCTTAGCTGTTTGTCTGCGCGCACCACCCCTGCCCACATCGTGCAACGGTTCTCTCCTCAGCATAAGCCGGGGGCCTTTCAAAGTGACATCCACAGATAGCAATATGTGAGGAGCACCAGTATTGGCTGGAAATTGTCAACCACCGAGGAACCCGGGGATGCTGCGTGTGGTTGGCGCCTCGACTCACGGCCACCACCTCTCCCCTCTGCCCCTTCATCTACTCATGCCTGACATACCCACTGAGCCTCCACCAGGTCTGTGCTCAGAGCTGGGCTATGTGGCTGAACGGAACCAGGCATGGTCCGTCTCTCACTCAACCAGCAGTCTTGCGGGTGAGGTGTGCCTGCCCATGGAACCAACGTCCTGGAGAACATCCCTGCCCGGGGTTCTCCCCATCCCCCAGCCTCACATGCCCACTACCTGGCTTCCTGCAGTCATCCCGCAGCTAGGGCACCCCACCACACAGTACAGAAGTCCCCTGGCCTGTCCTGAGAACTCATCCCATTTGCAATTACTTAAGTGCAGACACCGAGCCTGTCTTATTCACCACTGGATTTTATTCATCGCTGGAGTTGAGGACAAAAATGAAGGGAGGAGGGAGAAAAGGAAGACGCTTGGGCCACTTTTGGAAAACCAAACGCTCCCCTAAAGGCCCTTTGCTTCCTTCTCCTTCTGAGCTGAAGTTTGATTCGGTTCCCAGAAACTTACTGAGACTGTAAAGAAACAGACCAGCCACAGTTGGAAAGAGTTAAGCATTTCGAGGGTTTCCCAACAGGGCAACTGTCGGCATCCACTGAATTAACCCCTCACAAAGGCCAGGGCCGGTGCTCTCTTCTCAAAGCTTCCAGAGGCGGAGGCAGGGGCAGAATGACCTCATGTCTAATGACACCCTGACCTTGACAAAGGCTTGGGCCGAGCTGCCCCAGAGCATGCTTCTGGCCAAGGAGCCTCTGGAGAAGCCTGTGCATCTCCCACGGGCCGCCTTTTCCAAACATGTCCCCACGACAGCCAGCTGGACGGCCCCGGGTGACGCCTGGGCTGTCTGGGGGCCGGTGCAGTCAGTCTCTGCGCACATTCACCACTCGGCAGTCTGCGTTTGGTGGCGGGTTAATTCCTGAACAAAGCACATAACGTAGGCAGTGTGATTCCTCATTTAGCTGTCAGATTGGGATAAAAAATGTGTGAGAGAGAAAACCCAAGGGGGAAAAAATTGGATAATGATGAATTGTGACGGAATGCTCCAAAGAAACACAAGCCATCTCCCCCACCGTGTTGTGCCCGCTGTCACTTCGCTTGAAAATATTCTAAGTGTGCAGGGGCCTTCTCCTTGGCACTTTTCAGCTCTTCCCGAGAAGAGCCTGGTCTGCTTTTGTCAACGTTCTCGTTTCCTCCGCAAATGCAGCAGTGCATCAAAGACCCAGGCAGGAACGCGAGCCAAGACGTCCTCCCGTCTCCCCCACACAACAGCGCCTCGCGCTCCACGCGCCCGAGGAGGCGCCTTTGCACTGCAGTATTATCACGCACACTCGGAAGGGAGAGAGAGGAAAGAGAGGAAAAAATAATGTTTTTGCTGTGATAAGTGTCAACTCTGCCTGCATCTAAAAAGAACTTCTTGTTTTGCAAAACGGAACATTATTTGAATGTACAGAAGCAATAGATTGAAGTGAGAAGGTTTCCAAGATCAGAAGTTGTTTGGCTGCCCGGGGAATCAGAGTAAACAATCGTCCCTGGATGTTTCATCACACCACACGAGGACCAGCTGAGAGATTAGCAGCCCTCGGAGGCTCTTTGGGACTTAGGCCAGTGTCCCTTCCCCGAGGAGAGCCCAGAATCACTTGCCTTGGCCGAGGAAGCTCATCTCCCTAATAGCATCTAAGAACGGGCAGGTCACCTGCTGGTCGGAGACCCTTTGGGGCCGGGGCGTGATGGCCTTTAGGGAGTCGGCCACCTAAAGCTGCCCTGTGGCTGCTTGAACAGCAGCAAGTTCAGATGACGTGCCCAGAAGGTTCGCCCCCTCTCTGAGAGCCTGTGTGCCCTTCTGTGGAAGAGGAAGCTGTCATGGGCAACCTCCACGTCTCCCTCGGAGGCTAAAAGCAGTGGGCTTCTGGGACTGGCACCACAGCCCAGAGACTGCCCAGGGTGCAGGTTAAGAAACACCCACTGAGGGCACATGAGCCCGGAGCCTCCTGGCAGAGAGCAGACCTGGACACGGCTCAGCCAGGGGAGGGTAGGGGACGCCAGTGGTGTCAGACGTGGTGGGTACACCAAATGGCCTCACACAACCCTAGGAAGCAGGAGTTGTTCTCTCCATTTTAGAGACAGGGAAATAGAGGCTCAGTGAGGTAGAGTGACTTGCCCAGAAATCTAGGGTCATGCTTGCCACTCTCTCCTCCCAACATCCAATCTGTCCCCAAGCCCTTAGTGCCACCTCCAAAATACCTCTGGACTCTGTCCCATCTCTCCACCCCTACTGCCACCACTCGATCCAAGCCACCGCCATCCCTCCCTGGAATTGCCATCCAGCCTCTTAACCAGCCTCCCTGCCTCCAGTCTAGTCTCCCTACCATCAGCCAGAGATCGCCTTCTAAAATGCAACACCATGTCACCCCCACTCAAGCCTTCAGCAGCTCCCCAGTGCCCTGGTGATGAAATCTAGCATCCTTACAGGGCACTTGAGGTGCTTCATGGTCACCACCCATCTCTGTAGCCTCATCTCTGGCCACTTCCTTCCTCATGCTCCAGCCCCAGCCATCGGACCCACTCAGTTCTCCCCAAGGGGCAAGTTCTCTTTGCTTCTGGTCCTCTGCACGTGCTGCTCCCTTTGCCTGGTGAACCCTCTCCCCTCCCTCACATTCGGTTCTATCACCCATCATGGCCCCCCTGGGTGTCACCTCTTCCAGGAGACTCCTGTGGCCCCCCCAGCTCAGCTTGATCTCCCCCGCCATTCTACTGAAATGGCCAGTGCACTGTCTGGAACATCCACTGGCCCTTATACAAGGACCACATCTGCTTTACTCATCACCATGCCCTGAGCACCTAGGACCGCACACAGGAGGCGCTCCGGAGCTCTTTGCTGGACGAATGAATGAATGAATAAGTGCATGAGAGAATGAACAACAGGGCCAGAGTGAGCTTTCCTTCTCCATATATCCAAATGTGTAAAAAGCACCCAGCAAGTCCATCAATAAGGCAGGCACTCGCTCCTCTCAGCCTGTCCTTGGCTGGGAGTCGGGTGATGGATTTCCGGAGGTGATGCATGGGAGCGTGAGCAGGGCGGAGTGGACGCATGGAAGAATAGAATATAGATTTCTATAGATTAATCATTTGTCATTCCTGCCACTCGGCACACTCCCTCTCTCCCTCTCTCTCTCTCTCACACACACACACACACACACACGCTCCTTCCCTACCCAGTCCCCCCTTTGCAAAGAAGCGCAACTCACACTGCCCTTGGACCAGGCAACAGGGGCACACACTCACAAACACACACGCATGCAGAGTCACAAACACACTCAGAGAGACACTTTATGCATGTTTGCACATCACAAAAACCCTCAAACACACAAATCCATACATGTACTCTGTACCAGATCTTCACAGCTTCCGTACCACATAGGACACACACACACACACACACACACACGCACGCACACACATGCACACATGCAGGGGCATACGTACTCTGACATCCAGAGACAGGTGCACATTTGTTCTCACACACAGAGGCACACACAGAGTATACACACTTACGGATGCACAGAGTATGTAAGGGTGCATGCGTACTGTTATACACGCAGAGATGCACACATACAGGGTGCACACTTACTCTTATGCACACATGGAGGTGCACACTTACGGGTGCACAGCTACTCTTACACACCAAGGGACACATTTACTCTTGTGCACACACAGAGAGGCACACTTACATTTGCACACATGAAGCGCATACTTGCTCTGACACACACATTCACACACCTTCTCTCATTGCCTTAACTGTTCTCCCCTTATTCCCAAGCTCCCATCTGTCTTCCTTACGGAGCTCTGAGCCCCTCCAGGACTGAGGCCAGGGCCCTGAGCACTCACCCCTTTCTCTCTAGGGGGAAAAACAGTAAGGCAGGTGCCTGTGCATCTATTTCTCATGTTGAGCCCCCAACATTAGAGGGAAAGGGAAGAGGGAAAGGCCAAGGTGAGCTCAGAGTGAAGTCCACTGGTTACCTCTGCTAGCTGGGTGCGCATGGTTTCATGTGTGCCCTATGAGTTGCTCTCTGCACAGTTACTAAAGAAGAAATTGACAAGGGGCAGTCACTCCATCATCCCAACTGAAGAGGGGAAAGCCCCTGGCCCCAGCCTCTCCCTGGCCAGCCACTCCACTTAGTCCTGGGAAGATAAGGGTCAAAGGAACACCTCTTCCCACAACGCCCCACAGGCCCCTGCCCCTACCCTGCCAGAGGCCCTGTCTGCCCTCCCTGGAGGCCCAGGAACCCCGAGGCACCTCCTCACCCCATAGGGCCTGCCTTCTACTCCAAGTTCTTGCAGTACCTCCCAAAGACCCCCACGAATGCCTCCTAGAGTCCCAGACTCAGAGTCTTCATGCATTTTTCCAAAGTTCAGAGACATTATAAGACACACACACACACACACACACACACAGTCCTCTAGCTTCCAGACCCACAAGCTATGTGAGCGCCCAGTGTTCCCTAAAGCCTTTGGGGTCGTACCAGGCTGCCTTCCTCTGCCTCAACAGCACTTGAAGACTCTCATCCTGTGCCCTGTTCCCTCTCCCAGGCATCTCCTAACCCACAAATTCCCACACACTCCCTATCCCAGTCATCTGCATAAACATTGAGTTTTTACCTTGAGCTGCCAGCAACCTGGCCCTCAGCTCTCCTCCAAGCTTCCTTCCTGGCTTCTGGTTATTAGGAACTAAACCCCTTAAATGTGACCCAGACACTCACAGAAGGACCAAGTCCAAGGGCTGAGAGATGACTCAAAGTCTCTGGCTGCAGGTCAATAGGTAACGACCCCTGCCCAGATCCAGGGCCCCCATCCAGACTTAGGAAGAAAAGTTTGCAGCAAGGAGGCCATCTGATCTGTGCCCCTGCTCCTAAGCATGGTGCGTCCCAAATCTGCCAGGCAGAGGGGAGCAACCTCCAGTTCTTAAGCAACCCCAGAGATGCAGCAAAAAGAACCAGCCCTTCCTGACTGTGTCTGTTTTGTTCCCCACTTACACACCACATGCCAACTACTGTGCCAACCTCCTAACTTTCTGAAGGGCTGGAGGTGAACCTATGAGCACACATGAACCCACTCAGGGGACACCACTGAGGCCCAAAGAGGTGATAATTTCCTCCTGGGAGTCCTTGATCATCTCCTAGAGGGGATTTTAGGGGTACTAAAGGAGCTAGGCTGGTCTGTGGGGGGCTTCGTGTGCCCTTTCTGCTGGACTCAGTTTCCTAGAACCTCTTATTTCTCCCTGGAGAGCCCTTCCATGCCAGCATCTCTGCGATGCTGGGGCTGGGGCGGGGGGCGGGGGCCAGTGCACAGAACCACCTCCCATTGCCTTTGATCTCAGCCACACTCAAGCTGTGCCAGCATCCAGCTGCCTCTCTTCTGTCTTCCTTTGAAGTCCTTAAGTAAAGATGGCTGTAGATTACAGCCATTTCAGCCGCCTGGAGTGGGACCTTCTCAGGCTGCCTTCCCTCTGCTACTAGCTGTTTGCTCTGTCTGGCGGTCCCTGAAGCCCCTGCTCCAGGCTGGCCAATGCCAGTGCTTCTCCACCCCGCACATCCAGGGCATTCGTGCAGTAATGACCCAGCATCTTTTCATGTGCCTTGTGCCCAGGACACAGCCCTGCAGTGACTTTACTGGCTCTCCAAGCCTTGAGCTGAGCTTCCTTGGGGATGTAGCCAAGGCCCCGCGAAGTTCCCAAGAATGGTCTGGGGAACTCTCTGTGGTGCTTGCTGGAGCCAGGTGCCGCATCACTGTCATCTGAGAGTTTAAAATCAGCCACCCAAATTATGGGCCGCTCAGTACTGCACTGAACAGGAAGACGGCCAGCATCTCTCTTCTCTTCCTAATACAACTTTGATTTTCTCTGGGCAAATTGCCTCTCCCTCCTCCTTACCAAGGTTCTGTCTTTCATCTTCCTCTTCTCTCTCTCTGCTCTCTCTCCAGGCTCCACTACCCTTCTCTGCAGCTTAAACCTCCCAGTGCTACCTCTGACATGTTGCTGGCAACCAGAGTGAACTTTTCAAAGCACAAATCATGTCGCGCCTCGCTGTAAACCCTTACCTGGCTTCCTATGGTTTCCACAGTAAAGATTAAACGCCTTAACTGCTTCACATACCAGGCCCTGCACGTACTGGTCCCGACTTAGCATCCCAGCCGCATCCCCCTGGCCTTCCTCCTGTCCCACCAGTACCCTTGCCCCCTTCCCAGTGCCGCCTCTGCTCAGCCTTTCCCCTCCTCTCTCGCCCTCTAATGCTCTCACCTGCAGAGCTCAGCCCCCAGCACAGCCTCCAGGAAGCTTAATCTGGCCCCACCATCCAGGCTAGGTCCTCCCAGGATCGCTTTCTTAGAATTGTTCTCCTTTCCTTCAAAGCTTGCCTTGGTTTTAATTAATCACTCGTCTGTGTGATTAATTGACTAATATCTGCCCCAACATTCCCATTAGACTGAGAGAAAAGACCTTGCACGTGTTTATTCCAAGTCCTCACCAGAGCCTAACACAGCATCTTGACCACCATGGGCACTTGATACATATTTCGTGAATGAATGGATGACTGGATGGCTGGCTGAGAAGAGGCTCAGGGCTATGGTGTGAGGGAGCTGGCAGCCCCCAGCCAGACCATCTCAACTCTCTAACCACGCCATGTTATCAGACCAAACGTGGAGTTGCCTCCTAAGAAAAGAAATAAGAAACAAGCCCCTCCTCTCAGCCCCACTCCAACTGCTCAGAGCGGTGCACTAGAGGGTCAAGTGCATGGACCTGGTTCAAGTCTCAACCCCAGCTCTTCCCGAAATGAAACACAGTGATTGCAGGAAGGCCTGGGCCAGGAACCCCAGAGCTTTACAGACTAGCCCTTCCTCCTGGCAGGTTCCAGCTTATACAAGCCACCTTCAGGTTTAGCACCAAGGCCAGAGAAACAGGTAGATCAGGGAAATTCTAGGAGCCCACAAGAGATGTTGTGGTGCTAGAAAGGGCCGGAACCCGGAAATTCAGACCCTTGACTTCAAATCTGATATGACTCTCTCAGAACAGGACCTGGGCTGTCATCTCCCTGCCTCATTCCTGTCCCCAGGCTGCCTTCATTCTGCCCCCAAGCCCTTTGGGAACAAAAAGAGCCCAGCATTGAGGCCTTTGGCTATCCCGCCCCTTGAGGGTGGCAGTGGCTGTCAGCCGATCCCTTCTGCCCACCCACTCCCCCAGCACATGCCGCACCCCACTGGGCTCCGGATTTTGTTGATGCTCTTCCATTCTGTTAGAAATTAAGATACACTTTCCTTGGTTAGTCACCCCTGCGTCACTAAAACAGGGGACAGAACCTGCTTCTTGTCTTCCAACCCTTTCCTGCGCCTTTTCAAAAGGAAGGGGGAAAAGCTCACAGCGACACCCCCTTGCAGCTCCGGGCGCTTTAATGAATTCCAGCCTTCAGGGAGAATGACGGCTGTGTTAACGGTGCTGGTGAAAAATGAGGGGAGGAACAGTGAAGCAAATTCCTTTTTATTGACTTTTAGTGAGCTATTTAATCCAAACAGCTCATTATCTGCAATATAAATATACTATATAATGGATTTTGCAATAAGAACAATTAGTTTTGCAATTAGCATGAGAATAAGCTCTCCCCAACTGCAGAGAAGGCAAGGCCCAGACACTGGGGGTTGGGGAACTGGGTTGGCAGGGGTGGGAGGGGAGAAGTGAGGAAGCTGCCTTGCCCGTGGGGAGGGCAGGGCCCCGTCCCCCTCCCAACTCCACATCCCGGTGTGGCCCCAGGTCTGCGGGGGCATTGCCGCTAGGCAAGACGGCAGAGCCACGTTGGTTAAAACAGGCTTTGAGCAGATCTGGGATCAAGGCTCGGCTCCATCACTTACCAGCTGTGCAACCCTGGGAAAGTCACTTAAGCTCTCTGGGACTCGGCTTCCTCATTTGAAAAATGGGCTTCACTATAGGACTTCTTCGTGCAGTTGTCATGAGGCTGACGTGAGGTGATGTACCAGTTCCTGCCACAGGACATATCCTCAGTGGACGCTTCGGAGGGTGCTGAGCTGGGATTTCTTTGCCTCTCCTTGGCCAGCCTCCAGGAATCACATCTGTCTTGCTCGCCACTAAATCCCTGGTGCCTGGCCCAGTACATAGTGGGCACTTAATAAATATTTATTGACTAAGTGTTGCTAAGTAAATGAAATTCAATGGCCGCTTGGCCCCGTGCCTGGTACATAGTAGGCACTCAATAAATATTCCTTGAATAGATATTGCTAAGTAAATAAAAGCAGTGGCTGTTTCCCTCCTGAAATGGGGCAGCAGCCTCGTCTCAGGAAGCCATGCAGACAAGCAGCGTGGCAAAGGCCAGTCTGCAAAAAAAATGAGTGTTCTCTGCAGGTGCCACGTCCAGACTTCGTTTCTTTTATCCTTTTTTTTTTTGCTTTTAAACACACTGCTACTTTAATACTTTAAATCTAAATCTTGAATTATAATGCAGTCATAAAATTATTTGAGTGCTGACAATTAGTTGGAAAGGAGAGATGATCACATAGCCTTCTGAGGTAGTATCTGCAGGAAAGCCCATAGATTCAAGAATTTCCCAGCCCGGCTCCCTCTGCCATCTGCCTCGGCCAGTTCTTCACAGAGTCAGGGCCTCCCGCCCACGTCCCCTCTTCTCTGTGGCCAGGGTCTTCCTGAACATAGCTCGGGTTCAGCCCTTGTACCCCGGCTGCTCCCAGCCCCTGCCCTGCCTGGACTGGAATGTTGAGCACACTGGTGCTCAAAGGCAATGGGAGAAGCATTCTTTCCAAAGGTGAGCGAAAGGGCTTTGGGGTTTTCCAAATAATCCCAAACACAAGCAAGTACAGCAGTTAAGGCACCCACTTTTAGCCAGACAGCCTGGGTTTGTATCCGGGGGCTCCGTTTTCTAGCTGCATGACATTGGACAAGATCCTTAACCTCATTTGACGCATCTGTAAAATGGGAATGATAATAATGTTCCTTACATCCTGGAATCTGGGGGAGAAGTAAATAAGAAATCCATGGAAAGCACTCACCACAGTAAGGTCTCAGCAGGTGTTAACTAGCAGTGTGGTTACCACCCTCTGCTGTGGATTATCAAGACCACACATAGACCACATGCCTGGGACCTGACTCCACCGCCTCCTGGCCGCTCTCCTGCAAGCTTTGCTGAAGGTATTTCACCTCTTAGTCCCAGCCTGGTAGCAGGCTCTCTTCCAGATACTTCTCACACACGATACCACTTAACCCTTGTATCTCTACAAGGTAGGTTTAGATCTTACACAGGTGAGGAAACCGAGCCTCGGAGGAGGGGTGAGGGGACACGTCCAACGTCATACTGATGGCCAGCGGTGGAGCCAGGACTCAACTCCAAATCCTTCTAAGCTCCAACCTCTTCTCTCACATTTAGGGGCTAAATGTGTCCTGAAGAAATGAACAAAAACAGGGAAAGAGAGGAATCCTTTTATTTAAGTCTCCAGACACTGTACCCCGGGCCCTGCGGGGTAATCTCTCTGGTGTCTGGAGCAGGCCTGTGTGGAGGAGGGGACAGTGCCCCTGAGTCAACCCCAGGGACGCGTTGTCTTAGGCACTAAGATGGGCTTCCCGTGCTCGCCGCGGAAGTCTCGACCTTGGGCTGAGGCTGAAGTGACCTTCAGCCCCGGAGGACTTCCGGCTGTGGATACATGCTCAAGCGTGTGTTACACACACAAAAACCAGGCAGAAAACAGGAGTCTCCCTGCGAGTGAACACACGCTGGCCAGGAAGACTCGGCCACAGCCCTGCTGAGGAGGGAGGGTGGCAAGAGGCCCTCCAGAGATGCCAGTCACCCCAAAAGCTGATGGGAATTTCTCTGGACATAACAGCCAAGAACGCTGGCTTCAGAGATGCCCAGTCCCAGTTCTGTTGTTTGATGTTCTGCAAATAGTCACTCATTCTCTCTGAGCCTCTGTTTTCTCATCTATAAAGCGGGGCCAGGAATACGCTACCTCTCAGGGCTGGAGCAAGATACAGCATGGAAAGTGCAAACACTTTCTTGGCACCTACCAAATGGAAGCTCTTATCGTCCCTATTATTATCTTTAAAAGGCATGGTGCTGGCCGGGCGCGGTGGCTCACGCCTGTAATCCTAGCACTCTGGGAGGCCCAGGCTGGAAGATCACTTGAGCTCAGAAGTTCAAGACCAGCCTGAGCAAGAGCGGGACCCAGTCTCTACTAAAAACAGAAAAATTAGCCAGGTGTGGTGGTGAACACCTGTAGTCTCAGCTACTTAGGAGGCTGAGGCAGGAGGATCACTTGAGCCCAGGAATTTGAGGTTGCTGT
Source organism: Eulemur rufifrons (assembly GCF_041146395.1). Lineage (NCBI taxonomy): Eukaryota > Metazoa > Chordata > Mammalia > Primates > Lemuridae > Eulemur > Eulemur rufifrons. Next base: position 26,204,746 of record NC_090990.1, read on the forward strand.
GAGCCATGATGACACCATGGCACTCTAGCCTGGGCAACAGACTGTGTCTCAAAAAAATAAAATAAAATAAACATGGTGCTAAGACACAGGCAGTGTGTGGCATCCTGCCTTTCTGGGTCTCAGTTTCCCCTGCTGTTGAGACGTGTGGCCAGGTGGAGCCGGTGCCCTTCCTCTCTCCCTGCCCTTGCCTCACTGCAGCCGCCCCCGCGCTGTCAGATTCGTGTCCAGCTGGGCCGGGGCCCTTTCTCAGGAAGGCAGAACCGAGCGCTGTTAGTCACAGCGGAGAGGTTCAATCCATCCGAGCAGGCCGGGGGGACGCGGAGAGGTCATCTCCATTACAAACTGGCTGTGATTAAGCCATTACTTACCGTAATGGGATCCTTTCAGTCGGAGGTGATGCCTGCCACAGCCGATAAGCCGCGACGGCCACCGCGGCCCGGCAGGCTGCAATAACACAGGCTCTCCCCTCTGTGACAGGTTCAAGCTCTCACGCTCATCGAAAAGTCCATTTTCCAACACAACTGGGTACACTTCCCCGTGACAAATGCCTGTTCGCCTTTAATCTGTTACAAGCCGAAGAGGCCCAAAGGAAGCACTCCATCACGGGAAGAATGTTTCTAGAAGCGTGCTCTTTGAGGGCCCCGGAGTGAGGGCGGTGGCGACGCGTGGACGGGATGTCTGCACATCTGTGGGCTGTGCAGGCGGGTCCAAGCCACCGCCAGGAGCAGGGGATGTGCCTGCGGCGTGTGGGTTTGGGGTGGCTGTGGGGTTCACACAGGTGCGTGGGGACGTACCGTCATGTGCCCGTGTTTGGGGAGGGCATGAGGGGGTCTGGTGTCCACGTGTGCTCATACGTGTGAGTGTACATGCATGTCTGTGAGCGAGGCAGGAGGGGGTGTAAATACCTGCAATGTGTGAGAACCCCCGGAGCTTCTACAAGTGTGCACAAGTAGGGGTGTGTGTGTGTGTGTGTGTGTGTGCACACGAGCATCTAGGTGAGGGCCTGACGGGGTGTTGGGGGCCTGGATGAGGCCCTGGGTGTGTATTTGTGTGTGTGTCTGGGTGAGGGCCTGGGTGTGTGTATGGGGGGGGTATGGGTAAACACCTGTGTGCATGCTTGCATTCTTGTGCACGTGTGGCGTGTATGTGAGCATTCATGTGTGCACCTGAAGATTGACAGAATGGGCCTCACCAACAAAACCAGCCTCCCCAGGGCCCACCAGTGACTATTTCCGTGCAGTCCCCAAGGCCTCCTGGGAAGATGGGTGGTGGCCCCAAGCACAGGCCCTCAGGTCCTCATAGTTCATACCGAGGTTGTCCCAACACCTGGGAGGGGCCAGGAAGGCTGGGATGCACCCTGAGCTGGGTGGGATTGTGGGGAGGGGGCGTCAGTGGCCAGAGATCCCCTCCCCCAGCCTAGATTCTGGGCGCAGAGTCAGGGCCCCAGAGAATCTCAAGATGGGGACCTCTGAGAAGGGGCACTCAGTTCCAGGTTGAGGCCAGAGACTACACAGGCCATGTCCATCTGGGGATGGCCATGGGGGCAGGGAGGAGCAAGGCAACCCTAGGGACAGCCATGGAGGCCCTGGCTGTGCTGGAGCTGCCCATCCAGCCTGGACACCAAAGCTCCCAAGAGCCAGACAGGGGACACCCTGGGTGGAGAAGGGGTGGCCACCTCGAGGCTGGGGTTACTTAAAAGGGATGCTACACCCTGGGGCTCCTTGGTCTTGGGATCTGAGGAATGCACCCTGGCGCTGGAGAGAGAGGGAAAGAGACATGCAGGGAGGACCCAGCAGGTGCCCGACCATGTCACGTGCTTTACCCACGTGGCCTGGCTTGATGACCGTCATTAATGACACCACATGTGCTCCCCCTTAGCAGGCACAGGCGCTGTGACAAGTGGTCTATAATCAGAATCCCCCGGATTTTTTTTTTAAATCTTTACTGAGGACCTACTCCGTACTCACCAAGCACTTGGTGAGCATTATTTATTATGATTATGCACATGATTATTATAAATAGCGGCCATTAATCCATCCCTTCCTCTGTATAAGGCTGTGTATGTGCTTCACACACACGATCTCATTTGTAAGTAGTAATGGTGGTAACCAGTGGCTTATTCAGCCGCTGCTGTGAGCTGTTCATCCATAATATTATCACATAGGTCCTTCCGGAGGAGGGCGAGGGCAGTGGGGGGCAGCCGGGTGCCCCAGGTCCTGCAACCGACAAGCAGAGGCTCCGGCACAGGAACTATGGCCTGTCTTCAAGAAGGCTCCTTGAGAGAAGGTTCTAGCGAGCATATCTCCCATGCCTGCCTCCTGCCTGGAGCCTCACACTGCTGAGCAGATGGCAAGGCCAGAGTGCACTTGCTTGTGGACTGATGGAGACTGTGCTAAATTCATTAAATAGTCAGATCAGTGGAAACCACCCAAGTCCTCCACTCAAACAGAAACGAGTAAGTGCTAAGGAAAACCCCCTGATCTTTGCATTCATACCAGAAAACATTCCACAACATAAAAACAGTAGCATCTGCAAAGTGTTTAACTTTCATATGCATTAGCATGCCCAAGGTCACAGATGGTCAGAAGTCAGAGCCAGGATTCAGTCCCACTCACCTGCCGCCACCCACTCTCCCAGGGATCCTAGACTGGTGACAGCGTGACTTTTCGTTCTCAGTTCCAAAGAGAACATGCTGGAAAATGTATGGTTGTGTCTCCTGTTGAATGTTTAGTCTGTTTTTTGGAAGCGATATGTGCAAAGAAAGTGGCCAGGGTGAGGCTGGGACGAGGCTGAGGGTGGAGAAGAGATAAAGGCAGGAGTGGGGACCTGTGGCCTTGAGGATGGAGAGCTGTGCCCTGGGGCTGGTGGAGGTGAGGGCAGCAGAAGACAGGAATTTCCTGGCGGCAGTTGTTTCCACTGGGGAAGGGCAGAAGGGGACAGAGTAATGAAACTCAGATCTATGGGACACTGACCGCAGGCCCTTATCCTCATAATCCCATTTAATCACCCCACTCCATAAAGCAGAACATAAAATGCCCATCCCACAAGTCCCACAAATGAGGGTGCTGAAGCTCAGAGAGTTTAAGGAATTTGCTCAAGATCACACAGCTCATCAGTGGAGAAACAGGACATGAAGCCGGATCTGGTGAGCTCTTTCTCCTACACATGAAACTCTGGGCAACTGTGCACCTGACTTCCGGGCCCTCCTGGTGTAACTGTGGGCCCTGAGCCTCCCCAGCTTCGAGGTCCTTAGCTGTCAGCTCCCCTGTGAGCACTGCTTGACAATCTGAGGCACCAAAGACGGAACCTGGACTCTCCCTGTCCCGAGAGCCAGGGGCCTGTGCCTCCACTCTCTGCCCCAATCCGCCTTCCCAAAGCAACCGCCTGGGACACTCTCTACTCTTCGAAGGTGCTGTCTGTTTCCCCACACCCACCCCAGGGCCTCTCCTCTGCTGGCGTGAGCACCCCTGCTCCCATGCACATGCCCCAGGCCGGAGGGACCACGAGGCCTTTCTGCTCCCTCATCCGAGCCCCAGTGGCGTTCTGCTCTGTCCTGCACGTTCCATGGAGGAAAAGGATCCAACTTTGACCACCTGGGACTCCTTCCTGACAGGTGGCCCCTGCTCTGGGTCATGACCCTGTCCAGTGGGCATTTAGTTCACCTCTGCAGGGAGAAGTGACCTGCTAAATGGACAAGTGAAACTCCTATGTATCCTTCAGGTCTCAGACCAAACGTCACTTCCTCAGGGAAGGCCCCCTGACCCGTCCCTGGACTCTCACTTGTGCCTCGGAGAACTCAATGCAGCTTAGAACCAAAGTACAAAATAGTGTCGTTCTGTGTTCTACACGTCTCCCCCGAGAGGCTGTGCACTCCGCGAAACAAGGACTGTATTTCCCATGTTCGCCTAGGAATCCCCGGCATTCACACGCGGTAGGAATGCAGTAAATACGTACGGAATGAATGGTGGAAAAATGCTGCGGACAGAGCCGGGGCTCCTTCTCCAGGCTCCCACGGTCCCCTGGATGCAGCTTCCTACTCCCCTCTCACACTGGACCCCACGCCTCTACTACACGGTCTCAGGCTCACAGCGCAAGACCAAGACCAGCCTCAGAATTTTAGAGTAAGAGATTTTATATATACGTATTTAATTCATCTTGATGAGTAGGAAGATGTGGCAATGTCAGGCCTCATCCCCACCCGGCAACAATCGGGTAGACCTGAGTGCCAGCCCTCTAGATGGGTCCCCAGTTTCCGATTACCCAAGGCCCCCAACTCCCTGCTCTCCTTGCCCAGACCCGCTTTGCTCATGTCCACCACCTGCCTGGCCACGGAGGGTACCTGGGCTTGGGACCCCCACTCTGTTTCCACAACCCTGCCCTCCCCACCCCGCACTCTGCGTGTCCCTTGCGGGGCGCCCGCCCGGAGCAGGTGCACAGTAAGCGTCGGCAGAGAGAAAAGCAGCTGCAGGCAGTGGCGAGAGCAAGTGGCGTAAACCCGAGCCTTAGGGGAGGAGGAAGCCTTCCCCAAGGAATGGGAGCACCGGATTAGACGCTCTTTAGGGATTAGTTAAGAAAAGATAATTGAGTGTACCAAACACTTTGTATTTTGTCTCATTAGCTGCTGTGATGCTTGCCATGCTTAAAAGTTGGGGGTGGTAAGTAGGTTAATCTCATTGAACTGGTTTAATAAATAGAAATCCATTTCTTAAACGCCTCCCAAGCGTGGAAATCCTCTGCTGTGTCCTGGCTGCCACGGGCGGCCTGGGACTCTACCGCCACCTGGTGACAGTGAGTGCATATTGCAGGAAGAGTGCTCCTGGGCAGAAACAACCCTGACAAAGAAAGGCACCGAGAAGGGCATAAATGACAGGTTTAGAGGAGAAATTAAATTTAGTGCAACTCAAAACACAGTCACTGAGCATGTGAGGTACCTGAGCTGAGGGCAACCTTCTGGGAGCGTCTACCTGTAGTCTTGACAGACACACGTAACTCACTCCAACGCCAGGGAGTCCAGAACCGCCGATCCTTCTGCGTGTGGGTGCTTCTGCTCAGCTTGAGCTCACAACCCAGCGCTGGCAAATACGGACCAGGCACCATGTAAAGTGCTTTTTATACGTTTTTCTTTTCTCCGGTAAATCTTCACAACAAGATTCCAGAGTCCTATTATTATCCCATTCTGAAGATGAGGAAACTGAGGCTCACAGAGGTGACACCTTGTGCCCACGATCAAAGCGTTGCCCTGGGAAGCAGAGAAAGGATTCAGACATGGCTTCCGTCTTGCTGACTCCAGACCCTTCGCCGTTTCTTTACAGCTTCCCACTGCTGTGGACCCACAATGACCCCCTTTGGAGTTCCAGAGCCAACTTGAAGTCAGCATCTCCCGCTCTGGAATCTCAGCAGGTCTCTGGAAGGACTGGGTAAGCACAAAGAAGAATAGAACTGCCTGCCGCCTACCTTGATTCTCCACCTTCCTGTTCCTCCCCCGCAGCCTTGATTCTACGATGCCGTCACCCTCCGGGGGCTCTTCTGGGCCCTGCCTGTCCCACAGGAGGCTGGCTCTGTCCTGAACCCACAGCCCAGGCCCTCAGCCATTGCCACACCAAGTTCACAGCCCATCTGGCAGCCTGGACCCTTGTTTGCTGATTGGCAAATTTTCAGTATGGGCCTGTCCTCCCCGGAGAGAAATACAAAACCATAATTGTCCCCAGATTGGCTTGTGTTCTTTGTGGAAAGAAACAATACACAGCCTTTGTGTGTAAAAGAAAAAATTACTGAAACAAAAAAAAAATTCCAGTTCACACTCTTTTGAATTGAGAGAAATAAGTAAACACTATTTCCCAAATCTATGTTCACTGAGAAGACTCCTTTTATTATATTTATGCAAAAACATGAGCCAAATCTCATCCTACGCCGATATAAGACACATTCGATGATAAAAATGCAAGCGCTGTTTGCAGAGAATTATAAAGGATCAACTTCTGGCCTATTGTGAGGAGTAGTTTAAAATTAAGACTTTTAAGCTTCATGTATCCCAATTTTATTTTGCAATAATCCATGCCTTTAACGTACTCTGTTTATATTTGCTCCGAATAATGTAGCCAAAAATCCACTGAACATTGATTGTAAAAAGGGTAACTCATTATCTGCTTTCGCCCAGAAATAACAGAGGAAGAAAGAAAGGTGTTTGCTTGTGCTCCCACAATTCTTTGGAAATATTTGCTTTCAGACATTTTGTAATATTGTGAAGCGTGCCTATTTCTGCATGGGAGCTCTGTAATTTTAAACAGATACCAAAAGGAGTAGAAAGGAGACTAAAGAAGGTTTGTAGCCCAGCTCACGGGAGAGCCTAATCAGCATACCCACCTCAGGAATTCTGGGACATTGCCATAGCCCTCCAGAGAGCATTGACATGAGGGGTCTCCAAGCAAGGAGGACTTTGGGAGGTTGCTGGAGGGATCTTGCACACCAGCCCCATGGCTGTGACAGGAATTTGGAGAGCCCTCCCTCCATGCTGAAAAGGACACTCTGGAGAACATGGTGGAGGGATGGGGGCTGTTATAAGATCACTCTTAAGCCAAAGAAGTCAGTGAGCATATGACATACTATAACAATACAAGGCCATGGTTGCCTCAATTATTTCTAATTATAGGCCAGGAAGAGGACCCAGCAGTACCCGGGCAGAGTCCTAGACCACAGGTCCTTCCCTGTTACCTTCCAGTTTCTCCATGAACCTTCAGGTGGTTTTTGCCCAGGGAGGGACTTGGAGACTCCCCCGTTTGGGATTTGCATTCACAGCCTGACCACCAACCCCATTTCCGCTCCTATATCTGCCTTTCCTTCCCTTTCTTATCTTCCCTTCATCCATCTTGCTCACTGATGGATGTGTTCCCATTACTGCCAACATTCACATTAAAACTCTCTGACCTTTACGTAGCTTTTCTTTTTTCTCTTTCCAGAGCACTTTTACTTACACACTGAATACACACCCTCCTCAGGGGCTCCCACCGGTGTGCCAGGGAGGATGTAGAGCCACATGACAGACACAGCTCATGTTGCTGGCATTGAAATTACCCAATGGTGAGTCATTCAAACCACTGTCTTTGTGTTAAAAGAAACGACATGGGTACATGATGGAACAGAATGCAAAATGCACATGAATTTTTAAGCTATAGTAAGACTTTAAGTACATTTTGCGCTCATGGCGGCTGCTCTAAGCTACATCCTCAACCCCCCGGGGTACCTGTTTACTCTCTTTTGCCGTTAGGTTTTGCTTTAGTGGAAAAGTTTGAGAAGCTCTGACTTACTTTATCACATAAAATCCTCAAAACAGCCCTTTAAAAAGCAAGGCAGATTTAGAGATGGAGAAAGAGGAACTTGCCCCGAGTCACCAGTGAGCAGGTGTCAGAGCCTCAGTGTCTGTCCAGGTATTCTAGCTCTAAGTTGCCTGCTCGTTCCACACCAGGTGCCTTGAACCACTTGGGGCAGGAAGGCCCTGGAGACAGGTAGTGGGGGGCCCAGGGCTGGGGAGGATGTTTTGAGATTCCTTAAAGCCCTCCCGTGCAACTGGCAGCTCCAAAACTCACCAACTATAACAAAAAATCACTTGTACTCCCTAAATCTATTGAAATTTTAAAAACTTAACAATATGACAAGCAGGTGCTTTGTGTCTAGGAAGCCTAGACTGAGGTGCTGCAATTATGGTGTCACCCAGGCAAGCCACTGACAACTCTGCCACCACCACACCCAGGCTCAGAGGCTGGGGGCATCCCCCAGTTCTTTCTGGTGAGACTCAAAGGGCAAAGGTGGACACGGGGAAGGTGGGTGGGCCTGGCCTCGTTCTCAGTGCCCACTGTCATCAGGGCAGCTGCTGCAGCTCCCAGACCTCTGGGTTCAGCAGGACTCTGGAGTCAGCGGCCGGCTGGCCGGATGGCCGGCTGGAGGCAGGATCTGAAACTGGGTCAGGCGGATTCCTAAGCCCACGCCCTGGCCACTTAGGCCCCCAGCCTGAGGTTGTGAAAGGAGTCCCTGGTGGCCCCGATTCTCTGAAAGGAATTGTACAGCTTGGACCAGTGCCCTCCTCCCTCTGGTTCTGCTACACGGGCTCACTCTAGCACAGTGGCTGAGCCCAGGGCTTCTGGAGCCAGAGCTACCTGGGTTCAAATTCCAGTGTTTCCCTTGACTAGCTGTGTGGTCTTGGGCCTGTTACTTAACATGCCTGTGCCTCCGTTTCCTCAGCTGTAAATGGAGATGTTATCTGTGCCTTGCTCAAAGAATTATTAATCCACATACAGCACTTAGAACTGAGCCCGGTACAAGTCAGTGCCCAATAAAGATGGGATGTGATTCTATAAACAACGAGCATGAGGGAAGGTAGAGTGGCCCCGGGGACCCATCCTGCCCTTGCAGCAGCGGGTCTCTGATCGGTGGGTGGGAGGGGAGCCCACACACACAGGGGGCCACCTGCTAGGTCAGACTGAAACAGCTGCCCTGTTTGTGCTCAGCTGGCGGCACAGAGGGGGGCGTCTGCTACTTCCCCGCCTCTCGCCTCTCCGCCTCTCCGGGGCCCCAGGATCAGGTGGGAAAAGCTTGCACAAGGAATCACCAGGGCCTCAGAGAGGTGGGCAAGGTGTTTTAGACAAGGCAGTTAGAGAAGGCCTCTCCAATAAAGAAAGAGAGAAATATTTATATATATAAATAATATTTATAATATTGTGAAAGTAAAAGTAGTATTTACTAAGCAATGAAGAAGCAGGCTGCAGGATTATCTGAGTGAAGAGCATTTCCTGGAAGAGCGACCAGCTCGTGCAAAGGCCCTGAGAACGGAACAAGCTGAGGACTTCGGCTTTTATTCTCAGTGTGAGAAGGTAGATTACTCTTTGCAGCAGACAAGATAGGAGATACCGATCCTGCCTGTTAAACTCAAACATGGGAATCCGGGAATCCAGAGGGTCCAAAGTCACTGACCGCCCTAAAATCTCTTCCGATTCTATAGAGACAGAAAAAAATCAATCGATTGCAGAGTAGCCCGAAGGATATTAAAAGCCCTGTTTCCGTTATTAGGAAGAAGGGGGAAAAGAGCATGAACAAACACAGCCGCCTCCTCATGCTGAACAGTCTCATTTACCGCACAGATCGCAGAGGCTGGTAACTCAGACGTGGTTAGTGGGAAATGGAGAAATCAAAGCAAAATAAGTTAAAAAGAGACACAGCAAAGAGGAGAATTTTCCTCCTAAATCAGCCTTTTCAAACTGCTTCAGGGCACCCTGGAGGCTCCCGTGAAATGCCAGGAACAGGCTTGCCAGCATTTCCGACGCAGGTGTGGCCCCACCGAGGGCACAAGGGGTTCCTCCCCGGCCCCCTGGAGTTCAAATTCTCCCTACTCAGAGTGGCTGCCCCTGCGGAAGCGCGTACCGTCCGCTAGGTGTCGTGCTAGATGCCTGACCTGTGTTGTCTCATTTCATTCCCAGAAACTCCTGGGAAGTACAGATTACGTTCCCCATTTTAGAGATAGGAACGCTGAGTCTCAGAGAATGTAAGAAACGTGCCTAAAGGTATGCAGTTTAAAGTAACTTGAAACCTGGCCACGTTAGAAAAGTTGTAAGGTCTTGGTTGAGAGGGAAAATATTGGCCCCAAGACAGGAGATTGGGATGTTGAGGCAAAGTCTTGAAGAGAGGAAGGAAGAAGAGAAGTGACATTACTGGGCACTTACTACTACGTGCCAGGCACAAAACGAGGCATCCTTCTCCCGCGTCCCGCGCAGTCCTCACGATTACGCTGTAAGGCAGGGATTGCTGGTCCTGCAGGAAGGACGAGGAAACAGGCTCAGAGGGATGGATGCACCCGCCCAGGTTGCCAGCTGGTAGGTAGCAGAGCCCCCCGGAACCCACAGCACCCCTGCACCTGGGGTGCTGGGACCAGCCTGTCCTAGGAATCACAGCGCCTGGGATGTGGCCCGGCTTTCCCAGTGACTTTCTATGTGACCTGGGGCCTCATCGCTCCCCTCTCTGCTCTCACTTTTCTCATCCATTAAACGAGGGCTGGGTAAGGTGATCTCCAAGGAGACGAGCTTCCTTCGGTTGGGCTAAGTGATCTGCCTTGAATGGATTATCCAAGGCATCTGCCCAGTGAAAGAAACCATACTAGCTCTTTGTACATGAAATAAAATTAAAAAAAAAAAAAAAGCAGACCAAGACTGGTCATTTGCGGACTCCTCCTGCCCTGGGCGGGGCATGGGGAGAGCCGCACAGTCCCTGCTGCGCGTCTGCGGCCACCTCTCTGAGCTCATGGAGACTCCTCCTCCCCACCCCCAAGTCTGCCCAGTCACCACCAGGTTCCCTCCACCTCCTTGGCTCCACGTGCCTTGTCCCCATCGTCTCCACGCCAAGGCGTGTGCCTGGGCCCTGACCCTTCACTGCGTCTCCCGAGGGCCACGCAGAACCTAATGCCTGGTCCCGTGGCCCCAGCTTCTTCCCTCCAGCCACGCTCTGCATGGGTGGCCCGAGGCATCCCTGCTGGATCCCGTCTGTCGCAAGCTCCAAATCCTCCAAAGGCCCCCGAAGGCCAACAGAATGCATCCCTCAACCTGACATTTAAAACCCTATATACCTAACCTAAACTTTTGTACCCCCACGATATGCTGAAATAAGAATTAAAAAAAAAAAAAAAACCCTTCAAGACCTGGTCCTAATCGGCCTAAATTGATCAATTTCCATCCACCCTCCTCCTCCTCACCCTCGCCTCCCCGGCAATCACATTGTCTGCCAGCACCTGCTGTTTTCCCGACTGGAATTCCCAGCCCGCCCCACTCTGTACCTTCACTCCAACGCCCTCCTCCCTGACGCCCCAGGGAGGTCGCACCCCGTCCCTTCTCTCCACTCCCATGGGCCACTCGGTACAGACCATGATTTATTCGATTCCATACCTCCAGTACTTGGCACCACGCCTGACATACAAAATGGATGTAGATGCATATTTGACGGATGAATGGAAGTTTGGCATCTCATTCTCTCATGGACCAGGGATTTTTTTTTTCATCTAGAATGTCAAGCTGCCCAAGAAAGCTCTGTCCATCACCCCGAGCGCTGCTACCCACACAGCAATACCTCCCAGCGTCCCCTTTGCACACGTTTATTTGTCTTGCCGGCTGGGTGCCCGGGATTCTCGCTCTCTCATCCCACTCCTCCCCAGCTCTGGGAGGACTCGAAGCCTCTCTCACCTCTCCTTTGTCCATCTCAAACCCGGGGCTGTCTGTCCAGGGGCAGGCCACACAGGAGAGAAGGAAATCTGTGCGGATGGAGGACGTGAGAAGTCGCTATAACGAGTTCCTTGCGACACACACATCTGTATCTTAGAAAAGGAGTACAACCAATGAGACCTAAATAAATGACAAGGCATCCAAACCTGGAGGCTCATACGGCATCTAAGATGACAAGGTAGATCTACAGATACCGCTCAGCAATGACCGTGGACTATTGTAAAGTGAGAAGCTAGGATGGAATCCGGTTTGTACGATCTGACCCCGTTCTGGCAAACAGAAAACGTCTGAACAGCTACACACTCAAAGGTCATGGGATCTATTTCTGGATGGAGGGGATTATGGATTATTTTCACGTTTGTCTTTAAACTTTTGTACTGTCCGGTGGGTTTTGATTTTTTACAAAGAGCATGAATTTTTATGTTCAGAAAAACAATAATGCTATTTTCCTATTGAAAGAGGAAGAGGAGGATGAGGAGAGCAGAGAGAAGAAGAGAGGAGGAAGAAAAGCTAAATTGGAAAGAGATGAAGACAAAGAAAACTGCTCCCAAACGATGCTCTGAGCTTCTCCTCCAACCCAGGATCTGTGGGTCCTCATGAGGTGCCCACTGCCCAGGACAGACACCCGATCGTGATGCCAGGACTCACCTGGCCCCGCTTGTCTGCCTCCAGCGTGCTCCTCTGGGACCCTGGCTTGCTTCTGGCACCCAACGCTCAGCTACTGCCTTGAGATCACAACGCTGCTCTGCCTTTGGCTGAGGTTAGAGTGATCAGCAAGGCTGTGGGCTCCTCTTACTCTGCACAGCACACCAGGACAGGAACCCAAGCCCTTATCCCTGGTCCCCACACAGGGAGACTCACACAGTGACACTGCACCAATGGCCAGCGTGGTACCATCTGCAAACGTATTCCTTTAAGGCACAGATGGGAACCCACGAGGGAGGGTTTTAGTTGGTTAGAGCCTCGGTGTGAATCTGCAGGGCCCCGGGCTTCTGTGCAGAGGGAGCAGCAACGTGCCGTCACCAGCGGTGGTCCTGGTCCACTCTAGTAGCAGTGTCAGCGTGGCCTGGTTATCTTGCTCCTCTGCACCTCTGTTTTGTCACCCGTAAAGTGGGGGTACTGATAGTAACAATACAAATGTCACAAGAGTGTTGAGAAGATTGAACCAGATCACGTCTGAAAAGCACTTAGCGCAGAGCCAGGCACTTGAGGAATAATAGCTTTTATTACTGTGGGCAGAATCGTTCTAATCTCGCAGTGGGCCAGTCACGGGCACGCCGGAGGCCATCAGCAGTCCCGCGAACAACAGGAGCCGCTGCATCCTCATCCGTTACCATTAGGAGGCTGGCAACGCCTGAGGGACTCCGAGGGAGGGAAATCGATGGGGTTCACGTATAGGGAAAGAACCGTATTTGTCAGGGGAGGGGTTTTGCACAAGAGAAATATGAAGTTTTCTTTCAGCTCATCCTCTTTCCTCCTCGAGAACATCCAGCTTTATTAAAAATGTAACAAGGAGGATAGTTCCCACCTTCATCATGGCTGGCTAAGGAACAGAAGATGCCAAGGCAAAGGAGGAGGAGGAGGAAGTCATCTGTCCCTTGGGGCCAACAGCTTGGGACATCTCCAAGGAGCTCCCGGTGGAGCAGCCCATGCGTGTGTATGTGCTAAGCAGCAAGAGCGCTCCAGCCGGGTCGGCTGCGTGGGACCCATGTGGGACCCAGACACTGACAGGGTTTCATGGACCTTCCACCACACCAGTGCTTTCCGCCTGCATCGGACAGTCCCATCCATGGGTCAGGACCCGATTCTTCCTTCAGTGCACAAATCTGCGTGGATTCCTGCTGAGAGCTGGGAGAGATACAGAGATGAAAAGGACGCAGACCCTGGGGGGTGGGGGGACACATGTCCTCTAGTCAGTGAGATGTGGCATGTGCACAAATAAACTCAAGTCACGTCAATCTGTCATGTCACTCTTCTGCAGAAAAATCTTCAGGGGCTCCCCACTGCCTGCATGACAGTGTCCAAATGCCCGAGCATGGCTTCTGAATCCTCTCACAGCCAGCCATGACTGACCTGCTCCAACTCACGCCAGCCCCATTTCCCCTCCTCTCTCATCACTCTGCCTCTTCTATTCCAGCTGTGCCAGGCACCAACTTGTCCGTGCCTCTGGGTCTTTGCCCATGCTGTACTCTTCTCCATTTAACAAACTCCTACATCTCCCTCAATACCCTGTTCAAATGCCCACGCCTCCATGTATCTTCTCAAGCAACTCCAGAAAATGTTGGTGTTTTTTATTTCTGTGTTCCTACAACATTGGGTGCAAATGTTTATTTCAGCACTTATTATGCCATTTCGTATATTCTTGTATCATCATCTTTCCCATTAAGCTGTGAGTTCTTTTGAGGGGAAAGTCCATATCTTATTAATATCTTAATTATATGACAGTACCTGGCATACAGTTAAAAACTTAATAAATGTCTATCTAACAAAAATGTTGTTAGGCAATAAATATAAGAAAGAAGTATTGTCTTAGCTGGGTGTGGTGGTGCATGCCTGTAGTCTCAGCTACTTGGGAGGCTGAGGCGGGAGGATCACTTGAGCCCAGGAGTTTGAGTGATCTATGATCACACCACTGCACGCTAGCCTGGGTGACAGAGTGAGACCTTGTCTTTAAATAATAATAATAATAATCAAAAAAGAAAGAAGTATTGTCTGTCTGTATGGACAATGCTTGGCTTCCTTGGAAGTAAGGAAAATATAAAATGTAACAAAAATGAGTTGCTGTTTTCACCCACTGGATTAGCAAAAAGTATAAAAGATTGGTATTATCCAGTGCTGTTGAAGATGTGAGGACATGGACTGGTGGGAACAGGAGTTGCAAACATTTTAGGAAAGAAATATGCTACCATCTGTTAACAGAATGGGTAGACCTATAGACTCTTCAATCCCACTACAAATAAAAGCACCAGCATATAAGGTGTGTTAGTTATCTATTGAGGCTGAATAAATTACCTCAAAGCTTGGCGGCTCGAAACAGCACACGCTTGTTATCGCATCGGTTCTGTGAGCCGGGAGCACAGGCCCAGCTTAGCAGAGTCCCCCGGCTCGGGGTCTCTCACAGGCTGCATTTGCCACGTCCACCGGGCTGCAGGCATCCGAAGGCTTGACTGGGGAAGGGTCTGTTTCCAAGCTCACTCCCACGGTTGTTGGCAGGATTCTGTTCCTCCAGGGCTTTTGGACAGAAGTGCCCAGTTCCTCACTGGCTGTTGGCTGGAGGCCACCCTCGGTTCCTTGCCAAGTGGCCCTCTCTGTCAGAGCAAGCACACGAGAAGAGCCCCAAGAAGATGGACGTCACAGTCTTTTGTAACCTAATCCTAGAAACGACATCCTATCACCTTGCTGTATTCCATTCATTAGAAGCAAGGCACCAGGTCCAGCTCACACCCAAGGGGGGGCATTGCACAAGGGGAGGAACACCAGGAGGTGAGAGTCGTTGGGAGCCGTGTCAGAGCTGCCTACCATTAATGTGTGTGTGCATGTGTATGTGTGTGGGCACACACGTGTGTGAATCACGGAGAAAGAAAGACACGCAAAGAATGCTCCAAATGCTTACCAAGGGTTATAGGGGATTTGGGAGGATTGAAAAGGTAGGAGAAGTGGTAGGAGAAAATTTTTTTGTATAAATCCCTATTTTATTTGACTTTTAAAATAAGTAAGCATTAATTTTATAACTTAAAGAATTAAATAAGTAGACACGAGGTAATAAATGCCCAAAGTGTCCAGGGTGTGGGTAGAAGGGAAAAGCCATCCCGGCACGGAGAGGGAGGCAGGGAAGGCTTCATGGAAGAGGCGGTGTTTGAAGTGGGTCTGGAAAGACGAGCTGGGTTGGGACACGCAGAGATGGCAGGAATGATGCGGAAGGAAGAGCACAACAGAGAGCAAGTACACTCTCCCAGGGCCACAGAGCAGCCAAGGCGACACAGACTGGCAGGGCACAGGCTTTCTGCCAAGGCACCCACACCAACCCGGACATGTCTACCTGGCTTTCTGTATCCTCGTGTCGGAGGGTGGGGGGAACTGCAGTGGGGTCTGTAGAGGATTCAGCTGCAACCGAACCCCCAGAGTCTCTGCTAGGAAGATTTTTGCATCTCCTGACCCTGCTTCCAAACTCCAGGGTCACAAGCACAAGTCCCATTCCAAGGGCAAGGACAACTAGGGCCTGAGCCCTGCCCACCTGAGCCTCCCAAGGGGCCCACTCCAAGGGGAGGAGAAACGCCAACACTTGCTTTCCCTCCTCGAGGCTTCACTGAAGGGAGCCCTCCGTCCACCACGGAGACGGCGTCCACACTCTGCGTTCTGTGGAGCAAAGCCCTTTATATTGCACTGGCCATTAACTTCATTAAATCTACCCCAGTCCCTCTCCAAGAAGAACTGGCTCCATCAGAACCTCAGGGCTGGAAAAGGGAAGTTAGAACCACAGGCTGGACCAGGGTAAGGGCTTGGGGTTAGTGTGTAAAGGCAAACCACAGGGAAGTTAGTCCGGCAAACACTCCCTCTGATCTGGGGCAGACTCCAGGCTGGGCCCTGGGGTAGGGAGAGGCTAAGGCCCAGCTCCCTGCCCTGGTGCAGCCCCGGGTCTAGTGGGGGCTGCGAGACCTGTGTCAGACCATTCCAGAACAGGATGGTGTGGCCATAGGGAGGTGGAGAATCAGGACGGTTTCCCAAAGGGGAGACACATGGACTAGGTTTTGAAGAGCAAGTAGGAGTTTGATGAAAAGAAAGGGAGGACAGACACTTCAAGCGGAGGAAACAGCATGTGCAAAGACAGGGCATCTGGTCCAGCAGTTCCATGTAGCTGGGACTTGAAGGAGGAGAAGGGGAGGGGAGGGGACAGGACTAGCAGGTAGGCCAGGGCCAGTGGTGAGGGAGTTTGTAAGATAAAGCATGACAAGGATTGTTGACTGTCACTTACGGGCCTGTGGCTTTATTAAAGATGATTGGAGACCAGTCTAGCGAGCAGCATAGCGAGATCCCATTTCTACAAAAAATAGAAAAATTAGCCAGGCGAGATGGCACATGCCTGTAATCCCAGCTACGCGGGAGGCTGAGGCAGGAGGATTGCTTAAGCCCAGGAATTTGAGGTTTCTGTAAGCTAGGCTGACACCACTGCACTCTAACACAGGTGACAGTGCAAGATCTGTCTCAAAAAAAAAAAAAGATGACTGGAGACGTGTAACCTCCGGGGGGAGATATGGAGGTGGGTGGATGAGGGAGGCAAGACCAGGATGAGACTTTTACTTACATTCTTCAGGTTGTTTTACAGCAAGTCTATATTACTATTCTATATTTTTTAGTATTTTAAACCTTCTCTCTTGGTGAGGCTCACAATTCGCTGTGTTAGTCCGTTTTGCTTTGCCATAAAGGAAATACCCGAGGCTGGGTGATTTAGAAGGAAAAGAGGTTTCTCTGGCTCACAGTTCTGCAGGCTGCACAAGCACAGCACCAGCGCCCGCTCCTGGTGCCGGCTTCAGGGAGCTTCCAATCAAGGTGGACGGTGAACAGGAGGCAGGTGCATCACCTGGTGAGAGCAGGAGCAACAGAGGGAGGAGGTGGTGCCAGGCTCCTTCAAACAGCCAGCGCTTTGTGTGAACCAATAAAGCAGGGAGGGCACCAAGCCCTTCCTGGGGGATCTGCCCCCTGGACCGGACACCGCCCACCAGGCCCCCCTCCAACACTGGGGATCCACTTTCAGCGTGAGATTTGGAGGGGCCAAACACCCAAACCGTATCGCTGACAATGGCTGCGTTTATTGAGAGCTGCTCTAAGGGCTTTACGCAGATTGTTTTATGTAATCTCACGGCACCCCCTGAGAAAGGCAGTACTGTCCCCACTTCCCAGATGAGAAACCGAGGCCTGGGGTCACACACACACATAGACAAATGAGCCAGAATTGGAAACTGGGTCTGCCTGACCCCCAAAGCCTGTACTTCTAACCACCGTGGCCCCCAGCCATCTGGTCAGCACAGATGACAGGCAGGCAAGCTCACCACTTTCACAGATGCCGTGAGGCTGAACGACAAAGCAAATACTCAGGACGGCAGAGCCGGATTCAAACCATCTGGATCGGCTGTGCCCTGGGCGCGGGACTGGGGTGCCAGCATGGACTGTATTGGGCACAGATGTGAAGTACCAGGCCTGGGAGCAAATTTCTGCCTGAGGACAGGTAGGAGATGTGTGGCTAACCCAGGGTCTTGAGCACCCTGCTGCTCCCACAGCCTGGGGCTGCCCACCTGGGCCTTGGGCCAGGACAATCAGACCAGGAAGTCCTCGTCCCACCTGGGGTGGCTGGGCAGCTACCAGATGAGCTCCAGGCTGATTTCAGCCCACGGCCTCAGAGGTGGTTTTTCTCCTGTTTCTTCTGTCCTCACACTGTCCCCACTAGTGTCTCCTCTGGTTGCCCTGATGAAGCTGGAGCCAGCCCTGAACTACCCAACCCAGAGGCCAGGTTGAGGCGAGGCTGAAGCCCACCGTGTGACTTCAAGACATTGTCCCATCTTGGTGTGTTCAAGTTCTCAAGCTACAGACCCTTCTCTTCAATTGAAACCTTACGTAGAACCTAGGATGTGAAATAAGTAAGGTAGGAAATCTCTGGCTGAAACCAGGTGGGGGCTGGACTCCCACTGGTCTTCTAACACCCCCGGGGGGTCTCGGAGAGGTCTGCAGCGGTTGGCTGAACACAGAGTGAAACCCACTGAGCTAGATCACTTCAAAAGGCCCCAGTAGACTGGATGTTTGTGCAGAGCCGTCCTGAATAGGACTAGAGCCCTTATAAAAGAGACCCTACAGAGCTCCCACCCTTTCCGCCATGCGAGCACACAGCAAGAAGGTGCCATCTATGAACCAGGAAGTGGGCCCAACCAGACACCCAATCTGCCAGTGCCTTGCTCTCTCGGCCTCCAGAACTGTGAGAAATAAATTTCTGTTGTATAAAAGTCACCCAGCCTAGTGCATAGACAGTCCTCAACTTACAGTGGTATGACATGATTTTTTTTCTTTACGATGGTACAAAAGCACTAACGCATTCAGCAGAAACTGTACTTCAAGTAGCCACATTGCCAGTCTGGTTTTCGCTTTCAGTACAGTATTCAATAAATTACATGAGATACTCAGCACTTTATTATAAAATAGGCTTTGTGTTAGATGATTTTGCCCAACTATAGGCTAATGTAAGTGTTCTGAGCACGTTTAAGGTAGGCTAGGCTAAGCTACGCTGTTCAGTAGGTTAGGTGTTTAAATGCATTTTGAACTCACGGTATTTTCAATTTACGACGGGCTTATAAGGACGTAACCTCACCGTACGTCGAGGAGCATCAGTATTCTGTTAGAGCTGCCTGAGCAGGCTAGGACAGGCCCCAGCTCAGAAATGTTAAGACCTTTTAATTCCTAGTGAATAAACATAGAACAAACTAACATGTACTGAGTATTATCTATGCACCAGGCGCTAAACTAAGGGCTTTATACAAATTCTCTCATTTAATCCTCATCACAAACCTAGGAAGTAGGTTCTATGACACAGCAGAGACTGCCGGCTGCCCACCAAACTCTACTCTCCCCTTCCTCTAATTATCAATAGAATTAAAGCTGGACACGTGGCTGTATGTCCCAGCTTCCCTTGCTGTGAAGTGAGGCCATGTGACCAAGTTCCGTCCCACAGGTGTGAGCCAGGGCGGTGTGCACCACGTCCAGGCAAGGCCGATAAGGGAGTGCGTGGATTCCCCACTGTCTCTGCCTCCTGCCCTCTGGCTGGAACCGGGACCACCAGAACCACAGTGGAAGCCCAGTGCTGAAATACAGGATTTGGGTCCCTGAATGTAGCCAGTGTGGGGCAGTGCCCGCTGCTGACCTAGAGCCCACCTGACCTGTACTGTTATCCGAGAGAGAGAGATGTCTGTGCAGCTTGAGCCATCGCAGTGTAGGTATCTATGTGACAGTGGCATAGCCTTATCATGTCCCCATTTTTCAGAGGCGTAAAGTCAAAAGGATTAAATAACTTCCTAAGGTCACCCAGCTAGAGGCACAGGCAGAGTGGAGCCGTTCAGTCCAAGCCTACAGTCCCTGCCCTCAGACCACTAAAGCCCCCTCCCAGAGGGTATAAAACCAGCAAGGCGTCCTTCAGTGCGGAGGACAAAGCCGTGGCACGTCCGCACAACGGAGTATTAGTCAGCAGTACAGAGAAACGAGCTACCGAGCCAAGAAAGGACACGGCAGGACCTTAAATGCATATCGGTAAAGCAAAGAAGCCAGTGCCAGCCAGCTGCGCACGGCGATTCCCACTCTGCGACGCTCTGGGACAGGCAACGCCGCGGAAAGAGCAGAGAGAGCGGTGGCTGCCGAGGGTGGCGGGAAAGGAGGGTGAGCAGGTGGAGCACGGGGGTTGTTACAGCGCTGGAACTAGCCTGTGTACCTTAATGGTAGACACATGACAAGATGCATTTGTCAAAACCCACAGAATGTACAACACAAGGCATGAACCCTAATGTAAGCTGAGGACTTCAGTTAATCACGTACCGATCTTGGTTTGTCCACGGTAACAAATGTCCCACACTAATACGAGAGGCAAATAGTGGGGAACACTGGTGGGAAGGGTGGGGCAAGGGAACCGTCCTTACTCTCTGGTCAATTTCTCTGTAAACCTAAAACTTCTCTTAAAAATAAAATCTACTAATTTATATAAATACAGCTTCAATAAAAACTCATATATGAAAAAAATTAATAATGTTTGTTTTGCCATGTGCCAGACACCTTGATCAGAGCTTAATTTCCCTAACCACCTAGATGTAGGGACAGTATTATCCCATTTTTTCAGAGGAGGAAACTGAGGCACAGAGAGGCCAAGTAATTTGCCAAAGCCAGCACAAAACCCCCATTTGTTTACTCCCCACAACCCTCCCCAAGAGGTGCCCCCTCCACCTTCCCTGCCTGTTTGTCCTCATCAAGGCACAATGACCTGTCCCCCAGCCTGGAGGAGCCAGCCGGTTACCACGTGCCAGGGGCCTTGTCACGTGAGCCACGGCAAGGAAGGCTCATGACAGCTCCGTGATGGGGACTCCAAGGTCACCCCACAAACCAGACCTCCAGACTCCCTATGTAGTGCTCTCTCCTCTGCAGAGCACTCGCTCAGAACAGATGCGCCCCAGTGCCACTGCACCCCCCAACATACACACACACACACACACACACGTGCATGGACAGTGCACACACACGAGAACACACTCACGTACACTTACATACATGCAGCCATAGATGGGGGTGTGCACAAACCTACAAATGCGCATGCGCCCACACACACCTTCCGCTTTGTCGTTTGACCCTCAAACAGACAGGCTTTGGATGTCCAGGGGCGCCGGGCCCTTCAGCACTCACACAAGTTAGCATTTCTCACCAAAAACTGAGGGTCATTTGGGGACATTTCTTTTTTTCCTGGAGATTGTCAAAGTCTCCTTCAAAATGCGCAACCACACCTGCACATTAACACAAGGCATCACTTTCTCTGCTCTCTGTAACCCCTAGAGGGGAACTGGAGGAATGTATCAAATTCTTAATTTAAGAAAAATTCCCTGGCGCCTGCCTGCGGTGCAAGGGCCATTTCGTATGTTGGAGGCGTGATGAGGAAAGTGCCGCCTGGAACACACTCGTCCGACTGCAGCTCCCGGGGTGCTGGGCCTCCCCGTGAAGGCATAGAAAGTGATCCAGTCGGGGCATTGAAAGGACATAAATGAGGGGACGGCGTGATGTCTGACTGTCACTCCTGCAGACTCTCCATTTCCTGACGACAGGGCGAGAGGATTCGAAACCCACTGGGTTGTATTAAGCGTGCTGACTCCATTCTGCTGTAAGTGACAAGGACAGCGCAGGGGCCCGAGGAGCAGCCTCAAGCTGCCGCCGCCTTCATGACTGAGAGGCCCCCGGTCTTCAGTCCCTTTCCTCCAGAAGGGTCCACCAAGGTTCTATAATCAGACAGGCCCCACCACTTCTGGCTGTGTGATCCTGGGCGTGTTGCCTAACATCTCTGCGCCTTCACTTTCTCCTCTGAAAAGGACTGGCAAATAATTTCAGGATCCAATAAGATAATGCTCATAGGTAGCACACGGAAACATTCAGCAGACGCTAATGCTTTTGTGCTGGCTATTACTTGAGAGCCAGTGATGTTCTTACAGATTATCTCATCTAGTCCCTTCATTATCCAGCTGGGAAAATGGAAGCTCAGAGAAGGGAAGGGACTTGCCCAACATCACACAGCAAGTTGGAAGATCTGGGACTGGAACCCATGTCCCTGTTTCTCAGACTGAGGCTGTCTCCACTGCACGTAGCAGTCACACTCCAAGAGTTATCTCAGGAATGTAAAAAATATTCTGATAGCCATATGAGTTATCCGAGACAAACCAAGCCTGGAATAAGCAAAGACTGGGAAGCCCTATTCCGCCGGCCAGCGTGGAGTTCCTGCTCAGCCGCCCTAAGGGCTGGGATCTGCCCCAGCCCCTCTGCGGGAGAAAATAGTGAACAGAATGTGGGAGCGTGGGAGGGCAGCATTTCTGCCTTGTGTCAGCCGTCTCCACTCCCAGAGAAGCCGGCAGGAGCAGAGCTGGGTGGGCCACCAGCTCTACCACCCAACTCTACTCAGCCAGCAGGAGCGTCACCGCCTCCTTAAACTCCGCTCCAGAAGCCAGCCCTGCTCTGCTCTGGCCTCCAGTGGGCGTCTCCAGCTCTCAGGACTCAGTCAGGCATGAGGCCTTTGCCGGCAGGCTGCACAGACACTGGAACACCACGGCCACAAGCCTGCCCTGTCTGTAGGGGCGGCACACGCTCAGGGTTTCCTGAAATCACTCTTCTATGTCCCCCTCTGAGCCCCAGAGGGGTCCCGCCTATTCCGTCTGTGTGGGCAGCTGGTCCACTCAGAAGTGGAGCACGGAAGTGCTAAGGCCCCTCCCTGTGGGCAGGAAGGCGACCGGACACTTGGCCTTTGTCCCTTTACCAAGGGTACCCGTCATGCTGGCCTCCCATGTCCCTGAGCAAGACCAGCCGTGCTCTGTGTTACATGGCCCCATCACCACCCCTGCGACGTGTAGCCACAGCTGGCCGGTCGAGGAGGGACACATGACTCCCTTGGCCGGCCAGCCAACCTACACCAAGCCGGCCACAGTCACATCTGGGGGGATTTTAACTTAGAAATTAAAATCACACTTAGGGTGGGCCCTGGAGCCAAAAGGCGATGTGTCGGGGGAGGGGAATAACAGGGGCGAGGGCAGCGTTAGAGTCACACGATGGCAGAGGGCTGAAGGAGGACTAGCGCACGTGTGGGCCGTCCTTGGGAGAGGATGGACGGGGTGGGGGGTGTCGGTGCTGATGGCGGGGGAGAGAAATCCCAGGGGCACCGCCCGAGGGAGTCGGGCAGGGATGCGGGCCAGACGCCCAGATGAATGGAAGGCAATGGTAGTTAGGATTACTCTCTCCGGCATGGTGGGAAGACTCCAGAAAGAGTCCAGAAAGAGACTCCAGAATGTCCAGCATGGTGGTGTGTGTTCTATGGGCTTGGACCCCAGGAAGAGGAATAGCAAGGCCACGGTGGCAGCCACAGAGCCACGAGGCTGAGCACGTTCATAACAGGCCCATGGTTCCCACCAGGCACCCAGCTAGAAAAGGAGCAGGTCCCTGAGGTTGAGAATGGGTGGAAATAAGAGATATTCTCCCAAACCCTGGAGCAGAGGCCCCACGGGCTCCAGCCCACTTCCTCCTTACCTGTGGCAGCCGCTTGACAGCACCTGGATGGATGTTTTTTCTTGTGGATAGCAGTAGACACTTGGAAGTTAAATTTCTGAAAATGCATCACAAGCCAGGAGAAAACCGTTAGCATCCTCGCTGTGTTTAGAACGAAGACTGGCAGGACGGCCCAGGCAAGGGACGGCGTGGGGTGGCTGAGGCCGGTGTTTACAACAAAAAGCTGCTGTGGGTGATCAGGCTGCACAGGAGGCCCTGAAATCCTCACAGCCGATGGAGTTAACTGGGGGGGGAGGGCAGGAAGGCAGCGGTGGGATGTCCTGGAAAGATGGTTAGCAGCAAGGCCCGGCCAAGCCTGGGCATAGGCGTCCATGTAGCCATGTCCACCAAACTGAGGTCACAGAACTGAAAGCTTCTGGGACTAGAAGTAGCCAAGCCTGCCCCCAGGAGCTAAGCCACAGGGTCCAGGACAGAGTCAGACACCTGGGAGACCACACCCCTATCCTCCCGATTCCACAGCCCTGCAGCCACTGGCGAAGAACCCCGGCTTGGTGGCACCCGAGACACGTGGGAGATCAGCATGGACGAGAGGCTGTGCTCTGCAGGGCCAGAGAAGGGAGACAGACAAACGATGGTTCCTGATACGGACACCTGGTCTTCCTCCCTCCCTCAAGGGGTCTGGAGCAGGAGACGGGAACATGGGAAGAGGTGACACCACTACTGACAGCGGGCGGGATCCACAGAGAGTGTGGAGGGACAGCATCGGCCCCTGCAGAGCTCACGAGCACAGGGGCAGCCTGGACTTCCTGCTCGAGCACTTCCCTCGTGTCCCAAGCAGTAGGTGCCACACCCCGTGGAAGGTCATCCCGGGAGGAAGAGAAGACAACCCCAGCTCTGATCGGTCTTCACGTGCCTCGTCTAGGAAACGCCAGCGCTACTGCCGGCAGCCGCCGCACACCTGGGGGGTAAATGCAAGCTCGGCGAGGCAGCCAGGCTGGAACCGCGTGCTGTCTTTGCGTGCATGGGCCTTGAAATGTGCCCGGGCAAAGCACCTCACTTGGAGAGGGCTCGGGAAATTGCGCTGTTAGAGATTAGTGGCCAGCAGGAGCAGATTAAGCAGGTGTTGATCAATAGGATTATCCGTGGCTCTCCCTCCAGCTGTGTTAATGGGAATGAGCTCAGGAGAGGCCCGGAGAGGTCCAATCGGTGAGGGTAACCACACACGCAGCCCACGGAGCGGTTCTCACAAGGGGTCAGTAGCACCTGACAGATGAGCCCTAGGCAAGGGCACCACCGGTCAGCCCTGAGCTCATGAGATCCTCCTCCGTTGTGTGGTCAGAATCCCATCCTTAACCACCTCCTCCTCTCTCGCTTGGCCTTCCTTCTTCGTGCCTCAGCCCTTGGGCTCATGTGCAACCTGTCCCTGAACTTTCCAGCAGCCACACCCCCTACGGCCAGGGAGTCTGGCCTCCCCCCTCGGGGGCCCACTACGACTTGTTCCTGATATCCCAGTCTTGTGCCTTTTCCACCTTCCCCAGTTCCACCCGCCTTGGCTAGAATTAGAACCAGAGTAGCAGCTCCCCCCGGCCACTCCCTCCCCCTTGGAGAAACCAAAAACAGGCAAGACCTCATCGGGGCCTCACCCAACCAAGGAGATGTCTAACAAATAGCCAGGGCTTTGCCGTCTCCACCTTCTGGTGGCCCCACTTTGGGCTCAGGTGACGATTTGCATCAGGATATATCCTTCTTCTTCCCCTGGAGGCTGGGGTCCGGCACCCAGCCCTGGTCCCTCAGCATCTTCCCCCTGCCTTCTAATGACAGCAACAGTAAAGCCGTGCTTTATGGAAGGGCTGGATGAGCCAGGGTAAGTGTTTCACAAAAATATCTTAGATGATTCTCATTACCCTGGGGGCAGATACCATCCCCATTTCACAGGTGAGCAAACTGAGGCTCATAGATTTGCCAAAAGTCACACAGCTCAAAGGCAGCAGAACAAGAACGCTAACTCATGTCTGTTTAAGTCTAACGACGGGACTGGTGACACTTGGCTACATGGGGACCAATGCACTAAAGTGCCCAAGAGAGGGTATGAGCACCGCCATGTGTTTGGGGTCGACATGGCCACCTCCTGCCCTGCCAGACCTTTTATTTAAGTCACAGTGACCCCTTCCCTGTCCCTCATTGAGTCTCAATGACGATATCAGTGCCCTGCAAAGAGCTGAGCATGAATGCATGAACGGTTAGTGAATCCTAATGTTTACATCCCAGTGTGTCTTGTCACCTGTGTGTCTTGACCTCTCCAAGGCTAGGAGGACTGGACCAACTCCAGTCGCTGGAGACGCTGTTTTTTTTGCAGACGCTGTTTTTTTGCAGACGCTGTTCCTGGGGCCTTTTCTCTGGGCCCCTTTCTCCTCAGTCATGCCAGCATTTCTCTGTAACTTTTCAGGTTTTTCCCCTTCAGACATGTGATTCAATGAACACTTAAGACTCTACTGCATGCCAGGCTCTAGGAAATCAAAGGTAAATCACAGGCCGGGCATGGTAGCACATACCCGTAGTCCCAGCTACTCAGTGGGAAGATGGCTTGAACCCAGGAGTTCGAGGCTGCAGTGAGCTGTGATTGTACCACTGCACTCCCGCCTGGGTGACAGAGCAAGACCCTGTCTCTTAAACAAATAAATAAATCACAAACCATTCTGCTGTCCTCCTGGAGCTCACGGTTCAATGGCCAGGCAGGAAGACCCAGACACAGCAACGGTAACTCACATCAAACTAGGATCGGCACCTAGAGTGAGGCCTAGAAATGCCGTAGGAGGAGCTATTGGGCCAGGATCTGGGCCAAAACCCTGCCTTCATCATAAGCCCCCAACCAGTTACCTATTTGCCATAATCTCCTTTTCCCCCTCAGTTCCAAGAAAAGGTGGAAATGCCACCAAAATCCCTATGTCCTCCCTTAAATATCATGCCCGAGATGTCATGGGACAAGTTCCCAGGAAGAGCTCAGGGAGTTAGGAAACGCTGAGCTCAGAGCGTAGTGGCCAATCAGCTAGAACCCTAAGGCTGCATTAACAGATGCATAAGCCCACTCATAGGAGGTGACTGTCCCTCTAGACCAGAGGTTGAAACTCAAATGCCCAGGCACCAAGCAGCACTTAGGACAAACCAGTGACAGGGCAGGTGTAAGGTGCTGGGGAGCCAGCACAGCTGCGCCTGGTCTGGACTGCAGAAGGTCAGAGGGCACGGCTCTGCCCCAACAGGGCCAGACAGCCTCTACTCACCCAGCCCAGAGCTCTGTCTTGTGAGCATGTAGTTTGGTGTGGCCAGGTCTTTTTTTTTTTTTTTTTGAGACAGAGTCTAACTCTGTCACCCCAGGTAGAGTGTAGAGGCATCATCACAGCTTACGGCAACCTCAAACTCCTGGGCTCAAGCCGTCCTCCTGCCTCAGCCTCTCGAGTAGCTGGGACTACAAGCATGCGCCACAACAGCCGGCTAATTTTTCTATTTTTAGTAGAGACAGGTCTCGCTCATGCTCAGGCTGTTCTCAAACTCCTGAGCTCAAGCAATCCTCCCGCCTTGGCCTCCCAGAGTGCTAGGATTACAGGCATGAGGCACTGCGCCCGGCCTAGATCTTCTTATTTTTAAGAATAACCAGAAATCCAGATTTGTATGTGAATCCCTAGAGTTTTAAATATTGAAAATACATTCAAATTATTTTCAAACATTGTGAAAGTCAACAGTGTGTGCTAAATAAAACATATCTGTGGGGCCCTCTGGGAGCTTCAAGCAAGTCCCTGCCAACAGCTTGCAAGAAGACAGGGACTTCAGTCCTTAAACCACAGAGAAATAAATTCCACCCACAACTTGCATGAGCTTAGAAGAGGACCCCCAGCTCCACATGAGAAGGCAAACCAGCTGCCACCTGGATTTCTGCTTGGTGTGACCCTGAGCAGAGACCCAGCCAAGCCAGCCTGGACTCCTGTCCCATGGAAACTGTGAGACAATAAATATATGTGCACATTTAAAAACAACAACAACAACAAAAAAAAAAACCCTATCTGTGGGCTTGGTATGGGCTCAGGCCATCAGTTTACATGCTCTGCCCTGGGCTGGCTGCTCCGGTCACCCTTAGAGGGTCATGCTCTTTCTTCAGACTCCACTTTAAGTCAAACAAGCAAAGCCCAGGACCACTTCTCCGGGGCAGAGGGACCCGAAAGTCAGCGGTTGGGAAATAGCCAAAAAAAACACACAAGTGCTGTGAAGCCTGGTGAAGCGGAGACACAGAGTTTGGGAAACTATGCTTTGGTGGTTGTTATTTTTTTTTAAGACCTTTTACTTTTTTAACGCAGTTTTAGGTTCACAGCCGAATGGAGAGAAAGGTACAGAGGCTTCCCACATACGCCCTGTCCCCACACATGCGTGGCCTCCCCATTGTCAACATCCCCCTCCTGAGCACCAAAGACATCTGTTACCATTGACGAACCCACAATGGCACATCACTGTCACACAGAGTCCACAGTTTACACCAGGCTTCGCTCTTGGTGTTGCGCCATCACAGCATCATACGGAACACTTTCACCACCGGAAAGATCCTCTGTGCTCCGCCTGCTCGTCCCTTCTCACCCCACCCCCACAGCCCCTGGCACCACGGAGCTTTTCACCGTCTCCATAGTTTTGCCTGGGACACTGTTTTTTAAACTAAAGATTAGAGCATATGATCTCATTTATCTACTGCTGTGTAACAAAGCACTCCAAAATTTAGTGGCTTAAAATCACAATGAGCAGAGGGAGGAAGGGGAGTTGTTGTTTAATGAGTACAGAGTTTCCCTCTGGAATGATGAGAAAGTTCTGGAAATAGATAGCGATAATGATCGTACAACAACGTCCGTGCACTTAATGTCACTGTACTGTACACTTAAAAGTGGCTAAAATGGTCAGTTGTATGTTGTGTGTACTTTACCACCATAAAAAAGCAGTGAACTTTATTTTATGTGAGTTAATAAAACTGATAAATATTTTTAAATTTAGATTATTCTAATAAGATTATATAAAATTTACTTAGTATTTTTAACTATGCAATGGAATGTAATGGCAGATCAATCAACTAATAGAAAAATAGAGAAAAATATTATCTCAGCCAAAAAAAACCTACAATGATTTATTATATTTCACGATTCTTTGTATTGACCTGGGTGCTTCAATTCTCCTCCACATAGCTTCTCGGCCCCTGGTAGGTCCGGCCAGGTGTTTTCATGGCACGATTGCCTTAGCGTGCTTTTAAGGCCTCGCTGGAAGTCACATGACATCGCTTTCCCCAGCATTCAGCCAGAGTGGCAGAATCCCTAGGTGTGCTTTGAGATCCAGAATTTATTGTAGAAGCCAGACCTTGCACAATTATGGGAGGAGCTGAGGAAGCAAAGGTCCAGAAGTGAAGTTGGAGCCCAGAGGAGCCGCTAGCCCACCCCTTAGAGGAGCCAAGCACCAGCATCAAAAGGCCACACAGGGGGCTGGCGGAGAGATCTGTGAAGAGCCGGTGCCTCTGCGGGCTACCAGCTCCCTGCATCTGCAGCCACATGCCTGGTGACAGGGATGAGCCACCGCTGGTCAGCAGGGCAGGGGCCTGGGAATAAGAGCTGGAGACAGAGGGAGGAGAGTGAGGACAAGCTGGGACCCAGGGGGCATCTCTGTTTCTGTCACTCTGTCCAACCATGGCGACCTCAAAAACTAATGGCAACTGCTTCCCTCCCACCTTCCAATCCCAGCCAGGTTCTTCTTTGGCCAACTCCAACCTGAGTCCACACAGGGAAGGGGAATTGCAGATTAACCAAGCTGACTCCGTGCAAACCACCACAGTGGGAGTACGTTGGGGATAATGAGGCAGAAGACTGGAAATCAGGGCCGCCCTGACACCTGTGGGATGCATGCTTTCCAGACATGGCAGGGGAAGAAGAGGGGGCTCTATCCAGTCGGGCAAACTTGTTTTGAGCAGCTCCACAAAAGAGGACCTAAGCAAGCCAGTGTGGGGCCTGAGAAAGTCAGACAGACCTGGGTTTAATCCCAGACCCTCAACTTACCAGCTGTGTTGAGTTTGGACTAGTTGCTCCAGCTCTCTGAACCTCAGTTTCTCTATAGTTAAAATATGGGACAATAACCGCAGCTTCATGGAGTTGTGCCTGGTTTGATGCCTGGCACCAGAGTTGGTACTCATGAGACTCAATTTCCCCTTCCCCCAACTCCAGTGAGTGGCTATACCCAACATAGAGCTAGTCTAGGTGCACATTGGAGGAGCACAGTAAATATCTGCTTAATTGTGCAGGTTACAGAGAAGCATATTTTGGCTGCACTAAAGGATAACCATCCAATCCTGGCAGAGGCTCCTCTTGGGGTAAGGAGCTTCCCATTGCAAGAGGTATGCAAGCCCACTGATAAATCAGCTGGACTAGGGAGTTCTAAGGACTCCTACAGCTCCAATAAATTAAGACTGTACAAAAAGCTCCATGAGTTTATAGAGAAGCATTTTTCCATTAATTTCAGAAATATTCCATGCTTATTATAAAGTGCCTACCTCCATTCAGTGCTGATGGGATTATAAATCGACATAACCTTTCTGAAGGGCAATTTGGCATGATGTATCAAGATCCTTAAAAATATCCACACCGTTTGACCCTGTGGGAATTTGTGCTGAGGAAATAATCTGTAATGTGCCAGAGAGGTAAGTACAAGAATGTGCCTTGTTATTTATAACAGCAAAAAAAGTGGAAATAATTGAACTGTCCAACAATAGAGCGCTGATTAAATAAATTAGGACACAGCCAAAAGATGGAAAGCCATGCTTCCGTTAATCTCATCTTAAAAAAAAAAAAAATGTATTTCCAAACAACATTAGGATTTTTCCCACAATTGTCCTTTAGAAAAGAGAAAATCTCTTTAAATTCAAGTTCTTAAAAAGACTCTCCTATTAAGCACTCTTTCTTTTAGTTACTTTATTTTAAACAACAAAGTACTGTTTGCAGAAATCACATTAGCCCTACCTGACCTCAATCAATGTTAGTTTGGGATGTTTATAGAGGTCACCTGCCAGAATTGGCAAAAAGGAGGCAAAGAAATTTAACTAGGATTTAGTAATCATTCTTGGCTGTCATTGTAAACAAGCTTTTAAAGATCACTTTTAAAAGCGATCCAATAAGCGGTTATGTTGTGGAGATCACTAGTGCACACTCATGGAACAAATAAAAAGACTGTCCTAATTTTACGCAAATAGGTACTTGTGGCTTAGAACACGATTTCCAGAGACAACATTGTACACAGATTTTAAAAGCGTTGCATCTCAATCTCAAACAAGTTAGACAAAAACAAAAACGATGTGCCCCGGCCAGCTATGTTGAGTCATTCACAAAGCAGCTCCAGGAAAGATGGAAGCACAGATGTCAAAGTTGCGGGTAGACGCGGTATGAAATGCGGGGCCATTAAAAGTGAATCTTTCTAAATTTAATAAATTTTATATGTGGTTTTAAATGTCTGTGTGTAACTGAATTTATCACTTAAACATTATAAGTAAGCATTTGATGATTTCATCTCTATGCCTAAATATTTGTATATCATGTTGGCCCCAAAACTTTTTATTGAATCTTCCAGCTGGGAAAATTGAGCCTTATATTTTTGGCTGCTATATATTTGGGCCCATATGATCTACAGCGGTGAGAGAAAATATCTCTGAAATAATGTCAAGTAGAACACATAAATTACAAATGTTATAGTATGATTCTAATTCGTTTAAATACATACATACACACAAGCACACAAAAAACTTTGTGCACAGAAAGAAGACTAGAAAGAAGACTAGAAATAACTGTACCAAAATGTTAATAACGATGTCTGAGTAGTGAGATTGAGGTATATATGGTTTTTCCAGGGTTTTTTTAAAAAAAGATATATTAATGTTTTAACCAGGGAAAATAATTCTTTAAAAGGCTTTTATAAAAGTGCCTCCTTTCGGCTGGGCGCGGTGGCTCACACCTGTAATCCTAGCACTCTGGGAGGCCGAGGTGGGCGGATCGTTTGAGCTCAGGAGTTCGAGACCAGCCTGAGCAAGAGCGAGACCCCATCTCTACTAAAAATAGAAAGAAATTATATGGACAGCTAAAAATATATATAGAAAAAATTAGCCGGGCATGGTGGTGCATGCCTGTAGTCCCAGCTACTCGGGAGGCTGAGGCAGGAGGATTGCTTGAGCTCAGGAGTTTGAGGTTGCTGTGAGCTAGGCTAACGCCACGGCACTCACTCTAGCCTGGGCAACAGAGTGAGACTCTGTCTCAAAAAAAAAAAAATAAATAAAATAAAAATAAAAGTGCCTCCTTTCTTAGATTCTCCCTGGGGGCTGTAAGAATATCTTTTTTCCCTTTTTATTTCCCAAGTCTTCTGGGAATTACAATATATGGCGGGGGCGAGGGGACTCTTGATGGAAACGCATGTACTGATACAGAAAAATGTACAATAATGGGGGGAGGCAGAGTACTTAGCAATGTCAGCCACACGTATGGCGTACGATTCCCCTCTGAAAGACGAGTGGGGAGAAAGAAAGGGAAAGAAGGAGAGAGAAGCGCAGGGAAAGAATAGTGGGGTATACACAATTCCATGTTTGCATACGTACAAGGCTAAGTCTGAATGGAAACACATCAAACTGCCTGCAGCCCCCCAGGGTGGAAAAATCTATACTCTTCTGTATTGTTCATTTTCTCATTTGTGCAGTACATGTTTATAATAGGATATAATCGGCTTTTTGCTGATTCTACTCAAACGCAGGAGCGCTGAGGGCGAGTCCCATCCGTTTGCTGTGGCTTCACTACGCTGCAAAAGAAAAAAGTGTTTTTCTAATTACCCAGTATTTTCCTGCTCCCCGCTCCCCCGCCAGCCTGTGGGGCACAGAGGCGTTTACAATCTCACTAACAAGCAGCTCCGGATTCCTCCGGCTCTAACCTCCACCCGCTGCTGCACGCCTAGGCTCTAGAGGCCACAGAGACACAGTTGAGCTTTAAGAGCTGTTTGCTGAGTGTTTTCTATGTGCCAGGCACTGAGCCAGGCACTTTGCAGGCGCTAGCTTGTTAATCCTGAGGACAACCTTCTATCCGCTTTACAGGTGAGGAAACTGAGGCACTGAGAGGGTGGGGTTACATAGCTGGTCAGTGACAGAGCTGAGACTGGAGCCCACGTAGCCTGGGAACCCCCATGGCTGACCCGTGTGTGCCCACAAACACACCCGCTCGCGGCCACCTTCACGTCCGCCATTTCCCCCTTTCCTGACCTGGTCCCATCAGTGAGATTGGACGCCACGGCCTCTGCTGCTCACACAGCTGCAGGAATAAGCCACATCCCTGTGGCGGCGGCCAATACCCACC
Organism: Eulemur rufifrons; assembly: GCF_041146395.1. NCBI lineage: Eukaryota > Metazoa > Chordata > Mammalia > Primates > Lemuridae > Eulemur > Eulemur rufifrons. The sequence goes on from NC_090990.1 coordinate 26,237,168, forward strand.
ATCGAGGGCACCTATATGGGAGCCAAGGACCATGTTTCCCAAGGCTCCCAAAGCTTCCAGCACCCTCCACCATGGGTTCAGGTGGAGATTGAATTGTTAGGATATCGTCGAGCTAGTCCCAGAATTCCCAAATCCGGCCTTGGCCCAGTCACCTCCCTCCTCCTAAGAGATCTTTAGGGACAAGAGATCCACCAAGGAAGACCAGGGCCAGCCCTTTCTTCTTAGCTGGTCTCCAGTCCCAGCCTCCAGCGCAAGCACACTGGGCTGGGTCCCCCAAGAGCTCCTTCCCCTGAGCTAGTTAAGTCCCCCCTCCCCCAGCCCGACCCCAGATCTCGCTACTTGGAGACAAGACCTGGCTGCAGCACGAGCCCCACCCTGCCCCTGCCCGCAAGGACCAGAGAGAGAGATGGTAAGAGAGAGAGCCCTACCCTATCTCACCCCACCCCCTAAGACCTTATTAGGGCTGCTAGCTGGGACTGGGGAGGGAAGAGAAACAGAGGCAGAGAACTCGCCCTCCTGTTGGGAACATCCCTCGCCAGCACTCCACCCTGTCTCCTGGGGCTGTGGGAGAGAGGAGGGCACGCCCGTGAACACCAGCTGTGGCCGCCCGGGCTCCTTAACTTAGACGACAAGCATCCCTGCTCCTCTGGCCGTGGGGAGGGGGCACAGTGTCTTTTCCTCAATGCTGACCCGTCTTAGGGAGGAGGATGGTGGACAGTGGGCAAGTGTCTCCTTGAGTCCCACCTTTGCCGCCTCAGAGCCCTCCTGCTGCTACAGGTGGGGGACTGTCACCATCAAGCCATTCATGGGACAAACACCCTGGACCCTCAACACACCAACAACGCTCTGAATTCTCTGAAGCCCTCGAGATAAGCTGGGCACAATGGCCCCCCACGCTTTTGTGCCACACTGTCAGACATGGATGACACAAGCTGGACCGCGCTGTGCCTCAGAGACTTTACAGAAACACGTCCTCGTTCCTACCCGCAGATCCCCACCCCCATCCCTTTCCCAGGACTCAGGCGGAGCCCAGGGGAGCACCCACAATTGCCCCTCGCCTAAGAGTGAGCTGGCAGACCCCACTGCCCCCTCTTGGGACACCTTCCCACGCTGGCTGGTGATGTCTACACACACCCTCCAGCCAGCCTCCACAGCCCAGAGTCCCCGGCCCTGCCTGGACGCCCAGTCCCAGCCTGCTCAAGGTAGCGAGCCCCCGCCCCGGCCCGTCTTCCTCCTCCCCTCCCTCCACTCACACATTCTGGAAAGGTAACAGCTGTCCACCAAACCTCCAACACCGAGAGGTCCCACCCTTGCTCAGCCTGCCCCCGAACTGGCAGAGAGCTGTGACTGGCTTCACAATGACATTTGAAAAGGTCAGAGAAACACACAGTAATGCACTAACGGAAAGCAGAGAGTTCCTGGAGCCGGGGCTTGGGGTCCGCCACGACCCCCTTTGGAAAGGTGAGAAGGACCTGAGGGCCCTGGAAACCCACATCCAGGCCTCCTCTCAGATTTGATCTCCTCCTCGCCTTCCTTTTGATCTCGTTTTCAGCATTTCCACGTTGGCTCCAGCTGATTATAACCGACTCTGAACCTTTCCAGTGATTAAAGTGGCCGCGAGCCTGTGTTCCCCAGGGATCTGTGCCGCGGGTTGAATAATTCACCGCTTCCCTTCCAGAAGGCTGAGAAATCTGGAAGAAAAAAAAATCAGAGAGAAAAAAAGTTTGGTTTTTTTTTTTTTTTTTTAAAGAAAAGAGTAATTTCCCCCATGCTGGCTGCACAATAAGTAGTCGATAAACGTTAGTTAATTCTGATTGACGTAAACACTCAGACGGAAACCGAAGAGAGAGACTGGCAGTGACCCGGCTGGGCTGGGGCGGGATCCTGGATGCTTCCAGCAAGCGGAGGGGCCCAGGTGACCTCCCCCGTCCCTCCCCACCGCTGGCTGATATGCTTGGGAGCTGCTGGCGTCTTCCTGAATTGGATGGAAGTTGAAGATGAGGACAATAGAGGGACAAGGCGAGATGGCATCTGGTGCCCTGCTCAGCCTGACTGTGTGCTCCGGGGAATGCAGCACCCGGGGGTGGGAGGGGCTTAGGCCCAGCAGATGAAGGAGCTGTTTTCACGAAGGACTGTGTGAGACTTTGGTGCCCACGTGGCCAGGTGTGACACAGAAAGGAAGACGAGAGGAGGCCTTCTCTCCCTCTCAGCTCTGCACCCCGTGGCAGGGCCCGGGGACACGAAGCGGGGCTAAGAGTAGGATCAGGGCCAGCTGTACCAGGCCGAGTGCCAGGGAAGTGGCTTCACACCAAGGGCATCAGCAGCAGTAGCAGTGGCCAGGTGGCACCTTCACAGGGCAGTGAGCAGAGGGCTTCCCCAGGAAGGACAGAGCTGCAGGAGAGACGTGGGGCTGAGAGCCTTCTGCCCTGAGCGCCCCAACATAACCAGGGGAGACTTCGGGGGAAGGGGAGGCCTCCCCAACAGCACACAGAGAATGCAGCTCTTACGACCCAGGACTAATGACGGGGTGACTGTTCCCACCCACGGGCTGGCACAGTCTGGATGCTGTGGGTTCTAGAACTTGCTACACCTGACTGGTCCAACGTTTGGTATCTCTACCTCATGGGAAACCCTAGCCTTAGAAGACTCTGGAATCCTCATATCCAGCCTCTCATGTTATAGAAACTGAAACCCAGAGAGTTTAGGTTGCCTAAGCTCACACAGCTAGCTAGGAGCCGAGTGAGAACCAGGATCCCTCATGCCCAGTTCCCAGGAGTGTGTGTGTGTGAGTGAGTGAGTGAGACAGACAGACAGACAGACAGACAGAGAGACAGAGACAGAGACAGAGAGAGGCAGAGAGAGATCAAGACTGAGACCCGGGCCCGCTGAGTGAGGCCACGCCAATGCCTGTGCCAGTGACTGTCCAGTGTACGTCAGCACCTCGCCAAGCTGCAGTCCCAGCTGCCGCCGCCGCCTCCCTAAGGTTGCGCAGTCAGCATCCACAGAGCCCATTCATCTACCTGTGGTTTAATGAGCATCAGATGCTGTGACCAGGGACCTGGAGGCCCAAAAAATGTCAATTTCAAGCCTATTCCTTATAGTCAATTAGCATCATCACCCCAAACCCTAGAGAGTTCAGGGGCGTAGAAGCCACAGAGCCAGCAGCTGGGGTGGCTCCCCAAACATGGGCCCTGACCCTAAAGACACAGAGTCTTATCGTTGGAATATCGGAAATGTCTCCAGCCCTGGGAAATAGCCAAACCATTAGAAAATGGGGCCCAGTGTTGGTCTGGAATGAGAGGACTCCCAGCCCCTCCAGGCAGGACAAACCTTCAGGAACAGACAGTCGAATAGGTTAGCTGGGCCACAGCTGCTGGGTTCTCTGCCAAGCGTCCCTTTTCCTGCCGGACCAACGAGTCCCCTCCTGAGCACAATGGGAAATGGGAGATGGGGGGGCCGAGTCTCGCTGGGTCCTGGAGCCCAGAAACTGTGGGGGGCCCTCTTCCACCCACCATGTGGACCAGAGGAGAAGAGGACTTCTGGCTTCAGAGCCAGAAGCGTGGTGCAGAAAGGAGCAGGGGTGAGCCCTTGAGCGTGCAGGGAAATCCGAAGTCTCACTGTTGTGTCCCTTACAGGTCCTCTGGGCCTCACAGGAACAGTTGCTCGTCTTCTGCCGAGTTGCTTCTCTCCTGGTTTCAACATCCCTAGGTCCTCCCACTGCCCATGGTAGAGATGATTTAGGATGCCATCCCCGTGTCTCCAGCCCCGCTGGAGTGGAGCATCTGGAGCTCGACCAGACGCGCTGGGCTCAAGAGCTCCAAGTGGCCGGGGACAAGAGTGTGGCGACCAGCACCTCCCTGTTCCTCTACTCTAGCAGCCCAGGGTCCCTCCGCCTTGTGGCAGCCACATCATTTGGCCGGATCACACGAAGCTCAGGGTCTGCTGAGTCCCCTGTGTTTTCCACAGAGGCTTCTGCAAAGCCCTATTTTTCTTACTCCTTCATTTCACTGGGGTAAGTCTTTCAAGGCACTGCCCTTCATCACCTGTTCCTCTCCATCTGCCCTCATCCCTTCTTCCCCGGGCCCCGCTCTGCCTCCTACCCTACCCCCCGCAGAACGCAGGGAGAGCTGCCTGAGGCGCAGACTGACCACCTTGTGCCCCGTGTCAACCTTTCCACGGCGTTCCTGACCTGGGACCCGGGGGGAGTCTGCCACACTCCGCCCGGCCCACCTGGCCAGCCCGCCTCCTCCTCTGCACTTTGTGGATGACGTCAGACCACACCCCGGTACTTGTTCTCCTGCCAGTGCCACGCTTTGGCCCGCAGTGCTTTCGTTGCTACATCACGGCAGCGGTCTGTCTGGGGTCAGAGTGGGCTGGAATCTGAATTCTGCCAACTGGTGGTCTACAACCTTGAGAAACCCAGTTTCCTTTCTGAGCTTCTGTTGCCTCAACTATCAATGGGTAATGAATTGGTACCCACTGGATGGCAAGGAAGGAAGAAAGGAAGGAAGGGAGGAAGGGAGGGAGGAAGGAAGGATCCTCTTTACAGGATTGTGAAGAGGATCTGAAATAACTCAGGTAAAGCCTAGGTACCTATAAGTGCTTACTAGGACTCCACACCCGCATCTCATATAGCTGGAAAATTCCTGTTCATAAGTCAAGATCCAGTTCAAGTGCTACCAAGCCATGAAGCCCCTTCTGATTCTTCGCCCATCTCAGACTCCAGCAGAGCCCCTGCCTCCGACCTCACGGCAACCTCGACCATGTGTCCCCCTCTCCTGAAATCAGCTGCATCCAGTCTGACCCCCGTCCTCCTGTCTGAGCCCCGCCAGGGCCAGGGCCAGGGCCAGGCCAGGTCTGACTTCCCCGTCCTCCTGTCTGAGCCCCGCCAGGGCCAGGGCCAGGGCCAGGTCTGACTCCCCGTCCTCCTGTCTGAGCCCCGCCAGGGCCAGGGCCAGGGCCAGGGCCAGGGCCAGGTCTGACTCCCCATCCTCCTGTCTGAGCCCCGCCAGGGCCAGGGCCAGGGCCAGGGCCAGGTCTGACTCCCGTCCTCCTGTCTGAGCCCCGCCAGGGCCAAGGCCAGGGCCAGGGCCAGGTCTGACTTCCCTGTCCAGCCCTCAGTGCGCGGCCTGGCACATAGGCAAAAATCTGTAGATGTTTATTTAATTGAATCACGTTGAATTATTCATACCTTATTGAATTCTGTCACCCAGCACGTTCCCCATTCCTCCCAGCTTTTAGAAGTGGGACTTCCTCCTTCATCAATAACAATAATAATAGCTAAACCTTTATTGATTGCTTCTTGTGTGCCAGGCACTTTCCAGGTGCACATCCCATAATTACCTCATTTCATCCTTACGACAGCCCCACCGAGATAGGCACTTGTTTTCCAAATGAGGAAACTGAGGCTCAGAGGGTTTAGTTTCACAGCTAGAGTCAAACAGCTAGGAATTGGAGGGGCCAGATTTGAGCCCATGTGTTCCTTTTCCAGAACATTTGCCTCTTTTTTTAGCTTTTGATTTTGAAATAATTTTAGAAATAGAGAAGAATTGCAAAGATGGTGCAGAGAATTCCCATGTACGCTTCACCCTCCTCCTCTAACATTCATGTTTCACCTAGCCATGGTATATTTATTAAAATTTAAAAATTAACGTTGGTACAATATTATTCACCATAGACGTGATTTGGATTTTCCCAGTTTTCCACAAATGCCCTTTTTCTGTCCCAGGATCTAATCCAGCATCCCGCATTGCATTTAGCCGTCACGTCTCTCAGCCTTCTCTGATCTGTGACCATTTCTTGGTCTCTCATTGCCTTTCATGACCGCGACACTTTTAAAGAGCAGCGGCGGGTATTTTACAGGCTATCCCTCCGTTTGGGTTTGCCTGATATTTTCTCACAAATAGTCTGAGGTTACAGATTTAGGGACACATAGCACAGAGGCGAAGTGCCCTTCTCTCGTCGTATCGGGGCCACGTGACACCGGCATGACACGTCGCTGGGGATGTTAACCTTGACGGCTTGCTTAAGGTGGTGTTTCCAGCTTCCTCCACTGTGTAGTGGCTATTTTTCCACATTTGCTTGTAACCACTGCACTCTAATGTCTCTCAGCCAACGTCACTGGTGATGGAAAAGAATGGAGCCTGGTTGGACAAAGTGTTCGGAGAGAGGAGAGCCCAGAACAAGAGGATTCCAGAACTGCCCAAGGCAGGGCCAAGGCACCGACAGCCCCGCAGGGTACCCGGGGCCTCCGGAAGAGGTGCTCTCCCCGCAGCAGGGTCCATCAAGAAAGGCTTCTCAGAGACAGCAGGACTCAGGAGGGATGTGCACAGGGCAGGAAGGGACAGCCAACCACGCAGGGGAACGGCCACCAGCGTGGGGACCCTCACGTGGAGAAGCAGCAGGAACAGGGTCTAAATAAGAAGGCAGAGGCCAGACTAAAATCCTAGCAAAGTCATCACAGCCACCTCCCTGTCTCCAGGCAGAGTGAGTCTGAAACTCCCCCAGTTCCTTGAAAACACCTCCACGTTTATAACCTAGAAACCCAGAGCAATGGTTTCCAGACGGGGGAAGACAAAGTCAGTGTAGGTGTCCACATCTCGCCCCCACCGCCCTCCAGCCTCTGTGCTTCTGCTGCGCTTGGACGTCCTGCCTGGCGTGCATCACGGCTGCCTTTGCTTCTAGGTGCACGCGCTTGTCTGAGCCCCCACTAGACTGCAGCAAAGGTGGGCCCTGCCCGATCCTCCCTGGCCTCCCACACACCCCTCCTCCTCCAGGTGCCGAGCCCAGGGCCTGACACACAGTAGGGGCTTAGCACATGCTCGTGCAAAGGCAGGAATAAAGCAGATTCACTTCTTCAAGAAGCTTTGAGAACATTCTGGGGACATTTTGCGACTCGCACCGCCTTCCAAAGCTCAGAGAATCATTTTAAAAACTGATGACTGTGAAATTTCAATTATATTCACAAGGAGAGCCAGAGTAAGCTACAAGAAGCACAGAATAGCAGCTTTGCGTTTGAGAAACCAAAAGAGCCTGGGAGAAGAGTGAGCAGGATGGGGACCAGCCTTGAAGCCAGATCCAGCTGTTTCCAGAGACGAGCTGCACAGGAGCAGATTTGAATTCATAGCCCTTGAAAGAGGGGTTGGTTCCATGAATGTTAGAAGGCTACGAGGATAGGAGAGTCAATGCCGTTAACCAGCTATCAAAAATAATTTAGTGCTCAGAGGCTGCATTAATAAAGGTATAAAATCCACAGAAAAGGAGGTGATCGACCTGTTCTGTTCAATGTTGGTTAAACCACAATCAGAGAATTGGGTTGAGAGAGACAAACTGGATTTCGTGCTGAGGTTGATCTTAAGAAGGGAGACAGGCCTGCAGTTAGCTGGTGAAAGGGTAGGAAGAATGTTCCAGAAAGCAGGAAAATATGTGCGAAGAATCTGAAAGACAAATGCTGTGAGAAAGGCCAGCATGGCTTAAAGAGAGGAAGCAAGTTGTGGCCAGACTTGAGGCTGGAGAAGTGGGTAACAGCCAAACCAGCAGGGGTTTGTGGGTCATACGGAGTTTGGATTTTATCCCAAGAACAATGGGAAGCCCTAATCTGTCCTTGCGTATGGGCCAGGCACCGACACTGGGCCAAGTCCCAGATACACACACACCCACACACACACTCCCCGGAAGGACAGCTCCTCCACGTGCAGGAGGGACCCTGCATCACTGCATTGGAAGAGCTTCGTAGGAGCGGGAGGCGGGGATCCCCTGAGCCTTGACCCTGGGAACAGGGCCCGGCGGAGAACTTGGCCGAAGCTGCCGCTGGGCAACCTGCATTTTCTTTTGGATCTGGCCTCCAGGGATCTCAGAGAACCAGCAGCTGGCAGGAAAGGCTTTCTGCAGCAGAATTACAGGATTGCTACTTTTTTTTTTCTTTTTCTTTTTTGCCTCACCCTGCAGAAAGTAAGACCAGAGCTCATCTCTTTCCTGCTGTACTTCCCTTAAAGTCAGAGAAGTAACCATCTCCTTCCCTCTTCCTACAGGGTACACAGCAAGTCTCACGCCACCCGCTGGTGGGCACACGTCTGGGTCCCCAGGGCTACCTGCTTAGGTGTTTCACTGCAGCAAAGCCCGGGTGTGAGCATTTCAGCCCCGGCCGTGGAGGAGGGTCCCACCGGCTGTACTTTCATATTTCCCAGCTCCCCACTGCTGCCTCCAGAAACTAGACGCAGCTGTTGCTGTCGCTGCCACCCTCGCAGGACTGGCTTCTATGAGTCCTGCTTCTGTACTCCCTACTCGCAATCCAGGAGGGGTGTGACCAATCGGCAGCGCCGAGGTCCCTCGTCTGCACCCTGAGAGCAAGGACGGCTGGGAATGTGAGTTTTCAGATTCTCTGCTGGGGCTGCCTGGTTCCCATGAAGACTCAGAGCTGAAAGAAGTCCCAAACACAGGCAGGGGCTCCTGATGCTAAAAGACCAAGTATGGTATTAAAATATGCCCACTGCAGCTCTTAGTACCAATTTCTGTCCTGGTCAAGGCTCTCTTAGTTTTAGGAAGCAGCAAACTCAAGACTGGGAGTGACGTGGGTTGGACCTAGGATCTTCATAAACTCCTGCCGGCAGCGGAGAGGAAGGATGTGTGGGACCCACCTGGGCAGACCCTCCGTGGTAAGACCCAGTGTCCACTCCCAGCGGAGCAGCAAGTCAACGCCACAGGCAGAATCTATGTGGCCAGCTGAGCAGCCTCCCTTCCCCCAAGGAGGTCAGTCTTGCAGGAGCTGGAGACAAACGTGGCAGAGACTTTGGCTCAAAGCACAAGCAGGCTAAGGGGGACTGACCCTCACTCCGTCCCTGCCTGCCCCCAGCATACACCCTGGAAGCTCCTGCTCCTTTACTCAGAATCTCACATCAAGACGTCCAGGAAGCAACCACGTCTGCTCCCCGTGAAGCCAGACTTCACCCTCTTCCTCGGGTCCTAGGTTCCTAACCCCTTAGAGTCTGTCTGTCTGCTCTCCTGGGCTCTTCAAGGATGGAAAATCCACCCAATGAGGCCCGGCCATCTGTCTTCTGGAAAACTCCTACACCTTATACAAACCTTTCCTGAGATTCCAAGCCCAGAGGACCCTACATGGCGACAGTGGGGTGCAGAGGCCAAAGTTCTGTCGCCGAGCCAGCCAGCGAGGGAGCCGCGTGTGCCAACCACCACTCGCTCTTTCTTTCCAGGCTCTCACCGAAGGCGAGGTAGCAGCTGGGAAGGAGGGCTACCCCGGGGAAACACGCTAAAATTAAACCACGATGAGCGCGGGATGACTAAAGCTTCCCTGCCCCGTGATTAATTTGGACACAGCACACTGGCCAACTCTTCCCCGAAATTAGATGAAACCTTTAGGGGAAAGGACTGCTCGGTGTTAGATAATCACACACTTGAGGCACCAGCCCCCCACTTCCCGCCCCCTCCCCTTTAGCCTAAAGAGAAGAATAATAATAATAATTAAGCTGGTCTATTTATGGTTCTGGAAATCAGCAGTTCCAGGCCACACCTGCTAGGGTCGAGCTGCGCTGCAGAAGGACTCTGGGAGGCGTCCCCACCTCTGCCTGGCTGTAGCGAGGGAGCCTCCAACATCCCCCACCCTCCTCGGGGAGAACAAAAGGGCTGTTTAGAACAGCTCCTTGGCGGGGTCAAGGAGGAAGCGGGAGCCTCCCAAGGGGATTTCACAACATGAAATCCAGCCAGTGGCCCCGGCTCGTCGCTCATCGTAAGCCATGCAGATTTATTTATATTTTGCACAAAAGAGGGAGATTACTTAGCCATAGGGATCAATTCTTCAATGCAATGTTTCTAACATGGCAATAAATCTATTTCACCATCTCCCTTTTTCTTTCTCCTCTTCTTGGGCTCCGAGAAATAAGCCGCCGTCTGGGGAGGCAAAGCGAGGACAGTCCCAGGAAGTCAGGACCCAGAGAACCCAGGCGCCTGCCCGGAGGCCACTCGCGGAGGTGGCTGGCTTTGTGGAGCAAACTCCGGAGTCGGAATCAGGAGACCTGGGTTCCGAACCTTGGTTCTGCCACTTGTCTGGTAGCCCTGAGCAAGGCAGGGCCCCATCTGGGAATCCCTGAGGCAGAGATCGCTGTCCCAGGCCCCACCGCGCTGGTGTGAGAAGTTAGTGAGACCAGGTATATCCAAGCTCCTAGTTCAGCTCCAGATACAACGTCAACATGGTTGATTGAAGGTGAACTTCAATCAGATTTGGTGGGTCATATCTATAGCCCCTCCCTGCCCAAGTGATGTTACAGAGATGTCACAGCTTGAGCAAGGGACTATCTGGGGCCATTTCCCAAGGCCAGAGAGTACTTGGAGCTCCCTCCCCGCCACAGGGTCAGGGTGAATCTGGGATGTTTGTAGCAGCTCTGACCTAAGACCCCAAAGCTCGGGGAGCCTCCAGCAGCCAGGCAGGTGTGATGAATGGTCCCCCCAACACGACTCCCCCTTCGCCAGAGACAGCCCGGGCTGATGAATGGTCCCGGGAAACGCAGCTGCTGGTTCACGCGATGCTGTGATGGAGAAACACTAGCATGGGCTTGGCTGGGAGGAAACCGTGTCAGAGGGATGAGGGTGGGGAAGGTGACAGGAAGCTTTGCTCCTGGGAGATGCCTGAAGCAGGAGGGGTGAGGATGGTCCAGACTGAGGCGACAACCCTGAGCGAGGCAAGGAGGTGAGAAGGCGCAGGGGCGCTGGGAACATCGTGGAAAAGCTCATCCTGCAAGCCGGTGCCAAGTGCCTCCTCTTCCAGGAAGGTCTTTCTGACCTAGGGCCGTGCCGCTGCTTCCAAAGCGGCAACTGACCATGCTCCTGGACGGCTCCTCACAACAGCGTTCAAGACCCTCCAAATCTGGCCCCAGACTACCTTCATTCTTCTAGACTCTCCTTCCCCAATCCCAGCCCGACCGCCCCCCTCCAAGCCTTTGCTCCAGGCATTTCCTCCACTTGGCATCCTCCCCTGCCCCCCTTTCCCCCCGCGATTCACTAAGTCTCCCACTAAGTCCAACGCAAATGCCCCCTTTGCCAGGAGCTGCCTTAGACCGTCCACCCCCGAGCTCTTGTCTTCTGCTGCCCCGAATCCTCAGAACATTTCGTCCTTTGGGAGGCTTACCTTACCATGTGGCACTGACAGGCATTCAAAAACAAATATCTACTGAGGGCGGATGAATACACATGACATGTGCGATGGAACACCACCCAGCAATGAAAAGGGACAAATGACTAGCACTCACAACACGAATCTCGGAACTACTGCATGGAGTAAAAGAAACCAAACACAAGGGTATGTATCGTTCAAGTTCCTGTCGATGAAATTCTGGGACAGGCAAAACCAACCTGCGGTGGTAGAAATCAGAGCAGTGGTTTCATCCGGGGACAAGGGATGGACTCAAAACGGGAATGCGGAATGCAGGAATTTTCTGGGGTGATGAACATGTTCTGGTTCTGTGTTGTCCGACACAGTAGCCGCTAGCCACATGTGGCCATTCAACACTTGTGATATGGGTAGTCTGAACTGAAATGTGCTGTAAGTACAAAACATACCCTGGTTTCCAAAGACTTAGGATGAGCAGAAGAATGTAAGATATCTCATTCGTAAATCTTATATTGATTACATATTGAAAGAATAATATTTTGGACGTACTACGTTCAGTAAATACATTATTAAAGTTCATTTCAGCTGTTCCTTTTTACTTTTCTTAATGAGGCTATTAGAAAAATGTTAATTACCTATGTGGCTTACATTGTATTTCAGGGAGGCAGTGCTGCTATAGATCTTAGTTAAGGTGTTGGTTGCGTGGGGATACACATTCCCCAAAACACATCAGAATGTGGAATGTGCCCATGGGATCTGTGCCTTTCACCCACATGTAAATTACACAACAAATTTTAGTGAGCACCTACTATGTGCTGGCAGACACTATGTTAGGCATTGGTACAAAACATGCTATAGAAAAACACAATTAATCTAGTCAGAGAAGCTGACTTTAATCAAATAATTGCTCTAAAAATGACCTTTTCACCTTTCCGAGTTTAAGACGGTCGAGGCAGCAACTGTGTTTGCCGCTCATTGCTGCCCAGCCCAGAGAGGTGCATGGTAGGTGCTCAGCAAATTCTGATACACCGAGTAGAACCACTGAACTGGTTAAAGTTCCTTTTTGAAACAGGCAGCTAAACGGAGGCTATGTGGGGATTGTTTCTGCCTTTCAGCCAGGCCAGCTAACGCCTGAGGGCTTTGTCCTTCTGTACAATTTCCAGGGACAGAAGGATCCAGAGTCTATCCCCAGTTTTGGCCTGCTCCTTTGGAATATAATCTTAGTACAAGTCATGAAATGTTTTGGTTAAATACTCTGAGCCTCGTGGGTAAATATTGTGAGAAGCAGGGTAGTCAACATGAATTCAAAAAACCAGATTTTATTATTTAAATTGGAGTGTGTGTATATATGAACCACCTTTTTTTCTGAAGGTAGAGCATGTCAGGAAACATCTGCACAGAACAGGCGCTCCTCACCACAGTGGGGACATCCATGTGGTTCGGTTTTTTAGGAAAGGTTAGTAAACAGGCTCCGGCCGGTTTTCTTGCCAAGGTCCTCGGGCCTTGGCACAGCAGTCGCTCCTGGCTGCTGGCACAGAGCTCCCCGCAGTATCTGCTTCCACACATCTTGGAACTAAACGGGAGCCACTCAAGTGATCCTGGTTTGATGATGAGGTTTTTTTTAAAAAGCTACCCCATGACCTGGTAGAAATCAGTGAAATGTCTGGATCCTTTAAGAGACCACTGAAGTGAAAATCCAACTTGTAGCAGCCAT